>NW_023425551.1:61776764-63091622 GCF_014108245.1 Pipistrellus kuhlii
TCTGCATGCCCCCGACATGGGATCCAGCCCACAACTCAGGCATGTGCCCTGACTGGGAATTGAACCATGACCTCCTGGTTCATAGGTCAATGCTCACACACTGAGCCACACCCTCTGGGCTTATCTTTATCTTTAATAAATTATATAGTTAATATTATTATATAAAGCCTAATACATTTGAATATATGAACAGACACTTTGCTAATAATGTGACTATGAATTTTTATCTTTATATTTTGATTTAATATCATCAAGAATTGTCATAGTAGGTGTTTAGAGAAAGAACCAAGAGGAAGAAGGGGAGTACTTTATTGTGGGTTGCATGTCAGTGGAACAAAACATTCTGCTACTATTTTCCTTAAGAAAATACTAAAAATACTGCTGCGTTGTTAGAAAATCTATAATTTTTCACCTACATGGTCTTCAATAACTGTTAATATTTCTTCCAATGTCTAATGAACCAGTATGTCCTTTGGTTTCTTCCCAAAGTTTTATAATCAGCAAAAGGGAGCCCTGTCCATCACATTGGTTCCTTAAAGAAAGGATATTTTTGCTGGCTAAAATCCAGCTTTATTTAAAAGTATATAAAAAAAACAAAAACACCAAGATGTGAGGAAGATAATTTGTAGTAATACCTACTCTTCCTTCCTCTAAGTACCTTAATTTTTAACCTCTCTGCCATTAGTTAGACCAATAAAATCTGTGCATTTTTACTACATTCATTAATTAATTCATTCATGCAAAAAGCATTTAAGATTCTGCTCTTTGCAAGTACTGCCGATGGGAAACATTAGTCCACAAAACTTACAAAGATCCCTAAGCTGATGGAGCTTACTAGGATGTTCAAACAATTGTAGGGGAGTGAGTAAAAGAGATATAAAAAATAAAAATACTGTAGTGGGTGTAAATACGTTAAGCTGCCTCCATCAGTTTTCTCTTTCTTTTCCACTTCCATTACCAGTCTATTAGTCTGAGTCTCTATCCTTTTACAATTGAATTATTACAATGCCTCCCTGCCTCTGTTCTCCTATGTCATGATGCAGAACGCTGACAGATTAAACCTTCTCAGAGCAACAATTTCACAATGAGACATTCTAACTTAAAATGTCCTCAATAAAGGAACCTCAAACTCTTAAAAATAAAATACTTCATAATCGTTCCAGGTCTTTGCTCTCTGATATAGTTCTGTGCTCCAGCTGAGGCAATAATAATTATTATCCCACAATATTCTTTGCTCTTCCTCATCTCCAGAGCATATCCTGTTTCTTTCAATTGGAAAACTCTTTCTAACTTGATATTTTAAAAAAATATTTTCTAGTCCTAACTGGTTTGGCTCAGTGGATAGAGCGTCAGCCTGCGGACTGAAGGGTCCCAGGTTCGATTCTGGTCAAGGGCATGTACCTTAGTTGTGAGTACATCCCCATAGGGGGTGTGCAGGAGGCATCTCTCATTGATGTTTCTAACTATCTCTCCCCCTCTCCCTCTCTCTTCCTCTCTGTAAAAAAATCAATAAAATATATTTTAAAATATTTTCTATATATTTTTTTATTTAGAGCAGTTTTAAGTTAACAAAATACAGAGAAAAGTACTGAGATTTCCCATACATCTCCTTGCCTCTCGTATGCATAGCCTCCCCATTATTAACATGACTCACTAGAATGGTACATTTATTACCAAGAATGAACCTATATTGATCTAGCATAATCACCCAAAGTCCATAGTTTAACCTTATAGGCCATTCTTGGTATTACATATTGTATGGATTTGAATATATGACAACTTAAGTTCATCATTATAATATCATACAGAGTATTTTCACTGCCATAAAATATTCTGTCTTCTACCTATTTATCCCAGCCCCACTCCCCCTGGCAACCACTGATCTTCTTATTGTCTCCACAGTTTTGTCTTTTCCAGAATGCTTTATAGTTTGAATGGAGCAGTATGTAGCCTTTTCATATTGGTATTTTCACTTAATACTATGGATTTCCCCCATGTATTTTAATGGCTTGATAGCTCATTTCTTTTTAGTGCTGAGATAATCTGTCGTGTGGATGTAGCAGTTTATTTATCTGTTTACCTATTGCTGGATATCTTGGGTGATTCCAAGTTTTGGTAATTATGAATAGAGCTGCTATAAACATCCATGTGTAGTTTTGTGTCAATGTAAGTTTTCAACTATTTTGGTGTAAATACAAAGTAGTGTGATTTCTGGATTATATAGTAAGTGCATTTATAGTTCGGTATGACCCTGCCAATTGTCTTCTAAATTAGGTATACTATTTTGCATTAACATGAGCAATGCCTGAGAGTTCTGTTGCTCTATTACACATTGTTGCCAGCATTTGATATGGTCAGTGTTCCAGATTTTGGCCATTGTAATAGATGTGTAATGGTATCTCTTGTTGTTTTAATTTGCATTTCCCTGATTAACTGTTTTGTGGAGCACCTTTTTATAGCTAATTTGCCATCTGTATATTTGGTGAGATGTCTGTTAAGATGTTTAGCCCATTTTCAATTTTTATAGATTTTTAAAAATATTTACTCAGCTCAAAGATTTTCACTTCTTTATTGAGTCTTTTTTTAAATTATATGTTTTAGGTGTACAACATTATAACCCAACATCTGTGTGCACTACAAAGTGATCACCCCCAATTTAATTGTATATTTTGAAGGAATCATTTGTCAGCTTTGTCTTTTGCAAATATTTTCTTAGAGTTTGTAGACTGTCTACAATAAGGTATCAGTAATCAACATTATGTGGTATTGGTACAAGAACAGAGCTGTAGGGAGGAGCAAAAGTAAACAATTGTTAGTATGGAAAATAATATAATAATTAATAAATAATAATACAAGAATGAACTCTGTTTCACATACTCACAACTGTAAATGTACTTTCTCCCCACCTTGTAGATTTGTTCTTTTACCAATACCACATGTTAAATACTATCACCTTATTGTAAGCCTTAAAGTCAGATAGAGTTAGTTCTCCAACTTTGTTCTTCACCTTTAATACTGAGTTGACTCTTCTGGTTCTTTCACCTCCACACCTAAACTTTAGAATTTATTTAATAATATTCACAAAATAACTTACCAGGTTTTCTATTGGGATTGCTTGGAATCTATAGACCAAGTTGGAAAGAACTGATATCTTGACAATAATGAGTCTTTATTCATTACATGTAATATCTCTACACTTTTAATTTCATTGATTTCTTTCATCAGTTTTGTAGTTTTCTCATATAACTATTATACATATTTTGTTAGATTTTCACCTAAATATTGTATTTGTGGAGATGCTAAAATAAATGCTACTGTTTTTAATTTCAAATTATACTTGTTCATTGCTAGTACAGATAAAAGTGTTTAACTTTTATATATTACCCTTGCTTTTTACAAGTTTGCTATAATTGCTTGTCTTCTCGAATAGATTTTTGTGAGTTCTTTTAGATTTTTTACATAGATGATCATGTCATCTGTGAACAAAGATGACTTTATTTCTTCCTTTCCAACTTGTATAACTTTTGTTTCCTTTTATCGACTTATTAGCTAGAACTTCCAATGTGATGTTGAAAAAGAGTGATAAGAAGGAATGTCCTTGCCTTACTTCTGATCTTAGTTGGAAAGTTTTGAGTTTCTCTCCAGGAACTATGATGTAGTTGAGGTTTTTGTCGACGTTCTTTTTCAAATTCAGGAAATCCCTCTCTAAGTTTCCTGAGATTTTTTTTTTTTGGTCTTTATCATGAATGAGTGCTGAATTTTGTCAAATATGATCATGTAATTTTTATTTTATAGTATATTTGATGGGTTACATTAATTGGTTTTATAGATGATAAGCCAGCTTAACATACTTGAGATAAATCCCATTTGCTCATGTGTATAATTATTTTTAAATATTGTTGGATTTAATTTGCTACAATTTTATAGAACGTTTTGCATTTATGTTTATGAGAATTTTTTGTCTGCAGTTTTCTTTTCCTTGTAGTACCTTTCTCTGGTTTTTATATTAAGGTCACTTAACTTCATAAAATGAGTTAGGCATTATTCCTTCTGTTTCTATTTTCTGAAAGAAATTATACAGAATTGGCATAACTTCTTTCATAAATATTTGGGAGAGTTTGTCAGTGAATCCACCTAGGCTTTGTGGGTTTTCTTGTTGTTGTTGGTAAAGATTATTTGTTATTTATTTATTTGTTTTTTTAGATATTAGGTCTATTTATATTGTCTTTTTGTGTGTGTGTGAGTTTAGGCAGATTGTATCTTTCAAAAGATTAATCTATTATATCTACACTAGAGGCCCAGTGTACAAGTTCATGCACAGTTAGGGTCCCTCATTCTGGCCTGTGATTAGTGCCTTGGTCTCCATGCCTCCTCCTCCTCTCATTCCCTCAGTGCCCCACCTTCACCTCTGGTCACCTGCCATGGTCCACACCACCTCCTAGTGGTCAATGCACATCACTGCGAGCACACAAACTCCTGGTCTCCCTGTGGAACCTCTGAGGAGACAATTTGCATATCAGCTTTTTATGATATAGGATCATAAAATATGTGGGAATAGAGTTGTTCATTATATTTCTTTGTAATCCTTTTTAGTGTCCACAGGATGTCTTTCTTTAATTTTTGGTATTAGTAATTTATTTCCTGTCTCTCTTATCATGAGCATTGCTAGAGGCTTGTCAGTTTAATTAATCCAAAGAAACATATTTTGATTTCATGATGTTATTCATTGATTTCTTATTTTTCAATTTCTTGATTTCTATTTTGGTTTTCTTTTTCTTTTTCTTTCTTTCTTTTTTTTTTTTTGATACTACTTACTTTAGATTTAGTTTACTCTCTTTCTAGTTTCCTAATGTAGAAATTTAGGTTATTAAATTTACATATTATTTTCTAATATATGCATTATATATGCCATAAATTTTCCTTGAAACACTGCCTTTGTTTCATCTTTCGTATATGGATGATTTGTGATTTCATTTCATTTTTAGTTGCTGAATCTGTCTACCTGTTTTTGTAGCAAGTTGGGGTTTGACTCTTCTGTGAAACCTTTACATGTCATTCACTCAAAGTGATGCAGCTCTTCTTGAACAGTCACTGATCTTAGTGCATTTTTATATATATATTTTGTTAATATTTAAATGTTTAATCTCATTTAAGTCACCAATAGATTAGAAACTCTTTGAAAAGAGATAGTGAGACTTAAACTTACATTTTGCCCAGCCCCCAGTGCAGTAAGCATGAAAGTGATGCAATAAATCATTAGTGATTTGATAGATTGCTTGGAATTGTAGATTGTGCATTGGGAAACAACCTCTCACATTTCAATCATGTGCATATGCTAATTGAATAATTGGAGGCAATATAAATTGAAAGTTAAAAAAATGAATGTTAAGAGGAAATTTATTGTATTACCTAGAAATGGACCTATGTAGCTTCTGGGTGTTAAAATGTACCCATAGAAGCCATAAATGATGGATTTTATTTCTGTTTAGAGGTCAGACTAAACTCAATATAGTTTATATAAATGTTACTAAATCTTAGCTTCTTTTGTAAATATAGTTACATGACAAACTAAGTCCCACTGGAAAACTTTAGCCCATTGGCCCAAGGCTATGAGTACAGATTCAAATGGAAAACCAGTAATTTTAGCCATTTAACACAAACAGGTGTGTGATCTCAATTCTTGCCCTATAAACATATAGTCAAAATCCCTAAAGAAGAAGTTAGTAAAACAACCCATTAAGTTAAGGGAACAGAAGGTACATCAGATCCCAAAATAAGTTAACAATAAAATATTACAGAATATATAAAATATGCCCAATGACATTATCCAGCAGTCAGAAGCAATAACAGCTAAGAATCCATTTGTAATAGAAAAATCTGAATAATACTCTAAAATAAGAATTTTAAAGTGGTCATTTAAATAAAAGAAATATGGCAGGCAAAAGAAATATGATTCACAAGGCAAGAAAAGACCTGATAAAAGATAATCCTTTACAAGAGACCCAAATATAAATTCTAAGCAGTAAAATGGACTAAAGTAAAAAAGTCAATAGGATAGATAGAAAGGTAGAGTAGATACAACTGAGGAGAATATTAATGTACATTAAGATTGGTCTAAAATGGTTATACAGAATGCAGAACCATGAGATGATGGAAAAATCCTGAAGGAAGGAATGAAAAGTTTCTACACACGTCTACTGTGAGTTCAAAGAGAAAGGTGAGAAAATGGAACATATGCACTACTTTAAAACATATTATCTGATAGTTTTTCAAAACTGAAAACAAAATTAATATTGAAAAATGTAATTAAAACTCCTGGAAAGCATAAATGGGACATATGTTTGTGATACTATAGATTATCAAATAAATTATTTTTAAAAATTAAAAAAATAGGGAAATCAGGATTCACAAAGAAATGCAAATTAGAGATATATATAAAGAATATAAAGGAATAATACTTTTAAAGCAATGACATAAAACAATTATTATCGATCTGCACTTCAATTCCAGGCTAACTTAACATTTTAAGAATTAGAGAAAAATGATAGTTTTTAGATTGGTGATAGCTAAAGACCCTCCTTAAAAGAAATACAAAAGTTGTACTTCAGCCCCAAAGAAGAATTAACATAAAAAAATAATATAATGCAGGACACAACAATAAAGTTCAAAGTTGAGAAAGCATGATGATCAAATCTAAATAATTATTGACCTGAAAAATTAATAATGGTAATATAAGGGAGATGCTTAAAATAACATAAACTAAAATATAGGAAAATACTAAAATGGAAAATAAAAATTGAGTAGCAGTTCAAGGTAAAGTACAAGCATAATTAGGAGGAAGAACTATGGAGGAGACCCTAGAAGGCAAGCTAAAGATATTAATGAATGATATGCTTTATTGGAAAAATTTGAAGTCAGTTTGCAAGTTCAATATATGTAATAGAATATGTACTTTTCAAATCATTATTGGAGAGAGGGTAAGAAAATATGATCAATCTAATAGAAGTTAAAAAGGGAAAAGCAAAGAAGGAAACATAAAAATCTATGTATGTACTATAATTATATGTGTAATTCAGATAGATCTTCAAAGACACTGTTTATTGATAACCAAAAGTTGCTAAAACATTTGCGGAAAATACACTGTTGCTTGTTTAGGAGTGCATAGACATATGATAGAATGTAGATAGATTGAAGACTTTAAACATGAATTGGAAGGATGCACACCCAAGAGAAGAAAGATATAAAATGGAATTGAAAAACTGGAAGCTTTCATTTTAACATAATTATTGTATAAAATATACTAAAGTTAATAACACAAGATAGTTATAAATTACTTCCTGAATTTCTCTCCAGTTAAAGTTTGTTTCTAATAATAAAGATGGGGATGAGGAGCCATGCATTCTAGTTCCATCTTTGGCCTCAGTAAGTGGCTTTTTTATTTACTGGTCCTCAAATTTTATTGATTTTAAAATGAGTAAGTTGCACTAAATTGTCTCACAAGACTCATTCAACCACATCATACTGGGCAGAATATGAATAGTTTTGAGGATTTAGCGGCATTGATACAATTTCACTCAGGGGAATTTGTTTCCCATTTGTAGGATAATATGCATACTTTCTATTATAGCACTATAAAACCTCAGATAATATAATCTGTGACTGAATATTCTAAGTAATAAAATATTAAGCATCATGCCTATTCTGACTGTTTCCAACACAATGTGAGTGTAGGAATGACCTCGGAAGAACTCCCTGGTTGGACATAGCATCTCAATGGTTCCAGGAGCTCCTATGCTTGTCCTCACCTCTTCTTTTGCTGATCCCCACTGAATCCTTTTGATAACCTGGCTAATTCTCAGTCATTATCTGCCTTCCCACCTTGTCCTGTTGCTAGTGGAGGACAGAATTGACAGAGATGAGACTAGCAATGGCAAAGGGGGGAAGGAAGATAAAGGCACATTAAGAATATCTCTCATTCAAAATACACTGACTTTTTTTTTCTTCTTTCCTTGGATTATCCTATATAATAAAGAGGTAATATGCAAATTAACCCTCATGCTTTCACAAGATGGCTACTTATGACCCGGCTGGCAGAGGGGTTAGTGAGGGATGACAGAACAACTGAACAGCAGATGGCATGGGATGACCAGGCTGGAGAGGAGCAGTTGGGGGAGACCAGGCCAGCAAGGAAAGCAGTGAGGGGTGACCAGGCTGGCATGGGGGGCAGTTAGGAGCTTCTTTGTCTCAAAATCCACTGACTTCTGCTAAATTCCAGGGATTATGACTCGCAGGAAACACTGTTGCATGGCCTCTTTTTAGAGGTCCGTTTATCAACCTCAATCTTCCAAGAGTCTACTTAAATTTGCTAGTGAAAAATTAGGTCTTGAAAAACATTAGGAGATGTATGATATGGCCATGAGTTTCCTATATCTTCTATCCTTCTTTCAGTCTCCTGAATCTTAGCCCCAATACATCCAAGAGGATTTGTGAATTCAAAGTTTGTTACCCAATTCGAAATTCTGAGTGACTTTTCCCATTAATAAAAAATAATAATAATGCAATCTTTGGTAACATGAAGCTAGATTTCTTTTAAATTCTTATACAATAAATTCTGACATTCTTAACCAGTTTTTTGTTAATCAAGAAAACTGACCCTTTAAAGTCAAGACTAAATTTTATTAAGTAAATTCATGCTACACAGGATTGCACAATTTATGGAGAAAAAAAGAACCTGCCTT
The DNA here is from genome assembly GCF_014108245.1 of Pipistrellus kuhlii. Taxonomy (NCBI): domain Eukaryota; kingdom Metazoa; phylum Chordata; class Mammalia; order Chiroptera; family Vespertilionidae; genus Pipistrellus; species Pipistrellus kuhlii. The sequence goes on from NW_023425551.1 coordinate 61,785,503, forward strand.
TTAATTAGACGTAATTTGTCGAATGTATTTCCATATGTCCTAGAAAAGAGATTATGACAAACATTTACTCTTGTACCAATCTGATATCCCACTTTCCTGACATTTAAAAATTCACTATTCTTAAAAGCATGAAATTATGGTATTTAAAACTCTTTATTACTAAGAAATATGGGTATATAAATCTAGTTAAACATTAGTATCACATATTATATATTTACACATTATATAATATATGTATTAAATAATATATACATTATATCATATACACATTATATAATATATACATTATATATACTTGAAATTTCAAATACTTTTTTAACTCCAACATTTATTTATTATTTGTTACTTTTTGGTAGCATTATTCTTTTAAGACTTTATAAAACTTTTAATTTTTTATTAAAAGTTCAGTCAATAGAAAGGTTCACCAAATATCTATTAGAGGTTTATGGATATGTAAACATCAACTCTGAATCAATATTATTATATGATGATATATAAAGAAATCAAATTATACTTTCTGTTCTGTAGTATAGGAGTGGTATTTTAGACATGGCTTTTTGTATATGTATTAAAATACTAGAGGACTGGTTGTACAAAACTCTTGCAAGGTATGGTCTCTAGGCCTGGCTGGTGGTCAGGGCTGATCTGTGGGGCAATGGGTGTGGCAATTGGCTTGTCACTTCAGTATAGAAGTGACAAGCTATAAGGATGTTAACTTTGGGGAGGGGAAGGTTAAGAAATAAAATAATCTTGATATTTTATTTAATGGATGAGAGGACCACTGGCACCTGCCTTGGATAATCTGGGGCCTGTGGGCAGGGGGCAGCTCTTGCATTGAGCTTGTGCCCCCTGGTGGACAGTGTGCATCATAGTGACTGGTCATTTTGCTGTTCAGAAGATTTGCATATCAGGCTTTTATTATATAGGATCTTTTTCTATTAAAGACATAGAACATCTTTTATTATTTATGTTTAATATAATTTAATTTTTGTTAATTCACATTAATAGTATTATGTCAGCAGATTATTTCTACCCACCTGAGTAGAAAAATTGCATGTGTTAACTTTTAATTTTCTTTTTTTTTTTTGAGTACATAATTCACTACTAGATTTGACATAGAAATGACTCAAAACTCTCCTGAAGCTCAGTACTTAGCTTCCTTCAGACAACACATGAATTAACTTATTTGAGTTATCTCCTCCTTTATTTGTTTACATTATGACTCTTTTTTTTTCCTGTGTATATTCTCAAACTTATAATCAGTAATGTTTCTTTAGGGGATATATGAAGTCCATATCACTTGCCAATTCATTCAGGAAGTTCACCCTTGGCACACAATGGTGGAAATTACTCTTCTTGAGCATTTCCCATAGGAATTCCTAATTACAAGAACTTGGGCATTTCTCAACACTTCTGTTTTCAGTGCCTTTACAAATACACTGAGTGGCCAGAATATTATGTGTTCAGAGATAATAAAAATCTGGCCACTCAGTATAGAAGTGACAAGCTATAAGGATGTTAACTTTGGGGAGGGGAAGGTTAAGAAATAAAATAATCTTGATATTTTATTTAATGGATGAGAGGACCATGAAACCCAGAAAGATTCGTTTATGCAGAAGTTAATACAAACAATGGCTTTATCCAACAATTTTGAAAATATTGCATACCTATTTTTAGTACATGGATATTAACTTTCCTCTGTTTAAACATTGGTTAAAGGGCAATCATATCATTTTTAGTTTACAATTTTCTGCTTGTCATTGAATTTGAATTCACAGTTTGGTTTTTGTTATATTTTGTGATAATGTTCAAGAACTTAACATCAGAGAGTCCTGCTAAATTAATTTATTTGAATAGGCAATGTTATTTCTCCTGTGCTACATTCTGTCTCTGGATTACACACACACACACACCCCCCCACCACCGCCTACTTCTTAGTAAGTTGAATATGAATGATTGAGAAGGTCTTAATAACCCACAGGTATCCAGATGGTAGAAAATGGCCTTTGGGCAGACTCTTATTATACTGCTATTAAAATGACTAAGTGATGGAAATTAAGTACTGTAATAAAATGTTCTCTAAGCCAAATTTGTTAGCTTTTGATTTTGGCCTACACCCACACATGTTAAACACTGCTATGGAAAAATCAATCATTTTTGCTTTTAAGGTTTAACTATTAGCAAATTTAAAATCATATTCCAAAGTTGTGTTTTTCCCCCCTGATAAATGCTTGAAAGAAAAAGACTTTAGACACATCTGATTCAAATAGAATGTGACATCAATTAGGTACATTCCTTTTAACATTTAAGATTACTTTTAAAACTTAGTTTAACATTTTTAAAAATAACAAACTTAACTGCGCATTGTAAAATGATATATAAGACATGCAAACAACAAGGAAAATAAATGCCACTGGTGCTTAGAATTTGCATCACTTTGTAAAGGTTTGGTTTCATCAAGATGGCTAAAATACTCTTTCTCTGAATATTTTGAAAATACATAACTCCTATGATTTAACAAACAAAAATAATAATATTGAGCAGTATATTTACACTGAGTACTCAAATAGAGCTATTACAACTGTGTACCATAAAACACTGCTCTTTAGTCAGATATAATTTGGTGACAGATGAGAAAGTTGTTGCACACTCAAGCACAGAGATGGCACAGGTTACTCTGATGAAATGATACACTCTTGAGTTTTAATTTCCAATCCCTCATTACTATTTTCTTTATGGCTTCTCGCATTAGCACTTTTTCCCTCTCCATTTTCTGGTGACTTTGACAACCACACAGGAGCAAAACTGCACTGGATTGTACTTCCTCACCTAATTTGGATCCTTGGTCAGCCATCTCTAGATGAAAGACATTTTCTTATAACAGATTTGTCATTTTTACACAATTTTAAAAATGTGATATGTATAATAAATAGTACTATTTACTTTTACATTTCACTAGCAAAGAACTGCCAGAAAACTTTAAAAATAGTGGTAACAATGGAAACAAAAATAAGATAGAAAATCAATCTTATGGCCCCACAACCACTCCTAGTTTTATAATATTTCCAAAACATCATGAAATCTATTTTTTGGTAATAAATATGGTATAGATCAAAAATTATTTTTGCCTTAAACATTTAGGTAGAATACAATGCATGATAAAACCTTTACTTGGTAGTAAGTAAAATAAACAAAGTCACTGTATGAGAGATTTGATCATTGTGAATAACAATATGAATAATTTAGAGCTTGAAATACTCATGCCTCAATGGAATGGGAATTATACAAATAGTAAACTCATATTTCCTCTCTACCACCCTGTTTCCACTTAGCAATTTTATAATTTTATCATGGAAAGTAATGTTTTTTTCCTTCTGAGGATTGGAGAGTTGGAAATGAGAAGGAAAAAGTCACCTGAGCTGGGTGCACCCATGTGTAGACCGTGAGCACAGTCTTGAGCCTTGATTGCTGTTGGTGTCATTGGGAGGAATTGACCTCCAGGTCAATTGGCTGCGGGGACCAGCTGTGACTACAGTGGGAGAGCTGCTGCAGGAGACACCTCCCTATATCAGAACCTGCTTGATTGGGGCTTTGGTGCTCACTAAGTCTTCCCCTTGAGTGTGGTGCCTATAGATGTGTAGAGTTGTATGTAATCTGGTGTGGTCGGACACTGACCACTGGGTACACTGGCTCTTGGGTCTCCAGAGAGGTGCAATGTCTGCTACTGCCCCAGCCGCCCCAGCAGAAGCTACAGAGAGGTCTGCAGATTCCTCCTCTTTGTATCAGGTTTGGAAATGGCCAGACAAGGCCTAGCTGTGAATCCTGGCAGGCTGGTTCTGGTGACTTTTATTGATAGGTTTGGAGCTCCTTGACTCAGCTGCAGCTTGTTTGGGATTTTCAAGCACAGGCTATTCATATGCAAAAGCTGCTGAAGGCAGCTTGGGTGGGGTTATAAATTGGATGAGGCAGGGTCTCAGGGAATCACCTGGGTGGAGAAAACAGAAATGGCTGCGAGTCAGCCCTGGGATCAGGAAGGTCCTTGCCTGGGAACATTGACTGCTGTGAGCACCTCTGTCTGGGAGAAAGCCACCCCAAGTTCTTGCCAGAGAAACATGTTCCCCAGGGCCTCGCCCTGCTGCTGGAGCTCAGCGGAAGCAGAACCCTGTAAGTTCAAAGTTCAGTTTGTATGCTGGCCTTTTAAGAGGGGGGTGGGGGGGGGGGGCTGGGTCTCCAGCAGCCTCTGTGTCACTGAGCCCCAATCTGCATTGGTTTTTACAGCTCATAGTTGTGGGAACTTCTTTTTCCCAGCTCTGGGACCCTGGGCTGGGCATTTATTGTGGGCTGGGGCCCCCTTGCTCCTCCAGTGGCCTCCCAATTAAAAAAGCAATACAACACCTGGGTGGCGGATCAGCCTCTTACCAGTCTCAGTGTGTTTCTTCTTTGTGGTACTTCTCTATTTTTATTTTTATTTTTTATTATTAAGGTATTAAAAATAGTAGTCGTATATCTCCTCTCCCCTCCCCCCCACTGACCTCCCCCCAGTACCTCCTACCCTCTGGTACTTGCCCTCACCTCCCCTCCTCCATGCCCCAGTGTCTTGCGTCTATTGGTTGTGCTTATATGCATGTATACAAGTCCTTTGGTTGATCTCTTAACCACCCCCAATCCTCCCCTACCTTCCTCCTGTAGTTTGACAGTCTGTTCAATGCTTCTTTGCCTCTATTTTTTGTTCAAAAGTTTATAATATTCTTAGCATTCCATGAATGAGTGGTATTTTTCTTTCACTGACTGGCTTATTTCACTTTGCATAATGCTCTCCAGTTTCTTTTCTGTCACCTAGAACCCAACTCATCCATGCTGTTGCAAATTGTAAGAATTCTTTCTTTCTTTACTACAGCACAGTATTCCATTGTGTAGATGTTCCACAGTTTTCTAATCCATTCATCTCTGATGGACATTTAGGCTGTTTCCAAATCTTAGCTATTGTAAATTGTGCTGCTATAAACATACCGGTGCATATATCCTTTCTGATTGATGTTTCTGGTTTCTTGGGATATATTCCTAGAAGTGGTATTATTAGGTCAATGGCAGTCCATTTTTAGTTTTTTGAGGAAACTCCATACTGTTCTCCACAGTGGCTGCACCAGTCTGCATTCCCAACAGCAGTGCACTGAGGTTCCTTTTTCTCTGTATCCTCACCAGTACTTGTTGTTTGTAGATTTGTTGATGATAGCCATACTGACAGGTGTGAGATGGTGCCTCATTGTTTTGACTTGCATCTCCCGAATGCCTAGTGAATCTGAACATGTTTTCATATGTCTCTTGGCTTCCCAATCCCTTGTCTTTCTAAAGTACTTATACTCTACCTAAAACTCCCTCACCCACAATATCATTTTCATGCTCCTAAGAATGGTGCTTTCCCAATCTGCTTACAAATTACCAACCCTGTTACCTGCTCCACCTACACTTGCCCACTTCCACACCACCATCTTGGAATAATTAATACTTTTCCCACAGTTCTTTAAAAATATTAATAAATTGTCCCTTTGCACATGGTACCTCCTGTCATACTTTTTATTTCTTTTCTGTCACCTAGAACCCAACTCATGAGTTACTTCTTTCCTTTTCTATATACTTTGGACCTCACTCTATAAACCAAACAGTACTTTAATATAACACCAAAATATTATTTACAATCATTTTTATAGAAATCATTGTTTCTACAATTATTTGTAACCCATGTGTAATTATAAACATGCCATTTAAGTTTCATGTTTCTCATTTTTAAAAGGGCAAAAATATTATTGCCTACGTTACAAAGATATGTAGATTGGGGATATAATACATGCAAAACAAAATGCCTGGCACATAGTATGTACTCAATAAAGGCCCCAAGTGAAACTCATGTGCTTTTCTTTGTTAGAAATTTTATTACTTAAAATAACTAATACTTTCTTAAAGAAAAGATAATATTTATATTTGTAACTATAAGATATTTCTTTATTACTGGAACATAATTTGCAGTCAATATATTTTTATAAAATTGGGAATTATTATTCTTTTACACTTCTATGGCACTCATTTTGAATCTTGCCTTTTCTTTTCAGAAAGTGTGCATTGCACAAATATCAATGTCAACTGGATAATACAACTCTTAAGTGGTGATTTAAAATATTTTGGAAACCACTACACATAACACACATGTGTAGATGAATATAGAAATAGAATATCCATTGAATTGTTTTGCCTTTTGTTAGAAATCTTGGTGATCATTCTTCTAGCAAGCTACTTTTTCAAGTACTAATGTCAACCAATTCAATTACAAGTGTACATGTTGTATAGAGGAACCACATTATATAAAAAAGACGTCCATTTAGTTTTAAACTCAAGCTCATATTATGCCCTCAGTATAATTAATCAGTCCCATTAATATCTGATCACCCTACATAATTACCAGTATGGTGCTAAGGAGAGTGGTCTAATTGAATTAGATGGAAGCACAATGAGTGGTAATTAAATACCTAGAAAGAGTTTCTCTCACCTGTTCTGGCATTATTTCCACCTGCCTGGTTTGTCTGGGTGCCATGCTGCTAGGCTGCAATAGAAAGGTTATTGCATCAGCAATGCTCTGCCTACTTCTGCCATGGACCCTCATTCTGCCCACAGCTTATTGGCAGCACAGCAGGTCACTTATAAATACAAGTGATCCTTATAAAACAAACATCATATCAGTGTACTGCTCTATTTAAAGCTTCCCTGTGATACCTAGTTGAGGTGGAGTAAAAACCAAAGGCTACTCCAGCACACTCACCTCATCAGGACTTCCTGATTTGACCCTATTTAAAAATTTAAATTGATTCCACCTTGGTATTTTTTAAAATTTTCTTTCTATGTTTTGTTCTCTATTACAGGCCATAGCTCATGTACTATTTATATAGCACTTTTAATATTCAATATAACATATCAAAATGTAATTACTTCTTTATTTGTTGTCTTTTACTCTCCTACTACTAAATTTTCAGTTCACTTCAAGCAAGGATTTTTGTTATATCAGTTCACTCCTGCATCTCCTGTGCTGATACATTATAGGCTGTCAATAAATATTAAGCAAATGAATTAATCGATAAATAAAAAAGCAAATGCAAGGATAATTAAGCTTAAGTATGTTCCAAGTTTTAAGTTATCATGTATTTCTGTGTAATCACTAGTAGTAGTAATCAAATGTATAGTAATTAACATATCTCTAGCTCCATAGAATTAATATATTAATAAACTAATAAACTCTAAGTTGAATAAAATCTAAATAATATTAAATAGAATGTGAGAAAATAGTTACATAATCTTAGTTTTTGCTAATATTTTAATGCAATTAAAGAGCCCCAGAATTTGTAAATAAAAGGTTTTATATGACTAGACATTTATCATTATAATGATAAAAATAAATATATTAAAGATACAAATAAAATCTGAAGACCAATGTTAAGCAATGTTAACTTCAAAAATTATAATGCTCATTACAGTTTAAGGATAAGGAGTGTCTAAAAATTTAAAATCTGACTTGTAGCATAATTAATTTTGAAAATTGCACCTGTCTAAAGTGGACAATTTGATGTTTTGGTATATGTATGCATCTGCTAAACAATCTCTAAACAAAATAATATCTCCACCCCAAAAGTTTTGTTATGGCCCTTTGTAAAAATCCCTTCCTCTCAGATATCACAATGTCCCCAAGATGATGCTATAGATTAGATTGAATTAAATGGATAAAATTTGAGGAGAATTGACCACTTTCTAATATTGAGTCTTCCAACACATGACATGGCATATTTCCTGTTTATGTTTTCTTTATTTTATCTCAGCAAAATTGTATAAATAAGAGTGTATAGTTCTTTCAAATCTTTTGCAAAATTATAGCTATTTCATATTATTAATGCTATTGTAAAATATATGTTTTTGCATGTTCAATTTCAAATTATTTGTTGGTACATAAAAACAAAATTTATTTTTCTGTATATATTTTATATCTTACAGTGTTGCTGAAGTCATTAATTTATAGCTTCTAGTAACTTTTTAGAAAATTCTATTAGCTTCCTTATTTAGATGAATTGTCATCTGTGAACAAAGACAGTTTAATTTCTTTCATTCCATCCTGCATTCATTTTATCTTTTATTTGCTCTATTCCATTATTTGCATTCACACACACGGAACACTTTAGGATTACCATTTTAGCTAAAATTCTTCAAAGTACTAAAATAAAGTGGATACAACAGACCTGCATTATAATTTCAAATAGGTGGTGTATCAGAGTAGGGAATCCTGTAATCTGCATGAGGAAAATAATGGCTAACATTTCTCTTGTGCTCAGTATCTTAGCAACTTATATATGCTTATTAATTAATCCTCCCCAAAATTCTACTATTTTTTATTACTATTAATCCCATTTTATAAGTAAGAAAATTTTGATCCCGAAGGCTTAGTATTCTATTTTAAGCCTCACAAATAAATGTCAGTGTCTGAATCTGATTTGGGTAATTGGACCACACTTTCACATTCACAATTGCTACACGATATCTTCTCTCCAGAGCCTAGAACAGTTATACATTAATATTATACATTTAATACACTGAATATTTTGCTCAGTTTTAAACTTAACTCTTCTGAAAATTGTCGTAGCACCAATTTTTTTCTCTCTTTATCATGCTACCATTGTGCAGTAATGCTGCAACCATGTTTTTATCCTTTTTAAGCTCTCAGGGTCCTATATTATCTTTTTAAGTAGAAATTGATTTTTGTTTCAACTCAAAACACATAAAAATAGATTTTTCTCACACCACTCTTTGAATTAAAAAAGGGAATGAAAGGCACTGTGATATTTCATGCCCTTGTCCCTCTGAAAGACCCAGTGCTAGGCCCCCACATGGAGAATGCCAGGCTTTTAGTGCCCACAGAGAGAGGGCAGGCCTTCTTCCTTCCTAAGTAGGTCAATGGTTTTCAAAATGTGGAAAGGTGTGATGGTTCGGTGGTTATTCATTTTAAGTTTGAAGTCACGATGAACATGGCCAGAAATAATTCAAAATGAAGAAAGTAGACAATATTATACTTTCTGGAAGGAAGTCACTAACTGGAAGAACGTGTTGTAGCCAAGGTTCTACAAATAAAAGTTATACAAGAAAAAAGAAAAAAGAAGAAGAAAAAAAAAGAGCCAGTATGTAAGAGCTTAAAAATAGTCTTATGAGCTAGCTGGTTTACATGAATTAGTTTGACATAACAATTTCATCTAATCATAGTGTGAGTTTAGAGCTCTTCAAACTCTGTACAGTTGATTTCCAACATGTCAACAAATGACTATGCTGTCATTTATTCCCCTTTTGTTATAATGTGAGCTACTCAACCTCACCCCTCTGCCATGAATCTCTGTTGCTCTTGGTAATTCTTTCCTGACTCCTTTACATGTCTTTTGTATTTGTTGAAATTTTTACACAATCACATATTGCATATAAACCTCAGGTTGTGTTTTGCTTTTCCATTTACCTTGCCCTCAGTATTCATTTTATTTTTAATCTTATACAAACACACATGCATGTCAGTGTGCATATGTGAAATTAATGTTACCTAAAGGCTTCCAGTATAATTTGAGTTATCTTAAAATAGACATCGAGTCAGGTTTTATTAATTTATTTATTTACTTCTTCATTTTTTTAGGGTTAAGTAAATAGTAAAGGAAAAAAAAAGATGATTTGTAATGTCAGACATACAGAATCTAAACTAGGACTCAGAATTCCGGTCCTCAGATCTAAAAAATATCTAATTTCTACATTTATTTGTATCACTTGCTTATTTCCCTGGGCTAATTTATGAACCAGAAAACTGACATGCACACATTTTACACACATGTCAAACATGCACTTATACCATCAACAACAACATCAATAACAAAAACAGCAATAGCAGTTTAGCAACAAGGCAATGTGATATTTCTTCATTTCCTTTTCTGTTTCCCAAAAGAACACAACGATCAGGAAGGACAGCTCTCGTACAGCCCATTATAATGTGTATAGAGTAAGGGACTTGAAACTCTGATTCAGGACCTATGCTCTTTTAATTCCAGCATACTTACTTTCCAAGTAGCATTAAGCTGACAAGATCTTAGAAGGAGAGGAAAATAAAATAGGAATAACTTAACTGAGACAAGATGAGAAATGTAAGGCGTTTAAAATGTTTTCTACCACTAAATCCCTGCTTGTGATTTCCCTCACATTCATCATTTAACCTCTGAGTCTGTAAATGAGGGTAATAATCCTCCAACCCTTCATCATTCACTGAGTTGCCATAAAGATGAATTCATGATGCACATAGGGCTCTGTGCAGATCTGAAATGTGCATGCAGGGGAGCCTTCTACCTCTGATTAGAGGTGAGGTATTTTTCTATCACCATGCTTTTTTAAGCTTACATAGCTTTTTTTTTTTTTTTTTAACTTGGTAAAAATGCTCTTTATTTCATTGCATTGCTCATCAAAATCGTATCCTAACTGAGCTTTTTAATACACTTTATGGTTTAGGGAAGTTTTAGGTTCACAACCAAACTGAGAGGAAGGTAAAAAGATTTCCCATTTTATCCCTGCCCTTACCTATGCATAGCTTCTCCCATTATCAATATTCTTCATCAGAGTGGTACATTGGTTACAACTGATGAATCTATATAGACACATAATTATCACCCAAACTCCATTGCTTACAGGGTTCACTTTTGGTGTTGTATCTTCTATGGGTTTTGATAAATGTATTATGATATGAGTTTCTCTAGACTGAATAGTGATTTCCCCCTAAAATTCATATGTTGAAATCCTAATCCTCAAGATGATGGTACTAGCAGGTGGGGCTTTGGGGGTGATTATTTCATGAAGTTGGAGTCATCTTACATGGGTTAGTGTCCTTAGGAAAGAGACCCCAGGAAGATCCCTTAGCCCTTTTGCCATGTGAAGACACAGAGAAAAAGAAGTCCATTTTTGCCCTAACTGGTTTGGCTCAGTGAATAGAGAGTCAGCTTGTGTACTCAAGGGTCCCAGGTTTGATTCCGGTCAACCTTGGTTGTGGGCACATATTCAATAGGGAGTGTGCAAGAGGCAGCTTAGTTAGTCGATGTTTCTAACTCTTTATCCCTCTACCTTCCTCTCTGGTTAAAAAAAAACCAATAATCTATCTATGTATCTATCTATCTATATCTATCTATCTATCTATCTATCTATCTATCTATCTATCTATATATCTAAGTCCATTCTTAAACCAGGAAATATGTTCTGTCATCTCCTTGATCTTGGACTACCTAACATCTAGAACTGGGAGAAATACTTGTCTGTTGTTTATAAGCTACAGGGTCTACGATATCAGATATGCCAGTATGTGGCTTATTCTATCATTGCATCCTGAATGTATCCACCATTGTTGTATTATAATACATGTATCCACCACTGTTGTATTATACAGATTAATTCCATTGCCCTGAAATTGTCTGCATTCCACATATTTATACATCCTTTTACCTTAACCCTCAGCAACCACTGATCCTTTCACTTTGTTCATAGTGTTGACTTTTGCAGACTGTCATCCAGTTGGAATGAAATAATATGTAGCCTTTTCAGTTTGGCTACTTTCAAATATATGTAAGGTTCCTCCATGTCTTTTCATGGCTTGAAAGCTCATTTACTTTTAGTACCTGGATGCAACACAGTTTTTTGTTTTGTTTTGTTTTCTTTTTTTAATATATATTCATCCACTGAAGGACCTCTTGATTGCCTTCAAGTTTTGCTAACTAGAAGTAAAGCTGCTATAAACATTCATGTAAAGATTTTTGTGTTGCCATAAACTTTCAGCTGCATTGGGTAAATACCAAGGTGCACAATTGCTGGCTTGTATGGTAAGAGTATATTTTGTTTTGTAAGAAACCATCAGACTATCTTCCACAGTGACTGTGCCATTTTGCATTCCCACCAGTAAAGTATGAGCGTTCCTATTGCTTTACATCCTTACCATTATATAATGTTGTCATTGTTTTCAATTTTTGCCATTCTATTAGGTGTGTAGGTGTAACTCGTTTTAATTTACAGTTGACTAATGGCATATGATGTTGAGCACCTTCTTATATGTTTATTTGCAATCTCAATATACTTTTTGGTGAAGTATCTGTTCATATTTGTTGTCTATTTTTTTTCATTGAGTTCATTTTTTATATTGTTGAGTTTTAAATTCTCATTGTATATTTTAGGTAATAGACTTTATCAGATATGCCAGTATGTGGCTTATGTTCTCAATCTCTTGAAATACTGATTGATTTTTTAAATTTATCCTCCATTATTTTTCAGATCAATTTTTAGTTTTCAGATCAGTATTGCATTGATATTTATTAATAATGAATATGAACATTTCTCTGTAATACTTAAACAGGATTTGACAATTCATCTAATATTGGTTTTTATTATAGTCCATAATTATATTCTAAATATACTATAATTATATTCAAATAGCGAAAAAACACAAGTTCATGCATCTAGACAATTTAGGTGGAAACCCAAAGCTCTAGTTGTGTTGCAAAAATTTTAGAGAAAAGCAAGAGTAATTTGATAAGAGTTGGATTCTCAGCCTTCACGTGCACATCATTGCCTGTATAAATATCATTCAGTAACTTAGAACAATATAGGTCTTTAAGCCAACAAGATTTTATAAATATATTTTTTAATCCTCACTTGAGGATATATATTTTATTATTATTGATTTTAGAGAGGAAAGGGAGGGGTGAGAGAAACATCAATGTGAGTGACAAACATCGATTGGTTGCCTCTTGTACACCCTCCTACCTGTTGTTAGAAACAGCAACCTAGGTATGTACCCTGACTGTGAATCAAACCCACAACCTTTTAGTATATGGGGCAATGCTCCAACCAGCTGAGTCACCTAGCCAGGGCTACAAATATACTTTTAGCTTTTCAGAACAAGTCCATTACTCAAACTGAGTTCTGTGCCTCAAAATGACTACTTGCAAAGTAAGCATCAAGTGAATTAAGTTTAGAATTAAGTCAGTTTAGAAACCTATAGAAATCAGACCTCCTGGAAGAATGTTTTTTGTTCATTGTAAAAGCAGTATCTGGGTAGATATTTTTAATCTGTAAATTATCTGGAGGGTGATAGAGGAAAGAGAACCATAGATCTGCTCTGTACTTACTGATACTTTGGAAGCAATATCCGTAATGGTGCAGAAAACAGCCAATTAATGGCTTTTGTGGTTTGCTAAATGCCTGAGTAAAATTGAGGTGTTTAATAACCACAAAAGCCCTTTACTGCCACTATAGTCCTAAAACTCCAATCACAATTCATATTCTATACCAGCATTAAAGCTGGTTCCAAAAAACCAAAGCATAAATCGCTTTTCAAAACATCCCCTTTCTCCTCAAGAGGGTTATGATACTATTTTTAAAGCTGTATTTTTAATTTCTTTCTGTTTTTCTCAGGGACTTGGTAGCAGATAAATATATTAAATGAGATGGCTTGCAAAGCCAAGAGTTGACCATGTGTTTAATGAAGAAATTATTGTGTAAAAAGACCAGGAGACAGCACGTTTCTATTTTACTGTATTTTGATTCTAACTATAGGGAAGTAAAAATCCATTAGTCTGCCTTCCTGTTGATATCCAAAGTAGAGACACTCTGGTAGAGAAACCTTGGGGATTATTTAGTAGGATCGGATATGAAAACGAGGCCAGAAATGAGTTGTTTAAAGAGATGAAACTAGTTAGCAATAAAACTTGAATTCTGTCCTCATTCCGACCTGCATTGTTTCATGTCTGGATTTCTAGAAAAGTCTTCTACAATAATTCACTATTTGTAGAAGAACTGAATGACACCCCTTTAACTCCAACCCCTCATCCACATTCCTGAGGGAATCTTCCAAAGTCATGGTGATGCCAACCTGTGAGAACTAATTTTCTTGAGAACACAAGGCTCCAGGCTCCCAACCTATGTTCCATCCACAGGCCCTTTAGTGTCCACCTCAGACATGATATGTTAGGAATGTTGGGTTATCAGCTATTTCCCAACCCTACAACTTTTCTCTCTTGGCCTCATGACATTATATATGAAAAAAAAAAAAAAATATATATATATATATATATATATATATATATATATATATATTAATATATATATATATATATATATATATATTACACCTCTAACAACTTCTTCCCTCTCTCTTTTTGACCCCTACATGCCCCCTGTAAAGTTACTTATTTTTCTTCTTATGATTAAGAGTTTATGTTTTTTCTCTTTTTATGTTTTTGTTTGTTTGTTTGTTTAAGCAGGGTTCTTAAAGATTTTCACGTCTACCAGAAGATAGGAGAGAATCATACCACATCTTAAAAAGTCCAAATTTAAAATGTCTTCTTGTCAAGAGGCAATATTGATCTCCTTTTTAAGAATAGAGAGAAAAGGGGGAAATGCACAGTTACTATTTTGCTCTGTACCTTTTTTTTCTACACTTTATTATTGTTTCTTACTTCTTTGTTTTTTTTTTTATCTGCTTCCCCACATTAGACTATGAGCTCAATGAGGGCTCTCCTGTTTACTATATCCTCCGTACCTAGAACAAATATATAAACAAATAAGCATATGTGTTATTTGAAATCTATATAACGTTGCTACATTTATTAATAATATTTTTCTTCACTGAAAAAAGCAACAAAAGAATCCCAAATGCCATCTTCTCAATTCTTGTTCTTGTTAGGTTTGTACAGGTTCCATAGTAACTCTGCTTTCTGTCCCCCCCCCATTAAAGGTTATGAGCCGGTATTGTGGTTACTCTAGACTTTAAAACAAAGGAGGAATCCCACCTTCAAACAAAAGGACCCTTGCAGATAGTATCCAGGATTTTCTTAATCCCGAATTTCATAGAAAATAAAGGAAAACCAAAGCTCTTTTGGCTAATCTCCATCTCTTGAGAACCTATAATTTCTCTCATTGGGGTGAAAACAATCAGAATATAACCTTCCTCACACAGCACAGAACTAATGTTACAACAATTAAATGGTTACCTTCATCCAATCATATTTTGCAGAATAAATTTTAAAAATTAGTGTGGAATGGAGTTGGGGAAGATCATGACCTGAATGCTAATTCTTGATACTGCTTTTCCCATATATTTAATGAAAGGACTCAATAAACACAAGCCTCTTGATAGGGAGGCTGAATGGACTTAAAGTACCTGATGTGGGAAGTGATTCCAAGAAAGAAGGCACTCATTACCTTTACTCTTTACTCTTTGAGATGCAGGGTTAGAGAGGGAGGAGATCTAAGACCTGGAAGGAGCCTTAGAAAAGGACCATGGATCCCATGGTTGTTGAGAAGATCTGGTGGCATCCTGCAGTATACCCCTTCTGCAGAACAGGATTGGTTCTGACCACCTGGTGTGCAGGTCAATTGTGTAGAGCAGTGGTCGAAAACTCATTAGTCAACAGAGCCAAATATTAACAGTACAATGATTGAAATTTCTTTTGAGAGCCACATTTTTTAAACTTAAACTATAGGTAGGTACATTGTTATCAACTTAATTAGGGTACTCCTAAGCTGGCCTTTGCTAAAAATTCCAGGGGCCAAAGAGCCGCATGTGGCTCACCAGCCACAGTTTGCCAACCACTGGTGTAGAGGAAGGAAAGGGACTCCCTGAATCCACTGACTCAAATGCTGCTGAGAACAACTATGGGATCAGAAAATCTTGGGGGAAGCCCAACAGCAGAGAGGTGTCCAGTCACCCTTCAGAGAAGCAGCTCAGTGAGTCAACTAGAGCAAATAATCCTGGCCTTCCTTGCTTAGAGATTTGCCACTGACAAAGGCTCCAACATAAGACCTTCTGTATGCTGAACAAATCCACCTCACAGATAAGTAAATTCAATTTATTATTCATTGAAAGACCAAATTAAGAGAAACCCAGCTGAACAATCCAACAGATGGTTCCCATTGAGGCAAAGCCAATGGAAACAAGAAAAGAAATAAAGGACATACACCAAGGTCTTCAACTTTTACTTTACAATTATGACATTTCACACCACTACATGAAACTTTCATATCATATATGAACATGATTTTTTTTCAAATATTTCTTTGGCTATATTGCACTCATACAAGTCAATTTCTTCAATTACTAAGCATGAAACTGAAATTTTCAACTATTTTTTACTTCTTGAGTATTCAACAGTTGACATTTTCAATTTCATATCCTTCAGCCTTGCCAGATACTTTCAGTTCTGCTTGCCTGTGCTCATTTTCTGTGCTATGTTCCCTTTCCACATCTAGAACATGTTTCTTTTCTAATATCTTATCTGAAAAGTGACACTTTCATTACTTTTAAGGACTACTATAATCTGATTAGATATTTGGGGAGAATTATATGCAAAGTTTTTAGATTAATTTTGGAGGTAAGTAGGAACTGCAAAATAAAAAATTCACTTAAGCCTGGTCAGTGGGATTGTTAGATTTCCTGTCAAGGCATGTGACCAGATTGTGGGCTCAATCCCCAGTAGAAGGCATGCAGGAGGCTGTCGATCAATGATTCTCTCTTATCATTGATGTTTCTATCTTTCACTTTCCCTCTCTGAAATCAATAAAAATATACCCTGAATGGCCAGGTTATTATCTCTGAACACATAATAATCTGGCCACTAAGTGTATATCCTATATAATAAAAGGCTAATATGCAAATTGTTCCCTCAACCAGGAGTTCCACCAGCAGGCAGGCCAGACAATAGCCCATGTCCTCTCCCCCTGGCCAGGCTGATCCCACCCATACATGAATTCATGCACCAGGTCTCTTAAATATATATGAGAGTATATGTGTGTGTGTGTGTATATATGATATATATATATATATATATATATATATATATATATATATATATATATGTATATATTACACACACACACACACACACACACACACACATATATATATATATATATATACACACACACACACACACACACACACACACATATACTCTCAGTGGCCAGATTATTATGTATTCAGAGATTATAAATAATCTGGCCACTCAGTGTATGTTTTTAAAAAGGCATGCACAACAGTGTTTATTCTCTTTTCCAACTCAGTTTTTAAGTTACTATGACAAAGTAGCTGGTTTTCCTGATTAAAAGATGCAGTCAGAAAGAATCATTACAACATTTTCATTTAGGAGAAAGCAGAGTAGAACTTCTAGGAGAGGTTTTCTAAAGAGCCACCTATCTCCATAGCTCTTATCAGTTAATGTTTTCTTAAAAATGTAGAATTCAGTGGTGTTTTTTTTTTTAATAAAAATTTAAATGAGGCAACCACTAAAACATTAGTATAATGTTGGAAATAATTTATTTTTTAAACCAACAAAAAAATCAAAGTTGAATTGAGTGTACACTGACTCATAGAATATTAAGAAGCCTTCTTTCCTTGTCTAGGCATTTTTTTTTAGAATGTTGCTCACTCTGTCTTTTCATGAACAAGTGTAGAGCTCTTGTCATCTGTATTCTCTTAAGCTCTACTGGTTCAGGGGCTTCACTCTGCTCTGTCTCCAGCACTTACATCAGCACTCAAAAAATACATTGCATAAATAAAAGAATGATTTATTTTAGCAAAACTCTTTAGGAACTTTAAAAAAATCTGGCTGATTACATTAATTAATATCTTGAACATATAAAATTTCCATATCTAACAGAAGGGCTAGAATTTTAATGTTATAGATAAAAATCATTCATATGGCTCAGACCCTATCAATGCTCAGAATTTTCATGCACAGAATTTGCACTGTCCTCTAAACCATCCTTATTATGATAGTTTCTTTGTTAATTTGGGCCCATTGGATCAATATAACAATAAGCATCATTAATTTTAGGTTAACAAAGAGTTCATATTTTATACTTGTAAATTAAGGTGGATATAATGTGCCAAAGTACGAAATTAATTTTTATTTCAACTTAAAATATATCTAGACATCCTGTATCATGTTCACAGTAGCTTGCCAAGAAAATTTGCTGCAGAAAATACAGCATTTGACTGCACCTAAACAAATAAAGCTTAGAATTTTTAGAAAGTTTAATATTATATAAATATGTATCTACCAATCTAAACTTAAACTGGTGTAGTGACTGAATTGATAAACTAGAATGGGTGAACACAAATACATAAGATGTTTGATGCCCATTCAAAAGGTCTTGGTTCCTAGACTGCATATGTCAGTGACCAATGGTTACTAAGGTAAAATAAAACAAGGTAGAAAATAATTCTTTCCAATAATCCTGCAAACTATCTACATAAAATCTGTATAGTTATCTTATTTTTTACATCTTTATTATTGAATTTATTACAGATGTGCCTCTTTCCCCCCTATTGAGCCCCCCTCCACCTGGTTCCCTCCCCACCCCAGGCCTTCACCACCCTATTGTCTGTGTCCATAGGTAATGCGAATAGGAATATAAGAGCTTTGTTTAATCTCTCCTGCACCCCTTATCCCCACTTCCCTCTGAGAATCTTCAGTCTGTTCCATTTCCATGCATCTGATTCTATTTTTTTCACCTCTTTATTCTGCTCATTAGATTTCTTATTCGTTTAATTTTTTTATTCAATTATTGATAGATATGTATTTGTTGCCATTTGTTGATCATATTTTTTCTCTTTTTTTCTTCTTCCTCTTCTTAAAGAATGCCCTTCAACATTTCATATAATACTGGTTTGGTGGTGTTGAACTTCTTCAGCTTGTCTGTGAAGCTCTTTATCTGACCTTCAATTCTGTATGATACCCTATTTCCCCGAAAATAAGACAGTGTCTTATATTAATTTTTGCTCCCAAAGATGTGCTAGATCTTATTTTCAGGGGATGTCTTATTTTTCCATGAAGAAGAATACGGTACACATTTATTGTTAAATGAAAATAAAGGAAATTTATTACCTGTATATGGGACGGTAGTACGGTAGTTGTCAACACAAACCAGACAAACTGAATCCTACAGTATCAAGAATTTACTCATTGATTCAATGACAATCATGTCATCATCTTCATTTATTTTTTAAACCAACAAAAAAATCAAAGTTGAATTGAGTGTACACTGACTCATCCAATTCCTGAATTTCCTGGTGAATTTCTTGTGACTCCATTTCTTTCAGAATCAGTGGACCAAATTTCTCATGTTTACCAATAGCACTGTCTTTATTTTATTTATTTATTTTTTTAAAATATATTTTATTGACTTTGTATAGAGAGGAAGGGAGAGAGATAGAAAGTTAGAAACATTGATGAGAGAGAGTCATTGATCAGCTGCCTCTTGCACACCCCCTAATGGGGATATGCCCGCAACCAAGGTACATGCCCTTGACCAGAATCGAACCCGGGACCCTTCAGTCCCCAAGCCGACACTCTATCCATTGAGCCAAACCGGTCTTGGCAGCAATAGCACTGTCTTTAAATGAGTACTTCTTGTTAAGGTAGCCTGCTCGCAGTGCATTTGCAATGCAACTGTCAGTGATTTTTCTCCCATGAATTCTTCACTCAAGTCACAATTCTTGCAGTTTAGGTTTCACAAAGTTTCTGAGACAAAGCCTAGGGGGGCCTTATTTTTGGGGGATGCCTTATATTTCACTCAGAAGGAAACCTGTAAGTTTTTGGAGTATGTCTTATTTTCAGGGAAACACGGTAGCTTTGTTGGGTAGAGTAATCTTGGTTCTAGGTCCTTGCTATTCAACACTGAATATTTTTTGCTGCTCCCTTCTGGCCTGCAGTTTCTGATGAAAAATCAGCTGACAGTCGTATGGATACTCCCTTGTAGGTAACTAGCTACTTTTACTTGCTGTTTTTAAGATTCTTTCATTGTCTTTAGCCATTAGCATTTTAATTATGATGTGTCTTGGTATGGTCCTCTTGTTTCTGGTTCCCTGTGCTTCCTAGACTTGTAAGTTTATTTCTTTCACCAGATAAGGAAGGTTTCTGTCACTATTTCTTTAAATAAGCTTTCAATATCTTGCTCTTTCTCTTCTGCCAGCCCCATAATTCTGATGTTGGTATGGTTGAAGTTGTCCCAGAGGCTCCTTACACTATCTTCATATTTTTGGATTCTTAATTTTTTTTAATCTCTCTCCTGGTTAGGTATTTTTTGCTTCCTCATATTTCAACTCATTGATTTGATTCTCAGAATCCTCTACTGTTGAATCCCTGCATATTGTTCTCTATTGCAGTCAAGGTATGCTTAATTTCTGACTGGTCACTTTCCATTTTTTTTTTTGAGATTTCTAGCAGATTCTTGAGTTACCTTAAAACCATGGTTTTGAACTCTATATTCAGTAGTTTGTTTTCTTCCAATTCTCTCATTTGTGATATGTTTTCTTTGTCTCCACAGGATGGCTGCTTCTCTGTGTTTGTTTCTATGTATTGGGAAGAGCTGCTACATCTCCTTAAGTTGGTAGAGTGGCCTTGTGTAGTAGATATCCTATAGGGCCCAGTGATTCAGGCTGCCCAATCACCTAAGGTGGACCCTCTAAGTCAGTGGTTCTCAATCTTTCTAATGCCTCGGCCCTTTAATACACTTCCTCATGTTGTGGTGACCCCCAACCATAAAATTATTTTTGTTGCTACTTCATAACTGTAATTTTGCTACTGTTATGAGTCGTAATGTAAATATCTCTGTTTTCTGATGGTCTCTCAACCTACAGGTTGAGAACTTCTGCCATAGAGCATAAGACCATTGGAAAACAGATATTTACAGTTATCAAGTAGCAATGAAAATAATTTCATGGTTGGGGTCACCACAACATGAAGTGTATTAAAAGGTTGTGGCATTAGAAAAATTGAGAACCACTGCTCTAACTTCACCTCTTTGTGGGATGTGTGCACAGTCTTGTAGTTGAAACTTCCTTGCTGTTGGTATCACTGGGAGGAAATTACCTCCAGATCAATTGGCTGTGAAGACCAGCTGTGTCTACAGTGGAAGAACTGCTGTGCATGAGACGTTCTTATGGAGAAAGACTTGTTCAAATGGGGCTTTGGTGCTTACTGAGTCTTCCCCTTGAGTGTGTTGCCTATGGATGTGTAGAGCTGTAATATGGTATGGTCAGACACTGACCACTGGGTACACTGGCTCTTGGGTCTCCATAGAGTTGCAAAGTCTGCCACTGAATGGGGCCACCCAGCAGGAGCTTCAGAGAGATCTGCAGATTCCTTCTCTTTGTCTTCGGTTTGGAGGTGCCCAGAAGAGGCCCAGTTGTGAATCCTGGCAGGCTGGTGCCAGTGCCTTTTATTGATAGGTTTGGAACTCCCTGACCCAGCTGCAGCTTGTTTGGGATTTTCAAGCACAGGCTATTCATTGGCCAAAACTGTTGCAGGCAGCTTTGGGTGGGGTTATAAATTGGATGAGGAGGGGTCTCAGGGAATCACCAAGGCAGAGCAAACTGAAATGGCTGCCAGTCAGCCCTGCAACCAGGAAGTTCCTAGCATAGGAACAATGACCCCTGGGAGCACCTCTGTTTGGGAGAAAGCCACCCCGGAGTTCCTGTCTAATGCCAGACAATCCAGTTCTCATATTTCTCTAGGTCTTCCAGAGCCTCGCTCAGCACTGGAGCTCAAAAGTGGGACTTGTAAATTCAGTTTCTGTGCTAGCCTTTTAAGAGGAGCAGCTGGGTCTTCAGCAGCCTCTGTGTCACTGAGCCCCAATTTGCCTTGGTTTTTACAGTGCATAGTTGTGGGGACTTCTTTTCCCAGCTCTGGGTCCCTGGGCTGGGGGTTTGGTATGGGGCTGGGATCCCATGCTCCTCCTGGCAGCCTTTACAGAGACAACCTCAGTCTGGATTTAAAAAAGCAGCACAGGTGGGTGCAGGATCAACCCTTCCCTGCCTCCACACCTCCTACCAGTCTCAGTGCACTTTCTTCTTTGCTACTCTAGTTGTACTTCCATTCAGCCACCTTTCTGGTGGTTCTGGATGATGGTTGTTCTGTATTTTTGTTGTAATTTTGATGTGTTTGTGGGAGGCAGTTTGTACGGGCATTTGCCTACACCACCATCTTGGTTCTAGTTATCTTATTTTTTTATGCTTGTTACCTAGTGTGCAATATATGTAATAATGTGAAAAAAGAAGAAAACGTTCTTGAGTAACAGAATTACCTTAACTAGCAGTTCTGTATAGATAGCCCATAACATTTTCCTTTGTGATATTCTATCTCCTTTGATGAATAAGCTTTGGGAAGCCTTTATACAGACCTTATGCGAATCAAGCACCAAGCAGATTCTTAATAAATCTTAATTGACTGTTTTTGACCACATTTTGTTAATGAATTTTTCTAGTCCCTAGCCTGGGCTGATTAAAACTCACCCTTGTGTTGGCTAGGGATGAGTTTAATAACTAAGATATTTTGCTAAATAATATTCAGCACAGCTCTAGGTGTTGTCTGAAATAGCTTCCTACCCATTCCAACTCAGCTACAGATTTAATATTGGCACAGGACTCATTTCTTCCCACATTTTCTTGTTTATTACTCTGATGTAAGTGCTGTAACCTAGCTGTTTGTAAAGGCTGAGGACGTCCCAGGTCTCATTCTCATGGCCCAGATGGGTAGCAGTCTGCATTTCATTCTCCCCTGATATCGTCTGGTAGTCTTGGCATTGGAAGGGCCAAATACGCACTCACATGTTACCCGTGGTTATAATCACAGTTTTAAACGTGCAGCAACAGTGCCCATCTTTGTCTCAGAGGAGAGAATTTGGCAGGAAAAATGGTCCTTCATTGTGCCTCCAGGTAGACTGTCTACACCTGTCATTACCTGGCATCCATACACAAGTGGAATAATCTTCCCAATTTGTATTTGGGCAAAATGCCATCCTAGCAGATGGACATGAGTGTATGTAATTGGGAAATTATACATATACATTAAATAGGCAGACTAGAAGCATGAGTCCTTTCTAGGAACATCCAAACATCTGTCTGCTCTGAGCTCTTCTGAGTACTGTCACCATATGTCATCACAGTGAGAGGGCCATGTCAGAGATGAGAAAGGAGCACTCATGAATTTCATGAAAACTGTTACATGGGGCAACTTTGCCTCACCCGGAACAAAGGAACCATACAAGTATTGTGAATATCTTTGTTATGATTTCAAGATAGCAAATTTTAAGAACTGATTTTGGTATGGGGGAAAAAAATAAACAAATGATTTCTCATATTATGAGAAAATTAAAATTTGGATCAATTTAAAAATGTTTTTATATGATATGCTTGGGTTATTTAGGCCTTGATAGACTCATTTAAAGGCTAACTATTACTTATTTAAATTGCTTTTGTTTAAAACCACAGCCATCATACCAATCAGCATTTTTAAAACAACTTTGTAACTCATCTTGCAAGGCAAGGAGTATTTTTAGCCGGTGTTTGTTTTATTTACTGCACGTGTGCCCCAAAGTAGTAAAGCAATGTTTATTATTTGAAGTGTGGAATCTCAATAATTTGTAATCCTGTCTAAAATAAGATTAAGGTTTTATTCATAACTACTTTTCATTTTTCGACAGTAATAGTTTTAAAAATATGAGTAGACCTTTTTTAAAAAATTTTGAAATATGTCAGCTTTGCATATAAATTAAAGGATTATATTAAATTATCTTTTAATACTTATTCATTAAATGACTGAAAATTATTTCTTGTTTTTTGTTTTTTTTTTCAGTCTGAATTTCTATAACTTCACCTTTCTTTCCCCCTTATGAAGTTCTCACATGTTTAGGTGATTGTCTATCTCTATCTCTTTCTCTCTCAGGACTATTTCATTATTAAATTAATGAATAAAATTATACTAAAATAATATCATAAAAATACAAGTCATCATTATTATTACTAATTGTAAACTTACAATTTTACTTTTCAGTGAATCTCTGTTAGCAAATTTAACATAAATGTTAAAATTTCATAAAACTACAACCAATCATTCATATGCATTTTTTATGACTCCGGAATCTTAGAACTCAGTACTACTCAAATTAATTAGTATGTAATATATTTCTTTTTTCTATTTTTTTAAGTGCAGGCATGTGATTTCCAAACCTGCTATGATTTTATTTATTTTTTAATATATATGTATATATTTTATTTCAGAGAGGAAGGGAGAGGGAGGGAGAGAGATAGAAACAATAATGATGACAGAGAATCATCAATCATCTGCCCCCTACATACCCTACACTGGAGATTGAGCCTACAACCCAGTCATATTCCTTGCCTGGGAATCGAACCCTGGTTCATAGGTTGATGACAACCAGTGAGTCACTGCAGCTTCGCCAATATGTGATATATTTCTAATGAGATAACTCAAGATAAAGTTGGGATATTTTGTTTACTAGTATCTTTAAAAATTTATATACCTGACTCATTGACAATACACATGACAAATGTTCAACACGATGGTCTAGCTCAATGGTCAGCAAACTCATTAGTCAACAGAGCCAAATATCAACAGTACAATGATTGAAATTTCTTTTGAGAGCCAAATTTTTTAAACTTAAACTTTTTCTAACACCACTTCTTCAAAATAGACTCGCTCAGGCTGTGGTATTTTGAGGAAGAACCACACTCAAGGGGCCAAGGAGCCACATGTGGCTCACTAGCTGCTGTTTGCTAACCACTAATCTAGCTCAACTAGACTTATGTAGTAGTTATGAAACATTAATTAAAAGTTAGGCCTGGCCAGTGTGGCTCAATGATTGAGCACTACTTATGAATCAGGAGGTCCCAGTTCAATTCCTATTAGGTCATAGGCCCCAGGTTTCAGGCATGATCCCCGTTAGGTGTGCAGGAGGCAGACAATTAATGATTCTGTAATTTTCTAAACACCAAAGTCTGTAATTTTATATGTTAGTGCTTATTTCCAGTCCTTTAATAAGCACAATTCTATATAACATATAATAAAAATAATATATAGGATATATTTAGTCTAGAGAATACTAGTATTTAGAATTTTATCTCTACACCTGGGCATTTAAAATAACTTCCGTATTTGTAACATTTAGGTGCTTTATTACTATAAATACGGTGGTATACATTTTGATTGTCCAATTATAAAATCTTGAGTTTATTAAAAGACTTGATCATTTAACATTTAATGATCCAATATTGAAATTAACAAGTTAGCTGGTTATCTTAAATTATACAAATTTGCATTATAACTATGATTAGAAACTTTTTGTCACTACATCATTTTACTGTTCTCTTAGGCAATCTCTGTGCTTCAATGATCACAATATGTGTGGATGACATTCAAATTTACTCACCAACCCAGACTTGAATTTCTGAGGTAGCCCTTAATGCTTCTTTGTACACTTAAACTTAAGGCGATCATGCTCAGATATAGATTCTTCACCTCCAAACTTTTTTCCCCATTTTTTTCTTTCTCCGATTAATGGTGTCATTGTAATCCTAGTCATTTCTGATTCTAAAATTGGCTTTTTCTTTCTACTTTTCCTACTCATATGTTCACTTCCCACTAATGTCCTTTTAAATTTCTTATAGTTGCCAGTATTCTCTCTCTCTTACCAACACAAATGTACACACTAGTCTTTTCATTGTTGCCACAATTCATCTGTGCCAACCATGTTGTTCTACTCTCCAGCCCGAAATATGCTTTGTGTTTTCTAAAGTTTCACTCTGTGAATCTTTCATATTTTCTTAAGTGAAAAGTTAAAAGATGCAATTCATTTTATTGAAAACATTTACTATACCCTTTTCGATAATCAGAAACCTTTTAAAATTTTATCTTTATATAATGATTTTTAAATAAACGAATGGCAAGTACTTCAATTTTATCAGTTTGTTGATATAATTGTCTCCACCAGTGTTAACCTTAACAGATTTACCAAAGCTCTTGGTTTAGTTACCTTAGAAACTCAATGTGTCAACACTCTGTATTTTCAGTATGGGTTCTCCACGAGGAAGGTGGCAATTTGGGATTAAATATGCAAGCATTTTATTAAGGAGCATTATATGAAAATAAATAAATAAATAAATAAATAAATAAATAAATAAGGATGCCAAGGAAAGCTGGAAAGCCCTCACACTATGATATCTGACCCAAAGGAAAAAAAGAGGTGGAAAGTCCTAGACTTTCCTGGTGCAATGACATTATAGGGAAATTCTTTATGATTATATAGTGAATAGGACTCCGCCAGCCTTATTATATTTTTTGATTCTGGCATCAAATATATATGCTCTAATATATATTTTACATATGTCAAATTAATCTGCAATTTGTCCGTCTTTATCTCAACCTTCAGTGTTGCCAACAATGAAAATGCATCCATTTTTAACAATTCATAAGGACCCTGTGAGTCCATGGTTTTCCTCAGATAAGAAGCTGTAAAGATCCCCTTTCTTATTAGGAATATATGTGGAAAATTATGGGATTTTTCATTTTCATGGTGGCTTGTCAGTTCATTCAGAAATAGCAATTCATCATATTCCCTGTTCCTAATAAAATAATAAGCATGTTTTTTCTTCAGTTTGGTTGTTGCTTGAATGAGAAAATTCAGAGGCAGAAATTTAATAATTCATGACTGGCTAGAAACTGTAATTTTCTTCTGTATAGCTCTTCTGTCAGCCAACTGTGTTGAGCCCATTATTACTATAACCAGGTACTAAAGAGGATAAACATAAATGAAATATGTTAAAAAGAAGGAAATAAATGCCTTTGGATGGACTAGTACTTTTGCTTGTAATCGAGACAGATTGTAGGTAAACCTGTGCTTTAGAAATTCTTATAGGCTGAAAGCAAACCTGCCATTTTCTAGATAGAGGTGTATAGGTGAATGCACACAGTTTTTATTTCATGTTAGTATAACGTAAGTAGAGCTAAACTGGCATAATTTTTTTTCAATTTTATTTGAGTTACAGTGTATAGTAATATTATTTTGCATTAGCTTCCAGTGTACAGCATAGAGTTTAGACAATGATATGCTTCACAAAGTGGTCCCTCCGATATTTCTGGTACCCACCTGGCACCATTCTTAGTTAATGCAATATTATTGACTATATTCCCTATGCTGGTGACCATTTTGCAACTACCAATTTGAACTTCTTAATCCCTTCAACTTTTTTTCACTAAGCGCCCCCTCCCCCCAACCCTTCCCTCTGGCAACCATCAGTCTGTTCTCTGAGTATATGAGTCTGTTTCAATTTTGTTTATTTTGTTCCTTAGATTCCATATATAAATGAGATCATGTGGTATTTGCTTTTCCCTGTCTGACTTAGTTAACTTAGAATAATACCCTCTAGGTCCATCCATGCTCTCGTAAATGATACAATTTCTTTTTTTTTTTTCTTTTTTTTTATGGCTGAGTACTATTCATTGTATAATATATATGCAGCGCTGATTTTTATTCACCCATCTGTTGATGGGCACTTATGTTGCTCCCATAACTTGGCTGTTGTAAGTAATGCTGTAATGATCATAGGGATGCATATAGTGTTTTGAATTAGTGTTTTGGGATTTTTCAGATATCAACCCAGAAATGGAATCATTGGGTCATAAGGCAGTTTCATTTTTAATTTTTTGAGGATCCTTCAAAACTGTTTTCTATTGTGGCTTTTCCAATCTGCATTCCCACCAATAGTGAACAAGGGTTCCCTTTTCTCCACATCCTTGCCAACATTTGTTGTTTTTTAGATTTATTGATTATAGCTATTCTGACTATTGTAATGTGATATTGATTGTGGTTTTAATATATACTTCTCTGATTAGTGATATTGAGCATCTTTTCATATGACTATTGGCCGTCTGTATGTCCTATTTGGAGAAGTGTTTATTCAGATCTTCTACCCATTTTTCAATTGAAATTTTTTCTTTTTTTTTCTGTGAGTTCTTATACATTTTGGATATTAACCCCTTACTAAATGTATCACAGGAGAATATCTTTTGTCATTCAATAGGTTGTCTTTTTGCTTTGTTGACAGTTACCTTTGCTGTGCAAATATTTTTTCACTTATGAGAGAGAGAGAGAGAGAGAGAGAGAGAGAGAGAGAGAGAAATTTGTTGTTAATTCATGAATTCGTTGGTTGATTCTTATGTATGCCCTGTCAAGGGATTGAACCCACAGCCTTAGCATACTGGTTCTATGATCTAACCAATCAAGCTACCAGACCAGGGCTAATGTGCAAAAACTTTTTAGTTTGATGTAGTTCCACTTGTTTTATGTTTTTCTTTTTAAATTATAATGAGATAATAGACTTGATTTTTGATCCCACAACTAAGTCTCAAACAACTGTTAGCTTGGTCTTTACAAATATCTCTAGTCTCATTTCCTAAGCATCTTCTCAGCAGTAGGAAATCTACTAGATATTTCATTTAAATATATATTTACTGAAAAAATAATTTAATCAGGTTGACTATTTGGCAAAATCCCTTGCAAGAAATTTGGTCTTGTCCAAAACATCCAGAGATACATTTAACCACACCCAAAAGATTATTGATATGTGCTGACATATTAACAGATCATGAATCAAGAGATCCCACCTCAACTTGTTTTTTTCCTCTGAGAATTTCTCTAACTGCAAGATTCTTTCTCAGAAATCATGCTTAATATAAATTGTATTCAATTGTGTTCTTCTTCAAGATTAGAACCTTAATCCATGTACCTAACCCCATGAGCCATTACCAGCTGGGACATATAGGCAAGAAGGGTGATTTGGGGCAATACAACCACAGCACACTGATTGGACCAGTTTAAAATATATATATATATATATATATATATATATATATATATATATATATATATATATATATATATATACCTATATATATAATAAATTGACCTATCAATTTATTTGGTTGAATTTGACAGCTTCCCAGTTGTCCAACACTGTGTGTGTGTGTATATATATATATATATATATATATATATATATATAAATTCTGTAAACCAAAATGTAAATAAACATTATGGTCTATTTTAACTCAGGGACATTTTATAAGCATGGATAGTTTTGACACCAAATATCAATGACCATCTGGTATGGAGCAAATAAACTCATGGATGTTTTGGACAGGAGCAACTTTCAAGAACTTTTTATATGAATCAAATATCTCAGTGGATGTTTTGGACAGAAACAATTACTCAGTTTTGTAGTGTTTAATCAGGTGCATGTGTTTATTAGTAAAAGAAGAAACAGGTAAGACTGACACTTGTTTTTGTTTTTTTTATTTTTTGAAGATAGCAGTTATCTTTAGTGGCACAGACACACTCTTGGGTCATATTGAAGTAACTGATATATTTCCACATTGAAAAAATATGGATAGTTCCTTTGACTTTGACTAAATCTTTGGTTATTACTATGAAATTTGCCTTCTGCTATCACTATCACTCTCTGTCAATCTAATATTAGAACACAGAAAATGTCTTATTTTTAAACTGCCTATCAATTTATTTGGTTGAATTTGACAGCTTCCCAGTTGTCCAACACTGTCCCTATTATTTGCATTTTTTTATTATGTTAACATAATAAAATACCTACTAAATATCTATTGTGGGCCATGAGATTGCCCCTTTTTGGTTTATGCATCAGGAGTTATATAAGTTGTTTTTCATTTTATTGTTAGCAATCATCACCTTTGTACATGCCAAGATTTTACTCCAAATCATTATCTTCCCTTTTCTGGCTAACACATCAATTAATATCCCAGCAAAAGTTATCTGATTTCCTGCTGAGTACTTACTTCCTTAATAAATAAAGCAACTTCAGTTTCTTTATGTACAAATAAGAATTTAAAGTATATACACTTTTATTTTAGATATTTGTATACAAGGTCCAGAAAGTAAATTAAAAATGTTCTTTTTTACTATGTTTGTTAGTCTCCAAGAACCCCATATCCTCTTTTTAACTCATCAGGTCATGTTTTGTGTTTGTTTGTTTTTTTCTTTCTTTTCTTTCTAGGACTATAATGATGAAATTCGTCAGGAACAGCTACGTGAGTTATCCTACTTAAATGGCTCAGAAGACTCTGGTCGTGGCAGAGGTATTAGAGGCAGAGGGATCAGAATAGCCCCCACAACGCCTTCAAGGTACATTGGTTTTTACTTTAAGTAAATTAGCAGCCAATGAGGCTGGCAAGCTTTTGCTGGTTTATTCTGTGGCATGATCAGAGCAAGGAATAGGCAACACCAACCTCAGCCACAATAACCCCCACCTCTACAAAAACAACAACAATGAGTGCTTATAAAGTAATTAAGAATTTTCAAAAATTAACTCATCAAATCTCCATACCAAGATTAAATATTATATACAGGTGGTAAATTGAGATACAGAAATATATCAGACTCTTTTTTTCCAGATTAAAGAGCTAGTTTGACTCAAGAAATCACAGTTTGAGCTCCAAACAATTACCCTAAGGAAATAAGAGATTTTCCTTCTTTGGTTCTGTCCCTAGGATTAAGACATGCAGATGACACACTAAATGCTTTTGAATCAGAATGACCTTGTATAAAGAGAAAGTTACAAATGTTGTCTGTGCCTTAAATAACCCTTGAATTAACTTGCCAGCTTTGTATAGAGATAGTTGATTTTAGATCAATAAATAGATGGTAGATTATATATACATATAGATTACATACATGTATACACACACACACACACACACACACACACACACACACACACACATATATATATATATATATATATAATCTTTAGAGAAAGCCAGAAGCATACTTCTTGCTTAGCAGATGGTAAGAGTATTTAAAGTTTAGTTACACTTGACTGTGCAATGTCTTTGGCCATCAGAAAGGATTTGTTTTGTAGGATTCTGAAATTGTCAAGTTTTCAACAGAAAGCATTGGTTTGCAAAGAAGTGAAGTAAAAAATATTCATAGCCTTCATACACAGACATTGTAACTTTGTCATTCTCTCACCCTGTTATATAGTTGGTCTTCAAATCACTGAACAGCATAGATCTAGAATATTATTTTTTATATTGCATAGAAATCATCTTAAGAGAGTGTAGGATATTTTGTTGTTTCAATTTATTTGTTAATTATGCTCCAAATATTTTCAACCAGTATTTTCAAAAGACCACTATTTTAATATTTAAGTCATAAATACCTCAAACAGTTCCTTACCAGAAAAAAAAAGTTAAGAATGATAAATTTCCAAATAAAACAGAAAGGCAATAACTATGTAAAGGTAAAAATGTGGCAATTCTTAAAATTATATTTCAGTCAAAACCGGTTTGGCTCAGTGGATAGAGCATCAGCCTACCGATTCAAAGGTCCCGGGTTCGATTCTGGTCAAGGGCATGTACCTTGGTTGCGGGCACATCCCTGGTAGGGGGTGTGCAGGAGGCAGCTGATCAATGTTTCTCTCTCATCAATGTTTCTAACTCTCTATCTCTCTCCCTTCCTCTGTAAAAAATCAATAAAATATATTTTAAAAAATCACATTTGACTAAAGGCAACATTTCTGAAAATGTTCTAGAGCATATTTTTATACTTTTATCTTTAATAAATAAAAACAGAATTCTTAATGCTATCCAGAAACAATTGTGTAATGCTAAAAATCTGACATAACATTTTTATGAACATACTTTTTATGGAATTAGCCTCTTAGTAAAACAGTGTATGTTGGGTTGTGAAATGACATAGCAGGTACCTTAAAATGATTTAATCATATGCTTTAAATCATGAACTTGTTGGTCTTATAATTTAGAAATGACAGTTTTGTCTATATAGATTTTTGTTCCCATTTTATATTCCTTGAGACCATTTTTTAAAATAATGCATTGACTGCTTTTGAGATTATAAAATCATTCCATTAATAGATTTTATTTTGTTATTAATGTTGCTTAATGTAATATTACATTTGCCATATTTGAGTGAACTATATGAGATTTTTATTTCAGTTAAAATGTACTAAAATTTTAATCTCTTTAATGACTTAATAAAGAATAGTGTATTATGATTTAGATTTTTAATTATTTTAAAGAAATATTTTGACTGAAAGCTTTTGGTTTTTAATATCCCATATATCTTACAGATCTAATACTATATACATAAAAAGAAAAGACAATTACTGTTGAAAATTAAACCTCACTTTCAATGCTGTATTGATATCTTTAATGTATTAATATTAATGAAAGTAAATGGAGCAGAGCTCTGTCTTCTATTTCAAACCACATGATGAAATGTATCTACAAATAAGGAATAAAGAAAAACCTTCTCAAACAGAAAATTATATATTGATCAGAAAATCCTTCAAAACAGAAGCTAATGTAAATTTTTACATATTAATGAAATTGTGTTTTCATTTACACATATTCAAAAATATGTACCTGGGATATTTTTAAAAATCTATTGCAATATAATAATTTGTTGAAAATTTATTTAACTAAAAAGATTATGTTTCAATAACCATATCTATGAGAACTAGTTCTCTGATAATACATATATACTAGGAAACAAATTCTCTGAGCATGCATACATAAACAAATGTATGTTTCACTACACATAGCTATGAAAATGAATTCTCTGATAATACAAACATACCAGAAAACACATATATATTATAATTATTTCTATCATATAACTAAAGACGTAAGATACATGACATCTCTAACACCCTTCACCACTGCATGCTGAGTGAGAGCAAACAGTAGAAAATGAAACCTTAGGGGCAGATTTTG
This sequence comes from Pipistrellus kuhlii, assembly GCF_014108245.1. Lineage (NCBI taxonomy): Eukaryota > Metazoa > Chordata > Mammalia > Chiroptera > Vespertilionidae > Pipistrellus > Pipistrellus kuhlii. The sequence continues at coordinate 61,818,214 of NW_023425551.1, forward strand.
AAGGCTGTGTTTCCTATAATGAGAATCAATACAGAGAACTAATGGAGCTTATTAAAGAGGAGAGTAATCATATTTGTTTCTAAAAAAAGACTAATCAGTCATCACTGAGGGTGATACAGAAGAGAGACTGACTCATGGCAGGAAAGCCAGGGAGAAGACAAGTCCATTATCCCAAAGAGAAATGGATGCCACTTAGAGGGTGGATATATAGGACTAGACTAGAGATTAGAATTTGTGGGAATTGGTGCCTAATTAGGTATTGGAGAAGAAAGAGGGCCCAAGACAAAGATAACTTTGTGATGTCTATCCCAGTTAGAGACTATTATATCATCAACGAAGATTGGGTGTGCCAACCAAGTTAAATGAAGGCAATAATTGTTCCTATAATTAAATCTAACTCTTTGGCTGAAACTGCTTTGGCTCAGTGGATAGAGGGTCGGCCTGAGGACTGAAAGGTCCCGGGTTCGATTCCAGTCAAGGGCATGTACCTTAGTTGCGGGCACATCCCCAGTAGGGGGTATGCAAGAGGCAGCTGATCGATGATTCTCTCTCATCAATGTTTCTAACTATCTATCCCTCTCTCTTCCTCTCTGTAAAAAGTCAATAAAATATATTTAAAAAAAAATCTAACTCTTTGGATGTGCTAGCATGACCTTTGGCAGGTGACTTGTACTTTAAGTGCCTTGGTTCTGAACCATTAAAACAGCATACCAGTAGAAATGGCTACATAAAAAGCTTGTGAAGATTTTAAAATTAGATGGTGCGTATAGGCAGGGGTTCTCAAAGTATCTGCACATTGGAATCACTGAGGGCTCCTGCTTCTAGATATTGTGGTTTAATTGGCCAGAGGTATGGCCCAGAATTAGGAAGTTTTCAAAGGTTATCAGGTAACTTTAATGTGCAGACAAGTTAAGAACCTTCTGATGTAAACCCCATATTGTGGGACATGGCAAGTGTTAGGAAGGAAGCAGATAATAGCCATCATTAGAGTTAGGGACTGCAGGGTATATCATGAGGGGAAAAAAGGATAGAGGACAGAAAATGGGGAGGGGGGCTAGAAATAGAGAAGCCAGTGAAGGAGGTTAAAATGTAAGAAAGAAGAGGGAGAAAATGTGGAGAAAAACAGAATATTAAAGTCCAAAGAAGGCATTTTCCAGATTGAGTTCTTCAGTGATAAGTATAATAGGGAGGCGAAGTGGAAAGGGGATTGTAAACAAATTGAGTAGATTTTGAAATCTGTAGGCTATTTGTGAGGTTAGTCAAGAGTTATTTCCAACAGAGTGGCAAAAACAATACCTAGATGACATTTTTAAATTTTATTTTTCAATTACAGTTTACACGTAATGTTATTTTGCATTAGTTTTAGGTGTAAGGCACATGTGTCAAACACAAGGCCCGAGGGCCAAATCCGTCCCGCCAGGCCTTGCAATGTGGCCCGCACCGTGCTGTCATCACTGCACTCCGCTGTGTTTCCATCACAATGACAGTTTATGACTGTTCAGTAAACCATTCGGCCCACGATTTAGGCTGGATTTTAGATTTTGGCCCCTTCTCTGATTGAGTTCGACACCCCTAGTGTAAGGCATAGTGGTTCGACAATCATATACTTTATAAAATGTCCCCCACTCTGATATTTCCAGTACTCACCTGGAATCATGCATAGCTATAAATTATTATTATGCTGTACCTTACAACCACATGATTAATTTGTAAATGCCAATTTTACTTCTTAATCCCTTCACACTTTTTTTTTTAAATTAAAGAATGGGTATTTGAATATTAAAAGGAGGGAAATTCAAGAAGTCAATAAAATGAAGGAAAGAATGCTATAGTGTGGGTGCAGCCAAGGACCATATTCTAAAATAGGTGATTTGAATCTTGAGTTGCATTGGAGAAGAGAGACATGGGGTTAATACCCCAGGGGAAGGACAGATTCTGGAGATAGGTTTGCTAGGATTTTGTCTTTGAGACATTGATGAAAGAATGGGATAAGAAATTAGATATGATGCAAGGATCGTACATTTTTAAAAAAAAGATATTTTTATTGATTTCAGAGGAAAATGAAAGCGGGGGGAGAGAGAGAAACATCAACAATGAGAGAGAACTGCTGCCTCCTACACACCCCCTACTTGGGTTCCAGCTGGCAATCAGGGCACATGCTTTTAACTGGAATCAAACCTGGAACCCTTCAGTCCACAGGCCAATGCCTTATCCCCCGAGACAAACCAGCTAGGGAAAGATCATAACTTTTTAAAACAGGAAGAATTTTTACAGATTCAGAATCAGATTTGACTCATCAGAAAGAAAGAAAAAAAATCCACCTCAGGCCCAGTGAGGTATAAGACTTACCTGTGATTATTCAGTGATATACCCTGGGCTTGTGAATGCATTTTAAAGGAGGTGACATATAATTTACTAGCCCCACATGGACACTTTTAAGAGTATTAAAATGCTAAACTGAACAGCAAGCTAACACAACAGCTGTAAATCAGAACTATACTGAGCAAACCTTGAAATACGCTCACTCTGTTTATGAGGAAACAAGCAGATAGATGCTCTTTCCAGTAAAGGTGATTTTGGCCTTTTCATGCTTTTTTATAGGTGTGTTTTATATTACCATGACAATATAGAATATAGTATTATATTATCATGATAATGCACAACATTGCTTCCTGGGCTCTATTGTGCTTGAAGCAGGCACCCAGCCTTCTGAGTCTTTTATATTTCAGCTTCCTCCAGTCTAGAAGTGCGTTTTCTATACATTAGACTCACAATACTTTCTCTGATAATTCCTCTATTCCTCAACTCTGTAATCTATTTAAAACTTTTAAAAGCTTTACCAGCATTCTTACTGTTCACTGGTAAGAGCTCATTTTCTGCAAGCCAGAAAGAGCCAGCTGACTGCTATTCATAGCAGAAAGCATAACCTACATTCCCCATCTGTGGGTGCAGCCAAACCGTGTGATTGTTGACATCCCAATGATCATTATTTTTTCCCGAAGCTTTAGTGTTCCTGCTGAAAGCAGTGCTTTCTGCAGGCCAGCCTTTCAGACATAATAAAAAGTGAAATAACCATGCTTCTGCCCAAAGACTTCAGACAAGCACTCCACCTTTCCAAAGGCCTCGGAATACCATAAAAATTGGCTGCATCCATTTGATCTAGGGCTTTTAGTGCAAGTTACTTTTGTGTCAAGCACCGTAGTACAGAGTATTCAGTCTATTTATTTATTTTTTATTGCGGAGTCCTAATGTATTTCAGTAGTGCCATAGTTACCAAAGGAAAATAGATTGTATCAGGGACTCTCCCAGTTCAGGGGATTACATGCATGACAGTAAATCAGTGACAATGAGCTGTGATTTCCAGTGACCTCCAGCCTGAGCTCATATAATAAACAGAATGATATCACCATGGTTAGAGTTTCACCTTTTATTAAGTATTAAAGTGCAGACAGATTTTTGTTGTTGTTTGTAAATGACAACATTGCACATCACTGTCAATAAACTCCAGCATGGAGGGGACACTGACATTTCGCAGCTCAGTTTCCTATACGGTCCAGTGAGTCATAGATTAGACAGTGCTCTCATTTGGGTCTTTTTGGTACATTTGGAACAAAAATGAGAATGGGTTGGTGTCTGTTTGTTTGGTTATGTAGTTTTATAAAAGAAAAACACCAAGGTATTTGACATGGTTTACATAACTAAGTCATAACCAGTATTTACAAAATTTGTTTACCAGTATTCACTGTGGAGATCAAAGTACGTTACATTCTGAAGAATCAAACACACACACACACACACACACACACACACACACACACACACACACACGTTTGTGCTTCTGGTGATAAATGTGGCTCCTTCCCATTGTGTGGAGGCTAAAAAGAAGCACTTTGTCTGTTTTAGTCCCTTTGTCCCTTTCTCTCCTTATGTGTTTCCCATCTGAACATGTCCTGTTTTTTTCCTAGGAGTCGTGGGGGTGCCATTCCTCCTCCCTTACCACCTGGACGAGGTGTTCTCACTCCTCGAGGGTCCACTGTGACCCGAGGAGCTCTCCCAGTGACCCCTGTAGCAAGAGGCGTCCCTACCCCACGAGCTCGGGGGACACCCACCGTGCCAGGATACAGAGCACCCCCTCCTCCAGCCCCCGAGGCTTACGAAGAATATGTAAGTACCCGCGACACGTCGGTTGTTAGGAAGGTTTTAGTTAATTGAGTAACGAGCTGAGCCTCAAAGACTTAACATGCTATGAATCTAGCAGATGCTGTTTGTTGCAGAAAGTGAATGGCATTGGCAAAAGAATTTAAACAGTGCACGTACTGGTAAACAGCAGCATTCTGAGAAAAGCTTTCATTTTATGAGGTGCCATGATTGTTGTTCGTACCAGTTAAATAGTTTACATTTTGAGAATCAAACTATCCTGAGGTTTTCTTATCTTTATAAGACTCCGTCAATTTCCAAATGGAAATAATTGTGAACATAATGTGAATCGTCATGTATTCAGATGCTTCTCCTGGGATATGATCAAGGTCAGTATAAAACACTCAAATATTTGACAAGTATAATGTGATTGTATTATAAACTTTGGTAATAATGTATAACTATGCAACTGGTCTTTCATATAAATAACCTTACCTTCTCTTTCACTATGTGAAAGATATGGGATTGGCAGATATGAAGAATTTTAAAAAAATGTAGAATGAACAAAAGAAACATGGCATCTATAAATAACTCCCTCCCTTCCCATCCACTGTATTTTTGATACACTCTTTGACCTTTCAGTTAGTTTGCTGGTATTCCACAGGTCACATTGTATTCTAGTCCTTGTATCCACTCCCCCTATCTGAGAGTGAAAAAAAAACAGTTTCATATTCACTCCTGTGATCAGGATAAGTCCATTGTAAATGGTATATTGAATTGATGCAAGCCAGATCATAATTCTGGGAAACAGATTAATTTTGCCATTAACCTCTTCAGTGTTCTCATTTCCTAATCTAGGTGTTTGTTTTATTCAACCACCCACAGACATGCTGTCCTCTTCAATGTCCCCTGTAAATGATTACTTATTAAATATAAACTCATCAAGGATACTTACTGTCACATGCTGGGTACTCAAAACAAGTTTTCTATGGACTGGTTAATAACCAAGTAAAACTTAATCCTACATTCAAGTGAACATGGTTGATAGGTATCAATAAGAGTATGTTAGTGCTTAAAATGAATTAATTATTAGGAATAATGTTACTTCTTAAATAAGAAACATTGACTAATATCTGCAAGAGTGATGAAAATTTTTGTTATAAATCTATCTCTACTGGAAAAAGGGAAATGTGTTCATCTAAAGCACAGGTGGGAAACCTTTTTCTTGCCAAGGGCCATTTGAATATTTATTATTCCATTCTCCGGCCATAACATCATTCTCGGGCCATACACAATTATCAGCTTAAAAATTAGAGTGTTATGCTCTCGCCGGTTTGCCTCAGTGGATAGTGCGTTGGACTGTAGACTGAAGGGTCCCTGGTTTGATTCTGGTCTAGAACTGGTACCTTGGTTACAGATTTGATCCCCAGCCCTGGTCAGGGTTTGTAGAAGGCAACCAATTGATGTATCTCTCTCACATTGATAGTTCTCTCTCTCTCTGTCTCTTCCCCTCCTTTCCACTCTCTCTAAAAATCAATGGAAAAATATTCTTGGATGAGGATTAATGAAAAAGAATTTAAAAATTAGCCTGCTGTATTTGCTCACACATTAAATTAACTCACCCCTAATGCCTTGGCAGGGCCAGACTGTATGATTTCTCAGGCTTTGTGCAGACCCATGGCTGGATGTTCCCCACCCCTGACCTAAAGTATCATTTATAACATCAGGTCTCAGTGTTTAAAATTTTAGATAATATGGAAATTTCAAAATCAGAAGCAAAAAGCACATTCTACTCTAAAATAGGCCCTCAGGCCAGGAAAACCAGAACTGATTCTTGGTTCTGCCCTCTCTTTTCTGAGACATAGGATGTATGAAATGAGTACTTGCTAAATGAATGAATTAAAATCCACAACGGGAATGATGGGATCACTTTTAATCTCTGAAGAATCTTTTCCACTGTACCATCTTCATGTACATTGCCAACAAGGTGTTTTTCCCTTCTAAATAAAGGCTTCAACAGTTAGGTCTTCATTTCAAAAATTAAAAGAGAGAAAAGCTGTTTAGGTCGTAGTGGTCAACAGTGTTATTAATCAGATAATTTACAGGGCATACACGGGGCACCATGAAAGCGAACAAGATTGACAAAATATTATAGCCTTTTACATGCATTCCAGTTTACAGTGAATAAATCATTGGAATACAAAGCAAATAAGAGTAAGCTTCAGACACATGATTTCACTCATTTATGGAATATAATGAACAACATAAACTGATGAACAAAAATAAATCCAGAGACAGAGAAACATCGATCAGACCATCAAACCTCAGAGGGAAGGTATGGGAGGGTGGGAGTAAGGAGGAGAGATCAACCAAAGGACTTGTATGCATGCTTATAAGCCTAACCAATGGACACAGACAACAGGGAGGTGAAGGCATGAGTAGGGAGAGGGGGGAGTAGGGAGGGTAATGGGGAAATAAGGGCACATATGTATCACCTTAATCAATAAAGAGATTTAAAGAAAACATTAAGAGTTTGTAGAAATATGGATGGAAAAAGGTTATATTCTGAACAGAGAAATCTAGGAGGAGGGTGTTTCTTAAAAGAAAATCAAAGAAATTGTGTAAAGTCATTTAGTCTGATTTTTTAAACTTTGATTTTAAAGTATCTCATCCATTGCCTGCATTCACTCAATCATTTCTAAGCCTGTATATTATTTCAGGCACTGTTCTGAAGGTCCTAGAAATGTAGTTGTGAACAAAGGCCAAACATCTGCTTTCCTAAAGCTTATATTTAGTTCTCGTCACTTACAGATACTGACTGGTTGTCTGTCTCTTAGTCTAATCTAGGTCCCCAAGTGGAAGAACCCTATTGTCAGGTGTCTCACACTAGTGAATCAGCTGTGACAATAGGGCGAGAGTTTCTGGAAATTATGCCTGGAATCAAGCAGTCATCAGCCACCAGTGAAGAGGGGAGGAATGGGGTGAAGTTCACAAAATATAAGGTGGTGATTGGGAACCCAACCCCAAGGGTAGCATGGGAAAACACTGTTTTCCAGAGGAGAAAATACTATGAATTTGGCAGATATCCCAAAATTAATCTATGATAATGTACTGTTGATAACAGGAAAAAGTAGATAACTGTTTTGTAAAAACTTTTTCGCTATATTTTTAAAACTTGTCATATGTTATATTTTAATTCTTTTTCTATATACTATTCAATGAGTACATACAAGGTTTAATGCATGGCTGGTAAGATGCTTACAACAACCTCAGAAGTCTCAGTACCAAGCCCAGATTAACACTCAAGAGCCTCTACTCTGCTCTAATTTTAAACTATTGATTTCTCTGTAAGGGTAGGAAAAACAAAGTTTAAGTGTCTTGGTAACAAAATAATAGCACCATGCTGAGTTGGTGGTGAAAATCTCTAGGAGTTCTTAACTTTCAAATAAAATTTCTTAGAAGAGGTTTCCCTTTATTACAGATGACACCACAAGCCAATTCACTCTTCTTACTTTTCCTTCTCCCCTGCTGAATCTGAACGTTAATCTTCTGACCACATAGAATGTATATGGGTGATCAGATCCACTCCTTGCAGCTTGCCTGACAAGAAACAGGTTACTGTAAGTGAGATTGCTTGTTTATGAACATCATTAGTGTTAGCTTCAGTCTTTTTTTTTTTTAATGTGGATTTTAGTTTGATATACATCCTAATCCAGACTTAAAGTATTTTAAAGCTTCTTTTCATTGACCTTCTGCTAAGAAGAGTTCCTTTACATTTTACAAGTCTGCAACCATGATTGAAGTAGATCTAGAGAATTGAAAAGTACATTTCAAAAAAACACACCCACACAACAAAATATGAAGCTGATTAACTCTACAATGGATAACATGTTCAATGGGAGTCAACTAAAACTTAATCTTTTGAATACTTACTAGGTTCTGGTCACTGAATATTAATTCACTTGGTTTCATGAGAGCATGGACAATCTAGTAGATGGGGAAACTGAGCCTTGGAATTGAGGATAGCATCCAGTTTTCTGTTCCCAAAGCTTCTGTGTCTGTCACATTATTCTACATAGTCTTTGTCATGCTAACATGCATATACTAGCACAGGTCATGTGTCCTCCATACCTGGCATCCAGACCACTGGTCAGTGTTTGGATCCCTTTAGTGATATGTAGGACATAACCCAGCCTGACATGAACACCTCCAACTATGGGCAGCTCAATTCCTGCAGAAACTAAGCACTGGAAATATGAAAACTGTGTCTAAAGAGACTTTGTGTCTACTCTCCAAAGCATGCCATCTAGAGGGAGAGACTAAGATTAATCTTAACTTTTAACATACAATATATAATTGCTGGATAGGGCTCTTATCTTACTCTACTCTCTATTAGAAGTAATTTTTGCTATCTTCTCCACTTACAAGATTAAACATCCTAAACGCAGGAAGCGTTTCTTAAATGTATGTCATTTTAGTAGTTCTAAGTGCTTGGTAATAGCCATTGAATTGAACCTACTGATGATTTTGTTAGAAAAATGTTACATATATATATAGTGAATATATATATGTACATATTTTATAAAATTAGTAAATAATGAAAGCACAACATAGCATATATTAAGTGCCAAAGAGATACTACAGGGTTGAGTAAAAGAAAGTTTATCGTTGTTGGTATGAAAAATAATACAATCATTAATAAATAATAATACAAGAATAAACTGTTTTACATTCAACTGTAAGCCTACTTTTGCCACACCTTGTATATCTGCTCCTAAAGGGAATTATCATTATGGTTATGGGTGTTTTAAAATAACCTCTAGAGGGTAAGGAAAAGAATAATAGAAAACTAAGATGAATGAGTATAACTCTGAGAAATAGAAGAGGCAGGAATTTCCATGCAAAACAAACAAACAAAAAAGGATAATAAGGGTAGAAAGGGGACCATTCAAAGCAAATCTAAAGAATCTGGGAGGCCTGTTTGGGAGACAGAGTTCATTTAAGATAGCAGTAGAAGTAATATTATAGTTACAGGCGACCTCAAATGCTGAAATTATCACTTCTCTTATGGTAATAAAAGGGTTTTTGAATAGAGGATAAACTAAGGTTTTAGGGAAATTTATAATTCTCAATTGCTTAGGGTGAACTGGAGGATAAAGTGAAGAAGGGATAAAAGATTTAGGGGATGAACAAGAAAGAGGCTTACTGAGATGTGGCCTTGGCTCTCAGCATAGGAATGGATTGAAAATATCAAGGTGAAAGATAATACTGAAGATGGGAACAGAAGAGTCTAATGACAAGATATGGGGGGGAGGGGACCCAGAGAAAGAGAAGCAGCGATCAGACTCAAACCTCAGAGGGAAAGTAAGGGAGGGTGGGGGTCAGGGGGAGAGATCACCCAAAGGACTTGTGTGCATACTATGGGCCTAGCCAGTGGCCATGGACAACGGGGGTTGGGGTGGGGGCATATCTAGGGAGGAGTTTGGGATGGGAATGGGGGAATAAGGACAATTATGTGAGACCATAATCAATTAAAAAATAAAAATTAAACTATAAGACAATTAAAAAAATCAATCAAGGCTCATTCAAATGTGTTAGTATATGAGAGTGGGGAGACAGGAGGGAGGGCTGTGGTGGGAAGGGGTGGGCAGTAAGGGATTGACCTTGAAGCAAAAGAATCTCCTTTCCAAGACTCTTAGAGGGGTCCCATGGGTTTGCTCAGAGGATCGTGTCTTAGTTGCACAAGTAAGGTATTTTACCTGCCTTCAATTGAGATCATTTCCCCACCAGTCACACTTCCCCTTGGGTCAGGTGGGGTTAGAGTGGGCAAGGTTATTTGTGAGATTGTGCTATTTGTGAAATTTGTGTTGGAGACTCATCTAATTTGCATTTAGTGGAATATTTTTAATTTTATTAATTAGGTGTTCTCTGCTATAGAAATGATTCTAGGGATGCGGTTGCTAGTATTCATGGATACAAGTATTCATGGACCAAGGTCAGACTATTTGATGGTTAACAGAAGCACTAGTGCAGAAAGTTGTGTTTAGTGATGGAGAAACAAGTTTTGAACTGTATTGGGCTAGATTTGTTCTGTGTAAACTTCTTTAATATCATTCATCTCAGCTATGAAAAAACTTGATAGAATTTTACCTGATTTATTACAACAGTCCTAACACCAATTAATAACTGGTGAAACTGAAACTTTTCAAAACTTTATTTAAAAAAATACCAAACTTTTCTATCTGGGGGGGGGCGGGGGGAACAAAACTTGAATTTTCCGTTCTCGCTTTAGAAAATATTGTAATTTTAGAAGGTGATCAAAAAATAATTGTTCCAAAATGTGGGAAAATGGTCTAAGAGTATATCAAGTAGTTAATAAAAAGACTCTATTACTTTCAGGGTTTTGTAAGGTTTACAAGATATCAGCTTTTTAAATTTTGCAATTAGTTGTGATTGCCTTTCTTATTCAAAATAAATATTCACTTTCGTGCTTAATTTATAATCATAATTTTGTAAACTTTTTCTAATAGAATGCATACTTGTATAATCTTCAGGACCCACAAACTGTGGATCTGCCACGCCCTCCCCTGGGGGGAAAAAACAAAAAAACAATGTCAATGTTTATAGGGAAGTATATATGGAGGGCTGAGGAGGGGGCTGGGTATTGTTTAAATAAAATATTGACTCTGTAACCTTAGCTTCTTTCCAGTACTGAAAGTGTGTACTGCTGTGCTTAGCTATAACCATGTTGGCACCCTTAGTAAGTAAGAGTTGATGCTGTCTTTTTAACAAACGTTGAATGGGAAAATTAAATGCGCAGATAAAGGCACATAATGTCTGCAAGTGTCCATCAGAATGTCACACACTTATATAAACCGACAATATTGTGCAGCATGGAAAAATAAAACGATAACAAACTCCAGCCCACCCCGAGATGCACAAAATAATTTCTAGCTTCCGAAGACACAGACCCAATTTGTTTCTAAATTACCTCAGATTTTCTCCAATGATTAACACTCGATGTTAAAGATTTTTATGGGGCACAACAAAGCAAGAAGAGACATGGATTCAATGCTACATAAGAAATGTTGGCCAAGTACAATCAATCATGTTATCCTAACTTAGAAAACTCGTTTTGACAAAGTTTTGAGGTGCTTTTCTCTCCATCTGTCTTAACTAAGCCTATTGGCATTCCAGCCCATCTTATCATCTAATTCTGACTCTGAAGCATCCTTCCAGTAACAACAAGAAAACTAGAAAAATTCACTGGTAAATCAATAGTCCTTAAAATTCCATAAATGAGTTCAGGCTGCCAACCTTCAATTCCATGTGTATGGAACATTTTTTTTTTTTTTGACAGAAGAGGGAAATAAGTATTTAATGATAATTGAAATCAATTCTTGTGCCATTTTCGTGGAAGGAAGAATTATGAGCCTGATATATAATGCATTTTGAGGGAGCCACGTGTAGTGGTTTTCTGTGGAATAGCCAAGAGCCTTCCCCCTATGAAGGGAAACTTTTAGTAGAGTTTCTAGATTGGATCTTTGTATTGCATTATACATTTTTTAAAATATATTTTATTGATTTTTTACAGAGAGGAAGGGGAGAGATAGAAAGTGAGAAACGTCAATGAGAGAGAAACATCAACCAGCTGCCTCTTGCACACCCCCTACCGGGGATGTGCCCGCAACCAACATACATGCCCTTGACCGGAATCGAACCCGGGACCTTCCAGTCCGCAGGCCGATGCTCTACCGCAGAGCCAAACCGGCTTCGGTGCATTATACATTTTTATTTGAGTTTCATGCTCTCCTCTCTTCTCAGTAGATAGTAATTTACCAGAATGTAACTAACATCTAAAATAACCAAAACATGTGAGTTTAATGATTTTTTTAAAATGATAGAATGGGTATAATAGTACTGAGGTTCAACTCTCCATAGAATGACAGTTGTATTTATTTTTATTGATTTCAGACAGTAAGGGAGAGAGATAATATATAGAAACATCAATGATGAGAGAGATTCATTGATTGGCTGCCTCCTGCATACCCTTCACTGGGGACCAAGCCCTTGCCTGGAATCAAACCTTGGACCTTTCAGTCTACTGGCCGATGCTCTATCCACTGAACAAACCTGGTTCAGCTGATAGTGGTATTTAAATCCTATTAAAATATTTTCAATGACTGCCCCTCAAATATAAAATGCTATCTTTTAATATTGTGTGCATTTTCTTCTGAAATTGAAACTTAAATAAATCATCCTTCTTCTTGCATTATGTCTTAGGTATTTTAGTCATCTTAGAACAGATGCAGATTCTTTTATTGGCCACAGCACTCAGGACTGTAGCCAAACCTGTGTCTTATAATTACGTGATGACTAATGTCTTTTGTAACACAGGATGAAAATTGGTTTACTCTCCGTACCTTTTGGAGATGACTGTTAGCTGGTGAAAAATGTTATAAAATATTTTAGAATTCCCTCTAGGAGCAGCTGGGGAGAAGAATGCCATGATGCTTTTGCAGCATCTGCTATAGACATGGGGAGGAGAGTGGTGGCAAAAATGCCAAAAACAAAAAACAAAAAAAAACAGCTACCTCAGCATTAGGGAACCCCATCGTTCTCTCATTTTTAACATTATAAGTATATTTTAGGACATATTATATTTTATCTTTGTCCATACATATGGACTAAGGATTAGTAATGAAAGTGAGTTGGGCTTTTATTTTTATAAGATTGTTCTTTCAAAGCTTTGCTGGGTACAAATAAATAGTTTTTCTATTGAACTGATTTTAATGAATGTATCCCAACTGAAAAGTTAAGACTCTGTAAAGGGTGACAAGTCATACCCAGGAATCCTAAAATTTGTGTGTGCTTTTTTTCTTTTCTTTTGTTGCTTGAAAACCATTATTCTTCATGTTTTATCAACACCACCCTTATAATTTTCTGGCAAGAGACACTTAAATACAACTTGCTTTGCTAGTTAGATTGTCAGTGGTTTTTGCAGACAACCAAGTAGGAATGGTGAAATAGGATTGAGTTCTTGTCTGGATGTTGGCCTTCTCCCATCATGGATTCCTCACTCAGTAGAAAACAGTGGCTGCTAACTCTTTCCATCAGCCATGGATCCTTGTGGGTTTGTTGTTGTTGTTTTTGTTTGTTTGTTTGCTTTTGATATGTGAGATAAAGTGTTTTTCTAGGAAGTTAGTTACAAATGTTCTTTGCAGTAGTTTATAATAATCTCAATGTTTGAATTAAGATAATTTCTCCCTATAACTGAGGATGGGAAACTGTACTTTCCCTTTATATGAAACTATATTATTACTCAATTTGGCAGTGGAAGGATACAGCTATCACCCTCATTTAACCCGTTCTGCCTTGTATTTCTTAGAGGCAAACTAGAGAATGTACCAAAAGCAGGTTTCTGATTTCTTCACGTTCCTTCATGTTTTTACACCCATTCTTCTGCAGAACCTCTGACTTATACACATTCTTGTAAAGTGAGTTGCTCTCTGTTTTACACCATCATAGGTACTAGCAGAGTTGGACGGCTGCAGATGGCAACTGGTGTGAGTGCTGGATAGAAGGGTTAGGATGCTGGAGGTGACCAATTTGTTTTTTTCAGGTGGTCTTTTCTTTCTTCTTCTCAACCTCTATGAAATCCTGAAATCTTTTCTGTTTTTCTGTTCTTGCTGTAAGAAAAAAATTAAAATGACAAACTCACACAATATGAATCATCGGGATCGTGTAACATAGAGAGTGAGAGAGGTTTTGCTGTTGCTGTTCTTCTCCAACGCTGCAGCACTAGATGTGACTACTTGAAAATGAAAGCCAATGCCCTTTGCTGTAATTTCAGCCCATGCTGTAGTTTCTGGTGATGAGTGACACTGCAATAATTTTTAAGTAATACAGCTGGAAGTTATGCCTTTGCAGAATAGTAAGTAGTAAACCAGCCAGAATGGTAACTGCTACCCACCACTTATCTATTCAGCTGGTCTGCACCAAAATAGGGCACCAGTTGGTATCCATTCTGCTTGACCAGACCTCAGATCTGATTGGTTGGGGCCTGAGCCATTCTGGCTGTGAAATGTTGTGCCATTTCACACTGGTGAATTCTAGTAGAAATACAGTATAAGAGATTTTCACAAATAGACAAATCAACCAAGCTTCGCGATTAGGAAGATTCCTTAGCCAACCCATTGGGAAGTTGTCCATGACAGATGGTTTCCCTGCACCAAAACCTCTTTTACTGCTGACGGCACTTGTGACTTCAGAATTCCCAGTACCCTTGTCATACTGAAATTCATCACAGTCTCTTTCCCAGTGTCCCAATGTGCCCCACATCTGCAAAGAAAGTTCAATATAACCTACTGTACCTCATCTGCCGCACTTCATCAGTTATATAGAGTCTCTTGAAGGCAAAAGACCATCAAGCACTTTGGGATATTATAAAGGGCTCTTCCAGTCTACTACATGATTTTAATGTTAAAGAAATTAAGGTTCAGAGGATGATGACTAACCCTAAGTCACACACATGGTAATGCCACTCACAGATCTGATAGTTCCTACAATGCTTTTTAAAATGGATATTAAAAAAGAGGGTGGAAAATACAAATGTATTCACTTATGTGTCTTCCAAGTAACTAGACTGATCATTTGGCAGGAGGTTGAACTGAGTTTCAGCTTTTCTAAAATTTACAGGAAGTAGAAAAAGAGGATGACATAGGAAAATGTTGGAACCTTCACCTCCAGCAGATCTAGCAGTGAGATTCATGGGATCCAAATTTCTCTTGTCATGGTGACTTCTCTCATAAGAAGTCTGAAGGCCTTGTAGAAGGTGCATGCACACACACACACACACACACACACACTTTATTTTATTTTATTTTTAGTTACTGACACTCTTAAACAAATAACTAACAAAAGCAAAATATAAACTGGAGTATAGTTTACTGTAATGTAGCTAGCATAATCTGGATGTTGGAAAAGTTTTCAAGAGATATTTTGGGGGATTTAGTAGGTAAAAGAATACTTACTCATTAAGCAGGAACTGACATCTTCTATGTTTGAAACCAGATTTTCAGCAAACATATCTTTTGGGTTGTACATTCCAATTATAAGTTAAAACATTTTAAGCAATACATTATATATAGAACAGAATTATACATATGACAGTCTACAGTGAAACAAAAATAGTTTTACTTCATATCTGTCTCATTTAAGATTTTCTTTTACGTAAGAAAATATACTCCTAAGATTTAAACAAGAGATAGTTTTCATATGTAACTTAAACACCTCCTGTCATCCAAAGTAAATCTGCCAAATCCCCTTCCTCCCAGAAAATCTTCATGAAAGTTTCTTCCCAAACTACTAACAAGATTTATCCAGCTATATTCCCCTTTTTTTCTATTCTAAGCTCTTTACAAGGCTACCATTTTCAGCTTTCATTCCCAAAACTGTCTTATACCTTCACTCTCTGATTGACATAGTTTGGGAGTTTCCAATGTTTTGTGAACCTTTTAAACAGTATATATTTTCTTACTCCCATGTACCTATACCAGTCATCAAAGTCTTCCAAGTTAGAATTCCTACTGACTGTCTATTTCTATTTAGTTAAACTTTAAAAATTCAAAAGCCATCTTTAGCTTCTTTCTTTGCCTTGTTTCAAATGCTAAATTTTGATTAATTTTTTTAAACATTATATCTCCCTGTTGCCCAGACTATAAAATCGCAACTTCTTAATTTTATACAAAATACTATGAGATGATGAAAATAATTACTAAAGTTTTATGAGCTTACTTATAGTTAACTGTGTTTCCTTTTCAAATGAGAGTTGACCAAGAATAAATATAAAATAAATGATCAAGCAAGAGAAAAAAAAAATCCTAAATTTATATACCAATAAAGTTAGCAGCAACTTTATAATTCTTAGTATGTTAAAACATGTTATGCTATTTGATTCAATTCAACTTGACATTTACTTGAATGTCCATCCTATATCATGATAATTGCACAGGAAGAAACAATGAGAACTTTTTAAAAAATGTTGGTCACTTTTAATAGATGTCCGTTGTATGTTAGGGCTTTAACATACATAATCTCATAATAATAATGGGTAAATTCCATAATCCTTGTTTCCTATTAAGGAATTTGAGGATCAAAAAATTAGATAAAAATATTAGCAACCTATCTAATGGCAGAGATAGAAAGGTCTGTCCTCAAAATTAACAGCTTGTTAGATTCACACAGGTAAAAGGAAAATTTCCTGGCTTTAAAAAGGCAACAGATACCTCACCTAGATTAAAAAAAACACACAAAAAACAAACACACAGACACAAAAAAAAACACCCTCACAAGTTCAGTGCAAAGTTTACCTTGTGAGGGTGGGCTGAAAACTTTATTATTAGATTATTAGATAGATGCTGATGTTTTCCTGATCTACCTCATAGATTGGGTATAAAATAGTTATGACACCTGCTGGAAATCCCACTAAACTAAACGTGTCTGTAAAGAATTTTATTTGCTTTTCTTCCACTCAGAGAGTTTGAAGAACTGATTAGTTCCATTGCTATCTACTTGATACTGTGTTTATATAGAAATTTAGGAGGAAAGCAACTAGTAATCTTGATCTTTATCATAGTCAGACTGGAGCAGTTAGATGCATACTGAAGTTCTTTGGAAATCTAGAATATTAAAGTAGCCAAGGAATCCAACAATGGTAATAATAATAATGATACTGAGAATAGAAGCAATGGATTTAATTAAGTACGTTTATAAGCTGGACACTGTACAAAGTTCTTTACCTTTAGTGTTTAATTTTTACAACAACTATTATGGTGATACTGGTGTCCCAGTGCACAGACTCGTGTACATTGAAAAGAAAATTAGAAGAAATATTTTAACATCACTATTCACACTTTCTTTATAATAGACGTGTCAACCAAATTCATGATTGACAATGACAGATCAAAACACACATGTGCAATTGGCACCAGTGAGAGTTTTATATGTATTGCTTATGCGCAAGTCAAGTTAGCCATATATATATATATATATATATATATGTATATATATATATATATACACACACATACATACACACATACACACACACACACACACACACACATACATACACACTAGAGGCTTGGTGCATGAATTTGTGCATGGGAAAGGGAGGCCTATAGCCTGGCATGCACCCTCTCACAATCTGGGACCCTTCATGGGATGTCCAACTGCCAATTTAGGCTCAGTCCCCACAGGTGTCAAGTGGCAGGCAGACAGAGTGGAGCCTGAGCTGGCCCTGTGCTACTTGCATCATTCTGGCCCATTCTGCCTCCCACTCCTGTTTGGTAGCACTGCCATGGAGTCAGGAGAGACTCCCACCACTGCAGCTGTGTTCACCAGCTGTGAGCCAGGCTTCTGGCTGAGTGCACTGACCACCAGGGGGCAGCTCCTGCATTGAGCTTCTGCTCCCTGATGGTCAATTTGTGTCATAGTGACCAGTCAGAATCGTCACTTAGACATTATATATAGAAATAGAATAAATTTGCTTTATTAGACCTGCTTTCTGATTTAGCTAAACTTTTTCCAGCCCAGTGAAGCACCCCAACTTATCTTTCAGTTGTCAGAAACACAGCAGTAAATATCAACATGAAGCAGATTCTTATTGTAAATCACACGAGGAGAAAAGGGTAAAATATTTAACTGTAGCCGTGTGTGACTATATTTTGCACAGTGAGAAAACTGAAGTCATTTTCAAGTTCTACCATTTCTTCTTTTAAGTCAGGTCAAGTTTCTAAATCTTCTAAGTCTCCACTTTCTGGCTAATGAAAACAAAATAAGATTCTACTGAGTCTCTTATCTACCTACTCCAGGACTTCTGTGAGGATCAAATGAGATGAGGCTTAAGAAAATGCTTCACAAACATTTGGTTACTGCATAAAATCATAAAATGTTTAAACTGGGCTATAAAGCAAGTCGTGTTCCTAGGCCGAAGAAACTGCAAGGAAGCCAGTTGCCAGGGAGAGGAAGCCAGGCGTTGTTATGTGACATCATTACCCAGCACCCACAGGCACTTTTTCCAAGCTGAGCTGGGTTGTGGGCCGCATTTTGTGCTATAGGGTCTTGGCAGCATTGGCTGTGATTTGGTGGGGTGTCCCTGGGGTGGTGGCAGGGCCTTGTCCCACTTGGGGGAAGGCAAGTGTTAGTTTGTCGGCATCAGTCCATGGTGCCCACCAGTGTGCATCATGACAGCTCCTACGTTGAGTGTCTGCCCTGGGTGGTAAGTGTGTGTCATAGCTACCAGTTGGATGGTCAGATGGACATTTAGGCTTTCATATATACATTTGTCTCATTTTACATGTGAAGAAACTGAGGTGTAAACTGAGATTAAAGAGGTTAAGTAGTATGCTCAAAGGCACCTAGCCAGCAAGCAGCAGATCTAGTATTCTTCAATTCCATTTCAAGAGAGGTGCTCAGACTGTCTAAGCTACAACAACGTAGTATTTAACACATGGCAGGCACTTGCCTAAGTGCTTAACATGTCTATACTTCATTTATCCTATTGGCATCTCTATGGGTTCATTACTATTACTTTCTTAGTTACAAAAGGTTACTTTCAGAGAGAGAGATTGAGTAGTGAGTCCACATCATCCAGGTAACCTGAATCAAAACTGGGATTCCTAACTAAATGGTCTGGCTACAATCCACCTTGTTCTGCTCCCTCACAGGGGAAGCTAGCAGAAATATCATTTGGACATTTCGTGCAAATGATGCCAATAGGGAGAAAAAATGAATGAAGTACTTCAAGGAACCATCTCTACCTGCACTGAAGTGAACATATAAAAATTCAGGGTGAAACCCTAGCTCGTTTTGCTCAGTGGATGAAGCATCGGCCTGTGGACTGAAGGATCCCAGGTTCAATTCCAGTCAAGGGCATATACTTGGGTTGCAGGATCGGTCCCCAATGGAGGGCATGCAGGAGGTAGTCAGTTAATGATTCTCATCATTGATGTTTCCTTCTCTCTCTTTGCCTCTCCCTTCTTCTCTGAAATCAATAAAAATATATTTTTAAAAATGTGGGGTGGCCAAAACTGGTTTGGCTTAGTGGATAGAGCGTCGGCCTCTGGACGAAGGGTCCCAGGTTCGATTCCCGGTCAAGGGCATGTACCTTGGTTGCAGGCACATCTCCAGTAGGGGGTGTGCAAAAGGCAGCTGATCAATGATTCTCTCTCATTGATGTTTCTAACTCTCTATCCCTCTCTCTTCCTCTCTGTAAAAAAATCAATAAAATATCTTTTTTAATGTAGGGTGGGAAAGCTTGAAAAACAAGTTGGGAGAAAATAATAAAATGAGCTGTGGGGGGAAAAATGACTCGATGAGAATTTAGTAATTAAGTTGATTGTTAGTGAGGAATGATTAAAGGTTTTGAGTTACCCGAGGATTAATGTGTCTGTGCACATCATTGAACTGAGGCAGGCAGACACCAGAGACAGGAAGTGCTCTTGAAAGCATATGCTCAGTAGGAGTGAATGAGGAAAGATGGGACCATGGGAAACATTTTGGATGATGTAGCAAATTAATTAGACCACACTCTGAAACTAATTCCAGAATTTCAGTTGTGCAAACCATTTTAAGTAACCTAAAAATTGAACATTATTCAATATTATTTTTTTAGACTTGAAAATAGTTTATTCTAAAAGATGTCTTTCTTAAAATTTATATATATCATAGCTAGGTTTCTGCCAGCTTTACTGAAATATGGTTGACATATAACTTAAGTATAAAGTATGAGATGTGATGATTAGATACAGGTAGATTATCACAAATGACTTAGAACAATAAGGTGAATTTACATTTCTATCACCTAATATAATTACCATTTTTGTGTGTATGATAACAACATTTTATATCTATTCTCTTAACAACTTTTAAGTATATAATACTGTTTTGTTAATTATTGTCACCATGCTGGATCCCCAGATTTTATTCATCTTCTAGATTGGAGTTTGTATCCTTTGACCAACACTCCCCCTTTCTGCACCCTCAATATTACTTTTTGCCACACTTCTTTATAGTGTAGAACTTGTTGTCCAGTTTATCTGTATTTTATATAAAAGCTTCAGTTAGGAAACATTTTAGACAATTGCTTATGAAAACCACAGCCTTTAAATGAGATTTAAAAATGAGATCTAGACAAGAAAAGTGATTACTTTTTTCTCTAAGTAAAATAATGTAAGGTAGTCATATCATGATTATAGGCTTCTTTTCATCCAAATGCTTGACCACTTTATAAATATGTATTTTAAACATGTGATCACTATAAAACCATGAGTTTTACACTATTTTTTTGAGAGACACTCATCTGTCAAAGGCAATTTTAGCCCTTGCTCCTGTTGCATAATAGTGAGGAGCAAGGTTGTTTCATCCTTATCATCAAAAGTTGCTTCTCTGTTTGCAGGACTTTTGCAGCCCCTGAGGGGAGCAGGGTAAGTCCCGGGGGTTGTAAACTTGCACACACACACACACACACCACCACCACCACCACACACACACACACACACACACACACACACACACACACACAGGAAAGAGAATAAGTTAAAGAACAGAGACTAAGTTCCGAAGGTCTTAGTGGAGCCTGCTAGTGGTTCTCAACCTGTAGAGCCCAAGACCATTGGAAAACACAGATATTTACATTATGATCCATTAACAATAGCAAATTTACAGGTATAAAGTAGGAACAAAAATAATCTTATGGTTGGGGGTCACCACAACATGAGGAACTGTATTAAAGGGTCACAGCATTAGAAAGGTTGAGAACCACTGCTCTAAAGGAATTGTGATTATCCCAATATCCATATTTTTAAGCATTTCCATCCTCTGGCTTCCTGTCTTTCCTCCTATTCCTTCAGGGCTGGTCCAATACAAGGCTCAGGGAACATCTGTAAAAGACCTGTGTGTAAACATTTTTAGCTTTGGGGAAATACAGTCTCTGTTGTGACTATCTAGCTTTGCTGTTGTAGCACAGAAACAGCCACACACAATACACAAATGAATGAGAACGACTATGTTCTAATCATACCATACTTGAAAAAAAAACCACGTGGCAGATGGGCCATTCTTTGCTGATCTCTGGCCTAATGTGAAGCATCCACTATATTTTGTATTTATCTCATGACAGATATCAGATTCCAATTAATAAGGAGAAACATATATTCTGTAATAGTGACCAAAAGATCCTGGCATTTTAGCTTATGTGAGTTACCTGAGGCTACTGCTTTTCTAAGAGGAGCTGTATGCCAAAGAGAAGGGATAGAACATTCCATAAAATCATAACGAATCTACTCCGCTAGTTCTCAGAGATGGTGATTTGCATAAAATTATTTTTATTTCAAGCCCCTCCTGCCCTTTTCATCACATATGCAGCACACTGTGAAACTGCTCACAGCAACAGCTGAATACCATTTTTTTAAAAATCTCATTTTCTGCAGACCTCTGAAGGCTGGGTGACGGAGACAGTGTGCAAGTGAGTGTCTTGCTCAATGATAAATGGCCTTGGATCCTCATTTTTTCTAGTAGAATGTAGGTACAGTAATACCAATATTCTACCTACTTCTGATGATAAATCCTCCGGTGTCACCTCACTAGTAGTGCTATGTCCCGGTCATTTGTAATAATCTAGTATTGTAAGCTACTGTCAGATAAATATTCACATAAGTGTACTACTTGTTTTTTTCTGAAAGAACCTGTTAGCCATCGTGCTTCCGACAGATTCAAATTTAATGCATGCTTTAAAAAATGTATTTGGCAGTAAAAATGTAGTGGAAATTGATCTTGTTATAGAATTTAGCACCTGAGATTTGACATTAAGGCCACTTAGAGACTATGGCAATCAGTAAGGCAGAGAGGGAACAACTGAATTTCAAGGTAATGGCTCTGAGACCATAAAGTGAGAAAGTGGAACAGGTTACAAAACCTAATCTTTCAGATCGGTCATTTATTTGTCAACTACTCCTGCGCTAGGATGCTCCTCATATGCCAACAAATAAATAAATAAATAATGTCTCCCTTGCTGTCATTTTTTAAATATAATCTGAGGGTAATAAATCTGAGTCTTCAAGACTACTTCAACTTTATAGAAGATAAACAGGAAAAATCAGAACTGTGCAACAAATGACCAAAAATATTTAATAGTGAATAAATTGAATAAGGTGATTATAATTCAATTTAAATTTATAGAGTTATAACCAACTATGTTAGTTTGACCTCAGAAATTAGGTAATATAGAATTAACTAGATTGGGCATGGAGATGAAAATAATTACCAAAGTGACAAAAGCCCTATATGATGTCTGTTAGCAATTTGACATTAATGGCATGTTCCAGTCGTGAAATAACTCAATACAGATGTAATATTACATGGAAATGGGGAAAGTGAAGGACAGGCAGTTATAGAGATGTAACTGTAACCCATTTCTCAGAGTAAAGTCTGGATCCGTCCTGAGAATATAGATTGTACAATTTTCTGAAGAGCATCACCTTCAGGCAGGAGTGAGGTCTGAGTGAAACAGATCAAAAGGACTTCACTTCTTAGCACTTGTAACACATATACTGTGTGGTGTTTTTGTTTACCCTCGAAGTGGGTGTTCTTAGGCAAGCTTTACTTCCTCCTTTATTCTCTCCCACATACTGGTTGTATAAACCCTAGCACTGCCTAAAACATTTACTATTCCAAAACACTACCTGCAGTTTCATACACCCCTGCCTCCTTTACTCTCTACATATAATCTCTCTACCTTTAAAATGCGCGCGCTCACGCACACACACACACACACACACACACACACACACACACACAGCACACATGCACACACATACAATGCAAATAATGGGATCTAGCATTCTTTCAGGTCCCCAACTCAATTCCTATCATCATTCCTTAACTAACACCTTTGAAAGTGACCACTGGTTCAATCTGCCTTTAATGTAATCAATTACATACTTGCCTGTTTCTCCTGCTAAATTGTAAGGGCTTATTCTACTTTATTTCCTACATTACTTTGCAAATAATGTGTCAATTACAAATCAATTAAATAAATGAATTTCACCAGTCTAGCCAGACTTGAAAAGAGATCTTGTACCTCTGTTGGGAGTAGTAGGAGATGATAAGAAATACCAGAAGGCTTTTTTAATCAAGGCAACAGGATTTCAGCTAGACTCTCACACCGAGGCTGGGCTGCAGCCTGGTAGGGAGAGGCTGTGCCAGATCCTTCTAGGCTACCCTCCCCCTAGTCTCCCCTGTTACTCACATGAGCTCTCTCAGATCTGTTTGACTCTCATCACTGAGATGCATTTAAATGAGGTGCTCACCTAGTCATCTATATAAGACACAACCTTCTCTACCATGATCACTGTTGTGGTGCAAACGCAAAGAATAAAGAGGCACCTAAGCAAATATTGACTAGTTATTGATTAGGAAAAATATTACTGGTTTGGGTGGAGAAGGGGGAAGAAAAATATTATCATTTACTTAGGAGTTGACTAAATAACATCAACTAATTCTTGTTCTAAATTAGATACTACTTTAAACTATTCTGTTTAATCAGTATAAATTTTATACAATATTGACAGTCTAAAATGATGTACTGTGGAAAAACGTATTGATTATTAGATTTCTTAGAAAAATTACTTCTGAGGATTTATAATTAAAGTTATTTTTGTGTGTATGTGTAATGAATGTTAGCCACTATTTCTTATCAGTAAAAAAAAAGTTAACAAATGAATCCGCTCTTCTGGTATCCTATATAATAAAAGCGTAGTATGCAAATTGTTCCCTTGACTGGAGTTCTTCTGGAAATTCAGCTAGGGGGCGGGCCAGCTGGGGGAAGGAAGGGAGGCCCTGGTGCTGGCAGGTGGCCTGGGGAAGGGAGCGAGTACCCTGACAGCAGCCAGTAGCTGCCAGGGACCCTACCAGTGCACAAATTAAGTGCACTGGGACTATAGTTTTATATAAGCACAACTGTCAATAGTCAAAGGCTATTTTTAAGAATAAAAAATGCAGTAATTTCATTATCCTAATAGCTGCTTCCTTTATTCTTTATTGCTGTGAAAAGTTAAAAGCACATGAGTTTACACCATTATTGTGTACTTTAAAGAATAATATATTCCAAAAGTAAAAACATTAAATACACAGATTAAGTCTGAAGCCTCCCATGCATCCCTTCCCAACCATATGCCCTCATCATTCCTCCAATAAAATGTCCTGAACTTAATGATTATCATCACCTTGCTTTTCTCATCATTTATACATACGTATATCTCAAAACAATGTATTGTTTCATTTTGTTTCTTTTTAAAGTTTATAAAAAGGGACTCACTCAGACTATGCATATTTTTAAAGTTTATTCATTTTTTGCTGAAACAGGTTTGGCTCAGTGAATAGAGTCTAGGTCTTTGAACTGAAAGGTCCCAGGTTCGATTCCCATCAAGGGCATGTACCTTGGTTGCGGGCACATCCCCAGTAGGGTTTGTGCAAGAGGCAGCTGATCCTTGTTTCTCACTGATGTTTTTAACTCTGTATCCCTCTCTCTTCCTTTCTACAAAAATCAATGAAATATATATTTTTAAAAAGTTTATTCTTTTTGTAGCTGTAGCTTATTCGTTTTTACTAATGACTATACCAGAATTTTAAATATTCATTTTGTTGTATATAAACATTTGGAAAGATTTTCATTTTTTCCTTTTATGAAAACTGCTGTCATGAACATTCCTGTGCTAGCTTCCTGGTGCTGGGCCATCAGGTATGATGATGTTCAACTTTCTGAGTTAAACTGTTCTTCTAAGAGATACATGAAATTACCTATTATATTATTATAGTCCTTATTACTCCATATTCTTGCCAACTAATCAAATATGAATTAAAATTGCATTGTGGTTTTAATTTGCATTTTTATGATTACTAATGAGATTTGTGATTCATTTATCGTCTATTGCTATTTTTTCCTTTGGGGAAATGTTTGCATGATTTTTTTTGCCTGTTTTTCTATTGGATTGATTTTAGTATTTATTTGTAAAGCTTCTTTATATATTCTAGACATTAACTTTTTGTCATTTTTATTTGTTTTTAAATGATTCCCTGGTTGGTGATTTCATTTCATCACTGTTTTTTATGATGGGTGCTGAATATAAGCTATTATTTGAATGTGGTAGAGTTAATCAGTTTTCCCTTTAGAGAATAAGAGTTTTGTGTTTTATATAAGAAATTCTTTCCTATTCTGAGGTAATAAAAATCTTACAAAAGTTTTCTTTTAAAAATGTATCAGTTTCCTTCCACATTAATTGACTGGGAATAGATTCTATGTACAGTATGTAAAGAGATTTAGGTTTCATTTTTTATCACCAACTTCACATTAACTTAATTTCCACAGTTTTAAAATAAATTTTCATTTATTTTTTAATAAATCCTGATATCTAATCATGTAAAATTGTAAAGCCTCTTGTTCCCTCTTCCTACTCAGGACCATCTTAGATTCTCCTGGTCCTGTTTTCTTCATTTAACTTAACAAAAAATAAAGTTTATCAATATTTAAACCTTCCTCCAGAATAACAAGTGCACAATGAATTAATTCCAATATCCCTCTCAAATCACATCCGATTTTGCAATATTTTTTCAATTTATCCTGAATTTAGAGATTGAATTTATTGTTTTAGATACCATATTTTTTACACTCACCTTATCCTATTTTCTAACTCCCTTATGCCTTCTTTCTCTCAAAACTCCTTTTCATAAATTTTCTTCTTTGTACAGTTTGTGATTTAGAAGCTCATTTTGTCAGTCTGTTAACACTAATTCTCTGTCTTCAATCTATCTAAAATGTTTCTATTTTTGCCCTTTTCACTGGAAGATATATATTATCAGTGGATAAAGAATTTCATGTTGCCAAATATTTTCTCTCATTATATTGAAGATATTCAACCTGCTGCTCTTATCGTTGAGAAATCAGCTTTGACTCTGATTTCTGCTTGTAGCGTATCTGTTTCTCTCTGGTTGCTTGTAAGACCTTCTCTTCTTTCATGTAGTTTTTACCATGAAATATCTAAATGTGGATTTATATTTATTTATTCTACTTTGGATTTTTAAGGTTTACTAAATGTATGGACTAGCATTTTTCATCACTTATAAAAGCTTTTGTAATTTCAAGTAATTTCTTATTCTATCTGTTATGTCATTCTCAAACATTGATTATAATACATTGAACTTCCTCATTCTCTTCTCTGTGTGTTTTAAATCTGTCACTTATTTCCCTCATTTGCAAGATTATCTGTGTAATTTCTCAGATTTAATTTATTTAATCTGATATTTGATTTGCTTTTATTATTATATCTTTAACTAATAAAAGTTCTGTATTTTGTTTAAGTTAAATGATATTGCCTTCTGCTCCTTTTGCTCAAATACCCTCTTCTAGATATGTAGTCATATTAAACACAGAGACATTCTTTTTTATAATTCTGATATATGAAGTCTTTCTGAATATTATCTATTACTTGGATGTTCGTATACACTGTATACCTCGCAGGTTTGTGGAAGCATTGCCAAACAGGACTACTTAACCACATTTTTGGCACAAGGAACTTTAGGTCAATTGATATTATGAATATAGGTCCAAATCCTGAATGAATAGATGTTTCTTTTCAGTTTCACTCAGTGATAATATCCTTTCAGGGAGGAATGCCATTGGTTTTTCTCTGTTATATGAGTTTTCCTATTTACCTACTAATGTGTCATCTTAAAAGGGGTTCCAACAGTTTATGAAGTTTCTCCCCCAACCCCTAATATTTACCTTTCTAGGGCTAAAGGTACTGTGTATCGCCTATCTCAGGCATATACGCAACCTAATAAAATCAATCATTACATAGCATTAGTAAGTAGATATTCAAGGAAAAACTTTGGCCACATAGCTTTATAACTTGTGTAGAATCACACTTTCTAATTATTTGAGGGCCCATGAACATTTATTTTATCTGTTCACATATATAATCTAATATATATATTATCCCTCATGTTTCAGTCTACAAAAAAGTTTTCACTGAATTTCTTATCCATGGTAATTATGGGAATAACTTATTTTTTCTTCAATATATAGACATCATTTTAAATTTATGAAAATATATATGATGACTTGAATGTTGATAAGATAGATTTTATATCACTTGCACAGGTTCCTAGAATATCTTGCAAATATACCACTTTTATATAGAAACTAGTTATAATATATAATATAAAGTTAATAATTTAGAAAGGTTTTCTTTTCAATATGAAAACTAATCTCACAATTTTATTATATGCACTGATTTTCTTATTTACACAAAAATAATTGTGTAACATATTTACTTGTAGACTTCAGTAAAAGGAAAGCAAAATTTCAACCTTAGAAAGTCCATATGGGCAACACGCAAAATCTATATAATAAGATAGAAAACTACTTTTTTCAACTTTTATTGAGAAATAGTTAACACATTTCACTGTGCAAGTTAAATATATATAGCATTATTGTTTGAGTTACATATGTTAAGAAGTAATTACCATAGTAGACTCAGCTAACCTCCATAACCTCAGATAGATACAGGAATAAAAAAGGGGGGAAAATGTTCTCCTCTGGTGAGAACACTTAGGATTAAATGTCTCTCTTAACAGTGACCCTCTCTAAATCATGCAGTGTTAACTGTAGTCATTAGATGGTACATAGATCCCTAGTACTTATTTTCCTGGTGATTGGAGATATGTACCTTTGACCACCTTTCTCTAATTTCCACTCACCGTTCTTCAGCTCTGGTCATCACAAGTCTGATCTTTTTTCCTGAGTTGTGTGGAGATTTAGTGTGTGCGTGTGTTTAAGAATCCACATATAAGATCATACGGTATTTTTTTTTCTCAATTTGATTTATTTCTCTTTGCATTAATGCCTTCAATATATATTCATGTTGTTGAAAATGATAGGATTTCCTCATATTTTTATGGCTGAATGATATTCTAGTGTGTGTATTTATGCATGCAATTGTGTGATATATATCACAATTTCTTTATTCATCAATCAATAGACACATAAGCTGTTTCCATATCTTGGCTATTATAAACAATGCTGATATTAACATGGAGTTGTTACAGGTATCTTTTTGAGTTAGTGTTTTAATTTCCTTTGGATATTCCCAGAAGTAGACTCACTAGATCATAAGGTAGTTCAGATTTTAACTTTTTAAGGATTCTACGTACTTATTTCCATGGTGGCTATTTATAGTCCCACCAACAGCACACAAGTGATCTTATTTATTTATATCCATGCCAGCATTTGTTATCTCTTATCTTTTTGATGATAGCCATTCTAACAGGTATAAGGTGATATCCCATTGTGGCTTAAATTTCCATTTCTCTAATGACTAGTGATATTGAACATATTTTCATGTATCTGTTGGACTTTCATATATCTTCCTTAGAAATTATCTATTCAAGTCCTTTGCCCCTTTCTTAATTATCTATTTTTATATTAATTTGTATGAACTCTTTATATAGTTTGGCTATTAAGTCCTTATTAGATACATGGTTTTGTAAATATTTACAGGAAGTTTTTGTTTATAGGATGAAAGATGGTTTTGATACCGTATATTGCAGTGTATGAGATAATGTAAGCTCATGCCTTTCCATAAAATTTTAAGTGTTTACATTTTTATGAGTTAAAAATAAAAATTTTAACTAAATTTTAAAGTTATAGGGAAAGTGTTGAAGGTAGTATATAAAAAAAAGCTAATATTTAAAAGACAATAAATAATTGATATTATGCCAAATTCTAAATGGCTCAGGTGATAAACATAGAAAATGAAATAAAATTCAATATTGAGTAATCTAGTGCCTTATAAGTAAATTTAGCCTTTCCAAGATCTTAAAGAAAGAAAAAGGAAGATCTTATATTGGGGGTTGGTGTGTGGTTTTTTTATTGCAAAGAAGATTCTTGGAAGGAAAATATCAATTCTTTTAGCTACAAATGGCTTTAAAGGTAATGTAGAATAGTAAAAATAAATACCTATTATTTGCTCATTTGATTGTGTCAAAGATATAAAATAAACCAAATAAGTTCTATTACTTGACACTAGGACTAATTTAAAGCCATAACATGATACCAATCTTAAATGCATTTAATTATTCATAGTAAGTGTATGTTACTTGATCTATGAGTATGGAATCTGGATTTTTTCATGTTATACAATTATCGTCTGTTCATTTTCATTGCATATTACATCATAATATGATGTGACATAAACAACTTTAAATAATATATTTAGCAAGTTGAAATGATTTGTCATATTCATAGTAGTATACTATTTACTGTCAGTGAAAAATCCACATTTTTAATGAAGGTAGTTATTTGCTACCAAGAATTTCAAATTATGAGGGAGCAGGAGTTGCCACAAGTGATTTATAATCGCCTCGGCACTGCCTGCATGAGGTTTATGAGGTCATACTGTTTGATCAATTCCAGAAGCTGCAAAGGGAAGCTCTATGTAACTTGCTGGGGTCGCTCTGGCAACAACATCAGTATGTTACTAACAAGGTTTTTTCTTCAAAGAGAAAATTGTGCTGGGACAATTTTAATTATCATTCAAAAAAATATGAAGCAAATAGTCATACTGTCCATGGAAGATTGATTATAGATTCTATCAGAATCCAGATTATTTTGAAGAGACATGGAAAGAAAATAAGGCTGTTATGCCAACCTTGATTTTTTAATTTCTTCACTCAATATGCCTGTTCCTTATCAGGAATGGCAATTGATCATTTGTGACAAATTTTAAGCAGCAGCTGTAGTTAAGTTGATGACTTATGCAAAAAGTAATCTCATTAAAAAAAAAAGTCATGGAAATTGAAGAGAAAGGTTTTTTTCATTCTTTTTAGTCAATGTATGTAGTCATTTCACTACATTAGTTGAAAAAATGAGTATGCTATTATAGCCAAGACTTACTCAGCATACATTTTTTTAATATATGTTTCTGAAATATATCCCAAAGCAAGATTATAGCCATGGTCATCAGCACAATTTTTTGAAGAAGGCAAGGACTTGCCTCACAGAACTGTTCTTGTATTCTGGACAGAAGAACTCTTTCTTTCCAAGATGTTTTGCCAGCACTGTGTGTAAAAACAGAAGGATGAACAAAACCACTACATTGCATTTCTGACTCGACTCTGCCTCAGCAATCCCAGGAGTGTTCCTTGTCCCCTTTAAGTGCCTGCAAGGCTTAAAAGTCACTGCCATTGAAGTATTGAAGTCTTAGCAGAAAATGCACCTATACACCAGGGGAAAAACAGAAGCAAAAAAAAAAAAAAAAAAAAAAAAAAAAAAAAAAAAAAAAAAAAAGGATGGTTTTATACAACAACATACTAACTCAGTAACCTGGAAAGAAACCTTCTAAATCTATCTTCTTCCAAAAACAAAAGAAGCCAAAGCAACTCTCCAAAACAACAATCACTTCTAAAATAAAATTAAAAAATACTTCAGCCCCATCAGAGTGGCTCAATGGTTGAGTGTCGACCTGTGAACATGGAGGTCATGTGTGGTTCAATTCTCTCATCACTGAGGTTTCTATCCCTCTCTCCCACTCCCTTGCTCTCTGAAATAATATAGAGGGGACCCTCTACAGTACCATTTGGAACCCACTTTAGACTTTTCCCACCAAAGAAAAGAGTTTGGGACATAAATCACTATCTGCTTCTCCCACAGCACGGAATGCCTGTGAACATCATTATTGTTCCTGTGGGGACTTTTCCCCCAGGCTTCAGAAAAACAACAAATTAGGCATATGATCTGGTTCTGAGCAAATATTTACATTATAATAGGCAAAAAAATGGAGAAAAGAAAAGAAAATTCTAAAATAAGTAAATCCAAACCAGGATGATATAAGACACTTGTAGGCAAACTGTGGCTCTTGAGCCACATGAGGCTCTTTGGCCCCTTACATGTGGCTCTTTCACAAGATACCACATGCGGGCTCGTACGTACAGTGCGATTGAAGGGGTATCCTAATTAAGTTAATAACAATGTACCTACCTATATAGTTTAAGTTTAAAAAATTTGGCTCTCAAAAGAAATTTCAGTCATTGTACTGGTGATATTTGGCTCTGTTGACTAATGAGTTTGCCGACCACTGATATAAGACAAAGTAGGTGTTCTTAGAATAAGGAAACTAAAGAAAAATTTAATCTAGGGTAAGGAGAGAACAAAATTCCATAACTTGCATTTGAAATTGTATTTTAAAATTTGCAGAATTCCTGACATTGTGCCAGACATGATGTTTTATCTTTAATAACTCTTCTGTATATCTTTTATAGGGATAGTTATTTAGTTGTCACCATGAAAATCATGTGAGACTGGATGGCCCATACTTCCTTGCAGCTAAGTGCAGACATGCGACATGGTTCTGGCTAATATAATTGTTCTATGTGAGCTTCTAAAAGTCTTAAGATAGTATTAAATGTTCTTTTCCTCTTAATTCTTCATTCATTTAGCCAACTTCTAGTAAAATAGGTGCCACCCCATGGTCTTTGAAGTCAAAGTCATGCAGGATAGAGCAATAGTAATAGAAGGAACTGACATTTAGAAAATCAAATCAACCTAAACCAGCCTCCTTGATATTTAGATGAAAAAGCAATGAAATTTCATCATGTTTAAACTACCTCTGTTCAGTTTTCATCTCCCTGTCCCTTAACTTAAACCTGCTAGATAGAGAGACAGAATGCAGCAAATAAAAAATGCAGTATTCTTGCTGCGCGCACACACACACACACACACACACACACACATATATAAAATATTTATATCTACATTTGATGTATATTTGATACATACATTTTATGTATGTATCTGATATACACGTATTATTGTGTACTTTTTATATACATTTGATATACTGTATATTTTATGTATATCAAATTACCTAAAATAACATTTGCTCTTCATTACATTTTTGCACTCAGTAGATTCCAAAATGTCAGCAGGATGAAAGAAGGGATGAAACAAAGGAACATGTTACTATTTTAGTTCATTTCCTTCTAGTCTTTTTTCCAGTGCCTAGGCTTTTGTTCACATAAATGTAATAGTGTTTATGCAACATTGTATTATTTTATCAGTGTCACATAGTGTTAATACCTAATTTTAATGGCTATAAGTTTTTCAGCATATGGCAAGTACATATAATGGTTATAAAGTGTGGAGCTGGTAATTAATAGGTTTGTTAGGCAACAAACTTGGTGAATAGATTTGAGGAAAGTCTCCAAAGAGCTGTAGCTTAAGCAAGAACTCACTGAAATAACATGAGGGCAAAGTAGCAGAGGATGCTAAAGCTGAATCCATAGAGAGGGCTGAATCCAAGGCCAAGGAAAGCAAAGATATCAAATACCAACTCCTTAAGGACCAAAGTCAGGGCAATCTGTGGTCATGGCCAAGCGTGTGCGTGTGTGTGTGTGTGTGTGTGTGTGTGTGTGTGTGTGTGTGTAAGGATGGAGGGAACAGGGCCTTGACATTTCAGTAGGTTGTTCCTGAGCAGGTGTGCCGGATAGAGTTAAGATTAAAGCCATCCTTTACATACCGCAGTCACATTTGCAGCTGGCTTTTAATTTTTCATTATAAATAATAATTCAATAAATAAAAGTAAACATAACCCTGTACAGAGCGCAGGAGCACGTGCACACACACACACACACACACACACGCACACGCACACGCACGCACGCACACACACACACACTGTTTTGGATATTACTTCCATAAATCATTTAAGAGACGTGGTTATTCCAGGTCCACAGTCTATTTTATGTTTTTGTTAAGTCTCCTCATAAAATGTTCTTAATTACTTCCCATAAAGGTTCTAGCAAATGAGACTGCCATCAGTAATGGATGTGACCTTCTTCTTTAATCTCAGAGTCTTGTAAGAAATAATTAAAAGGAAATTATATTTGATAGGAGATAAAAATCAATGTTAATC
Source organism: Pipistrellus kuhlii (assembly GCF_014108245.1). Taxonomy (NCBI): domain Eukaryota; kingdom Metazoa; phylum Chordata; class Mammalia; order Chiroptera; family Vespertilionidae; genus Pipistrellus; species Pipistrellus kuhlii. The sequence continues at coordinate 61,851,378 of NW_023425551.1, forward strand.
TGGTTTACATTTTTATTACTACAAAGAAGTGGACATTTTTTCTAATTATAGACTAAGTTTAGTTCATCTTTAATAAATAGCATCTTAGTATCTTTTGCCTGTCTGCCAAACACAGACTGCATTCTAATTCACTGATGAAGTAGTATGCAAGGCATAAAACCTAGTGAATGTTTCTTTGTTGAATACATATGTATTCATTTGCTAGGGTTGCCCTAACACAATACCACAGGTTGGGTGGCTTAAACAACAGAAATATATTTCCTCAGGGTTCTAGATGTTAGAAGTCCAAGGTGGCAACCTCAGCATGTGTGGTTCCCTCTGGAGCCTCTCTCCTTGGCTTGCCAAAGGCTGTGTCCTCACTTGGCCACCCCTCACTGGGTGTTGTCTGTGTCCTAATCTCCTTTTCTTATAAGAATGCCAGTCATAGGGCCTTAAGGCCACACATATGACATCATTTCACTTCTTTAAAAGTCCTATCTCCAAATCCAGTCACAGTCTGAGGTACTGGGCCAAGTTAGGGCTTCAACATGTGAATTTTGTGGAGTCACAATTTGGCCCACGACAATATCCAAATGACAGAGCAACATTTACATTGTATTAAAGCAAGCAGTGTGTATTTTTTGCTCTGTTATTCAGAAGAGGATTTTTAGGCAAGGAAGTGAAATAATCATACTTGTTGGGGGTAGTTAATTGTAACAACATTGCAGAGGGTGAAGTGGATTAGAGAAAAAATGGAAATGGGGGAACCAGCTAAAAGACTGCTGGAATAGGCTAGCAAGGAAGCTCTGAGGTCCTCACTTTTATTGTGGTCAGGGTACTAGTAAGAGGACCTTTTAGGAGACATGATCTGTTTATTTGACAAGTTGTTTACAACCCTCTCTCCCATAAGAACAGGTCTGTAGGAAAAAAGGAGATCCCCTTGGTGGCTTGTGACAATAATGATGTGAGTGGGAGGGGAGGTGGTCAGTGTCCTATTGTCCCAGCAGCCCATTATTAACTCCCTATAGAAGCTTTCCTCAGACTCCCCACATCAGTTGTTTGAACTAGATTGGCAAGAGCTCTGAGCTAGAGAGCTGACAATTTAAAATTGGACTAGCATCTGAAAGTACAATAATTCAATTTTAAAAGAAAAGAGCTCTGTATGTTTTAAATAAATTTTGTAACAAATGACCCTGATAATTGACTCTGAACTTGACAGAGAGTAGATACCTACCATCCTTTTAGAAGTATGATTGGTACAAATTATAAGTACATTATTTTAAATAGCCTCTTTGGGTATTAAGTTAACATAACAGGACTAGGTAATGCTGGAATTATTAACAGAAAGATTCAAACTAGGTAGACTAATTTTTAGGATTAATTTTCTCCTTGCTAATTACTTACTCATAATAAATGCAAATGTGTTTTCCAATGGTACAATAAAAACAACAATTTTCCCTTGAATAATAGGTATCTGCACTTAGGCAAAATATAATAATAGTAACTTGGGGCTAGTAAAATGGCAGATGTTAAAAAAATAGCTGAGCTATATTGGAATTTAGCTATGTGAATAAGCAGAGTTTAGCCTAGTTATTTGTATTAGTTTTCTCTTTTTGTCCTTCCAGGGGATCCATTAAAATGCAGGTTTCCATTTTCATTCTACTGGTAGGAGACTGAGGCCTTAGAAAGTTATCCTAGGACTAGAGACCTGGTGCATGAAATCTGAGCTCTGGTTGGGGTGGGTGTCCCCCCAACCGGCCTATGCCTTCTTGCAGTATAGGACCCCTAAGGGGATGGCTGACTGCCAGATTAGGCCCTATCCAGATCAGGCCTAAGCCAGGAGTCAGCCATCCTTCTCGCAGTCCACGGCTCTTGTAGTCCAGACCGCTCACTGCTTTTGCCTTCCTGCAGTGGAGGCGAGAGAGGCTTCTGCCACTGCTGCTGTTGCACTTGCCAACCTTGAGCCCTGCTTCTGGCTGAGCAATGGTCCCCTGTGGGAGCGCACTGACCACCAGGGGCATTTTCTGCATTGAGCACTTGCCCTCTAGTCATTCCTCCAGTCATTCCACAGTTTTGTCAATTTGCATATTAGGGTTTTATTATATAGGATGGAGCATTTGTAAGTGTCAGTCCAGGATTTGATTCAAGTTTCTGGTTGACCTAGACTTATCTCCTATGCTGAGGAGCTTTGATTTTAGAAAGTGTTCATATCTTAAAACTAAAGTTCAGACAGACTAAGTGACCTGAGGATGGTCATTTACTTTAGGATGGTCCATAGATATTGTTACTACCATCCTGGTCAGTGAGCCATGGGTCCTCCCACAACAGCTGTGCAGCTATTTCGTTTCCAACTTAAGGTTAAAATTAGTTCTAATAAACCTTTAAGAACAAAAAAAAATCTTAGGAGATCTTTCTCCACTATATTATTCTAAGGAGTTATGATTCATATTAATAGCATTTTATTAATATAATTGAAAGTTCTTTCTATGTCTTTAGCAAAGGTTCATTTTTGTGTGTGTGTGTTTTTTTTTTTGTTTTGTTTTTTTTTAATGAAAACCTAATTTCTCTAAGGGATATTACTTGTCAGGACATTTAAATCAAAGTCAATACTAAGGATAGATATATTTTCTTAGACTTAGCAAGTTAGTGATTAAAATAAGCCCATTATTAGTAAACAAAAAAAGGGATGCTAAATTCTCTATTGTAGAGTTCATTAAAGAGATTTTTAGTTTGTATAAAATGTATGTTTATATACTTTGTAGATTATTTTTATTAGGGCAATGTTCCAAAACCACATGACTTTTATTAACATATAAGCAACTTTTAAGTGTTGTTTGAAAACATACTTATTTTTTTAATAAAGTATTACTGTTAAAGTTTAATTTTCAGAGGTAAAATCATTATTCTCAGGTAAATATTATATAAATCTGTGTCAATGATTCTTTTTAACTCAATAATTAATGATGGAAGCAGTGATATTGTAGACAGGAAAAATAGCATTTAAGAAGTTATGGTAGTTATAAGCAACATTACAAGGAAATGGTAAATAGCATACATACTGATTAATTAAATACAAACTGGTTAGTATCCAACAGGCCATCTATCTTTCTTTTCAGTTATCTCTTCCACCAGAAATTATTTGCATCTCTACTGAATAAAATCTGGAAGTTAATAAGCAAATTCTGGGAACTTTAATTAAAAAATAAACAGTGAGATGAAATAATTCATCCCTAGACAATCTTTGGATGGCTGTAGTGCCTGTGTGATAATTAAAGATTGTGCTGCCCATCTTTTTGCTTTTTCTCCATTAATTTTTCTGGCAACAACATGCTTGAATTCCAATTTGCACAAAAATGCATTTATTTAACTATTCAAAATTATACACTGTATGTCTGCTTTTCTGTTCAACATAGGTTGAAAATATAAATAAATTTACCCTGTCTTCAAGTAGTTTACAGTATAAAAGGGACATAAACAGGTATACAGAGCACTATAACAAATACAGTAAAAGAGTTATGGTAGGATTCTGAGGTGGGTCAGGGATTTCAGGTATCAATGATCAGGAAATTCCTTAAAGAGATGACATAAGCTATAGTAAGTGCATTGAATAACAGATAGGATATATCAAATTCCTGGAATTCAGCAAAAAGAAAATATGCTTCGATTTCTCTCAATATATAATTTTTGGTGCAATCCCTTCTATCTCCATTTCTAGATAGGGAGTTTCATACATGTTAATGTTGTACATGTGACACTGTGACCTGATTGTTCATGTGCCTATATGTTAAGCAATTTTCTATAGATATGTTAGGTTTTAGGATTTAGGATGTAGAAGGAAATAGAGGCAGGTTGGTCATTTTTTAAAATGGTGCTTCAAAAATGTGGGCTATAGACCACCTGTATCAGAATTAGGAGACTTGTTGAAAAGACAGGTTTCTAAGACAACTTTCCCATATCCATCTTGCCTTGTCTTGTACTCATAAACCCAGTACACAGCTAGCATATAATGATATTTAAACAATTGCTTACTAAACTGAACTTCAGATGCCAGTAAGGTAACAGATGTTTGACGAGGTGGTTAGAGATTACCAGAAGTGTTCCAGTCACTAAACCAAGGAAAAGAGGAATTCAGACATACACTGAGTGGCCAGAATATTATGATCTCTGAACACATAGCAATCTGGCCCCTCAGTATATATCCTATATAATAAAAGGCTAATATGCAAATTGTCCCCTTGACCAGGAGTTCGATAAGCAGGCAGGCCGGCCAACCGTCCATGTCCCCTCCCTCATGCACAAAATCATGCACCAGGCATACACACACACACACACACACACACACACACACACACACAGTGGACTAGTGTCTGAAAGTACCCATGGGCTCATGGGTCAATCATACTTATTTGTAAAAGATCCATTCTCATAATATACTGAGTGGCCAGATTATTATGCATTCAGAGAGCAGCGTCTCTAACTAATAGTAGTTATGGAAGGGCAATGATTTCTCAACAACAATCAAATCATCTTATAACATTAAGCAGAAACAATCATTTTTAAAGACTTTATCAAATGTTTTCTAACTTATAAAGTACAATTAATTGATTGCATTTGTTGCTCTTAAATAACATATCTACCTATATTAAAATCAATAAATTGTTGAGTAAATATATTTGAAAGCAAAATATCCCAATCCAAAAATCCTCTTCACAAATGTGGTAGAGAATAAAAAGGTTTATTCTTGAATAAACATTAAACTAGAAAGTGGTGAACACCACAGGCAATCCAGTAAATCAGAAATTGCAAAGAAATAAGAGATAGCCAAGAAGATACAACCAATTGTACACATGTTTTTAAGATAAAGAATCCACTAAGAAATAGCTAAAAGATACAGCCCATTATATACATGTTTTCAAGTAACTACTACTTTTTTACTAGAATAAACAATGACTAGTCCTCAAGTAAGAGCAGTTGTCAACCCATTTGTCACACTGAGTTCATCCTGACTATCTGGTAATTGGGGTGATTATCTGTAGCTAATGGTTTTTTTCCAGGGGGGAGAAATATAACTTCTTATAGCTTTATGATCAGAAATAGCTTTGCAACTTGAACAACAAATGTGCCCACTGAAGTTAGCTCCTGCCATCCCACAGAAACTGGAAGATGGGTATTATTTCCCATGATGTTTAAATTTTATTTATATTTTTACAGAAAATGGTTAGCTTTACATGTTAAACTTTACAAATTAATTGAAAGCATTAATAGGGGATCAGTTAAAGTCATAAAAAATATACTCAAAAGAAAATATATTTATAGCATCCAAGAAAAGTAAAAAAAGAAAAAAAACTCCAGTAATCACTCTACATTAGGGGTGTCGAACTCAATCAGAGAAGGGGCCAAAATCTAAAATCCAGCCTAAATCGCGGGCCGAATGGTTTACTGAACAGTCATAAACTGTCATTGTGATGGAAACGCAGCGGAGTGCAGTGATGACAGGGCGGTGCGGGCCACATTGCAAGGCCTGGTGGGACGGATTTGGCCCGCGGGCCTTGTGTTTGACACATGTGCTCTACATAATAAAGAGGTAATATGCAAATTGACCATCACTCCAACACAAAATATGATGGCCCCCATGTGAACACAAGATGGCTGCCACAAGATGGCCAGAAGGGGAGGGAAGTTGTGGGTGATAAGGCCAGCAGGGAAGGGCAGTTTGGAGGGACCAGGCCTGCAAGGGAGGGCAGTTGGGGGTGATCAGGCCTGTAGGGGAGGGCATCTAGGAGTGACTGGGTCAGCAGAGGAGGGCAATTGGGGGCAACCAGGCCTGCAGGGAAGGGTATTTAGGGGCAATTGGGCCAACAGGGAAGCAGTTAGGTGTTGATCAGGCTGGTCAGGGAATAGTGGGTGATCACGTTGGCAGACAGAGCAGTTAAGGGCAATCAGGCAGGCAGGTGATCAGTTTGGAGCCAGCAGTTCTGTATTGTGAGAGGGATCCCAGATTGGAGAGAGTGAAGGCTGGGCTAAGGGTCACTCTCCCCCACCTTCCCCAACCATGCACAAATTTCATGCACTGGGCCTCTTGTACAAACATAATTAAACCATAAATGAAGCACTACCTTTAATCACTAAAATAGTTTTTATTTATAATACTCAATTTTAACAAGGTTTTAGTGAAATTGGTATACTTTGTTTGGCGGAGGCATTACATTGATATAATGTGTATTTAAAATATGGATTGGATATATATCAATTGTTATAAAAGTGTTAATATGCTTTGATTGAGGAATTTCAAGTTAGTATATTTTGTCTAAGAAAATTATCCAAAAGGAGCTTAATCAAATATACAAAAATGTTACTATACCATCTACACTAATAAAAGAGAAAGATGCAATTGACCATACCTTCACGACACCCACCAGTCAATTAGGATTATGCAAATTAACCCAACAAAGATGAGCTAATTTGCATACATAGGTGCCAAGTGGCTGGGGGCAGGATGCTTGTGTCATCGTCACCATGGTGCCCACACAGGCTTTCAGCACCGCCCCAGCTACTCTGAGCCTCTGGACAGCGTGGGAAGGCGGAAAGGTAGCTCTGGGCCAGAGCAAAGGTGTTGCCAGCATCCGGGGGAAGGAAGGCCCATTCTTTCACAAATCTTTGTCCTCTGGGCCTCTAATTATTTATAATGCTTAAATACTAAAGTTATTGAACATAAACTTAATGGAATATTATACAGTCTTTAACCTTACTAAAAACAGATAATTTTATTAGGAGATAATTTAATGCATTGAAAAATTCATAGAACAATGTTAAAGTATATCCCATTGACCATGATGCTTAATTTTAAAGGCATCTCAGGTCCTTGAGAAAGACACTCCTAGCTGACAAAAAGTCTAGGACCTCTTTCTTTATCTAGATGAATGTGTGTGGTTTGTATTCAATGGCCTTAATATACTTCATATAAATGAAATTTTTATTTAGTAAATGTTTGAAACTACATTACCTTTCTCAGGAAAAACTATAATAATTATAATGTATTTACCTCTGTCTCTGTGACACTGAAAACCATCATATGTAAAGTGCGATAACTACCCTTTTACTAGAATAAAAATGACATTATTTCTGTTTTTTTAAATATATTTTTTATTGATTTTTTACAGAGAGGAAGAGAGAGGGATAGAAAGTTAGAAACATCGATGAGAGAGTAACATCGATCAGCTGCCTCCTGCACACCCCCTACTGGGGATGTGCCTGCAACCCAGGTACATGCCCTTGACTGGAATCAAACCAGGGACCCTTGAGTCCACAGGCCGACGCTCTATCCATTGAGCCAACTGGTTTCTGCCATTATTTCTATTTTTAAAGGCATTGAAAAAAATAATTGTAAATATAATTTTTAAAATGTTTTGCTGTTTTATGCCACAAATTACTCAATAATGGGCTATGCTTCTGTGCTATGTATTGATATATTTTTTTAGCAAGGGCTCCATCTTATATTTTTAGAAACAATGGATTCTGCAGTGCTTATTTTTGGAGTCTTTACATTAGCAACCATTTAAAGCCTATATAAGAAATGTCTTTTAATTTTGAGAACTGAATACAAATCTCTGTAATTATTATAGGACTCCCTAGTAGATAGATAAATTTGCACTTGCAAATAATTTACTATTAAATTATGTAAATTATTCTTATACATTAGTATTTTTAAGTTTTAACTCTAAATCAGAAGGAAATATATTTAAATACAGAAACATTTCCAATAGGGCAAAACCCATCTCAGGTCAGACTTTTCTGACTTCATTAACCAACAGGTAGATAACAGCCACATACTATGTAACCAGTCAAAAAGGCACACATAGATTGGGACACAAAAGAAATGTTGGCCGAGAAAGGAACTCACTACAGACTGATTCATTTGCCTCTCAGCATAACCATTATGGCTTGTTGCAGTTTAGGTTCTTACAAGGGTATTTCTTGGATCACATGATCTCACACATCTAGAGGAAATAATGAACACCACAAACAGACCCAGAGAAAGAGAACCAGTGATCAGATTCTCAAACCTCAGAGGGAAAGTAAGAGTGGATGGGGGTAAGGGGAAGAGATCAACCAAAGGACTTGTGTGCATACATATGGGCTTAGCCAGTGGCCATGGACAATGGGGGGTGGGGGTGGGGCATATCTAGAGAGGGGTTTGGGATGGGAATGGGGGAATAAGGACAATTATGTGAGACCATAATCAATAAAATAAAAAAGGCACACATATATGTATCACTCATTCTATGGAAATAGTAGCCACTTTGGGATAAATACGAGTAGCAACTATGGTTTAGATTTTCTATCACATTACATGAGAAATTCACTTATAACTTGACATATAAAGTATTCTTTAGATTATAATTCGATAAGTAGTCAATGACTTGATCTATATTGCTCTTGCTTAGAAATTAGTTACAGTAATAGTGAGGAAATGAGAGAGGCACTATATTTCCTTTGAAAGAATATGGATAAGGAGGCTATCTCAGAGTTAGTCCCTACACATCTACCACCATCATCTTCCACTTATAACCATTAGAGAGAAATGTTCTAAAATGTCATTGACATCAACTCTGATCTCAAGAGTGAGTCAGAATTAGAAGGTATTGGCTTCTGTTATCGGACTATACTCTTTTACCTTCAAGAGTCCCAAGCTTTTGAATGGTTTTAATTTGATTTGGCTCATAAGTCAACCATACTTATTTGTAAAAGATATATTCTGTTAAAACTCAAAATTCCCAAATAAAACATACCTATGCACTTTACATGAAAACTAAATAATTAAGTGCCCTAGAGTTTAGTTTGTTTATTATTAAGTAAAGTTTTTCTCTTTCTAATCATGTAATATTTATGTAACCCCTCCTGCAGTGGAAAAATATGCAAAGCAAATACAGTGGGGATATAGAGCTATGTTGATTAACTTAATTCAGCCAATATTGACTTTACAGTGACTAAGTTCAAGGTGAGGTATAATAAAAGGCTGGACATATATAAGTATGAGAGAATCAAGGTAAAGATACTCAACCAAAATATATAGCAGGATATTAAGCACAATGAAAATTATTTTTATATGATTTTGGGGAGGAGCAGAGAGAACCAGGGTATCAAGAAGGCAATAAATAAACTATTAGTGCCTTCATTTAATTATAAATTAATTTTTACTTATTTGCTTATTTATAGCTTGAATTTCTACTTTGTGCCAGGCACTGATCTGGTCACTGGGGTTAAACTAGGAAATGACAAAGTTCCCGATTTAATGAGATTTCTGTGTTGCCTGTTATTGACATACTAGAATTTAAGCCTCAGTGCATGAAATTCATGCACTGGAAGGGTCTCAAGCAGCTGCAGGCAGGGTACTCCTTCCTTCCCTCAGCCAGCCTGCCCCTGGTCATACTCGTGGAAGAACTCCTGTCCAGGAGACAATTTGCATACTACACTTTTATTATAGAAGATGCCTTAAGAATTGGATGGGATATCAACAGAGTGATTGAAATGAAATCATTCCAGGCAGTGGGATGTTACCAGGATCACAGTAAAAAAAAAAAAAAAGGGGGGGGGGGTGAGAAAATAGGCAATAAGAAGGGAGCTATTTGGCTGAAGTATAATATACACATAGGAGTTACTGAGATATGAAATGGGAAGAAAAGCCAATTACCATGCTGAAAATTATGCTAAGATCAATAGGAAAGTGGTATTTATTGAAGGTTTTTGAGAAGAAGAATACTAACAGAATGTGCTTCGGGGAAGATTAAATGTGAAGGAAAAATTAGAGTGATATGGCCAGAGAATGAGTGATGCCAGTTAAGAGATCATTCTATAGTCCCAGTGAAAGGTAAAAAAATATCTGAAATCATATAGTAGATTTAGAGAAATATGATAATTTGAGGTCTTTGTGATTTTTTTTTTTTTTTTTTTTTTTTATTGTCTGAGAGAGAATTCTTCCATTAAACTACTAAAACAGAATCACAAAGTAGAAACAGCAGGGTCATTTTCCTCATCTCCCTTTCCAAAGACAAATGAAGAAATTTAAAATCAGCTCAGATTTTAAACTAGTGTGAATATTAACAATGATGTGATGCTCGATATCAGAAACAAAATATTGCCACATTAAGGAAATTCAAACAAAGGTAATTAGGGCTTATTAAAAAAATATGACAAATATCAAATGTGACATATCAAATTATAATTAGATATATAAAAATATATTTTAAAAATTAAGTCCTTTTTTCCATTTTTAAATTAAATATTTTTTATTAAAACCTTAAAAAACATAAACAGTAGAAATATTATTTTGGAGCCCCAAATACAAACCATTCCACTTCATAAATTATCAACATTTTGTCAATCTACTTTTCAGTTCTCTTTCATTCTTTTTCTGTTGCTGGAGCACTTTATTTTCATTTATTTATTTTAAAAAAATATATTTTATTGATTTTTTTTTACAGAGAGGAAGAGAGAGAGATAGAGAGCTAGAAATATTAATGAGAGAAAATCATCGACCAGCTGCCTCCTGCACACCCTGCACTGGGAATGTGCCTAACAACCAATGTACATGCCCTTGACAGGAATGGAACCCTGGACCCTTCAGTCCACAGGCCAACGCTTTATCCACTGAGCCAAACCGGTTTAGGCTATTGCTGAAGTACTTTAATGTAAATCTGGATATCTTATCATTTCATAAACTTATAAGCATATATCTCTAACACGCAGTAGCACTTATTTCTTAATCACATTAACATGATCATCCTTAACAAAATTATTTCTAAATATCATCTAATTCACTCTGGTGCATGTCCACATTTCCCCTATGTCTCCAAAATCTTGTTACATTTTGTTAAAAGTAGGTCCAAATAATACCCACATACTAAATTTCGTTGATATGTCTTGTGTCTTTTAATCTTACAGTTGGCCTTCCTTTTTCATTCGACATATTAGTTGAAGAAAGCAGGTTGTTTTGTAGAATTTTACATTCTGAATCTGTAAGGCTGTTTGGTTGTGTTGCCATGTGCTTTATTCATCTACTAGAGGTCCAGTGCATGAAATTCGTGCACAGGGGCTGCGGGGGGGTGGGATGAGGGTGTGGGTTGTCCCTCAGCCCAGCTTGTACCCTCTCCAGTCTAGGACCCTCAAGAGATGTCCAACTGCCCATTTAGGCCTGGTCCCAGTGGAATCAGGCCTAAAAGGCCAGTCGGACATCCCTCTCACAATCCAGGACTGCTGGCTCCCAACTGCTTGCCTGCCTGTTTTCCTGATTACCCCTAACTGCTTCTGCCTGCCAGCCTGATCACCCCCTAACTATTCCCATGCCAGCCTGATTGATGTCTAACTGCTCCCCTGCCAGCCTATTTGCCCCCAATTACCCTCCTCTACCTACCTCTCACCCCTAACTGTCTTCCCCTGCAGGGTTGATTGCCTTCATCTGCCCTTCCTTGTAGGCCTGGTGCCTCCCAACTGTCCTCCCCTGCTGGCCATCTTGTGCTCTCATGGGAGCAGCCATATTGTGTGTTGGAGTGATGGTCAATCTGCATATTACTCTTTTATTAGATAGGATAGATGCCTGGTGCAAGGGTGGGGACCAGCTGGTTTTCACTGAAGGGTATCCCAGATCAGGGTGGGAGTTCCCTTGGAGCTTGGGGTGGCCTGAACTAGGAACCTGTGGTGGTTTGCAGGCCAGCCATGCCCCCTGGCGACCCAAAGAGAGGACCTGGTATCTGGGATATAGTTAGCTTCTATAATTAAAACTTTGTAGCCTGGAGCGGAGCTAAGCCTGCTGCTAGCTCCATGGTGGCAGCCAGTTTCTGTTTGGATTGTTTACCTTCTATAATTGAAACTTTGTAGTCTTGATTGGAGGCTTAGGCTGGCAAGGGCAGGAGGAAAACTTGGCTTCTTCAGTTGCCAGGGAAACCCAAGCCTCCCTCCTGCTCTCTGTGGCTATAGCCATCTTGGTTGGATTTATTTGCATACTCGCTCTATTGCTGGTAGGCGTGGCTGGTGGCTAATAATTTGCATATTACTCTTTTATTAGGTAGGATTACACAAATCCTTGGTTTAAAATAATTTGGTGTAAACTTTTAATTCCTTCAGTGAGTGATGTTGGAAATAAGATTTTATAAATAGTGCTTCATACTTCCTATATTTCAGGAGGTTAATAGTTTGTAGTTTCACTTTTTTATAGAGGCTAACACAGATGAACAGATTCAGAGGTCAGCTTGATAAATCCATTCTGGCATTCTCACTATAAAATCTTCCACTTAATAGTTGTAATATATACTAATCATTTTCATTATTCCATTAGGAAACTAAAGAGTGGTGATTTTTCTAATCCTATGAGTCTCTCTGTATTTATTGGATTAAAAAATTACTTTATTTGATGAGCTTTTGATGGCTGTGAAATTTGGTTCAGAAGGGAAACGCAAAAAAGTTATTTAACCCTTGTCAATTTTCAGGATCAGTTGGTGCCTCGGCACCATCCATAGCTGACCAACTGCACAACCATAACCAAGTAACTAACTTCTAGGGGGGGTCACTTCAAAAGACCCAACTTCCACTGATTGAAGATGGGACAATTTGAGCACCAAAATTATATTGACTGTAATAAAATATTTTCTTTTACCCAAGTATGTTATGCACACAAACACACATGCATAAATATGCACATACAATATTAAATTTCCAAGTGATTCATTTAATCTTTTTGATAGTTCCTAATTAATTTTGAATGGTGCTCAGACAATAGAGATAATAAAATCTTTACTTTCAGGAATTTATTATGGGGAAATAATTTCATGTTTCTCTTTGATTCTTCAATAGTTGTACTCTTAACTTCATATTCATGAAAATCTTAAGGCTTTCTTTTCAGCATGAAATTTCTGATGCAGCTTAAATGAATTCTAGAATTTTTATCACTCCAAAAATAAACTCTATGGCTATTGTCAATCACTCACTCCCCATTCCACTCTCCCTCCAGCCCCTAACCAATACTGATCTATATTTCATACCTACAGATTTGCTTATTCTGGACATTTCATAAAAATGAAATCATATGGCAGAATCTCTGGCCTTTTCTGTCTGGCTTCTTTCATTTAGCTTAGTGTTTTCAAGGCTTATTCATGGTATAGCATGTTTCAGTAGTATATCCCTTTTCATGGCTGAACAATATTCCATTACATGGATATACTACATTGTGTTTATCCACTCATCAATTGATGGTATTTGGGTTGTTTTGACTTTCTGGCTGTTATGAGTAATGCTGCTCTGAACATTTGTGTACAAGTTCTTGTGCCCATCTACATTTTCTATTCTATTCTGGGTATATATGTAGGAGTGGGATTGCAGGGTCAGATTAAAACTGTAACTCCTTGAGGTGTTGCCATGTTTTCCAAAGCAGCTGTACTACTTTATATTCTTGCCAGCAATGTCTGAGCATCCCAATGACTCCAAATCCTTGCCAGCACTTGTTATTGTTTGTCCGATCTGTGTATTGTGTCTGCAAATTTAGAAGCATACTTCATGCTGTTTCACACTATGGCCTCTCTAGCTCTTCAGACTGTAAAACAGCTACCAGGTCAGTCCCACAATGCATTCGAAACCCTACTCCTTTTTACTGTGAGATTTGGGTCACACATGCAAAAGTAATATAGACTGTCATTATTCAAAACAAGTTTTGAATGTGAATGTTTGTGTCTCATTGAATAAGCAAAACATGTATCACACCTGCACAATGCCAGGCCCTGCCAGCCTACCCAGCAGTAACCAATTTTGCTCTTCAATATGTATGTCACTATAAAACTGCATAAGTAATAACTATTAGATTCCCATGCTAACCCAGTGTTCTGACCTTGTTTTGTCATAGGTGACAGCACGCAGAACCTTAGCAGTTTTCAGATTGGGGAGCTAGGTAAACATTGCTTTCTGTTAAGATCCAGCAGGAAAGTAATAAGGAAGCAATTTCAGATGTCATAGGAGCCAGGAACACATAGGGCAAGGTGCATTTTCTTTACACAGCGAATAATATAAAGGACAGACATTCTTCATCTGCCAGTGCACCGAGGAAGGAACAAAAATGGTTTAGCATTGTTTAACGCTCATAAACTGCAACCATAAATCAGCAAATTAGCTAATGATCCCCTCTGGGTAGTGATTCATGATGAAAAACAAATGAGGAAAGGTACTCAAGCATTGCACTTGGTAGCTACTGAAAAATTAAAGTTCCATCTTCATAAAAAAACTGTTTAAGGGATGTTATAAAGAGCTGTGCCCTGGTAGCAAAACAATTACTGCTTCAAATGAGTATGTTTTATAATAAATGCTACCACATCTACTGTGCTTTTCAATGCTAACTGTTGTAAATGATTCATACTGTTCCCTGGAAGATGCAAGTGTGGGCTCATTTGGGAAAATGCAGGCAATCCTGTCTCAATAGAGAGCATGGAGATAGCTAGTGTTTAATCCATAGTGACCAGACCAGGGCTTCGTCATCAGTCAGGTCCCAATAAATATTCATTAATGAGGTTGCTTAAGAAATCAGAGGGTAACATTCATCTCTGTAAGGTCAAATCAATCTCCTGAATCTTCTTTCCCCTCTAGATCTATTTTGCCGCCTTATTTTAAACACTAGAGGCCCAGTGCACAAATTCATGCACCAATGGGGTCCGTTGGCCTGGCCTGCATAATTGGGCCAAAACTGGCTCTCTGACATCCCCAAAGGGGTCCCAGATTGTATGAGGGCACAGGCCAGGACAAAGGGCCCCACGGATGCATGACTGGGCCCAGGAAGGGGCATGAGAGATTGGCCAGCCAGGGAGGGACTCTGAGGGGGCTCCTCAGCCAGACCCCAGCAGCAAGCTAACCTATTGGTTGGAGTGTCTGCCCCCTGGTGGTCAGTGCACATGATAGCGAGCAGTTGAGTGGCCTTAGCATATCATTTGCATATTATGCTTTCATTGGTTGAATAGCTAACTGGATGACCAGACTTAGAATATTAGGCTTTTATTATATAGGATAATGATGAAATTTTAAAAAGTTGAATTATTTTCTGTTACAAATGTATGCAAGAAATATTTACTGAATATTTTCCACATGCGAAGCACCATTATAGAAAAGAAGGTAAATTTGAAGACATGGAGTCTGTCTTGGACAGGGCTTATAATCTAGTAACCATGCAAAATGACACCTAGTGCATTTATTTTGTTATCTATTTTCAGAGTGTTTAAATAGCAGTGAGGCAAAGTAAGCTGGAAAGAAGGCTTAAGCTGAGAGTGGTTGTTCCAGTTAGAGGTGGTTCAGATGCTTGATTTACCTTAAAAAAATATTAAAAAATCACCATTTCTTTAATTTTTAAAAATTATTGACACTATTATAGATGTCCCCCATTTCCGCCCCTCAATCCCCCGCCACCTGCCCCACTCTTAACCACATTGTTGTCTGTGTCCATGGGCTATGCTTATATGCCTATACCATTTCTTTTGATTAGTACCTGCAGAGCTCAAATGCCCTGATATTTTTGAACTTCAATAGTTTTAGGGCTAGAAAGCTACAAATTGATATTTATTCTCATAAAAGTTGTATTTAGCTCTCACAACTTAATTCCAGAACATGATAAACACATATGATGAATATGGCCCCCCACTGTCACAGAGGCCTGCTGTTCGGGCTGCAGGCCTCCATTTCTCTTTATAGAGATTGTTTTCTGGGTGATCAGGGAATGAAATGTGGCAACTTGACATAGCTCCTGCCTCAGGGTAGCCAGATAAGAATTGTATTTCTCCTGGGTTTAAACCTGAGTTTAATGAACTCACCTGGGCTACTGGCACTGAGGATTCACGATGGAATGAAGATGGCACAATCTCCTGTGCCTTCACGCATGCCACTTGGGATGAGAAGGTGACTTCTCCCTCCGTCTCAGGGGGCACCCACACTTGTTTTGTCCCACTTCTTGCCCAGGACTTCTAAGAGCAAGCCAGCTTAGCATAAGCTAGTTAGAATCAGCTTGTATTATTTACTATTATCCATCAGCACCTTCTTGTTGCCCTGAACTGAAAATTATATTGAACTGAAAATTATATTGTAAAACTTTTTTGAAAGTTCTTTGAAAATGGCCCTTTGTTTTTATTCATGTAAATTGTTTTTATTTTTGTGTTCTTGCCCTAGTAATAATTGAGGACAAATAATTATTTTATAAGGAGTTTTCAAAAACTAGATAAATGATCTTACTGAAAATATTTTTATTACAATTGATACACAAACAACTTGTGGACGTTTCATTCTAAAATAAATGCTCACTCAAATGGGGGAAGAGACAGCAGAACCAGAAGCACTTGTCATGAACTTTTCTTCTGCTCTGTGTTTCTTTTATTATCCATTCTTATTTCCTTCTTTTAGTATTCCTGTGATACAGTTTCTCCTTTCAGGCAGTGTTAACTTTTAATCTAAGGTTATATAAAAACCTGTGTTCTAGATCTTTCACTGACTTTCAATAACTTATTAACAAATTCATTTCCCCACATTCTCTTCACATTTTTTACCTCTTTACTTACTTTTTTAACTTTACAGATAATTTCAATTTCACTATTAAAATAAAACCAAAACAGCCAAAACCGGTTTGGCTCAGTGGATAGAGCGTTGGCTTGTGGACTGAAAGGCCCCAGGTTCGATTCCAGTCAAGGGCATGTACCTTGGTTGCGGGCATATACCCAGTAGGGGTTGTGCAGGAAGCACCTGATCTATGTTTCTCTCTCATCGATGTTTCTAGCTCTCTATCTCTCTCCCTTCCTCTCTGTAAAATATCAATAAAATATATATTAAAAAACTCACACACACAAAAAAAAAACCTCAAAACATAAAGTTAACAAAAAGATTTCAAAGTTTATTTACTCATCCAATATCATAGAAAAAATAAATAGCAAAGCCAGGGACTTAAACCGAGTCAACTATGGACCCTATACAGTTGACTATTAAATACTTTTGCCTCCTTATGAATCTATCATCTATCAGTCCATCTCTTCAGTTGTTCATTCTCTCACAAATATTTATTTACTAGTTTGGTACTAACCATGCCCTTGATAGGCACAACTACAAACACCCATCAAGTAGAGTGAGGTGACAGAGAAATAACAGAGATGATCACAGAAATAAATACATATTTACATGTAATAAATACATGTCCTATGTAATAAAGGTAAATATTGCCATGCAATTATGAGTGCCTATTTTAGATTGAAAGTTCAGAGAAGCTTTTTCTTTTTCTGAGGAAAGGGTTTTAAGATGAGATCTGGAGGATATGAAAAATTAGCCAATTATAGGGAGGAGAACAACATTTCAGCCAAAGGAAAAACATCTGTAAAATCCCTCAGGTGTACAAAGGGTTGCCCTATTAAAGGGAATCTGTAGTTACTGAAGCATGGTAAGCCTGGAGAAGAGTGGGAAAGGTGGGCAGGGCTAACTTAGTGACTTTTGCTCAGGTTGAGTATATTTTTATCCTTATACAGTAAAAAAAAAAATCTTTGAACTTTAAGCAAGAGAATCTGTGAGCACATTAGGATTTTTGAAAGATCGCCTACATAACACACTACTCTTAATATTTCTTTAAAGATTTTTTTTTTTATCATTGTCGGTATTACAGATGTCTCCCATTTTGTCCCCTTTTGTCCCCTGCCACCCAACCCCCACCCCATCCTACCCCAGGCTTTCTCCACACTACTGTGTCCATGGTTTATGCATATATGCATATATGACCTTTGGTTAATCTCTTCTCATCTTTCCTCCTCCCCACTGATATGTTATTCTGTTCCATGCATCCATGCTTTCATGAAAGATTCTGTCATGAGGTATTTCACTGGGAGCTGGCAGGTTAAAGCTTCAATCAACTTATCTGTGTGACTTTGGGCAAATCACTTAACCTCTCTCGTTTCAGTCTCCATATCTTGTAAGTGGAAGTAATTCCTATCTTATAGGCTTATTGTGGGAATCAATTACATATAATTTCTGTAGAGCATCTAAAATTATTGAAGAAGGTGCTATGTAAATACAAAGTAATGTATATTAAAGTTGGCTTATTTGTTTTTAAGAATAATCACCTAATTGTAGCATATAAAATGAATTGGAATTAAGCAAGTGAAGAAGTAGAGACCAGTCACGAAGCCACTATATTAGTCCAAGTGAAAGATGAAAGTAGATTGGCTTGCTGTGGTGGTGATGCAGATGGGAAAAATAATGGGAGTCCGGTATATTTCTATTGATAAGGAGCCTGAATAAGTCATAAATCATTCTGGGCTTCAGGGTCTCCTTTATATCTTTCCTGAATTCTACACAATGTACACATTGAAGAAGGAAATAGAATGAAAAGAGCTTTGATTTCTTAGAATAGACAATAAGATATTCTGACAATGGTGTATATAAATATTTTGAGGTAAATTTTATATAGACTATTTCTGAGGTACATAAACTAATATTAAGAGTAATAGAAAATTACCATGCCCTTTGTTTATAAAAGAGTTACTGATAAGATGATAGCCTTTCTTTAATTTTTGTTTGTATCTTTGATTTAGGCATTAATCAAATATAAATTAATAAGGATTTTTTTAAGTTTGAAATTTCAGAAATAAGATTTACATAATATGACTTCTCCAAAGAGGACATACAGATGGCCAATAGACATATGAAAAAATGCTCAACATGCTAATCATTAGAGAAATGCAAATTAAAACTAGAATGAGATTATCACTTCACACTTGTCAGATGGGTGTCTTCAATAAATCAATAAACAAGTGTTGGTGAGGATATGAAGAAAAAGGAATCCTAATGAATTCTCAGTGGGAATGCAGATTGGTGCAGCCACTGTGGGAAGCAGTATGGAGTTACATCAAAAATTAAAAGTGGAACTGCCTTACGGCCCAGTGATTCCACTTCTGGGAATAATATCTGAAGACATCCAAATCATTAATGTGAAAGAATATATGACCCCTATGTTCATTGCAGTGTTATTTACAATAGCCCAAGTACCCATCAGATGAGTTGACAAAAAAAAACTGTGGTACATTTACACATGATAATACTAGTTGGCCACATGAATAGACCTAGAGAATATTATGCTAAGTGAAATTGCCAGAGAAAGACAAGTACCATATTATTTCAGTCAGCTGTCCGAGGAGAGGGGTGTTGAAGGGCTGTGAAAAAGGTAAAGGGATTAAGAAGAAAAGGAAAGATGAGGAAAGAAAGAAAAGAACACCAAGAACCTCATAGACATAGGCAACAGTATGGTGATATAGGGAAAGGGGGGTAGTTGGTGGTGTGGTAGAAGAGGATATAGCAGGGATAAATTATAATAGAAGGAGTCTTGGAGTGGTGAACACATAATATGCAAATGATTTATTACAAAATTGTACACTTGAAACCTTTATAATTTTATTAACTAGTGCTACCCTAATAAATACAATAAAAACTTTACACAAAAACATAAGAACAAAGTTGGGTGCATCTCCAATTTTTAACTTCATAACAGTTATAACATATAAATATCTATATTAACAATAGAGGAATATGCAAATTGTCCAGGACACCATCACAATAACTGCATGGGGCGACTAAGCCAGCAGGGGGGGTTAGTGAGGGATGACCAAACTACTGAACAGCATGCTGCATGGGAGGGGGGCAAGTTGGGAGTGACCAGGCCACAGGGAAGGTAGTTGGGGCACCCAGACTGGCAGGGGTGGAGTGAGGGGCAACCAGGCCAGCAGAGGAGGCAGTTGGTAGTGACCAGGCTGGCAGGGAGGGGGAGTTGGGGGTGACCTCACTGGTAGGAGAGTCAGTTGGAGGCAACCAGGCTGGTGGGGGAAAGAAGGGGGTGACCAGGCTAGCAGGGGGGCTGTTGGGGGCAACCAGGCCAGGGGCAATCAGGAAGGCAGGCAGGTCAGCAGTCCCAGATTGTGAGAGGGATGTCTGACTGCCAGTTTAGGGACGATCCCCAGGATGGGGCC
Organism: Pipistrellus kuhlii; assembly: GCF_014108245.1. Classification (NCBI taxonomy): domain Eukaryota; kingdom Metazoa; phylum Chordata; class Mammalia; order Chiroptera; family Vespertilionidae; genus Pipistrellus; species Pipistrellus kuhlii. Next base: position 61,871,366 of record NW_023425551.1, read on the forward strand.
TTAACTGGCAGTAGGACATCCCCCGTGGGGTCCCAGATTGGAGAGGGTTCAGTCTGGGCTGGGAGGAACATAAATTTTATGCACCAGGCCTCTAATCCCCATGGAAAAATCCACATGCAGGTGGAAATAATTTGATCAAATTAGTGTGCTTGTTTTGTGCCTTTTCCAAATTGTTCTTTTTCTTAGTTATAAGAAAAGTGAGAAAAGTGTGCTATGTTTAAATTCTTTTTTCTCTTTTGCAGCTAGACATTCTTTTTTTAATTTTTTTTATTAAGTTGTTACATATGTATCCTTATTCTTTCATTACTCCTCCTACCCTCCTACTCATGCCCTCAGCCCCCTGATGTCTGTGTCCATTGGGTAGGCTTATATGCATGCATACAGGTCCTTTGGTTGATCTCTCCCCCTTACCCCCACCCTCCCCTACCTTCCCTCTGAGGTTTGATGTGTGTTTCTCTGTCTCTGGATTTATTTTTGTTCATCAGTTTATGTTGTTCATTATTATTCCATAAATGAATGAGATCATGTGATATTTATCTTTCTGACTCTAACACTTGTCCTGGAAGAGGATTTTTTGTCATTGCCCAAGATTAATGAGTGTTCTCAGTGATATATTGTATTTTTCCCTTCTTGGTCAGCTGAAGAGGCATCTACTTCATACAACTCCTATAGGTCTCCAGGTTCTTCACCCTATTTCTGGTTTGAGTGGTAGGTAGGTTCTATAGTTTCCAGAGTAGTTGAATGAGGTTTGTTCATGAAAATTGGTCAGAATGGATTTTCCTGTCCCTCAGGCAATAGACTGCTGCAAGCTGTTAATTAGTTGTCTCTACCAGCAAAAAGCACACAAGTGGTAACAAATCATTAACTCAGTTTCTATATGGTTTTTGTGCTGAGGGAAATGGCAGGTGGCTTTTTGGTCCTTGTAATCTTTGAGTCAGGAGCCATCCTTGGTGGTGTGGTCACTCCTCACCTGTTCCCACCAATTAAAAAAAGGAAACAGAGCAGAAATATTCACTCCTAAAGAAAACGTTTAAATGTTTCTGTCTTACACTAAAGCTGGTGGCTTTTTTATTTCATGGTTATTAATCTGTTTCTTTTGATTTTTTATTTTATTGTTGTCCTTTCCTCCAACAAAGCATTGCCTAATCCATGTATAGCCATTGGAACCTCAGAAAGAGTGGTCTCCAGTATATAAAAGTTTGCTGACAACAGAGGCAGAAAAGCATGTAGAATCCTGTGTTAAAATTACATCCCACATGTTCCCTATTTCAGTACCAGCTGACCCGTGGAACAATAAGGTTCCATTCAAATACTAATGGTTTGTCTTTAGTTAATGTTAGAATAAGACATCTTCTGGATTAGAATTATATTTTTGCTGACTTTTAAAAGTTAACAATTAGTAATAGCATATCCAATGATACATAAGTCTTAAAAATATACACAGACTCCACTTAAAACTAGTTTCATAAGAGAAATCTGGGAAAGTATATGGAATACATGCATGTAGGGTTAAACCCAGAATGGTACTCTACATCTAGTTTCTGTAGTGCCCCTTATAATGTATTTGAGATCTTCTTAACATTCTTTATGTCCCTGGTCTAGAGGACATGCCATGGATGAATAAATTCTGCTACTACTGCTCAAAAGATAAATTCTTAAACTTCAAATAATTTATGTTTAATATATAAAAGTCTAAAGAAAAAATACTGTCCTATCTGCATAATATGATAGAAGAATTGTAAGCCTCTTGTCTACACCAACTAATTGGAGTATAAATACTTTGGTATCCTAAATCTAATAGGGTGGTTATGGTTTGCTTAACCTTCTGTACTATTAATCTATTATATGTATGTGTGTCTGTGTGCTAGTCCATCTTGAATTTCTATCTAAGTGGTGTAAATATAGCCACAGCATCATTACTTTAAGCCAATTGACACTTCATCCTTACTAAATAATTGAAGAGGGGTCCTAGACATCCATTTTATTTCTCTAGTTAGTTATAGCTCTGTTGTTTGAATACAAATTAGCCTCATCTGTTGCAAATAACACAAGGCAGTCACAGGATTTTTCACACTGCAAGCACATTTTTCTTGTTTATTGGAGGCATTAAAAATGAGTCCCACCTAATTTTGTGAGTAGATAGATAATAAAATATGAAAATTTTCATTAAGTAAAAAATAACAAGCAGGCTGCCTGTTCTTCATGTCATTTAGTCAGCGTTTTAGGTCCATTTAATGATGCATGTGTCTTTCATGTGGGGGGAAAATATTAAACTTATGTGGAGTCTGTGTATAAGAATGTTTATTGAATATAACAACTAAGGTTTCTGTATTGGCTACCCACACAGCTACAATTAAGAGAAGATGGGTTCAGAGTAGTTTGAATTGCCACTTTGTGTCAAACAAAATGACAGGCAAAGAAGAGACCATGATAGTTGATGTTTATTGAACTGACACATAAATCCCCTAATCATCTCTGATTCTATGTGGCAGAGAGTGAACAGGAAACCTAGCCTGAGAATCAGAACACACTATCATTCCAGCTCTCCTCCTCCTGAGTTAGAGGTGACCTTACCTGCAGCACTTAATTCTTTGTGAACCTCAGGATTATCACGTTAAAAACTAAGGAACACAGTTTGACATCAGTAGTTTTTTAAGTTGCTCACAATCAATGTTTGTTATCCTGGGGAAACCTTCCTAAGTTTAAAAATAACAAAAATAATCAACAAACATCGCAATATGTGCTTAAAAGGCTGAAGAAATGAATGGAGGTCATTAGATTTGCAAAACTAATTAATTCATTGATAAAGCTTCAGCATATTTTTAATTTTCTTAGTACCTTAACTTTTCCTACTAGAATTTGGAGTCTATTTACATAATTGGCAGAGACTGACACAATTCACTTAAGTATATGTTCTTGTAATCTGAAAATTATGGCAATGCAATATTGTTTTAAGTGAGTAAACCAGATCCCCTCAAAGGTTTAGAAAAACACAATGTACATTCTATGTTGAAATAATAGATCCTGTCTTTCTGCATTACCCTCCACTATTCAGAGCTTTTTAGTATTCATTGTCTCTGTAGATTCTGGCAATGGCACTGTGAGATGGCTCCAGTTCAGGGCAATCGCTCTATGCCATGGATTAGAGAAATGCACCACTGTGATTAAGGAGCTATGTCCAAGGTTCACATCCCACAACTGATTTGTAAAACACCCCTGACACTCAACTCTTCCTGTACCTCACTGCTATTCAATTAAAACACATTTTATGAGAAACATTCCATAAAGAATTACTATGTTGGCATTGTTATCGGTGGAACTGGAGTTCTTGCTGCCACAAGAAAATGAATTTCCTAAGGCCCCCATGGAGGATGGGATTTTGTGGGAAGCTTTATTGATGATGTAAAATTAAGGGGTTCCATATCTGTCCAAATTGCCATGGAAGAAGACCAACCTTGTATTCAGCAAAGGCAATTGCCCATAGTTTCTGCTCCATATTAAAGTTCAGTCCTGTACAGCATCCTTCTAGCTTAGCTGTGCTCCCAGCTGCAGCCCATTGGGTGTGGGGTTTGTAGGACCATGGGCCATGCAGCTGCCTAAGGCCACATAGGGAAGTGCACATGCAAGTATGGATTAGGGAGCAAGAGAGAGCAAAAGCAAGTGAGCAAACAAGAGAGGGAATTCTTTTCCTGGGGATTTTAGCCAGGCACTTCTTCAAACCAACCAATTTATTTTCAAAATTTAGCATGCTTCTGAAAGGCAAGCACCTCCTGTGCACCACCTGAACTTCTATTGTACACATGGGTATCTCCCTCTTCTCCCTCCAACAGTTAGTACTGGATGGGGGAAGAAATAGATACTAATTCCGTTAGAGGAACAATGCTGTATGAGGTTGTAGCTTCCGGGTGAAGCAAACAGGCTTTTGCTTCTAGATGAATATGCTCAATAATATCTTACTCTTCTTTTTATTAATATTAACTAGCTAATTCCAACGATCACAGCATGATAAAGTTTTTAATGAACCCTCTGCCACTGATCAGTTTGAAGTTGTCATCTCCATCTGCATTAGTCAAAATGTCAACTGTAGACTTTGGATGTATCTCCTAAGACTTTAAGAGCTCCAAAATTCAAATGATGAATCTTAAGCTTTTCTCACTTTTCTAATCAACTTGGCAAGTTTTAAAAAATATGATGTGAGTACAATCTGTGATCACTAAGTGTCATTCTTGGGGGGAAAAAAGAAAAAGAATTCCAGTTCCAGACCCTGAGGAGTATACTTTGCATCCGTTTGTTTTGCTCATTATGGATACTTCATGCTTGACAGCAAGGAAGGAAGGCTGAAAGAAAGAGGAAGGTCAACAGATAGGGGAAGAAGGAAGGAAAAAATGAGTTTAATAATGTTTAAATTCTCTATCAACAAATCACATATTTATTATTTTAAAAATGTAATACCAAGTTTCAATAAACCTTGTAATAAGTAAATATTATTCAAATTTATAAGTAAACATAAAATAGAATTATAATTTTTCTATTGTTATCTTCTTTACAAAAAAAGATGCATTAAGATTTAATCAGCCAGATTTATTCTTTTATTTATTTATCCTCACTCAAGAATGTTTTTCCATTGATTTTTAGCATGATTGGAAGGGATGGGGGGATACAGAAACATCAGTGTGAGAGAGACACATCAATTGGTTGTCTCCCACATATGCCCTGACCAAATCCAGGATCAAGTCTGCAACCAAGGTACCTGCCCTTGAATAGAATTGATCCCATAACCCTTCCAATCCATGAAAGACATGACACTCTATTCACTATTCAATTAGGGCTGGACTTATTTTCAATATACCTTTTCTAAAGAGAAGAATGAATGGTAAACTACTAACATTATGAGTAGGCAACCAAGTCTCTACTATATGATTTTCATCTGCTAAGGATGCTGATGCAGTGACATATTTGCATTTACTTAGAGTAACAAACATTAAAAAAGCAAATACAATAGATGCCCTTAAACCAAAAGGAATTAACTTTTGAGAATATTTTTGGTTGCAATTATAATAAAGAAAATTAAAATGGAATCAGAACTACCAAAGGTGAAAACATACATCCTCTCTGCAGTTAGTTTTATGATGCTAAGTGATTACATTTGCATGCTTACTTCATTATGTAGTTCATTGTATCTTATTTTTCATATGCTTTTTTAATGCATATGCTTTTTTAATGCATATTTTTATTTTTAAATAACAATAATGAAAACAGAATTTGGGTTCTAAAAATAAGGATAGTATATTTAGCCACACAAAAATAGTTTTCTTTGAATAACTCTACCTTAAGAGTATTTTCTCAAAGCTGTTCTGTTTACTAATATATATGGAAATAAAATGAATGTTTAAATAAAAACAAAAGTACTCCTAAGGTTGATGGTATATAGGTGAAATCTTGTTTGCATGGAAACTGTTCAGAAAATTTACCAACAGATATAGATCAAGTCGCCAGTATTTATCAGATACTTGTCTATTTTTGTCTTATGCCTATGTGGAGAGTCAAAGTCTTGTTATTTAGAAACACTCTGTTATTTGAAAAAAAAAATGTTTAAATGAAGGATAGAGGAAAGGAAGGTGAGAGAGAAAAACAGAGAGAGGAAGGAATGAATAAAGGGAGGGAAATAGCCTTTTTTAAATTTTAAAGAAATTGAGATTTGCTCAGGGATATTATAGTCTTTCTATTGTTTGTTGTTTGTTTTTGAAAGATGAAAAAGAGGTCAGGAGAACCATGACACAGGCTTTATTGGTGGAGAAGACTCCTGCCGGGCTGCCTTCCAGAGGGGAAAGAGCACAAGTGCCTGGGTGAACACACCTTTTGAGGGGAGAAAAGGAACAGGGCTTAGGGCACTCAGCACACACTGATTGGTGGTTTCAAATAAGACACATAATTAGGGACTTAGGATATTTGGCAGGTGCTGATTAGTGGTTCAATGTACAGTCCATATAAGGTGCCTTGTTAGGTGCTCAGAAATGTGTGGTCTGCAGGTGGAGTTTACGTCATTCTCTGTCCATCATTTGGGGGAAGGGAGGATCTATCAGTTTAGTCTTCAAAAAGTCCCAGAAATATATTTTGTTGGTGAGAAACTGGAAACAGATTCAGTGTAACTGTTACAGATGGGGAGAGGTCCTCGTTCCCACCTGTTGCTCGTGGGAGTGGACTTCTTGTGACATCCCCAGAAAAAGTATTTTCTGAGTTTCTCAGAATAGAGCTAGTGATTTTTATTCATGTGGAATTAAATCTGTGAGTTTCCAAGATCCCCTCTCCCTCAGTCCACCATAGAAGAAGTGTAACTTTGGCTTTACCAGGGCTAAAATCAGAGCCAATGTCCAGAGTTTCCATTGCATGTTGGAACAGTCCAATGCACCATCAGACTAGCTTAATCTGTGTTTCCTGCTGTAGTCCAACAGTCCATTGCATCTGGGGTCTGCAGGGTCATGTGGCTGTGGAAGAAACACAGGCAAATGCAAGGAAGCAGGGATGAGAGAGCCCCATGAGCCATGTGCTACAAGAGAAAGCCAAGAGAGCAAATCCCTTTGTTTAGGTGATTATATATTCCCAATTTTCCTGGATTGCTACTCCATTCTGGCCAATAATCTCTGCTCCCCAGTGTGACTGCCCTTCCCTTTACTCCTTTCCTGTTATTAATACGTTATTAGAATCATAGTATTTTTCACACCAAAATGTCTGGAGCTTTCTTTGCCCTGGAAAAGCTTTTCAAGTCATTAAAGCCTGTCTTATCCAACTACCTGAAAATGATGAATGAAGGAGAAGTATATGCTGGGGTTTCATTTAATTTGTATCTGGAAGGAATGTTAGAGCTCATGACCAAATGTCTTCCAAATAAACACCATGTTGATTGATGTGATGCATCGTAAAGCAGAAGGTTTTTTTGAATTGGGAATATCTGATAGAAGCTGAACATATGGTATTATATAGGAAAAGAATCTCTTCCAGAATGTGTGAATGAAATAGCATTTTCAAAGCTATTTCAAAAATATTACATTTTGGAGATGTTAGCAATTGCTGGGCCTAAAATTTAATCAACAGCAAGTGCTTTGAAAAGACTCTAGGACAAAGAATATAGGTAATGTGAAAAATGTCACTCAGGCCAAAAAGCATTGCTAACAAATTGTCATTACTCTGTGCTACAGGCATCATTCATACCAATGTCAATAATAGCTCCACAAACTGTAATTTTATAGATATAACAAGATATCTAATGTAAACACCCAGCTCCATTTTGTCCTTTGAACATCTATTCTGGTAAATCCCTTGTAATATTAAAGACAAGAAGATGCTTTATATAGGAAAGTTGCAGTAAAAATGAATTTATAAAATTGTAATTAGTGTGTATATTTGAGAATCAGTCTAAACTACATATGCCTGATGTAGATATTTATAATCTATTGAGATGTTTATAAAATTTAATTTCAATGTACTATTTTCTAATTTTAAAATACTATTAATTTTAATTTAATATTTTGGCAAAGGGGAGCTGCGGACAAAAAGACTTTGCTTGGTCAGTGGGCTTGTGATGCAGTGTGCTGATGATGGCTTATTAAACCATAAACCTGTATGGTTTTGCAAACCAATGTCACCCCAATAAACAAAATTAAAAAATCAATTACCTTTTTAAAGATAAAGAAATAGAACCTAAATCTTATCTTCCAAAGCATTTAGGAATTATATTCTTTGCTATAGACTTAAAACCAAAAAAGTTAAGATTCAATCATACAAGCCTCATTTAGACACAAAAGGCTCTGAGGCACCTATCTCACAGGTCTCTTAAGTTCCAAATGCACATGGGTCAGTATTAGCCAGATCCTGACTGGCATTCAATCAGTCATTTATCTTTCTCCATTTGGACCATTGTTAAGGACTTGAGCTGTCAATCAATGACCCCTAATCCCTAAAAAAAAGTGCTGAACATGACACTTCACAGTTTAGAATAGGCTTTTACAAACGTTTTCCCTGTGCTCCAACCAGAAATCTTTTGAGATAAGTATTCTAATAATCTGGTTTGAGGGAAATAAAACCGGGCCTTCTCAAGGCAGCTGAATTCAGCTTTCTGATGTCAAATGGCAGCCTTTATTTACTTTATCATATTTTAATACTTTTAAAGCTCTTTGAGGGTTTGAGACACACAAAAGACAAGAGGGAAGTGACTTATATATGCAAGCCACACTCCAAATCATGGTTTAAGTGGCCTCATTACTAAAACTAGCTCTGAATGAAATAGTTTACCTTAAAAATTATTCTAAATTAAGGAACTTAATACTTCCCCACCTTATTAGTGTACAGATACCCTCACTTCATTTAATGACTTACTATCTCTAATTATGCTTAGAGTATGTTTACAGTTTATTATGGTTAAAATTGCTCTTGAAAATTGTTATGGAAAAATTTTAATTAATTTATTCTATATTGGCATATTTTAAATAGCTAGATAATTTCATTTCTTTGTCAATAAGGGATTGTTTTGTTAATGTACTTATAGTACTACTATAAGGTTTAAGATGTTTAAGAAATTATAGCTAAACCTATTCACCATTTTTATATGTTTATTGTAAACTGAACATATTAATCACATTCATGAAAAAACAGGAAGCTCACAAATTTTAATTAAATTACATAATAAGGTTCTTGTATTAATAAGTTGCTTGGAATTCAAAATAATGTTATAAATATTTACTAGTTTATCAGGATATCATCAAAAAGTCTCTTTAGTCACAGTACATGATTGAAACATGTGTTTTACAAAGTAAAGTAAGGATACATTATAAACCCTAATGTGTACAACACACACACTTTTCTTTTTGTGGCCTTCAGGAATTTTGCAATTAGTGATTAGTTAAGTATAAGTAGGTATATCACTTTACTAAGATATTGACAATAAGCCAGCTATTCAATAATCCTCCAGAATTAAAACAACAAAAATGTATTGCCAAATATTCTTTAAGGCTAAGAATTCCTTTTGTATAGAAATTACTGGGCATGTTTTATAAAGGCTTAAGGAGCCTTAAAGCTAATAAACAGACTTATCAACTTTGAAAAGAAGAAAATCATTGAGCCTCTGACTGATTATTATGTTCAATGTATTTTTAAGTATGTAAAGAAAAAAAAAGTATCTGATCTAACTACAACTTTTCTAAAATACTCAGGTGTCTATTTTTCACATTTTAACATCTCTAAAAAAGAGGTGTTGCTTAGAGGCAAGCATTTAGCTAGGAGCATTTTCCTTTTTTAAGTATACAAAATAATAACTTACCTTAAAACCACCATCTATAATAACAAAAGCATAATATGCTAATTAGATGGGAGGTCCTTCCAGGCAAAGCTGGGGCTGTGGGGGAAGCCTAGGGAAGGACAGATTTGAGAACATGTGGCTAGAGAAAAATACCTCTTAAACTTTTAGCTCTCAGTATATTATGCATGTATTTCACTCAGGACTGGCGCTAAACAGGCTAGACAGAAACTAACCACTCAGAACCTGACTAGGCTGAGGGAGAACCCACATTCCTTTATCCTAAGAATTGTCTGCACCCTCATCAATATACCCTGGAGCTTCTTGTTTTATCTGCTTCAAAAATTTAATTAGAGAGGACATGAAAAGTGTGGTTTCACATTGCAATTACCTCTTTGCCTTCAAGCTTCTCAAGATGTTATCTGTATGTAGTGTGAACTTGTCTATTTTTTTCAACTTATTGCAGAGAAGATTCAGAGTAGAAGTCAACTTCAGTAGGAATTAGAAGAAATTCCCTTTCAATTTTTCTGGCACATTGATGAGTGGGCATAGGAAATAAGAGATAAAAGCAGATTTTGATATTTTGGTTCTTAATCTCCATGTTGCCTTCCAGTGCAGTTAATCCAGTCACGAGAGTACCTCATGTTCTGGATGAACTTTCCGTAAGGTCCCAGACTCTGGGTCCGTGTTTGCCCGGACCATTTTTACTGCACTAAATATTGAATATTGCCCATAGCTCCAGGTTTGCATTGATGCATTTCTATGGACTCATATGAAAACGATTTGATACATGAGTTTATGGGGACCATTTTACTTTACTTCTGGTATAATTACATAACTTTATTTTCCACAGTGCTTAATAGGCCTGTAGATAAATAGTTTTAATAAATTTCATTATAGAATTGCTTTGTTTTCTTTTATTAGATCCTTTTGATTTCTAAGCTTCTTGGGTTTCTGTTAAGTCTTTGAAAAAAATAGAACGACTTAAAATCCTCAATACACAGACACACAGAATTTCAGCTGCACACACACACAATCAGTGTCATATTAACTGATATTACCAAATTAATGTGGATAGAGAATAGCCCCATAGAACTCTCTGGATTCAAAGACTAAATAAATTTTAACAAGCATTTTACTTGCAGTTAATGTTTTCCAGGATAAATTAAAAACCCTATCCTAATTGAATACTAATGAATATAAAGTGCTTTCAACACTTACAACCTCAGGTACATTCATCTATTCAGCAAACATTTGTTAAGCATCACCTATGTACCAGGTATATAAAATATACAAATGTAAATAAAATTATATGGAACGAATGAAAGATAGTAAAAATGTACAAATATACATTTAAAAAATGGCCTCTGATATCAAGGGTCTCTAAGTTGACGAGGAGGATCCCTGGGATAAGAGCACATTAAAGGGGCAATGGGCCTAGTGGACTAGAGGGATGGCCTGAAATGTGGAATGGCTACCTCCTAGCCACCTGAGGGACATGACAGAAGAAAGAACCTCTGAGCTAAGACTTGAAGTATTAATAACACGTTTTAGTGACTTAATCATCACATTAGATGAGCTCTTGATGTTTTGTCAAATGCTAGGTTAATAAGGAAATGAAGGAAAACTGATAATTAAACATACAAATAGAATATGATATAATGTTCCCCCTCCTTCCCGTAACCCTCTTTGCTCAGCTGAACCTAACATTCAGGTCTTAGTCCTGACATCACCTCAGAAGAGAAACCTCAGTTCACACCCAAATCTATATTTGGTCCTCTTTTTATCCTCTCTTAATATACCTCGCAGTTTCCCGCTATAGCCTTTATTAAAATTTCTAATTAGATGTTGTATATGTGCTTATTTGTGCATGCATCCTCACCAGATCCAGGACCAGATTGTTAAATCAGATCCACTGATCAGGGTTTCTACACAGTGTGAAGGATATAGACAATGCAGAGGCTCTGGTGAAGGGCAGAGAGTTCTAGAGCATCACAAACATCTCCCAGGTTCTTCCTTCCTACATCAGGAATATCCCAGAATAATCATGTCTCAGTGTGAGGTCCTCACAGTTGCCCTCCAAAACAAGGAGCATTAATTTATGCAATATCTTTGTTTTATATCAGCTGCCTCCCTCGAACTTCATATGTTGAAGCCCTTATTCCCAATGCGATGACCTTTGGAGATGGTGCCTTTGGTAGGAACATCCTTATCTCTTTCTCTTCTGTATTTTGATTTTTTGCTAGTGCCTCCCCTTGACCTAACCAAGAGAAAGCCAAGTGACAAGAGACCCTAAGTGTCACAGCCTGTAGAGGTCAGCCTATGGGGCACAGTGCATAGTGGATCAGGCAAAATAATAAAAATAGGAAGGCAAACAGGAATTAACCCTCAGAAACCCCCCTAAAATGCCTCAATTTTTAAATGAAGATCAGGGCCAAGGTCTGATAATAAGGAACGTTTGGAAAATAATCATAAAATATTTGGGGATGGGGCTTCTTTCTTCTGTCTTTTTACATTGCTTTGTCAGGTAAAGGATATCCTGTCTATTTTTGGAAGGTAGAGAAATGTTTTCAGTGGTGACAACCTAATCTAGTACTGTTTCTTGTTTGACTTCCTTTTTCAAAGTTAAGTCAATGAAAAACAGAACTACTTAAAATCCTCAATACACATGCACATTTAAATAATGTGCATTTAAATAATAATTATTTAAATTATTTAAACTTCAATGATTAGATATCATTATATATTCAGGAAATATCTGAATAGTTACTTCACAGATATGGTTGTGCAAATTTAAATAATTATTTAAATTATTATTTTAGTAATTGTAAAATATTATTTACAATCAATTTTATAGTGCTTATTATGTGGCTTGTAGCTGCGTTAAATTTTTTTATACAGACTGACTTATTAATATAAACTTTTACAGTGATGTGAGGCAGATGCTTTTCTCATCATCCTTATTCAATATCTGAGAACACCTGGACCCAAAGAATTGAAGTCTCTTGATCGGTTCACCCCTACAATAAATGGCTGCTGGAGCCACCATCTTTCCCGGGCTCTGGGGCTCTAGTGTCTGTACTCTTAGCAGCTACAAAGTACCACCTCTTTTATGGGGACTTGTTTAAATATTGAATAAATATTGAATATTGCCCATGGCTGCACCAAATTCCCAGTATAAATGTTAAACAGTGACCCTGTCAATAGATGGGAGATGGTGATTGTTTGCCCATAAATTTTCACAATTCTCTCAACTATTTGAACTTGTTATAAGACTTTTAGAGAAGACACATCCTCTTCTCACTGTCAAACCATAATACTAAGAAAACCGTTTAAGATCATTGGGGTGTTAGTACACACAGATTGGGGTGTTCTTTGCCAGAACTGGAGATGTAGGAGTTCACTGCAAATGTTAACTGTGACCTGATACAGAATTATGGCAGCTATTAATGCGAACAAATCCAGCAGGTATATCATTAATCCCAAAGACCCAGAATGAGTTTCCCAATATGGAAACCCTATTTTAAGCTGATTCATTTTCTTTCATTAAAAAAAAGTGTATGCATTGTCACATGAGAATTCTTTGACAAATATAATTTTTAAAGAACTCAATGACATTTTATAAAATTACCCTTTTAACATAAATGAATTCCATTTCACAATCTAAATTATATCCTTTTCCATATGCTTTTGTCTAATGAAATAATTTATTCCTTAATTTCAACTAAAATAAAATGAATATTAAAGTGAATACCAAATTAAATTTGTAACAAAAAAATGAATCTATGAAAAGTTCCCAGATCAGAATTGTGAAATTATAGATTTAAAACCACCTAACAATAAATCTGCCCAGTTTTAATATTAGCAAAGTGGACAGTCATTTGAATGATGTGACTATGGTTAATGTATTACTCTAAACATATGTATTAAATTTTGCTTTTGAAATTTAGGTTTTCAGTATAGGTCTGGCAGTTTTACATAATAAGTCATTTGTAGACAATCCAACAACTGAATTTGGACCACAACTGAATTTGGACCACATCATAGTATCATCTGAAACAAATAATGTGAATGTCTTATTAAAACATAAGCTTTCTTTCTAGGCATGTGTGATGTATGGATTTTCAGAGTACTTAATTTTCCTGATGCAGTTGAAAGTGGAGGTTCTAAAATGCATGTCTTCCTGTGGTTAGACTCTACTACAAAGAAGAGTCCAATATTTTCTTTTTTGTTGTTTGTTTTATGAATTGTTTTTCTTTTTTATTAAGTTAATTGGGGTGACATTAGTTATGAAAATTATATAGGTTTCAAATGTACAATTCTATGGATATATCAACTGTATGATTAGAAGTTGTCTAGACAAGATACATAAAAATAGGAGCAAGATTCAGAGCTTTTTGGCTATAAACCTAAGTACTTGATTCTTTTAAAATACTTTTTGAACTTTGAAAGCCATGCATCTTTTATATTATTAAAATGGGGGGGGGGGGGAGTCTTCAGGACCAATGTTGCTCAGTGGTTGAGCATCATCAGCAGTTGGATTCCTGGTCAGGGAACATGCCCAGTTTGCAGGCTGGATCTGCAGTAGGGGACAAGCAGGAGGCAGCAGATCAATGTCTTTCTATCATTTTCCCTTCCTCTATCTCTAAAATCAATAAAAAACATATTTATTTTTTTAATATATTTTATTGATTTTCCACAGAGAGGAAGGGAGAGGGATAGAGAGCTAGAAATGTCAATGAGAGAGAAACATCAACCAGCTGCGTTCTGCACACCCCCCACTGGGGATGTGCCAGCAACCAATATATGCCCTTGACCAGAATCGAACTTGGGACCTTTCAGTCCGCGGACCTATGCTCTATCCACTAAGCCAAACCGGTTTCGGCAATAAAAAACATATTTGAAAAAGAATTAAAAGAAAACTGTATTCAGAGAAAACTCTGAAGATAAATGTTTTTTTTCCTTAACTAAATTAAGAAATATTGATAGTAAACATTTCTACATGATTTGCCTTGAAATAGAGATCTGTTATTTTGGAGCATGTTACCTCAGGCATTATTTCTTTATTAAAAGACTCAATGTTTTACTGGCCCCTAGATTCTAAGTTTTAATTTTGTAACTTTCAGATTTTATAGTAGCCACGCATTTTGAAAACTGTAAATTTGAGCAACCTTTACTTCCAACACAAAGTCATTAAAAATGCACATAAGTATTTAGGAGGCAAATTATGCTATGAGGAAGTAACTATTCACAGATATTTCCTGATAGGAAATGAATAATGTAAAACCACTTTAACACAATTACCCCATTGATGAATAGAATCATGACACTAGTTTGATCATGTGTATCACACTCTGGATTAACCCATGTTAGGGTTACTTTTGGAAAAGATAGTTTGGTCCTGAGTTTGCTTGCTTGAGGTATTGGACAGTAATCTATAGCCATCAAATAAGTTCTACCCAATCTCTAATCTAGAAAGGCTTTATTCTTTTAATTAGAACTTAAAAAAAATAGCAATAATATATTGCAAAACACTGAACCCACATTCTTTATCAGAACAAAATGTATTTTTTTAAAAATTTTTTTTATTGATTTCAGAGAAGATGGGAGAGATAGAAACATCAATGATGAGAGAGAAGCATTGATCTACTGCCTCCTGCATGCCCCACACTAAGGATGGAGCCTGCAATCTGGGCATGTGACCTGATCAGGAAGCCCAGTTGTGACCTCCTGGTTCATAGGTCAATGCTCAACCTCTGAGCCACACTGGCCAGGCTAAGTGTGGTCCGATCTGAGACATCATCATCTCTTGCCTAGAATTCCATGAAAGTCTGAAATGGCTTTCACTCCTAACCTCTAACAGTTATCCATGCTTTCCCAGCAGTAGGAATCATCCTTCTTAAATATAAATTAGATAACACTCAAAACTGCTCACAACTCTTCAAAATCTTCAGATAGCAATTAGACAAACCCAACAACAAAATGCAATCTCTTATCACAGGAAACCAAGGTCTTGCTCCCTTACCTTGCACATCTTCATGAAGTTCTTGCTTGTTCAGCTAATTAGCAAATTTCTGGAAACAGATTATCGAAGCTTGCATCTAGGTTTTACCACTTTCTAGCTTGGGCAAGCTAAGAATGTTTCTGTACCGCACCTGAAAAATAAATGATAGAACAGAGAGTGTTTGTTGAAAAGCTCCCATTTGTGTTTTTTCTTTTGTTTGTGGTTTTGTTTTGTTGTTTTTTTGGTGCCTGATGCTTCCTTTACCAGAACTGCTCATCTGCTCATGCTGGATCTTACCCAAGTTATCTCTTCCTTATCAGTTGGTTTTAGTTTAAAGTTTGCTTCTCAGAGTATATCTCTCCTCAGCAGCTTGCTTTTTACTTTCCTTTCTTCTAAATTCAACACTTGTCATGTTGCACTTATTTACTTACTGTATTTTTTCATGTAAGTGCTAGAGTACTGAAACTTGCTTTTCCTGCTACTGAAAAGTACCTATAAACAGGAACCAAGCTTACTAGTAAAGTACTATTGGAATAAAGAAGAATGTTTGTGGGTATAATTTAATCTCAGGAAAGCAATGCCCTCAGTTACTAATCAATAAAACAAGAAACAGTGTTGAATACACAATGTTGATATTATTTATAGATATCTATGTACCAAGCATAAAAATATTGACAAAGAAAAGATACATCAAACCCAGAATTTTGTATATCTTCCTAGAAGGATTGGGGTGGAGGAAATCACAGTAGAAACTTAGTGAGCTCCAGAATTTTGTTTTATTCCCTTGTTATATTTGATAATACTTTATAGAAATTAGTATTAAAAGTTTTTATTTAAATTATCCATTAAAAGTAAAGGGAGGAGGAAATCTCTGCCCTCAGTCTACTATTACCTATGCCTTCTTTTGGACTCATTGATCACATTCATTACCCTAAGCTCATTTGTGTGGATGAAATCATTATTTTATATTTTGCAAGGGCCCAGTGCACAAATCTGTGCATCTTGAAAGGAACTATGGGTACAGGGGTGGGTCTCAGCCCACCCTCTGTGCCCGTGCCTGGACCCTCCTGCTGCGGCCCCTGGTACCCTGTCTACCAGCAGCCTTGCTCCCACTGCCACCACTTCCATGCGCTGATGGCACCAGCCCCACTTGCACCCACTGACAGCATAGAGCTATTGGAGCTGGCATCCCCAGTGGGTGCAAGTGAGACTGGTGTTGTCCCTAACCCTTCTGGAGCAGGGGGACATGAAGAAGCCCTCAGGGGCAATTGGGGCCACAGTCACCACTCAGATCCGCTGATGGTGCTGAGTGATCAGGACCAGTGCCAGGTTCCTGCAGCAGGTGTGAGCGGGGCCAGTACTGGTAGTGGGTCCAAGCAGTGGCTCCAGTTCCAGCAGTGGGTGCAAGAGGCAGCTGCCGGCCCAGATCACCCCTCAGGAGCAGGGGGCGGGGTGAAGAAACCCTGAGGGGTGACTGGGGCCAATAGCCACCACTCACATCCCCTGATGGCACCAAGCGATAGGGACGGAAGCTGGCTCCCAGCAGTGGGTGCGAGTGGCGTCTCCAGCACTGGCAGTGGGTGTGCAGAAGTAAATAATTTTTCAATAACCACTAGAGGCTTGCCTGATGACAACGACCAGTGTCCTGCTTTGGTCTGGCACCCCTGCTCACCTGCTCTACCATCCCGCTGTGGCTGACACCTTCCATGGTCCGCAGGCACCCCCCAGTGGTCAGTGCACAGTTATTCATAGTGACCAGTTATTCAGTTGTTCCAACATTTTATTTGCATATTAGGGTTTTTCACATATAGATAAATCAAAAAGTACCTGCTTTACAAAAGGGATAAAGGTTTTCCAAATGTCAAAATATTATAAAGATTTTTAAAATGAAAAATATTGAGAAAAATTGAGAAGAGGGACAAGTAGAAGAAGTTGTCAATTCAGTTATGTACTAAATTTGCTATTGAGGCTATTATAGATTTTTCCAAACCTCTCAGGGTTCAGTAAAGCAATTCATAATAACATATATAAGGATGTGAATTTTCTTTGAGCTATTAATCAGACTACAGGACATTATTATACTAAACAATTTGCTAAAAGAAACAAGAAAAACAAAAAAGCATTTGTTAGAGGGATACAGCCTGGATGGTACAATCTTTCATGCTTATTTGTTTCCCTTTGTGGGTTTGGAAACCCAGTCTTACTATTCTTCTAGACTTAGCAGGTTCGGGAGGAATGGTTTCCTTTAACCGAACCCAGAAGAGATAGATGAGCACAATACAAGCGTCACTTCAGCAGTTTACAAAGGGAGGCACACATTTCCAATGACCTTCATGTCATTGCCATTGTCCAGTGTAAAAATTGCCTGGTGAACATGAAATAACAGCCAAGTAAGGTACATAACCTTGAAGTGTATTTCATCCAGACCCTGATAAACCACACGAATCCACTCCAGCCCAAGCCAAAGGCACCTACCCCTAGAGCAGGGCTCTATCCACTGGATGCTAGTTCCGCAATCTCTCAGGGGCCGTTGAGTTCACATTTCCAATTTCCCACTGCTGGAACTTCCACCTCACTTCTTAGTCACACCTCTTCCTCCTCCTCATTGTGTACTGTTATAATAACCTTCAGAAGCCTCCTAAATGTCCCTGACTTCCTTCTGTCCATCATCCTTCTGTTGCCTGCTTTCCCTTTCTTTCACTTCATTGTGCTTCCCCTGGCCCTAATATTCAGATTGTAACAAAGGGAAGGTTTTTTGTTTTGTTTTTTTAACCAGGGAGCAAAATTATCCTTTCTGAATTGCAACTGGTGTGAAGAACAATAGAATCACATCCTACTTATTGCAGTAGATATTATCTTGGCAAGATAAATATGAAGTAGTAAGTAAAATCTCTATTGTAAGTTTGTGGCATTTTTAGGAATTTTCTCTGTGATTCAATCTATGGGTGTTGAAATGAAGGATGGGGCAGTGTGTTAAAAAAAAAAAAAAGTAATGCCTTTAATCTGTGAAAGTTGTCAATCAAACTATAGAACTCGACATAGACAGCCTTGGGCATATCAACACCCTAATTACAGAAAATCTGGCTCATCACCAATGTTTTAGCACTTGATTTATTTCCTGTTCAATTTGTTCAATAGAGCCAGAGTTAATTGGTTTTCCAAATGAGTGTTAAAAATATAAAGACCTAGCTTCATTAAGTGAAGGCTATACTTATTATGCACCGGTGACTTGTAAGTCTGTGTAAAGGTTAGTAGGGTGAGCTTTCAGGGTGTTGTGTACAAAACCACAGCTTTGACTTGGTACTAATATGGCTAATAACTAATAAATATTGAAAGCTACAGAAGCTGGTAAAAATGGAGAGATGTTTTATGCATTGAAATTTCCCCCAAACCAAGTATATTTAATGAATAGACTATCTAAAACACAGCATTTTCTTCTTTAATCCTAATGTATTTTATTTTTCTTTTGGAAAATGTGTTTAGATTTTTTCAAGATGTCTATATACCAATGGATATTTACCATACTGTGAGGTGGTTTTTGTTGTTGTTGTTTTTATTTTTTTTATTTTTTATACAGTGCTTAGCATTTTCAATAATTCCCTTTCTACTATGGGACAGCAACACATTTAATATGATGATTGGACATCATAATGCCAAATGGAGGACTAAACAAAGAAAGCTAATGTGTATTGGGATAGTTTTGGAATTCTACGTGGGTAAAGGCATATCATAAAGCAGTTATTTTCATCATATTTTCTGACAGGAAGGCTTTTAAAAAAAACTTCACCATTATTGATAATGCTGGTTTTCATTACTGTTAAATGTAATTCTCAAGAAACATCATCATCACTTTGCAGTAAGAGTCATCATTTAGGGGGTAGCCTCTACATTCCTTGTAGAGAAACCAGAGAAATCAGATTATGTTTGGGAAAATTTTTCAGAAAAGCTGAATATTTTCACAGGAATCAATACTGATTTCATAACTCTGTGCCTCCACTTAGTGATTCAGCAACCTCTACCATGTTACTCCTGCCTGGAGACCATGACAGAAATATCAGCAAGTAAATTTTCTTAAATGAGAGCACCAAAGTGAAATCTACTAACTTCTAGCTGTGCTATCAATTGTAGAAAATATATGGCTTAAATCAATATAACTCCCATAGACTGAAAGGATTATTTTTTCGCATGAAAATATTAGTATAAAGAAAAATTGTGTGGGAACATTGTCAATGTCACACATCATATGAATATGATGAATTAATTTTGCTTCATTAGATAACATCATGGCACTCCATATTTTAATTGATTTATTTTGTAAGAGTTGGGTCAGTTTTCTTCGGCAAAGTTGATTGTAAAGATAACACTGTTACATTAGTTTCCTATGGTAACTTAGGGTTTTGGTAACAAAATACTTCAAACTAGATGGCTTTAAAAAATAGAAAGTTATTCCCTTATAATTCTGGAGGCTACAAGTCTGAAATCAAGAGGTCAATAGGGCTATGCTCCTCTGAGAAGGTGGGTAGAATCCCCCTCTGCTTCTCGCTTGCTTTGGGAGATAGCTGTCAAATGTTGGCGTTCCTTGGCTTAATAGTTGTGTAACTTCAATCTCTGTGGACACATGCAATTCTCCCTGTATGTTTCTGTCTCTACATGGAGTTTGTTGTTGTTGTTTTCATATAAGGACATCAGCCATATTAGATTAGTGCCTATCTTAATGACCTCATATTGCCTTGATTATACCCGCAAAAACCCTATTTTCACATAAGATCAAATGTATAGTTTTCAGGGATGAGAATTTCAACATATCTTTTAAGGAAACATTATTTAAACCATAACTGTTTTGTGAAAGTTTTTTCTAAATCAGAAATTATGTGTAATTATATACTTTTTGTTTGTTTGTTTGTTTTTGACAAAAAGAAGTCTGAGAGATGCATTACACCATCATCTGAGATTTGGTGGAATTGAAGATGAAAGTGAGATCTGATTCACTAAGGAGGTTTTGACATTTATGAGACCTCTGTTTAATTAAAAAACATGGTTGACAAAAACCTTCCTATTATAAAATTTGAGTTTTTAAAATTGATTTTGCTTTCATATTAACAAATATTCTAGTAGAACATGTTAAGAAATACATTTTGTAGAGGTTTTTGGTGCATTGATTATTATCAACATAGGGTTTTATGGAGAATGTGCAGGGACAAATTATACAAAGCCTAAATTTTATGTAACCTAGCCAAGGATAAAAAGGCCCCAAAAGTTAGAGTCCGAACTCATCTATTTGATTAAAAAAAATACAATACTATGAACTTCAGTGGTGAAAGTATTCATAGAGACCAAGTCCATACCATTCTTCCAATAATGGTCTAATGACCATGCAATTGAACATCCTGGGAACCAGCTACTGTCATTCATGTCCATGGCCACTGAACCTAGGGATAATCTCAGTCAACCACTAGCAAATGAAGAGTGAGTCCAAACCATCATAAACATATGAACAGATCACCAAGAACTAGTAATCTTTGGTAAAACTGCAAGTTAAAGTATATACTTAGCTACCTATGGGAAAATATTGACATTTAGAGAGATAGACATTATTACCTTCATCAAGTTATACTTGCTTCCCACCACAGTCTATACAACTCAAATAAACCCTTATAATTCAAATTTTTGGTATGGCTAAACTATATTAGCATCATGTGTACATTTTTTTAATAGTGCTTATGTGCACTGGATTGTAGTTATTTCAATTTCAGTCATGAGGAATTATTGCATTATAATGTTATAGAAAGCAATGGGAGCTCAAAGTTGTTGTTTTTGTTGAATTAGTAAACAACTGTTTTTGCCTTAAAGAATCCATTTGCCATATTTTTGTCACAGGATTCAAAGAATCATAGAAACACATTTGAATGGAACTTGAAGGTCAGCTAGTATAAATTTCCATCCAGATATTCATAAAGGAATAATAAATTCAGTGCTTTCTTTCATTAATCTTGCTGGAGTTCAATCAGACTAAACCCAGACTGGACCCTTTGTTACTAATATAGAGTAGTGAGAGTGGCTCAGCAAATTCTGGGCAGCAGTGGGAGGTGAAGAAAAACAGGAACCAATAATGGAGGGATGGTGCCATGTGTGTATAATAGCATCACTTCTATGAATTGGAATGCCAACAAGGAGGAAAGAAATCTTTCTTTGTTATAAATTAGTTCCTGACTAGGTAATTTTATAACATGAGTTCATTTCATTTAACCCTGATGGGATTTGAGTACATTGATGCTAATAAGTATAAGCAGTTCTGCTAATGGATAAGTTTTGATGAGCAGAGGACTGATAGTTCAAATAGAAACCACACCTTGATAAATTATACTATGATTTGCATAACAGATAAATGATCCCAAATGATGACATGCAAGACAAACTCAAGCTCTTTTAATATAGGTTCATTCAGACCTATCAGATCTAAAAACTACAACAAAGAGTAACACCTCCCAGGCTGATGTGGTTCCAGCAATTCCTTACTTTACAAATTCTGGCTAATCCTTGCTATTTAGTTCAAGGGTCTACTTAATTATGTGGTCTTTCTTGATAAAGCAAGCTTTTAAACCCCAATTTTATTTGACTATAGTTTGGTTTCTTGTGGTCAGTGGGCTTTAATAATAGTAATAGCAAGAATAACTATAAGTACAATATTGTCACATAGCAAGAGTAAGTAGTTTCAGACTCATTACCTTAACTAAACCTAACCTTCTATATATTGATAGTTGGATCATCTTTTGTTTCCTCCTCTATGCCATTCTTAAAATACCACAGTGACTTTTCCATCCTAAGTCCTGAATTTGGACTTAGATTTGAGGCCTTGCAATTTTTAATCCTCTCATTTCCTTTTCCATTAAACTTTATTTGAAACAGAAATCACCCAAATACATTTCCATATATATGATGGTAGGCTCAAAATTTCAAACTGGGGACATAAGTTCTATTGATTGCAAACCATGTTAAATTTTAAGGAGTTTTTAAAAATCAAACTGAATAACTTCAACTACCTTAAAATATGATAAAAATAAGATACATGTAAAAATGGTATAAGAATAAAGGTATAAAAATGTGAAAATATGCTAAGGCCAAGGGTAGGTTTAAAGAAAAATATGTAAATGAACATTTCTCAACTCTCAAGTTATAGTATATTAATATTTTTATATATGTTCCTTGGGATATTTTACCACATTATATGTATATTGATTCTTTTTTTCAAAGTAATAATTTGTTTTTATTTCATCTTTTTTATTGGTAAGGTGGACATTGGTAAGGCATTTTAAGCTAGAAGGCTATTAATGCAATGGTTTTGGACCTGGAATAAGAAAACGTTGTACATGAATAAACTTCAGATTTGATCATGTGCTGAATATAAACCTCAAAGGAGCGCAAGTTGGAGTTTGTGACATTTAGGTATCTGAACTGATAAAAATATGAAAGGCAATGAGAAAAATGTTAAATGGATTGAAGGCTAGGAATAAATGTCACCCACATAGAGAACCACCAGATTGAGCAAATGATATTGAAGCTGAAGTATCAGGACACATGTTGGCTCTCAATGCCCTTCTCTCTGAACCCTCAAAGGACCTTTATGTATAGCTCCTTAGATCATACTGCATCACTTTATTCTGAGATGCAAAAGGTAGCTTACTGTACTTCATTCTCAGAAACTCTAAATGTCTGAGGTTTTTCTTGCTAGGTCAGTACTTTTGCCACATCTTTGATCTTTTTAAACTTCTAACAGTATCCACTTAATAATCTATCCAACATATCTTACGTATATGAGTATTTGTATTCTTTTTAGCATGAGTTTTCTTGATATCCTATGCCATAAGCTATTTATTTTTCTCCTGTGATATTTTAGAAAAGTTTCTTTGCATTACAAATCTTTCTTTACAGTGGTAAAACTAAAAATATCCAATGACGTATGCACTACCATTTCCTCCATGGTTGCAGTATAAAATTGTTGCAATATTTATTCATAGCCTTGATGTAATTGAAAAGAAGAGGATCCCAGAGTAGGGTCTTGATGAGAATGTGTCAAAGAAGCTCCATCACATTTCTCAATTTTTTGAGGCTGACATTTTTCAGGCACAATAGTTTAACCTGTTAGTTTGCAAAGCATAATAAAAAATTTTGCAAACCATATTAATTCAGATATCAATAAAGCATTGGCTTTCAGTTTCTTTATTGATTCAGTGTCAACTCAGACGAAGGCAGGTGTTTGAAGGTCAATGTTTTCTTAAGGTATTTTGCAAGTACTGATTCTATCAACTGGCTCAGATTTTAGAACAGCTAAGTACCTCAGGCTGATGTGTAGTAATATCTTTTGCATGAAAATTTGCCCAAGTTTCAAGCTAACCAAATGTCAAAGCATGTACTTGAGCAATAAACTAATTGGTAGCAAACCTCATTAAGAATTCTGGATGCAGTAATAGCTTTTCTCCAATTGTTACTGCCTTTAATGAGAAGCAGAACAACAGAAGCCACATTACTGGTCTGACAATTTGTTCTATTGATTTATTATGCCAGCTTTGCAGCCATCTACATGAAGGGACTACAAAGTATTATGGGCTGATATTAGTACACTGAGAATTCTGCAAATATAGTAAAAGGAGGCCAGTACTTAAATGTGACCCCATTTGGTATTTACCTTTTTTACTTCAGTGGAATCCACTGACTACAACTTAGATAGGAAACTTTCATTTAGGAAATAATTATTACAGAGTATTTTATTTCAGTCTCAGGAGTAAAGAAATAGATGTTGCATTTAACAAAATGCTATAAGCACATGTTATGCCAAGTTTAATTATATTTTATTATTCTACCTTTTTCTTCCCTTTGTTCCTTTTAAAGATGAGGAATATGTATGCTGCTTCAATCTGTATATATTACAAATGAGAAAAAATAATTTAATTTAGAAAAATATCTAAAATGTTTGGCAATCTGAATATTTTTCACAATCCTGTAATCTCATTTTTAAAAATTAATTTATTGGGAGTGACATCGGTGAATAAAATTATATAGGTTGCAGATGTACAACTCTGTAAATATCACCTCTATATTATATTGTGTGTTAACCACACCAAGGCAATCTCCTTCCATCACCATTTATCCCCCTTTACCCTCTTCTGCCTCACACCACCCTTATTCCTCTGGTAATCACCATACTGTTGTCTGTGCCTATGAGTTTGTTTGTTTTTGTTTAATCACTTCACCTTTTTTGCCCAACCCCCCAATCCTCTCCCCTCTGACAACCCTCAGTCTGTTCTTGGAATATCTGAGTCTGTTTCTATTTTGTTAGTTCATTTGTTAGTTCACCAATGAACTAACAAAAGACAAATCCCATGAGTGAAATCAGATGGGATTTGTCTTTTTCTGATAGTTTTGTTTCACTTAGCATAATAACTGTCCAAGCCTATCCATACTATCACAAAAGATAAAGTGTATTGTTTTTTTTTCCCCTATTTACAGCCGAGTAGTATTCCATTGGGTAAATGTAACATTGCATTTTGATCCACTCAGTTATTGATAGTAACTTGGGCTGCTTCAAAATCGTTGCCATTGTAAATAACACTGCAATGAACATAGGAATGCAGATATTCTTTTCAGTTTCTGTTTCTGGTTTCTTCAATATATCCCCAGAAGTAGAATCTCAGGGTCATAAGGCAGTTTCATGTTTACTTTTTAAGGAAACTACGTACTGTATTCCACAGTGGCTGCACCAGTCCTCATTCCAACCAACAGTGCACAAAGGTCCCTTTCCTCCATATCCTCACCAACACTTGTTTGTTGATTTATTGATGATAGACATTCTGACAAGTATAAAGTGATATTTCATTTCAGATAATAAAATGTCCTTTTTTTTTTTCTTTCATTGCAATGACAGTAATTGAGATAAAGAAATTTAACCTAAAAATTTCTACAAAGAAACCATTTCTCATTTATTATTTTCAGTTTTTATCTGTAATGTGCACACACACTGAAGGTATGACTATGGCAATGACTTCTTTGGTGCCATTTCACAGTTACATTTAGGAGAAAAGAGACCATATCATTGAAAGAAATCCCATTTTTTTTTTTTTTGTCAATATTTCTTCAGAAACCTAATACTGAAGCTCAATTTCATTGTAATTACACTGACTTCTAGTAAAAAATATATATATTTACTGGAACTAGAGCTAGAATTCTGGATGTAATATCATGTTTATGACCTAACATCATGAAAAACCAAAGCTTTACATTTGTTTTAGGGCCCTTTTGAAGACTCCAACGTCATATTAAGGGATTATGTTAATTTCTGTATCATTTTAACAGGCAACCATGAAAATGTTCTTAAGGTGAATTTTTTTCCCCCCAGAAGACAATCATATTAAGTATTTAAGGTGAATCAAGTTCACAGATTCATATTACTAATAGTTGAATTTACAACCTCACGTTTTGTTTGATGCATATATTTAAAATCAGGAAGTGTGTAAATTTGCCAGTAGGAATATTCCTTCTCGAATAAGATGTTTGCCAAGTGATAAGATAGTGCCTACTGGGAAAGCATTAAAGCAGTTGCTTCATTTGAGTTAATGAATGGGAATTTAATTTGTTCTTCAAATCTCCCCCTAATGTGACAGTTGATTTAATATTATTATCCAGTAGGAGTTTTTCTAACTATATCATTTATTTGTGGTACTTTACCCACAAAATAGAAATATGTTTCACAAAAAAAGGTTTGTTTTTTTTTGTTTTTTTCCCCGAAATGTAGAAAAAGACTTTTATTCTGTAGAAACCATTTTTTTGTTAATCCTCACTTGAGAATATTTTTTCCTTGATTTTTTTGTAGTGATAGGAAGAGATAGAAAGATAGATGTGAGAGAGATGCATGGATTGGTTGCTTCCCATAGGAGCCGCAACTAAGGCTGGGGATCAAACCCAAAACCTAAGTGCCCTTGACAGGAAATTGAACCTATGACCCTTATGTGGGTGGGGCACTGCTCTAACCACTAGCAATGCCAACCAGGACCTGAAGAAATAATTTTACAATGGAGGAACATAAACTATATTTATTTTTAAAGTTGAAAGTGTTAGAATATAATTACTATAGTTTCAATAGAAATTAACCCATCCTTTGAAATAGTAAAAGACCAAATAAAACTGATAACTGAATTAAACCACTTTTTTAGATTCAAACAATGAGATCAAAATAAGAATATTTCTGTTTGGGAAACTAGTACATGTACCAAAATATAAACATACCATCTTAACGCATTTTTAATTATTATATATGGTAATCTATACATATAAAAGCTTAAGCAGCTATCTGACCAGTAGCTATGACACACACTGACCACCTGGGGGAAGGCGCTCAACACAGGAGTGGAAACCATAAGCATGGAACAGATTGCTGACTCTCAGAGGAAAGCGGGGAGATAGAGTGTGAGAAGAGATTAACCAAAGCTCTTACATGCATATTAGAGGCCTGGTGCACAGATCTGTGCACCAGTGGGGTCCCTTGGCCTGGCCTGTACCTTCTCACGATCCAGGACCCCTCGGGGGATGTCGGAGAGCCTGATCCCTGCAGGCCAGGCTGAGGGACACCACAGATGCACAGATTCATGCACCAGGCTTCTTGTTATATATAATTCATTTTTAACCAAATGCACTTATCTTCTATAGAAAAGATGTAGCAATTATCTACTGTACAAAACAAATCACCCCAGCAATTGTGACATAACTATTAACAATTGTGTTATCATTCAGTGTTTTGGAGGAGTCAGTGATCTGGGAATTGCTTTGCTAAGTAGTTCTCACTCCCATGCGGTTGAAGTCAGATGGTGTTTAGAGCTGGAGTAGTTGGCATGCTGAAGCAGTTGAGGGCTTCCTGGCATCCCCACCTTCATATACTACCCGTTTCCCCGAAAATAAGACAGTGTCTTATATTAATTTTTTTCTCCCAAAGTTGTGCTAGGTCTTATTTTCAGAAGATGTCTTATCTTTCCATGTGCTAGGTCTTATTTTCGGAGAAACACGGTAGTAGACTAGTGGCCTCTCCATGTGATCTCCCTTTTATGGTTTAATTTGGGCTCCTCACACCATGGTAACTCCTGGGATATCAGACTGGAGAGGTGAATAACCTAACAGAAAGGGTGAAAGCTCTATCACCTTTTATGAGCTGGCCTCGCAAGTTACATATTATCACTTGTAACTTAGTCCCAACCCTACTCAGGTTTAAGGGGGCGAAGCATGTCCCAACACGCAGGTGAGTGGGCCGCTGAAATGCAGAATCTAGGAGCTGATGATATTCAAACTCCCCCAAAGCAATCTGCATTAGGGAGTAGGGTCACAGGTGTTCAGAAGCAGGAGTGATGTCCCAAGTATGAGGGACTGGCAAGAGCAAAATGGTGTTCAAATCCTGAAGAGAGAGATATTACAGGTAGATGTCTCAAAAAGGAAGAAACAGCCATGACCAGTTTGGCTCAGTGGATAGAGCATCGACCTATAGACTGAAAGGTCCCAGGTTTGATTCTGATCAAGGGCATGTGCCTTGGTTGTGTGCACATCCCCAGTGGAAGGTGTGTAGGAGGCAGCTGATCGATGTTTCTCCTCATTGATGTTTGTAACTCTCTATCCCTCTCCCTTTCTCTCTGTAAAAAATCAATAAAAATATCTTTTTGGAAGAAAGGAAGGAAGAAAGAAAGAAAGAGAATATGGCAAATGTGAACAAATTAAAAATTGAATTTTGATACCAGGGTTTTGGATGGAGATGCTTAGGTATGAAACAAAGGTGGACACATGAAGGCTGTAGCCATATGGATCCCATATCTGAATAATGTAGATCCAGCTATTAAGTTGGAAATGGTCCATAATCAGAAGCATTCTGTATATAGCCCATGAGAGTAAGATTTCCCCCAAAATTGTTCATGTTGAAAAAGAAAAATGTAATACTGCCTACACCTACTCTCCGTTGGGTTGATTTTGAACATAGAGATTCTGAGACACATGTAGCATTTGCTTTGCTGCTCATGAGGAAGAATTGGGGGCATCGGGACAGGGCAGAAAAGGATCACCTCACTTAAGCTGCTCCTGTGAATGGTGAGAGAAACTCCTTTAAAATGTGTTTTTAGACAGAACCACCTAACTTTCTATTCTAGCAATACAACATGGAGCAGTATGCAGTTCATCAGTCTAGATTTGAATCACTAAAATTAACTTCTTATTCATTCTCTTTGTAAAAGTTTTGCACCAAAATTAATTATAGACCAAGAACTCTGATTATCAGATCAAAGGCTAGAGAACCTTAAGACACTAGGGCAAGTCCACCAGCATTATTATAATTACAAACTTGAGCTTATGATGTAAAAAAAGTCTTTTCATTCATTCTTATATGTATATTTTTCAAAGAAATCTAATTAGATACAGATTTCTGCATAGCTTACTTGTATAGTTTGATTAATACACACAACTTTCTACTTTGTAACTTTTACATGTAATAATACTCATAGATAACATTTGCATAGTACTGTTGAACTGCAGTGGAATTAGTGTTGAAAGAAGAAAGAAATGGATGTAGGAGGAAAAATAAAATGATTATATCTCAAACCTTTCTTTACTGCCCACCCAGCTATTTCTTTCCTTCTAAACATTATATTAGTGCATTCCACACCTGAATGAATATAACAATATGGAGAAGTTCAGAATCATCATAATGTTGATGAAGGCTTGGGTTTTATATGTCAAGAGATTTATTTGAGAAACTATAATTGGGAGGGAACTAACTAAAAAGAAATCTACCAAAAGAGATATGCTTTAAAAAAAACACACACAAAAAAAATACCCCTTCGATTTCATATTAGAAATTCTAAATCATTATTTTGTTTCATTAGGTGTCATATGATAGTAATATCACTTGATTATTTTATTGAAGATACACATTATTCACCAAGCCACAAACCATGTTAAAGGTAAAGACTTAGTAAGTTGAGAAATAAGAAGAATTTTTTAGGCTATGGCAGTAGGAATCTGTAATGAAAAGCCCTCAAGATATTAAAAATGATGAAAAGGGACACTTATATAGCTCATATCTCTGACAGCTTACTTAATGCTTTCTAAAAAACACACCATATAATGTCTTGGAACTGATACCGTGGGGACATAAAACTACAGATTTAAGAACTTCCTCTTCTGTCATTCATGATCAGTGCTGCAAAGCCTCCTGAAAGAATACTAAGCCTCAGAAAATGTTTCAAGTCCAGAACTGTTTTTTCATTTGTTCCTTTGATTCCACTTTAAATGACTGTCAAATATTCCACAAAAAAGTGAGGTTAATAGATGTCTTCATCATCAGTTCTTTAATTTTCTATTCATTTTCATCCAGCTTAACGTTATGACTATAACTATTTACTTAAGATTTGATATATTGAACAATTTTGTTTTATACATATAGTCTTTGTCTATATACACTATAGGTATATACTATTATAAAACTATATAAGGTTTTTTGTTTGTCTAAGAGGAAATTGCAGAGTAATAACTGAGAAACATAAAAAGTAGTTTCCAATTTTCTTTTAAATATTAAATAAGCTAAAATGCCACATTCCCCAAGACACTAATGTATTAAGAACGAAAAGCACTTATTTGATTTTCTGATTATTGTGGTGGCCAAGTAGAATAACTATAAAATGTATAATTTAGAATTCATTCTAATATTTTAAAATTTTGTAGTGCCTTGGAATACTTTAACTGACAGTATAAAATGAATTTCTGCTGAAAAGCATTTGTGTTATACTTATGAACTAACTACAGTATTCTTTAACCAAACTAACCATAACTAATGGCTCTTTTACTAATGATGTTATATGGCTTTAAACAAATTTCACTAGTACAAAATGTGGTCTTGCATAGTCTGTGCTATTTTGGTAGTAAAAGCACAGACTAGGCACTTTCATGCTTAAGAATATCATGAAAAAAATCATTTCACGCTGCATAGGAATCTGTTTCTCATTTTTATGTCTCTTATCCTATGGAGGATGAGCTGTACACATAGTGATACTAGTGTGATATATCAAAATGACCACTCTGGAGAATGGCATCAGCAAATAGCAGCATAAGATGTTCCTCCTTTTTGTGCTCCTCTGTAAACAAGAAATAGATACCTACCCTCAAGCAAAACTAATTTGTGCTGTTGTGGAATCCAGTACTACAGGCCAAGGGACCCAGGAGTTACATGCACTTGTGTACCCACTAATAGACAGACCTCAGTGTAAGCATGGAACCAGAGAAAATGCTAAACATGCCCAGACCCTTGTCCCTCTGGTTAAAAAACTCTGGAGCATGCTGATCTGGAAAGATAATCATACATAAGAGAGAATTTGCAGATGTCCAGCCTTTCCTAGGGGAGATTCAACCACACCATTTGAGGAGAGAAAAAAAATACAAATTTGGTCACAGAGGAAGCAGGAATAAGAGAAACTTCCCCAGCACCACTCCCTGTTCTGTCTCTACCAAGGAAAAGGACAGCAGTGCCTATTGCAGTTGTCTGGATGTAGAAAATCACTTCTCTCCGCTAGTAACCAAAGTATGGAGGTAGGCAGGAGATTGGGAAAGAGCAGATAAGGCACTCCTTTGCCTTGGATAAACTCCTCAGAATGTGTATCCAAGAGCCTCTGGGTGTACCACATCAGAAACTTCCCTAGAGGTCCACAGGCCTGCAGGCAGTAACCAGAGTTCTATACCCACTCCCTCATCTCTGCAGCTGGCTCCTTGTGTGCTCCTAAGTCCTGCAGCAAGAGGGCTCTGACAGGGAGTACACTCAGAAAACAGGCCACTGTCTGTGGGAGAGGATTAATAAAATAAAAATAAAAAAGCCAACATTATAGAAACAGAAAATAATGGTGGTTATCAGGAGGTGGGTTGGGGGGAATTTATTATATTTTGTATAAGAGTATAAATTGAGAACAAATAAAATAGTCCTTCAGAGGCAATGCACAACACAATGATTATAGCCCACAAAACTGTATTAGAAACTTTAAAATTGTTTATGAAACTAGATATTGTTATTTTGTATTAAATTATTGGGGTGACATTGATTAATTGGGTCACATACCATATTTTTCGGACCATAAGACGCTCCGGACCATAAGACGCACCAGTTTTTAGAGAAGGGAAATGAAGAAAAAAAGATTCTGAAACAAATAGTGTCCTAAAATATTTTATGTGCATTAAAGCCCAACATCACAGTCATAAACACATGTAATCAACCCTGTAAAGTAAACAGCAGCATTTAGAACCATTTTAGAGCCGGGCAAGCACACAGAGACCACACAGAGCCGAGCAAGTAAAAAAACTTTTTTTTAAAAGTATATGTGTAGGCTATATTTGGACCATAAGACGCAGGGACTTTTTCCCCCGTCTTATGGTCCGAAAAATATGGTAAGTCTCAAGTGCACATTTATTCAATACATGATCTGTATACTGCATTCTGTGCCCACCACCAAATGTCAAATCATCTTCTGTCACTATATAATAAAAACCCAGTAGTTTTTATTGTGATGCCATAACAATGAAAGATTGGTCACCAGGAGGCTGTGTGCCTAACAAGATGCGTGGGTGGGTGGGGCTGCGAGCTTGGGGAGGCAAGCATGGGTGGGTAGGGCCATGCGATTTCACAAGCTGGGCTTCTAGTATATTTAATAAGAGACTAGATCTTAATTGTGCTAACCATAAAAAAGAAATGATAATTATGTGATGATTTAGAGGTGTTAGCTAATGCTAAGGTGGTAATCATACTGCAGTATATAAATGTATCAATTAACATATTGTACATCCTAAATTTACACAGTGTCACATATAAATTATGTTTAATTTTGAAAAATGACTACTGCCTGGAGATGAACTAATTGTGGCATGTGATATTTCCTCTTTCAGTTAAAAGACTCAAGTTCCCTCTGCCAATGCATGCAATTTTTCTTGAAGCAATTACATATTGTATGTGTGTGTGTACCATTACCATCATAATAACATCAGGATATCATTTATGTAAAACTAGATGCCCAGTGTAAGAAATTCATACACTGGTAGGGTCCTGCCAGCTGGGTACTCCCTGCCTTCCCCTGGCCAGTCCCACCCCCTGGTCGAACTCCTGGAAGAACTCCCAGTTGAGGGGACAATTTGCATACTGTGCTTTTATTATATAGGAAGGATGGAATATTAGATGATGCATATGAGGTACAACCAATGAGGGAGGAACTTGGCATTTCCTAGAAAGGACTAGAGCCCACAGATAAGGAGTGGAAAAGAAAGAGCACTAATATATTTGAGAGCATGCCCAGGACTTGCTAATTGCTTAAAAGGATGTTCATGGAAGGAACATGACTGAGTCTTAAAGATCAGTTACCATTTTTCTTTGTAACAGACATTCTCATTCTTCTCTAACCTTTTGAAAATTAAAGACTCTGATCCTGCGTGTGTCCTTGTTGATAAAGACAGAGATATGTCTTTATTAAGATTACCAGGATGTGATGAAAGTTTTAAAACAAGATGTGTCTCACATACACCTAATGAGCTCTTAGAAAGCTGTTATGTGTGGATGGGGCATCGCGTAGGCACAGTATCTCATCTCAGACTCGGCAAACATTTCCCTGCTTCACCCATTTTCTTTCTGACTTCCCCTAACTGCAACATGAAACAGGATTCTAATGTTCCTTTTTATAGGGAAACAAAAAAATGTTTACCTAAGTACCATCAGTGCTATTTCTTTTCTTTCTTTCTTTTCAACTTCTCTATTTACAAAGAAACTGTAGAGAGATACTGCATTCAAGCAGAATCTTCTTTCTATAAAAAATAGACTTCATAGTTTTAGTCTCTGTTATCACTTCCATAGACTAGAAAACTGTGGCTGCTTTTTATTTATTTAGAAGGGGTATAAGGCAAATCAGCTTGAAACATGTCATTTAACTCTTCAGGTGTGATTATCTGTTCTGATAAAATGTCCAGCCTGAGAAATAAAAAGCCAAATTGTGAAGATCTCAGTCAATAAGTGAAATTATAAAACACTGGTATTTTCTATGTTCTGGAAAGTAGAATTTAATATCTCATTTATTCTTAGAGCAACCTTAATATTTTAATTTTCCAAATGAGAAAACTAAATTGTTCAATGTCACACAGACAAAAGTGAGACTCACACTCATTGCATTTTATTGTAAATCCCATTTGCTTTCGTTAATCGTCTCCAAGGATATTTTTCTATTGATTTTTAGAGAGAATGGAAGGGAGGGGAAGAGACAGAGAAGCACCAAGAGACACATCGAGTGGTATTCTCTCACATGCAGCTCTGGTGGATAAAACCTGCAACCAGAGTATGAACTCAGGACCCTTCAGTTCATAGGCCAAAACTCTATCCAAACCAGCAAGGGCTAAATCCCATATTCTTAACCGTTAGACTATGTCTTTTTTTTTTTTTACATTCACGTCCCTTTGACCATCCTAATATTCCAGGATTCTAAGCTTGTAGAATAGTAATAACCCTAGCTATTTCAGGGAGAAAAAAAAATACTCAGGTCTACTGAAAAATAAGGTGATTGGAATAGAGCAGACCAAATAAACAAACCAAAGTCTAGTATATTATTTGATGCTCAAATATATACTCTGCAGTATGAACAAAGAGATAAAATGTAAAAATCATCTCCGGGGGAAGAACAAATTATAAGTTTCATTGATCTGGAGAGGGTATACATAAATAAGAAAATTGTGTCAAGTAAAACCTTCTGTGAAACTAAAGGAAGAGAGAAAACTGAAACAAAAGTGGCCTTAAAACCATCTTTTTTTTCTTTTTACATTAGTGAGCATTGATTTTTTAAAATATGATTTATATCGGTGGATTCAATATGCCTGCCTCAACCAAAGCCGCTTTACAGACGTACAGGTACTTGTGTACAAGCACAGCTCGGACTGGATGCAGGCCCATCAAGTTAATTCTGCAAAGTGTTTGGCAGCAGGAGCTTTTGTCCTGTGTAGAAGCTGACATGCCTCCCTTCAGGTGATTTTTGTGTTGAGTTTTTGCTGGATTGAAAGCCATGTATAATCATTCATTTTCTTTCCCCAGCATTTAGTAGTGTGGCCTTTAGTACTTGGAGTTCAGCCTTTCTAGTGTATAGACAAGATGTGGGCACACAATTAGATGATAGGATGAAAAGATGTAAACAAAATGACATTAGATTTCTTTTTCTTAATTGTGGAATGTCTTTGCCTTTAAACAATCTTTAGGGGCATACTTTTAAATAACAACTTTCTACACTTGTAAAGAACTACTTTGGTTAGTACTTTATGAAGAAATTTGGACTATATTTTAAATTGCCAGTGATTTCATAATTTTCAAAGCTTCTACTATTCTAACTTCATGTTCTTATATCAGTTGATAGGGTTTTGAATATTTTCTAAGATAAACACTTTTTCGAAATAGTGTTTTTATTAGTTAGACAAGAAGCTATTACATTTAACTGATGCTTTTCAAATTTGGTGCTAGATATATGTTGTCCACCACTAAAATGTAACATAGGTGCTTTAGAATACAGCTAGCTAACATGCCATGGAAAACATCATTTTCCTTTCTGGAGAAAATGACTTATTTGCTAATTATAAAGTTGTCATGAATGGCTAGGGCTTTGGAGCCAGTACAGCCTGCATCTGCCACTTACTCTATTGCCTCAGGTACATTATTGGATCGCTAAGCCTCTGTTTCATCAGTAAATGGGTAGTAATTATATCTCCTGAGGTTATTGTGATCATCAAGCAAAATTTTATATATATATATATATATATATATATAAAATTTTGCTTTTTTATATATAAAATTATATATATATATATATATATATAATTTTGACATCTACTTGGCACATAGTAAGGACTCAGTAAACTGAGCTACTAGGGTAAGATTTAAAGATTTTAGTACTACCCAAACTCTCTAAACTTTGATTATTCTTGTTTTGTAGGTTTGTTTTAGCATTTTCTACATTTAATACTTTTTGGCCAGATATAATCCATGTGTGTTATATCCTGGTAGCATGCTGAATTTGAAACATAAAGCAATAGTGAAATCATCATCAATGAGATAAATTGCCATTGCCCACTGCCATGTGAACTATTATTATAGAATACTATGTTAACACCCTCATAATTCAAAGGTAATGCTACAATTTTTTATAATTACCATCTCTTTATGAGGTAACATCTGGAAAAATCAGTATGAGTGCACTACTTACAAATTTACTGTATGCATAGAACCATTGAAAGATATGCAAAGTAGCATGACTCAACCTAATGGGTTTGCCAAGTAATATTACCATATTTCAGTATTTAACTGACTTACTTTAAATAAAATGCTAGTTTTCTTGAAGCTCCTTTACTACTTTGTTTATCCTGACTTTCCCAATTAGAAGTAATTAGTTTACCTAAGATGGTAAGTTCCTGTTTATATTTTTACACTATAAACATATTACATGCATCCATAAATATAATATTCGTTAATGTTTTGCACATGCTATGTCTTACTTAACAAAACCTGACCCTACACAATGACATATATATGACCCTATAGTTACTTCTTCAGGTTTTTACATTTCACTTTTTAGATGTACTTATTTATTCATTTATTTTTCTGAAACCTATTTTGTAAATCTTGTAAGGTAGAATTCATGTTTTACTTCTTTCTATATTAAGTGTACTGTCCCAGCACTTTTATAAATAGACCAGTTTTACCATTGACTTATAAAGTACACACTATTATGTACTAAGTTCCCATACACATGGATCTGCTTCTCAACTTTGTCCTCTTTTCATCCCTATGTAAATTCAAAGATAGAAATCATGGAAGCTTTGTAACAAGCCTTTTTCTATTTAGTTTATTGGGGTGACATTGGTTAAAAAACTTATAGGCTTCAGGTGTACAATTCTGTAACACATAATGCCTTGTAGTGTGTGTTCACCATCCCAAGTCATCTCCTCCCATCACCATTAACACCCCCCCTCCCCCTTTATCCTCTCCTACCTCCCCCACCATCTTTTTCTCTGGTAATCACCATACTGTTGTCTATGTTGTTACTTAAACCCTATAACTTTTTCACCCAGCCCTATACCCTCCTCCCCTCTGACAGCTGTCAGTCCGTTCCATGAATCCATGCCTCTGGTTCGGTTTTGTTCATCAGTTTATTTTGTTCATTAGATTTCACCTGTAAATGAAATCTTATGGTATTTGTCTTTCTCTGTCTTATTTCATTAACATTGATACTCTCCATATCCATCCATGCTGTCACAAAAGGTAAGATTTTCTTTTTTTACGGCCAGGTAATACTCCATTGTGAAAATATACCAGTTCTTTTTATCCATTCATTTATTAATGAGCACTTGGGATGCTTCCAAGTCTTGGCTCCTATAAATAACACTGCAATGAACATAGGGGAGCAAATATTCCCTCAAGTCACAATTACTCCTAGCTTATGAAGAAATTGTTTTTAAATTTTTATTATATTTTCTAATTAGTTGTTGCCATGCTGACTTTTCAACAGCAACAATGGAAATAAGGTCATATGAATGATACTTTAAATGTGCCAAAATTAAAAAAAAAACAAAAACATAAAAATGTTTCTTATATAATAAAAATAATGTAAAATTTAAATATAAATTTATACATAAATAAGTAGTATTTCCATTAGAGCAGCATATGAGTGAATGGAATTAAAGTGTTCAAATGTCTTTTTCAAGTTCATATAGACATTAATTAAGTTTAAGCTTTGAGTTTGACAAATTAAGTATGCTAACTATAGACAAATTAAAGACTTTAATTAAAGTTAGAGAGACAAATAAAGAATGGAAACAGAGGATTTCATTTCCAAGCTAGTAGAGAGCAAAATAGAATTTTAAAAAATGTTTTTTAACAGACTTTAGAAGAAAAAAACAAACTTGAACTTGCTCAATTCAAGAAACGAGAGAGAATGGTGAGAAAATTCTCTACCCTAATAGCTTCATGGGTAAATTACATGAAACACTCAAGAAACAAATACCGACATTTATACAAACTATTTCAGAAAATAGAAATTCAGCAACGATTCAATAAATCACTTTTTGAAGCCACATACCTTTGACACCCAAGCCTGACAGAGGCAAAAGTGTGTAAAGTAAATTGCTGAACACTGTTACTCATGTGGGCACAGATGCAAAAAATCTTAAACAAAATACTAGTAAATTGCATTCAGCAATGATAATGGTAATTTAACAAAAGAAAATATGCCATCGAAAAATTAGGTTTATGCCAAAAACACAAGGTAGTTTAATTTAAAAATCAATGAACTCTTGAGAACAGATTAAAGGAGAAAATTCAAATGATTTATTCGGAGTTATTTTGAGGCCCAGGTGGAACAGTGCAGTTTTCTGTTTTTTTTCCCCAAGTTGAACTGCTATTAGAGAATTATTCTTGCTGGTTCAGGCTACTCTTGTCTGGCTCTGCTTTTTTGTTTTTTAAAAAATCGCAAGTAAGGTGTATTGTGAGAGCTTTGATTAATTCCTTTAGCAAGTGCTGCTTTACATTGCACTCACTTAAGCATCTTTCCAATTGAATGGATTAGAAATATTGGTGAAACTAAAGGGTAAATACTTCAAAATAAGAAGAGGAAATAGTAGAAGAGCACCTAATGAGGAAATCTTTGGTAGTAGTTTACTTTTAAAATGTGACAAAAGTAAAGGATTTGTTTCATTTCCAATAAAGACATCTTTTGAAAAATACCTTTAATTTGGGAAGTGCATTACTCATTTTGGCCAATAGAATCTGTCCTCTTGTTCTGGATATAAAACACCATTGATTTTACAAGGGGTATAGGCTTAAATCAATCCAGTAGTGCCCAGACCAACTTGAATAATATATTATTTACCCCCCCCCTTTTTTTTTCTCTAAAATATCATTTCCCAAGAATTTCACTTAACTTTATAGTAATAATCTCATGAAAGTTTGTTAAATTATCATCTGCCTCTCCTCAGAGTTTGGAAACAAATGTGCCTCCAGGTCCTTTAAAAGAAATCTATGCTTTATTTCCTATGAACAGTGTTTGAGATCTTCATGTTTTCCTTTTCCCATTGCATTCTAATTCTCTATGATTTCTCTGCTAATGCCTCCCTCTGAGTTTTATCAAGACAGTATAATTTCTGCAGAAAAGGCTCAGCTTAGAAGTAAAGCAGAACTTCAGGTTTATGAAAAATAAAAAATAAAAAGTTTGTTTCCTCAACTGTAAAGCATAATGGTGCCTCTACTGGATATGTGTGAGATAAATGTTCTTAGATAGGTTTGTACTGGTCACTAATGTAGATGGATGTGATCATGCATCCATAGAAAGCTTCTCCATTTACACTTAAGAGTAGAAAATTATAGCAGACCAGCTGGATTGCTTAGCAGGCATTTGGTCCATGCCCGATGATCCTTGATATTCAATCAAGTCCCAAACGTCCCTGTAAACATTTGGTCCCCACCAGCAGGTCCTTGAGCATATGCCATTACTAACTGGGCTACCAAGGCAAGGGAGTTTTTATTTGCAATGCAACCACAGCACAAATTCTGAACCAATAAAGCATGATAGATCCTTTATTTATATGTTTGGCTTATAAGATTAATACAGAAACATAATAGGCTATCTGTGCCAAGGGATGTTTTCTGAGCATGAACATTGACAAAACCAAATACCAAGAACCCTTTGGAGTGGGCCAACTGTTTCCATGGAAACTTAGGACAGGACCAAATGTCCTGCAGTGGCAACCTTCTTACAAGAGTAGCCAAAAGCCTCACCTTTATGTGTCAAAATAAAATATTAGAAATTTACTTTACAAGGCCTCTAATTGATTTGTTTCTTTTGAGCTATCTTTTGGCTAATCACTGTAAATAGATTTTTAAAAAATATGTTTTATTGATTTTTTACAGAGAGGAAGAGAGTGAGAAACATCAATGAGAGAGATACATTGATCAGCTGCCTCCTGCACACTCCCCCACTGTGGATGTGCCAGCAACTAAGGTACACACACACCCCTGACCGGAATTGAACCTGGGACCATTCAGTCTACAAGCCAACGCTCCATCTTCTGAGCCAAACAGGTTTTGGCTGTAAATAGATTTTTAAAACATGTTACCTGAATATACTGATAGTTACTTTAAAATATTAACACTGTCTAGCTGGTGTGGCTCAATGGTTGAGTGTTGACCCATGAAGCAGGAGGTCACAGTTTGATTCTCGGTCAGGATACATGCCCAGATTGTAGGAGAATGCAGGAGGCAGCTGATCAATGATTCTGTCTCAGCAAGAAGAGAGAATCTCCCATCCTCTCTCTGAAATCAATAAAAACATATTTTCCTTCTTTCCAAACTTGTGTGCATAGCAATTTTACTTTTTAATTTTTTTTTTACCAGTTTACAATAAACCTGTGCTATTTAATTTTAATTTTTGCCTTCATTGTCAATTGCCTGATAACTTTATCTACTTTTTCACTATGCCCAGGCTTATCTCCTATTATGCTTTCAATTTTATTTATTTATTTATTTATTTATTTATTTATTTTTTTTAAATATATTTTATTGATTTTTGTACAGAGAGGAATGGAGAGAGATAGAGAGCTAGAAACATCGATGAGAGAGAGTCATCGATCAGCTGCCTCTTGCACACCCCCTACTGGGGATATGCCCGCAGCCAAGGTACATGCCCTTGACCGGAATCGAACCTGGGTCCCTCAGTCCCCAAGCCGACGCTCTATCCATTGAGCCAAACCGGTCTCGGCTATGCTTTCAATTTTAAATACTCAAGATTGCCTTTTCAATTTATCTTTGAAAACTAAAATCTACATATATTCTGAATATTGGGTATTTAATAAATATAAATAATGATTGAATATGGAACTTTTTAAAATAGGCCACTACTAATATGGTGTTAATATTTATTGAAGGTTATTAGATGCTAAGCACTATTCTGGTTAAATAAATTACAAGATAACAATTTTGCAGATGAGAAAATTTAGGCATAGGAATTAAGAATTTGCTGTGGCAAATCCATCTTTTCAATTCAAGAATATAATTTACAAATCTCACTCTTAACTTCAATCTACTGCATCTCTAATATGTCTTCTCCATTTTACATGGATCTTGGGTTTAATGTGTAAAAGAAAATTGTTAAGGGGAATTTCAGTGTTTTTCAAACATGATATATGATTTCTATAAATGTAATCTATGAATATTTCACTTCTAGTAATGGCATACTTTGGTTTTAGTAAAACTTCTAATTGAAAATTATTCTCCTACAATCAGCATGCTAATTTAAGAAAAAAGGAAAAAGCTTGTGAGTTTTAAGTTTATATTTTAGAACTTTATTTACTTAGATATGTGCTGTCTAACTTTGAGAACAAGGGAATATTACATTTGCATAAAATATGCAAAACTCTTTTGCAATAGCCAGATAGAAATATGTGAGATACTACATAAATATCTCAAAATTAGATGTCAAATGTATATCAACAAATTGTTCTCACACTGATACTTTGCATGATAAAATAAAGCAACATTTGATCTATAGCTGGAAAAGAACTGTTTTCCACTCATTAAAATACAGTGGTGTTAAGCAAATGATTTGTTTGAAATGACAATAAGTTTAGAAATAATCACATAAAATCTCATCTAACAGCTTTAAGTAGTAGTTTTCAGTAATTTGTGATCCAAAGTAGATTATTTCTTTCTCTGAAAATAGGTTACATAGGCTAGAGTCCAAAAAACACCCAGAGTATTTCAGAGTATGGGAATAGCTGAGAATGGTTTGCTCTTTCCAACAATATCTAAAGGAAGATATTTTTAAATAACTTTTGAGATCACTATTTTGCCTATCCCTATAAGTAGTAAAATACCAACGTTCCTGGCCAACATTGATTTAGATCACATGTAGAAAAAAAATATTTTCAACAAATGTATTAGTGAAATATAACTAAAATATAGTACTTAGATAATAGCTGTATTATGATCCATTGTGCATACTTCCAGTCAGCTTTTAAAAACTCACACTTTTACCATAAAAGTAACATTTCAAAGGAAGAAGAGATTAACTTTTCCAAATGAATCTGATGGGGGGAAAAAGCCAGAAATATGTAATGACTCAAATTGGCATTGGGCCAGAATACAGGTTAAGACCTTGACATTATTAAAGAATAATAGCAAGACTTTGGGGATTGATAATAGATCAGACAAATTTAAAAAGTAAACAAAAATACAAAAAAAAACCAAAACACAGAAAACTTAATTAGGTAAATGATGAAGTAATTAATACCTTTGAATTTTTTAATGAGGCATAAATAAGGCTGCATATTCACTTTCTAAATGAAATTCATGGTTTTCATCTGTAATGAAAAACCATGAGTCAAAATGTATAAATTATTCATTGTCTGTAATAGCATCTGTTATACAATATTCTAAAAAATTATAAGATTGAAACTGTGATCATGGTAAGGTCATATATAATTTCACTCAATGTTGTACTACATAGAGATGAACACTCTTTGGCAATTATAATTTTATTACTAGAAATCTGTTTTAACAAGATAATGAGAGCTTAGACCAGAGATTTATATGCACAGATGTTCATTACAGCATTCTTTATAATAACCAAATGTTGAAAACAAACTAAATGTCAAATGAAAGAGACCTAGTAAAATAAATCATTGTATATTACAATTCTGGCAAAGCATGTATTCCTAGTGTGTGTTAAGCAATACTATAGAAAAGCAAAAATATTGAAGCTACTATGCTTAATTCTGAAAATTAAAATTAAACCAACTAAATAGTTTACTTACCAAGACTAACTACTTATTCTTGAATCTCCCTAGTTGTTCCTTTCCACCAATCCAAAGTTATTGTGTCATAGACTCTGCCAGATCCCAACTAAATCTCATACTTGCAAGACCTACCTTAAAAATCACTTATCCCATTTTCTAAAATTCTACACATTATCTATTTTAATTTTACATTTAAGGCACTATTAGATTTATTTGGCTTTGCTTTAGCAGGTTGTTGTTTTTTTTTGTTATTTTTTTTTTTTACATTTTCTTTTCCAGCAGGAAGCTAATCAATGATTCTCTCTCATCATTGATGCATATATCTCTCCCTCTCTCTAAAATCAATTAAATATTTAAGAAAGTTTATTGTAATGTTATATTTCATGAGTAAATATTACTCCTAATCATGAAAAAGACTCTCATAGAAAATGCACTTAAAGAAACATATGTTTGGGAGGTATGGATTATTTTCAAATATATTTTAATTGACTTAATATCATTTTTTTCTACTCTATACTCTATCTTGCTCTCTTCCCTTATTTATCATCTTCCTTTCATCATGAGATTATAGCAACTAAATAAATATATGTAATTTAAAGGTTAGCAGTGTTCATGCTTTTGGAACTACCTTAATGGAGTATTTGGTACCTAGTGTATGTAGATCAGGGGTGTGTTTGTCAGAGAGACAGAAAAAGACTGTGTGTACTATATGTGTGTTCTTACAAAGATTGAGTCAGCAGGAGAACAGATATAACTTATTGTATTTACCTGAATAAGTTCAACTGAATAAAATTGGAAGAAAAAGAAACAGAGGTTCACCACACCAGCCAATGGAAGTTTATTTTACACTATAGTCACAAAATTTCTATACTTTTTTTTTCCTTTTGATTGTGGAGGTGGAGGATAGGTAACATTTATTGTTTATGTTCTAAAGCAATTTAAATATAGATGGTGGTTTTTAAACATACACAATGAAGAAACTAATCTCAATAATTTCTTTCTTTTTCTTTTTTTTTTTTTTTGGTTGGAATATTTTTTTTTAAATCTTCCCGCAACCAAGGTACATGCCCTTGACCGGAATCGAACCCGGGTCCCTTCAGTCCCCAAGCCGACGCTCTATACATTGAGCCAAACCGGTTTTGGCTAAATAACTATTTTTAAAAATTGTTTTTAGATTAGCAGTCTATACTTATTGCTTTGTTTAATCTTAGAATTTATTTTTGTAACTGAATAAAAGAAACTTGATAGAATCATTCTAAGTTGTGTTTCGATAGCTTTTTAATGATATTTGAGAGCTGTGATTTAATTTCTTCAATTATTA
Organism: Pipistrellus kuhlii; assembly: GCF_014108245.1. Lineage (NCBI taxonomy): Eukaryota > Metazoa > Chordata > Mammalia > Chiroptera > Vespertilionidae > Pipistrellus > Pipistrellus kuhlii. Next base: position 61,914,839 of record NW_023425551.1, read on the forward strand.
TAATTTAAAATGGTAGAATTTGATGTTATCAAGTAAATCTTAAGATTCAAACTAATTTAATATTATATGTTCAGTAGTTTATAAATGATTAACTGAGCTCAAGCTTGTATAGGCAATGCTATTTTTATATAGAACTATAATATGTGTAGGAGATTAATAAAGATTACAATGTAATTAGTTTTAGAGAATAAATACATATGATATTGTTTTAAAGGAGGTAACAGGACACTATATTTTTTAAGTGGATAATCTACTTCATTTCATTGAGAAAATAAGTTTAATTTTATCATTTAAATAGACTTAAAGAAACGTATTGGAAAAAATGTTTTTGAGTATAGGTCATGAGTTTTGAAGGCAGGGACTTTGTCTTTCTGTCATTTTCCTTTTTAAATTTATCTTCTTCCTTCAATAAAAATATACAATTGATCCCTAAACAACTCAGTGGTTGGAGGCATTAACCCTCCTCCCTGGCACAGTTGTAAATTTGCATTTAACTTTCGACTCCCCCCAAACTTAATTTAGCCTATTGTTGACTGTAAGTTTTATCAATAAACAATTAACACATATTTTGTATGCCAAGTGTATTATATACTGTATTCTTATGATAGAGTAATATAGTGAAAGGAAAATGTTATCAAGAAAATGATGAAAAGAGGAAATTCACAAGCAGTACTGTACATAAATATTTAGTTTTTTAAAAGTCTATGTATAAATGGACCTGTGCATTTCAAATCCATGTAGTTCAAGGGTCAACTGTAATAAGCATTTGCTACATACCATGTTAAGAATAAAATAAGGTTCAAAGGAGCTCCCAACTTGTGGAGAGACTAACATAGATGATGGCAATGCAAGATCAAGAGTGTTGGGGAGCAATCACGTGTTCCTGACTTAAACTAGAATAGATGGAACATACTTTGAGGAAGGGGAGCCAGACATTTTAGGAGAAGGAGCCAGGTGTGGGAATGAAGGGGAGATGCATTCTAAGAAGCAGTTGTAGCATACAACAATAAAGTCTGAGAATTTTTATTCTTTTAAGCAAAGTGATTTATATTTTATAAAAATTTAATTTTCTCTCCCGAGTTATGGTAATTCTTCACTTCCCCTTCCCCTATAGTAGCATTATACATCCATACATTTGCTATAGCCTTACAGTGAACAAAGTGTACCTCTCCATCATTTGACTATGTCATTGGCCGGTGTGATATAGTGAAAATAAAGTAAGCAAAGGCATGAAATGTGCTTTGTTCTCCTCTGTTTCCACCATTTTTATGAGAATAACATGGCCTGCATAGCCTTCTAGTCCAAGAAAGATGATAGACATGGATATACCCTTCTATTTTGGATAAGTTCAGCCATTCCCAGCCTAGATCAGCCTAAGCACAGACAATTCATACCCGAGTAGAGCACATGAGACAAATGAGTGAACAATATGTGCTTATTATTGTATGCTACTGAAATTGTGGTGTTTATTATGCAATAATAGCTAACTAATACACAATTGTGAGCACAAATGCTACCAATGTGTGTGGTCAATACAAATTTTTTTTTGGATGGAGGGAAGAAAATTATCTGTTACAGCTATTTTGAGGATTGAATTTTTATAGTTTATTCCCCTAGAACTGAAAAAGCAAAGCAAGGTTCTAGTATATATTTGGTCCCTTCACATAAGGCATTTATAGTCTATAAAGGGAGCATAAAACTAGCAACTAAAATCAATTGATTGATCTTAAACTCAAAAGGTGACAAATCCTGGCATGGCCACTCAACTTGATGACAGGAGTACAAACCTGAATCCTGCCAAAACAATGATTACTATAACTGATGCTTTGTTTATACAGCAAGATCGCTTTCTGGAAAAAAAACAAGCAGAGACAGCTCATTGCCTACACAACATGTCACCAATCAACACAAGAGTTGTCACCAAAGACTTTGATATCCTAATATGTGATACTTTGTTTTGTTTCTAAGAGTTGAAAATCCAAAGCAAAAAACAAAACCTGGCAAATCAACCAACCAACCGCAAAATACTTCCCAATTTCTCTTCCTGGAGATATATCCTTCACTGTGCTCTCTCCTAACATTTTTCAAAAATATTTAATTTGGCAAACAGAAATCCTTTGTCCTCAGTATCATGCTTCTATTCTCTGAATGAAATTAATTTCTCCTCCTACTATGCAGAGGTTTTCAAAGTGAGATTCTAGAGAATTTAAAGACAGTTCTTAACAGCGTCCCTTCTCTACATTAGCAACAATTTGTTCTCCAGTTTTAAAGGTTGTGGAAAGTGAAAAGTTGGGGAATTTTTAATGTGGAAAATGCATGTTTGCTCATTTTTTTTATTTGCTTGTTTTGAAAAATGGTCTTATTGATGGCTAAAGGTATCTACACTTGATGTGATTTTGAAAAAGAAATTTGTAGAAAAATATTAGCTTGAGTTAAGCTCAGATTTCTTTCTTTCTTTCTTTATCTTCACCCAGGGATATTTTTCCATTGATTTTTAAAAAAAGAATGGGAGAGAGAGGGAAAGACAGAGAGACACGTTGATGTAAGAGGAACACATTGGTTGGTTGCCTCCTGCATGTGCCCTTACCAGGAGCAGGGAGGAGCCTGCAAATGAGGTACGTACGTACCCTTGACCAGAATTGAATCTAAAACCCTTTGGTCAGTAGGACAATGCTCTACTGAACTAATCTGGTAGAGCAAGCTCATATTTCTTAAAATTGTTGTTTTTCCTAGAAAGATTCAGTCTATATTGGGAATATTATCCACTTCTGATCAATTTATACTTCATCTTTTGTTTTAAAAATTATTCCATATAAAAATGGACCTGAGAGTTATGATAGAAATAAATTATTTGCATATTTGTCTTAAATTCTTAATGTCATTCTGGTGCTGAGAGATAGAATGAAAGGGATGTTAGGTAATCTATATAAATAAAATTAAAATTCTGTCTTTGTGTTATTGCATCATGTAAAAATAGTTGGACACATTTTCTTCAAACTTAGAACATACTGTTTAGAATGTAATGTTTTAAAGTTTGACTAGTAGTTTACATGGTGCTCACTTTAGGAACTTTACCAGGCATCTCAAAATGAAAGGCCACCATTTTCTGTAATAAATTCCTCTGAAGGTCAAGGAGGGGCTCATCTTATCTAATAAAAGGGTAATATGCAAATTAACCATCACTCCATCACAAATATGGCAGTCCCCATAGTGGCCAGGGTACTGGACACTGGTGGCATTGCCCAGGTGACAAGCCCCAGTGTCCTGCACATGCCAGAGGCCAGCTCGGGCACAGGACGCTGGTGTTGTTGCAGGCTGGGCTGAGGGAATCACCCTTCACCCCCTCCCCCCCTGCACAAATTTCATGCACCAGGCCTCTAGTATGTCTATAAAACAGGGTAGATGCCTTACTTGCTGAATATGCCACTGAAAGAACATGAAATGCTTTCAAATAGAAGCATGCAAGTAAAATTTACAAGGGCAGACACTCTGATTGTAGGTAGAGTGCAACAGGTATATGTTTATTATAAATGGATTTTCCTTTTCCCAAACAGATAAAATATAGAATTCAGAAGGACGATCCATAATTTGGCTGTAAATAACTGGTTGTTGAAGAATTTTGATTGACTGCCTCCTGCACGCCCCCTACTGAGGATCAAGTCCACAACCTAAGCATGTGCCCTTAACCAGAATCAAACCTGGGACCTTTTAGTCTACAGGCCAACATTTTATCCACTAAGCCAAACCAGCTAGGTCATGATAAATTATTTTTATTAAAATGTATGGCAGCTAATATAAAATTAAAATCTTACTATCTTTCTTTTGGTAGTTTATGTAATATTTCATACCTTTAATATAAGAGTGCTAGGCCCTGGCCAGACAGTTCAAGTAGTTAGAGCGTTGTCCTGATAGGCCAAGGTTTCTGGTTCAATCCCTAATCAGGGCACTTACAAGACTCAACCAATGAATGCAAAAATAAGGGGAACAAAAAATTCTATGTTCCTCTCTCTTCATCCTTAATTCTAATTTTGGCAAACCAAAGCCAAAAAACTTACATACACAAACCTTGTAACTCCTTTACTAACTTACTGCCCAAGCCCAAACTGTGTTTAGATTCCTCACTAATGAGCACCCAGAGTTAAGTGTCTTTGTCTTCTCTTCACAAATGTATTGTTTCTTTATCTAAAAAAGTAAAATTTTAGCTGGCTCATCAAAAAAAAAAAAAAAGTGTGCTGAAATCCTGGAAAGATACCAAACATATGTTGTTATTCTCTTATCACAACAAAGAGGGTATTTCCTTTGAGGTTTCTATCACCAGAGACCATAGACGCCCTGGCAATTTTTTTTTTTTTTTTTTTTTTTTTTTTTTGCCTCAACACAATGGATCTCTCTGGATGCTCTCATTGTTGTGTTACTTCATAATTCCACTTTGTTCTTTCCCAAATGAGTAATAGTTAGAAAGAAATAGTTAGAGAAAAGGCTTTCCTATGATTTCTTGGCATTCTCTGCTTCAATGCTTTATTTGCAAATGAGGAACAAAATAACTTTATTACTTTTTCTGTATTGACAACAGCTCCCAGTGTCGCTGCCTGTTGTCAATGGGTTACTATCACAGCATGGGAACATACACTTTTCCCCTCTTTTATTCAGGACCTCCTCTACAAATGAAACTGAGAATTTATATTTTATGGGACCCAGGGTAGTTTTTAAATCTTTGTTATTGTTCTTTTTCTTTTGTCTTTCCGTATAATTTTAATCATAAGTGTTTTCGGGTGATCTGCACTTCACATTAGCCTACAATGCAGCATATCAAACTGAAAAGATGAGTGTACACAGCATGACCTTCACATGAAAATCATCTCTGTTATGTATCAATATAAAAAGCATCAAAGACCCTGAAGAAAGACTAGAACTGAGCAAAGTTCAGCAATATGATTCTTTTACTTTCAGAGGAAGAGACGATACTGATGTTACAAATTCTTTGTAATTTGAATCAGATTTTAAAATATATGAGTTCACCATTTTAAATTCTTTGTTTTTGTTCACACCTGAGAGATAACCTTTGCAAATGAAACAATGGGCTCTAATAAGCGAAAGATAGTCCCCATTCACCCTAGTGTACATAGAAATTCACAACCTGTGCTTTTCTTGAATACTCATAAAACTCAATATGTCCATATAACTCTAAAAAAACAGTGTGATTATTATTATTGGTTTAATTTCTATATTGCATGACTCACATGTTCTTTCATTATATAAAACGGTTTCCCCGGTATATATTTTTTTAATTTTAGAAATGTGCCCTATTTTCAAATATGAAAGGGTTCCTGAAGAACTTGTATTTGGATCTGGTCAGAAATTCATGTTTATAGCTGACAGGTACAAACTCTCCAGGAATTCTTGTCATCCCATTACACTCCCCTTTTTCCATCTTTGTTCAGACATGTTTCAAATTATCTACAATAAAATCTGAGATGCTTACATGTACTGCTTCTTGAATATAGTATTTAGAGATACAAGAGTGGCCCAGCTGGTGTTCCTCAGTGGTTGAGACTCGACCTATGAGGGCCAAGGTTCAATTCCTGGGCAGGGCACATACCCTGGTTGTGGACTTGATCACCAGTGAGTGGGGAGCAGAGAGAGCCTGCAGGAGGCAGCCAATCAATGATTCCCATCATTGATATTACTATCTCTCTCTCCCCTCCCTTTCTCTCTGAAATCAATAAAAATTTATTTTTAAAAATTTTAGAGATACTACAAGAGTTTCAGGAATGAAAATATTAATGTTTCAATATCTATTCATAAAAAAAACACTAGTTATTCCAACAAATGTTTATCAGACCCTTTCAATGAGCCACAGGTGGCAGAATATATGAGGAAACAAAGCAAACATCCCTGCTCTTATGGGGCCTCTTTTTCCCCCACCCCCCCTTTTATTTTAAAGGAGGACTTATGCAATACTTTCACAATAAAGATATATAGATATCTTACTTCAGAGTGAAAGGGAGAGAGAGATAGAAACATCAACGATGAGAGAGAATCACTGATCATCTGCCTCCTGCATGCCCCCTATTGGAGATCCAGCCCACAATCTGGACAAGTGCCCTGACAGGGAATTGAACTGTGTGTGACCTTCTGGCTCATAGGTCAATGCTCAACCAGTAAGGCACACAGCCGGACTCTATTCTCATTTTCCACTCCCCACCTGTGGAGGTCCCTTCGATTTTTCTGCTCATCCCTTGGTCTATCTTTGGTTCTGATTGAAATCATAGGTGAGGAAAGAAATTGAGAGAAGGTTATGCTAAAAATGTATTACAAATAACTTGGAGCTCTTCATGGAAGACTATAGCATAGATCCCAAAGGCAGGCCATGGAGTGAAAAAGTAGTTTATAGAAGCCGAATGAGAGGAAGCAGCAGAATTGCTTCCATTCCACCCCAGCCTCAGCTGGAGTGCTATGGGAGTGGGGAGCAGAAAGAAAGGTCAGCCGGGCTTTGCTATGTGTAGGCTTTGAGAAGAGAGGTGAGTAAATAAGATCTGGGGGACCTTCTGCTTTGTGTTATAGCCCCATTGCTACCAGTTTGGGAGACAAGGCAATTGGCACTGGATTTGAGCTTTTTTCTCTGGCCTGGCTGAGTCTGCTCTGTTTTGTTTGGGATACACAGTCCTAAGAGGATTCTTCCTAGGATAAAAAATAATGGGGAGAAAAAGTGATCTGTTTTTCTATAGTTAAACCTGAGAGATAATTATGTATGATTTCAGTTTTCTAGGGCAATTCCCCAAATTGCTCAATCTCTTCTGTTCTTATGAATTATACCCTTGATTTGTATTAGGCTGGTCAGTGAACTGTATGAAATATGGCCAGTGAAAATTACCCCTTTGCCAGTTCAAATCATTTTGTAATAGCACCTATAAATTAATCATTTGCAATGAGGAAGACCAAGAGTTTTGGTTCTTATTTTTCTCCCCTTAGATAATTATACAATATTTTGATGGAATATTTGCATTATTTAATGCTATAGCCAAACTTATTTTTGTTAATAACAGATATTATAGGAAAATGTATTTAAAAGCCTAATGTGACAAAACAAATATAGGAAATATAGAAACACCAATATAGAAACCCAAAACATCAGAAAGAATATATGCACCCTATGATCCCAGCAGTGCAATTACAACAGCCACGATCTGGAAACAGCCTAAGTGCCCATTAGCAGAGGAGTGGATAAAAAGCTGTGCTACATTCACACCATGGAATACTATGTGGCTGTAAAAAAGAATCTCTTGCCCTTTGAGACAGAATGGAGGGACCTGGCTAGTACTATGCTAAGTGAAATAAATCAGCCAGAGAAAGACAAGTATCACCTGATCTCACTCATATGTGGAATCTAATGAACAAAGTGGATCCAATAACATCGAAGCAAGGAACAGACTGTGGAATCTCAGAGGGCAGGCGGGGGAGTGGCAATTGGAGAGAGTAACCAAAGAACTTATATGCATAAACCATGGACACAAACAACAGTGAGGGGGGCAGGTGTGGGTTGTAGAGGGTCAATGGGGAAAGTAAAGGGGGCATCTGTAATACTTTCATCAGTAGAGATAAATTAAAATTAAAATAAAAAGCCTAATGGGTCAGAACAAATGTAGGAAAAATTAGGTCTTATGTGATTTTATGGTACCAAGGCATTCATGTTAATTGTTGTGCAGATTAACTGAAATCCACCCCTCCCACTCAAATACAATGGATATATTGATATCAACATTCTATAAAACAGAGAGGTGTTAAAGCCACAATTCAAATAATGATAATCTGTCTCCCAATTCCATAGTTTTCTAATCACACTAATCAAACTTTTTGTGACTTGCTTACGTAATGACAGTTCCTTGTAATGCATACATACTTATTTCATAGAATTTCCATCAGCATAGTTAAAGAATCTGTACTAGGTGTCTTAATTTGACATTTATGGTATTAGTCTCCAGACCAATAGTATACTAATAGTATCAAATACCGTAATGTAATGATCTGAAATTCTGCATTATACATATCCAGGGACATATTAGTTGGTATGTCCACAAAATATTCCAGATTAAAACGATCCATTAGCATTTTGTAAGCTGGTATCACCAGCATATCATTATTTGATGGGAAACATAGCCAAATACTATATTACTGGCACAAAAATCTGAAAGGCATTTATAAGAATTGCTAAACAGACATGTACATGTTTTCTAAAATAAATAACAGTCAAAAGTGTCAGTTCAATTAAAATCCAACTGCCTTGATGAATGCCAAAGAAGGCCAGCCCCTGACAACATCTTTCTCTCATATGCATTCCTTTTGCATCAGATTGGCATTACATCTCTTCACTGACCCCAGGCAGGGTTTGAAACTCACACACAGCTTCTTTAGAAAGTCTCACTGAAGACAACAGAAAGACCTGTTCTCTGTAGCACATGAAACTGGTCTGCTAAAAATACAAGGAAACGTATCCCAAAAACAAAGCTGCTGCAAATTTCATTTCCAACATTTTCAATCCGAATTTTTTGCCTGGATCTCAGCACTAAAATATATTTAATATTATGATTAAACAGGTGATAAAAATAATAATAATCTTTGCCACTCAATTATTGATAAAATTCTCAAAACTACTCAAGCATTTCTCTGCAGTATTTCCCAAAGTATAATTCCATAAGTGTGTGTGTATCTGCCAACATATTTGGATTGTATCTTTTTGTGAAGGTGCTCTATCAAACTAATGATTTTCTATACATTTCTATGATTCTTTATTTCCAATTCAAATAAGTTAAAACCAAGAGCATCGTAAACCATTCCTGAAGTGCATGGTTTTCTATTCTGTTGGCAATGCCTTTTCTTTTAAAAATTCCTCTCCAGCGGGCTGCTGGTGTACTGGGATAAAGAAGAGTTTGAGGCCTTGTTCTTTGTTGTTTCTACATTTGTTTGCAAACCTTCTCTAAGGGGAATAATGCAAATGCTTTTCAAAAAAACAATTATAAATTTCTCTCACCTGCAGTAAGGTCAGAATGTTTAGGCATACCGTGTATAATTGAATTTACCCATTAAAATTACCGGGGCATGCATTTTAAATAGCTCATCTCTTTTTTAGATGAAGTTCAACATTTGGATTTCAAAAAAGTGAGGTGCTTGTGATGTATTTTTAAGTCATTTTTGTGAATAAGTAAACAAGTACTAGGGAAATGAATCTTCTCCAGTAAATCAAGTTTGCCATTTACCTCCTGCCCAAAGGCTCAGACCTTCACAAAAGTTTGGCCGGGCTTAAAAGACAGCCTGTTCTGGGCGAAGACAAAAGTTAATTAAAACTGAAGCAGCAATCCTTTGCACACATTCTGGTTCCTTTAGGCTGCAAGTGTTCATTTAATTTTTGTTGATTAGCCAAATCCTACCATTATGATGCCCATCAATTGTATCCGGCTGCAGCCTGTGCACTGTAACTTGCGGCTAAATGTGCTACCAGGGGAAATGAAAGAGCTCTTGTGTTTTTCGAAATAGCTTGGTGTTTTACAAATGCCAAGTACGAACTGGGAGCAAGTGGCCTAGAGAGCTTGACTTCATGGGCTTAGAAGGAAAGCTGGCGAACTTTTGGGCTTCCTAGTAACTCCCAGACTAAACGCAATTCTTAAATCTTGAAAACTGAGAAAAGAGACTTAAGAACAGTATGCCCCATTGTATTTGCTTGGTTTGTTTACTGCGTTTTTGTTTTATAATATATCCCACATATGAGGGAGATCATATGATTTTTGTCCTTTTCCAGCTGCCTGATTCCTCTTAGCATGTTAGTCTCAAGATCGTATTTTAAATTATGAGCTGCAAAAAGGTTTCTGAATTGCTATTAAAATTGCTTTTCTCGTGTGTGATGCATTAGGAAAAGTACTACATGAGAGGAATGGACATAGCATTTTACCTTTTGCATTTTTAAGAATTACAAAAGGATGGAGTCGCAGAAATAAATGCATAGAGCCATGTGTGAGTATAAGGACTTTTGGTATAGCAGTGTTAGGTAAATCAGGACTCAGTATCCATCATAGTTACCAGCTATTGCTAACCTGCAGACACAAGCAGATGTCTAGTTAAGAATGTTGTGTTTGTTCTTTTGAACAAAGAAATAATGATGATTCCCTTATGCTTTTTCCACTGAATTCTTTGAAAAGATTAGAGCTCTTTGAACATCAAAGTATCTATATGCAAAATTTGCATTAATATTTTAGAAAGCTGCTGAGGGAATATTATCTATGACATACACACTGAGCTTTCATTTTAGCCATATAAAAGTCAGGTATTGAGAGCCAGCATAATTATGTCCATTTTATAGATGGATATAAACCATCCACACAGGTTGATACATTTGCTTAAAAACATACAACAGGACTTCACTTTATTTTGAACTCTTCTAACTTTTGGAAAAGTTATTAACCCTTTGGGCCACATTTGACACAGTGCTAATTATGGAAAGTAAGATGTAAAACATTTAACAAATCCCAACTTGGAGCTTTAGAGAACTATTCAAGATCAGCAAAAATTTATCAGATGCTTCATATGAAACACTGTGCTGGTAATAGGAGCAGATATTAAGATGAAAACCCACAGTTTTCTGTAAAAAACTCGTGATCTCATAGAGGAGAGCGGTACAAGGTTGTATTCAGAAGCAGATTGTAAGTTCAGATAGCAAGCGCTTCTGGCAAAATGGAATAAATGAACTAAATTTACTCACTTACCTAAAACAAACAAAATATTTAAAACAAAAATTAATATATAGAAGTTAGTATTTGCAGCAATGAGAAAACTGAGTATAAATTCTGGAAAAAAAGAAAAATTCAGGTTTACTCAAGAACTTCAGAAGTTGAACAACTGTTTTTGGTTGTTGTTTTTATGATTTTTACTTTAGAAATCATAGCTGGGATTCCCAGTATAAAATGGGAGAGATGAAAGTGGCAGCCTCCTAGACCTGACCAGGGGGCTCAGTTGGTTAGAACATTATCCTGATATACCAAGGATGAGGTTTTACCCACAGTCAGGGTACAAAAAAGCAGCAAGAGGCCTTGGCAAGTATAACTCAGTGGTTAGAGTGTTGGGTCACAGGTTTGATTCCTGGTCAAGGATACATGCATGGGTTGCAGGTTGGATTCCCAGCCCCAATCTGGGTATATGAAGGAGGCAACTAATCAATACGTCTCTCTCACATTGATGTTCTCTCTCTCTCTCTCTCTTCCTCCCTTCTACTCTCTCTAAAAAACTATCAATGAGAAAAATATCCTCAGGTTAAAATTAACAAAGATAAAGAAGCAACCAATGAATGCATAAATAAGTGGAACAACAAATTAATGTATAAGCTTGTCTTTCTCTCTTCCTCTCTCTCTTTCTAAAATCAATCAATTAAAAAAAAAGTGTCAGCCTCCTAACAATATGTGGAATAATCAATAGAGAGTGTTTAGCACAGTTCTCAGAATATGTTTCAGAATATGTCACTCAAAAAATTTTACTACGCTACTATGACATATCCAGCAACCAAACAATGGAACAACCAGTTGCTATGATGTACACTGACCACCAGGGGGCAGACACTCAACCAGAAGCTGCCCCCTGGCAATCAGTGCACTAGCACAGTAGGAGCACCACTTGGCTGACTGGGATGAGCAGCTGCTCCTGCTGTGATCCCTGGGCCAACAGGCAGAAACTTGGGCTGTGATCCTCACCTCCTCGCCCCAGGCTCCTCCTCATTTCCTGCTGCCTCCTCCAGATGCCTGCGGGCTGCACTGTACTGTGGCTGGGCTCACAGAGCTGACCTGGGAGGCTGGGAGGTAGGTTCCTGACCACCTTCGGACTGAGGCCTACTCCACTGCCTCTCAGTGCTATTGTCCCTGGGCCTGGCCCTCATCAGGTTCCCTCGAGAGGGGAGTGCTCTGGTTCCACCGAAGATGCCAAACCAGGGAGCAGCTGCTCAGAGGGCAGGTGACCTGCATAAGTGGCGCTCCCACAACAGGTTGATCCTCACAGGCCACTGCCCCCCACCAGTGCACAAATCCTGTGCACTGGGCCTCTAGTTATAATATAAAGTTTAATATTTGTGTACTTTTGGTTGTATATAATAATACAATAACATTAGTTACTAACATTATACTAGAGGCCAGGTGCATGAAATTTGTGCACAAGTGGGGGATGTCCCATCTGGGACCCCTTGAGGGATGTCCTACAGCCTGTTTAGGCCCAATCCTGGTGGACCTAAACTCTTTTTTGTCAATTCCAGTGGGATCGGGCCTAAACCGGTGGTCAGACATACTTCTCCCAATCCAGGACTACTGACTACTGGCTCCCAACTGCTTGATTGCTCCTAACCACTTCTGCCAGCCTGATCACCCCCTAACCACTCCACTGACAGCTTGATCAATGCCTAACTGCTCCCCTTCCAGCCTGATTGCCAGGGAGTTGTGAGGGGGACCTAGGTCTGCAGTGGAGGGCAGTTGGGGAAGACCAGACTGGCAGGGGAAAACAGTTAGGAGCAATCAGGCTGGCAGTGGAGTGGTTAGGGGGTGATCAAGCCTGGCCTCCCCAACTACCCTCCTCTGCAGGTCTGGTTCCCCCCCAACTGCCCTCCTCTGCCAGCCATCTTGTGTCCTGGAGTGACAGTCAATTTGCATATTACTCCTTTTTTCTTTTAAAATATTTTTATTTTTATTTTTTTACAGAGAAGAAGGGAGAGTGACAGAGAGCTAGAAAGATCCATATGAGAGATACATCAATCAGCTGCCTCCTGCGCACCCCCCCCCCCCCAGTGGGGATGTGCCTGCAACCAATGTACATGCCCTTGACCGGAATCGAACCTGGGACCCTTCAGTCTGCAGGCCAACACTCTATCCACTGAGCCAAACCCATTAGGGCTGCATATTACTCCTTTATTAGATAGGATACCTTGTTTTCAGTACTGACATAACACCATTTATACACAAGGCTACTCAAGATAAAATCAGAACACAGGAATTCAACCTTGGAAAGAATTATAACATTTGTCAAGTTTTACTATTTCTGTGATGATTTATTGCCTCCTGGTGTTTTTATTTTTCATTTAATCACAAATAAGAAATGAAGCAGGTGCTTTTTGGTAAAGATGGAAATAGTGAGTGAGGGAAATTAACAAATGTTAAGAGCTTAGAAAGGAGATATAAAGGCATAAAATTGGGAGATGGGTTTGTCTGGATACACTTGGTTGCTCTCCAAATAAGTGAAATAAATAATCTAGCATCTAGTGGATTAGTGAGTAGAAAGGGCATTACTGTACATAAGGTCAAGGACACAGAAAAAGAACAGCAGATGCTCATAAAGGCGAAGCTGTGTGACTAGAAGAGTCTAATCAAGTAGGTTCAACAGAAATCCAGGCAGAGAGCCTGAATCCTGTAGGCTGACCTGACATGTTCCCCTTGCTGTTCTCTAAATTTACCAATCCTTGCACATGCCTCACCACCATCATTTCATTCTGTGACCATTTGCCACTGAATAAAAGTAAGCCTCTATTTATTTGCCTCAGACTTAAGCATATCACAAACTTTTAAAAAACTACCTTTCATCTGTTGTGATGCTCTTTTTAACCCCCGTTTTTCTTTCTTCCTATATATTTAAGTTCCTCCTTGTGTCAAGAATGTTGTTTGACTAGTGTTATTCTTTTTTTAAAAATGGATAGTATCACACATGAAATGTTTCTGGTATCTTCTACCCAGTAATCTTATATGTTCTTAAAACAACTCTTTTTGTCAATTCCATGACAAAAAGTTGTTTCTACCCAGTAATCTTGTATGTTCTTAAAACAACTCTTTTTGTCAATTCCATGAGGGTTGAAAACTTCCTTAAGGAACCAACCCAGAGGTCATTCTACTAGTTTACAAAGAAATAATGAGAAATATAATAGAACTGACAACATAAGATTCTGCTTTAAAATAGCTGGTCTTTAAATCATCAAAGATTCAAACCCATGGATCTATTATCCCCCCCTCTCTTTTGTTGATTCTTTAAAAGGGTTATGAAAGGGATAAGTACAGAGTCAAGAAGTGTTCTCATTTTCTCTGTGTTCATTGCTTTTTGCTATTGTCTGGATGTTTTTATATTGAAATTTTCTCAAAACTACCAATGATTTTATGTCATTGTCATTAATGGTTTCTTCGTTTTATTTTTTAATACAAAATGCCATCAAAGCTCCCAATCCACCTCACTCACTAGAAGGCAAAATCTCTCTAAATAACAAAAGATAAAAACCGAGGGTAATTTCTACAATAAGATAGGAAAGATGAAAGGGAGTGCATGGCAGATTCAAAATTCCTTCATTTATACTAGTAAAATCCCAAGTCCTTTAGCTTTTGTTCCTCTATGATTAAGTTTGAACTGAAAAAGAAAACAGACATTAAAAAATTTCTGGGAAGCTTCACCATCTATTAATAATATGGTAATCAATAGCCACATATAGCCACTTTAATTAAAAATTAAATTATTTAAATTGAAATAAAATTAAAAATTTAGTTCATCAGTCTATTAGCCACATTTTTGTGCTCAAGAACTATACCTGGCTAGTGACTATCATTCAGGACAGCACGTAGCAAAGAAAATGTTTATCATCATGAAAAGTTCTATTGGACAACACTACACTAGTATAAATGAGGTCTCTATGTAGGAAATACAACATGAGTTTTGACATTATAAGCCAACACAATGTTACATCTGTAAAGAAATGAATTGCCACAGGTAAAAAGAATAGTTAATAAAATAACATAGCAATTTGAATGACCTTTTGATAGAAAATCTAGCATCTAAATGGCATACTCATGTTTTTAGCCCAAACATCCTCCAATTTTTAGTTATAATAGGACATGTAAAAATGTTTACTAAAATCCAATGCTCTACTCCAACATATTTTAAATATTTTAGATTGAATATTTTTAATGTAAAAATGTAAAACTTAAAATATAGCTAGCCTGGTCAAAGATGGAGGGACCCTGCTTGCTCAGGTAGTCTACCTCCAAGGCTGCTGGCTTCATTCAAGGCAGCCCTGAGTCACCCATCACACGGAGAGCTGGGGATCTTAAAAAAAAAAAAGCAATCTCTGACCAAGAGAAAGGAGAGAGAGGTTTAAAAGAAGAATATTAAATAATAAAGCTCAGACCTAAATTAATTCAGTAGTGAGAACCTTTCCTATTCAAACAAGGTCAAAATAAATTTATTTTTAATAACTTAAGTTAGATGTTTATATATTCTCCATAAAAATAAGCACTGTTCAAACAGAAAACATTCCAGCAAGATAAAAAATTGTTAATGCTTTTAGGACTCAGAACAGAATCATATTTGGGAAGACAACCCATGTTTTTTACTCATTAAATACCAAAGGTTGGAGATTAATAGAAGGGCATTGTTATATATTAATAGAAGGACATTGTTTTATATTAATATATTTCTAATCATTGGAATCACAAAAAATTTAGAAATACCTAGCTTTCAGGATTATAATTTTTGTGATATATGGTATATTAGCGAAAAATATCAACATAAAAATGAAAATTATCTAACTGGTTTATATAAAATTATTATTTAACTTTAAGACTTATTTGCCTGATGCATAATTTATTAGAAAGTGATAGGTTAAACAAAATATCAAAATTGCTTCATTTATACATGTAAATTATAAATTCTTAAATAGCTTTCTAATTTCAAAAATGATACTTAATATCTGAACTTAAATACTTTTGGGAAAGAGATATTGAAAATTATTAAATAGGTACATCATGCCATCATACTCTTGTTTTATAGAAATAAAATTACTGTTTCAAAAAACCAAATCATGTTAGCAAAAAGTATGGCAGGAGTCACTATAGGACGTTGAATTTGAAACTGTTTTGTTTTGTTTTGTTTTTTAATTTCTCCCCTGCCATATACAGGTTGAGTTAGATCTTTTGAATCAGTTCAGTTGTGATGATGTTTGCAAGTTAAAGCTTTGGTTTCCTATAACCTAAAATAGCAGAATAAATATAAGCACACAGCAGCAACCTCAAGGTACTATATAGATTATTGGAGGTAAAAATACCTTTAAAGTAAAACCTCTCCCCTTGTGAGGCCAGCTGTATGGCTAGAAATGTATTAAGGTAAGACAATGCCCTTCTATTCATCTTTAACCTCTTGGTACTTATGAGTGAGAAACACGAGTTGTCTTCTCAAACTTGACCCTGTTGTTAGTCATGACAGGATTTATCAATTAAATCTATCTTTGTCCTGTTAAGTGAGTTAGAAAACCTTAGACCCTTATACCACTGTTTTTAAAGCATCTGCTTTGGGAACTAATATGAAGTATTAATAGTAATGCTGTCTATGATGTGAAGTACATAAACCATTAGCATACTAACACTCTAGTACATTACCCTAAACTTCCCGTTTTATTAGTTCGAGTTCTGTTCATCAACTAGATTGAACATATTGCTGTATGGTTTCTAAGGTGTTAAAAACACTTATAAAAATAGGGGTGGAGCAACCTTACTGACAAATGAACATTCTTAAAAACACACAAATGTTATCAAACTTTATAGCCTACTGGGTGGGGGGTTGGGGGGAACTGAAAGATTACAGGAAACATGATTTTAATTATATCCTAGAAACATTCTATAAATAGCTACTGCTTCCCCTGTCCTCTCCAACTACCAAGTTTTATTATTGTTACTAGAGGCCTGATGCATGAAATTCGTGCAAGATTTGGCCTTCCTTCCCCTGGCTGCCTGCACTGGCTTCCTTCCAGCACCTGAGACCCAGGCTTCCCTCACAGAGGGAGGCCCCTCCCATCCGTCAGTTGGTGGTCTAGGCCTCCCTCTGCTGGGGAATTGTGGGGTGATGGCTGGGGCCCCAACCAATTGCATTGCACCTGACTTGTCATAATGTGGTCCAGAATGGTTGTCTAGATGTCATTCCACTGTTCAGCCTTTCAGTCAATTTGCATATTATGCTTTTATTATATAGATGATTATTATTATTTCCATCCCCCCCAGAGGAGTGGTAAAGAGAGGGAAATATATCGATGTGAGAGAAGCACATTGATTGGTTGATTCCTGCATGAGCCCCAACTAGGGCCCAGGCTAGGGAGGGGCCTGCAACTGAGGTATGTGCCTTTGGCTGGAATCAAACCCAGAACCAGTTGGTTTACAGGCCAATGCTCTATCCACTGAGCCAAACTGACTAGGGCCATTTTATTATTTTTATTAGTCTAGAGTTTATTATGTACAATGGTTTATTATAAAGTTGTTTTAACAGAAAATTAATACAGTGTTTATGACCAAAAATCACTTACTTGCAAGCTTAAACTACATTAAATAAATTGATCACCAAAAATATAGCTAGATGACCTTTGAAAGTTGTAAAACTTTGGGAATTAATGTACACTCATTCCAATAGAGGGAAGCAGATTTGAAATCATCTTAACATTCTTCAGGGACCAGAGAGCCTCACTAAAAATATTTGTCTGTGTTTTAGGAGATAGTATATCACAAGTGACAATGTTTATTGCTACTGATAGAAAAGGGTTGCTGTCTAAAATGACCCTTGGGTAAAATAGTATAGAAATCTAGGAAACAAAAGCAAAGCAGAATAAGAAAGAGAAAGCACATTAAATTTTGCTGAAGAGATAAAATTAAAGGCACAAATGCTGGCCCAGCCTTCAGGTGTTCACTAAACAAGGGAAGAATATAATAATCCATCTTCCCTTCCACAATACTGTAAATCACTGTTAAAAGACTCCTCAGTTTCACGTTTATTGCTCATCTCGTTGGCAGAAGCAATCTGCCATGGACCTTGACTGACCCTTCACTTTCTGGCTGGGTTTGCCAATAATACAAGGCCCTGACTACTCTTCTCCCCTTCTATTTCTCAGGACTGTGCTTTCAGCAAGAAACACTGAGGGATAAAATAGCACCATCCTCAGACAAAAAAACAGGTTCATTTCTATTTAAAGATTCTCTAAGCCCATGGTTCCTTCCCATGTAATGCTACCCAACGCAAACAGATATCAACTTGGCCCACCTGTGCTGCACCTGTGGGGTGTGGGACACATGGGAACTCACTCAAACCAATATGAAGATCTGGCTATGACTTTTCTGGGAGAAATGAAGTCCCTTATTTCTGACCCAGGAGTCTCGTGTTTTCAGCCAGAATCAATGAAACAGTAACAGGCTAGCTTAACTTATAAATCCATTAAAATCTCAGGCCTTGCAGAGTCCTTGACAGTCAAAAACAGCAATGCTTTAAAGGAATATAGAATAAAATATATAGAATGAAAAATAATCCAAAATATTTTTACATTTATTTCCTTGTGTCTATTTTAATAGCTAAAAACTTCAAACCTTATTTTTATTATTAAAGACTAGAGGCCCGGTGCATGAAATTCATGCACAGGAGGGGAGTGGTCCCTCAGTCCAGCCTGCACCTTCTCCAGTCTGGGACTCCTCCAGGGATGTCCGACTGCCTTTTGCAATCCAGGACCGCTGGCTCCTAACCACTCGCTGCCTGCCTGATCTCCTCTAACCACCTTTGCCTGCCTGCCTTATTGCCCCTAACTGCTGCTGCTGCAGGGGACTGTGGGTGGGCAGCTTCACCAGGCTGCAGCCACAGGTGCCCAAGACCACAGGGTGGGTGGTTTGTCCTTCTCCTGGGCCACAGCCCCATCCACTGTCTCCTGGGACTGCAGGGCATGTGCGTGTCCCTCTCCCAGACCACAGACTGGCTGATCCCCATTCCTCTCTCCCAAGTGTTGAGTGTCTGAGTCATTAGGATGTGATGACGTGAGGGCATGACAACCATTTGCATATTAGCTCTTTTATATAGGATTACATACTCAAATGATTTTTAAATAGTCATGAGAATTATATATTATATCTTTCCATTAATGATACTGGACCTTTTGTAAAACGAGAAATTAAGCACTAGACAGTTTCAGAGACTGGGTTTGAATTCTGGCCAGGCCACTTGCTGACAGGCTATGGCCTCAGGAAATTATTTCCAAATCTGTAAAATGGGTATAAAAATATAAAATATTCCTTATAGGTTGATTTATATTTTTAATGAAAAAAACTGTGTATAAGCACTTCAAAGCATCACTAAGTAGCCCCCATTGCATGCTTATTGTATATGGATCCAAATGTTGTTCAGTTTAATGGAATATTATTAATTTCATCTTTAAATGTACATAATCTCCATTTGCACTGCTAAGGTTTGTTATTTAATTTTCCTGGGCTGCTTTAAAAGTTAGAATTAGCCTTCTGCAAGATTAATTTTGAAGTGTATAGTATGCATATGCATGACTGTCCTAGATGGTCTTACAGTTCCTTGTGAGCTTTGAATTTCCAAACAAGTTAGATATCAGGAATATGTCCTTTTCCGCCTTCCCATTGAGTGCATATTTATATGGAAAAATTGTTGAATAGCTACCGTCTACCCAGGAGATGAAGATGTAATAGAGAATCTTTCCCCTTATTAGAGAGTTATTCATTGATTTCCACAGAAAACTTTCAGAAATGGGAAATATTGCCTCATTGCAGAGCTAAACCATTGTAGTGATTTCCCACTGCCTGGGTGGACCCTCATACTATAGGAAGGCTTTGAACAGATAATGACTTCCCACAGTGAGTAAGTGAGCTGGCCTACCGCATTAGTAACAAAAGCCACTTTGGGAGGCATCCATTGCTATGCTATTCCAAACCAGCCAGTGGTCCATGATAGGCAGCCATTCTTTCCGTGGAAAAAGAGATGTAAGGCACTATTAAAATTCTTTCTATTTTAAGAGAAACTCATCTATTTGACATGAAGCCAAAAACGTATGACAAAATATGTAGGGAGATTTTTACATAAAAGCAGCATTGATCAATTAAAGCATACGCATTCTGTGTTTAGTTTTTGTCTTAATACTTTTTAATAATATGTTTTAAAGTTTAAATTATTGCAATAAAGTGCTTTCGTAGTAACATGAGGCTATATATGTGAAATGCGCATGCAATACATTTTATGGTTTAACTTGTTACAAAGGGAACATATGCTTATAAGAATTAACCACACTTAATAAAGAAAGTTAAATGTCAAGTTCCTATCTGACCTGTTAATTATATGCAATGACGAAGGGCAGCATTTGCAAATTGCTTCTGTGCCTAGTATTTTAGTGTTTGGTGACAAATTTATTATTTTGACCCTCATAATTAAATTACTTAATTCTGGAAGGTTTTATGATTCTTGATTGCATGCTTGTCTTTATTTTCTTTTTCTCTTGATTGTATTAGACATTTCCACATTATTTCCTTTTATTTTAATACCCACTGACCTTTTACAGAAAATAAAAACCCCAAATGAGAATGACCAAATGCTAAATCTGTCACTAAGGCCTATTAAATTTAAACGTCTTCCAAGAAAGTGTGGGTATAAAACAGAATCAGGATGACATTTTAATATCATTAAAATTTTCTAAAATTTTCTTCTGGAAGTCACAATAACTTACTCTTATCACAAGTTATTTTTTATTCTCTTTAGCTGAAAAAAAAAAGTCAGTTTTATAGTTTCTAATATCACTATGATGTTTAACTATAGCATATATATATATATATATATATATATATATATATATATGTATGTATCTTATGGTCCAGTTTAGCTTATTAAAACAAGAAAATTCAAAATCGTTATCCAAATTGTCAGTAACATAATTTCCAAAATATGTGTTGAGAGAAGTGCTAAACCATTTTTGTGATGATTCTCTTTTCTGAGTTACAAGAAATCTTCAAAAACTCTATAAATGGGCATTGATTAGAAAAACTATATACTTAGAGGAAATTTAATACATATTCTATTTGTATTCCCATTTATTGTGAGAGAATTTTTTGATTTGGTGTCTGTGGTTAGTGTACACATGGTATAACAGAGATCCTCACAGGTCAACGTTTAGAAAATACATTTGCATGTGGATTTTGCAGCAGGCTGTTCAAGTGATACACCTTTTTTTCTTTCTTTTTTGTAATATAAATTTAAACTGATTTTCTTTTTATAGTGGGGTCTTATACAAATTATGATTTTAGCCGAAGCCTGTTTGGCTCAGTGGTAGAGCACCAGTCTGCGGACTGAAAGGTCCCAGGTTCGATTCCGGTCAAGAGCATGTGCATTGGTTGCAGGCACATCCCCAGTGAGGAGTGTGCAGGAGGCAGCTGGTCGATGTTTCTCTCTCATCGACGTTTCTAGCTCTCTATCTATCTCCCTTCCTCTCTGTAAAAAATCAATAAAATATATTTTAAAAAATAATAAAAAAATAAAAAATATGATTTTAATTTTTTATAATAGCTGATGTCTGTGCCTTCATTGCCCAATGATATAGAGACCAATTAAAGAGGGTTTATAATATTGCGTTAGTGTTGAGCATGGTGTAGCCTAAGCTTCTCTCTTCTCAGTCAACACTCTGAACAATGATTATTTCAATTGTCAGCTATATGTTGATGGCTTTCAGAGCTATAGCTCTAGCCCAGACTGTCTGAGCTTCAAACTCCTTATATCCAATTGCCTAAAACCATCTCTCCATGGCCTCAAGGTTATCTGCTGTTATTCCAACTGCCTGCCAGGAAAGACTTCATCTTATGGAAGAAAATACCATCAGACAAAATCCTTCACAAGTTTCCATACATAATATCACCAGGTCACCTCCTGCCCCTGAAGGCTCCCGGACTGTGAGAGGGGGCACCCGGGGCTGAGGAACCTCCCCACACCAGCCAGGGCCCTACCTACTTCTTTAGCCCAACTGCCTGCCATTTCTTAGGAATTCTGTGCTTTAGTTACATCCAAATACTAGCACTTCACCAAACACAGTGCTCTTTCATGTTGCAATGCATTCATACCCAGTGTTCTTGAAAATTGATATACATTCACACTACCCATTGTCCACCTAGAAAATATATATTTATGTACAAATAGCCACCTCAAATAAGGCCTTACAAGCGAAATTGTGGTTAAAACCATCAGACAGGCTTAAATATTCCTTCCATTGTTCCCAAAGCACCAATTACATACTCTATTGAAACATTTTCCATTGGTATTTCATTTTTCTAGTCCTTGGAGGGTCTTTTGTGGGCCAAGAGCAATGATGTACTAGAACTGATGTGTGCTGGCTCATGAGAACCTTTGTAATATTTTTAAGAATGTTGGCCCTTGTCTGATGGCTCAGTTGGTTGGAGCATGGTCCCTTGTGCCCAAAGCTTGCAGGTTCAATTCCTGGTCAGGGCACAACTAGATTGCTGGTTTAATCCCCAACTGGTGTAGATGAAAGGCAACCAATTGTGATATACCAATGATTCTTTCTCTCTAAAATCAATAAACACATCCTTGGATGAGGATAAAAAAAAAAGAATTTTGTGAATTGGTTGTTAAACATAGCTGTTATTAAAAATTAAATTGCATTATATTAAAGAAAAAGCTAGTTAAAATTTAAAAACTCATTATACAATTATGAATTACAGTCTATACTCTAAATAACCAAAATTATATATAATGTGTTCATTTATGTCTTTCCATATATGTTTTTAAGGACATCATGGTAATAGCCTGAAATTAGCCATAGTAAGAGTATTTACAACACAGATATTGGAAATTCTAAAAGCCAGGACTTGACCTTTTCTTATGATGAATATACATACTCAAGAAAACTATGGAGAAATATTACTAATCCAGATTTATCTTAAAAGTGTGTTATGTCAATAACCTTTTCTTGTGAATTGATATGAAAGTATTATTCTAGTATGTGGAAACCATTTTTCAATTTAGAAAAAAGTTATTCCCAGCACTGACAAATAAAGTTCTGACATACATATTAGAAGTTTACCTTTCATTTTACTTTTCAACATAAATGAAAATATCAAAGATTCCTATATATTCTATGAATTTTTTGTGTAAGTGATGAAGAAAAATATAATAGTCTTCCACAGACCAAATGAAAAAGCTATTCTGTATAAATAGATATCAATACAATACTACTATATAGGCATCATATGAAATATCTATGTTTCAGTGGTGACAGATTTCAGGCAATCCATATCTACACTGGATGAGAAAATTTCCTTTGTTCTAATTAAAAATTCAATACATATTTATTGAGTGAGACTATCAGGAATACATTATGCTAAGCACCACAAGTATATGCTTTTAAGAAGTTTAAATTCTAAAAGGAGGCAAAGATGTAGAAAAATGCAGTATGTTTGCACATTCTAAATATTGGTGAGAAAAAAAACCTCACAGGCTATTATAATTCACAAGGTAGAAAGTTGCTATATGCTTAAAAGGAGATGGAAAAACTTCCTGAAGGTGGTGTAATACAAAATGCCCTTTAAGTCAGTAGATTTTAATACATGGAAACTACCCCATACATCAGAGCAAATATATTAAGAAATGAAAATCATGAATGAAAAAATTGAAGTCAAACTCTGAAAGCCTCATATATAAATAATATTATGTAAAGGGTAGAACAGATGAAATAATAAAAAATAAGTTTAAGAATGTTCTTAATTTGGTGAAATATTACTCTTCAGATTAAATGAGCTCAAAAGTCTTAGTCAAGACTAATGTGGAAACTTACACCTCACAACATCTTCACATTTTTGTTTATATTTCTGAACAAGATAAAGATTTATAAGCCTGTTGCGGGGTGTGTAGAAATCCTCCATTTCAGAGAAAGCAACACACCAGCAAAGGTCCATAGGCATAAAAACTAAAGGTTTTTTCCCAAAAGTTAAGGTGAGTAGCTAGGATTTAGAGTAAAGCCAATGGCTACAAAGAAAAGTAAAACTAACACAAAAGGCACTGATAACTACAGTGTATAATTGTTAGCTTGCTTGTACAATGTGCAATGAAAATGCACATTAGCTTTGTTAGCATTAATTTAGTCAGGTAATCAAGCTTATCTTACAACATTTTACTTATGAGATTTAAAAGCCATCGAATGCACAACAAACCAAAGTCTTTATTTTGCCTCTTCCTTTTTTTTTTAGCAATTTGACTATACCCATTTTGCAGGAAGATGACTACAATTTAAGGGTCCTACATTTTATAGTTTTAATCTTAATTATACTAATAAAAGAGTATTTTGCTAATTAGACTGTGAGACCTTCCGGGTGTCCTTCCAGACAAAGCCATGGTGGCGGGGCCAACACAGAGGTGGTTAGGGGTGATCAGAACAGGAGGGGAGGGCAGTTAGGGGTGATCAGACCAGTGGTGGGGGAGGGCAGTTGGGCACAAGCAGGCTGGCAAGGAGGGGGCAGTAGGGGGCAATCAGGCTGGAGAGGGGGGCAGTTGAGGATGAGCAGGCCAGAGGGAGGGACATAAGGGGGCAAGCAAGCTGGCAAGGGGGAGCAGTTGGGACTGAGTAGGCAGAGTGGTTAGGGGTGATCAGGAGGCAGGCAGGTGAGGGGTTAGGAGCCACTGGTCCCTGATTGCAAGAGGGAAGTCAGACATCCCCCCAGGGGTCCCAGATTGGAGAGGGTGCAGGCGAGGCTGAACGATACTCCCCTCAACCCTTGCACAAATTACATGTACAAGGCCACTATTCCTATATAATAAAAGGCTATTATGCAAATTGGCCAAAAGGCAGAACGACTAGTCGCAATGACATGCACTGACCATCAGGGAGCAAACACTCAATGCAGGAGCTGCTCCTTGTGGTCAGTGTGCTCTCACAGAAGGAGTATTGATCAACCAGAAGTCAGGCTCATGGCTGGCGAGTACAGTGGAATGGCAGGAACCTCTCCCACCTCCGCAGCAGTTGGACATCTCCCAAGGGCTACTAGACTAGGATAGGGTACAGGCTGAACTTAGGGATCCTTCGACTGAGTGCACAAATTTTGTACACCAGGCCTCTAGTGATTACTATAAATGGAAGAAAACCTCCAAATACAGTTATAACAAAAATGTTAGCACTACTATTAAGTTATTATGATAGTTTTCATCTACCCATAATGTTTTCAATAGAAAAACATATTTTGAATTTCTTAAGTTGTCTTCATTAATATCAGTCAAAATTCTAAATAAATCATGGAATAGGTATTGCTACTTCAATGGTATACTGAGTTTAATTATTAAACACCAGAGACCCGGTACAAGAATTCCTGCACAAGTGGGGTCCCTTGGCCTGGCCAATGATCAGGACCAATTGGGGAAGTCTTGGCTAGTCCTGATCGGGGCCAGCAGGCTAGGGAGAGGGATCGCAGGAGGTTGGCCAGCCTCAAGAGGATGGCTGTGGGAGTGCACTGACCAACAGTGGGCAACTCCTGCATTGAGCATCTCCCCCCTGGTGGTCAGTGCATGTCACAGCAACCAGTCAATCAGTCAACTGATCATAAGAGTCAGTTAGGCTTTTATATATATAGATTACTATGTAATCCATGAAATATTATTCAAAGTTATGAAAATTGTTAATCTAGTAAAACATGATGCAGTATAACTAACGAACATAAAAACTAAATCAAGGTAACAGTATGTAAAATCTCATTAAAGAAAAACAGATAATCAAATTAATTGCTAATAGGTCTTTCTACCATTTTCTGCCTCAGGGATATGATGATGGCTACGGGGGTGAATATGATGACCAGACTTATGAGACATATGATAACAGCTATGCCACCCAAACGCAAAGGTAAGGCATTTGCTGTCTAAATAATCCTTCCCCAGATTATTTCTAATCTTGTTATTTTGTTTCCTATCTTTGAATATCAGTTATGTGATGTGAGAGTTTCTGGTAGAGCTTTTCTCCATTGTCTGTCTGAATTATGAAGTTGCTTACTAGACTGTGAGAGGTAAAAGATAATAGTTTTCAAGTATTAATAATGAAGTAGTAGCATGTAATTTTCAGAACAGATAATTATCATTAACAAGCCTATACTTAATGAAATTGTTATTTTTGAAGATTGTTTTAGTGAACTCATAATTAAGATAACAATAAAAACAAGTTACTTGTTTGATGTAGCTATTTTTTCCTAAAATATAATTTTTATTTGTAATACAAAAGATATAGAAAAGGTTATTGGTGCTCTGAAAAGAGGAAAATTCATAAAATAATTTAATGAATCAAGAATTCCTCTCCTTTCTTAATGGGGTCACTAAATGATTATGAATATAATTTGTCAGATTGACTCAAAAATTTTGATATCAATAAACTTTTATTTTTTTTAAAGCTGGATTAATTTAGATGTTATTTACATACAGTATGTTTTGCCTGTTGTGGTACAGTTTGGCAAATGCAAACTACCAAAATGAAGATACAGGGCCTTTAAATCAATCCAAGATGTTTCCTTCCAGCTCTTTGTAGTCAAGTTTTCAACCCAGGCCTTGGAAACCATAACTTGTTTTCTGTTCCTACAGTTTTGCCTTTTCTAGAATGTCATACAAGTAATATGGAGCAATATAATAGGTGACTTTTTGAGTCTGGTTTCTTCACTTAGCATAATGTATTTGATATTTATTCATGTTGTATATATCTGTGTTCTGATTCTTTTAATTACTGTGCAGTTTTTTGTTGTAAGGAGGTACTATAGTTACTTCATTCACCATTTGGAGGATATTTGTTTCTATTTTTTTGCAGTTATGTATACTATATAAACTTGAAATAAAACATACATTTTTAGAAAAATTAGTCACTCAAATTTTCTTCTGAAAAAGTAGGAGTCAATATATAATTAGTTGATTCTCCTATTTGTGGTTTATAGAAACCAGTAAAACTGATTGCCACAAAATCATTACAGACTTGATCATTTATTGATCAACTTTATTGGCACCCAAAGAAAGTTGTATGATTTATTAAGTAATATTTGGAGAAGAGAATATGGCAAAGAAAGAAGCAACTGTAAAGTCATTTTGAAGTGAAAGGAAATCTACATGTATTGCACAAGTGTTTTTCATGGCCTGAGGGACAACATGGTGAAAGGGGTGAAGGGAAAGTCTATTTAAAGAGAATACTATAGACAATTAGGAGAAAGATGAGTGAACTGATACCTTTAAAGCTAAGCATAACATAAGATAATCATTAAGGAAATGACCATCTTCAACTTTAAGTAATTGGTGAATTTATAGTAGGTTAAATAGAAAAGCCATCATGAACTAAAAGTGTTTATTGTGGGTAATACTTTAATTGTCCCAATTACATATTGAAAGACAGCACACTTTTTTAGGATTGAGGAAAGTTTTGTGTCACATCACAGACAATAAACAGAGTGGTATATGCAACTTGGCTACATATTTAAAACAACTCCTAATATTTTCAACCGGAATCCCATAGCATGAAGATTCATGCAAGAATAAGCCTTCCTTCCCCTGGCTGCCAGCACTGATTTTCCTCTGGCACCCAAGACCCAGGCCTTCACTCTGGCCAGAACTTTCAGTCTGCTCTCTGGCAGAAGTGATGCTCCTGTAGCTCCCTTTACCCCCTCAACCTCCCTGTCATAGCAGGCATCCTGATCTGCCTGGCTGCTTTGTGCCTGCATATGCAAATTAACCTGCCATATTTGTTGACTTAATTTGCATACTCACTCCTGATTGGCTGGTGGGCATCAGAGGTACAGTCAATGTCTATATTTATTTTATTAGTGTAGATGAAATTGTTATGTATATCAGTACATAAAAAATCCTATATAATAAAGAGGTAATATGCAAATTGACCAACAAACTAGATGGTCACTCCGATGTGAATACAAGATGACCTCTACAAAATGACCAACCCTACCCCCCTGTGAACGAATTTCATGCACCAGCCCTCTAGTATTGATAATAATGTTAACTTGTTTCAGTAACTATTTGGCAAAAGACATAATTACCACACACTACAAACACAACCAGAACAGAGTAAAATAATTTCTTAAAGTAGCTCTACAGAGTTACATTCATCTTATAGAGATTTTAGAATAATTTTCTGGAAATTAGGAACTTTCTAAATCTTTCTTCCCATTAAATTTAAATGGGCTTACCTAAGTTGAATAATTGAACATAATTATGTTTAAAAAGTAAATGGCAATATATAATAATTTTGGGGGAAATGTTTCTTGTTTTAATGAAATATGATTTAAATGTCAAAGAACACTTTCTACATCCTTCTACTAGCTTTTTTTTTTCTTTTCTGTCTATTCAATTTTCTCTGATTAAATTCTTCTCATCTTTCTAGGTTTAGCTCAAAATCTAATTCTTCTGAAAAAATTTTTCCTTAATTCTTTATTTAGGAAAAACATGTTTCTGAATTCCAATAGCACATTTCTCTATGGTACTTTCTATCTGTCTTACATTAGAATCATTTGTGTATATATCCCTTAAATTTCTCCATAATTTACAAACAATATGACTATTACTAGTTGTCCAGAATTCTTGCCTGATCCATCTCTGTGTCCTTTCTGTATCTCTCAAGACTTTCGTGAGTTATGTGTTGAATATATGATTGTTGAACATGTGAATGTCAGCCCTAATGTATACCTACACTATGAAAATTCAAAACAAGAGCTTCATAACTCAAAGAGAATACACTATTCAGAATTTTCTGTATCATATTTACTGACAAAATATTTATGTATTTTGAGATATGTTAGTGCTAAACAAGAAAGGATAAAGAAAGCAGGTCATGAATTTCATTGTAATGATACTAATATTCTGTATTATTATGAGTATAAAATAATCTATATAATAATAAGTACAAAGTATCTATTTTAGTGAAGACATTTTCAATATTAGTCTAATGTATGGAACACTAGAGGTTCTTAATAAAGATTTGAAAAAATAAAATGAAAATAAGTGAATGCGTTAATAAATGAATGAATGAAATTAACACTATAATTTCAGAAAATTGTGGAAAAATTCTTAACTATAATACCAATTTGTGATAAATATGGATAAGTACTGAGAAATTTTATTACATAATGTACTTAATATCTACTTTTATATTATTTCTATTGATCCAATGATGCCAGCAGAAAGGAGATTAACAGTGCAGTTAAATAAGCATTTTTTAATGTAACTATGTATGCCAGAAAGTATAACATATATTATATATTTTTTAAAATGTTTAAATACCTTTTAACATTTGCTTCTAATAATTTGTTCATTGAGTCATTTGTAAGCTATGTATATATTTAAATAAATATAAATAAAACAACTATAATACTATAGAATAGTCAACTACTAAGAATTAAAAGAGAAAGCTAATTTTCTACAGGAATTGTTTCTTTTCAAATCATAGCTCATTAATTGGACTTTAAAAGGTATGATTTGAATATATGGAGGAAAATGGAGAAAGTTTCTAAAGAAGTGGAATAAAGAGGACTACATGAGGTTAAAGTTTCTTCATTTACAAGCAACATGACTATTATTTTAGTATTGTTATGGTCAAAATCAGAAGAAAAGCTAATTTAGTATCTTGAAGGTAAGACAATAGGTTATGAGTGACTTAACAGAACTAGCAGACAAAAATCCTTAAAGAAAATGGTCTTTAATTGACTAGTCAGCACAGGTGAATACAGCATTTATGGAGATTATGAAGTAGAATCTGGCAGGTGCCTAAATGCAATAATTATATCATATTTAATAGAGAGTCTAAGGGAAGTTCACATGGTATGTGCAAAGGTTCACTTGGAGTTCAGAAACTATAACAATTTTAATTAATCTCCTCTTTTCCTGTAAAGTGTCTTTAGTTCAGGAAAATTTCAAATGGAACAGAGAAGGAATTTCACTGAAAATTCCTAACAGCCAGTTCAACTAAATGACAGGAAGGACTGGTCTCTGACCATCATTTCCTCTTGCTCTGTGTCTTTGAGGAGAAAAGTTAGGCAATAGATTGATGAGTTTCTTATACAAGCTTCAAATTGCAGGCCTAGAATTGCAGTTTCCAAAGGAACTCAATTACTTGAAGTCTTTGCCTCAAGACAAATTACATCCTGTGATTTACACCTTTAATTGGACCAAATATTAAATTCTATCTATGTTCTGATACCCCATTTTTAATGTACTCTTCAAAGTTATTAACATTTTCAGAGATCAATCTTCTAAAATTATGCAAATTCACAAGGTTTTACAACCAATTGCTTTTTATCAATGCCCAGATTTTAAGCAAGAATCTATACTAAACCAAATCATAGATGTAGAAAAGAATAACTTTCATATACAGAACTTATGAATAATAATAATGTAAATGAAAGGCAAAAGATCAATTCTGACTTAACAATAATTTAAATTGAATATTAAATGTTGATCATAAATATGATATAATTATTGCATTTAGGCACCTGCCAGTATAAAATTTAACTACAGGTTGATGATATAATAAGCAAAACATCAAAATGAAAGTGTCTACTTTTCTTGAAACATGAATCAGGTGAGATACTCACACAACCTAGGAAGAGAATCCTCTTTTCTATAGGTTAATAAAGGAAGGTGCCAAGAGTGCAAATATACATCTCTCTCTAACATATAAAACAGAAGTTCCCAAATTTTCAAAGATGAAGCCCCTTTTTGTTCTTTTCTTTATATATATATTTCAGAGAGGAAGGAAGGAAGGGAGAGATAGAAACATCAATGAAGAGAGAATCATTGATTGGCTGCCTCCTGCACACCCCCAACTGGGGATCCAGTCCACAACCAGGGCATGTGCCCTTGACCAGAATCGAACCTGAGACCCTTCAGTCACAGGCTGATGCTCTCTCCACCGACCCAAACTGGCTAGGGCTGAACACCTTTTTGAATAGCTGTCTACATACTAGGGCCTATACAGCGAGAGGGGAAAATTAGACTTTTAAATTAGGATAACCTGGAGAGAGTTTAGTAAGACCATTTTCAGTGGCAGAGTATAGTGGAACCACAGGAACAATGTATTCCTCTGGGGCTAGTTTCCCCGGGACAAGCTGTTTGCCATCAAAACTAGGAGTGAAAGGCAGACAGAGAAATCTGTTAGAAAGGTGTCCTGTCAGGAGATGCAGAATGACTGCCATGGCCATTTCACAAATAGGACAGACACTCCAGGGAGTCGATATCCAGACCTCACTCCACTTTCCTTTGTCTCCTCCCATTGCTCCCTTTGACTGAACTCATTCAGAGGCAGAGGACAAGAGGCCCAGTAGATGAAGTTGCCATTAGTTATCCCAGGGTTTAGGGCAAATTGGAGAGAAAAATAGAAATGGGGAGGTAGATGGAAGAGATTCAGCCCAACATCCAAAGCTTTTATCATACCCGCAGTAACTAGTCATGGACGTATTAGTCTCAGTTACCTGAAGATTTAAGTTATCACATGGGATTGCTGTGGAATCAGTAATGCTTTGAAATGAATTTGTGTCATATTAATGAGAAAGTATCTATCTACAAAAAAATAAATAAATAAATAAGTCAGAATATACAGTGAACAAATAGGCTCTTAGATCCCCTGGCACAACTTCTTAGCCTTTGAGAGTCAGATCTCACACAACAGGAACCACTGCTTTGTTGCTCAGAGGCTACTTGGAACTAATGATTCACAATAACTAACGTTAGCTTTGTGCTAGCTGCTACGCTGATTATCTAGGCCACTTTATCTCACTTAATCCTTGCAACATCTAAAACAGAGAAAAATTGAAGCTTAAAAAGTATTAACTTTCCCAATTTCACTCAAGTAGTAAAGGTTGGGTTCATAATCATATCTGTTGACTCCAGAATCCTCAGACATAAAGATTAATAAGTACTGTTCGAAATCTAAGTCAATTCATTGTTTAACAGATTTCTGTATGCACCTGAACATGCCAGAGAATGCATTTAATATACTAAGAATGTAATAATTTATTTGCATGCTTTGCAAAAGGCTCTTACTAAAGGGTGTTTATGCAAAAAATAAAAATGAAGAAATTATTTACATTAGTTACTTTTTAAAAATTTATTGATTTTTTTTACAGAGAGGGAGAAGGATAGAAGGGATAGAGAGCTAGAAATATCAATGAGAGAGAAATATCGACCAGCTGCCTCCTGCACACCCCTCACTGGGGATGTGCCTGCAACCAATGTACATGCCCTTGACAGGAATTGAACCTGGAACCTTTCAGTCTGCAGGCTGAGGCTCTATCCACTGAGCCAAACTGGTTTTGGCTAGTTACTGTTTTTAGCCTAGAAGTTTAATATGCTACTAAGAATCTACAGAAATTTTTTGATGAAAATTTAAGCGTAAGGCACTGCAGTTACCCAGTAATTTAATAAAAGTTGCAGTATTAAGTATATAACAGCTTGCCCTACTCATTTAAGTGGCAGTATTTGCTATAAAGTGACTCACCCTCATTTTGTAATTCAATTCTTTTAAGTCTCAAACTATCATCAACAATGAGATTAAATTTATAGATGATTATTAAATTTGAGATCTTTTCCACAGTTACTCCACAAGTTAGCTTTCAAGCCATTTACAGACCTCTGTGTGCATAAAAACAATCTGGTATTGTTTAAAATTATCAACAGAATGAGAATCTGGCTCTTGGTACACACAATATTTATTGTTGTGGTTCTCATCTGACATTTATTTTAGGCATATAGAACTGTTTTTAGTTTTAGGAAAAAAACTATATTTCCTCAAATTATTCATTATGTATTAATTGTATTTGGTTGTTTGTTTTTTTTTGTTTTGTTTTTTGCTAATTTATTATTATTTTAAATATATTTTATTAATTTTTTACAGAGAGGAAGAGAGAGGGATAGAAAGCTAGAAACATCGATGAGAGAGAGACATCAATCAGCTGCCTCTTGCACACCCCCCACCGGGGATGTGCCCGCAACCAAGGTACATGCCCTTGACCGGAATCAAACCCAGAACCCTTCAGTCCCCAAGCCGACGCTCTATCCATTGAGCCAAACCGGTCTCGGCAATTTATGATTAATTTTGATTATAACTAAACCACATAATGGTCACTTTTATATTTAAAAGTTAACATTACAGTGCTTTTTATAAAACTCTGATGAGAAGAGTTAGAAAAACCAGTTTAGAATGACAAGTCTCCTAAGAGAACTTAATTAAAGTGTCCCAGTTAGTAGCTGAAACCTGCTTAATCATTTATCAAGATCAGGACATGTCAGCATATCAGTCATTTCTCCTCAGCAGATTAGTTTAGAACTGGAGACACCCCTTAACAAGTAGCAGGAAGGTATTCATCAAAACATTGACCAGATATTTCATATTCAGAATTGTCTGTGTTTTAGAAAGGCAATGCCATACATATATTATGTATTACATATTACCTACAGTAGTATGTAATATATAATATAATCTGGACCAATATATACTATATATATATATATATATATATATATATATATATATATATATATTAATATAATTGTATTGAAATATAAGAATAAATACACTAAGCAGATGCACATAACTATAAACAGCTTCTGATCAATTCAGATCAGAGTTTTGTTGCCTTATGATTTCAAACACTCAAATAAAGAAAACAATTTTGGTTTTAAGCTTTTGGACTTGGTATCCAAATATAAGTTATAGTAGACTTGTATTACATAAAAATCAGTTAGATTTGAGTTATAGATGATGTGTGAAAGAAGCAAGAGAGATGTTTAAAGGGTTAGGCCAGGAACACTAACCGATCCTCAAGATAATACCTGTTTAATAGTAATAGCTGCAATGCAGAGTAGTTATATGCAGATGCCTACATTATCAAATAAAGTGAATAGTTTTATCCTCATATTACAAATAAAGAAACTAGGATTCAAAATGTTTACCTGGCCCAGGACTTTATAGCTTACTAGGTAAAAAGTAAATCTTTGAACTGATTACTGTCCAATGCAAAAAAATTGGACTCTTTGTACTAATACCATATTGCTTCCCAAACACTTTATTTTTTAACATTTCATCTTATTAGGCAACTCTTAGAATGAAGTGAAGTAATATCTTTGTTCTCTCCATTCATATATATATATGTGTGTGTGTGTGTGTGTGTGTGTGTGTGTGTGTGTGTATATATATATATATATATATATATATATATATATATTACTAATCAACTTTGTGTAACTACATATAATACACCTAGGTTTCTTCCACATACCAGCCCTTTTTTATGAAGATAATATCCCTCAATCATCCATTCAGAATTTGAAAGTGCATTCTTAGCTATAATTATTCACCTTTCTATGACTTATGACTTTTTAGTCTCCCCCAAGAAAGAGGCAGAATATATTTTTCATGACTCCTCATACCATGTGCCTTGCTTTAGCTAATAGAACAATGCCACCTCTAAGCCTATACATGAAGGCTATGTGTTTCCCATTCGCCCTCTTTCCAGAGAAGAGCTTCCCCAGGTAGCTGCTGGCAAACCCCTAGTCTGGGCTCCAGAATGAACACATCAGAGGGGCCAAGCGCAGCTCCAGCCATAGCTTAGAACAGAAACCTCAGCATGCTCAACTTAGTCCAGGGAACCTCCAGCCAAACCAAAACACATGACCTAAATAATTACTTATTGTTATACTAGAGGTGTGGTGCATGAAATCTGTGCACTGATCACAGTCCGGGAGCCCCGCAATGGATTGCCCCTGCAGAGGGAGGCCCTGCCCACCTGCTGCAGGGCCCATCCATTGCAGTGCCACAGCCAAGTAGCCTGAGCCTCCCTTTTTGGGGCCATCAATCCCGGATCTCTGCTATCAATTGCCCCAAAGAGTAGGCCCTGCCCACCCACCATGGACCACCCCACAGAGGGAGACCCTGTCCTCTAGCACAGTGCCAGGCTGGGTAGTCTGAGCCTCCCTCTTTGGGGTGATCATGGGCCCCCCAATTGATCAATCACCCTGTTGGCCCATGGCCTGGGCCTCCCTCTTCAGGGCAGGGTGATCATGGGGTGATGGCTGGGCACCTGACCAATCACATCACATCTACCTTGGCTGGCTTGACGCCAGTGGGTGTCATAACGTGGTTGTTGTCTTGATGGTTGTTCTGTTGTTCAGCCATTCAATCTATTTGCATATTATGCTTTTATTATTAAAGATGATGCTAATAATTTGTAATTGTTTGTCCCAGTAACAAACCAGTAACCAGGATGAAGGCCCAAATAGACATGGTTTTCCTCAACTTTTCTTGATATATTGTGACCCCTATTTCACCATATACTAGTACCCTGATTGCTCTCTTCTACAACCACTGCAGTTGTCCAAGTGTCCATCTTAAGTTGTGGCAGAGTGATCTTGAGGAACAGTATTCAGCAGAGAGCTGACTGGTGCAAAGGAATAACATTGTTATATTTTGTGCTTCTTGCTCTAAAGCCGTTCAGCATCATCTTACCATGTGGTTTTCCTAAGAGGCTATGTAACATTATTGAGTTTTATTGGATTTGTTTTCAACTAAAAACCTAGGTTCTTTCTAAATGAACTGCTGTCAAGCCAGTTCTAACACCATCCTGCATCTTTGCAATTGATTCTTTTTAACCTAAATGCAGAAATGTACATTTATCTCTATGACAGTTCACCATGTTGTTTAGACCTTCTGTTGTTAATTTGGAGCTATGATTTGGAATACTAATTTATTTTTATTGACTACTACATAGAGAAAGGGAGAAGTAGAGAGATACAGAAGCATCAATGATGAGAGAGAATCACTGATCAACTGCCTTCTGCACGCTCCTGACTGGGTTCAAGCCTGCAACCAAGTCAGATGCCCTAACCAGGAATCAAACTGTGACCTCCTGGTTCATAGGTTGATGCTCAACCACTGAGAAACACTGGCTGTGGTGAGATAATAATCTTTAAATCCAGAACATTAGTTATAATTCCTAACATATCTTGTATTTATCAAGTACTTTTCAAAAAAAAATGTTTGTAAAACAGAGTACTGAGAATAAACTTCAGTAGCAACATTTAAATTGGCATTTGGCCACTAATTAAAATTCTATAAGAACAGCTGAAAACATAGACACGAATAAGCATGGCTGTACTGTCAGGCAGCTTACACATCGTTCACAAAGAAATCGTGTATTTTAAAAGGACTTATTTATTCAAAAGCATTCGTTCAATGTCACTGTTCTGGACCTATGTACTCAAAACAAGTACAAAATATCCCAGACATTGGTTCATTCACAAGTAGTGTAGTGTGTTTTTTATTTTTTTGTTACAAAGTATGATCTTGGGTTTCTGCATTAAAAACAAGGCAGATAAATTGCATATTTCTGGGCACCTGCCGGTGTCAGCTGACTCAGAAGCTAAAGACTAGGGCTCAGTGACTACTTTGGGTTTGCCTCTCAGCATAACCATTATGGCTTGTCTCAGTTTAGGATCTTACAAGGGTATTTCTTGGATCACATGATCTCACACATCTAGAGGAAATAATGAACAACATAAACTGATGAAAAAAACAGACCCAGAGAAAGAGAAGCAGTGATCAGACTCTCAAAACTCAGAGGGAAAGTAGGGAAGGGTGGTGGTCAGGGGAAGAGATCAACCAAAGGACTTGTGTGCATGCATATGGGCCTAGCCAGGGGCCATGGACAACAGGGGGGTGGGAGCATATGTGGGGAGGGGTTTGGAATGGGAATGGGGGGATAAGGACAATTATGTGATATTGTAATCAATTAAAAAATTAATTTTTTTTAAAAGACTAGGGCTCAGGCATCCACATTTTTGGCTCAGTGTCCTTATGATGCTTATGCACATTAGATATTGAGAACCACAGTGCTGGAGGAAAAGACAGGCTTAAAAAAAAAAAAGTACTGGTAGAATGAGATCTGTGCTACATGAAGATGTGAGCAATGTATTACAGAAGGCAGGGGGTGGGAGGTAGGGGTGACATCTTGCCTGGGAGGTTGGATAAGGTGTTAAGAAGCTGACCATTGAGCTGGATCCCAGAAAGATGATGAATACCTTTCAAGGTGTAGAAATGCCTTTGCCAAAACTGGTTTGGCTCAGTGGATAGAGCGTTGGCCTGTGAACTGAAGGTCCCAGGTTCAATTCCAATCAAGGGCATGCACCCAGTAGGGGGTGTGCAGGTGGCAACTGATTGATGTTGATGTTTCTAATTCTCTATCCCTCTCTCTTCCTCTCTGTAAAAATTCAATAATATATATATATATATATATATTTTTAAAAAGAAGTGCCTGGAGTTCTATCTAGATAGAAGATAACTATGGTCAGGGGTATGAGGTTATGAGAGGATTTATGACCACAGGAGGGACAACACTGAGGCAGGATTGGGGATGCAATAACAGTAAGAGATAGGAGAGACTGGATAGGTTTTTAGAGCATAGAAAAAAATTTGTGTTATATGGAGGAGTTACCACAGTCTGAGGATTTGAGAAGAAGGAGACAATAAAGTGCATAAGTAGCCTGGCTGGCATGGCTCAGTGGTTGAGTGTCGACCTATGAACCAGGAGGTCATGGTTTGATTTCCAGTCAGGGCACATGCCCGGGTTGTGGGCTCAATCCACAGTGTGGATCAATGATTATCTCTCATCATTGATGTTTCTATTTCTCCATCTCCCTTCCTATCAGAAATAAAAAATATATTTTGAAAAACACCTAAGTATAATTCAGTTCAAAGCATGCCACAATGGCAGTGCATGACAAAGCCTCACCTGACTCAAGCTATATACTGAGAGTTTCTGGGTGAATGTGGACCATTTCTTCACATAAAGAAAAAACTTGTGAAACACATTAATTGTTTTCCATTGGTATCTTCTTTCCCTGAACTCTATTTGATTTCTTTAAACTTCCAAAATCTGGTGCATGAAAAATATTTTTTAATAAGTTATTCTGAAACATTATGCAACACAGGTGAGATCCCATTTGTGATGTGAGTAGAGAATATAAATCACCATTAACACATAGCCATAGTGTAATTCACACCAATGAATTCAGTCTCAAAGTCAACTAGATTAAAGTATTGAAGTAATTAGAAATTATGTTTATGTTTACAGTACTAAAATATTACTGATACTTATGAATTACGATTCAGACAAAGAAATATGGGTATGCAATTAAAATTATGTCCACATCAAGCTAAGGTTCAATAGCTTCTGTGTATTTGTACCAAAGGCATGTAACAGTTCATTTAACACCTGTACCAGTGAGCCTAATTAATCAACCAGTTGAAGGTCATATTTATAGAAAAAAAAATGCTATGTTTAAATGATAATTCCACATAATAAAACAGAAGATTAATGCTTTTGTTATGATTGCTCACCCCTCATTTATGTAATAAAGGGTCAAAGTAGGCAAAAAAACAAAAAAAAAAAAAATACAACCTGAACTAGAAAAAAATGATTAAAGAGTGTCTATGAAAAGAGACTAGGCCATTTGCTGCAATGCATGTGCAGTGTTGAATTAAAAAAACAAAAGCTTATCTAAATGTATTTTGCATTTGGAGTGTTAGGCTGCTTTCTCAAAACATCCATTTTCTGTAAAGGAGATCATTGCAAAGCTGATCATAATTCTATCCTTGATGCCTTATATAGATCATCTATCTTGATCTTTAATCTATGAGCAGAACAAATATGTCACTTCCCTCATGAATAATCAGCCTATATTTCATCCTGTGAACATTAAATTCCATCAACTGAAACTTAAGAGGGCATGTATGGTTATGTCATGTTTCAGAATATTTCAAGAAGATGAAATCTCTATCAGCACTGCTACCTTTATGAATATGAAAAAGAGGAGTTTGATGTCTATACCTTCATTGATTGGACAACCACCCATTATTAATATTTATTGAGTGCCTGCTATGGACCAGACAGTTATCATGGGGCTGTCACAGGTTATCTCATTAATACTTGAGGTAGATATCATTATTGCTATACTAAAGGTGATGAAACCGGAGTTCACAGAGATTAAATGATTTGTCCAAAATGACACACTCAATAAAAATAGCAGCACTGAATTTAAGTTCAAATACTTTTTTTTTTCTGTATTCTGTGTACTGTTTTAGAAGAAATACTGATTTACCTACAAATATATCAGAGCCTGGAGATCTTACTGTTGTTCTCCATTCAAAACTGTGGACTCTCTCTTTCTCATAATGAGATCTGTCTCATAGTGAATATTTAAGTAAGAGAGATTTTTATCTTTGACTTTCTCAAAAGAACTAACCATAAACATTATTCCAGTGAGTTACTGTGATATATATATAATTTATCTATCCATCTATCTATTTATCTATGTATGTTTAATGTACTGTATATAGCTTACTAGTTTATTTTGAATATACAGATTTATATTTGTTCAAAAACATGGCTGCTTTTTATATCTATGTATCACTATTGTTAAATGAAATAAATAATTAAACAAAAAATTTCAAAATCATTTTAAAACTATCTATGCAATCTTGAGGGAATTTTAAGGATACATTAGAAATATAGAATTAAAAAAAATACAGAATCTAAGGCATTGATTTTTGCCTTTGTTAGAACACTGTGAAAACCACTGATATTAGAACATGAAAAAGGGCATTTTCAATTTAGTTGACACACATACAAACACAAAAGGAACATATTTTACTTAATATTGTTGAATGCATACAAATTATCGAAATATTTTAATTTTTAAATAAAAATATTTTAAGAGAGTTTTACTTCTTTGTGACTATTTTGATTATTTCTGTACTAGAAATAAATAAAACTTAAAAAGAATTTGAGTTTGATATGTTCTATTTTATACCAAGTTTTTATTTACTGATACAATGCATGCAATTTTCAATAAATCAAATGATCAGTATTAACCTATTAATACTTCCTTGCAACACTAATATTTATTATATCTCAATAATAGATAATTAGTAAGAAGATTAAATAATCAAGAGTCTCCCAACAAACAAATGTCCAGGGCCAGATGACTTCTCTGGTAAATTCTACCAAAAATTCAAAGAAGAATTAATAACAACAATTCTCAAACTCTTCCAAAAAGTAAGAGGCAGAAATTCTTCCTAACTAATTTTATAAGGCTAGTATTATCCTGATACCAAAACCAGTATCCCAATGAACATAGGTACAAAAAATCCTCAACAAAATATTAGCAACTTGATTTCAACAATACATTAAAAAGCTCACACACCATGGTAAAGTGGAATTTATTCCAGGGATACAGGGATAGTTCAACATCTGCAAACCAGTCAATGTGATATACCATATTAATAAAATTTTAAAAAATTAGATGATAATCTCAATAGATGAAGAAACGCATTTGACAAAATTCAATATCCTTTTATGAAAAATCTCTCGAAAACAGGCATAGAGGGAGCATACCTCAATACAATAAAGGCAATATGGGGCAAGCCTCCAGCCAACATTATACTCCATGGAAAGAAGGTGATAGCTTTTCATCTAAGATCAGGAACAAGACAAGGTGGCCCACTCTGACCACTTTTATTTAACAGTATTAGAAATCCAGCCAGAGCAGTTGGGCAAGAAAAATAAATAAAGAGATCTAAATTGGAAAGAAAGCAGTAAAACTGTCATTATTTGCAGATAAAAGAATATATATAGAAAACTTAAAGACCACCAAAAAAAAAAAAAAACTATTAGAACTAATAAAATCAGTAAAGTTCTAGGATATAAAATCGATATTCAAAAATCTGTTTTATTTTTTATACACTAATGAACTATAAGAAAAATAAATAAAAAGAATCCCATTTACAATTATATCAAAAAGAATAAAATACCTAGGAATAAACTTAACCAAGGAGGTGAATATTTGTATATCGAAAACCATGAGACATTAATAAGCAATTGAAGAAAGAAATAAAGGGAAAGATATTCCATGCTCATAGATCAGAAGAATCAATCAATATTGTTAAAATGTCCATATTACCCAAAACAACCTACAGGATTCAATGCTATCTCTATCAAATTCCAATGGTATTTTTCAAAGAAATAGGATGAATAATCTTAAAATTTGTATGGGACCACAAATTACAATAGCCAATATAGTACTGAGAAAGAAGAACAAGGCTGAAGGCATTACACTCCCTGATTTCAAACAATTTTGTGTGCCTAGGATGGGCCCTTGATCTTGGTGGTAGCTGGATTTTTCTGAGGAGGAGGATAGTAGGTAAATATAGAGGAGGGCTCATAGCTCATCTAATATTTCTAAACCCAATTAGTCCAAGATCATATTGACTTTAAATGAATTATTTCCCATATTTTTGTCTGGTATTATGCAGATGGTGTTGAAAATGATCGTTTGAATACATATGATGGACGAGAAGAATAAATTGTCCATGTGATAGTGTTTGGGAATTTTTATTGAATTTATTGGGATGATATTTGTTAATAAAATTATATAGGTTTCCAGTATACAATTCTATGATGTATCATCTGTATATTGTATTGTGTTTACCACCCAAAGGCAAGTTTCTTTCCATCATCATTTATCCCCCTCCCCCCTTTATGCTCTTCTACCTCCCCTCATCCCCCCTTTCCTCTGATAATCACCATACTGTTGCCTGTGCCTATAAGGTGTTTTTTTTTTATCTTTCTCCTTTCACATTTTTAACCCAGCCCCTCATTCCCACTTCCCTCTGCCAGTTACCAGTCCTTTCCCTATATCTATGAGTCTGTTTCTATTTTGTTTGTTTATTTTGTTTATTGGATTCCATGTATAAGTGAAAGCATATGCCATTTGCCTTTTCCTGATTGGCTTATTTCATTTAGCATAATACTCTCCAAGCCACCCATGCTGCCATAAAGAAAACCAACAACAAAATGAAAAGACAGCCCACTGAATAGCAGAAAATATTCAGCAATGATATATCTGCTTAAGGGGTTAATATTCAAAATTTATAAAGAACTTATACAATTCAACACCAAAAAAAAAATAATAATAACCCTAATTTTAAAAATGTTCATGTGAGTTCTGCCATCAGCTACATCAAGGTTCAAATCTGAGATTCACCACAGCAGGGCTGCATAGCTTGGGACATGTGACAGTCAGCTAAACATAGATTTCCTCTCCTGAACTTTGTCTAATACATACTCAAAAATTGTAGGCATGATTAAATAGGATAAGTTATGTAAAGCTCCTGGCAGTGTTTGGCCAGTGTTAAGTGCTAGAAATGTAATAGATATAAGTTTTCATGGTTGTTACAACTATTATTGTTTCTGTAAAAGGAGAGGAAGGAGAAGAATTTTAAAGAGACAAGTAATTTAATTTCTTGTTTAAAGCCCTTTCACATTTAAAAGTTTCAATTCTAAAAATCAGGTGGTAGAAGTAGTGAAGGAATAGGAAAGAAGGTGTAAGTAAATAACATTTAATAGCAAATATTTAATTCACTGCAGATGTTAATAAAACATTAGCAAAAAAATGAAGCCAATCATGTTTCTTTATTACTTACACATTTGAGTTTGGGCCTTCATAATATCAAACTTAGTCTTCCAAAATGCTTTTTATTTAAATATATTTTATGATTTTTTTACAGAGAGGAAGGGAGAGGGATAGAGAGCTTGAAACATTGATGAGAGAGAAACATTGACCAGCTGCCTCCTGCACATGCCCTACTGGGGATATGCCTGCAACCAAGGTACATGCCCTTGCCTGGAATCAATCCTGGGACCTTTTCATCTAAGATTGACGCTCTATCCACTGAGCAAAACCGATTTTGGCCCAAAATGCTTTTTTGAACTATCAAATGAAGTTAATCAGATTTATCCTCTTTTTTGTTCTTATATTTTAATATCTGTAAAGATGTTAGGGGAGGGACATTTAGCAGTTCAAACTGAAGATCCTAAATGTAGCAACTAACTGAAATGAAATAATTATGATTTATGTTCACAAATAATTTAAGCAAATACTCAATTTTTTTTCACATGTTTTAACTTAACAAACAGTACATGCTCATGGATACAGAGGAAATGGAGATATAAAAACACAAGGGAGGGAGCAATTACGAAGAGATATATTCATTCTGTAGGCATATGCTTATCCAGTCATTTAGTCAATAAATATTTGCTGAGCAACTATTATCTGCTTGAAGTTCTTACAGGTGCCGATGATATAGCAACTGAAAAGGAAGATACCACTAACAGAGGGGTTTGTTTTAAGGCAAAATATAATCATATCTGTCCCCTTCTTAATGCCTTCCTTGTCTTCAGTGCTTCTTAAGATAAAAAGCTCCTCACCTGGACTGAGACAAGCTCCTTCGAGATGCAGTGCCTGTCTCCTTCTCAGGATACAAGGTTGAGCTTCTCTTATTTAAACTAATCCACTGGCCACATTGGAGGACTAGTTGCCAAAGCCATGCCTTTTCCTGCTTCTGAACACTTCCTGTAAATCTTCACTACATTTACCTGGGAAGTTAATTCCTCCTCCATTTTAGGTTTTCATCATTTGGCGAGTGAAATAATAATAGTAGTAATAGTAATATCTATACTAATAATAGAGGAATATGCAAATTTTTTGCCCAGGATACCGTCACAGTAACAATAATGACCAGCAGGCTGCCTGGGGTGACAAGGCTGGCAGGGGGGTTAGTGAGGGATGACCAAATGACTGAAAAGGCTGTGAGGGGCAACCAGGACAGCAGGTGGGGTAGTTGAAGGTGACCAGGCCAGAGGGGGGGTCAGTTGGGGGTGACCAGGCTGGCTGGCTGGGGGGAAGAAGGGTGGTTAGGGGCAATCAGGCCAGCAGGCAGAGACAAATAGGGGTGATCAGGCAGGCAGGTAGGCAGGTGAGCAGTTAGGAGCCTGTATTGTGAGAGGGATGTCTTACTGCCGGTTTAAGCCCAATCTTGGAAGTTGGACATACCATGAGGGCTCCCTGATTGGAGATGGTGCTGGCTAGGGTGAGGTAAGCCCCCCCCCCCCCATGCACAAATTTTGTGCACTGAGCCTCTAGTAATTATAATAAAATCACTCATCACTTGTTTTAAGGCTTTTCTGATTTACTGTACTTTCTCTGAGGGCTTTTTTATTCCTGCCTATTTGGTTTTTCAACGTTTTACCAAATAATGCTAGAGTTTTTGTTTTGTTTTGTGGATATTACACCATTAATTGGTGTAGTTAGGAACAAAGAAAGTGAAGACTAGTTGGGGGAGGTAGTGATGAGTGATATAGGCAGCCAGGGTCTGTAAGAGGCTAGAATTTGTTCTAGAAGGGACAGACAAAAAAACATTTTAAAGAAATCATCAAAAAAATAAAACTGCTTGGAAATAGTTCCCATTTTTCAACATGACAATAGGGTTGACCCTATGTTAGTAAACTTCACCTTTAGTGCTGGAAATAACAGGAGACGTCCCCCCAGGGAAGACCTAGAAATAACAGAATTAGCAGGTAACAGGACCATAATATTACGAGGAAGAAAGCGATAGAGCCTCGAGCTGTTTGATGAAGTCTCCCATTTTTCCATCCCAACAATGTTTGTTTAATGTTCCGAATGACATTGAGGGAGGTTTGTGGTTGGTGGTGAGAACTGATACACATATCTGTGTGTTGCTGTCATTGTTCTACACACTAAATTTACAGCTTTCTAAGTAGCACTTTTATGGACCTTTAAGAAATTTAACATAAAAATTTTATTATCATAAAAAGGAACTATCAATTTTTCAATTTGAGGATGGAACCTGGGCTGAAAATGTATCTTTATTTGACAGGTATTTTTGGGAAGGCAGTGTAAATTCACAACAGCAAGGCTTCAGCGTCAATGCTTAAGAGGACAAATTTTAAGAACACCCTCTCTTAAGTGCTAAAAATAGTTGGATTGCTAGACATTTTTTATATTAACACTTTAATCAAATCCCTGTATTCATTTCCTAAATTACTATTTTGTGTTTCTTTTCTT
The DNA here is from genome assembly GCF_014108245.1 of Pipistrellus kuhlii. Classification (NCBI taxonomy): domain Eukaryota; kingdom Metazoa; phylum Chordata; class Mammalia; order Chiroptera; family Vespertilionidae; genus Pipistrellus; species Pipistrellus kuhlii. The sequence goes on from NW_023425551.1 coordinate 61,959,638, forward strand.
CAATGCCAAAAAAATAATTAATGAATCTTTAATTTCAACTCACCCTTATTTGGTCCTATTTTCATCTACATAAATCTTTAGGGTAGTCAAGAGTCAGGGAAAGACTGCAGTGAAGGACAGTGTGGCGCAAACCAAACACATGGAAACTAAGAGTGAAGAAACTATAATCGTTTGAGAGCCACATAAGCTGTCATGTATTTGTAACTTTTAAAATTATCTTTTAAAAATATTTGTCAGATGAAACAATTTGAAAAAAAAAAGTTTATATTCTTCCAAGTAAACAGTTGAAATATTAAATGAAGCATTGATCTTTATTTTTTTTATTTTATAAAATTGCATCCTCTATTATTTTCCCCTCTATAGGAGTATAACTGGTTTGATTATATGTACACATCATTTACATTACTGCCGGTTTCTCTATTTGTAACAAATGGATGTCGAAAAAGTTTCCTTTACAAGCTTGGTTAGTCTCTTTGATTTCTGGGCAAGTCTGTTTCACCATCAGCATGGTTTCTCTGCCACAGGAACATGAGCACCAACTGCTAAAGTGTGAAACTATACAAATGAAAGTGCTACTGTGTCACAGGTTGGCTCACTAAGAACTTGCTTGCAAAATTAGTGGGATGATGGTGAAGATATGTGGCTTACTAGAAACCAAATTACACCCTAATTTTTTTTTTCTATTATGCTTATTTCCACTTCATTAGTTGTCTTAATAAACTAACATAGTCTAGTTATGGCAAAATGCTCCTAAATAAATAAAAAGCTGAAAATTTTTCATCTCTCATTTTTATCTAGTTTTACATTCGGCCACTAATAAATTAACCTGATTTTCTTTTTTTCTGACTCCATTACTCCAGTTGTTTATTATTTTTTCCAAACATGTATTAGTGTCTAAGGTCTTGATATTAAAGTCAAAATGTTTTGTAGAATTTTACCTGTAATACTAAGATATTGTTTAATGTGTCAGTGCAGCTGCTTGCTGTCTTATATGATGATATATATCAATTCCTAGAGAAATCACATAACCATTACTGCCAGAGTAAGTTTCAAATCACCAATTATTGTCATCATTTTAATTAACACCTCTATAATTGTAACTGTATTTCAAACCAGGAGAACTACAGAGCTCTCTGGGTTCCCCCTTTTTAAGTACATTAATCCCTTTCATAAGGGCATCACACTCATGATATAATTTCCCCCCAAACCCCAGCTCTTAAAACCATCACTTTGGGAGCTGAGATTTCAACATACAAACTTGGGGAGATACAAAAATTCAGTCCAGTACTTCATCATTAACATTAGACTTTCAAAGTCACTACATTCGGCATTTCTAGACAGTTACACGAAGATTGAAAATAAATAGAAAATAAGGAATTTACTTTTATCCAAATCATGAAGAATTTGTATACCTCACTCTGTACATGGCCTCTCTCAAATATAAGGAACACTAGAAAATGTAGTCTTGAGAAAGTCAGTCTCTTTTATCAAAAAAGAGAAATGGATTTTACAGGGAACAACTAGAAATCTTTTATGGCACAAACTCAAACCATGCAAATATGCATGAGTACCCTTCTCATTAAACAAACAAGCAAACAAAAAAAGATGTCTATCTTCTATCAAACAGAGAAAATCAAAGCTCAGTTCAAATATCTGCAACCAGCTCAAAATATAGAATCTCTGGAAAATTTGCAGACCTCTACAATGGGTTTTGTGGTTTTTGAAGTCTGGTGGCCTAAATTATAAATTATCTTTCCTTCCCATTCCCCCTTACAAAATATGCCCAGTGTAAAGTGGTGGAAAATGAATCACAGAAACTTCTTTAGGGAAATACTAAAGGTTCCATATGAAATAACAATCACAACGTATTGCCACGCTGAGATTAAGTGACACCTAAGCAACAGCATTGAAATAAGTTTTCTGATTAGTGAATCTGGCAGCCTGGGTTCTCTTTTCTGCAACATTTTTGAGATTTATACTGGCAGGTTCTTCCTCGTCCTAATGGATAAATGGCCTTATCCTTGGCCGTATGTGAATGGAGTAAAGAAGAGCAATGTCCTCGCTGGGGACTTCACAGTTTTCCCAGGATGCTTCCTCTGGTTCACGTTTGGGCAACTGAGGATTGTTCTAGGGCTCATGGTCTAATGGGAAATGTGAGGGCATCTCTGGGCAGCATTCATTATCTATTGCCATTAGAAAGAGAAACCACTTACTTATCTAGTTCCAGTAAGCCCCACTTTTCTAAACCCACTCCCATTTTAAATAATAAAATGAGCATAAATCAGGCAGAGATAACTTCCCTTAGTCAAGTGCAATTCATTTTCGTTTCCTCTAGAAAAAAATGACTCATTCCTATTTGAGCATATACCTTTTGTAAACCTTCCTAAAAGTAGCAAGAGTTACTAACAGGATTTGTTCGGTCCCCCCCCCCCCCCCCCCCCCCCCCCCCCCCCCCCCGCAGAGTGCAAAGTATACACAGGCTTATAGGCTTATGGCCAAGTTTTCCTTGGCAATGGCATTACAATCGTCATCAGCTTTCTATTCAACAGTACTTTTTCCTAGCATTCTTCACCCTCCAGCTAAGTTAATGCCTGGTGTTTGGGGATTTTAATGGCAATTCCACACTTCCACATACTGATTTCAATATTCAACTAAATTGTTATAACAATTTGTAACAATGAGATTTAATATTCAGGGAGGTAGGCAGTGGTTTAGACTAGGTCTGTCCCTGAGTGATCAGTTAGAAACAAGTTCCTCCTATATTTCAGTACATCACTTCCTTAGTCTTTCCCTTTATTTTCATGGGAGATGTTAGATCACCATTTTGAATGCATTCTACCAACTGAGGAGGTGATGGTGCATAAGTCCAGGATGAGGAGCTTGTTCTTACGTTACAAATGGCCCCAAAGTCACCCCCATCTTTTTTGTGCATATCCCAGGACTTAGTCACAAAGGCACATCTACCTGCAAGGGTGGTTGGGGAGTGGGGTTTGTGTGTGTGTTTTGTATTTGTGTGTGTGTGTGTGTGTGTGTTTTGTCAATGTAAATTATTCTCCTATAGAAGAAATGGGGAGTAGTATTTGGATGAGCAAATGTATGGATGCTGACAGGGTTCTTTATGATTATTTTCCATGATTTTGCATTACTCATTATTTCACAAATATCTTACCTGTTCCACTCTCCCCTTTTTAGACTTCTGAAAGTTGACATTCCCTCTTGGTGTATATCTATAATGTATGATAGATAATAACTGTCACTAATCTTCTTTTATCCCCTCTCTTATCTTCATCAATTAAAGTTGGAATCTAGTGAGAAACATAGTAATGCTGCATGGCAGTTTCAGGGGCTATTGGTCTTCCTGTAACACACTTTGGGAAACATAATCAGACATCCTCATAGAGAAATTATTGATTGTGAGGAAGGTAGGGAGAAGCTTCTAAAAATGCCCTCATTTTTCTCTTCATCCCTGTAAATGGGGATGTCACTTCTTGATTATCCAGGGAATCAATTAACAATTCTCAGGAATTTGCTACATATTTATAAGTGTTCTCAATTGGGTTGCATCATTCCTGTTAAGATAAGCATGTAGGGGGAAATGAGGGATAGCTGTAATAGTGTCAACAATAAAATAAAAAGGATAAGTGTGTGAAAGAAGAGATGAATGTCCAGCCATCAGCCAATGGCCTTAGGTTTCTACAACCTGAAAGCATTAGAAAGATGGGAAGAAGACCATAGTGCCATACATTTTTCCTAGATAGTTTGCATATAACTATCCTGGGCAATGAAGACTGGGCTAGGTAATCTTTGCATTAGCACTGGCCTTCCAGAAGATAAAAATGGCCCAATTTCTGTCTCTCTCTTCCATATATCGACTTTTCCTTTTTTGCTTCTCTTCACTTACTATCAATGAAATCTCAAGTTTCTAATATAAGGAGACCTATGAAATTGCCTTAAGGCAGTGGTCGGCAATCTGCGGCTCTTGAGCCACATGCCGCTCTTTGGCCTCTTGAGTGTGGCTCTTCCACAAAATACCACATGCGGATGCCCATGTACAGTACAACTGAAACTTCGTGGCCCATGCACAGAAGTCGGTTTTTGGCTCTCAAAAGCAATTTCAGTTGTTGTACTGTTGATATTTGGCTTTCTTGACTAATGAGTTTGCCGACCACTGCCTTAAGGGAAAGGACAGCCACATAGAGGCTTTTCTTCCTTCCCTCCACCCTATCCCTTTGTCATCTATCACTACACTTGCTCTTATATCATTTAGTTTTTATATAAAGCCATTTTCTTGCCACACGTTTATAAACTAAAAGGAAATTAGTAATCTTAAGGTAATTTATAAATTCATAAATAAGATTTAGGCAGAAGACTTTAAATGAAGGAGCTTATTTGAGGTTAAAATGCAGTGTATCATAAACATTAATAGATCCCTGAGTAAATAAAAATATGCATTCACTATCCAAACACTAAGCTTAATTAAAATAATGTCCACTTTTTGTATATTATTCTTAAAAAGTATAACGTGGTTACATTAGGCTACTCAAGAAAATGGTGGCTAATCTTCCTATGAGCAAAACAATATTTTATGCCATACATATTTATTGAGCAGGCATTGTAGACCAATCATCCTGGGAACAGTAAAAGCAAGTGAACTAAGGAGAGAACAAACCCTATGCCAGGGAGCTGTTGCATTCTACCTGTGAGAAACAGCCAAGTAAGGGAATAAACAAAAGTGTGTTTGTTGGTTATATAATATGTACATTAGTGATTGATAGATACTAAGATAAACAAAGCAAGGTAAGAATGAGTGAATGATAGTGAGTGGATTATAAATGACATTTGAGTGGATTCTGAAAGAATGAGAGAAGAGATACCTGCACATTTAGGAAAAGTGTGTTCAGGTGGTGGGAATAGCTAATGAAAAGGTGCTGAGACAGTAATGTGTTTATTATATTCAGGAAGTAGCTAGGAAGCCAACCTGCCCTATGCAGAGTGAACAAAGGGGAAGTGAGAGAGGTCTAAGATCTACTAGGGACCAATGTGTGCAAAATAAGATTTTTACATTTTTCCTAAAGGACTAGGGAAGCTATTTATGGACTTTGAATAGAGAACTAATATGATCTAATTTACTTCTATAAGAATAACTTTGGCCTCGCTGGTTTGGCTCAGTAGATAAAGTGTCAGCCTGCAGACTGAAAGGTCCCAGGTTCAATTTCCGTCAAAGGCACATTCCTGGGTTGCAGGCTTGATCCCTGGTGGGGAGCATGCAGGAGGCAGCCTATCAATGATTCTCTCTCATCTCATTTCCACTCTGAAATCAATCCTATCTAATAAAAGAGAAACATGCAAATTGGCCATACCTCTGCTATGCATACAAAGCACACCCACTAGCCAATCAGGAGGGAGTATGCAAAATAACCCAACCAAGATGGTGGTGGCCACAGAGCTGGAGTGAGCAGGAGGCTTGGGTTGCCATTGGCAATGGAGGAAGCCAAGCTTCTCACCCACCCTGGCTTGCCCTGGCCTCTGCTCAAGGCTACAAAATTTAAATTATAGAAAATAAATAAATCCCAAATACCTGCTTCCAGCCAGCCCTGGCCTCCATTCTAGGAGGTGCTAGAAAAAAAAAAAAAGAAAAAAAAGGCAAAAAAAGGAGGGGCTGGGAGCTTAGGTCACCAGGGTGCGTGGCCAGCCTGTAAACAGCCATCAGCCCCTCACCCAACCTGGCCAGGCATCCCAGCAGGGACCCCCATGCTGAAGGGAGTATGGCCAGCCTGCAAACAGCCCTCAGCCCCTCACCCAGGCTGGCCATACCCCCATGGATGGAGGGTCCCCACTGGGGGGCTTGGCCAGCCTGCAAGCAGCCATCAACACCTCACCCAGGCTGGCCAGGCACCCCAGCGCGACTCCCACCCTGATCTGGGAAACCCTTCAGGGCAAACCAGCCAGCCCCCTCCCATGCACCAGACCTCTATCTATACTAATAAAAGGCTAGTATGCTAATTAGACTGGAAGACCCGAAATTCTTTTGGACAACGCCAGGGTGAAGGGGCCAAGGTAGAGGCAGTTAAAGGCCAAGAGGGGAGAGCAGTTGTGGATAATCAGGCCAGGATGGGACAGCAATTGTGGGTGATCAGGCTGGTGAGGGGCAGGGCCATTGGGGGTAAGCAGAACAGCAGGGGGGGCAGTTAGGGGCAAGCAGGCCATCATTGGGTCAGTTTGAGGTGAACAGGATGGGGGGGGGGGGAGACACAGTTTGGAGTGAGCAGGCCAGCATGGAGGCAGTTGTGGGCGAGCAGGCTAGTAGGGAGGAAAGGAAGGGGCTAGCAGGCCAGCAAGGGAGGCAATGGGGAGTGACCAGGGGGTCAGGAGAGGCAGCTGGGGGCAAGCACACTGGCACGGGGGGGGGGGGGCAGTTGGGAGTGATCAGGCTGGCGTGGGGTGGGGGCAGCTGGGGGCAAGCAGATTGGCAGGCAGAGTGGTTAGGAGCAATCAGGCAGGCAGGTGAATGGTTAGGAGCCAGCAGTCCTAGATTGTGAGAGAGATATCCAACTGCTGGTTTAAGCCCAATCCCTGTAAACCGGCAGTAGGACATTCTTTGAGAGGTCCCAGATTGAAGAGGGTGCAGGCGGGGCTGAGGAACACCCCCACCCCTCACCCCCATGCATGAACTTCATGCACCGGGCTACTAGTAAAAATATATGATTGGGGGCAGGGCGGGGGGGGGGAGGGGGGAGAATTACTTTGCTATGCAGAAAATTGAAACATAGGAAGCAGGGCACAGAGACCGGTTATATTGCATTTGTTTAAGTGAAAGATGGTGAAACTAACCATAGTCGTAGCTGTGGAATGTTAGAAATGTTTAAATTCTGGATATTTTGCAAAAAGTGAAAGAATTTGCTGATGGGTTAGACATTAGATGTGAGAGGAAAGGAGAAGACTCCACAGCTTTCAGCAAGAATAACAGTAATTAAGGTGTCATTTATAAAGATGGAAAGCATTTGAAAGGAGCAAGTCTGAATGAGAAATAATATATTTTCTTAAATGTATTGATCTTAGAGATAAGGGAAAGAGAAGAGGGCAGGGATTAAGAGAGAGGGGAGAGAGGGAGAGAGATCTATCAGTTTTCTCCCAAACATGCCCTAACAAGGAAGTGAACCCATAACCTGGCCATATGCCCTGATCAGAAATGAACCTACCACCTTTTGATGATGCTGAGCCAAACTGGCCATGGAAAATTTTTATATTTGGATATGTTAAGTTTGACATCCAAATGGAGATATGCAGAAGGCAACTGGATATATGAGACCTCAGTGGAGGGGAGGGGCATATAATTTGGAAATCATCATAGTAGAGTTAGTTTAAAGCCATCGGAACAATTAAGATTGCCTAGGGAATATCAATAGCAAAACAATCCTAATAACTGAGCTGTAGCAGTCTTCAGGATTTAGTGGCTGAGAACAGGTGAACCAGCAGAGAAGAATGAGAAAATGGATTGAGCTAAGGAGATCCAAGAGAGAACACCTCAGTAGCAACTGAAGTGTGTGAAGTAGAAAATGATCAATTGTGTTAACTGTGCTAACACAGAATGAGGACCAAGTCTTGACCATTGGGTTTGAAAATGGCAAGATATTGACAAGAGCTGTTTCAGTGGAGAATATAGCCTGACCAGGATGTCTTTAAAAGCATGTGAAAAGAGAGGCAGTGAAAAAGAGTGAATGAAGTCTCATCTTTTCAAGCAATTTTTATGTAAAGAGAAATAGCTCATCACTAGAAGGAGATCTCAGGGTGAGGGAAGGTTTTTTGAGGATGGAAGATACATAAAATGCTTGGAGGCTCATAGGGATGGTGCCTTAGGGGGAGAAACTTGCTGTAAGATGAAGTGATGACAATTGTGGTGGGGGAAGACTTTAAGTAACTTCAGTAAGAAACAGAGGAAGCACTCTTTTTTTCTCAGTTACTGAAATGTAGAAGCATCTAGCAAAAAAGTAACAGCTTGTATATTTGAGAACTGCATGAACAAGCTGTGAAAGGGCTAAAGAAGAGCATACATATAATTTCAGAGTTTGGACGTGAAGATGAAATTGATGTAACTTTTTAGGATAACATCATTAAGAGGCATACATTACTAATTGTCACCTTATATAGCACCTTTTCTTATGTCTTTTATAACTCTCCTCTTGACCAATTTTGAAGAGTACACTTGTATTTTAGGGGAAATTTGATTTATAAATTGAAAGAAGTATTTAGGTGGCATGAGAAAATCATAGCACTCCTTGTCAGTAACCTGTATTTTTCTTCCTATTTCTTTAGAATTCTGTTTTATGCCTACAGGTTATTGGGATACTACATTAACACACATTTTGCTTTCAAATCCCATCTGAGTTTCTGGGTTGATCCCTCCTGATTACAGTAACATTGATTGCTGTCTAAATTTGTTGCAGTGTGCCTGAATACTATGACTACGGTCATGGAGTAAGTGAGGATGCCTATGACAGCTACGGTAAGACCTTTTCTTTACTAAAACTGTGAAATCAGAACATTCATCAGTCACTGACAACTCAGAAATTACTTCTATCTTTCTCGCCCCAGTTTTTACAGAAGTCCAGACTCAGATGATTTATGTAATTCCAGGGTGAGGTTTGACATATAGAGCCAGTGCCAGAAAATTGGACAGATCAATTTGATCAATATTTCAAAAGCAATTATTCACAATCATAGATCATTTTCAACAGCAACAATAAGTCTATCTGAACAGTGTCTTATAAGTTTCACTGTGTCCATTGTCTCACTCATTGATCTGACAATAATCATGTGTGTTTCCTGCTTTCAGAAAGATCACTAGAGTAATATACAATTGAAATATTTAAGAACTTTTAAGGGCAGATATTGTAGCTTTCAAGTTATTTTCTATAGTGTGTGTCATTCTTAAAATTGCCAGATAATGCTTGGCTCATGAGAATTAATATTCAATAAGTATGTTACCCTATAAAATCAATTTTTAAAACTACATTGCTTAATTAAAATACATAACACTTAGAATTAGTTGTAATTTAATTCAGTAAGATTTTACTGAGTGCCTGTGAAATGTATAAGTATACTACATCACTTTAAAAGGTAGTTACTGGTTTCTTAAAAGACATCTACAGCAACAATAGTTGACCACCTTGAAAAACACTCATTTAAGTGTTTCCAGGCCCAAATTTTATTAATATAATGTCAATGCCACTCGGTTCCCATTTATAGGAAGCAATAAAGGAGACAATACATGTTCCTCATGTGGGGTTCCACATGACGAAATTGTAGCCCTGCATAAGGATGGCATTTGGATGGACCAGACAACAGGAGGAAAAGAGAAATTACTATTCTACTTGGACTCACAGTCACCAAACTGACTAATTTCTCTCAGTATAATATCAATAGGCTGAACTTAAAAATAGGAGTAGGAAAGTAAACCAATATTATAATTGCCATTTATAAGCTGATTACTTATATTTTTCTCATGTATTGCTTTATGATAAATTGTAATATTAAATATTCTTTATCTCCACTTAACAATGAGGAAACTGAACCACAGAGGTTAAGTCAACTCCTTTTTTTATATTCTCATCAATGGTTAGAACACTATTAATTAATTGCTGTGACCACATACAGGGCACCTAATGTAGCTCTGTGCTAAGCAACCCATAATGAGGATTAGAGACCATGGAGATAATCCTCATTACACATTATATGTATATCTATATAACCAATCCCCATTAGTACCCTGCAGGGTACACATTCACATTGTCATCTGAATGTTACAAATGAGGAACTAAGGCTTAGGGCATGCAGTAACCTGCCTCAAACAACCAGCAAAGGACATAGCAGCAAGAATGTAAAGTCAAGTTTGTCTCATTTTGTTTCTGTTGTCAGGAGTGGAGGCAGAGTTCTGTGGACCATGGGAGAAAGAGAACAGGGTCTGTTACTTTAAACTTGAATTTGTTTTAAAGAAAAGATATTCAGCTTAGTGAGATCTCATCCAAATCTTGCCAACTGCTGTCCTACTAATCTAAGGGATGAAGATTTTCTACAGTATTTTACAGGAAAAAATAATAATTAATACACAATGAGCACCAGACTTCACCTTCTCCAGCATCAGCCCCATAGACCTAATATTTTGCTCCTGAGAGAGATAAGGATATTCTCTCTTTTAAAAAAAATTTTTTTTTATTGATTAAGGTGTTACATAGTCTCTTAAAAACAACTTAAACATATTTTCAGAAATTATTTCACAGAAATAATAGGTGATGGACATGTTTACATAGGTCCAGCCCAGTTGGTGAGCTACTGTAGAAAGTACAGCTTTAATTTTGTTCTCCATATTCTTTCCTCATTGGAAATAGAGCTCAAAGCCATCATCTGGTCTTTATTAAGAATAATATCCTCAAAACAGGCCTTCTCCAAAGCCACATGCATGGGCCAGGGCAGCCCCATCCTATAACTGCAGCAGTCTCTGAATTCAACACAGCAATAAGTCTATCTCCACTGTTCCAGCACATTCTTATCCAAATGGGAATCAAACCTCATGCCTTGTAAGATCAGTTATTGAGGATGATAGATGAATAGGTTACAATATGGGCCTTTAATTCATTCAACTTGTTTAGTGCACATAAGTATTGCCAGGCCCTAGGAATATGATGGTGTACAAGATAGACTTTGTCCCTCCCTAGGTTCTACTGTCTGTCTACTGTTGAGAAACAAGGCTACATATAAAAAATGGGGCCATGTTTTAAACCATGTGAGGCAAGAGTTCTACAAAAGGTCAGAGACCATTACTCTTGAATATTTATTTAATGGGTAACACGTGTAAGCCTTTGTCTCAATCCTGGGCATACTGCAGTGAACAATCTCTTGCAGTTGCATGCTAATGAGAAGACATTATTTATGCATCACTTTTTAAAAATGAAATTTCATTTGCAAAAACGCGGTTATTAGTTTTTACACTTGTCACATCAACCTGAGAGAAATCACACTGTCAGCTTTACTTTACAGCTTTGCATGGCAGGGATGGAGTTCATGATATATGATTAGGTAGTTTGTAATGAGTTGAGATTCCTAATTCCAAATTCTTTACATTTTATTTTTTATTTACTTGATTTGGATGATATTGGTTAATGAGATTATATAAGTTTCAAGTGCACAATTCTGTAATACATCATCTGTAAATTGCATTGTGTGATTACCACCCAAAGTTATATCTCCTTCCATCACCATATACTAGTACTTGACCCTCTTTATCCTTTATAGGCTAACACCATCTAAAGCAATAGGGAAAAGTGTGTGAATACAAACTATTGCTTCTCAGACTTAATGGAAATTCAGGAGCCACAGTCAGGAGATCAGACCTTAGCTCTGTAAACGATGGGTCTTAACATTGTTTTTGGGGGGGGGGTTCTTTTTGGGTTTTTTGCTGAGGAAGGAGGCTCCACACAAGCCAGAATTCCAGCCTCTCTAGTTCATCCCATCCCCCCAAAATGTCTGGGCTCACTGTGGTCCATCTGTGGTAAATACTGAGCAACAGAGTATGGGTCAGGGAACTCTGAACAAAAGTGCCTAAGTTTTAAATGATGCAGATGTATACTCACTTTATTTTATTTTATAAGAGCTATTTTTTGCCAGAGGTGTTTAGAAATCTAAGCAGATACAGAAGTCTAACCTAAAAATAAGTTATTTTCTTAATATAAAAATAATACAGTATAGAAAATTTAGGTTCAAAAAGAAGGAAATTTAAATCACCCTAAATTACACTACTATATTTATTTATTCTTTATTTTTTGTTATACATTTTACCAATTTGTATCATCGTGATACATATTCTATTTTTAAAATACAACTTAGACTGCTTTAGAAAAATTCCTTTAAGATTTTTTTATCCTAAAATAAAGAAGAAAGGTTTACTTTCAGTTTGTTGTTTTTTATCTTCACCCAAGGATATTGTCTCCACTGATTTCTAGAGTGGGAGGGAGGGAGAGGGGGAAAAGCAAGAGAGGGAGGGAGGGAGGGAGGGAGGGAGGGAGGGAAAGAGAGAGAGAGAGGGAGGGAGGGAGAGAGAGAAACATTGAGGTGAGAAAGACACATCGATTGGTTGCCTCCCACACATTCCCTTACTCGCCGAGGTATATACATGTCCTTAACCAGAATTGAACCTAGGACACTTTGGTATGCTTTAAACACTGAGCAAAACTGGCCTCTTATTTTGTACCAATACAAAATACAAAGTTTAAAATGTTTTCAGATGTACTATCAGAATTAACTATTAATATGTTCAGTTGAAAAGGAATAGTCCCTTCTTTTGTGTAACCAAGAAACAAAGAAAATACTTACATGTAAATCCATGTGGTCATGAGATTTAAATTTGATAATTCTCATACTCTCATATCCTATGTATATTGACAATAAAAAAAGGACCAGGTCAAATGACAAGAAAAAGTAAGTCCTTAGCATGACAACCTTGAAGCCTAATTAAATTAATACACATTACCTGCACTCAGCTTTTGGTATTAAGTATTATGTAAAGTGAGGTTTAAGTACAGAATTCTGGCTGTTCATCCTATGCTACCCAAATAGGAAGAAAAATTTTAATTATGTATGTGGAACAGTGATTTAAGGATCCACTTATGTCATATGTAGCTTGATGTTGCTTATTTTTCTATACCTCACATATTAACTACCTAGTATCCACTTATATATCAACTTTAATAAACTCTGAACAATCTTTAACATCAATAACATTTATTCCAAATGTGAATCTTGCATCTCCACTTACATTCACTTTCATTCTGAATTAATAATTTCTCTCTAATATTTGGAATGTCTGTATTTTTATAAAATCATAGCCCCAAATCTCAGCTTCCCAGCAACATGCTGGATTCAAATAGTATGTGGGGAGGCTCAGGGTCAGTTGCTGCAAACTTCACCCTTTCCCTTGGGCTGGCAGAAAGAACTGTGGGGCAAGCTGAGGTATGGGCAAGGAAAGGAGGAATGCTCTCTGGGATTAACTGGCTCCTGCACTCAAAAGACTCAGACACATAGCTCATTTAGGATCCCTGCAAATGGCCTTAAATAAGCCAGTGGAAGTAAAAACCCAATCATTCACTTTGAATCTTCATACATTGTGTTGTGGGCATCACCAAATGAAGTAGTATTTGTATCTTTGGGGCCTCTGATTCATATGGAAAGAACAAATATGTCGACTTCCAAGAAAATCAAGTATCATTTGGGGCTTCATAACAATTAAATTATTCAAGATATTAGCAAAAATGTAATATTAAACTATTTTTCGTATATCAATGTAAACATAATGTTTAAATAAATATTAGGATTAAAATAAATATCATTATTTATTATACTATTTAATGTGTTAATATTCATTAAAAATTTCATTACTCTCTATTAACATTTAATTAATGTTACATAATTATCTAATTAACACTTAAAATATTAAAATACCGATAACTTGAATTTGTTTTTTGAAACCTGAATTTTTGACTTATAGGAATTGCAAACCAGTTTCTGCATTTTAAAAATATTTCCTAATTTATGATTCATCAGAGTTGTTTTGGATACGTCTAATTAGGTCATAATTCAATGAGAGCATTTTAAATACAGTACATAGATCAGCTTGGCTCAGCAATGCTCCACCTAAGAAATACCCTCTAAATTCTCCTCAAGACTAACAGCTGAGAAAGGTCAGCAATAGTCTCTTCTCGGAGAAAAGAGTGTTTATTAAAATGTATTTAATGTGTGAACTGAAGAGCCAATTATGTACCCATTCTTCAGTAGCGTTTTGGATGACAGCTGTGTGGAACCAAGGAGGATAATATTAATACACTGTCTTGAAATCAATGAAAGCAAAAAGAATTTTTGTGTCATATTCTAGAACATTTGAGTGCCTCACTTCAAGTCAATTGCAGAACATGAATGTACTAATTTTGTGTTTGAGAAATTGGAATGATTATCCTCCCGGTGTGAAAATAAGCCCTACGTTAGTTAATATGTAAAACAGCAAAGAAAAATGAAGCTAACTGGCCATCATGCTAGCCACGTGACTCCAGAACAAAGCCTGTTTTCAATAGTAAATAGAAATACAAATTTGAGGACGGGTGCTTTTACAAAGGAAGCTGAGTTTTCTTAATACGGGAAAGATTTTATCAGTCATTTTAAAAACGAATACAATTTTTTTTAGAATTTATAAACATTGAAGTTGTTATATGATTAGCTATTGCTTATCATATAACAATACTATGAACAAATACTATGATTTATTCTATTTAAATTTTAATATAGGTTGTTGAATTTTACTTTTAGCTGAAAGACTTATGATATTGCATTTTTAAATTCAGTTGTAAAATTAACTTAAAATTTTTAATTTTCTGTTTCTTATTATTGCAGAGATTTCCATGAGGTGGATATCCAATCCAACTTGTCTTGATAATAGATTATGTTGCCAAGGCAAAGAACTATCTAAAAGAGCAATGTACCATTACACTACTTCATTGCTTGCATTGCTAATTCTATTAACTGTTTCAATTATGTTTTGAATTGTGCACTCCTAAAATCAGCAATTTCAGGCAAAACTGGACCTACTTGTCAGTATTCTAAATCAGAGGTATTTTTACCTTAATTAGACATTTAAGAATCACCTGGTGAATATTGAAAAAATACCAAGGTCCAAACATACATATATATATATATATATACACATACACACACACACACACACACACACACACACACACACACACACACACACCTACATTTAGGTAATAGAAATAGAATTCAGTCCCTTTTTGAACAACTGTGTATTAGACAGTTAAATCTCAGACTTGACTTTGTCTAAAATGTACCCAATGGATACAAGTCCACAGAAAAACTCTCATGTCATGTTGAGACAATAAAACTAGCCACAGGAATGTTTATTTTTATCACTTTCTTTCCTGCTGAGTTCATGATACAATCATTTTAACTGAGTGGGGAGGGAGAGTTGAGAGACCTATTGTCAGAATCTTGGGGTGAACAAATATGTATGAAAAATATATTCAACATGGTATAGATTTATATTTAGAATGTTGAAAAAAGGAACTGGTTTTAAAACACAAAATACAGAATATAAAATACAAAGCTAGGAAATCATTTTCTTGCCCACTTGGAAATATACAAGCTATGAAAGTATATATCCAGGAGATATGCCTCCTTAGGAAGTCTTCACATAATTTCCAGTGTTTGAGGAAATTTTGTGTTTATTGAAAGAGATCATAGATTTTTAAAAAGGACACATTGTTTGAAATAAATATAATACACTTAATTTATCATATATGTCATTATTTATTGATTGAGTCCATAGGAACTGCTGAAACTGTGCCAGTTGAAAATATAACTATTATTTTTGATGATTTATAATCAATGTGTTTTTGTATTAAACAAATGATTTAATCATACTGGTACCTTGTCAAGACTCTAGCTCAGTGGTAACAAGATATGCCAGTAAAAACCAAAACAAAACCTAGACTACATAGGTCAGTTTCTCTGGAGAAAGTTCTCAGAAGGCTCTTTATACTCAGAGGAGTGCAGGCCGTAGACAGATAGTCCAGGAGGCTTTGGGCATTTGGATGTTCTGTCAGAGATAGGTCCTGTCATGGGCAAAGAGCTAAGATTCGGGCTGCTGAGAAGAGAGAGGAGAGCAAACAAAAGAGACTGAGTGAGATGATGTTTTATAAGTTAAGGGCACGTTTCTGCACAGAACTACCTTCACATTTGGGAGACCTCTGGCCACCCTTCCTTCTAACCAGCTGCCTACAAATTTGGCAGTTCCTACTCCCCCATCAGGTTTGATAATTTGCCAGAACAACCCATGTAATTAAGTAAAGTGCTATACTACAAATCGCAGTTTCATTGAAGCAAAAGGATAGGAAGCAGAACCAGGCTGAGGGAGAGAGAAAAGACAAGGTCTGGAGAGTGAAGCTTTTGAAAATTTCAGGGCTGCATTATTCTCCAGGCAGCCTGATGTTTAACAACAAAGTATTGCCAACTAGGGAAACCCATTGAAGCCTCAGTGTTCAGAATGTTTTTATGGTTTCATAGTGTAGGGACGATAGACTGAACCATCTCAATATTCATCCTCCTCCTCTTCACAGGTTAGGCTAATATCACATGGCCAAAGCCCACCCCCTAATCTCATGGTTGGTCTTTCTGGCAGGACCAGCGCCCATCCTGAGTTATCTCATCTGTATCAACTATCAGGTGTGGTCAGAGGGATCCACCATGGATCCAGGCGCTATAGGGTTTAGAAGTCAACTCACAGTAGTCAGGGACAAAGGCTAGCCAAGATATTTTGTGACACAAGTGGTAAGATGAGAGCACCAACCTACTAAAGATGACATAAGCCGAAACCGGTTTGGCTCAGTGGATAGAGCGTCGGCTTGGGGACTGAAGGGTCCCGGGTTCCATTCCGGTCAAGGGCATGTACCTTGGTTGCGGGCATATCCCCAGTAGGGGGTGTGCAAGAGGCAGCTGATTGATGACTCTCTCTCATCGATGTTTCTAACTCTCCATCTCTCTTCCTTCCTCTCTGTAAAAAAATCAATAAAATATATTTAAAAAAAAAAAAAAAAAGTTGAAAGGTGACATAAGCACATTGGGACAAAATCCCAGAGATTTAGAGCTCATCAAACAGCCAGTTTAACATTAAAGCCTGATTTTTTTTTATACCTCCCATGGTGTTGGTCTGAGAAAACAGTGGGCTCATATCTGTTCTCAAATATAGAAAGGAGGGATTTAGGGAGAGTAAGACAATCAAATAACTACAAATGCATTCTCTTCATTTGTGAAGCTATGTCACCAAGCCTGCCTTCTCCAGTGAATTAAAGACATTATTGGAATTCTTTGAGAAGGGAGTTATTATTTTATACCACCATTTTTATTCCTTCTTCCATTATTTCTCATGAATTCAGTGGCTGAATTCTGTAGGCTTTTCATTGATTCTGGATTTTATTTGGCAATAATAAAACTAGTTTTTAAATCAAGCAGACAAGTTTCTTTGTTATATCCAATTATTATTTACTTTTTTTCCCCTGTACCTTCCATTTTGGAAATTCTTTCTCTAGCTGGCATCTCTGTCTCCTTTTTACTTAGATGAGATCTTAATTCCAGTCTAAGACGACAGATATTTAAATTTGAGAACCACTGGCCTGCATTACTCGACAGCTTGAAGATATTATATAGCAGAGTTAAGAACAAAATATAAGTTTGAATTTTAAGTATATATGTCAGTCATTAATACATGGTAATTAGAAATTAAATGGTTCAAATTGAGTCAGTTTATTATGAAATATGATAATCTGTAAAATGTGTAAGGTAAGGATTAAAACTGAGTAAGCAATTAAAAAATACCACCATCACCAAAGGGAAGGAGTCTTATACTAATCACAATATATTTTTCTTACAGTGATTTTTAACATTCCAAATCAAGGTAACCTCACCTGGGAAGCTAATAAAAATCACCCATTGAAAGTTGGAATGCCATTCTTCATGTAATTTTTTTTACCCTCCTGGAGTTCATAATTAGAAACAGCAGTAATTCAAACAATTTGGCTTAACACTGAAGATCAAATTGTAAACCATACTATGATCTGGAAATTAGGTATATGCAAGAAGTAAACTTATTGATATTAAACAAGAGTAAGTAGATAAATGGAGATGGGTTAAGAAAAATGACTCTAAGATTCCCATACCAAAACTAAAAAAGAAACTGGGTTTAATTCTTAGGTTAAAAATTCAAGCCATGGCCACAGACTCACATCACACTAAACCAAAGTAAAGTTAATAGAGAAATACCAAGCATCAATTATTTAGTCCATGGGTGTATTTCAGAATTTTAGCCTCAAATATTTCAATAATTTTCCTCATATTATTCATATATTTGTCAACTGTCTATTTGAAGTTACCCATTTATCTTTGCAATATGTAGCACATTTTAAATATTTATATCTGTTGTTTATGTAAAGTTTGAACTTTGGAGTTAGTTGTTATTTATTTCACTAGTGGCCCGGTGCACGAAATTTGTGCACGGAGGGGTGGTTCCCTCAGCCCAGCTGCACCCTCTCAATTGGGGACCCCTTGGGAGATGTTCAACTGCCAGTTTAGGCCTGCTCCTATAGGGATCGAGCCTAAACCAGCATTCGGAGATCCCTCTTGCAATCTGGATCACTGGCACCTAACCACTCACCTGCCTGCCTGCCTGATTCCCCTAACTGCCTGTTTGCCTGCCTAATTGCCCCAACCCCTCTGCCTGCTTGCCTGATCACCCCTAACTGCCTCTGCCTGCCTGATCAACCCTAACTGCCCTCCCCTGCTGGACTGATATTGCCCCCAACTGCTCTCCCCTGCCAGCCTGCTCTAGACCCCAACTGCCCTCCCCTGTTGGCCTGATATTGCCCCCAATTGCTCTCCCCTGCCAGCCTGCTCTAGACCCCAACTGCCCTCCCCTTCAGGCCTGATCTCACCTCCAACTGCCCTCCCTCCGCTGCTGGCCTGATTTCACCCCCAACTGCCTTTCCCTCCCACCTAATTTGGTTCTAATTGGTCGGTTTCTATGCCAGTCAGCGTCAAAAGCTCTGCCTCAGAGGCAGCCATTGGTTTCTCAGAATTGACCCAGATTTGGTTCTGATTGGTCGGTTTCTATGCCAGTCAGCGTCTCTGGGCCTATCAACAGGGCCTGATCAGAAAGGCAGGGCTGATCAGCAAACCTGTTGGAGGCTTGTAGAGAAATGGAGGCAGGGCTGCTGGCCAGACTGGGACAGAAAGAGAGAGGGAAGTGGTGATCCAAACCTGCCACAAAGGCAATGGATCAGTCCCTGCTTTTCTCTTCAGGCCTCTCTCTGGCCCTGAATCACAGCCCCCTCAGCAGTCAGTGCTGGGGCACCGTGTCTGTAGCAGAAGCAAACTGACTTCCGGTTGGTTGAGCCTCAGTTATTACTGGATGTTATGACCCAGGGTTTTTAATATATTAGGATGGTTAAAATGACCAAATGGAGCCGAAACCGGTTTGGCTCAATGGATAGAGCCTCGGCTTGGGGACTGAAAGGTCCCGGGTTCGATTCCGGTCAAGGGCATGTACCTTGGTTGCAGGCATATCCCCAGTAGGGGATGTGCAAGAGGCAGCTGATCGATGACTCTCATCGATGTTTCTAACTCTCTATTTCTCTCCCTTCCTCTCTGTACAAAATCAAAAGCCACTTATGGATTTCACATAGAGACTTTTTCAAAGATTAAGTAGTTGTGGCTGCTTTTGAAGAGAATTTTAGTATTTAGGACAACTTCCCCAATAGCAAGAGATGCTCCTCTTCAAAAGCTCCAAAAAACCCAGCCCTTCTCTAGTTTATAAGATCCATACCAGAAATCATTATCTTTCTTAAGATTTATCAAGAAAGCTAATCCATAAACATTTACTAGTTGTTAAGGAAAATATAATTTTTTTGGCATATTAAATAAAGTGTGCATTTGAAAAATTTAATGGGTATCTTAAATGGGTTTGTTCTCCTGGTTCCATCTCCTAATTGACTCTAAGTCTATTTCTTCGAAAAGAATAACATGACTTTCCTTTTGAGAAATATATTTTAAAATTTTAACTTTACCAACAACACTCCTTGTATTTCCAGACCCAATAATTTTTTAATGAATATGACAAAATACTTGTACTTTAAGAGATCATTGTAGTCATCAACTTCAATTGTCTAGAATGAAGTCAACGGTCAGCTCAAGCTAAGCCTAGTATGGAATTTCTTGCTAAGGGATTTGGGTTTGATCTTGAATGTGCTATATGAGCAATTGAACAGGCCTAATCAATTGTCCTTGGTAAAGTACCTCTAGCTCAAAGGTAGAGAAGAGTAGAGAGCATATATACCCGCACATACACAAACATATACACATACACATATACACAGTATGGAATATATATAAAACATATACCAATTAAATATATAGTAGTAATAATATACAATGTCATATATTTTATAAGTATATATTTAATAGTACATATAATTTATTACATAATATGTTATCATCTATTTTATAGTTTAAAATATAAGTATTTTATATTGTTGTATTTTATAACTGGAAAATATACGCAATAATAATTTTATATATCTATATGCTATAGCATGGATAAAGTCATGGAAGACCCAAAAGATAACTAGGTAGCTAGCTTTCTGAGTGAATATAATAATGGTTTGCATCAATTGCCAATGATAAACTTGAGAAGAGTATTAGGCAGTATGGAGAAAAAGGTTAAGTTTAGTTTCAAAAAGTTGACTTTGAGACACCTGAAGAGTTGTCTCACAGACAGTTTGATATGCATGTCAGAAGCTCAGAATGTTTTGTGACAATTAAAATGTATCATCAGTATTTAGAATAAGAGCCTTGCATAGGGGTTGTTCAAAAAAGAAGAGGCTGAACTAGAATTCAAATGCAGCCCTGGGGATAAGACTCTTAGGACTCCCATTCAAAGTGAGTGATCCATCTGAGGGAAGCCTGGGGTTTCTATTATGGGTACAAAATAGAAATGTAAGTTACTTAAACATAAGTAATGTATTCAATAAACATTTACCAGGTGTCTGTCATGTGCATCATAAGATTCTATAGTTGAGAATGTTTAGAAAGTTCTAGTCCTTTATTATTCTCAAAGTGGATTATCCCAAGTGTTACTTTTTTTTTTAACAGGATACATCTAATTAAAAATCTGAAACAGTGATAAAAGCTGTAGATGCTTTCCATAGACTGATTGAATTTCCTGAGAGCATTAACCAATGGTGAACTAAAGTTAACTCTTCTTGGAACATAATTCACTATGTTCATCTGTCAAAACAGATGCCGGTCATATATTTCACCTTCAGTATTTTTTTTCCTTTACCATTTGCATCTTAAAACAATAAATTCAATGATTATAAATAGTGGCCATACAAATTGTGTGGATGAAATAGTTGAACCATTAATATCTTTAAATGCTCAGAGCAGAGCAGATGATCCTTCCATTCACTTTGAGTGAATGAACACCTAGATTTGCTCATTAACAAATTCAATTCATGCAGCCCACATTTTTGTCAACAACATTAAAGCTACAATCTCACTCAGTCAGCTAATTAAGTGTTTGTTGTTGAAATCACCAATTAGTATATAAACCAAGAGGAGTGAAATAAAATTAAGTCCTATTTTTAGGAAAGGAAGGGAAAGGGTAAAGAAGGGGCAGTCAGGAAATTTTAGATGAAAGGGATGGTGGAAAGATGTTAAAAAGATGCTAAGACAGTTATAGATAAAAATTCTGAGTGATAGCCTGGCCACTGTGTGGCTCAGTTGACATAGGAACCAGAAGGTCACATTGCCCCGGTTTCAGGCTAGATCTCCAGTAGAGGGTATGCAGGAAGCAGCCAATAGATGATTCTCTGTCATTGATATTTCTATCTCTTTCTCTCTCTTCCTCTCCCTGATATCAATAAAAACATTTTAAAAATTCTGAGTTTTAGTTTCCTTATCTTAAAAAGGAAGGCAACAGCCAGGACTGGTTTGGCTCAGTGGATAGAGTGTCGGCCTGCGGACTGAAAGGTCCCGGGTTCGATTCTGGGCAAGGGCATGTACCGTGGTTGCTGGCACATCTCCAGTAGGGGGTGTGCAAGAGGCAGCTGATCGATGACTCCCTCTCATTGATGTTTCTAACTCTCTATCCCTCTCTCTTTCTCTCTGTAAAAAAAAATCAATAAAAATATATTTTAAAAAAATAAGGAAGGCAACATTAGCGCATATCTTGCAGGAAAATTGTATTTGCTGATAATATACAATACATAAAATGCCTAACACTGCACTTCACCTTTAGTTTTAATAGGATTGGTAGTTTAAAATTACATAAAGAAAATAGATGTTATTATATGAATTACAACAATAAAGTATCTATAACATATTTTCTTTGGGAATAAATAACCATAAAACAAGTATATATTTGAAACATGTTTTCACAAAGAATTATACTCTTCAGAAAGTTCAGAAACTTAACTGAGACCAACCAACTGGTCTCAATGGCTTAGAGTCAGTATGAATTTTCATCAGCCTTGTTGTAATACTCTTTAATGACTGAAAAACCAAAACACTGGCAGCCAGTAGTACTGGAGTTTAACTTAGGCTTCCTACTTTACTTGTGGTTTTTGTATATTGCTTTATAATGCACCAAAAATAAACAGCATGTGTGTTTTCAAGGGCTTTTTGAGATTATTTTTCAGATCTTAGAAATATAAAGAACTAGCCATGTTGGTCTAGCAAAGTGTGAACACAGAGCTGTGCTCTCAGGAATCACCATGAGTCCTACATCCTTTCTGAACTGATCTTTAAAAGTTAATTTACTCAGAAGGTGGCATTTTAAACCTACTTTCAGAAAGATAAGCATTAAAAGTTTACTTTCCAGGTATTTAATGCCAACTTTTCCTCAAATGGCTCCTTGTTCCTATACTGTGTTTTCCCCCTATTAATCCCACATTTATAGTATCTCTGGAGCAATCAGAGAATACAGTTTTGCAACATTAAAAACCAGATTTTTCTTTCCAACTCTGCATGCTCCCCAAAGTAACTTGGTCCCATAGCAGGAATGAGCACACTTTGAGAAATGCACACCTCTTAATAGGCCTGGTTCTGCTGATGGCAGAGTACTTGAGGGCAGACACTTTTAAGTCACCAGAGTAACATTTAATGCACCAGAAGAGTAACCTGAGTAATTTGCACCTCTTTATCAAAAGAAAATGCTCCTCAGTGGTGCTTATTAGCATGTAATGGAGATGCACTCTGAGGCATTCTATAAAACTTGACTCAACTGGGTAAAAGAAATTGTGTGTTATAAAACCAGAGATGGAGTAATTTTTAAAAGAAATATTGCTATATTTCAAATGTATGCAACACTATAATCTAATTGCTAACAATGTGTTTCTGAATAAGAGTCATGTTTTACTTATTTTTCATAACTGATTTTAAAATTCTGATTTATTTAGTAATAGCATTTTATTGATGTGTACCTCACAAATATTTATGGTGTTCTTACCACATGTCTGCCACCTTTAAAAGTCTCTTCTCTCGTAGATCTTAAAGTTCAGTTTAAAAATCAAGGCCAGATGATACAAAATAATTAATGCAGAAAAGTTTTTAAAGAAAATGAATTCTTGCCCAGTGTAGCTTAGTTGATTGAGTCATCCGATGCACCAAAGGGTTGCTGGTTCGATTCCTGCTCAGAGCACATGCCCAGGTTGTGGGGGCCTGATCCCCAGTAGGGAACCTGCGGGAAGCAGCAGATCCATGTTTCTCTCTAACATCAATGTTTTCTTTTTCCTCTCTAAAATTAATAAAAAATAATTTTTAAAAAATAAAATGAGTAATCTTAAATAGTTTAATTGCATCTGAATTCATATTTGCTCAAAAAATTACTTCTTAGAGATGAATAAATGCTAGATTTCAGTCCAAGTTCAATTGAATGATGGAAATTAGTAGCTGCTTACTCCAGACTTTCCCCAGCATTTTCTTCAAATATCAATTATAATTGTGTTGTAATCTATTAAATTTCATGTTAGCTTTGTCCTGTGATCTCCTTGAGGCTCCTTAAACTCTCTTCTTAAGCAGGCCTAAGTACAACAACTGGCATATTGGAGATCTTTTATAAATAATAAAGAAATAAAGTTTATTTTATAAATGCTTTCTTTGTCCCCTTTCCTTATTTCATATACAAATGGTACATTAAAACCTGAATTAGGAAGTCTAGAAATGGTGGGAATTTGATCAAGGCACTTAAGCTCCATTTCTCATATCCTAATTTGCTATTTCCAGATCCACAATTCTGTAAACCATTCCAGTAATTTAAACTATGCAGACAGTTATTTTTCACCTTCTTGAAGTAATAACTTATTTGCTCAATTTACATGCATAGTCTAGCCAGTGCTTCTCATCTTACAATGATCCTGATATTGAGAGCATTTACTTCCTTGATTGTTTTCCAGGAGGACAAAGAAAGTTTATCTCTAAATTTCATTGTCTGCAATGATTTTTCTTTTAACTGACATCCTAGAATATGTCATGGGAATACATACAATTGGCCAGGACTCCAAAATTTGCATGTAGCCCTAAAATATTTTAAATCTACTTCATCTGCTAAATAGGAGAACCCAAAGATAGACAGACAGATTCTAAGTGCATTCCTAGTTCTTTATAACTTCAAATTTTAGAGAATTCCCACTATGAGAACCTTATAAAATTTCTCTCCTTGTGTGTGGATTTTTCCCATGTGCAGCATTCCATGATGAACTCAAATTAATATTCCTTTAGATTTCTAAGAATCATTTATATCTCTAATACTTATAGGGTGGGCAAAAAGTAGATTTACAGTTGTGAGAATAGAAGAGCTTATTCTTGTATTATTATTATTTATTAATGTTGTATTATTTGCTAGATGAACAACTGTAAACCTACTTTTGCCTCACCCTGTACAGTGAAGAAATACAAGAGTTTCTGGTGAGCTGTGAGTGCCAATGACACACTACATGATGACAAAGGAAAAACATCCAGTACAGATCACAGACCATACATTCACTGAGACAAGCTAGCTTGTATTACTATATGATAATATGAGTGTCTATATTGTGTATAAACACCATGATATTAGAAAAATATAGACCATGGAAATTGGAACAAATAAAATATTTTCCTGATCTCAATTCCTATTATTGAGAACATGTAAACAGTGAACCCAAGACCTGAATTAAGTTAAATAAATCCTTGATTTCCTCTACTAATAGTAAAGAATCTCTAAAACTCACTTTGCCTGGGTAGAAATGCATTTTGGCTGACTATCTGGTTATAATTTCAGTAGACTTCTAGTACTTCCCCTCTTCCTAGCCTTTTCAAGGAGGAAAGAGCATAGTATTAATTTCCATAGAGAAAACTATAGAAGACCACACTTTTGTGCAATGAAACATTTTTACACCATTTTATAATCGGATTTCACTATGACTGTTTCACTAAATCCAGCAGTGAATACTTTTGGTACATAGCTAATTAGTCCTTGAGTAAGAAGTCTCACTTCAACTTATATCTAAGATTTCCAGTTTTAGAGCTTTTAAAATTTGTGCAGAATTTCTTCAGCTTAGTTATTACTGTTTTCAAGGTTGTCATTGGAAGCTCTTTCTACCTTAGTTCCTAAAGGTAATCATTCATTCATACAATCTTCATTGCATTCAAGCCCTATTAGGCACTGTATATTTTCCATGCATTTGGCTTATAGCTGCGAACAGTGACACTTGTCATTTCAATCTTGGTCAACAGTTGAGAAGTGAAAAGTTTTAGTCCATCAATTAGGTGTCTAGAGTTTTAAAAGTCAAGTAAAGCCACATCAATTAGTTCATGTTAAACATGTTCTGCAACAAGTCCCCAAGATGATGCCAGTTTAAAAGTTCCAACAGATCTGGGGGTGGATGTGGCCGGTATTGCTGTCACTCTGCTCAAGGTTGTTTTGCTATTTTGCAGAACCTACCAAGAACATAGAGCATCTGAAAAAGGATCCCAAACTTCCATAACCTGGGGAAACTTACAATCTATCTTAACTCTGCTCCTAAATCCTAATGACTGCAACCTTGGGATTTCTAACAGTGGTTCTCAATCTTTCTAATGCCACGACCCTTTTAATACAGTTCCTCATGTTGTGGTCGCCTAAGACCATCGGAAAACACAGATGATTACATTATGATTCATAACAGTAGCAAAATTACAGCTATGAAGTAGCAACAGAAATAATTTTATAGTTGGGGGTCACCACAACATGAGGAACTGTATTAAAGGGTCGTGGCATTAGAAAGGTTGAGAACCACTGACCTAGAACAAATAAGGCAAATAGTGGTACATCACCTTTGTTAAAATTAATAACAAAATAGGTAAGACTTTACCACTGGAGGACATATTATTGGTTATTCATAGACAAAGTCTAAAACTTTTATTTCATAAAGCTAAGAAGGCACTTATGACCTTGTAAGCAAAAATTCATTTTCCATTCTAATACATCAGAGAAAGTTTTATTTAATTCCAGTCAAGTACATACATAAAATGCTTCTCTGAAATGTCTCCGTTGAGAAGTTCTGGCAGCTTGGAGTCCAGTCCTCCCTCAGGAAATCACAGCTCAAAGACCAACACCCACAACCTTCCACCAAAAAAAGGCAACAGGATCCAGAACAGAGTCAGTAAACCTTTTCTGCAAAAACCCAAACTGTAGCTAATTTAGGCTTTGCAGGCAGTGTGGTCTGCGTCACATTCACTCAGCGCTGCCTTTGTAGAGTGAAGCCAGCTTAGATCACATTAGTAAATAATCAGGCCTGTGTTCCAGTAAAACCTGATGTATAAAAATAGGCAGCTGACCAGATTTTGCTCACAGGCCAGTTTGCCTGACCTAGGTGTTCTGTGTTCTGAGTAAGGGTGACGTTTCTCTTATTTACTTAGATTCTCACTTCTATTTTACTCCCTGTCACATATTGAATTAAACATAGCATGAATCTTAGTGAAAGACATAATGTTTCATTTATCATCAGATATCATTTGTAATAAAGATTTCTTGGTGAAGGATATATTTACAAACCTGTGTTTGCCTATTTAAATGCTATTTATTTCTACACTGATACACTTTTGATTATTTTTCTATATTGTAGATAGTTATCCAATGTATAGTGAGTGCAAATTACATTTTTCTTACTGTTTTTTTCTAGAGATATTCTCAGGGTACTTGAACTATCTGAGGGTATATACCCCATATCAGTTTGTCTCAGCCTGCCATTTATGATATTGCCATTACCACCATCTTTTGTATCAACCATTAATGTCAACCATCTCTTTAAAGTAATCCTTTTTCTTATGTTTATACTTCCTCCCACCATAGTACCATGTATCAAGTCTGCTCTCTACTCAAAAAGTGAATTCTGTTCAAAAGACCCAGATAAGTTAGTTTCTGGCATCACATAAGTCACCACAAGCCCAATATTAAGTCTTTGGCCCTTTGATGGAGTCATATTTCTCATAGGTGGGCATCAACATTACAAATGCTATTTTCCACAATGCTCAAAAGCTTAGTTGCTTGTTTTTTACATGTTGGCTAGGTTCCAAAACATTGAGGTTTCTAAAAGTCTGATGAAGTGGTAAATAAGTTGTTTTCTAGAGTATTAATACCTCTTTATCTTCTAACTTCTTCATTTGGAAAAAAAATTAATATGAAATTTTTTTTAACCAATTTTGCTCCTTAAAATTTACTCTTCTTCATACCCTGATTATTTCTGATTTTGTCTAGAACAGTGGTCGGCAAACTGCAGCTCTTTAGCCTTTTCAGTGTGGCTCTTCCACAAAATACCACGTGTGGGTGCGAATGTACAGTGCGATTGAAACTTCGTGGCCCATGTGCAGAAGTTGGTTTTCAGCTCTCAAAAGAAATTTCAATTGTTGTACTGTTGATATTTGGCTCTGTTGCCTAATGAGTTTGCCGACCACTGGTCTAGAACAGTTTTGCACTAAGGACCTTAACCCAACCCTATAAAAATTATCTAGGGAAGCATTTTTTTAAAAGTACCAAACCCTGGCCACACCCTGTAGAGTTTTCTAGTCATTTGGTTAGGGATATATTAGTCATTTTCTGTTTTGTTTTAAGCTCCCAGGTGATTCTCAAGTTAACCAAGGCCTAAGAACTACCAGTTTTCTAAGCCTGATTTCTTTTAGGAGTCTTTATAAAGGATTAAATATGATACTTCTCTTTCTACTTTGTGGTATAGAAACTTAATACAATAAATGTGAAGTTACTGAAGAAGTTCAACTTTCTCCCTTTGAAAAAGTGCCCTACAAGTTTAATTCCAAGTGGCTGCATTTCAAAATATATACCCTTTTTGGATTAACTCACTATGATGGGGTCATATTTCTCTTTTGGGGGCATAAACATTACAAACGCTATTTTCCATAATAAGGCTTGAGCTGTCGGTGTTGAGATCTTGCATTCTCTTTTCTCGGGTTGACTCTTGTGTCTTAAACATGTTTGATACCTGTGAAACCACGTGAATGTTACTGTTTTTCTCTTGTTCATAGCCCCAGAAGAATGGGCCACCACCCGCTCCAGCCTGAAGGCACCACCATCAAGGTCAGCCAGAGGGGTATACAGGGACCACCCCTATGGTAGATATTGAAGGTCCTCCTCACCTGTGACCTCACCTCAAAGACAATTCATAGCCTCTGGTCTCCACATAAACAGCAACAAGACAAGTAATAGTCTTTTTTTTTTTTTTTTTCCTATTATAGGGATAACTCCTTTATGATTACTACCATATATTTCTTGTATTTCCTCTATACTGTTGGTGTGACATTGACATTAGTATTAATTTTTAAAGTGGACTAAAAGAGACATTGGCAAGCATTCTCTACAAACCATTCAGTAGGATGATATTCTCTTGGTTGTTTTTCATTGTTGTGTGTAATCTTTTTTTTCTTTTTTTCTTTTCTTTTTCTTTTTCTTTATTCTTTTAAGAAACAGCATGAATCTGTTGACAGATTTTGAATCTCAATCAACTAGCAGAAACTTTGTTTAGGGTTGCTAAAAGACTGTAACATGATTTTTGAAGTGGCTGATAATAAAGTTGTAGATAAGATGTTTTAACCTGTCTTTTAATATCTGTTAGTTAGATGAAGATGTTCGATATTAAGTTTGTAAATTTAATTTTAAATGCTGTTTTAATGGGGTTGAAAAAAAGCAGCTACTGTATGTATGTAGCCAACTGAATTTGTTCAGTGTTTTAACCTGTATTTGTTAAAAAAGAAAAACACACACACACACACATAAAGTTCCATGTGTAAGCTTCTCTAAATAGGAAACCACAATTTGTCAAATATGTTTGCCATAATTTGTCAATAAAGCTGAAAACTTTTGTAAAAACTAAATTTGGAATTACTTGTTTTCTAGCTTTAAATGTCTGCTTTATTTCTTCTTCAAGAGATGCCTAAAATGTTTTCTATTTAAAATTTACAAAAATGAACCCAAGCCTGTTTTAAGATATTTGTGTAATACTTAAAAATGTATTAATAACTTATATGGTTGTTAAATAATTTAAAAGTTAACAAACTAAACTGTTACATGAATCATGGTTAGTAAACACTAATGTATAACTTGTTAATGGAGAAAAATGGATTTAGAATAATAAATGGATTTTAAACTATCCTCTAAGCTTTATCTTGCTAAACACAAATTCTGATTGACTTGTTTGCATTAGCATGTCTCTCGTGAGAAAGAGTAATGGAGTATAAAGAGGTAAGATTACCACTTACCACTGTCTAAATGCCTAGTTCTTCAACCTTTGAGTTTCCCCGCACATTAAATATCCCATCCAACATGTAAGCATTGCGTAGATTCACTTTATTGTTTTCACTCAAAGGAGTGCGTGGACTTCATTTGCGTAGTTTATAACAATTTGTTTTTGACAAACAAATCATCAGTGTCACTGGCCAGTTGTTGCTATTCAACCTCAAAAACTTTATTTGTAATTTTCAGTGCTAAATATCACCGCCCTTGAAGGCAGTTTAGAGGGCTGATATTTCTTTTGAGACTATCAGACTTGATGGCTGATGATTATTAAGGAAATATGTCGCAGGACTCAAAGGATGACTAAACGTTAAACAGGTAACACTAATAGTAACTCTGTAATTTTGCCTATGTAACAGTAATGTTAAATATTCTCAGTTATTAAGTTCCTGATAGTTAAAAAAGTAAACCTACAAAAACATAACAAATAGGTCTATAGGTTATTAAAACAACTAATTAACATTAACTAGAGGCATCAAAATTATTTTACAATATATAACCCTCAAGGTAATAAACAGAACTAAAATTAATAATAATAGTAATGCAACTCTTGCTAACATCAAACGTAAGCTAAATTTTGATGGAAAAACAAAACAAAAAGAAAGTGAAAGACTTGATGGTAGGGATGAATGCCAAAACTGTTAATCTTTTAAATACAGTTTTTTTGTTTATGGTGGCTTTTGTCGATGTGATTGGTTTACTTTTTTGCTGCTAACCAGCTTAGGCATATTGATGTTCAGTTTTTGCAGCTGGAGTTGCATGCTAATAGTTTTATGAAGTGTGTGTCTGTCATCAATTAAAATTGTAAATATTTGCCTTTCACTAAATGCTCTTGAGTTATATTTAATTTTCTTTTTTTTATTCTTTCTCACTATTTCAGGTATTCACCAGCAAAGAGCACATAATTGAATAGCAGAAGTGATGGACTAGGAAAAATAGAGGTAAGCTTAATTTTTATCATCTCTGAAATAGATCATCTTTACCAACATGAAGCTATAGCTCTGAACTACAACACTAAATGCCACGTGGTAAAAAATTGAAAAGATTTATATTGTTGTCAAGGAACTGAGTTATTTTTATCTCCCTTGAAATAAAGTGACATACCTTAGTGTTTACCTGGCAAGACTTTCTAAGCTTATCCGGAAGCTTATTAAATGAAACATGAATTAGTAGCTAATATTCAGTCCTTTTCTTTGCTGTGAACTACCACATATTACCTCCTCTAAACTTTATAAATAAAGAATATTAAAATTTTTACTCTTCAGATATAAGAGAAGAAAATTACAATTATTGGCTGAGGTGCAGGGATGGGAAAGGGGACTCCATAACAAACCCTTGCCAATGAAGATAAAATTTATTAACATTAACATTTATTTAGTAAGATAAAATAACTAAACCTACTATCATTTCCCCCATTTATCCCACTGGATTTATCAATAAAGTTGTTTCTCCTCTGTCATTCTAGTTTGATTCACAGTACTTACTGCATACAAACACTATTGGAAATTGAGACTTGATTTATGTACACAAGGAATTGGAAACTTGAGGCAAAAACCTCCCACTGAAAACAATGCAAGGGCACATGTGAACTCCACAGACGGACCTGACATACAGAGTACTGAAATGGCCTTGCTATGATATTTGAAAAAGGGTAAACTACAAGTCTTCTCCTCTGGGGCTTGGTTCTCTTTTTACTACACAAATATCCAAATATCCACAATCAGTGCAGCCTTAAACAAGAAATGAGAGAGTGCAGAGTTTTCTTATGACTGGAGGTAGGGCAGAGGCAGGAAGCATGGCATGAAAGAGGTAGCCTGTTCATTCATGGATGAGGAAGAGAGAGCCACTGGTGAAGGGAGTAGGTTGTGGTAGTTTGTGACACAAAAAGTTCAGCAAGTGAGAGGGGCCCTGAGGACAAGACTCATGAAGGCAGCGTGAAGGCAAGCCTGGAGCGATGGAGTTCAGTCAGGTCATGGTTGTCCCTGAGCAGTGTGCTAAATTGTTTGGATTTCATTGGAAAAATAAAAGAAGGATGATGTAGGTTTGAAGTAAAGAATCAGAATTATCCCTGTAAGAAAATTTATCCCAAGTAACCAAGGCAAACCTCACATTTAGTCCATTTTGTAATTACTAATGCTTCTTCATCTGAGAGAGCTTCCCCAAAATTCAAATTTGTGAAAACAACTATGTAAAACCGTATTGCTTCAGTTAAGTGCCTTTGTTAAGCTGCACAATCAAAAAGCAGTTACAGAAAATATATTTTTGAAATTTTATTTATCAGTAGCATTCCACATCTGACTTAACCCTCAAAAAAAGGTTATGGGCTCCAGCTGGTTTGGCTCAGTGGGTAGAGCATCGGCCTGTGGACTGAGGGGTCCCAGGTTCAATTCTGGTCAAGACCACGTGCCTGGGTCATGGGCTCAATCAGTGTGCAGCCAATCAGTGATTCTCTCTCATCATTGATGTTTCTATCTCTCTTTCCCCCTCCCTTTCTCTCTGAAATATACAGTTACTGCTTTTATAAACCAAGGGAATAAATAATCACTAATCCAGTTATCCTGCATATTCATCTCCTTTGATCCTTTCCAGTCATTGAAAAAGAAACCAGTCAGAGTTCGTTACTCTTTTGATATATTAATCATTATGTTTTGTTGTTGCATCATAAATCTGTGACTTGTTCACCAATCAACTCAGGATATGGCTATCACAGCAGAAACATGGGTGCTAAACAGAAGAGAATATTCTTGTCTGTAAAGCTCAAAAACAATGATTTGTGAGAAAGGGAATTTTAGGTTTCAAAAGCATGCATTTTTAGTAGGTTTTAAGTAGGACAGAAAGTTGTGTTAACTGTAGATGGAAAGGACTCCCAGCCATTAATTAATTAACTAACTCCTACCCATGCACTACCGCACATCTGCAAGATAAATGTTGTATACCGGGTTGAGAAGAAAGCTTAAGTGGCTGCAATAATGAAGGTATTAGTGTAAGATGTTAGTGTGGCCTCAAGGATGAGGTCTGCACACTACGTCAGTTATCCAATAAAAACCTGAGATAGTTTTGGAACACAAAGGGGACCTGTGTCTAAAGAGGCTGGGGAGGCAGCAAGCGTCACGGAGCTCCCCACATCCGTGTGGACCAGGTGCAATCCTGCAGATGAATGTTTCCTTAGAATGTTTCTCCTTGCTGGCAAGACTGAATGAAGCAGGCGTGGCCAAGAGAACCACACACAGTCACCTCTGCAGGTAGGCAGGGGGGGCCCCGGAGCCTTGGTATGAGCCATCCCTGACCAGGGGTATCAGTGGATACAACCTGAGAAGGTAAGAAAATCAGCTGCTCCCTGCCACCAACACCTCCAAAACTTAAATACAGTCAGAAATAAAAGAGGAGAAACATAAATGTCTGAGTTAACGGGAAATCCTGACCAAAATTCATCTGAACTGGCTGAGATTATTTTTCTCCACTTGGCATTATGGCAATTTGAGAATGAAATTAAGTTCACGTTTAGAAAAATATAATTTTATATGCATTGCAGTCATTTATTGCATTACTTGTCTGACTCTTAAAATAATCAGAAATAAATATAGCAGGTTTCCCTGGCAACAGAGAATGAGAATTTCCCTAAGTTAGTGGCCTCTCAGCCAAAACCAGATAGTCCTCGCTGGTGTCGCTCAATGGATAGAGCGTCAGTAATGCAGACTGAAGCGTCCCGGTTCAATTCTGGTTAATTCTCGGTTGCATGCTTAATATGAGGCCTTGGTCAGAACCCTGCAGGAGGTAACCAATCGATGTGTCTCTCTAACATGGATGTTTCTTTCTGTGTCTCTCCCCCTCCCACTCTCTCTAAAAATCAAAGGAAAAATATTCTAGGTGAGAATTAAATAAACAAACAAAAACAACAACACAATGATAGGATGAAAACTTTTCAGAGTGGCACTAACTGATGAACATCTGCCCAGACAGGGTGCCTCTTCTTTTCTATCTGACAGTGATGCAGGGTCCCACCTGGACTCCTTTATGACATCACGTCTGCTCTCACTAATTTCAAAGTGCTGGCTCCCAAAGATGGCAGAGCAGGTGCCTTCCTGGTTCTAGAGCCATTGCCCATACAAACATTCTCAGGTCTGAAATTCTTCCTGTGCAGGCCATACAAACTTGCATAGCAAATTAAAGTTAAAAATGACAGCATGTTCCATGTGAGTGTAGTTGAAGTTGTTTGAGGCCATGTTCCATACATTCTCTCAGGTAGTGCTGTAACTGTTGCTGTACTGGTGATCCTATGACAATCAGGAACTCACAAAACACCAAAGGTAGCTAGCTTGGGCACTTAAAAAATACTTCAAATAGTAATAACAACAGTGATTTATATTTGTCCAGCAGGAAGTTTGACTACACTCAAGTATGATTCAATCAAAAATCAATTTGATGCCAATTAAGAAACCAAATAATGCATTTTAGTCTTATTTGTACTATTTGGATAATTTTTACTTTTAGTATATTAATGGAAGGCCATTTAACTTAATGAGAATTGAAGGACTAACACTTTTTAAATACATTTGGAATAGAATGACAGTAAATGTTCTTATTAATTCCATTAAAAGAAAGTTAAAAAAAAAACTATTAAAATGTTACTCTTGTTCCTTTAGTTCTTCACTATATCTATGTCTGTTGGTTAATGTAATGTTGGAGCTTATAGGGCTTGTTTGTTTTCTGTGCTTTTTAAACAGAATAGAGAACAGTGATCAGGAATTTAAATTGGCTAAATATCAAGTATCAGTTTCAGTATCAAAGGGCTGTATGTTACTAAAAAATCTGACACTCTTGCAAGTTCCATAGGAAAGTTTAATTTTTACTGCAAAATAATACGTAATAAATTATTTCAAATATCCAATTGTATGGTAATTTACAAAATTAATGACATGATTATGTTTGACATGAGGGCAGAGTATTAATAATGTAAAGAATAATAATACTAGGGCCATCCGTTTCATAAACATAAATGCCTGGCAAGGTACTAGAATTTTCACATAAAAACTTACATGAGACATCTTGCAACAAACTTACAGAGAAAATACAATTAATCCCATTTTATGGAAGAGGAAATTGAAATTCAGATGTTTAATTAATGTCACACAGCCTATATGTAACAAAACCAATATTTAAAACAAAGTTTGATAGCCCACATTTTCCAGCATTCTTTGGTGATTTCCAATTTTTCATGAATTTGATTGCAATGAGAATCTAAACTTTCAAATATCCTTAACATAATTTCTCTTCTGTTACAATTTGTTGAATAGTGACTAAAAATAGTACCAAAATATTTTAACTTGAAGTGCATTTTTACCTTGATCGTTCCTCAAATTTGTTACTTTTCAAAAGCTCTTATTTCATCATAGAAAAATATAAATGAAAGTATCCTACATTTTTCATAAATCATGACCACAGTTTTGTAGATCAAATGAATTCATTTGTAATATACACTCTATTTTGACATTAAAATCTCACATAATTGAAAAAGCATGAAGGCAATTTCAGGCTTTTATTCTTCAATCTATATTTAAGAGCTCAGCTTTAAAGTATGAGGAGCTATTTTAAATCAGAAATATCTTTGTGTAAGTCATGCAGCCATGCGTTAAGAACACAAACTACAAGTACCACTCAGAGTTAAATATTTAAAAACAAAGCATTTCCTGTTGCCAATGCAATGTGTGAGATTTTTCTAGACATCCTAATGTCCTACTAAAGTATCTGAGTTAATGGTAAGAGAGCTATTTTTGTTAGCAGACACCAGTCTTCCATACCATCATAAAGTTTAATTTTCTGAACTCTTTTCATGCAGTTTATTAATCTGCACATGGATGGTTACAGTGAGAGAAAAAAGCCACTCTATTTGACATGCTATCTTATATCTTAGTCTCTTATACTTCTTTGTGAGAGAAAAGGAGAAGGAGTCATCAGATTCATACACCACTGGATGCTAATAGCTAGCTTATCTGTCTTTACAAAAAAAAAAAAAAAGTACAGAATGAGTGATATTAAAAATTGGTAACAAGTCACTCAATACTAACTTTTTCAAGGTTCTATTCCATCATGATTCATATAATCTTCATAATGAATTAATGTTGAATTTTTAAACTGCTTATTTTAGCATTCCTATTGGGGGAAGTAAGAATATAAATTTGTTTTTTTAATTGAGCAATAGCTATTTGAAACTAATATTAGGCATGCTACTTTATGATTTCTTATAAGACAACTGGAGGTCCAATGCATGGATTTTGTGCACCTGGGGGGTCCCTGAGCCTGGCCTGCACCCTCTCTCAATCTGGGACCCCTCGGGGAATGTAGTAGTACACAAAGCAGCAGGTGTCTCAGGAGGAACCCAAGCCTGGACCAGACGCCCTGCAGCTCCACTCTGTAAGCTCACTGAACACACTGACCACCAGGGGGCAGCTCCTATGCTGAGTGTCTTCCCCCTGGTGGCCAGTGCAAGTCATAGTGACTGGTTGTTCAGTCATTCAGTCGTTTAGACTTTTATATATACTAGAGGCCTGGTGCATGAAAATTCATGCACTTGGGGATTGGGGGGGAGGGGAGTTGAGGTCTCTCAGCCCTGCCTGCTTGCTCTCACAATCCAGGAACCATCAGGTAGGGTCCAGTCCCACTACAGCATGGCTCTTATTCCCCGGGACTGTGGTTGTGGGGAGGGACCCAGAGGCCAGTCTGATGGCAGCATGGCTTCGTTCCACGGGTGGCTGGGACCCAGGACTGACTCCCGCCTTGGGTCCCTGGGATGCAGCACTGACTTCTGCAGCACTGGCCAGGACCCTAGCATAGTGTTTAGTCATCTGTCCAGGCGTTTAGGTAGTGACACACCCTGGCTCTTTATATATTAGGATATATATTAGGATATTTTTTTTTATAGTAATACTATAGTCTACCTGAGAAACTTCTCTGAATACTTTCATACCTGATAACCCCAAAGTGCAAATTGGTGTAAGTTCTTTAAATTTTTTTTCATTTCTAGTAAGTAAATAATTAATGTACAAATAATGGTTATCTTAGGCCCGTGGTCAGCAAACTGTGGCTCTTGAGCCACATGTGGCTCTTTGGCCCCTTGAGTGTGGCTCTCCACAAAATACCACAGCCTGAGTGAGTCTATTTTGAAGAAGTGGCATTAGAAGAAGTTTAAGTTTTAAAAATTTGGCTCTCAAAAGAAATTTCAATCATTGTAACAGTTGATATTTGACTCTGTTGACTAATGAGTTTGCCATCAACTGTCTTAGTCTATGGGAGAATTGCTGGTGAATTAGTGTGGATTTTTTTTTTGATGGGTTCTTTTTAAACATCTGTGTGCATGTGTGTGTGTGTGTGTGTGCATGTGTATGTATTGTATCCTTTTTTATTATAAAAGTAATCCATAATCAGGGTGTATGTTTTTTTAAATTAGACTGTATAATGTAAATACTTAATCTAAAAATCAAAAGTTTATAATCCTCCTCTTCAAGGTTAACTCTGTTAACATATTGGTGTATTATTCCTGATTTTCTTTCTCTCACTTTCCTTCTATTCCACAGCATCTGTTATTCCTTTACTCACCTGAAATGGGATTCTGCTGTATACGTAGATGCAGAAGTGAGACAAATTTTGTTTCTTTGTGAACTGGTACCAATTTCCATGAGGCAGATTTGTGTGTGGAGGATTAAAGCTGTACTCTTACAATATGAACCTATAACCCACACTACACATTCTAGAGACTAAGCAAAATTACTTTACTTTTCAAGCTTCAATTTTCTTATAGGAAAAATGAGATAATAGCACATACTAATAGAATTGTGAGGTATGTAAAGAAAAATCATAGAGATGTGTTTATATCCTCTGCAAATTTAGTTAATATTATTCCCCCAAATTATTTTTTCTTTGACTACAATTTTTTATACTTTAAGATATCTTCATGGTGTATATCAAATATAAAAATAAAAGCTATTTCACTCATAAAAAATATTCATATTTACTTAAATCAATTTGCAACTTAGACAATATTTTTTAAATTATTCTTCACTAAAATATTCAGCTAATACAGGCTTTAGAACACAGTTGTAAAATTTATTTTTTCTCATTATATTTCTTAGCAAGCATCTATTGTTTATCTTCATAACAGTATACCATATGCTTATACACAATAATCTTATAATAATGTTGTGCATATATAGTTCACACTAAAAGTGAAAGTGAGACTATCAATAATTTGGTATACTAGTTTCAATAATAAGGTGAAGAAACAGAAATTTGCAATAATGGACTGCATAATACATGTCAAGTTTTGTATTAAATATTTGTAAGAATGACTTCATATATTTTTTCTAAAACCTATTTTACAAATTCTAAGGTATGCTCATTTTCTAAGTGGCAAAGCTGAGCCTGGGAAAGAAAGAACCCATCCCAGATCACATCCCTGGTCAGTAGGGTAGACTCTAAACCCAGGCAGTCATAATCAGACTGCCCCTACTATTCCCTCTGACTTCAATGATAAGTTTTAGAACCAACTAATTTGAGAGGAGACCAAACTATGTATGTGTAACTCATTTTTCAAGCTAATAAAGAGGAATTAGAAGAAATTCTCTTACTCTGAATATTTCCAAGATAAGTACTAACTTTAAAGTCTGATGATAAAATTTTAAACATGTCAACATACATAGCCAAAATATTCAGAATATTTCTTTACCTTGGGTTATTTAAAAGTGAGTCTTGTATAATAACTCTCAACTCTGTATGTTGTGCCTGTGAGGGTTTATTTGCCCATCTTATCATTGGTTAAATGGAAGCTATGTGTATCTAATTTAGCCTTCATGGAGGTTCAGAAATCCAAGATAGCAAAAACTTAAATGAAAAATGAAAATTATAAAAATGCATTTATAGGAAAATATCCAATGTTGCTTTTTCTTTACTAATGGCATTCTCTATTGTGTTGATTTATCCCAATCTGTGTGATTGCAAAAATAAAAGTACTTTTCCTTTACTATTTCTTGTCCTATAGACAATCCACACTATTGAAATGTATTTTATACTTTATTATACCAGAACGAAGGTGACCATGGGAATAAGAAAGAATTAAATTTAGAAGAAAAAGGAATGTAGTGGAAAGGCTGAGAAAGAGCCATTATAAGTGGAATAGGTAACATGAAAAGAAAAGAAAAGATAGCCCACCCCGTATAGCCTTCAGGGAACATAATGTCCTGAGGTCTAAAAATTATCTTAAATCACTATAATGTGCAACTTATCAATAAGGCACTAACTTTAAAAAAATTAAAAACATGCTTTCTCTTTACCACAAACACAGAACATCCCACTATTGAATATATCTAGAACTTCTATTGTCTTTCTCAGAACCATCACTTTCAGAGACCATTGCATTTTCCCTTCACTTCCACCAGCAGATGTTTTTACCATTTTAAAATTTCTATGTGTCCAGCATTGGGTAAACAAAATAAATATTTACACCAGCTTCTCAGAGTGTATGTTAATTCAAATTGTGCTTTTATAAATTTACAAATTACTGTACATCTTATATTGATGTTTGAGAGATACTGTCCCAGTTATAGTTGAAAAATCCTGTATTTTGGCATGCTATATACTGTGAGTAAAAATAGTAACGCTGCAAGCATTAATTATTCAAGGTTTTCAATAAGAATTATTTATTTGCTATATTTAGTATCTTGAGAAGATATGTAACATAAGATATTATAAAAGGTTAATTACTAATGAACAAAACTTGGTGATGAATCGATTTGATTGCTCAGAAGTAGGAGAGGTTTGTTAATTCTCACAGGATGTAATTCCAAGTATCAGTGTATTTTAAGTAATATTCAAATGACTTACTGAATCCTTATAGTTTTCCACCTCTAATTCTACCGCTTCATTATATCACTGGTGAAAACACTTTAATCTGCAAATGAAACTAGAAATGATCACTTCGGACTAAGTGAAATGGATTTAAAAGAAAGTGGCCTCATGACAATTTTCAGTTAAAATAATAGTGGATGGCAATTAGTTTGCTGAGCTAAACACATTGCTAGCTATACTTGAGGAAGCCTGTCATCAAGTGCAGCATCTTGGTTTAAAGATGTTCAAGAGCCTTTCCTGTA
Organism: Pipistrellus kuhlii; assembly: GCF_014108245.1. Taxonomy (NCBI): domain Eukaryota; kingdom Metazoa; phylum Chordata; class Mammalia; order Chiroptera; family Vespertilionidae; genus Pipistrellus; species Pipistrellus kuhlii. Next base: position 61,999,205 of record NW_023425551.1, read on the forward strand.
TGGCTCAGTGGTTGATCATCGACTATGAACTAGGAGGTCAAGGTTCGATTGCCAGTCAAGGCACATGCCCAGGTTTCAGGCTTGATCCCCAGTGTGGAATGTGCAGGATGAAGCTAACCAATTACTCTCTGACATCATAGATGTTTCTGTCTTTCTCTTCCTCTCCCTTCTCCGAAATCAATTAAAATATATTTTAAAAATAAGTATGTTTAAGAAATGTTTAGAAAGGAACACCCATACTTTACCTTAGGGGTGTCGAACTCAATCAGAGAAGGGACCAAAATCTAAAATCCAGCCTAAATCGCGGGCCGAATGGTTTACTGAACAGTCATCAACTGTCATTGTGATGGAAACGCAGTGGAGTGCAGTGATGACAGCGTGGTGTGGGCCACATTGCAAGGCCTGGCAGGACGGATTTGGCCCACGGGCCTTGTGTTTGACACATGTGCTTTACCTTCTAAAGACCAAAAATTAGAGCCCTCCTTAAAAATAGCTTAACTTTTTTATCTTCACTAGAATAGAGATCCAGATTTATGGGAAGCATTTATCAAATATAACTAAATGAATATATATTAATTTGCCTCCATCTTTTTCTAATCTTATATTTCTTATGTACTATTTATAATATAAATAGTATATCATTTTTATGTAAAATACTACTAAACATGACATATGTACATACTTATATATGTATATCTAGATAATTATCTATGCCTTGATATCTTTAAAACTTTGAAGGTAATTTGTTTGAATTATCACAACAGCTCTATGAAGAAAGCAGGACAAATTTTCTAACCCTCATTTTATTTATTTATTTATTTGTTTGATTTTAATATATTTTACTCATTTTTTTACAGAGAGGAAGGGAGAGGGATAGAGAGTTAGAAACATCGATGAGAGAGAAGCATCGATCAGCTGCCTCCTGCACACCCCCTACTAGGGACGTGCCTGCAACCAAGGTACATGCCCTTGACCAGAATTTAACCTGTGACCCTTCAGTCCACAGGCTGACGCTCTATCCACTGAGCCAAACCGATTTGGGCTCTAACCCTCATTTTAAAGATAAGGAAACAATATTTCATAGGGTTAAGGTATTTGTCCAAAATCACCTAAATTCTAAATAGTAGGACATGTTCTGAACATTAACTTCTCCAAAATAACTAATCTTCTTGGGGTTTTTTGTAAGTAACAGCATCAGTGGTGAAAGACAAATAAAATTTGTCTGAGAGAACACTGCCATGTGTAGTAATTATTAAACAGCTTTTAATAAAACACACTCTATAAGTAAACCAAAAGCTTTGAGATGTACCTTTACCTATATATAAACATTCATTCATAACTTTAATAATATATATATATATATATATATATATATATATATATATATATACCTTCTAAAGATGAACCATGATGTTGAATAATTTTTTAAAAAATAGCTTACCGGTATCAGATCCATATGTAATTAATTACTCAAAATCAAGAGCCTAATGATTACAAAAGTATACAGTGAATTCAAAATGTCAAGTATATACTAAATTGGATAATATTTTTTCTGATGTAGCTGGAAAAGGAAGAAATTAAAATGAATTAAAAGCATAAAACATTAAGAAATTATTGGAAGCATTCCAATTTTTATTTATAATACATCAAATTTAACACTCCATTTTTTTAGCATCTGTGATTCTCAGAACTTTAATAAAAGAAAAAAAGTGAATTATTCTGGCACTAGATTAAAAAATTAGCATAACTTTGGCTATCACTTTTTCATATTCACATTAGCCCTTCCATCTTTAAAAAAGGGGTGGGGACTTTATAACCTTTGAATAAATCAGATATTTAAATGCCCTGTGAATTTCAAAGTCTAATTTTGGCTTAGTTTGCAAAGGCCAAAAAAAGTCACTGCAATTTCCTAATTTTAAATCAAGCACCCTATTTTGAGAAAAAGATCTCTGAACATTTGAATCTAAATTAAACAGATCAGCAGTTGACTTTGATTTAATTTCCTAAACAATTTCATTTAGCAGTGGAGAGACAGGCTTTTTTTGTACGATTGTAGTCATCTGGGAGGATTCTATTTGATTCAATTTATCTCTGTTCACCTTTATTATTGAAGTGCATTGCTTGTACCCAGAAATACCTACATGTCACAAACTCACCATTGAAGTAATACATGGCATTTCAATACAGATTTACAATTAATCTGCTGCATTACACCATGCAAAAAATATACTAGCTACTCTAACATAAAAGCAGCATATTAGAGTCTTAGGCTTACTTAGTTTCCAGGTCACACCTCATTCCTGAATTTGACATGATGTCCTGAATTCTTACTCCTGTGGTCTGTCAGATAGCTGAACTTGCTCTACATTTTAGGTTCTGATGTATTCAGAACCACACAGGTTTCTGGTTAACTTCTGAGATCAGAAAGTGTCCTTTTTAAAATTAAACATAGGTAACTAATTAAAACATTAGGGCTCATTATATAAATAAGACATACGACCTAAGTTTCAAATAGAATAACAGATACAAATATTGGGTCGGCAGGTAAGTAAGTGCGGATTTTTTAAAGAAAATCAAAGACAATTTTTTCATGGAACTAAATAACTTTATTCTGTAATGTATTGCCCATTTTGATCAATGACCTTTTGCCATCTTTCAGGCAGCATCATAATCCCACGTTCAAAAAACTTCTGGTTTTTATTAGCAAAAAACTGAATCAGGTACGATTTGACATCATCATCATTATTGAAATTTTTACCATTCAAGGAGTTTTGTAAAGATCGAAACAAAAAGTAATCAGATGGTGCAAGGTCAGGACTATATGGTGGATGTGGCAAAACATCCCAACCAAGCTCCATTAATTTTTGCCGAGTGACCAAAGATGTGTGTGGCCTTGCATTGTCATGATGGAATACAACACCTTTTCGATTTGTCAATCCGGGCCGCTTTTCTTCAACTGCATTGTTTAATTTCGTTAGTTGTTCAATGTAGACATCAGAATTGATCGTTCGGTTGGGTGGTAAGAGTTCAAAGTAGACAATTCCTTTGTAATCCCACCAAACTGATAACAAAACCTTCTTTTGATGAATATCAGCTTTTGATGTTGTTTGAGTTGGTTCACCTGGCCTGCTCCACGATCTTTTCCACTTGATATTGTTGTAAACAACCCATTTTTCATCGCCAGTTATCAGTTGTTTTAAAAATGGATCATTTTCATTACGTTTCTTTAGCAAATCGCAGCTGCTAATGCGTTGCGTTAACTGTGATTCTTTCAGTTCGTGAGGAACCCATGTATCGAGTTTTTGAACATAGCCAAGTTGTTTTAAGTGATTTTCAATGCATGTATGTGATACATGAAGCTTCTCTGCAATCTCACGTGTTGTACTGTGACAGTCCGAATTGATTATTGCTTTGATTAGGGCGTCATCAACTTCAACTGGACAACCAGAGCGTTTTTCATCTTTGAGTGAAAAATCACCAGAACGAAATTTGGCAAACCAATTTTGACACTGCCGTTCTTTTAAGGCTTTGTCACCATAAACAGCACATAACTTTTTATGAGCTTGCGATGCGTTTTTCCCTTTGCGGAAATAAAAAAGCAAAATATGACGAAAATGTTCCTTTTGATTTTCCATTTTTCAACGAACGCCAAACGAAAACTACAAAACAGATCAAAAAACTTTTTTTACTGATTAACAGCTGAATAGCCAACTATCAAATAACAAAATGTGTTTTACATTTGTACTACGTCTGCAAACCTAAAAATTCAACTGAAGCCATATGTGTGAAACCCGCAATTACTTAGTTGCCGACCCAATATTTGGTGATGTGATCATTCTTGCTGCCTCCCTCTCCCAATGTAGAGAAGGGTCAGAAATGCAGAAGAAATGAGAGATGACTTTAATTATATCTACCATGTTAATCCCCCTGAAAAAGAGAGTAAGATTTTTGTATATGCTGCAAGTTGTTTCTAGAGCATGCATTTATTTCTAATGATGTATTATTTGGTAATGATATTTGCTAAATATTAAATTGGGCATTATTTTCTTCTCTTCTAAAAATAGGTTTTTAGTAATATCAAAATATTATAAATACCTGGTTTTATTCTTTTCTAATTAGACTTCATTATTACTGAAGTAGAAGTATACCTTATTTCTTAAAGTAACCCTGATTAACATTAATATATTGCAGCTGTATTCAATTTTACAGACCAAGTTGTAGCTGGCAAATAATCTGTATATAGACTAGAATATTTACTCTTTTTTTTTTAAATATATTTTATTGATTTTTTACAGAGAGGAAGGGAGAGAAATAGAGAGCTAGAAACGTCGATGAGAGAGAAACATCGACCAGCTGCCTCTTGCACACCCCCTCCCGGAGATGTGCCCGCAACCAATGTACATGCCCCCGACCGGAATTGAACCTGGGACCTTCCAGTCCGCAGACCAGCGCTCTACCACTGAGCCAAACCGGTTTGGGCTAGAATATTTACTCTTAATAAGACCATAGACAATATAAAAATATAATCATTTAACTTATCAGACTATTGCTTTCTAAGTATAGTAGGTTTTCATTTATTATTAATCATTTATAATGTGCAAATAGCTAAAATAGAATTTGGGAACAGAAACTTCAGAACAAGGTACAGTCCATTAAATTGTCAATGACTATATATAATGATGGAATTACATTTAAAAATCAAATTATTGGAGCACAAAATAAGGTATTAATGATCTTTATGATTAAAATATGCAAACAAAATAAGATCTTGATTACATTGTATAGAATATCTGTTTCATAATATATTTAATGCTATGCATATTTATCCCTTCAAAAGATTCAAATCTTACCAGAACTTAAGCAAATGAATAAGATTATTATTTCATACTTGAATAGAATTAGTATAAATTTTATATTTTCCATATCACATATTTACCCAGCCTTTAATTCTATTGATTAGGCAGTTTTGAAAGTTTATGTTTTTCTCACTTTAAAATGGTGATGTTCAGAAACAAGTATTATCTATTGAACTAATCATCTAAAATAGGACATTTGCCAAAATTAGCTAACTCTCATGATAAGCATTATTTATAATTGATGTAATTCCTTTCATCTTTTTTCATCTTTTAAAATAGACTTTTATAATGGAGTTACTAGAAAAAATATATGACATAAAGGAACTTAAGAATCATACAATAGTTCTGACCACATTTAACATTAGTGATGTATGTCTTATCTATATATATAAAACCCTTATATGCAAACAGACAAAAGGCAGAACTGAACAACCAAAAAAACAGTCTCTATGATGTGTGCTGACCCCCAAGGGGGACATGCAGAACACGGCAGCACCAGCCCTGATCGCTTGGTGCCATCAGTAGGTGCAAGCAACAGTTGCTGGCCCTGATAACACCTAAGGGCTTCTCCACCTCCCTGTGCTCCTGAGGGGAGATCAGGGCAGCAGCCACTGCTCACTCCTGCTGCTGGCAATGGCATCACTTGCATCTGCTGCTGGCATGGAGCCACTACATGCACCCACTGCTAGTGCCCAGAGCTGGTCCTGATTGCTCAGCACCATCAGCAGGTGCAAACAGCTGCCAACTCTGATCACCCCTGAGGGCCTCTTTACCTCCCCCTGCTCCTGAGGGGTGATCAGGGCAGCAGCCATCACCGACACCCACTGATGGCACCAACTCTGCTTGCACCTGCTGTTGGAGCTGGCCCCTATTGCTCCATGCTGTTGATGGGTATGAGTGAGGCTGGCACCACCAGTGCATAGGAGCAGCGACAAGAGGAGTGGGGCTGCCAGCATACAGGGGACCAAGGACTGTGGAGGGTGGGCCAAGACCCACCCCTTTGCCCACAGCAGTCTCTTGGCTCACAGTTCCTTTCAAGGTGCATGAATTCATATACTGGGCCCCTAGTCTATACATAATAAAAGCATAATATGCTAATTAGACTGGACATCCTTCCAGATGACCTTCCAAACAAAGCCAGGGCTGCAAGGGAAGCCTGGGTCCCAGGTGCCAGAGGAAAGCCTGGGTGCCAGAGGGAAATTGGTGCCAGCAGTGGGGGAAGGTCTACTCTTGCATGAATTTCATACATCAGGTCTCTGGTATTAACATAATAACACCTAAGGCCTATTCCCCATATTTAATATCCTAAAATATTTTCCACTATTCTAATTTTTGACATATGAAATTCAGCTATAAAATAAATGTAGAAACATACTATATAGGTTTCTAGTTGGAATTAAAATTAAGGATTTATTATTTCATTCCTAATCAGGTCATCTACCAAATGCCCATCAAACATATTCAAAATTATATGTCACATATTAATTGCTCAGTAGCTTCAAAACTAGACTAGACATTAAATAGAACATTAATTAGTATTTAACAATATGTAGAATTAGAAAAAAAAATCCAGTTAAGGTGCAATGAATTTGGTGTTAATGTCAAGCAACAATGCACTTAAAATTATAATAAAAGTCAATTGCTCTGCTAAAATGTTTCTTAATGTGTTATAAACCATAGAGCCACCTCTATTTAATACAAGTAATAAAACTAATACAAATGCTAAACTAATCAAATTCAAATCAGTCCAACTACATACATTTCAGTGAAATTGTGTTTAAGGAATACGAGATAAAGAGAAAAGAGAGTACTGTCAACAATAAAATAAAATATTTTTTAAAAGAAATACTAAATAAACTAAAATATGAAAAGTTTATTGGCTTACATTCAAAAACAGTTAGCTTTAAATTTGAACCAACTAGGTGATAAGTGTGTCATTTCTTAGTTGTACTCTTAGTGGAAAGTTGTCAAGAATGTTTGGCATTTCTTAAGCTTGCTATCTCATTTGTCCCCTTTTATGAATGTCAAGTTGATATGTTAAACCATAGGACAAGGAGAAGAGGACAGCCACAGTTCCACTAAAATATATACATCAGCACTTATAAATACCATGCATGGTGTGAAAGTAGCCTTAATTTTTAAAATGAAATGAATACTATCTCTCATTCCCTCGGTTCTTGTGGTCTTTCTCTCCTTTTACCTTTCCCTTCCCTTTCTCTTTTCCCTTCCCCTTCCTTTCCTTCCACTTCCTTTCTTTTCCTTTCCTTTCCTCTCGTCCTTCCTCCCTTCCTGCCTTTTTTCTTTGTCCAATGGTGCCAACTAACATGGAACAATAAGGGATACTATTAATTGCCCACTTGTTGGAGACATCAGATCTCTTATATTAGAATGAAAAAGAGCAAATAAATATATTTCTGCATATTCAAATAACTATAAAAAACAGAAATCATTTTTTTCTTTCATAAATTAAAAAAATGGCAGTCTTCCAGCAAAAATATATTTTCAGTAATTCTACAAAACTTCTACCAAAGGAAGGTGTTGAATTTATACAGTCACCTACTACTGTGCTAGATCTTATATAAGGAAAGTAGAAATATCAATAGGTGTAGAGTTACAAGCCAAAAAAGCAATTGGAACAAAAGCTGAGCATTTCTAGTATAATAAATCAAGCCTCACCTTTCGACTTAGTCTGACCAGGTTATTTCTATTTTAACCCCGTTTTGATCTTCAATTTGAATGCGGCAAGGCTCAACCTACATCGATCATTTCCTTCCAACGTTTGATTTTTCTGTCATTCTTGTGGGAGTGTAGAAGATTTTTAAATATCAATGTCTGGTCTGTATTCCCTAGGGCCTAGCTGATAGTTTGAGATATTGTAAAAACCTGGGGATTTTTAATGAGAGTAGAAGTTTCGTGAAACTTAGTTCTCAAAAAGCTTCTCAGAGTTTATTCATCAAATAATTCAGGGTGTAAAAGTAGCACATAAACATTAATTGAATAGCCATTAAGCAGTATGACTATTTGTTTTTGGTTGATAGAGGACATAAAGTTCCGTACCCTGTGGTGGAAAACAATTAAGTCTTATGATGAGCATGCCATTAAATATACTACTACCAGACGTAGACCAGTTCCACTTTACAAAATAGCAGTCAGCTGCTGTCAAAAGCCAGCCTGCGTTATAGGATGTCATAATTTTACTGTCATGGCTTAGCTGCTTATAAATATTGTAGTGTGCCTCATGCCTCATGCTAATGCGATGACTAATGGTTGTCATTATCTTCATTCAATCTCATAAAAAACTTCCTCAGGAGAGCCCGATCCTAGCTTGAATGCTGCTTAAAGCTAAACTGTTTTTTCTAAAACACAGAATATAAAAAGCACTTAAGTACAAGAGGTTGGATGGATAATTTATTTTGTTTTGAGTATGTTTGACAGCTGCTCCTGTGGTTAAATTTGCCATGAGCCGAATTGATGTCCCTTATGGGAATGCCTTATAGATGCCTATATGTGTAATTGCATAATGCTTTACAGTTGTTCTGCTCATCTGGGACCATAGGTGAAGATGTGCGATAGAAAAACGAAAGGCTGGAATAAATTGGACACTGACTGTTTGGAGGGTCCAAGATTTTAACCATGGGGGTGAGTCCCCTCGTAGAATATAAACCATTTGTGATGTCATGTATGCACTTGACTTACAAGACACGAGCAGAACACTTCATTAGGGGCCTGAAAAGAAATGCTTAAATGGGTTAAGCAGCTCTTTGCACCTGATGGAAACCAAATAGGACATGAAATTAACGTCAAACGTGAGAGGCTTTCCGTTTAATTCCAAGCTGTAGCAGCGCAGCAGTAATGCATTGACTCTCAAATGCACGTGGTTTCGTATGCCTTATAGCACCAGAACTTAAGGCTATGCATTTCTGTATTACAGAGTAAAAGCTGAAACTAAAATCCATGAATAAGAAAATATATGTGCAGTTGAGAGAATGTGATAAATATTCACATGATTTCTGATAGGCGGGAGGCACGGTGTTCCTGAGGGGAGTAAATGTCACCCGCCATACCTGAACGGATCTTTCTGGAGGCCTGGTCTGAAGAGTTATTGTCATTGTCCTTCCTAATATCACCTCCGTGTATTAGAGGGAAAGTTCAGTTTCAGCTGATGAATAGTGGCCTTCCAATAACTGTTTGTAGAATGAAATGGGGTGGAATGGAGCAGAATGGGCCAGCCTAGGACTGTGATTATTTGTTCCCTTCTAAAATTCTAATTTGTTCTAAAACAAAAGGAGCGATAAATGTATGGCTGGCTGAGTGGTCAAGGGTAGAGGTAGTTCAGAAGAGAAGTTTCTGTTTTCTTCTTTATTCGCATTTTTATTTTCAAAGGACTTACTCAGAGAGAATACATTACAATGTATGTGTTTGTTTAATGAGGCAGGGAGGGAACTGTGTGAGATATATCAGAAAGCTTCTCTTGAAAATATAAAAATTTAAAAATGTTGAATGGAAGCTCATTTCCCAGGACCTTATCAGAGAAAATTTGGGAGAGACGTCAGCTGAGATATGAACATCAAAGAGACACCAGGCCTCCGTCTATTTTATCCCAGAGGAGTTTTGTTGTTGTTGTTTGATTGTTTGTTTTTAAATATATTTTATTAATTTTACAGAGAGAAAGGGAGAGGGATAGAGAGTTAGAAACTCTCTATTAAGCAGTATGACTATATCAAATAGTCATACTGCTTAATGGCTATTGATGAGAAACATGGATCAGCTGCCTCCTGCACACCCCCTACTGGGGATGTGCCTGAAACCAAGGTACATGCCCTTGACCAGAATAGAACCTGGGACCCTTCAGTCCGCAGGCCAACACTCTTATCCACTGAGCCAAACCGGTTAGGGCCCCAGAGAAGTTTTGATGGAGGCGTGCCATGCTTTTCTGCCCGTGTTGAATCTGACCCATATGTAACATCTTTCCAAAAAGTTCCATATAAATTCCCGTGCACAATATAATACTCCCTGGGGAACTTGCTTTCAGCTAGAAAATATATTGCAGATAAGGTGACCATGCATTCTGGTTTATTATGCCTGCTGTCCCAGCACAGGTATTTATAGCACTACCATTCACTCTCAGATGTGTCCCCAGTATGCATGACAAATTATGGTAACCATATCTATAAATAATAATGAAGTGTTAATAATAATAAAATAACCTTTATGGGAAGCTTGCTCTTCGTCAGACTTTGAAATGCTTTCATGTATAATAACTTCTTCACAATAACCCAATTAGAGAGGTATTTTATTCTCCCCATTTTACAGTTAAAGAAACAAAGAGATGGAGAGCTCTGTGCTACTCTCACAGTGAGAAAATCTGAATCCAATGAAGGTCTGACTCCATAACAACATATGCCTGAGGATGATATACTGCCTTCCTGTTTCCTTGTCAACAGTAACTGGGTATTGTTGTTCTTTACTTTTTGAATCCTCGCCTGAGGACATGTTTATTGATACCAGAAAGGGGAAAAGGGAGAGGGAGGGAGGAACAGGGAGAGAGAGAAACACCCTTGTGAGAAACACTGATCAGTTGCCTTTTCCATGCATGGTCAGAGATCAAACCTGAGACCTAGGCAAGCGCCCTGATCCAGAAATGAACCTGCAAACTCTGGGTGTATGGGATTTCACGCCAACCAACTGAACCACACCGACCAACACAACACTGACTTTGTCATTCCTCCTACTTATTATAGCTATATTTTAATAACTACTGTGCATTTTAAGAGGCAAGCAAAGAGCACCTAACTAAACTAGAAGTCAACGTACATTTTTACTACTTTCACTACTATTGCTTTAATGATAATAACAATGATTTAAGTGACTAGTTTATGCCAGGCACTGTATTTGGGGTTCCCTGTATTCTCTCACTGACCTTTAAAACAGCTCTACAAGGCATTTGAACCCCACAAAAGTGTATAAATTGGAGCGCCCTGAGGTCCCAGTTCTGTCTCTGACTTCAACACAGTGTGCAGATGGCACAGAACAGGGACCCCCCCTTCTTCCAGCCTCTGGTCACTCTCCTGCGCCTTATCCGATCACCATCTTCAGAAGCACCTCCGAGACCAGCCAACACACCATTACTGTTTTTTTCTGCCTTAACTCCTTATTAAGTAACAACCATGAGCTCTCAAATTCGTCAGAATTACCCCACCGAGGTGGAGGCTGCGGTCAACCGCCGGGTCAACAGCCTCTGCGGGCCCCACACCTACCTCTCTCCGGGCGTCAGTTTCCACCAGGAAGATGTGGCTCCCGAGGGCGTGGGCAGAGAAGAAGCCCAGGGCACTGAGTCTCTTAAAGTTGCAAAACCAGCAGCGCGGTGGCCGCATTCTCCTCCTCCAGGACATGCTGAAGCCCTCCCAAGATGAGTGGGCAAAACTCAGGACATCATAGCAGCTGCCCTGACCCTGGTGAGGAGCCTGAGCCAGGCCCTTTTGAAGATACAAGCCCTGGGCTCCACCCACAGGCCCTCAGCTCTGACTTCCGGGAGAACCACTTCCTGGGGGAGCAGGTGATACTCACCAAGAAGATGGGCCACACCTGGCTCACCCCGCAGGCCGGCCCGCCCCCAGCCTGGGCTGGGCGAGTATCTATTCAAAAGGCTCACCTTCAAGCTCCACGAGGAGCCTATGGAGCCCACAGGCCTTTGTGGGTCCCGCTGCATTCCCTTGGTGTCTGGCTTTTACCTGGGCCTCTTCCCAAAACTACTAGCCATTCTTTAAGCACCCTGAAGCCCTCTCCCATGCAGTGGACCAATAATAAATAATAAAGCTTTTTAAAAAAAATGTATAAATTGCTTTAGCTATTAGCTAAATTGGTTCAGCAGTTAAAAATAAAGACTGGGATTAGTTATTTCAGCAAGCCTCTCCACCTGTCCACCTGACGTTCTATGACTAGATGAGACATCTCTGGAATAACTGATTATCAGGATGTCAGCAAGAAAGCTGATGCTGAGGAAGTTCTCAGAGGCAAAGAGACTTCCCTAACACCTCATATTATATTAACTATCCTGCAAGGCATTGAATTTACTAATGGCATGTGCTTTAAAACTTTTATCTTTTGTTTTTCTCCTCACTGTAGGACAAATGAGAAGAGAATTTGGATTTGAATCAAGGTAAGTTTCACTGCACTGTGCTAGAAAGAGCATTCTTCTCTGAAACTCTCTAGGAATTGGGAGGAATCTTTCTGAAAAACAGTATTAAATAAACATGAATACATCATGTTTGTTCATGATCAAATTTGTTCTACAACTATTTAAAGAATATGAATAGAAAAACAGATATGATAATATTATACAGATGTCATTGAAAGAAAATTCTTTTTTATTTTTTTCAAACAAAAAGTGTGAAAATTCTTACTAGTACAGAATAAGTTTTATGTGTTGCAGAGAACCAAGGAAATACATTTGTGCCTTACCTAAAAGACAATTACAGTTCACTTGGGGATACGATCAGATAAACACGCAAATAAATTGTGTCATTATAAGATCCAAATTGTCTAGTGTAAATTGAACAGTTGTTCTTAACTGGGAGTGTGTTATGTGTGTTGTGTTTTAAAAATACAGATGCTAGACTGTTCCTGCCTTGACTGAATAAATTCGTGATGTGGGAGCCTGACGCTTTGCATTTTGTAAACTCCACAGGTGATTCTGAAGTGCACCATGAATAACAACCCCTGGATTAAAATATTGGTGGAGCATATTAACATGTTAATTCTGCAGATTATAAAAGGAAGAGGTCCAGTTTGGACTGAGATTTTAAAAGATGGGCTTATAGAAGAGATGCGATTTCAGTGAAAGGTCAGATGTGGACAAGAGGTAGGTGAAACAACTTTTTCTTCTTTTCCTTTTTTAGCTCAAAATTAAATCTTGCCTTTGAGGTTGCTTTTTCTGCATTTCAGGTTTCTACTTGGCTTATATAGATAATAAAACTTACAACAATAAATACCTGGAAATGTTCCATCATCTAGTAATATATCTACAACATGGCTACATGCAACCCAGGTTTAAAGTCTTGCTTAAAGCTCGTATAGTATTATTAACATTATACCTCAAATAAAGAAATTTAATCACAGCTAGTACATTGTGATTAGTAAATTAAGACGGATAACTTCCAAAGGGTAGGTAAAATCTGTGTTTTATTAAAGTTTGGATTCTTAGATCTTAAGCTTAGAAACTAGAATATACAAAATATATTTTGCTAATTGAATAAAAGGTACATTTGAATTCACTTGGTTTATTCATTCAGCCTTGTTTGTGGGCAGATGAAGGATAAAGTATTTTTTCTCTGCCGAAACCGCGGTTTGGCTCAGTGGTAGAGCATCGGTCTGCAGAATCCCAGGTTTGATTCCAGTCAAGGGCATGTACTTTGGTTGCGGGCACATCCCAGGTAAGGGGTGTGCAAGAGGCAGCTGGTAGATGTTTCTCTCTCATCGATGTTTCTAGCTTTCTATCCCTCTCCCTTCCTCTCTGTAAAATATCAATAAAAAAATATATATATATATATTTTTAAAAAAGTATTTTTCCTCAGAAAATTTGGTTCTGTTTGTTTCTTGATTCAGGACCCATGAGCTAGCAAAGACTTTTAATGCTTTTAGCTCATCAGAGTAAGCTTTTAGATGTTTTCTTTTCCTATAAAAAGACTGAAGGGGGAAGGAGAGTGGATAGAAGTAAGAAACTAATGAAATAAAGAGAAACAAAAGACCGCAGGGAAAGGAGAAATGTGGAAAAGGCAAAGGAATTGCACGGGGCCTTTCCCATCCATGTTTATGCCCAGCACCGCTGGCAAATCCCTCCTTTCAGGCCAGGCTGCACAAGGGGGAGGAGCACACAGCCGCCAATCTGTCCATGGGAGGGACAAGGCTTCCCACACTTCCTCCGGTTCGATCTGCTGACCTGCTTTTTTGTGGGATGGGATTGTTTGTCTTTGTTTGGTTGGTTGTTAATACGGATTTTTAAAGGCATGACTGTCAAAAAGATCACCAAAAACTCTGTCTTACTGTATTACCTCTACCCAGGCCCAACCAAGCCAAACTTCCCTAACTTTTTTTTTTTTTTTTTTTTTTTTTTTTTTTTTTTTTTATGTTGTAGAAGAAATGTCAGGAGATATTCATATTCCCCCCAGTGAGATAGATTTCATTATACTTTTCAAAACAGGTTTTTTAGGAAGAAGGAATGATAGGAAGAACAAAGAATGGAAGGAAAACAAAATACAGATGGGAAAAAAAAAAAAGAGTATGCTGAGCTGATGACAGAAAGCTTTGATTGTACTATTCATCTATGTGTTTTGGAGGAAAAAGGAGGAAGGCATCCTTTAGTGAGTGGCTCTGGACATGCATTTGTAAAGCGTTTTTAGTGGTGATGCAGCTTTAAGAATAAAGAAAAATACTCTGTTGATCATAGGGAAAGAACAGGGAGGATACAGAAGAGGGACCTTGGGCAAAAGCCACTGCCAGTGTACTGGTTGCCTGACCTCAGCCTCGGTGCCACTCAAGGGAAATCCCCCCTGGCCCTTCCTATTGTGTCTGGTTTGGTTGACACTGTTTGGCTAGTGAGGTTTACACAAGTGGCCACTCCTCCCTAAAGGACTAATGAGTGAACTCTTGAGGTGACCATACTCTGTAGGAGACACATGAAATTCTTATTTAGACTAGAACCCAAGCCTTCCAAATTGCCAACTGCAATCTTAGTAACCCTATGGGCTGCAGAATGACCTAAGAAATGATGGTTTGGAAAATGTCTGGTACCTGTCTCAAGGCTTGTATCTACTGGCCCTCATACAAATGGTTACACTTTTCAGCCTCCCCTTTGTCCTCTCCCCTCTCCAGCTGGTGCGTGATTACCTCATCCCAGACAAGCCTGATTATCATCAGTAAAAACATACCAAAAATAGACATGATTACATTATTCTTTATAAGCAGTGATTATACATGAACATATCTAAAACAGTTTAATTCACATTGAGTTTATAAAACAGCTGAAAATAAAATGAATTCACATTTGAAGAACATTTCAAGGGCAGATCATCGCCTCCTTGGCATACACGTCACCTTGAGTACAACAGTAATTTAACCAGCCCGGGATGTGCTAGAGCCACAAGCTCGCAAGATCACTAGATGCTGACATGCACATTTCTTCTCAACAAGCCATTCAGTGGCTTCACTTGAAGTGCATGCTGCTGTGAGTACTTATATCATGGAAATTGGCAAATGCTATGTCTTAGTCTGTCTGATGTGTTATAACAAAACTAGAGGCCCGATGCACGAAGTTCATGCAAAAGTAGGCCCTCATAGCCCCTGTTGCCTTGCAGCCCTACCCCCCCACTGATCATTCCAGAAGGTCATTCCAAAAGGTCGTTCTGCCATCTGGTCTAATTAGTATATTAGCTCTTTATTATATAGGATGCCACAGGCTGGGTATCTTATAAACATCATACATTTATTTCTCATAGCTCTGGAGTCTGGAAGTCTGAGATCAGGCTGCCAGCATGGTCAAATGAGGGCCTTTTTCCAGGCTGCAGACTTCTCCTTGTATCCTCATATGGCTGAAGTAGCTAGGGAGCTTTGTGGGATCTCTTTTAAAAGAACATGAACCCCATTCCAGAGGACACCACCTTCATAACCTAATCACCTCCCAAAGGCTCCCTCATCTAACACCATCCCACTGGGCATTAGGTTAGGATTCTAATATGTAAATTGGCATAAACAATCAGGGTTTATTTATTTATTTTTAGAGAGCGAGTGAGCCAGTTTACCAGCACACCACTGAGTTACATGCACATGTTAGAAGACACTCAATATAAAATAAATGTCTCTGTGATTAAGTTTGTTGCTTTGTTTTCTGGATACATATTTAAAAAAGACACTGCTTGAGACAGTATTTTTTTAGATTGTTAAGGCTCATATCTTATTGATTGTGACTTATCCTTCCTTTGCCTAAGTCTCTCTATCCTTAAAATGATAACACAATACTATCTACTTTGTAGAAATGTTCTGAGGATTAAATGAGTTAACATATATGTAATACTCTAAAAAGTGCCTGGAGAAAAATCTGCCTAGAGAAAAATCTGATGCTCATTTCAAAGATGCAGTATAAACAAAATTCAAGATGATGCTTTAACATAATTATTCCACCTTTCATTTACATAGTACTTTATGCATCTCAGAGTGATCTGATGTGCTTCCATTTAACAGTTCTTCACAGAACTTGTGGAAGTTGGGTATGGGCTTTGGAAAGCCCATACCCAACTTCCACATAAAGAAGGTGCTCAATAAGTCTTTTCTATTAATATCGATGGGAGATGAGACTACATGGTTTCTTACAGCGTTCTCCTAAAAGACCCCTAATTTCAGTTTTTGTTCCTTGTTGAGCTTTTATATCTTTCCGAAGCCCATACCCAACTTCCACAAGTTCTGTGAAGAACTGTTAAATGGAAGCACATCAGATCACTCTGAGATGCATAAAGTACTATGTAAATGAAAGGTGGAATAATTATGTTAAAGCATCATCTTGAATTTTGTTTATACTGCATCTTTGAAATGAGCATCAGATTTTTCTCTAGGCAGTTACTGCTCCTACAGAAACAAACACAGATGGTGCCCAAGCTTTCTACTGAATAGTTTTAGGCAATGGCATTTATCACAATAGCGCAGGTCACTAAATGTACAAAGACTCAAAACAAACCCACTTCTTCATGTTAGGCCTGCATGGTAATTTAGGCAAATAAGTCTTTGTTTGATAATTCAAGGATTTTCTGATTTGTAGAATGCGCTAGCACAACAAACAGAAAATCTTACATGTCGGAGAAGTTTTACAAAATAGGATCTTAAAATGCAATTTCTTTTAGAGACAAAAATCAGATCGTCATTTCTGATGAGTGTTTCTCACAAAATTAAAACTAATTTTGAGGGTATGCGTGTAGATGTTCCCATTTAGCTATGACCTGCTCAAGCAAAGCCCAGAAAGTGAGAAAACACGTTTAAAAATATATTTTTCTTAGACTCAACCTTTTGAGAACCCAGTCTCTAGAATGCAGGCTTCCTTTTTTCAGCAATAGTCCTGGGAGTTCCAGAACCCAACTCTCCTAGTTGGGTCTTGGGCCAGTCTGCCCTTGGATCCATTCTTTGTGCCCTCCCTCTCCCCTTCTCCTCCTTCCCGCCCTCCCTTTATCTCTCCCCACTCCCCCCACCCCACTTTGGCTTTATGCATAGGATGGAGGACTGAGCCCAAGGCTTCCCTTCCTAGAGTATTATCTCATAGTTGGCTCATAGTTGGCTTCTGCCAATGGGGACTTTAGGGTGGGGGCAGTGGCAGAAGACTTGAACCTGGGAACATGGAAGAAGCCAGGGCATTTCTCTGTACATTCATTTGCCTCCTGTATCTATCCAGGCAGCACTGAAGCCTGCCATGGTTCTGGTTCTCACCAAGTAACCCAAGTCCCTCCCCCCTCATCCTGTGTTCTTCCAGCCTGGGATTGGTTATGACTTTTTCCTCTTGCTAAATCTATTGGCCTCACTTATCTCTAAATGGCTTCTTCTGTCTCTTTCATTACCTGTTTCATGTTTTCATCTATCCTTTGCATAAGAATATGGCATTTATATATTCCAGGTGAACCCTATTTTCCTTGATTGGACCCTGACTGACCCAAGGTATTAGGCTCCTCCTGCTCAACTGAATTCTTGGGCAAAGTATACTTTTGGAAGTGCAGTTACTGTGTGTTCATCCCAAAGATCTCAGAGGACCATCTGGAGCAGTGTTTCCCAAACTTCTCTCATGATGAGTATCACCTGGTGGAGTTGTTAAAAATACAGATTCCTGAATCCCAACTAAGAAGTGCTAAACTAGAATTTTGGGGAACATAAGGTAAAATTAGTATGTAATTTTGTATAAAAAAAAGTATACAATTTTACTATAAAATTTTGTATAAAAAATTTTATATAAAAAATATACAATTTTACTATAAAACTTTGTATAAAAAAATATACAAATTTTACTATATGTTCCCCAAATTTCTAGTTTAGCACTTCTTAGTTGGGATTCAGGAATCTGTAGTTTAACAACTCCACCAGGTGATTCTCATCATGAGAGAAGTTTGGGAAACACTGATCTAGAGTATGAACTCCCACAATCACTGTTCTCTTTGCAGCCCTTCTCCTTTAGTTAAATGAAGATTCTATCTGGAGCCTGCTCTGTGCCACGTTCCTGAGATGAAAGCAGAGAAAATTTATTTTTCTTCATTTCTGCTAACAAGACACTCAGCCATTACACATGAATGTTAGTCCAGCCTATCCCCCTTCTTTAAGCCACACTCTCCAAATTCACCACAGAGAGCTGATTTATGAGTGATTCTGCTACCAAATGGTAGTATCCTTCCTAAAAAAACACAAAGGATGACAGGATTCCCAGCTTCTTTCCACAGGGATGACTGGCAGGGCGGGAAATGGATCTGTGAGCTGCTAGCATTCTAAAATTCTACTCCTGCTGCTTTGTTCCTAAGGGAAGACATTTGGGCCCCAAAACAACTCCAAATTTTAAAATGGCTTTAGGGAGTTTAAATTAATTCTAGGAATATATTCTTAATGCCAAAGTGTCAAACTAGGGATGTGCATCTCATGCTTTCATTAAACTTATTTTGGAATTTGAACACTGAAACATAAATTGATGAGGAATTTCTAAAAATAATATTTTGTGAAGATATTCACCTTTTTGCACACTCCTCGGCCTATTGCATTGCTCAATGCTCTCCGCTTCCTGAAATGATATCTTTTTCTTTTATTGTGCTATGAATTCTCCACCAAATAACCACATTTCCAGGAGTGTTATCTGAACTTCTGTACTCATTGTCTGGGCGACTCCACTTGTCCGTGTCCATGCCCACGTACTGCAGTGTCTGAAATGCACTATGTCTCTGTCTCGCATTAGCTTTTATGCTCCAAAATGAAAGGACTATGAAGACCATGTTTCATCTCTGCAGTGCCTGTAACTTTCCAGGCACTTAGGAATCATTCAAAATATATTTGTTGTAATATTTCTGGAAAATATTCTGACAGTTCCAAGGCCTCTCGTGCTGGCCAAATTTAGTATTTCGGATCACAGAATGAAAAACTTTGATTGGTTTGTTTTGTTTTTTTGCACTAGGAACTTTTTTTTTTTTTTTTTGCCAGCAAACATAGAGCAGACACTGGCTATTTCACAAAATGCCCAGTGTTTGTGCCCCACATATAGAAGTTCCTGTGTTTTGTTGACCAACATTGATAAATAGGGAACGAGACACACAAGAGGAATGGTAGCACCTTAGCACGTTGAGGACAAAGATTCTGGATTCATTTTCTTGTTTATGTTCTCCTTCATTGTAGTTGTATCCTCTTTCTGTGTTTGTCTTCCTAAATTTGAACCCTTATTTTTAGTGTCCATCCGACTATATTACCACTGCTTCCAACATCAATTAAGTAAATTCTATGTCCCTAACTCATTTCCTTTGGAAAGGATGAGCTCAATCATGCTCTTTTATTCCATAGATAATGGCTCTCTTTGTACATTTTGGTCCATTGCCTCCAGTGTCATTTCTCATGCATCTGTTTATTCTACCCAATTAAACTCACAGCTTTGTGGTCAGAAGTACTTTTCCTATCTCCTCACAGAATGTTCACATCACTTGTGAACTAAATATCTTCTAGATTTTACCAATATCTGTGCCAGTATTTTTAGTCCTTGTCACATTGCTGTGTTCGCTCTGCAGCTAGACCCTTGGATGTTAGGTCAATCACACAGGACACAGCTCTGGGTGCTTCCTTTATTCCAGTCCAGAGTCCATGGGACTGGCTGGGCAGCCCAGGGACTTCAAGACCCTTTTACCACTTTTCTCTAAGCCAGGACTATCCCTAAGCCGCCTCTAGGGGACTCACAATTGCCCCTCTAATAATCTCCTCTTTGATAATTGGTTCTTTGTTACTAGACATATTCGTTTTTCTCATAGCACTTAAAATAATTCATAACTATACACATTTACATACCTACATATATACATAAAGTATATATAGAATAAGCATATAAATAAAGAAGTTAAATGTATATATTTATACATATATACCCGGGTATAGTTATATATAAAGTATATATAGATATTAAATTTATTCAAATAAGTGCAATATATAATAGATATAAAATATATGCACATATGTGTATAGGTAATACATACAGAAAACACCAATATGTGTGAGGGTACATATGTGTGTGTTTTATGCTTTCATTTTCTCTGACTATCCACATATTTCCTTCATAATGACTTGCTTCACCACGTGACACCCAAGCCTAACACAGAGCCTGGCACATGGTGAGAAATATTTATTGAATAAATAAAGCTGTAAGAGCAGAGAATTCTTTCCAGTCTTAGTCATATCAGATCTTAAGTCTTACTGTAAAAAAAAAAAAAAGAAAAAGAAAAGAGGAGTAGAAGAATAGAAAAAGAAAGGAGCCAAGGTGCTATTCTCTACTCCACAATTTCATGGTTTCATAGTGTCTCCTCCCACAAGAGGCTCTCAGACTTCTCAGTTTGTTTTTATTGAGGGGAAAGAGGAAGACAAGAAAGTCTCTGCTATCCACTGTTGGTGCTACCCACTAATAAAGGCTACAAATATTTTAGCAAAAAGTTTATGATTTTCAAAAAATTAATAATGTGTTCCTACATTTACTGTTACAGACTTCTTTTTCTTCTCTATGAGCACAACCCCAGTATCTTTAGAATATACCTGTAGCATGTGCACTTCTTTCTCCTATAACAATTTTGGTCACTAAAAAGAGAGTGTGGCATAACTACAGGAGGAAGCAGTCGAGGATGGTGGCTGACAACAGGAACTGTGAAGTCAAACTGGTTTCAAGTCCTCACTCCACTCTCTGGGAGATGGTAGGCAAGTTATGGAAACTTGCTTTGTTTCTGTTAACTCCTTTGTAAATTGGAGATAGTAATACCTAACTCATAGGACTTCTTATGGGATTAAATTAGTTTGAACATGCAAAGCCCTTAGAATAATGCCTGGCACAAGTAGATAGTCAGGAAATGTTCAGTAATCATGTTCTCATTATTTATGTCACTATTTTTGCCGCCATCACTGAATTAAGGCAGGTTTACTTCTAATACAGAATAGATGCATTCCCATTAAGCACAAGAAAGGGGGGGGGGGCAGAGAGACAATGAATACGTAAGTAATAGGAAGCAAGAATAATATATAGCAGAGATGCATCATCAATGTGAAAAGGTATGATTGGAGGTCAGAATTCTAAGATTTTTATGTCTTTTGGTAAGCAGTTTTTCTTTCTTACTCCTGGTAGAATATATACCTTTATGTATTTTTTAAATACTTAATGATGATGATTACTCTTATTTCCTCTTTCTTCATCTAAAAAATTTGGAAAACAGCTGATTATAATCAACTTTTTAATAATCCCCAGTCTTATAAAGGAATCAGAAGTAATTTAATGATGTTGAAACTTGTTCATTCAAAGTCTATTCATAGTCCCCCAAGTTGTTTGAATTCCTTTACCTCATCAAAAAAGGCATTAAAAATTATCCATATTGTTAAACAAAATTATCCAAATTGTTAAATGTGCAGTAACACATTTAACACTTTAAAAAAAGGAAAAGAAACTTTCCCACCTGACTACACCCTCGTCTGCTTATTTGTTCTTTATTAACATATTTGACAAATATCCATTAGTTTCTTATGTGTCAGGCTATGCACTAAAAACTAAGTAAAAAATAAGCAATAAAAAAAGGAAATGAACAAGGCAAAGTCTCTGTTTTCATGAAGCCTAGTATCTAGAGGAAGTTTGAAACAATGAACAAAACACATAATATTTCAATTACATATTGAGATAATCATTATGCTAGAAATAAATGGAGATCTTGAGATAGACTAATGAGAATGGGTAGTAGGGAGGGTGGGAGCTATTTTAGGCCAATTACAGAAGGCCTCTCTGAGGAAGCAACACAAGAAACTCTTGAGGAATTATGAAAAGGGGATATGAGTAAAGTAAGAAGACAACCTAGCTAGATATTAAAGTAACGCAAGCAAGAGAGATTTGTGGCTTAAATCTTAAGTGTTGGCAATGGGGATGCAAAGAACTAGATATGAGAGATGAGTAGGAGGTGGAAATGACAAAATTTGATGAATTAAATGGGAAAGGTAGGAATCATGTATGACTTAAGTTTCTGCCTCAAATATTAGATGATGGTTCCATTCACTGAAAAGGAAAAACTGGAGAAGTATCAGGAGTTCTGTCTTGATCAGGTTAATTTCATGAAACTTATGCGACACCCCAATGGAGATGTTAAATAAGCTTTAGAAACTGATGTGAACCTCTTATGTAAACTAGCCAATGATGGCTGGCATATATTGGCCCTTAGGTTTTGTATTTCTTCATTGGAGGCTGAGACCCATTAATTCAAAAACCAGCCAGCGGGGAAAAAATCAAATTTTTATACACCCATTTATGTTTTAAAGAGGCCAAACAAGCAGATTTTTTAGCCATTTAGAACCTGCCTGTTTTGCATATCTCTGCAAAATCTCACCCCACATCCGATAGCAATAGCTAAACCCAGACCATAAAGACCCCAAGCCACTGCTACCCTTCAGAGCTCTCTGACCTGGAAACTGCCCGCCATGCAGCTTGGTGACTTTGCCCACTTTCAGAAGTTCCTTTTCCAACCATCTCACAGGAATCTCCTTGTCCTCCTCCATTTCTGCATAGCTGCCCTGGGCCTTTGTCCCTGAATAGACTCCAGCTCTGAGGAACTTCTCCCCAGTGAATTTGTCAAAGCAGCTCCCAATAAAATTTGTGTGTGCTACTGCCATCTTGTGGTCACTTTTTTTTTCCTTGATCAGATACAAAATCTCTTTAATCCCCAACAGAAGCTCAAAGATCTGACTTCGGGAAATAATTAGTATAGAGATGGCCTTGAGGCCATGAGAATCAATTATATTATTTCAGGAGAAGAGTACAGAAAGAAAGCAAGAGGGCCCAGGACTAAATCTGAAGTTTCCCCAAATGTGAGCTCTAGTAAAGAGGAAATAGATACAATAGCCACTTGGTTAATTTCTCTTCATATCCTATGACACAGGCCAGACACTGGTTCCTTTGGGACAAAACCCTATCTCCTCCTCTACTAAGCCATGCTGTGTCTGAATGACTGCCCTTCTCTCTTCTCCTGTGTTTTCCTGTTATTGTTCTACCACATTTTATAGGAAGTACTTAGTTATTTGTCAGTCTACACATGAGGCTCTTCTCAAAGACAAAACGTGTGTTCATCTCTAAATTCCACGTATCCACCATAAGGATTGCTAAACAAAGATGTTCAGAATTTGACTAAACAAATGAATGAATCACATCATCTGACTGTGTTAGAATGGGCTGCTAATGTGGCGATGGAAGTTTTCAAGAGGCTGGGGAACATTGGTTCACCATGATTTCATGATGATGGTACTACTATCCATTTCTCTTTCCCAATCTGAAGTTAGATTCTACCCCACACCTAAACAAAGACATTAGGGCAATGGACTTACATATGCAGAGATAATGAAATAATGTGAAAATATTTCAAGTAATTAGAAAGGCAGATAATTCCATACAAAATCTCAAGGTGGCATAATGTTATATTAATTTGGTACTGCTCCTTTAAATTATTTTAAATAAAGAAAAATTATATTTCAGGTCAAGTTATATAAGATCGGAGATAATTCTTTATTCTTAATTAGATTCCCTTTTTGTGATTTCAATGCAGTTTTTGATTATCATTTAAGGGAGCAAAGCTGGTCCAAGAATATTATGGATGTGTCATATATAGCATTGCTTCCATATATTTTTCACTAAGATACAGGTTCATCATTCACAATTTGGCCTTTGAAAATAAAAATTAACCAATATTTGGGAGGTCTGTGACCTCTACATCACCGCATTTAATGACTAAGGTAGAGCCAGACTGATGTGACTCAGTGGTTGAACGTTGGCCCATGAAAAAGGAAGTCATGGTCCTATCCCATTAAGGCATGTGCCCAAGTTTCAGGCTGAATCCCCAGTAGGGAGCATGCAGGATGTATAGATTTATGTTTATCTCTGATCATAGATGTTTCTCTTTTTCCTCTCCCTTTCTTTCTCTGAAATCAATAAAAATATAATCTTTCTAAAATTGCTAAGGTAGAATAAGCATTCATAAATACTTCATAGCAAAAACACAAATGGAAAACATAAAAGATCATGAATGCTATTTGAGTAATATAAACTTATATCCACAAAAAACGCTTCTGAGATGTGGTGGTACAACATCCTCTACTTCATTCATTATGAAACAAAATTGATTGTAAGGCATAATTAGTAAAAGTTTTTTCAGTATAAAAGGTAATCAGAACAATTTTATGATATTTATTATGAGAAACATACTGATTTTAAAATTTAAAAATGTGTCTTACAATTGATTTTTTAAATGTATGTGTACAGCAAATAACTGAACTGAATTAATTTCTATGGCTGGGAGGAATTGTTAATGAATGTTTTAGAATTCTGTATTTATCCTATGTAATTATCTATGATTATATAACTGTAGATAATTACATATTAACTTACATAAACATATGTTTTAATTTATTTATCTCTGTTTGTGAAAATACTAAGGTTAGTCCCTCTTTGAGACATAAACAAGTGAAATTATAGATTTCAGTATAAAAATATAACACCAATTTATTGTTGCTATCAGTAAACATTTACAATAATTTATTATTTACACAATGCTTTCACAATCATTTTTCAGTGATTTTATTTTATCTTTAGATCTATAGCAGTAGAGGTTATAAAGACAATAGTAGTTGCACATTTAAATATATACCATATATTTAAGCATTCATTTTCTACTTGTTCTTTATTTCTTTTTTTTTTAAAATATATTTTATTGATTTTTTGCAGAGAGGAAGGGCGAGGGATGGAGAGTTAGAAACATCTATGAGAGAGAAACATCAATCAGCTGCCTCCTGCACACACCTCACTGGGGATGTGCCCGCAACCAATGTACATGCCCTTAAACCTGGGACCTTTCAGTCTGCAGGCTGATGCTCTTTCCACTGAGCCAAACCAGTGCCAGCTTGTTCTTTATTTCTTGATAAAAGTTAAACACAAAGGAGTACAAATTCTATACAATAAAAGCCTAATATACTAAGTGTCTGGCTGACTGGTCAGCCATTCAACCAATCAAAGCATCATATGCTAATTATATGTTAAGGCTACTCAACCACTCAATGTGACGGGCACTGACCACCAGGGGCAAATGCTCCGACAAGTAAATTAGCTTGCTGCTGGGTTCCAGCAGATCAGGACTGAGGCCCAGAACCCTCCCATGGCTCCTCCAAAGCTGGACAACCTCACACATCCCTCCCCTGCCCTGACCATGCATTGATGGGATCCCTCGGCCTGGCCTGAGCTCTCTTGCAATCCAGGACCCCTTGGGGGATGTAGGAGAGCCGATTTCAGCCCAATCCTGCAGGCCAGGTTGAGAGCTACCACTGGTGCAAGAATTCGTGCACTGGGCTTCTGGTACCTGGCAAATCTTTCTGGTTGTATAGGCAAACAAAGTGTGTGTGTATTTTAAGGTAAAGATGGTATTATGGTAACCAAGGAGCCTCATAAACTTTTCTGACTATATTCAAAAGCCAAATGACAAAAGCAATATTCTTTACAACTCTGTAAGTTAAAGAAATCTGAATAATTTTCTTCAAAATGAACAGATCAATAATATGTATTGTGGCACCTCTCCAAGTACTATCTTATACATTTATATAACAAAAGTAATGCCCATATAAATGTTTGTTTTCTTAATGTAATAAACTGGAGGACCGGTGCACAAAATTCATGCGTGGGGGTGTTGGTGCGGGGTTTTCCCTCAGCCCAGCCTGCACCTTCTCCAATCTGGGACCCCTCGAGGGATGTCTGACTGCCTGTTTAGGCCCAATCCCACATCCCTCTCACAATCTAGGCCTGCTGGCTCCCAACTGCTTGCCTGCCTGCCTTCCTGATTGCCCCTAACCACTTCTGCCTGCCAACCTGATCATCCCCTAACCACTCCCATGCCATCCTGATTGATGTCTAACTGCTCCCCTGCCAGCCCGTTTGCCCCTCCTCTGCCAACCTGGTCATCTCTAACTGCCCTCCCCTGCAGGCCTTATTGCCCACAACTGTCCTCCCTTGAAGGCCTGGTGCCTCCCAACTGCCCTCCCCTTCTGGCCATCTTGTGGTGGCCATCTTGTGTCCACATGGGGGCAGGATCTTTGTCCACATGGGGGCAGCCATAATGTGTGTTGTAGTGATGATCAATCTACATATTACTCTTTTATTAGATAGAATAGAGGCCTGGTACACAGGTGGGGGCCAGCTGGTTTGCCCTGAAGGATGTCCTGGATCAGGGTGGATGTTTCCTTTGGGCATGGGGTGGCCTGAACAAGGGGCCTGTGGTGTTTTGAAGGCTGGCCATGTTCCCCAACGACCCAAGTGGAGGCCCTGGTATCTGGGATATATTTACTTTCTACAATTGAAACTTTGTAGCCTGGAGTGGAGCCAAGCCTCCTGCTTGCTCCATGGAGGCAGCCATTTCTGTTTGGATTGTTTACCTTCTATAATTAAAACTTTGTACCCTTGAGTGGAGGTTTAGGCCAGCAAGGAAAGGCAGAAAGCTTGGCTTCCTCCATTGCCAGGGAAACGCCTCCCTCCCGCTCTCTGTGGCTGTAGCCATCTTGGTTGGGTTTATTTGTATACTCACTCTGATTGGTTTATTGGTATACTCGCTCCCACAAACCATTGGGTATGGTTTGTGGGAGTGGCTTGTGGAGCAGAGTGATGGTTAATTTGCATATTATTATTTTATTATGAAGGATGTTTAATTTGCATATTACTATTTTATTAGGTAGGATCATCCTCTAAAGATAAGAAGGAATCGGTGTATTTTTTTAAAACCACACAAAAAGCAACACAGGAGAGCAAAGGTAGCTGTTGCTGAGGAACAGAAACATCCTTTAAGGAACTGGTCCTTCCTTCTCCTCTGGATCTGGGAGGGCCCTCAACACCACCTGTTTTAAGGCACTTGGTGCTCTGCGAACATTTTAGAGTTAATTGTGGGGGGGGGGGGGAAACAAACTGTTTACAGCACTATGTGCTCATTCACATAATATTCCTGTATTTGGAAACTACCAAAAGGACAGATTGCCTTTGTGTGGAAATATGAATGTTTTCTAGTTGGCCTGCAGGAATTATCCAAGGTCATGCCACTATCAGGTGACTGGGCATAGTTCGAAGCATTGTGCATGGACCAACACTTTTAATCCTTTCAACAACCTCCCAAATAGGTGTTATGGTATCCCTATTTTACAAATAAGGAAACTTATGCTTAGACTAAATAACTTTCCATAATCATACACTTGTAAATTTCACACTCAATAAAACCACAAGAAACTGTACAAAGCACAAAAATGTGTGTTTTATGGCAAGAAATATGAGGGATGCATCACGATGATCAGCCTAAATAGCAGTTCTACTTACCTGGGTAATTAGGGGTGTTATGAAAGGTTATATAAAGAAAAGGTGATCCATTATTTCAAGATTTGAGAACATAAAATTAAACACTTTTTTCTTGTCAAATATTTCTGAACCTTTAATACTGTTATACTTTATGTCCCAAGAGGGAATGTAGCTTTCCCAACAATTTGACCACAGATCTCTCCTCTCCCCCTTCTAAATACAATAGCATCTTATGGGGCTAGCACTCCAGGAAATGCTTTGGAAAATACTGACGTGAATATTAATAAGGTTATCTATTGCCAATACCAAATCTCCATGGACTATTTAAATACCACATTTATTCATGAAAACGTTCTCCCTTATCCCCAGAAGAAATGTGTATTTTTCCAATCTTTTTTGCAATTTCTGACTTATAGTAGGTAATGATATAATCTATAACTAAAGCACTTTTTAAAATATTATATATGTACAAATATATATTATATATTTATGTGTATATGTATGTATAATATATCAGAAAACACACACACACATAAACACCAGAATTTACATATTCCAAATGATATCTCTTCCATGGAGCCAAATAACTTTTTAAATTCCTTTTTGGAGTTGGCTTTAAGTAATTAAATTTTTAAAAGTATCCCAATGATGTTCTCATCTCAGGATTGAAGAATTTATGGAAAGAACTAAAACTATGTGGAACAAATTGAAATTTTGAAATTGAGACTATCAAGCAATGAAATTTACTTTCTTGTGAGACTTAGAAATTCATTCTAATATATATATATAATATATATATATTTAAACAATGTAATTATATAAATAGGCATGACATCACCCTCATCCCTATTTAAACAATGTAATTATATATACATATAATTGCATTGTTTAAATAGGGATTTATATATATATAATAGGAATAGGAATGTTTAAATAGGAATTATATATATATAATTACATTGTTTAAATAGGGATAAGGGTGATGTCATGCCTATTTATGTAATTATAATATAATTTATATAATTATAATAGGAACTATAATTTATATAATTATAATATATAATTTTCTTCTGGGGAAGAAAATGCAATTTGTTACATTAAGTAAGAGGATATAGATATAGATATAGATATAGATATAGATATAGATATAGATATAGATATAGATATATAACTTCAACAAGTTAAATATGTGAAACCCTTGTGTATAAATAAGATAATAATAAAATAAATAATGAAAATAAGGAAGTGAGTGTCCTGCATTACAGATAAAAATGAAAAATAAACTTCACTGCAAAACAACAACAATAAAAAAGAAGCTTCTGCTATCAAAGTAGGGGCTGGGGAAGGGAGCTATCTTCTGTTTGAGCCTTTTTCTTTTTGTCCCTTAGGTATCCTTGGAGTTATACTTGCTAAATCCTAGGGCTTCCCTGAAACATTTAATATTATAAAAGTGACTGTGTTTCACTTCAGGCAAACCTGGATTTGAATCAGACCATTTACAGACAAGTTACCTAATTTCTCCAAGTCTCAGTTTCAGTTTTCTCATCTGGAAACTTATTGGATTGAGATTAAACATGACAATGCAAAGAATGCACTTGGTCTAATGCCTGGCACAGCCCCCATTTAAATGATGACAATACATTTGATAACTAGAATTTAAACATCATGTTTCAAGTTTTTGAATGCACTATTTTGCCTTGATTTCTAACAATCTTTGCATAGACTTTTTAAAAAATTAAATTATTATCTGTGTACATATCTTACCATTGCCCCCCCATACATGCCCTCTACTTTTTTTTTTTTTTTTTTTTTTTTAATATTCCTCCATCAGCCTTTTAGGCAATATTTATTAAACATGTGCTAAGCACAGACCACTCTGTCACAGATTAGGGACACAGAGATGAAATAGATAAGCTGTGTTCCGAAAAGCTTATGGCTGAATGGAGAAATGAAGTTTATATATTCCATGTTATTATACAGTGAGAATAAAAATTCCCCACAAAGATAGAACTCTGTAGAAACTTACAGAGTAAGAGGCCGATGCTGACAAGAACCAGGTGAGTCTTTGGGGAGGGGTCTCAACTAAAGGGATGCTTTAAATAATAGGAACACTAATAAGACAAAGAATCGAGGCCCAGAAGTATAGAGTATTTTCAGGGAAGAGCTAGCTATTGGTTCTGTTGGTTCATAGTTCTTAAAAGAAGTCACAATTAGATTCTAGACAGGTTTGTGAGGCCTGAAATGTTGAATGAACAAAAGTTGAGTTTTATTTTTATATATGTATAAGCAATGGTGAGCCACTGAGAGTTTTGAACATGGGAGTGATATGATAAGTGACATGTCTTAGGAAACCTAACCTGGAAGCACCTGATAGTGTGTGTTGAAGATGAAATGATTAGAAGCAAAAACCCACAGAGAAGCTGTTGGTGTAACCCACAAAAAAACTGAGGTACACCCCTGTCAATGGAAGAAAGGGCATACTGGTGGTAGAAAGCTGGGAGCACAGAGGACTTCTTTCAAGGTTGTGTTTCTTTATCAAGCACAAAAACAACAGATTTTATACTCTTTGTGGGGTGGGGTGTAATTAGGGGCATGCTAATGGAGGTAATCAAGGTTAGAGGCTTTGAATCCTTTCCTGAACAAATGCTAAAGAAGACCTTGTCTAGGAAAGTAACAAAGATGCAAGGACAGGAATGAGCACAACAAAACTTGACAATAATTAAGTCTGGTGTTCTGTTTTTTTGTCCCTGCCATCTTTCTTTAGCATTTTCCACTTAACCTAGTCTGTGACTTATATAAAAATTTACCTGATTCCTGGTATATCTGTTAAGGAAAGTTTATTCACAGCATTGTCTTCCATGGCATGGTATGAGTCAATCCAGTTCAGCAAACGAGGGGAAAAAGTATTCTTTGCTTTTTATAGGGTTGTTGGTCATTCTCAGAATAAGTAAGTCATTTTGGGTTAGCAGTTGACTATTTGATTATTATACAATCATGAATAATAAAAATGGAGTCCTTAAGGATAAATATTAGGTCTCACTATCGAATAGTCTTCTGTGGCATACGAGGACATTGTACAATTACTGTAATCTTTTCACATATTGAATTGGTTCTAAGTGCTGGGTTACATGCTGTAAATGAAAATTTATTCAAGTTACTGGAGTCTCTTATGGGTAACATCTTAATGACTGAAATATTATTCTGCTACTATGAGAATAATGAAAAGGTTCTTCTCCTACAACACAACATTTTTAAAAATTTTACAGAAATATTTAAACTTACACTGAAGTAGGGAGATATAATATAATGAACACTATGTATCCTTAACTCCATTTCATAATTATCAATATTTAATCAAACACTGTCAACTGTTTTATTATCTCTCATACTTTTTAATTGGAATATTTTAAATTAAACATTTAATTTGTAAATAATTTAGTAAGTATTTCTACTGATAAGAAATATTTTTACATAATGAGCATGCATTTGTCACAGATCCTAAATATCATCTATTACTCATTTCATATACACAGTTCTCCAAATATTTGAAAGATGTTCCTTTACAATTAGTTTGTTCAAATCAGTATCTTAACAATCACTTTTGCTTATTATTGTCTCCAACGGTTCTTAATTTTTTTCTTCACATTTATTTATTGGAAAACAAGTTTAATTTCATATTTTATAACCAGTTTTTCTACACTATTTCCTACTTCTAAAGCAAAACCATAATTCATTCAACCGTTATTCAACTACTATATAATGAACAATTGCTATGTTATATATAGGATAGTGTAGTGCTGCTGAAAGTGATTCAAATTCAAAGATGACTGTGAATCATGGCCTCTACTATTATGACATTACAATCTGGAGGTAAAGGAAAAAATAGTACTGCACAAATATAATGACAACAACATATTGTAGAATTAAGTGGTATAAGATACTATGCTTCTAAAGGCAGAGGCATGGATTAGAAGATAAAGGGAGCCTTTTTAGAGAAGTTGGCATGTAACATAGATGGGTGTAGAGTGACCAAGTCTAGAGGCAATTGGGTTTTAAGAAGGGTAAAAGAGAAAGTTTATTACATGATTGAAAACCTGAAGAAGAAGAAGAAAAAGAACATAAATTTTAGAGGTGAAGGAAGTTCACGTTACATTCAAGAGATGATAAATGAAAAAACTTAGCTGCTGCCGGACATTTGTGAAAAACCTTAGCTGCAGCTAGACAAATTCAGGACTAGAGGAGGAAGGATCTTAAATGCCAGACTAAAGAACTTGAACATGGCCCTTAGAGCAGAGAACCGTTAGCTCCATTCATTTTTCCAAATACTGGAGATTATATCTACGATGTAAACATAGATATTCCATTAGTCAGCAAAAATGCATCAGCTTTGTACACAAGGAAATTGTAAAACTGTTTATGCATTCCAATAGCAATCATTTTCAAGTATTTATAGCAAGTTGGCAAGATAATTTAATGTTTTATTTTGCCCAAAAGCTATTGATGATACACTTAGAAGAACACAAACAAATTGGAGTTGATTTAACTGACATACACTACATAGCAGCTGAAAGACCTTCATAAAGCAAAGATTGATTGTTTGTGGCATAGTATAAAACAACAACAACTCTACCATAGCAGAGGTAGATGTTCATGCTATTAAAGATAGATGGACTAGCCCTGCACACTTCAGACTCTATACTTTTTATCGACTATGGAAATATAGTGAAGTTTGTAATATGTTTGAGTTTGAGTGTTCTTTTTTTTGCGGGGGGGGGGGGGGGGAAGCCTATCAATAATAAACATATATTGACCAATACATTTTTCTCTTTACCAGCATAATGATAATTGACTTTCATCATTATAAAACCCTCAAGTGACAGCTGAATTATTCAAGCCTTCAAAAAATGTATACATTAAACTTGGTTGGTAAGTATTTTCTTCTTGCATGCTATTCTTGAATAAAAGGTGATCAATGTATTCCATATCATATAGATTTTAAAGTATTTTTGAGTGTCCACATATACCAGAGATTGTGCAAGACTTTTGAGAAAATAACATTGTGCATAAAATGTGGTCCTAGTTTCCAGAGGCTTGTCTTCTACGACAGATGAGTAAAATTATAGGTAGGATTGAAATAGAGTTGTCAAACTACATTGTTAGGATTTTTCAGCTGCCATTTTGAATCAATCAGGTCATTCTCAGTGGTGGAGACCTAGCTTGTCTATTGTGAGATGTTTTGAAGCATCCCTGGCCTCTACCTACTAGATACCAATAACACCTTCCAGTTGTGACAACCAAAGATATCTCCAGATAGTGCCAACTGTCCCCCAAGGACAGAGTTAAAAAATCACTTGCAATTTTCAACCACTATATTAGATGGAAATTACTATGTACATTTTGCTAATGAGTATAACTTCTAGTTGAGGAAACCAAGTAAAGTCCATGAAAGGAAGGGTGGCTGATATGAATAGGTTGAAAAGAAGAGAGAAACTCAGGACTAGAGAAGATAATGATAAAGTGGCCAAACTGATGATGGGAAGCCAAGTGGATAAGCATGAATTATGTTCAAGAGTCATGTAGCATTGGGCGGTTAGTAGAGAAAAACTGATAAAGTAAAAAATAAAAACAAAAACAAAAAACAATTAAATTATGGAGATCCTTGTATATAAAATAAAGAGAGATGGTTTTCATTTTGTAGAGAGGCCATTTGCACATAGAAGTGAAATGAATAAAAGCATCATTTTGGAAATGTTAATATGGCAGATCTGGGCAGAATGATTTAGGCAAATAAGAAAGTTTATTTTAGGTCTGGGACTCAGTTAAGGACATAATTTGGCAGAAATTGGAGAATATATTTGTGAGAGATGTATTTCCCAACATAGAATGAGAGAAGAAAAACTAGTGAAGAAGTCTATAACTTGATTTTATGTTTGCTCTCATAAATTCTTGTTTAAACTGTTTTCTCATAATACAGTTGACACGTTATAACAGAGCTGATTGGGCAGATGTGCCCAGATTCTCTGGGAGGACTCCATGAAGTGGAAAGTCATAACTGATGTTGCAGAGTTGTGAAAACAAAAATGATATCATTCTCAAAAACAACTCTCCATTAACATAGAAACTAGGAATCTAAGAGGTTTAAATAATATCATTCAAGAAAAGTATTCTAGTAGTCTAACGGGTTAAAATGTAAACTTGGTAAATCTACTCTTGATTGTAACTACACTGTTCATTTGCTCTGAAAATATTTTCTATCCCTTTGTACATTAAAACCTCTCATGCACAGATATGACTTGGGGTGGGTTGGGAGCTGGTAGAGGGGGACCAGGGCAGGGAGGAATGTGGGACATCTGTAATAATATCAACAATAAATTTAAAAAATATTTTACAAATAAAAATAGAGAGAAGAAGCAACTGTCAAATAGAATGTCATCACTTCCCCTTCACCCCCACATCTTCCATTCTTGCCCAAGTCACCCCTGTCTTAGATCTAAGAAAGGGGCGTTTTCTGAAATCACAGAGTCCTTCTATCCTTTGTTTGCCAACAGGGTAGTATATTTATTCTAGAAACTCTTAAGCTTCCATTTTTTAGATTATGACACCAAAAAAATGTAAAATGTTGGTAGACACCAAAAAATTAAAATGCACTCCATGCAAACATAGAAGCAAGGAAGCAGTAAGAAGTTAACTGGATAAAAAGAAATTAATACCTAGGGAAACCAGGGGGAAAATGTAATCTCAGGCACAAAAATTCAGATTTTGTTAAATAAGCAACTCCAGTTTCATAAACAGGGAATTAAATATTGGTGGAAAGTCAAGAGATAATTTTTTTTATTCCTGTCAGCTAAATATAAAATAGATGATAATTGGAAAAAGCTTGAATAAGTGAAAGAAGGTAAGAGGCTGCTGCAATAATCCAGATGTTGTTCATTTATCAAAAGCAGTTTCTAAGTATCCTCGGTATTAATAGCACCTTATGAGATACAAATTAATGCTTGCTTGAACTAGGGCAGTGACTACAGAAATGGTAATGTCTGTCCTACTGAATATTAATAAAATGATAAAAAACCAGCTCAGTGCCCATTTTTTCTTCAGGTTGTTATTTCTACACTTATCAGACTTTACATATTTGAAACAGATCCACACTTTGGGATGTTTTCCTAAAATAAGTTGCATTAAGAATCATGGGGAGAAGTTTGCTAATAGTTGCCAATCAACTGTCTATCAGTCTGCACCAAGATGACATATTTTCCGAGTTAAACAGCACCGAGTGCTAAAGTGAGGGGGAGGAAAAAAGGTAGGGAGCAGTGCCACCCCTCCATGTTTTATCAAAGGCTCTATTCTGTCAATCACCAGAAAACTGAAATCCTTCTTGGACCTGCAAGAATGTTTTTAGTGAGTGAGAGTGTGTTTATGAAAAGAAATGAATGAACTAAATGGCCACGATTATTGATTCTTTCTGCCCTTGTGGCTTTAGACTAGAAGTGGTTTTCAAGGGTCCCAAACCTATTTCCAATGTTTTTCCCTTAATTTGATCTACAGCGTTGTGGATGCACTCAATCTAACCACATCTGATCTGTTCCATCAGACCATTGGGAATGAATGTTAATTAATAAAAAGACTGCATTTAAAAGCCCTTTTCATCTTTCTATATCATTTAAAAATGCATATTTATTGAACCAAATAAAATAAAAAAAACACCTCGATTTCACAAAACTAAATTTTAGTCCCACTTCTGACTGGAGCTTAAAGCATGAATCTAAAAAAATCTAAACTATCAAAAAAATCTAAAAATGTCATTGTGATTGGGAAGAAAAAAAAACCTCCCAGTCATTCTCCTACTTTATCAACATAATATTCACCATTGGAATTTTTTAGGTAACATTAATTACAATTAAATAGCTTTTGGTATTGTATAGAGCTGTTAAGTGCTATAAATGAGTTTTCTTTTATGTAATCTAAAAGTATCTCGATCTGTAAGTTAGTATGTACTCATTTTATAAAGAATTGAACCGGGGCCCAGGGTTTCTTTCCTCAGGCTAATATTCAGTAAGCCTTTGTTGATAACTTGTTATGTGTTCTGGGCAGTACAGGGAATGAGCACATGGGGATGTGTAAGACAGATCTCCCCTTTCTTCAGGAGTTGACAGTCTAGGATAAGAGAGACAATTAACCTGATAAATGCAGAAAATGAAAAAAGTACTACCATAGAGACGAGCATTTAGGAGAATACATAAGTCAAAGTAAGCTTTATAATATTGTTGTTGTTTTTTCCTTTTTCCAGTATATTAAAAATCCTAACAAAAACCTTAGAAGTTTCTCATGCAGATGGCAATGTGAACATGTGGCTTCCATAAACTGTTCAATATTATCACAGTATCTAAAAGGCCAGAAGGGATCTTCAGTAACTACAAGTTTCATTTACATAAATTCATCAGGTATTTTCCATACTTTGACATTCCTAAGAACCCTTGTAATATCTACCGCATTTTGTTTGGGGAGTATCTTTCTGAGTCAAAATTCTTGTATCTTCCACACCCTGTTTCTCTCCCAATTTTCCTCTAAATAAGTCGAGAAGCATTTATTTTCTGTGGCTGGTAAATATGATTTATCAGCTTTTGGAAGAAAAAAAGAAGAAAGAAACACCACAAAACCTGTGGTGCATTTTCTGCTTCAGTAAATGGGTCACACTTTGTCAAATTCTGACTATATTAAGCTTTTGTGAAATTCTGTTTTTCTCAAATACTAGGTTGCGGCACTGGATATCAAAGGGCAATTTATTTTGTTCTAAGTAGGCTTTTACTCAGTTCATTTTTTCTCCCTTAAATCATAAACACTTCATAAAAGATAAATCAGATAAATTAGAATGTTTAAAGAAGGGTAATATTGTTTTCATTTATATTTAGGCAATTGCACGCTGCCTTTTATATTTAGAGATGGTTATTGCAAACTGAGACTCGTAAGATACTGATTTGTTAATTTTCTTGTGGCAGTGATGAATTTGAGGTGATCCATCTCTAAGAAAAATGGCCCTGTCAGAAAGTAGCATCCTCATAGGGACTGAACCTAAATCATAGCCACCAACAATTATTACCGCATACAAATAAAGGTAGAGAGTAGATATAATCAAGAATATGCCATTCACAACTGATGCTTAAACATTTTTACATTGATCTGAACATTTACTTTTTGATTCTAAACTATTTTTAATTGTCTTACTATCATCTTGTTAGGATGAATCTTTCTCAACTAAATGATAAAATACAATACACATTCAAATTCAAGATATATTTTTGTTCTAGTAAAGTGCCAGCACAATGTCTGGAATATTGTATGTGTTCATTAAATATTTTCTCTCTCCTTTTTTCCATTTATCATGATAAACTACGTTAACTGGCTTAGTTATCATCTTCTATGAGGACTAACTCCAGTGCAAAATAACCCACTCTTTTCCAAAAATCATTTGGTATTAAAAATAACATTTATCAATTATTAGGTATGTTAAAATTTGTTTTCACTCACAAAGTTATACTGGTAATACATTATTTAGTGCCAATCTTTTCACAAACATAGTCATTCTTGTTTTATTTTAGGACACTTTCATAATGCTGAAAAGCAACAAGGGCAACAACTTTAAAGTGATAAATAAGCATGTAAGTGGGCATTAATACCTTCATCCTGAAACCACCTTTACCTTATTTCTCTTTTTCAAATCCTCCATTTACATCTCAAGAGAGTTTCATAGTCCTTGAACAAGTTACCATTTGGGTGCTCCTATTGATTGATTCACGGCCTTCTTCTCTTCTCTAGTTTCAATCAAATGATCATCCCTGAGCAAAAACCATTTGAGAAACACTCAGAACTTATACACACATTCTGACAATGTGTGCTTGTCCCAATGACCAGCATCCTAGGTCTTCATTGCTTCACACTTATATTGTTGACACAAACAAATTATTCCCTGCCTTCAGTCTTCCTTTCACCTAATTTGCCCTACTGACAGAGCCTTAGAAACATTCCCTGCCCTACTATTGATCCTAGTTTAACATCTCAAATTATCTCCCATTTCTATCAAATAAAATTTTCCAGTTTGATATTCAGGGCCCAATACAAATGCATCTTTGAATGCCTATGGTTTATGACTCGTCATAATTCAACAGATAGTCCTGTACACAAAGTCCTAAGTACATACATTTGATATTAAAACTTGTCTCAGCCACTATTTTTTGAAAATGCTTTCTGTCCCTGATGTGGGTGAGGTACACCTCCCTTCCTAGAGTACCTTCAGCAAATACAGCAGAGAATGGAACAAACTGTATTGTCATTGTTTGCTTATTTGGCTGTATCCTTTCAATGTGATGTAGATTTCTTACGGGCAGAAATATGTTCTATTCATCTTTCTTCCACCTTCCAAACTTGTATCAAAGTTAACTTCTTTGGAAATAGTTCATAAAAAAAAAGGAAGAGATGTGACTTGGAGTTTCGAATATGAAGCTGAAAATAATTTGTTTCTAAAGCAATATTGCTTCTTATGGAGGAGCCTAAAAAGCCTCAGAATCAAGAGACAAATAAGCAATCTATGTAGAATTCTGAAAGCCTGACATATGGATTCAGCACTCAAATCAGTTGCCAGGAACATGTACCAAACACCAGGATATTGTTATCTGGGATTATTTATGTCCTCTATATCGTACATATAATGATGACATAATTAGATCTGTCCTCTGTTCCCACTATGCCCTGGCCACTCTTTTCTCTGGTCCAATATCCTGAGGATCCCATTCCATTAATACCTATTCTAACACTTCTTCATTTTAGGTATCATTTACTCTGCTCTGCAATCATGTACCACCCTATTGTCAT
The DNA here is from genome assembly GCF_014108245.1 of Pipistrellus kuhlii. NCBI lineage: Eukaryota > Metazoa > Chordata > Mammalia > Chiroptera > Vespertilionidae > Pipistrellus > Pipistrellus kuhlii. Next base: position 62,037,515 of record NW_023425551.1, read on the forward strand.
AATACCACCTTTACTGCATGTGAGAAATTTCCCAAGAAGCCTTTCTCAGTCATGTCCCTCTGGTTTGATTTCAGGTCCTTTCCTCCAAAGACAATCCTGTTCATCATGGAAGACATTGGAACCTCCAGTAGTTGGAGCTGAGGGTCTTCATCAGAAAGCAACCATTCACGTCTGTTTTAGCCCTACCTTTCGTTCCTGATATCAACTGTGGTACAACTATGATCTTCAGTAACCAGTCCCTATTATACATCAATACAATTTGAAAATAAACAAGTGTTTAAAATATGTACATGTCTACATTTCTTTCTACTACTCTGGTTTCTTGTAAACTAAACATAATGCTTAATGAGTTATTCAAGAGGCAAGAATATGACAATAAAAAATAACTGAACTTTTTGGTTATCATAGACCATTATAGAAGTACATAGTTTTGTTATCCCTTTGAGTTGATAGGAGTTCATTTTAAAAGTTCCTGCTGTTTTTAAATGTATATTTACCTGCATACCTATAAATTGTTGAAAGTACTATTTGAGAGAAACCATTAACTGAGGTGTAGGGATATGGAAACACTACAAGATTATATATGACAAAGCAAATGTGTAAAAATGTATTTCCACTGACAGTAAGTAAAAATAATGTAGAATCTTACAAGACAATTTGAAATTTATTAGATAAGACTTCCCAGAGAAGTAACTTTTTACAAATCCCTTTATCTTTATTTTCATACGCATTTGTCTTTGTGCTGGACTTTGAAACCCAGCTTTATAACATCCCAATATTATTGTTGATCAGTCACTTTTGGAACATACAAACTTCTTTAAAACAAACGCAGACTAAATGCCCCAGAACACACTTGCCCAAAGGCTTAGTGACCTCATGAAGTCACTTCCACAATTTGATTTTTTTTTTTTTAATGTCTTTGTCACAACAAAGACATTTCTTCCCAAGGCATGTCTCCTAAATAAGTGCTGAATTGTGTATCCATCTTGATTAGTCAGACTGGAATCTTGTTTTTCTTCTCTTTGCCATAAAATAAGAAACTTAAAGAATTGCAACTATTTAGTCTTTAATTACATGTAGGCATCCAGGTAGGGTAAGGATATATGCCAAATTAAGGATTGCAAAGCTTCCTAAAAATGCCGTGTTGCTTAAATAACGTTTGCAGCATGATTTCTTCCCTGTTTGGAAACAGTGAGTGCTGCTGTATTATGCTTATTGGTTCATTTTCTGCTTGGTTCCTTGGTGGAAAGTGTGAGCCTTACTGACTTTAGAAATGCAGGTGAGAAAAATTTAGATTCTAATAAGTATATGGAAAAAAAAAAAGCACACCTGTCTTATCAAAGGAAAACAAATGAATATTGGTTTCTCTGTAATTCTGGCTAATGTCAGGACAGTAAGGAAAATATTACCTCTTAAACTTCAAAGACATTAAGTTATTGGGTTGATTAGAACCACTACTGAATTACTTAGTTATTTTCCTCATCTTCATTGTTTATACAGATCAGACTTGATTGCCTGTGCTGATTAGACAGGATAAAAGGAAATCTATGTAAAAACTGAAAAGTTTATGCATGCTTTACATGTTAGTCCTTGAACTCACAGAAAATAAATTATTATATTGGCCAGTTTTCAAACACCTTGGTATAGTTTTCCCAAGAACCAGAAAGGATAATCCATGCAACATATGCTAGGAGAATCCAGAGGTGAGAGCATTCCCTGAGGAAAGGAGAAGCCCAAGAAGGCTCATGGAGGTGGAGCTGAGACAATCGAGGGTGAAATGAGCATTTCAGACACACAGTTTGTTCAATGGAATGGAGATGGAACCATATTGTTTGGGAGAAAAATAACTGGTAAAGTAATGGGTTGAAATAAAGGATTTAATTTATGGAAGAAAAGACAGAGTTGAAGGGATATGTAGGAACCAACAACAAATAAATGAGTGTCTGCTATTTGAGAGGTGTTGTACTGGGCACTAAACAGACATCTCTGAAAAAATTGTTTGAACTTGAGGATAGGGTAAAGGAGATAAATTTGACTGAACAAAACAGTATAGATTATAATGAAAATAGACCAGTTTAACTTGTACTAAACTGAAGGAGATGCATATGAAAGCTGGTATGAAGAGGAAAAAATTGGACTGAATGGTGAGAATGTGGGAAGAGAAATAGAAAGTTCAGCAACTAAGTTGGTTGGCTGTTAGGGGAAATTATGTTTTGCTTTAGGATTTAAAGAATGTGCAATGCAGTTCTAATGCTACCAGCCCAAGTGCAGTCAAACTTTGTGTGTTAAGGGCATAGTCCCCCACGAGATTGCCCTCACAAAAGACTCTAGCCTCAAACTCTAAGTTTCCCAGACCACCCACACTTGGGACCAACTGGCTACAAATTTGGAAGTTTCCTCAGTTTTATAATTCGCCAGAATGATTCACAGAATTCAAGAAAGTAAGTTTTATTATAGAGGATAATAAATAGAGAATCAGCCAAATGAAGAAGCACATATAGGGAAAGATCTGGAAGTCTTCCAAACATGAAACTTCTGTGTGCTCAGGGTGTATCACACTTTCAGCATATCAGTGTGTTTCACCAGCCAGGAAGCTGATTAAGCATCATTGTACAAAATTTTATTGGAGTTTCACTACAGAGGTATGATGTTTTTCAATTATTTGCTATGAAGTTAAACTCAGACTCCAGCCCCCTTCCTCCTCAAAAGTCAGACTGATATCACAGGATTCAAAGTACCAAACCTCTAATACATGGCTGATTGGTCTCTCTGTCATGGCCAGTCTCCATTTTGACCCCTCTTGTGAGCAAAAACTACCTACAGGCACTCCATGAGTAATCTCATTAGCATAAATTCAGGGGTGGCCCAAGAGGCCCAACATAAATAACACACACCTATCACTTATGAAATTCAAGGACTTAAAGGAATTCTAAGGACTCTCCTGAAAACGAGAGACACTGATGCAGCCAAATTCTTTGTTACACAACAAACGAGTGAAGTAACTCTAGGTTCTTTCAGGAGGAATCAATGGCAGACAGTTGAAATCTCAAAACAAGCTGGAGAGAGAGAGAAAAGAGGACTAGAGAGGTGACTTTGGCCACAAAGTGAAAGGTCACATGGTATAGCTTAGTGTTCAAAGTTATTCAGCAAGGGCTTCAGTTGGGGTATGAGTCCTTTGCAATAGAATAGGCAACTAAAACACATATAACATATTTTTCTAAAGAAATCAATGCTTAGCCTGAAGCTAACATTAACTTGAATAGAAACAATTCTTTCTGCATCTTTTCTGATAACCAGATGTCTAAAATATGTATCTTTTATAAGTATATCAAACAATCCCTAGAGAAAATGTGATAAAAATATGTAAATTCAAAATTGACATAGCAGTGACTTAAATACTTCATTCTTGTTCAACAAATGCAAAAGTGATGAGGTAAGCATTACTAATGTTCACTTGCTCAACATTGTAAACAAAATGAGTTTCTTTAGAACAGACAATGTTTTGTTCAACGTGCTATTGAAAATGAAATGACAGAAAACAAAACAGAAATAAAAAAACTTTCTGCCTTCATGAAGCTTATGTTCCAGTTGGAGAAACAAGCAATATATATATATATATATATATATATATCTCCTACCTAATAAAAGAGTAATATGCAAATTAACCACCACTCTGCTACACCCACAAGCCATGACCACAAGCCACGCCCACCAGCCAATCAGAGTGAGTATGCAAATTAACTCCAACCAAGATTGCTGCACCACAGGAGAGAGGCTTGGGTTTCTCTGGCAACAGAAGAAGCCAAGCTTTCTGCCTAGCCTTCCTAAGCCTCCACTCAAGGCTACAAAGTTTCAATTATAGAAGATAAATCTCAAGAAAAATGGCAGTAGCCACGGAGCTTGAGAGAGCAGGCTAGGTTGCCCTCAGCTATGGCAACGGAAGGAAGCCAAGCTTTCCACCTGCCCTGGCTGGCGTAGGCCTCCACTCCAGGCTATAAGTTTCAATTGAAGAAGGTAAATATATCCCAGATGCCAGGGCCTCCACTTGGGTTGCTGGGGAGCATGGCCAGCCTGCAAACCACCACAGGGCCCTCACCTAGGCCATCCCACACCCCAAGGGGACACCCACCCTGGTCCAGGGCAACCTTCAGGGTAAACCAGCTGGCCCCCACCCATGCACCAGGCTTCTATCCTATCTAATAAAAGAGTAATATGCAGATTGACCATCACTCCAACACACAAGATCAAGATAGCTGCCCCCATGTGGTCAAAGATCTTGCCCCCATGTAGACACAAGATGGCCACGACAAGATGGCCAGTAGGAGAGGACAGTTGGGAGGAACCAGACCTACAAGGGAGAGCAGTTGGGGACAATCAAGCCTGCAGGGGAAGGCAGTTAGGGGTGACCAGACTGACAGAGGAAGAAAGTTGGGGGCAAACAGGCTGGCAGGGGAGGAATTAGATATCAATCAGGCTGGCAGGGCAGTGGTTAGGAGATGATCAGGCTGGCAGGTAGAAGTGGTGGGGGCAATCAGGAAGGCTGGCAGGTGAGCAGTTGGGAGCCAGCAGTTGGGTCCCAGATTGGAGAGGGTGCAGGCTATGCTGAGGGACAACCCCCCCCCCCCATGCACAAATTTCATGCATCAGGCCTCTAGTATACACACACACACACACACACACACACACACACACACAGTAAAGGCATTAAATAAAGAGCTGTACATGTGGGAAAACAACCTACTGTCAGTTACATAGATATCAGCTGATGCCCACTAAAGGGGCTGCAACTTCCTGAGTGACAGGTATAGCTCAAAAGGCTTATCCACATTAAGGCCAGGAATCCTATCTAATAAAAGAGAAACATGTAAATTGACCATACCACCACTGCACCCACAAGTCATGCCCACCAGCCAATCAGGGGTGAGTATACAAATTTACCCAACAAATATGGTGGTGGCCACTGAGCTAGAGCAAGCAGGAGGCTTGGGTTGCCCCCAGCAATGGAGGAAGCCAAGCTTCCTGCCCACCCTGGCCAGCCCTGGCCTCAGCTAGAGGCTACAAAATTTCAATTATAGAAGATAAATAAATCTCAGATACCAAGGCCTCTGCGTGGGTCACCAGGGGGGTGTAGCCAGCCTGCAAAACACTACAGAACCCTCGATGAGACTGCCCCATGCCGAAGGGAACCCTTACCCTGATCCGGGACACACTTCAGGGCAAACCAACTGGTTCCCACTTGTGAACCAGGCCTCTTTCCTATATAATAAAATAGTAATATGCAAATTGACCATCACTCCAACACACAATGGCTGCCCCCATGTAGACACAAGATGGCTTCCACAGATGGCCAGCAGGGGAGGGAAGTTGGAAGGGATCAGGCCTTCAAGGGAAGGCAGTTGGGGGAGATCAAGCCTGCAGAGGAGGGCAGTTGGGGTGACCAGGCCAGCAGAGAAGAGCAGTTGGGGGGACCATGCCTGCAAGGCAGGGCAGTAGGGGGACCAGGCCTGCAGGGGAGGGTAGTTAGGGCTGACCATGCTGGCATCGGAGGGCAGTTAGGGGCAATCAGGAAGGCAGGCAGGTGAACAGCAGTCCTGGATTGTGAGAGGGATGTCCAACATCCCTCAAGGAGTCCCAAATTGGAGAGGGTGTAGGTTGGGGTGAGGGACACATACCCCCATGCACAAATTTCATGCACCTGGCCTTTAGTCATTTAATAAAAAAGCGTCTCATGAAAATCAAAGGATTTTCAAAATTCCTTTAAAAACAATCCTCTTCCCTGAAAATTGGCCACATTATGCATGTGTCCTGAAAAAAATATACCTAGTTCTATATGTAATGGTAGACTGTTTTCTAGACATTCTATAATAGATGACCACCAAATTAGAGAAAACAGGTTCCTCAAAGGTACAGCCCCTGATGCTACTGGGTTCAAAAATGGTCTCACAAATGCTAGAGTTGATATTTGTTGATTGATTGGTTCATGAGCATGGATAGGAAGTGTTTTATTTTTCCCCAAAACATTTTATAATTGCTTAAAGAGCATCATTGCCCTGGCTAATATGCCTGGGTTTAAAGTTCTAACCAGCCTGGTCATAGTGTGAAGAGTGCAACTGATCTCTCTCTCTCCCTCTCTCTCTCCCTATCCCTCTCCCTAACCCTCTCCCTAACTCTCTCCCTAACCCTCTCCCTAACCCTCTCCCTAACCCTCTCTCTCTCTCTCTCTCTCTCTCTCTCTCTCTCTCTCTCTCTCTCTCTCAAAATCAATGAAAGTGTCCTTGGGTGAAGATAAAAAAACAAAAATATCATTACTTATTTTTGTGACTTTCTACTAAGCTTCAAATTCTTCCCAATTTCAAAAATGTATCTCTATGTGGAGAACAACTTGATATGAAAGTATGAGAATATTGGAAAGAAAAAACACATAAATTGCAAATTGATTTAAAATAGCACTACATTTTCTGTCCTGGCCAGTGTGGTTCAGTTGGTTGAACATCGTCCCATGCACCAAAAGGATGTTGGTTTAATTCCTGGTCAGGGCATATGCCCCGATTGAGGTCTCAAACCCCAGTAGGAGTGTGCAGGAGGCAACTGACCAATGTTCTGCTCTTATAGTGATGTTTCTCTTTCTCTCCCCCTCTCCCTTTCTCTCTTCCTAAAAAACAATAAAAATATTTAAAAATAAAAATAGCACTACATTTTCTAAGAAGAGATGATGGTTTGAGGAAAAATTAGGATTTATTGCTTAATTTCAAAACTTTAATCTTATATAGTATTCTTGAAAATCCAAAGATTGGGAAAAACAATGAAATTCTCTATTTCTAAAAAATATGTGGATTTCTAAAAAATATGTGGAAATTAATTACTACCTAGTGTCTAGACATAGACAAACACTTCTTCATACAAATTCAATTTTATTTGTACTTTTATAAGTTATTAGCATTCATTTGAAGAGTTTTTTTTTTGTTAAATTGCTTTACTTAATGAGGTGTGCTATGAACATGATATTGCTGACACTAGATACTCAAAATAGATAAAAATAAGAGACTTCTTCAGTTAATAAGCTTTCAGAACAAAATAAATTAACATTCTTCTTAATTTGTATTTTTAATATTTAATTCTAACCACATACTCTAGCTGTCTAACATATCAAAATAAATGTGGTTTCTAAGAGATTGGAATGTTATAAAGCACTGTTGCAATAAAATATTCAGAGTTAATTACTTTAACAATAGGTAGCATTTTAGAAAGATCATCAAAATAAGTTGATGGCTGAGACAATGAAATTGATAAGCATGGCTATCTTTCAAAATCAGTTATCACAATATATACAGACAGCCATACTAGTCAATGAGAAGGCTGAAATGAATCCATTTTTTAAGCATCAAGGTGCATAGTCCTACAGAGAGACTACAGTTTAAATGTGTATGGAACCAGTTTTACTGTTTCTAAGGTTAAGACAAAACCTCACAGTTATAAATATCGAAGTAAACAAGTTATATTTTTATGTATTTTTAAATCCCAATAGTCCAATTATGTCTGATGAAAATACTTGATTCCTTCACATCTGCATGTAGATCCTCATTTCTCTTGTTTTGAATTGGCCCCAACTGACACTAAGTTTTGGTTGTGATCTCCTTCCTGATTATTGTATACATAAAAAAGAAAAACAGCTACTCAATCAAACAACTTGTCCCTGAAAATTAGAATAGTCATCCGAACATTGGTAGTTTTAGTGAGACCAGATCTTGCCTAACAAAAGAGATCTTTTGCAAAAGTTTTAAAATTTTCTCCACTTATGCTGAGAAGTCAGGAAAGAAAGCTCCATCAGGAATGTAGGGAGCTGGTCTCTTTTATGCCTGGAATCAAAGGGCTAAGTGGACTTGCAAGACACTTGACTCCTGTGAGCTTCAGACTTCTCATTAATCTGACTCTCAGCAGGGTTGTTAGGATCAAGCAAAAGAAAATAAGATAACAGAGGACACTTTACATATTTAATATATGTAAGCTCATCATTCATATTGGCCTTAGCAAAATGCTAAGGGTACATCCTTCTTTATCAGTTAACTTGATTGTCACTTGATTAACTACAAATACTTAAACAGTTTAGGCTATGGATGGTTTAGAATGCAATAGCGTTTTAAGCATATTTTTTTCATCTCATAAATAAAATGTTGTTAAACCATTCTTACTATTGGATCATCACATTTCATTTTTCTAGCTAATTATTTGCCAATCCTTCCCTCAACCCCACACACATGCCCATTGAGGTCCAGATGAAACACTACAATAGTGTTATCATGTAATCACATGTCCTAATCTTCCAGAAAGACATTCAAATAGGGGAGGTGTTAGGGTATTTGAAGCAAACAATAAATTGGATCACATTCTTAAGACATAAATATTTAGCCCCTAAAACTCTCACCCTCATCCTCATTGACACTTGATGTTTCTGCTGTTAGTTTAGGGGACACAGGAACATAAACATTTGTCTATAGTCAATTCCTTACAGGAAGAAAATACCATTTTTAGACAGAACCATAATTTATCCAACTCAGGATTCTGTCTCTTAACAGAAGTAAAAAGTGACATTTGGAGGAAAAAATGACTGTTAGTCTTTATAATATAGTACCTGGAACAGCCCTAACTGTCCTTTCCATAGACTTTTATGGATTAGTCAACTTTGAACTTACCCAACTGACATTATAAATCCTTGTAAAGATAAAACAGCAAAGCTAAACATCCAGTAAAATGTGGCCATTTCTCCAAATTCTTTCTTTGATAGGTGATATGTGTAGGCTATTGTCAATCAACTAGAGGCCTGGGGGGGGGGGGGGGATTAGTGTCTTTCAGCCCAGCCTTTACCCTCTCCAATCCGGGATTCCTCAAGGGATGTTTAACTGCCCCTTTAGGTGTGATCCCAGTGGGATTGGAACTAAAAGGGCAGTTGGACACAATCCAGGACTGCTGGCTCCCAAATTCCTGCCTGCCTGCCTGCCTTCCTAATCACCCCCTAATCACTCCCCTACCAGCCTGATTGATGCCTAACTGCTCCCCTCCAGCCACTTTGCCCTTAATTGCTCTCCCCTGCAGGCCTGAGTCGTCCCCCGCCCCAACTTCCCTTCCCTGCAGGCCTGGTCCCCCCAACTGCCCTGTCCTGCAGGCATGGTCCTCCTCAACTGCTCTCCCTTGCAGGCCTGGTCCCTCCCAACTGCCCTCCCCTGCTGGCCATCTTGTGGTGGCCATCTTGTGTCCATATAGAGTCAGCCATCTTTGACCACATGTGTGTTGGAGTGATAGTCAATTTGCATATTACTCTTTTATTAGATAGGATAGAGGCCTGATGTATGGGCGGGGCCAGCTGGTTTGCCCTGAAGGGTGTCCCAGATCAGGGTGGGGGTTCCCTTGGGGCATGGGGCCACCTGGGTGAGGGTCCTGTGGTGGTTTGCAGGATGGCTATATCCCCCTGGTGACCCAAGTAGAGGTCCTGGTATCTGGGATTTATTAATCTTCTATAATTGAAACTTTGAAACCTTGAGTGGAGTCAAGCCTCCTGCTTGCTCTGTGGCCACAGCCATTTTTGTTGGGATTTATTTATCTTCTATAATTGAAACTTTGTAGCCTTGAGGGAGTTCAGGGCTGGCCAGGATGTGCAGAAAGCTTGGCTTTCTCCATTGCCAAGGAAACCGAAGCCTCCTGCTCGCTCTGTGGCTATAGCTATCTTGGTTGGGTTAATTTGCATACTCACTCCTAATTGGCTGGTGTCTGTCCTCGTGGTCCTTATATTCTAAAGGAGAACACTTAAAAAAAAACAAACACCACACATATAGATAAAAACTACCCTTTCTATTGCATTAGACTGTTTATCTACTGGGAGCAGATAATGGGGGTGGTGGTGACTGTGATATTTAGGTTCATAAAAATGTAAATAGGAAATTCTGAGCATTGAAAGGTAATAGAAACAGGTAATTTTCCTATTTGGAGGGGATCTGTTGGACTGTACACTGGTGGTCCTGCTCTCCAGTGCACATGATGTTGAATGCTTTTCTCCCCATTCTGAGAGCTCCATAACCAGTTAACTGAGGAATACTAATGAATTTCCAGAATAAGTATGCTTATGACTAGTATCAGAATCATCTTTCAACCTCATGCTCACCCCCTACCCTGCCTCCCATCCATTTTTTATATATTCATCCATCCATTTATCCATTGGGCTCAGTGTGTGTGTGTGTGTGTGTGTGTGTGTGTGTGTGTGTGTGTATGTGTGTGTGTGTGTGTAATATTTTGCTATATTCTATATTATTTTACAGTGTTCTCAGGAGTTCATTAAATAGTGTTCAAAATGAACAGTGCAGAGATAAGTGACTACTAAGAGGTAAAAGCTAAAGTAGATCTCTAAGACATTACTAAGGGAACACAAGAAAAGGTCCTCTTTGCTTTCTCTATAATTGGAACTCTCCTTAGAGGTTGGCTGAGGTACTGGTAGCAGGGACATGAATTATTTTTTCCTTATTATTGTAGCGAAACAGGATTTGAAGAGAAAAAAAAAGAATGTGACCAATTTGACAATCACCTACATTAAAGACAATTTTAAATATTTAGGATGGGAAAGAAAAAGAAGACATTTTATGGGTATGACTCTGTGTCATCTACAGTTCTCGAGAAGGCCCTTTAAAAAGGCCCTTTGTAAATGTTGACAAAACAAGATCAGAAAGAAAATTCACATAGGCCCTGTTGGTCACAGTAAATCTACAAGATATTACTTAGTTAAAAAAAAAAAAAGGTTCTATGATGAGAAACAAATTTAAGCAGATATATTTAATTATTGGCTTCTCAGGTTCCTTAATTGTTATGTACAATATGTTGGAGTCTTTAATAGTGGGATGTGATTAAAAATAAACTTATTTGACTCCAAAAATTATTTTATTTCAGAGCAGCTCACAAAAATGTATTTCTTCAGACAATACTTTGGGAAAAGGTGCACCCTGATGATCTCTTGGGCGAACAGACCATCTCCCTGTTATGTGTCCATGTGACAACTCAAAGAGATCTTCGTGCATGATGTAATGATGAGTTTTTAGTACTCTCATCTTGCTGTAGTCCATACTCTATATATAAATCCTGCATAGCACCAGCAATCCATACTTTTAAAAGTCTCCATCATTTCCCACTATCACAACTTATTTTTCTTTTTTAAAATATATTTTATTAATTTTTTTACAGAGAGGAAGGGAGAGAGATAGAGAGTTAGAAACATCGATCAGCTGCCTCCTGCACACCCCCTACTAGAGATGTGCCCACAACCAAGGCACATGCCCTTGACAGCAATCAAACCTGGGACCCTTCAGACTGCAGGCCGACACGCTATTCACTGAGCTAAACCAGTCATGGCCACAGCTTATTTTTTAAGATCCCAGTCCCTCAGGCCTTGTGACCAGAATGACTAACCCAGGAATGTAAAAAAGAGTGTTAGTAGGTTAAACTGTCAGTTCCCTCATTGAATATGTGTTTCTAGTGCAGCTGCTTATTCTGTTTGTCAGCAGATGCTTTTTGGAAACACAAACCTTGCCCACATAAAGAAGGAGGTACATTCATTGGTAGGTTTTCTAAAGATCAATGGGGGGCTACTTACCCCCCCCCCATTGATCTTTAGAGAGAATGGAAGGGAGGGAGGGAGAGAAACATTAATGAGAGAGAGACACATAGATTGGTTGCCTTCTGAAGAAAAGGTCCGTGACTTTGACCAGAAGGGAACTTGCAACCCTTCAACCTGAAGGCCGGTGTTCTAACCACTGAATAAAATCATCAAAGGTGTTGGGGTTTCTTTTTGGCAGTTCAACATCTGGGAATTTGAAAGGTTACTATAAGGTTTCCTTTTTCCACTGTTTGTGGTTGTGACTAATTATAACACATTGGCAGAGTTATTGTTTTTATCCCTCTATGAGGAAAATAAATCCAGGAAATGTGTAATTAAAATAACTATTTCTCAACAGCCACAAACCTTTCTCTATGGCAAACAAATTTTTCCTCTTCTTCTATTAAGAATCTACTGCAAGGAAGGCACTGAGTCAGAGCATCACTCAGGTCTCAGGTTGGGAGGATTTATTTACTTCCTTAATTCTTTCCTACTCAGATTATAGCTTATTGTCCAATTATATCCAAGTGATAAAAAAGGCACTTTTGCATAAACTCTAAGTTCTGTAGCTAGTTAAAGGGGCTTTTCAGGTTGCAGAAGAAACTTCTTAATAAAGAAAAGAAAATGTTATTAATGATGAGAAAATTAAGAAAAAAACTTACTAGAACTAAGTTGCTGGAATACATATTCATTCTCAACTATTGGAGGATAGTCAAGTATTGTCCCAAGTTAGGCCAGCTGTCTCCCAAGAGGTCTCCCCAATGACTCTCATTTTCTTTAATAAGCTAGAAGTTTAACCTTGGCCACTGTGGTTCAGTTGGTTGGGTGTCTTCCCAGGAACCAAAAAGTTTCTGGATTGATTCCTGGTCAGGTTACATGCCTGTTTTGTAGGCTTGATCCCCAATAGAGGGAATGAAGGAGGTGGTAGATGGATAGATGTCTTGCTCTCACATTGATGTTTCTCTCTCACTTTCTTTCTGTCTCTCTCTCTCTCATCCTCTCCTTTCTTCTCTATATCTAAAATAAATAAAATAAAATAAATAAGAAACTAGATGCTTAGACCTAGAATTATTTGAATCACCAAACTTAAAGTTAAAGGTATCTCAACATTTTTTTTAAATATTACAATATGGGTATAATTGTGGATATTTCCAATTTAGATCACAGTACTTCATAAATGAGCACTATCACATTCTCAGGCAATGCAATAATAATCACAAGTTATCAGAGTAACTGTCAAAGAAATTTTAGTTTTTCCTGAATTTGTGCAACATCAAAAGCAAGGAAAATGAGAGGAGAGAGAAGAGAATACAAAACAAACAGCAGCAGCTTCAGTGAATGCCCTCTTCATCTTCTTGTCATTTTTAGAATTATTGACATAATATATTACTTATATTTGCATACAGCTTTATAATGCACAAAGTGTGCACAGACAGTAGTGATATGAATTATAATTGAATAATGCATCAAAAATCCTAATAAATGGACAGTTGACTAAATGCGAATAGAAGTCAAAGCTCCCCAACTCATCTTTCATCAGCTAGCTTGATGACAACAGGGTGTGGCCTTTTCTTGTTTGTCATGGTGTCTGGCTGAGAATATGCACTCGATAAATATCTCTGTGTGAAATGAACTGGAAATTGATGAAAAAGAATGAAGCAGTCCATCGTCTGACATCCAGTTTCTTAAGTATAGATGTGATGCTACAATAGAAAGATGCCAACTAGTGGTCTTCTAAGCATCTGTAATTAGAAGGTAAAACCAATCTCTAGAAGAGAGAGATTGGTTATTTAAAGTGATGTAAGTGCATGGGCTAATAGAAGGCCAATTGGAAGAGAGACACAGTCAGAGAAAAAGACAGGAACAGTTTAGTATAAAGATATGTACTGCAACCCATTACATTTTGAAAGTTAGCCAGCCCATTGTTCTTAAAGAGTTAAAGAACCGCAATTTGTCAGGGGAGAGGGGGAAATACCATCCATTTGGCCTCACTAAGTACTAGGACTATATTAAACTGACTCCAGGTTGGGGAAGGTAGGGGTGTGGAAACAGTAGGTGCCATCTATGCCAACCTTTGGGTCACTACTGAAAATCTAGAAATAAAATTAAAAAAATAAATAAAAGTTGTCCATTAAAAACAAAATTAAGGATAAAATTCAATATCATGGTAGACTCATGCAAGGTGATGACTGAGTCTGGGTGTTTCTATGGTCAGGGGACGTGATTTGATAGCCGGATCTGCCACAGAAACCTGTTTGCAAAGAGAGGTAAAAATGCTATACCTTCATAGTCTCTCTGGAGCCAGCTGACTGTCACTGGGCACAAGGTCACCAAAATGACAGTGAGACTTTAGTTAATCAATTCATATTGAGGTCAGTATGTTTGATTTGAGATCTCCAAAAGAAATGTCTGCTAAGCCTAGTTAACCAAGGCTCCATGCTGTGATTCAAGAAGGCAGTTATGGCTGCTTCCTCATTGGGAGGCTTGCTGTCAGGACAGGCATGGGCAGCGCAGAGTGTGGGGAGAGCATAGGGAGTGATATCGGTTTCCACAACACCATGAGAATGTCAAATGCTGAGGAAAACAAGTACAAATGGCAAGGAGAAAGTGAAACAAGCAGGTGTGCAGCTAAATTAGTTGGGAGGCATCTGTATGTACACAGAAGTTTGAACAGGTTTCCTCATATGTTATTAGTTAGTTTTGGAGAAGTGCAGAAACCTTCCTTGTGCTATATTAACCTCAAAAGAGAATTTATTGACAAAAAAAGCACCGAGAAGCTCAAAGACAGAGCTAGCTTTCAGCATGTCAGGAATATTGGTTTTGAATCCTAAATTCTGGGCTCTCTTTCTCTCCCATTTCTGATTTTTGTTTGTTTGTTTTCTGGGCTAGCTTAATTCTTTCCTACTTCATATGTATTTCCATTGAGTGACTGAGGGCAAGGCCATTGGGAGCCCCAAGTTCAATTCTCCTAAGCAAAACAAACAACAAAAACTGCTGCTCTTTCTAAATGTCGTATATTGTTACAAAGAAAACTGATTCCTTTATTGCAACACACTTCCACATCCACCTTGTACTGATCATTCTGCCAAAACATGTTGGATTCTTTGACCAACCCAAGCTAGCACAAATGGCTGGAGATTGTTATGACAGGCTCCATCAGAACACATAGAAAGAGATAGAGTTCCCTAAGGAAAGTCCAAGTTGGTCCCAGAAGAAGTGAGGTATTAAGCATGGAAAATATCCCCAGAAGAAATGGATCTGCTTCATAGCGAAGGACAAATAGAAACAAATAACAAGCGCTGTCAAGAAGCTAGAGAAAAGGAAACTCTCCTGCACTGTTGGTGGGATTGTAAATCAGTACAGCCACTATGGAACACAATATGGAGACTCTTCAAAACATTAAAAATCAAGCTGTGATACCTCCCAGCAATTCCACAGCTGGGTATTAATCTGAGGAAAACAAAGACACTAATTTGGAAAGATATATGCACCTCTATGTTCATTGCAGCCTTATAGATAATAGCCAAGATATAGAAGCAAGTAAGTGTCCATCAATAGGTAAATGGATAAAGATGTGATCTGTATATATTGTATATAGTGGGATATTACTCAGCAGGAAAAAAGAAAAAAAATAATGAAATCTTGCTGTTTTCAACAACATAGATGAACCTACTGAGTATTATAAGTGAAATAAATCAGATAGATAAATATTATATGATTTCACTTACATGTGGAATATGAAAAAATAAAACAAATGAATAAAGCAAACAAAATTTAAACAGACCCAAAGATAGAGAACAATATGGTGGTTGCTAAAGGGGAGAGAGTGATGGGATAGGGAAAAAAAATATTTTTATTTATTTATTTTATTTTTTAAAATATGTTTTATTGATTTTTTTACAGAGAGGAAGAGAGAGGGATAGAAAGTCAGAAACATCGATGAGAGAGAATCATTGGATCAGCTGCCTTTTGCACAACCCCTACTGGAGATGTGCCTGCAACCAAGGTACATGCCCTTGACCGGAATCAAACCCGGGGCCTTTCAGTCCACAGGCCAACGCTCTACCCACTGAGCCAAACCGGTTTTGGCAAAAAAACATTTTTTTTTTAAAGAAGGGGGATGGGAAATGTACTGAGCAGGAAGAGATATGTACTGATATTGAGACAAATACATTTATGGGGACTCACATGCTCCTTGAAGACTATGGATGTTTAAAATAAAGCATTTCTCTAATTAATATTAGCAGGTTGTTTTTTATTATCAGTAATAGATATCTAAACCAAACTAAATTAGAGACTAAAGAAATTTAATTAACTTAAAAAAAAAAAAAACGAAAGAAAGGTTTTGGTATCTTCTAGAAAGGGTCAATGTAAGAGCTTGAACTAAGGAATGATGACATCAATTGTGGTTCATTTCTCACCTCTTTCTCCATGTTGTCTGCATTATCAGCACCTTCCCTTTTGTGGTCCTGAGATGAGCTATGGATGGCACCTAAGATGCCACACTTTCCCATTCATGATAAGCACAGAATTTTTCTAATGTCTAAATAAAAGATCTGAGGTAGATAATTTAAAATATAAAATGAGGTCTAGAAAGGAACAGGACCAGGAAAAGATGATTATAAATACCCAACCATATGTATATTTGTACTTTAAATTTACCTCTGTGCTTTCAAAAAGCCCTGTAATATATCAAGTTATTTAATTATCATAAGGAATATGAAGGATTCATCTTTGTCAGAATGTAAATTTTATGCTGGCCTTTTAGAATTATTAAAATAAGCTGTTTTCTACATTCTGGAAGATTTTATATGATATAGGAGTTTTGTTCTTCAATATTTGAAGAAATTGCCTACTAAACCATTTCATTTGTGAATCATTTTATCAGTGGTAGTTTGAACACCATTTTAGTTAATTGTCTGCTTAATGGTCTATTCAGGCATTATACTTTATTCTGAGTAAATTTAGGTCATTTTTATTTTCTCAGAAGTATGTAAGTTATTTTTAATATCTGTTGTATCTATATGTATATCATTGTTTTCTTTCTTGCAATAGTCTTCTAGATTTTTCATGTGTTATTTTCTAAAAACACAAAACCAAAAAATAAAACAGAAACTTCTTAGATTTGCTCATCCTATTATGATGAGCAAAACTAAGAAGATTTAAGTTCATGTGAAATTATTATTTTCTACTTATTTCCTTCTATATATTGCTCTTATGTTTTGTTTGTCTAACTTTTTAAGCTGAATGCCTACCTCATTTATTTCACTTTTTCCTTTTTTAATATATAATCTCTTAGGTAATTAATTTACTATTGATTTAATAGATGTTTTATTTGGTTATTACTTATATAAATTGTAATATCTGTTTTATTTGCTTTTATAAAATCGAATCCTTTTAAAAAAATGTTTGAGTTTCAGAATTTTCCCACTAGACCTTTGCTATTTGTGTCTGCAATTTAAAATTGGAGAATGAGGTTGCTACACTTTCTAATTTCCCTTTTATTTTCAGTTTTGAAAGAAGTTTTAAACATGTTCTATCAACATTTGAAAATAATGTATACTTTTTTTATTCTTGGGTGTAGATCTTCCCATGCACCTCTTTTATCAACCTTCTTAATATTATTCAGATTCTCCATTTCTATATATTTTGGTTTAATTGAGCTGTCATAAAAGAAAGTGATGCTCTCAGATTTCCAAAGTCAATTATATTTCTTAAGTTTTCCTTAGGGTTTTATATTTGCTTTGTACATATTTTATTATGTCTTATTTCAGCCATTAAGTTTTATAGATTTTTGTCTTTAGTATTTTTCCTTTGGCTTTCAATTCCAGTTTGACATTTGTTTTGCCATTTTTTTCTATTTTTTATATATTTGGCTACATAATTTAAAAATTATCATTGGTAGCATCAGAAACCCAGGTTAAATAAGATAAATCAAAATGGAAAAGTTTATTCAGTGATATTGAGGTTTGTCTTAGAAGAACTGAACTCCCAAACCACAGAGAAGAGGAATACAAACATCCTATTTTGAGGTCACAGAACAAGGGCAGAGGCAGAGAGAAGAATATGGTATATGATTTGCAAGGTACCTGCTCAGTTTGTGCTGGGAATGAGTGGACAGGGGGGTCCGGTGATGATGTCAGTGTTTGAGTCTCAGGATGTGGCTTGTGTCTCAGGCCTGTGGCAGGCTTCACAAGAAAAAGTGTGCTTTGGCTTCCTGGGATTTCTGTGCCCTAACCACACAGGTTTGCTAACAGTCTTGATCTGGTATTCATAGTTGGTGAAAGGACTGTTTCCAAACTTGAGTCCAAATAGTCTATCCTTCATTACCAAGGAGGGGTTGCCCAAGGTCAGACATACATGGGCATAGAATTAAGATCCTAGGGAGGAAACTCCCAACAAGGTCCAGTGAAGGACTGAGGTTCCTAGGAGTGCACACTTGTACTTCCCAGCCACACTCCCACCATTATCCTCATTCTACATTTAAACTTAGCATTGGCAGCCTGCCTCCCGCTCTCCCTGCTTCAGGGACCAAATAAAACTAATATTTTGTGACATGCTGTCACACTCCTAGCTTGTTTAAATAGGGATAAAACTATTACCGACCTTCCTCCCGGGCTGAGAGAGGAAATTACCAGTAAGATGTAAATCCCAGGGAAAGTACAAGGCGTTAGATGCAAATGGAAAGTGTTAGCTAAATGTTAAAGAGGACAGAGAGGAGAGAAAAAGCAAATCCTCTTCTTATTGCCTTCAATAAACTGGAATCTCCTTTACTTAATTGGTGAGGATAGTTTCATTGTCCAAGCATCTGATTGTAATAGCTTTACTACCCACGAATCTGTGAAGAGATAATTTTATCACACTTAAAATATCTTATCACTACAACCATGATACAGATGCAATGGAGCAGCCACACTTCTCATTTGATGAATCCAATTTGGTTTTTATAAGGCAAAGTTTTACTGGAAGATAAAAGCACTTTTAAATGAAGTGTGGAATGCAAGGGCAATGGTATCCACAATGCTCTATCTGGCAGAGAGCTTTACTGCTCTGGAGGTACAAACAGCCGACATAATAAACCAGAGACTTCCAAAACTCATCCTATAAAAGTCAGGGACTTTACAGCCACAGGGCCTTTTCAATTTCAAATGCAATCATGACATGTAACTGTCACTATAACCGCTCACACACATATTTTTGACTACTGTACTGTTTTTCGGAATGATCACTCTGAGTCCTTAAGGGAAAATAATCAAATGCTACCAGAAAGACGTGACAAAATGTTAATGCAATGTGCCAGTGATGAACTCTAAAGGTAAACTGCTTTTCCCCTTTTGGCCTGACCCCCACTCCACCCCACCACACTTCCACTGTCTTCCTCTGCCCTCATTGCTTTAACACAGCTGAGGTCCCTACATTCAGCCTTTTCTTCTAAGAGTCCAATATCTTCTGCCCTCATGACTGAGGCTTCTTTATGATTCAAAGGTCAAAAATAGATATTTGCTTAGTAAAACGGTAAGGTGAAATTTTATTAATGAAGACAGGCTTTTCTTTATAAGTAGTTCTCAAATATATGCCTAATAATGTATTCAAGTTTAACTTTGTGAAATAAAGAATACATATATATAGCGACCAGAATGCCAGAACGACCAAAACAACTGGAATGACTGGTGAGGACCCGTGGCTAAGAGGCCCACTGCTGCAGCCAACTGCCTCCCCTCAGCTGGCCCCTCCTCCACACTCTCCACCCCAGTTGGCCCCCATCTATGAAAAACATATAACATATAAAGAGCATGTCAGTTATTCATATAATCTTGATTTTAATATTTCTGTATGGTATAGTCTGATTAGAAGATGATATTTTTAAAAAATATCTTTAAATATATGTTTTCTGAAAAAATGCTCACACCAATCATATATAATCATTCAAAATCCTACAGAAAGTTTTTTCTGAGGTCAGGCAAGGGGAGGGAGGTTTGTTGGCATTAGCTCAGGGACTATAATAGCATTGTTAGGTCTCTGACATTCTCTAGGCCTGTGCCTCATGGCAACCAGACAGCTGATATGGGTTAATATTTATTCCTCCAATTGAAGCTACAGACTCAAATATCTACTTTTCACAACCTTTATAGTAGGAAAAGAAGAAAGTGATTTGAATGCAGTGCTTACCCCAATAATAAACCAAATTACTATGTCATACAACAACTAGTTAAAAGAATTAATAGAAGGAAAAGGCTATAGTTCAGAAGTAATTCAACCATAAGCATCTAGGAATAAACTTAAGAAAAATATGTAAAAACTAAATTAAAATATTTAAAACACTACCAAAGAACATACAGGAACATAAACTGAAAAGGCTTACTATGATTTGGGTAAAATGAATCAAGATATTACTAATAGCAGTTCTTTCAAAGGTAATATATGAATCTAGCATAATTCTAACCAGATTTTTTGGTAATTAACAAGATGTTTCAAAGTTTTATATAGAAAAATAAACAAAATTAAATAAAGATTTTTTTACAAATTAAAAACAACAATGTACAATTAATTCTATTTAACAACATATAACAACATATTTTATAGGGCCACAAAAATTAAAACAGTATGGAACTAGCCCACAAATATACAGCAATTGCATAATAGAAAGTCCAAAAATACACTCAAATACATACTGGAATTTGGGATATGACAAATAGCTATATTACTCAATAAATGATGTTACAATAATTAGAGAGCTACAGTTGTTTATGTAGAATGGATGGTGATAGGAATGCTGGCTCTACACTTCATATTTTACTCCAAAATAAATTCCAGAAAAACAAAGGAACAAAGTTATTAAAGAAAATTTGATAGTTTAAAAGTCACCTGAGCCCTGGCCAGTGTTTTTCAATGGTTGGAGCATTGGCCAGATCGAAGGTTTAATTCCTGGTCAAGGGCACATAACTGGGTTGCAAGTTCATTGCCTGCCATGGGTCAGGACATGTGGGAGGCAACCAATCAATGTGTCTCTCTCAAAGCTTGCTCTCTCTCTCTCTCTTTCTCTCTCTCTCTCTCTCTTTCCCCTTTCCCTCTAAAAATCAAGGGGAGGAAAATATCTGCACTCCTATGGTGAGGATTAATAATAATAATCATCATCATCATCATCATCTTGAGTGTTGGAACACAAATACCAGATGCCACAAGAAAAAAAAAAAAAGATGTTAAATTTGATTACATAGGATTTCACTTAAAGAGTAGCAGGGACTGGATTTATCCTCTCATCTGAAAACCTACACCTGATATATCTAGGGAATAATGGTTTTCTGGGCATTAAAATCAGGCAACAAAACACAATGATCTCTGAGAAAGGAGAAAAAACTAGGTAAGCCTTGGTTTCTTCAAAAGTGAAATTTAGAAAGCATTTTTCAGGCTGCTATAGGAGTACTTAGAGGGGTTGTGAAGGAGCATGAAGAAACTTTCTGGAGGGTGAATGTGTTCGCTATCCTGACTGAAATGACAGAGTCACAGTTATAATCAGATGTTAAAACTTGTTAAATTGTACACTTTAAATAAGTGCAGCTAATTATACATCAATCATACCTCAAAAAGCTATGAAAAAACACATCTTTAATACACACATATAAAAAGGTAATGTCCTCACTGGTCAAAGCACATACAAGAAGTAACCAATGAATGCATAAATAAGTGGAATAATAAATCAATGTTTCTCTCCCTCTCTCCCTTTCTCTCTCTCTCTCTCTCTCTCTCTCTCTCTCTCTCTCAAATCAATCAATTAAAAAAACAATGTCCTTAGAAAAACTATAAGCAAAGTTGAAAAAAAACTCCAAGTTTAAAAAAAATGTATGCAAATCATATTACAATCATGGTCTAATTTCCTTAATATATAAAAAGCTACTATAAATAAGAAAAAGACAAACTTCAGACAACAGTAAAAATATATAAACAGATGGCACACAGAATAAATATGTTAAACAAATGGAATATGCTTAACCTTCTTTACAATAAAACAATGCAACTTTAATATATATTAGTGATTTCAGAAAGGAAGGGAGAGGGGGAGAGAGATAAAAATATCAATGATGAGAGATAACATTGACCAGCTGCCTCCTGCATGTCTGTCCCTCACTGGGGAGGAACTTGGCAACCTGGGAATAAAACTGTGACCTCCTAGTTCATAGGTCAATGCTCAATCATTGAGCCATACCAATTGGATTAGAACAATGCAACTTAAGAGTATGAAACATACCAATCAGAAAGTATGATAGTACATTATATTGATGAGGATGTAAGTAAACAGAGATCTTTATCTACTGCTGTTTTATTGTGGAAGTGTAACTGATACAGCTCTTAGAGAGCAATTTGCAAATAGTCAACAATTTTAAATTCTGCAATTGAATACACATACATACATATATGTGTATACTACATAAATCCTAAATATGCCTAGAATATTACTCTGAATATTACTCTGATAATGATCTATGGATTGCTAAGGAAGAGGGCCATACACTATTGAAAATTTGAATTTTTTTCAGTTTGCATATATTATTTATTCAAAAAAGGTGCTAAAAACAGTTTCAGCAATACTTTGGGTGTTTTTAAGTAAATTTAAACTACATGGAAGCAAGATTTAGTTTACATAGCAAATGATATTTTGTTTGGTACATTATCAACTTATGTGACATTCTAAATACTAATAAATGTTACATTGATATAAATAAAAACAATGGACCAGTATAAAATGCAACTTATACAATCATTAAGCTCAACTCATAATTATAACAAACAAAAGAAGAAAGTTGGTTTATTTCACACACAAAAAGTAATTCTTTTGTTGTATTAAAATGAATGCAAGCAAAGTATCTACATATATTACTAGGAATAAAAGAAGAATTTGTGAAGAGCATCAGAAATGAACAGAGAGGGGAATTGGTATAAAATTGTGCTTCAAACTAGTCATCAAAGATATTGTGAGTGACATAGAAAATAATTCTAAAAGTTTCATCAGTATCAGCTTTAAGTCTTTTATCTTTTAACTACAAGCTATTGTAGCAGAACTACAGTGAGAGATTTTTGTTCTTGGAGCCTATTTAGAATGCACAAAAGAAATTTTGTGTAATTTATAGAGCCAGGGTCATTATTTTTCCTAAGTGCATTAAGCCACTATTAACTCCCGAAGTTCTAAAGTCTCTTTTCTTTTTGACATTTAAACTAGGGTCTTTCCACTAAGTCTCCAATTACTCTCTCACGGGTTGTCAGGCATATTTGGCTCTTGTGCTATTGCATATACATCCTGAAATGCCCTTCTCACTTTCTCCTATTGGGATCCTATCTATCTTTAAGGATCACCTCTAAGTACTTCACTTGTTCTTTTTACATTAATGGAGGCATTTACTCACCTGGCAAGTTAAACCGTACGATCATTGTCAAGGGTGATAATAGCGACAATGTATTTGTATTTTTTTTTCAGCATTTTCCCCCAAACTGTGGAATCATAAGTATGAGCTTTTAATAGTTATAAATATTAATAACTTTTTATCATCTGATACATGACAAAGAAATAATTTTTCTTACTATAATATTCACATAGTCATCAGTAAAATAAAACAACACTCATTGTTTAATGAGCTTTTAAAAATAATCAGGATAGGTTTTCTAGGAGTTGAGAGGGAAGAAGCTAAGTGCCAGATTTAGGGATATAGGCATTATCCTACAGGCAATAGGGAGCCATTGATCTTTAATTAGACTAATGAATGCAATTAAATTTAAATAAGGATATGGAAGCACTAATACAGAATGTCCAGACTTTCTTTCCATCCTCTGAAGACCAAATTGCATATCTGGGTGACTTAGAATTGCTAGAAACACCATTTAACATCTGTAGGCCAAGGATAAAAAAACCTTTATTTTGTTGCAATGGCTATCTTGGCTAATACTTATTAAGCATCTATTATGTGCCGGGCATCATGCCAAAACTGGGAAGATTTCAGTGAAGTGCTTATGTAGAGATGATTCTTTTACACGGCTACTATAGTTGAGTCTGCCTTCCTCCATTAGCCTGGCAGCTGCCGAATCATCTAGGCTTGGAGGACTGCCACTCTCTACAATGTACAATGTGAGATTCAAGAGCCACCGAAGAACAGAATTGGAAGGGAGAGAACAACATTCGTTTTTTAGGGCCACAGGAGTAAAGAACGTCTTCCCATGCCTGCCTCCCATGCTATCAGGAGGGTGGGCTCTCTTGTTTATGGAGTTTATACAGAATTATAACAGCTGTTAAGCACCTCTCCTTTCTCCCCCTCCCCCCCCTACACAGATGCTAATTTTATGACTGAAGAAAGTACATTTGGGGGCTGGAGGTTTGGGAACTGGCTTCAAATCTGAGATGTTAAAAGAAACCAATGCAGAAACCAAGGAGAGATGGCCAGTTAAAGTTTGCTTTGGGATTTCATTGAGAGGAGGGAGGTGAAATGGGGTGGGGATTGGATAAGAAAAATTATCTCCTTCTGTCTAGCCCCATCCCCTGAGTAATTTAGGCAGAATTCTGGATAAAGGCTCAGCTCATGGAATGAGAGAGTGCATTTGACCTAAATATCCCTTTATATTGTTTATTTCAGGACAGGGCTGATTAAAGGTCACAGGTAATCAAGTAGGTATCCCTGCCTTTCCCTGGGCTCATCCCTCTTCCTCCCAGCTTCATCTGGTGCTTTACTGTTTCCATATGCAAGTACTTACCTAAAAGTTAGTTGTATAATTTAAAAGTTTCATGTGGAGCACAGTGAGCTCTTAAGAGGAGAGGTGTTATATCAATCCAACAATGAGTAAATATTTGATGATTCATGTGTAGTTTGTCAGCAGTGTGCCTGTCAGCAGGAATAAAATAAACATGCTCACAAAACAACCCACCCACAGGGATCACGACCAGTCACATTATAAATATGTAGGACTCGAGTCAGCAATGATTGCATCACCCTCTATCACATCCTTAGCTCTGTGCCTTCCCCGTTCCTTTTTATTAAATCAGCTCCTTTGAGAAAGAGGCACATACCCTTTGATTACCAGTGTGTGTGCTCTATATTCTGTCTCTGTTTCCAGTGCAATCGTTGAATAGCAATTCCCACTAGTGGGAAGAGCATCCATCTTCTCTTCTTTCTGATGAAAGAGGAGTTTTATTATGCTTCCTGTTTCCCCTGAAAGTCAAGACTACAATTGAGATGCTCTGTGCCTCCAAATCCTGTGCCCTTTTCCCTCCCTGTTGGCACATTAAATTCCCTAAGCTAGGAAAAAAACACAACAACAACATGTAAGCTATAGTTGAATTTCTATTAACACAAGAAATGTTTCTCTACTTTCAGCAATTGGGGGTACATATGTGGCAAAATAAGCATATCCACAGTGTAAAAGCATATAGACTTTCACATATAGAAAAGTGCATCTGTGCCAGAATTGGGTTGCTCTAACAAACAAACAAACAAAAAAAAGAGTCTCAAAGCATGCCATTTTATTAAGGAACTAAAAGGTTCCTAAAAAGGGAGGAGGGAGCTCCATATTACCGATGATTATAGGGGGTGAGCAGCTGAAACACGTTGTAGGCAAGCAAGGAGGCTAGGGCAGTGTGATCGAGTCCAGAGGCTGAATGCCTAACACATGTAGTAGTTAATGAAAAATGACAGTAAACCAGTAAAAAGTCCCGAAATACAAACATTTCCTAATGGAGTCAACCATGAATTAGGAACTAGTCTGGCATATAGAAACCTCAGTGATTCTAAAGAATTAGGCAAAGTGAGACTTCAAAACTTCAGATAGATAATCAATGGCCAGGATACTTACAAGGCCCAAAAAGATAGGAAAAAGAAGATGGGAAACCAAATATGAGGAGCTTTAAAATGGGGGTAACACCTGAAATTATCAAAGGAGCTTTTATGCCCTTCATTCAAAAGTTAAACCAAATTCCTAGGCATCATTAATATGAGTGATTTAGGTAGAAACTGTAAATTGAACCATTAAAACAAAGCAAGCAAGCAAACAAAAACAGCCCTCACAGTTACGAAGTGCTTCTTATCTGTCAATCACAGTTCTGCTTTACAATTGTACTGTGTCTATTGAACAAGCTTGACTGCTGGGATTTAGTCAAACGGCAACTTCATTTTTTATTCCCTCTCTCTATGAAATGAACTCAATGGGGAATTTTCTTCCTTGCCTCTGGGAGAAAACTTGGGGAGGCCTCTGAATTTTCTGTTCCTGGCAGTAGAAAGCCCTGCCAACTCTTTACATTACAAACATATCTTCAGTTTAGTAAATAAAATTAAAAAATCCCCTCCCATGTAATAATCAGATTTCCCAACATGAGAGGGGAGAGAGATAGTACAAAAAGGTAAAGAAGGCAGAAAGTTCTTACAGGAACATAAATCTCATAAAATAAAGTCCTGTCTAATAGGTTCCCACACTTGGGTTCCCATTCTCCCATAGGGCTACTAGTGGTTACTACTTTAAAGTTCCCCAGTCTCCAGAAAAATGGATTCTGAGATTGCTTCCTCTGTCCTTAGCTCCTAGAAATTGCATGGTACATGTTCAGCTTCTCCCATGTTAAGGCCTCTTTGGACACATCTAGTCTGGCCACTGTGGCTCAGTTGCTCAGTTGGTTGGGCATCATCCCATGCACAGGGAGGTTGCCAGTTCAATTCCCTGTCAAGGGCACATGCCAGGGTTGTGGACTTAATCCAAGGTGGGGGAACAGAAGAGGGTGTGCATGAAGCAACAGATGGATGTTATATTCTCACATCAACATTTCTCTGTTTCTCTCTTTTCTCTCTCTCTCTCTCTTTCTTCCTCTCTTTCTTAAAATCAAAAAACTATTCTTAAACACACACACACACACACACACACACACACACACACACACACAGATCTAGTCCATGTCTAGTCCACAAAACAAACAAACAAACAAACAAACAAACAAATAAAAAAACACATTCATACAGAAGCCACGTATTAGGAGCACACGGTGCAGAGCAAAGCCAAGGAGCTAAGTTTGACTTAACTCTGTCAGCCAAGTTCACCAGATTACTAAAATAGAAATAAGATGTTAGTTTAGCACAGCCAATGTAGCTCAATGGTTGAGTGTTGACCCATGAACCAAGATGTCACAGTTAGATTCCCAGTCAGCAAACATGCCAGAGTTGCAGGCTCAATCTCCAGTAGGAGGTGTGCAGGAGGCAGCCAATCTTTTTCTCTTTCTCCCTTCCTCCCTGAAATCAATAAAAGCACATTAAAAAAAAAAAAAAAACAACTTTACAAAAGATATCAGTCTACTGTATCACCAAGTGAGAGGACACAGATTAAGCTCTCTTAATCTCATGGTTGAAACCCTCCCCCTGACCTGAAGCATCTAGACTCTTACACCTTGGCATAGTGGTAAAGGGAAGATAAAGAGCAGTAGCTGCTCTCTTGAAGAAAATTCTGCTCACAAATACCTCAATCTTCAATAATCTTGACTCTTTTATAGATATGCTATGTCATCATGTGATTTGCTTTGACATTTCTATAGAATGATTTATTTACAAAATCACTTTAGCATCTCTTTTCTCTTATGGTGCTTAAGTTGAGATTGCCAATGTGATATCTTATTATTACTTAACTATAGGCCTGATGCATGAAATTCATGCACAGGTAGGGTCCCCAGGCCTGGCTGGTGATCAGGGCTGTTCAGGGATGATTGGGGCCTTCCATCTGCCAGCTGGGGACTTCCTTTGTTCCACACTGCCCTCTGGTTGTCAGCACACATCATAGTGAGCAATAGAACTTATTTCCTGGTTTAACTCCTGTGGGGACACTTTGTATATTAGCATATATATAAAAATCTTAGCCATGTTTGTGATTTAGCATATATTTATATTTGGTCTTCTTACAAAGCCTGCCCTATGGGTACTTTTATCTCCATATTGAGAGATCAGGAAACTAAGTTTGAGTAACTTGTCCAGGTCATAAAATTAGTAAGTAGTAGGGCTATAATTCAAACTTAAGCAGTCTGTCTCCAATGCCTGTGCTCCTTTACACCATATCATGTTGTTTCCCAAATATTCAGTTGAAACACAAAATTGGGTCATGAAAATATCAGAGTTCTCCTTGCTGTCATTTTTGAAAAAGGAAAGCTATACTACATCACTGTTACTTTTGGCCTAAGGGATTGGTTGACATCCAGAAGGCAGGCCCATGCCTACCTCTACTAACTAATACATTACAGAAGTGGATTCTGGCCTGCTCAACTTGGGCTTAGTTACATGAAAGGTTCTAACTACTCCATAGCCTTGACTTTTTTTTTCCTTACACTTTTGAAACTGTTAATTTATTATGTCTTATTTTTCTCTGCTTTTTCTAAGTAAAATTATTTACCTGATTTTTGATCATAGCATTTCTCTGTCTAGATCCCTCTTGGTTAAAATTTTACTAATAGGCAATAAATAACCTACTGACCCTATATGAACCAATAGAGAATCATATGTAATCAGCTTATCTTTGCCAGCCCTAGAAAATAAAAGTGAATTAATATTAGCCAGGTCTTGGCTGTTATGATTATTAAATTTTCTGATTATGAAGATTAGTAAAAGCTAAAAACTATTTTAAAATGAAAAAATCATGTTCTTTAAGAATGTGTACTTGGGTTTAATCACACAAGAAAATGAATTGGAATCAGGATTGTACAGGAAGAATAAATTTTCCTCTACCCATCAAGGTTCCTTAGGCTGATCTAATTAAGTCTATGTCTGACAGATTAACAGGATAAAATAACCAAAATAATTATATACAGGATATGTATGTATGGAAATTTCACATAAGAGGAGTTGTTCAGTAATTAGTAGTGTGACCTGCCATATAGATAGATGAAAAAGATTATCTCTGATAATCCTTATTATGGGCAAGGACCCTAATTTAAATTCTTCTAGGCAGTTAAGAGGGGCAGAAGTTTCTCTTGAACTTGCATGGTCTTGATTGTCTTCAGCTCAAAAATAATCCACATATTAGAAAAGCATATCTTGCAGTGACTTGTTCTGAGCCCCCCCCCCCACAGAGCATTGGCCAGGTCACCCTGGTTAGAGCACTGTCCTGACACACCAAGTTTGAAGGTCCACTTTCTGGTCAACTAATTAATGCATAAATAGAATGCATAAATAGAATATAAAATGATTTTGTTGATTCTAGTCCCAAACAACATTTATTTGACTATTGCTAAATATATGATCATTATATTAATAATAATTTGCTCTTGGTCTGAATGCCCATAATAAAATAATACAGGGGTTGTAGTTTTGTTTTATTTTAATATACATAATGTGGTTTTGTAAACTGAAAAGAAGAAAAGAGAGAGAAAAAGAATGTATGTATGATGAGAGAGGTGGGTAGAGAAGAAAATAGGGAAGGAATAAGGGGGTGGGGAAGAGAATGAAGAAGAGGAAAAAAAAATCTTAGCCATGTTTTAGATTTAGCATATTTGTGATCAAGGTGGCCTTAACATTCCCTTCAGCTTGGCTGAACTTGACAGCTTCTTCCTTATTATGGACTCTTGGTCCCCCTTACTTAGTACATTTACTTCATAAAATTTACAATCATAGATTCTTCCTCTGCTTCTTTGAGATATAAATATTCTACAACCTGGAAATGTCTTTGGTAAGGACCTGGCAGTCATCTCTTTGAAATATAATTATGGAAGAAGATAGGGCCTCTCTCTTCCAGTTTTTGTGGGCCAGTAGCAATCTAACTTCAATAAGTGACAATTGGCAAATACAGATGGCTTAATCATATTCACCAACCTTCCCCCACATTTAAAAAGCCTCCCATGTTTTGATTCAGAGGAACTGAGTTCACTCTCTCTCTCCTAATTGCAATAGTCTTGAATAAAGTCCCCCTTGCCTATTTAACTGTTCTGATACAATTTTTCTTTTACATTTGCCATTACTATAATGTTGCTTAGCACACCTTTAATGAAGATTCTAACAAGTGAGTGTCAGGACCCATTTATCCACCCTGCAGCTATGGTTCCTTAGATCCTTGAATAAATTACAAAAGAAGTAGTTCAATTGGTTCAAAGAATCAGGACATTTTTTTAACTACATGGTATCCATCAGAGGTAAGCCTGACCTTGAAAGGGAAAATGCCATGGCTAATTGAGAGCCCATTTAAAATTAAAACATTCTATACAATAACCTCCTAACCTTGCTGAGATCCTCTCCATCTTCACAGTCTCCTTTCCCCTAAATAAACAGAACAAAAGAGATTGGAATAGATATTTCTTGTTTCGTCTCTTGAAATTTTCTTCTCTTAAGTTTCTCAGGGATGTGATTCTACCCATTCCTTTCAAGAATCAATTTCAGCTTTTGCTTTGGAAGAAACAAGATCACCTATATTTTTTTCCTAAAAGGGAGGAACTCATCAGAGAGCCATAAAATGCTATAAACAGTAAATTATTTGGAACAAAAGGAAAGCCATTATGCAAATATAAGTCATTTAAAGTTCATCCCACCCAAAGGAAATGATATAAATGTCTACTTTTTACACCAGGAAAGGTTGGAAAATTATTTCTGGATTTTTGCTCAGGTCATTCTGAAACTGCATAGGAGCATCATTCCTTTGATATGACCTTTCCCTTTCCCTTGATTCAAACTAGTCTTGTCCAGTCTAATAGCACCATGACTCCCTTGCATTTTTTCAACCAGACCCTTCCACCTTGCTCTCACTGCACATCCAAAGTCTCAGGTCTGTTGATCAAGAGAACAGTTTCCGTCAAACTGAAGATAACATCTTGACCTTGGTTGTGTTTCAGGCCCAAACCTATGAAAACATAATGATATACCAACCACAGCCTCACTAAACTGGATAGAATGATGCCATGGCTGATATCAGGACCTGACACAATGATCAAATACTCTCTACCTGGCCCCAGCCAATCATTGGAGGCCAAGACCCCAACTCTAATAGTCACCTTGATTAAGGATTGTTCCCATATATAATATATCCCCTAGAGCCATCAGGAAGGCAGGCTAGCCTCTGGCTCACCTATGTCTCCAGGGTTGGAGCCATTTCATTAAATAAACCTTTACTTTCTTTGCTACAAACTCCTGTCTGCATTTTATTGAGCTTTGATGCACCCAGACAAATGAGTCCCCTTTGGTTTCATATCTACATTAATTCTGTTTGAATACTCTTTTAAAGACCAAAACTATATCTTGGCAAAGGCACATACTAGGTGCTTAAAAAAAACGTTCATTAAATTGAATTTAAATGAATTGTCATGTTTATTCAAGATAGACATGTGGGGCTGATTAGTGCCTTTTTAGGATTTTGACATAGATTTGTCTTGTGCTTGGCTGAGGTATTTAACACAGACAACTACATGTTTTCTCTAAGCTGATGATTTCATAGCAGTAATCACAGAGGTACAGAAAATCCTTTTATCTGACTGGACACTAATGATCACCACATGGAAAATAAGATGGACTGCTGTCTTTAACCAGCCATCCAAGGGCATAATCAGACTCCCATTCTTCTGTTGCTGCATGTTTCAAATTGTAACAGGCGGTAGTGGAAAAGCAAGTTCTTTGTTTATGTGTAAATGACCTTCAAAATGCTGTTTCACCTGCTACAGTGAGCTCTTTTGGCTCAAGTTAACTATTCCCTATCCTTTCAAGCTCTAACAAACAATGTAATGTATTTTCTACAACTGGGTCTCAGTAGTAATAGCCTTGGAATCTCTTTTAATAGGACAGTTTTTTTAATATACTCTGTCTGAAAAGTACAACTTAAAGTCTGTTTTTAGGAAGGCTTTTTGGAGGGAGGTAAAAAGGTCTCTGGCTTAGGTTACTGTTAGAACCTATAAATCCATATCCTATTGACCATGACTCTTACTTGGAATGCCAATAGCTTCCTTCCTTCCACTTTTTAATATGTTAAATTGATCCTATCAGTGTTAATATTAATAAAAGGTCAGCAATCTTAGTTAAAATGCATTCCAAGATTAGCAATTAACGTTTGCCCCTTAAAATTGAAGGCAGAGAACTTTAGAAGTTATTCTTTTCCTAACTAAAATTAAGAAAGTTTAAAAAGACCTTCTAACTGAGGGATGCAGAGAAAATGGATTTAATAGAGATGGCATTTGCAACACACATTTCTATTGAAAACAGAACCTCCTAAGGTCCCTCTATTTGCACAATTTTCCTAGTAGCAAAGAGAAGTTGATAATGGCAAGAATAATGAAATGCGGAAGAGAAATCGGTAACTTTTAAGACCACATTTGAGCAATTTCAGATGGAACCTGAGAATATTAAAGAGTTATTATTGAGAAGGAAGTAACCAGTCTGATATCAACAAGTATAGAATAAAGAGTCCTGGAGAACCAGGGTTGAGGAAATGTAGTTAAAAGCAAAATTTTCTCCCAATCTAGAAATCCTCTCCACAAAGGCAGTAGAAAAAGCCCTAACTTCCACTGTGGCAGTATAGGGGTTGTAACTTCTAAGTAATTAAGGTTAAATATGGTCATAAGGGTTGGGCCCTTATCTGATAGGATTTATGACCTTATAAAAGAGACACCAGAGCGCGCTCCACTTTCTCTCACCAAGGAAAGGCCTTGGGAGCACACAGTGAGAAGTCAGTACTCAGGAGCAAGCCAAGGGGAGAACTCTCACCAAAACTAACCAGGCTGGCCTGGCCTTTGCACCAAAAGGTTACTGGTTTGATCCCTAGTCAGAGCAGGTACAAAAGGCAACCTATTGTTGTTCCCTCCCTCCCGCCCCCCCACCCCCCATCCGGTCTCCCTCTCAGCATGTCCTTGGGTGAGAATTAAAAACAAATAACTAACCAGGCTTGCACCCTGACCTCTGACTCCAGCCTCCAAAACTGTGAGAATATAGATTTCTGTTTCTGAAGAAATCCAGTCTGTGGGATTTTGTTATGACATCCCAGCTAACTTAATACTCTCTCCAAATGCTTGTACTTTTAAGAAACACATAATGAAATAGGACATTAAACTAAAAAAATGTGATCTATTATCCTTCTGCTTAACCTGAGGTTGTTGATAATGATAGGTTTCCCAGTGGAAGTTTTCTAATAAACTTTTAAAAACATTAATATTAAAATATCCATTATATTTTGAATTTTATTTAATAGAATATATATATATTTCATCATATATTAAATACATTACTATGAAATGTATTTATGAAATAGAATGCAAAGCTGACATGAAACTTTAACAAACATAAAACTATAAATAACTTCAAGTTATTGTACAAGGCTAGCATGTGTTTATGTCTTTAGGCTCAACTGAGACTCTATATTTATATTCTGTTTTAGTTGGAGAGCAAATTTGAGGAAATTGCCACATTTATTTATCCTTTCAGTCTTTTTTAGTTTGATGCTTATAGAGTAAACTTTAAATCAGCTATTTATTACATTTTATATGATTTATCTCATAGTCCAGCCTTCTGATCTTTGTCTAATCTTTGTAAAGGTAGGTTACAGATAGACATTTCTGTAATTCTTAGAGATACATAATTAAACCTGATGGACCCAGCTGACAAAGCTAATCACCATACGTGTGCACAGGATAAGGACAGAAACTCCTCAAGGAGCGAGAACGCTGTCAGCAAGGTGCCTGCCCAAGGGGCCCTTATTCCTTCCTGACTTTGCCACTCCATAGAGCTGTGACTTTCAGTCCCTGGGTTGCACCACTTGGGAGAGTTTTAAAAAATACTGACATGTGGAAATAACCCTGTGTCAATTAAACCAGAGTCTCTGAGGAGGGGCTCCAGGCCTAAGGCTTCTTAAAAGCTTCAAGATAATTCTAAAGTGCAGTCAGGGTGAGATCAGCTGCCTTAGAGGGACTTCCTTAAACTCCTATAAATGTGTTAATACCTTTTATATGTATTCCTCTTCTAAAAAAGGCCCCATTTCTCTGTGAAGCCCTGGAACTATATGATAATAAGTTGTGTTAACCTCCACAGCCAAGGGCCTGGGATGACACAGAATTCAGAGGCATAGCATTTTAACACTTTCCTAATTTAGTAACACATGTAAGTGAATCTCCAAATCAACAGAGATAAACAAATATGTACCAGCTCTGATCATTCCACAGAGCACAAAATGTATGCATTGATATTCTCAAGGAGAAACCAATCTAATAGGAACTGAGATGATGAATCTGGTGCTAGAAAAGAGAATAGAAATTACGTTTTAAAGAAAATGGATTATAGTAACACAGAGAAACATCCCAACATTCAAAGAGAGTTAATTTCATTTAACTAGGGAAAAATAAGGAACAGCTAAGAAGCAAGGTGGATGTAATGTTTTGACTAATACCTTGAAACATAACACACTTTATGAGGGTCATATTTATACAGCAAGCATTTGCCAATCTAATGCAGGCTGGGATCACGAGGCTCAAATTACAATTACCATAAACCAGCGTTCACAAACCTTATATCCATGAGAATCATCTGGAACTCTTATTAAAATGTAGATTGTAAATAAAGTCCCCAGGTGAGGCCTGAGAGCCTGCATTTCTAACAAGGTCCCAAGGGATGTGGGGGCTGCAGTTCAAGAAATACACTTTACCCAGCCAGTGTGACTCAGTGATTGAGCCTCAGCCTATGAACCAGGAGGTCACAGTTGGATTCTCGTTCAGGGCACATGCCTGGGTTGGGGGCTCCATCCCCAGTGTGGGACATACAGGAGGCAGCCATTGAATGATTCTCTCTCATCATTGATGTTTCTATGGCTCTCTCCCTCTCCCTTCTCTTAAATCAATAAAATTATTTTATTTTAAAAAGAAATGCATTTTGAGTATGAGGCAAACTATTTCTCTTTAAAGTTCTCGCTGATGAGTGTATTTCTAGTATCACATGAGCTCACTCATCTAGGGGAAATGATGAGCAACATAGACTGATGAACAAGAACAGCATCGATCAGATTGTCAGACCTTGCAGGGGTCCTCAAATTTTTTAAAGTGGGGGCCAGATCACGGTCCCTCAGAGAGCTGGAGGGCCGGACTATATGAACTACTAATTCCTACTGTAACACCTCGGCTGCGCTCACTGCCCAAAAAACCTGGCGGGCCGGATCAGACTCCTCTGCGGGCCGCATGTGGCCCGCGGGCCCGTAGTTTGAAGACGCCTGTGAGAGGGAAGGTAGGGGAGGGTGGGGATAAGGGAGAGAGATCAACCAAAGAACTTGTGTACATGCATATGAGCCTAACCATATGCATCACAGACAACAGGGGATTGGGGGCATGTGTAGGGAGGGGTTTGGAATGAGAATGGGGGGGGGGGAGATGAGGACAAATATGTGGTACCTTAATCAATAAGGTAATTTAAAGTTCTCGCTGATGAAGTTATCCAGATAACAGTCAAATTTAAAATTCAAAGTGTGTGATGTGAATTTGGCTCTTCTGGAGCAGATAACATTTGATACCTTTTATAGCCTGTGTAATGCCAGGAATCTCCAAACCACACTGAGGGTCCAAATGTCTAACTGCTAGAAAAAGAGAGGTAAAACAAACAAACAAACAAACAAAACACTGACTAATTTTCTAACAAAAATATCAGCATCATAATAGGTAAGTTCTGAATGAAAACAGGAGAATACCGAATTCTCTTTTCTTAAATGTGAAAGACAGAAATCACTTGCCATTGATAGTGACATGTGCCATGGACATGCTGGAGCCATTCCCTTCCACTGAGGAGAGTGGACTGTTTGTATCTCTTCCCAACTCCTGCTCTGTGTTAGAGTGATATCTTGGTAGCTTAAAGTAAGGTGACCAGACATCCCGCTTTTGGCGGGACAGTCTTGATTATTAACAATTTGTCCCAAGTCCCTTGTTGTTTTAAAAAAAAAAGTCCCCAAAAAAATCTTTTTTAAAATGCCAAGAGACTCGGGACAAATTGTTAATAATAGGGACTGTCCCGCCAAAAGCGGGATGTCTAGTCACCTTAAGAGGCATCAGCCAATGCTTAGAATCAGGGCTTTCTTCCTGCCCCCACGCCCCCAAAGGGGTATACCAGCACATCATGGCACATGGCTTCTGAATTACCACATAATTCAGGAAGAAAAGAAACATGAATCTTCTGTAAAACACAATGAGAAATGCATTAGCCCTGGGGATCGTCAAGGCTTAAAAAGCACAGGAAACTTAAGCAGACTGTCTTCTTATCTGAACAGTGAAAATAAACATTGGTGAACAAACCAAAGTATGGAACAAGGGGAAGAACACAAAAGTAGCACATGGATCAAAGTGTGAGTTGTATTAAGTAAATAGGATAATTTTAAACAATGTGGTTTAATGGTTTCTCTGGACCAGTGGCTCCCAATTGGTCTTATGACTCCTTGATATTCTTTAAAATTACTGAATATACCAAACAGCATTTGTTTATGTAATAGCATCAACTGATGTTTATGGTATTTGAAATTAAAATGTATTTTTAACTTTTAATTTATTAAGCAATATAAAAATATCAGTAATCAATCCATTACATGTTCACATTCAAACATATAATTTACAATCAATAACTATATATTCCAAAATAAACAAATGCAACCAAAAGAATTGTATTGTTATTGCAGATCTAATGTCTTCCTTAATAGAGATGGCTGGATCCTCTCATTTGCTTTTGCATTCATTCCATTGCTGTATATTGTTTTAGTTGAAGTATATGAAGAAAATCTGACAATGGACAGATAACTATTTGGAAGAACCATTTCATAAACTATTCCATGATAGTAGATATGGTACTTTTATTTTATTATTCACCAAAACATGACAAGCTATAGTTTCAGATCCAACTTTGAAACTATCCTTTAGGAAATTATATCAATGACTTCTTTGTACTGTTACATTTAAATCTTTGGTCTACCTTATAGGTTTAATGGATCTTTTACTCATTGCATTGATCCTTTGAAAAGTATTGTTTCACTGACTTATGCAGAGCTTCCAAATACTGATATTTCACTATGCAATATCAAAAAATCACATCCATTCATGTCACTCTTAACCTCATCAGAAAACCTAGTAGGAATTGGAAAGCAAGCTCATGGTGACAAATGCAAGTTTTTGAAAAATTCTAATTTTCACCTTAAAGCTCAAATATATTAACTGCAAAACATATTGTGAGTTATTTTCCTCGAAGTAACTAATAGTCTTCATTCATTTTTTATTGAGTCAGCCCTAACAATATCATAGTTTTGTCCATTTGTGGTGTGTTGTTGTTGTTGTTCTTTGTTCTTTTTCCCCCCACACCCACTGTTGTTTTGAGGAAAAGATGAACTTTGATTAAAAAAGAAGCTAGTTCTACTCACAACTCAGTGCTTTTCCTCAAGACAAACCATCAACTTTGGTGAGCAGCTGAAGTGCTATAGGAGATGCCACCTCGGTTTTTTCTTACAAAATATTAAGAAGACATGTCCTCAAAGGTTAGTATTTATAAAATTAATAGTATTTATTGCTTTCTCAAGTCTACCCCTAAGTGAAACTGTTATTTTACTTTATTTTTACTGCAATACATGGTAGTAAAAAATACAGTGACTACTAGCACAGTTTTGCCTTGGTTCACTCTGAAGGACCAGCAGTTTTCTCCACTATTATTTTGCAACCCCTAGTGCAAGTGTCAGCACAGTAGAAGAGGGCACATAACATCTTTATATTATTGTGAAAATCTTTAGACCTTACATGCCCCTGAAATATCCTTGGGAGTTACAAGAATCCACTGCTGCTGTACAGTATTGCATCAGCTCAGGATTGTGCCTTGTATTTTAGTATGATCATAATACTATTTAATTGTATTTGCTTATGCTTTTGTTACAGTACTTGGTAGCTTTCAAAGGATCTTCATGCATATTGTCTTGCTTTAATTACAATGTGATAATATAAAGCTCCCAGCCAATACTCATAAATAATACTGACACTACAAACAAACAAAACCTGAAATAAAATGTCCAGAAGTACAGAGAGAACATAGATGACATAGCTCTCTGCTATGTCAGGAAGACAGACTCTAAGATAGCAATTGTTGTTTTTTGAGTATCTTCAGTAGGTGTAAGAAGACACATTTTTGGAAGCTTCCATAGCCTTTCTCCCTTTTATTTAATAAAACACTTCTTGCTGCAGCCTCAACCCATATACCATGTTCTGTCCTTACCAACTAACAGAATAATTACTATTGATATTTAATTGTAGAACATACCCTTTTATACTTGAGAGCCAAGCTTTCCTCCAGTATTGTTTTTTTTCTTCCCATCAAAGCAAACTCTCCTAAACTCTACTCAATTTTTCAAAACTCTGTGAGCCTTACAAATTCCCTGTGAAATTTTTGGTGAATGCATACATATGTTCCCCTATTAATTTGTATATTCTAAGTTTCCAGTTAGAACTTCTCTTTGAAATCAATGAAATTCCATGAAAATGTTCAGCATTTTGGTGGGAGGTTTGAAAATAAATTCATGATATTGTACTGTGGAAAATTTTGAGTCCTTAGTACCGTAAAATTAAGAGGAAAATAGTATCTTTGATTTTTTTTCAGTTATTTTATTGTGTGTGTGTGTGTGTGTATGCCCATAGATAATTAAATGTTTATATATTGTATAATTAATGCAACACCTATGTGTATGAATGGTAGTGTGAATTGTCTGCTTGAATTTCCATGCATTTTTGTGTCATAAACAGCTAGTTAGCTAAGCTTAATTTTGTATGTTTCTTTTTTCCAACTAAAATTTTTTTGCTCATGATTAGTTGAAACTTCTTAAGTCCTTATATACCTATACTCATTTGATTTAGGAGGATGTGGCATTTATCATTTTCGTCTTCTTTATTATCAGGAACTCGAGTTTTATTCAAAATCTAGCCTCCTTTGCAGCTAGATACAGGGGTGGGGAACATTTCTTCTGCCAAGGGCCATCTGGATACTTATAACATCATTCGTAGGCCATACAAAACTATCAACTTAAAAAATAGCTTTCTATATTTGCTCAAACATTTCATTAACTCACCCCTAATGCCTTGGCAGAGCCAGACTAAATGATTTTGAGGGCTTTATATGGCCAAATGTTCCCTATCCCTGATAGCTAATGTGAGTCAAAGTCTCCTGGGGATTTCTGGAAAATTTTGGATTGCTGATATAGTCTGGCCTCTTTTCATTGTCTCTTTCTCCTTCTTCCTGCATAATTTATAGGTGTTTTCACTGAAGGTTTAGCAATTACCTTGCAAGTTGAAGGAAAATCAAAGGAATAAAGTAGCTGTGGCCTCAACGTTCTGGGATTGTTCTATGGGCTCCAGCTTATCCTTTTAGTTTATGTGATTCAAAAACTACACCATTTTTTTTAAAAAAAAATTTTGCATGTGACATGCTGCCAGATATATTTCCTAAAGGACATAGAAGGTAAGTATTATTAATTTATTTATATAGATAAGGAAATTGAGGCCAATTTGTTTTACAGCTATATAATCAGTTTATGTCAAATCTCAAATAAGAGAAAATTGTTTAAAAAGATAAATCAGACCAGTATACTTAGGAGGCACAAAAAGCTCATCTAATACCTATGTGAGATAAGAAATTGGTCAACCTTAAATCTGACCTGTTTGTGAAATAAAACTCTAATTTCTACAACTTTCCTGCTTTCCTTTCACTTGCTTTTTAAAAAAGATAGAATTACAAGCCAGAGGTTCCTAACATGTATAGTAAATGAAGAATACTTAGTTGGTCATATATGAGCCCTAACATGACAGGTCAAATATAAGCCCATTAATATTTCTGACTGTTCTCTTAGACCATTTAGCCTTCCTCAAACTCGCCATAAATTTTAATGCTGTCGAGAATTTTCTTAGCAGGTTTTCTATGTTCAAATGCCCATTATTCATTCTCATAACCTAATTTAAGTATCACTTTATTGGGGGGAACCCCCAGTTTTTACACTTCTTTTTATTATTTATTCATAACATCAATAATAACACATACTTAACACCTAGAAGATGTTTAAATGTTTATTATGTTCTCATGGAAAAAAAAACAGAATCAAGGACTAAAAATAGTATTGCTTTCACGGTCTTATATTTGTTAATCAGTGTTTCTAAATTGTAGGTCATGAAATCAATTTAGTGGGTCATGATTAGCACTTTACAAAATGAAATAGAAAATAATTTAAAAATCTAAAATAGACTAGAAATATCAGAGTACATCAGATAGTAATATTTTATCAATGACTATGTTCATTATTTTACCCAT
This sequence comes from Pipistrellus kuhlii, assembly GCF_014108245.1. NCBI lineage: Eukaryota > Metazoa > Chordata > Mammalia > Chiroptera > Vespertilionidae > Pipistrellus > Pipistrellus kuhlii. Next base: position 62,077,403 of record NW_023425551.1, read on the forward strand.
TCAACAAATATTTATTGAACACCTACACTGTTCTGATATAGGCTTATGTGTGCATGTATATATTGGGTCATGGAAAATGTATTTTATTGACATTTATTTCAAATATCTGAGATTCCCTCCCTGACAACTCACTCCTTATGGTTATATTACCTATCCCATAAACATTGGGTTTGGCCTTATGACTTGATTTGGTCAATTAAATATGAGGGGAAAGAATGTGTGATTTTCCAAGCAGAAAATTTCAAAACACCTTTGATCTTCTTCTTCTGCTATAAATTTAATATCTTAATAAAACCTTACCATCACCCTGTGTTTCTGAGTAAAAATGGCATAAAGCAAACCTGTAATCAACCCCCAATGGACATGTAGGAGCAAGAAACAAAGCTTAAAAAAAAAAAAAAAAAAAAAAAAAAAAAAAAAAAGACAAACTTGAGAGTCATTTGCTACCAAAAACTCACTTCACTATTTATCTGCTTAACAGATACTGAAAAAGAACTCCTTGTTTTTATGAGAAAACAGTATGAGTGTGAGTGTAGGGAGGAAAAAGTAGGAATCTTATTCCTAGGGCATGAGAAAATGGGTCCCAGGCAAAGAAAACCCAATTACACAGAATAAGGCATATATAAATACAAATGTGTGAGGGTATGACAAATAGTCAGAAGGGAATTGTCATCATCAATGTTAATTATTAATATGTGCAAGTAAAGTGAAAAGATAAAATTCTAAAATTGGCATCTGTTTCCATATAAAAATTCAAAATAAAGTTATTTCTGTGAGCATCTTACCATCTTTGACTAACTATCTCTCAGTGCAATTATGTATATCAATAGAAATATGTCACCATAACTTTGTTGTTTTATTTGATTACTAAAATTAACACTGAACATATGTTTTCATAGTTTCTGGCTTACACTGTCTGTTCTTATTTATGGTTACAGCATAACAAAGAATTATACGGAATAATTACTTGTCAGACTTGAATATTTCCTCTCAATACACAAAAGCTTGTATTTCTTTTCTTTTGAAACTACTAATATATGTTTACTTAAAAGGTTTACTGGGCAAATTTTTTCAATTTTACAGTCTCCAAATTTGGCCTGATATAAAAATGCAGTTAATAAAACAAATCAGCCTCGTTTCCATTCTCTTTTTAAACACAACTATTTATTAGAAATGTGGCACAGGCTTCTGTCAAAATGAACTATTGAACTTTGGGCAGTAAAAGTCCCTCCCCAGGCAAGAGATTTAAATCATTTTCAAAGTTAATTTCCTGCTCCCAGATGGAGAACAAATCTAATCGGGTTTACTTCATTCTTTGGATGAACAGGAAAATGCCACTTGCATACGCAAAAAGGGAGAAGAGAATCTCTGGGTATGCAGTGTTTAATCTACATCACAGCAAACAAAGAAGGTAATTCTGAAATTGAAATGGAATATATTGGGTCATTTTTAATCTGAAAGCAGATCTGAATTTAATCTAGACAAATCTCCAAGCTTACTTCCAACCTAGTTCTATCAGAATCTGTGCCTGTTTACGCCAGAAATGCATACATATTAACTTAATAATCATTTACCTTAAAGGAGACAAAAAACATTTGCAAGACCCCAAAAGGAATCTGAGCAAACTTGCCTAGCTTCATCTGTGAAATGAGGTCAGAGCCTTCCAAAGCCCTATATACGGTAGGGAAATTTTGTTCTTTATTGACTGAGATTTAAAAATAAGATAGGACGAGTTAACATTTGAATCACAGAATAATAGGACTGTAGAAAGGATAAAATAATATTCTTTTTCTTAATTTAAGAGCTGCTGGATTCTATTTAAAGGTTTGTTGCTATGTACCTGCTAGAAAAAGATTCCCGTCTGCTGTCAGTCAGACGTTGATTACCTGCTACTCTCAATTGTTTCTCTTGGTAACAAAAGCATCCTCATTAAAGAAGCAGGTATATCATTAGATCTTCTCGAAGCAAGTTAACACTGGCTGGGCTGCTCTCAATTTACCCTACCACATATGGCTTTGCATGGCTTCCAGTGAAAAGCAAAGCAGTAGGCTGCAATCTAAAATGGCAGACACTTTCTAAGTAACCTATTTAACGCAGTCTCCGAAGGACAAATTACCCTGAAGTCAACAATACAAACAAATATTTTCTGAAGGGATTCCAATGGGCTCGATAATATTAAAGTTCATCTTTTCTTATGAATATAAAGCGGAAAAACAGTTATGCTTTACATTGATGGTAAAGAAAAGACATTTGGCATTTCAAGGAAGATTTCACTCACCCTTAGTTTTTAAATGTCAGTTCAAATTGTGGGATTGTCTAAAGTAAGTCTGTTTGTCTCAATTCCATTGCTTAACCTAAAGCATGTCCAGACAAGTAAGAGTAAATTGTTTGTCTAATAAGCAGAATATTCAAAGTCAATTACATAAAAACGGATAGATTACAAAGGGGACATCAGGGATTTATTCTTTCTGCTGAAACACAGAGGTTGCTCCATGGACACAAGGTAAGTTTTAAGATAGGATCATGAGTTATGAGTCTTTGCAAGAACTTCTGCTGGAGCAAGAGTATCAGAGCAGAGAAGGAACCTCATTCTGTGTCAGGTAGGAAGTGAAGCACTTTTTGCCTAAAATATCTCATTTAGTCATTATTGCAATTTCTGTTATGTAAAATTCTGAGAGCATGGCTGGCTTCAGGGTCATGAAATAATGAATGGTGAATGGAACCCAGCTCCTTACTAAAAAGCAGTTATACTTTGTATGGTACCATCACATTTTTAAGGAAGACTAAAATAGAATACTTTGTTGTTCCACAAGCAGCAGTCAAAGGTACACAAATAAATAGAACATATTAGAACTTTTAATTGTAAAAATATGTGTCCAAACATGTGTATCTTAGCACTATAAATTAGCACAGCAAACTTGACTCCTCACCCTTCTGGTTCTAATTCCAGATCTGTGTTAGAGTATGATAGCTCCTCTAGCTTTATGGATGAAGAGTAAGCTATTACCAACCAACTAATTAATACAAAATATTCATGACAATAGATACGAAGTCTGAAAAAAATTTAACTTTTCATTGTTTTTTATTCTTTTTAAATATTTATTTTTTTTGTTGATAGTATTACAGATATTTCCATTTCCTCCCTCCTCCCAGCCCCTATCACTCATCCCGCCACAAGTAACTTCTACATTCTTATTGGACTATAAGGGTATGAGAATTTGAAAGGATAAAGTTGCAAAAATAATGACATTAGTCCTTCATTAGTCAGTAGAGTGGAGGCCATTTACCCTATCATAATAGTCTCACTATATGTACTATCTCATATTTTTACTGTGGGTGATTATAGGTTAATATTTTGTTCTTATTTACAACCGTGTAGATAAGAACAAAACAAATTTAATGGATATTGTTTCAAGTAAAGAAACTGTCAAGATACTTTAAATGTGGCACTAGCTTTGTCACAAGTAGAATCTAGCCATTAAGTATGACTAATAAAAAGAAATAGTTTAAGTAAAATACTTTTTTCAGTAGACCTTTAACATTCCCAATGGATACATTCCCAATCCTCTGCGAATACTTTGGCATTATTAGCCTCTGGACAGGATAATCCTTTGTTGTTGGTGCGGGCAGCAACCCTGTGCTTTAGTCAGTGTTTGTATTAGGCAGCATCCATGTCCTCACAGTAGATACCAATAGCATGTCCTCCAGTGAATGCTTCCAGATCTAGCCAATTGCGAAGATATCCTTTCCTGAGAACCACTGCTCTATGGACCATTCTTTAAAATAACGTTAGCATTTAAATTAAATGAATATTGTGAATCCAGCAATGAGTTGACAATGGCCAGACCATCTTGAAATTTCTGAAAACTTGTGATCAGCCAGTTTTTTCAGGAAAATCACTTAAGGTCATCCAAAATACAGATGAGATATAACTTAGTGTTTTTCCCCCTTGAAATAATTTTTAAGATTTTATTTATGCATCACATGCTATTGCAACTATACACTGAGAGAAAAATGATTTATCTGAAAGATCATTAACGATCTTATTAGGAGTATCCAGGGTATGTACAATGATGCCATTCTGCATTCCTTCGCAGTCTCAGGATGTACCCAAACTGTGCTTCATTGCTCAGCGATGTCCCTAGGCACACAGACCCTTTCCATTTGGAATAAAAGTCAGCACCTCTGCCATGATGGGTATGTTGACTTTTATCCTAATTCCTGTCAAAAGATTGCTGTTGCATGAGGTCCACATTCAAAGAAGGCAGAAGGATGGGGGAGGCCAGGGGTTATGGGGCTATTCTAGGCACATTTGTTCCCTTTTTACTACCTTTGTTTTTGTTTTTTTTAAATCAATCTTTATTGTACATATTATTACAAAGGTTCCTCATTTCTTCCCCACTCCACCAGGTTCCCACCCCACCCTCTGCCCCCTCTCCACCCCCCATTGTCCTCATCCATAGGTGCACAGTTTATGTTCAGTCTCTTCCCGCATCCACCACTCCCCCTTCCCCAAGAACTGTCAGTCCACTCCCCTTCCTTATTGCTGACTCTACTACAATCAACAGCTAATATTGTTCATCAGGTTTTTCAATCTCCTTTTTTGTTGTTGTTGTTGTTTTTTAATTAGTAAACTTTTACACTTCTAAGAATAAATTTTAAAACCTAATAATTTTAAACCTTGTTTTTTTCTGCCCTGGGAATTGAGAGCAAACTTGTTTACATGTAAACTTGCCCTTAGGCTATCAAAAGGTGTAGCCATTCAAATATAAATGAACACATTGTTTAAAGATAGCTGCTGGCTGGAATTGGATTACCTGTCCTGTTCTGGATGGGAAGGGCTTGTCCTCCCCTTTCTCCATTAAAATTAAGGTGTTAGCTTTAAAACCTCTTTTTGGCAAGAGACCATAAACTTTCAGAACTTTAAATTTTTCAGATAGTAAATCAGTTACTTAGCATTTTCTCAAATCAATAATACCTCCACATGCCCAAGGATACACTTCACACAAAAGACATTTCCAAATATAATAGATCAACCAACCTCATCCAGACCCCACACAAGGCACTCACAGATCAACACCCCAGCGCTATACTAACTCAACACATCCAGATCTAAGCCTTCATCACTTGATTCAGCAGACCTTCAAGTTCCCCCAAAAGTTTCCAGCCATGTCTGAGAGGCAGCCCTGGGGTGTGGACAGGTGAGGAGCGAGCTGTTCCGGGCCTGGCTGCTCTGGGCCTGGCCTCTGTTGCTCTGGTCCGTTCCACAACCAGCTGCTCTGGGTCTGGCCACTGCTGCTCCTGGCCTGGCTGCTCCTGACCTGGCTGCTCCAGGCTTGGTTGCTGCTGCTCTGGGCCTGGCTGCTCTGGGCCCAGCTGTTCCGGGCCCGGCCGCTCCGGGCCTGGCCTATCCCAACCTCACTGCTCCGGGCTTGGTTGCTGCTGCTCTGGGCCTGGCTGCTTCCGTCCCGGCTGCTCTGGGCCCGGCTTTTCTCCAGGCCCGGCCACTCTGGGCCTGGCAACTCCCGGCCTGGATGCTCTGGGCTTGGCTGCTGCTGTTCTAGGCCTGGCTGCTCCCAACCCGGCTGCTCTGGACCCAGCTGCTCTGGGCCTAGCCGCTCTGGGCCTGGGTGCTCCTGGCCTAGCCACCCTGGGCTTGGCTGCCTCCTCCCCAGGCCTGGCTGTAACTGCCCAAGGTCTGGCTGCTCCAGGCCTGGCTGCTGTTGTTCTCATTCTGGCTGCTGCTGCTCTGGGGCCTGGCTGCTGCTGCTCCGGGCCCAGCTGCCACTGCCTTGTGCCTGGCCACTCTGGGCCTGGCCACCACCGTTCCAACATTCTGTCCCTTTTTTTTAAACACGTTTATGTTGCAATGTTGGCTGCTGAGTTGAGTTCTGTCTTAGTCTTTGATTTTTCAAGATCTTCCTTGTATTCTTTCTTAAGTAATTTTACTATCTTTTGCTATAGCTTGATTTCTTCACATTGAAAACTTCTTCGGTTTCTTCCTCCTCGTCCTGGAAGCTCAGCAGGCTGGCCTGCAGCACCCCTTTGTTCTCCACGGCCTCCTGTGGGGTTTCAGCCTGTTGCTGGGGTCGGTGCCGCCCAGAAAGCAGCCCCAGGCCTCGGCTCCATGGCCCATGATCAGCGGTCGAGGGCCCAGCAGCACCCCCCCCCCTCCCGGGGCCCATCGCCTGGCTCCTTGCTGGTGCCCAGCTGGCCAGTGTCCGGCAGTGGTTCCTGCTCCTCATTGTGTTCCTCCCAGTCTGGAGCTTTTTTCTCCTTCCCGCTACGGGAGTCTAGCATCAGAGTCACAGACTATCCTCTGTGCACAATGTGCGTGACTCCAGGGGCTCTGCCCCTCACTGCTCCCCTGGGACTCCGCCTCACAGCCCCGTCTCCCTCTGTTTGAGCCTGGGTCCCTAGGGATTGGCCTAGAACTGGGATTCAGAGCAGTCAGAACTGGGACTCAGCACAGCCGGAGGTTTTGTTTCCTTCCCAACAGGGCAATCCAGCATCAGAGTCAACATTCCGTCCTCTGCGGGCAATGCGGGAGACTCCAGGGGCTCAGCTTTTCGCCGCTCCCCTGAGATTCCACCTCACAGCCCCATCTCCCCCTGCCTGAGCCTGTGTCCCCAGGGTCTGGTCCAGAACTGGGGCTCAGTGCTGCCAGTTCTGGGGTTCAGCCCAGTCTGGGGCTTTTATTTCCTTCCTGCTAGGGAACTCCAGGCAGACACCCAGCCTTCTCCTCCTCTCCAGCTCCATCCTCTCCGTGCGTGTGTGCACGTGTGCAGCATGTCTCTGTACCTTAGGCTTTTACAGCTCCTCTGATTTTCCTTCTGGTTTTCTCTTTCCTTCTTGTTGTAGAATTTTCAGTCAGTCGACTACCTGTAGCTCTGGGCAATGTCCATTTTATATTTTAGTTGTATTCCATTGAAATTGTTGTGTGCGGCTGCGGTTAGGTGTTTACTTGTGCAGCCATTTTGGATCCTCCTTTACTACCTTTGTTGCAAGCACAAGCCAGTCCTTAAGTATGGCTAATATTAAGAAATCAGTTTTAATAAGAACAATATTAAATGCTTTCTCAAAAATATCATCAGAAAACTTCTGCTTAGACATTATTGGTCTAACTTGGGTCTGTCAAAAAATAATAAGTGGGGCCACTTTAAAGAGGAGCCCGAGCTGCCATGCCACAGGAACTGTCTAGCACGTCTCCTGCCTCAACTCTTGGGAATGTTAAAACAGGGTCAAGTACCCTTTGTTCTGGGCCTAAGCAACATGGTGTCCCAAAGAACGGTGTACAGGATAACAAGAAAGCAGATACCATGACGACTAGACTGAAGGCTACCAGACTGAACTTTAGAAACATTCTTTAGAATAAACATCACGAGGTTATATTATTTACATCAATAAACATTTCTTCCTTCTATGGATGCAATTGTTTCCCTTCCTTTTCTCATGTTTACCCATCGCCGTGTCTCCTAATCAAAACATTGTTTGAGCTTCACCCTGAATCAATGCTTCCAAAATGCATGTTCTTTGATCTCAAATGAATGCTTGTTGACTTTCACTTTGTAAGGCCATTTATTTATAGATTAACAGGTCCTTTGGCTGCACTAGCTGCAAGGAAAACTGGGAAATTAAGGAAGAGTGAGAAACGGGATGGTTATTACTTCCTAAAACTAATCATGGCCGAAAACCTGAGGCAAATGCATCACTGTGTATTGCTTTGATTTCAAATCCTACTTCTGTTAGCCAGGAAGGAGGGGGAGTTTTGTAACAATTAACTACACAAGATAATAATAAATACAATGATAGCAACAACAATATCAAGAATAATGACTGCTGTATTAGAAGGCAGTTATTGAACGTTGGGGGTGTGACAGGCATTCCTCTAACAAGTTTAAATTAGGTTCTGTTATTACTTTCACTTGACAAACAAGGAAAGCAGAGCCCTTAGTTGAACAACTTGCCCAAGGATATACAACTGAATCTGCTTAAAATTCTTTGAATGTCTGTTAATCAGAGTTACTTTTATAAATAACTAATTTTGGTGCTTCATCATTAATAAGTTTCTTACTTGTTAAAAAAAACAAAAACAAAAACAAAAAAAAAGTGGTACACTGCCAAATAACATTGATATATGTGGGGGCATTTGCTACTTTTTAATAAATAAACATAAATGTATGTACCAGAAAGAGATGTAAAGAATACAGGTTGCGAAAAAGGTAGGTTTACCTTTGTTTATATGGAAAATCCTATCTAATAAAGAGTAATATGCAAATTGACCATCACTCCAAGACACAAGATGGCCACCCCCATTTGGTCAAAGATGGCTGCCCCCATGTGGACCCAAGATGGCCTGCAGGGGAGAGCAGTTGTGGGCACTTAGGGGTGATTAGGCCAGTAGAGGAGAAGAGTTGGGGGAGACCAGGCCAGGAAGGGAGGGAAGTTGGGGGGGAGGGGGACCCAGGCCTGCAGGGTAGGGCATTTGAGGGGGACCAGGCCTGAAGGGGAGGGTAGTTGGGGGAGACCAGGCCAGCAGGGAAGGGAATTTGGGGGGGCAGGGACTAGGATGGTAGGTGAGGGCAGTTAGAGTTGACTGGGACAGCAGAAGAGGGCAGTTAGGGGGAAGTTGGGGGGAACCAGGCCTTCAAGGGAGTGCATTTGGAGGGGAAACAGGCCTGCAGGGAAGAAAAGTTGGGGAGATCCCAGACCTGCAGGAGAAGGCAGTTGGGGGGAACCAGGCCTGCAGAAGAGAGTAGTTGTGGACGATCAGGTCAGCAGGGAGGGCAGTTAAAGGCAATCAGTCTATCCAGGAAACAGTTAGACATTGATCAGGCTGGCAGGGGAGTGATTAGGGGGTTACCAGATTGGCAGGAAGAAGTGGTTAGGGGCAATCAGGCAGAGGCAGGCAAATGGTTGGGAGCCAACAGTTCTGGATTGTGAGAGAAATGTCTAATGGTCCACCAGGATTGGGCCTAAACGGGTGGTCAGAAAGCCCTCAAGGGGTCCCAGATTGGAGAGGGTGCAGGCTGGGCTGAGGGACATCCCCCTTCCCCGCACAAATTTCATGCACAAATTTTGTGCACCGGGCCTCTAGTAACATAATAATTAATAAATATATAGTAATATGATAGTAAACTGCTTCCCATACTCATAATTATAACCTACTTTTGCCACACCCTTTATATGTAAGCAGACAACAGATAATACCCAGTGACAATGTAAAATCACATACATATATTATTAATATTACTTGGAAATAATTTTGGAGTTTTTCAGTGGACTAAAGCAGAAAAAATATTAGTTTTGCCCAGCTGGTGTGACTCAGTAGTTAAGCACCAACCTATAATCAGGAGTTCAGGGTTTGATTCTTGGTCAAGGCACAAGCCCAGGTTGTGGTCTAGATCCCCAGTGTGGGGCATGCAGGAGGCTGCTGATCAATGATTCTCTCTTATTATTGTTGTTTCTATCTCTCCCTCTCCCTCTCCCTTAAAAATATATATTTTGTTCCCCATAAAGATTAGCATCTTAGGCTGATGTACCCAGCTGGAAAACTGCTGAATTATATCTCATGCATATAATTATTTGGTGATTTAATGTGAGACAAGTAATAGCCACTCTGTATGTCATTGGGATAATACAAATGTTATAAAGAGAGTTCTTCTAAATCTTAGAGAGAGAGGAAAAAAAGACAAGTGCATTCAGAAATAAATACCTCATGCAGCAGAGAACACTAAATTGGAGTAAAGATCTTTCTGAACTGAAGATATCTTGTCAAAATGTGGAAGACTAGTTCAGGGTTCAATCCTATTTTGATAATAGAGTTAGTTAATAGAATATCAGTTTTGTCAAATGGATATGTTAACATTATTAAATTTTAAAGAACTAAATTAAACATCATATACTTAGGTAGAAGGAAACATCAAACAAAGCAACCCACAAAATCTTGAACATGTGGGATCAGAATGAGAGATTGGACTAAGAACAACAGGAAAGCAATTCTAATGTAAATCAAGAAAGAACTTCCACAATGAGGCTTATAGTAACCAAAAGAGTGAAGTGGTATGAAAAAAAGCTGATGTCATCAAAGGCTAGATGTATAATCATGAGACTTACTACAAATGCAAATGAGAAACCCCTTGTTCAAAAGGAAGAAAAAAAAGTGATGTAAAAAAGGTTTTTAAATGGGGGGCATTTGTAATATTCTCAATCCTATATAATAAAAGGCTAACATGCAAATTGACCAAACAGCAGAACGATTGGTCACTATGACATGCACTGACCACTAGGGGCAGATGCTCAATGCAGGAGCTGCCCCCCTGGTGGTCAGTGCACTCCCACAGGGGGAGCGACGCTCAGCCAGAAGCTCTGAGCCAGGCTCACAGCTGGCAAGCACAGTGGAGGCTGTGGGAGCCTCTCCCATTTCCATAGCAGTCAGACATCCCGTGAGGGCTCCCAGATTGTGAGAGGTCACAGGCTGGGCTGAGGGACCCCCTCCCTGAGAGCAGGAATTTCACTCAGTAATAAAATTTTAAAAATAAACTCTTTTCTTAATTCTGTGGTTCCTCTCATGACTTGCCATAATGTTTTGTTTTGTTCAGTGTCTTTTTTGTTTTAATCTGCTCTTAGTGTAATTCTAAGTAAAGAAAAATTAGAAATTTTCATTAGTGTGCATTTTACCACTCCTCTTAAATTCTGCAATGCCAGTTTAAATGCAAATATAAGACTATTTAACTTATATGCAAAGTCACCAAAATTGCAAAACTTGTATTTCATAGTTCCTATGTGACTATGTATTTTGGTATTATCAGACAATAGAGATGCTGCACAGAACTAACTCAACATTTTATTTCAGTTTTTATATGCACATATTCTACAGCTACCTCAGGCTTATTGGTGAGTAAGAAAGGTCTGAAAGGAAAGAAGCTATGGATGTTGTTTCCTTCACTTTTCTTCTCTATTAGAGGCCCTGTGCACAAAATTTGTGCATGGCAGGGTGTCCCTCAACCCAGCCTGCACCCTCTCCAATCTGGGACCCCCTCGAAGGATGTCCAATTGCTCATTTAGGCCCGATCCCAGTCAGACATCCCTCTCACAATACAGGACTGCTGGCTCCCAATTGCTCACCTGCTTGCCTTCCTGATCATCCCTAACCACTTCTGCCTGCCAGCCTTATCACCCCCTAACGACTCCCCTGCCAGCCTGATTGATGCCTAACTACTCCCCTGCCAGCCTGTTTGCCCCCAACTGCACTCCCCTGGAGGCCTGGTCACCCCTTACTGCCCTCCCGGGAAGGCTTGGTCCCTCCCAACTGCTCTCCCCTGCAGGCCTGGGTCCCTCCCAACTGCCCTTTCCTGCAGGCCCAGTCACCCCCAACTTTCCTCCTCTGCAAGCCTGGTCCCCTTAACTGCCCTCCCCTGCAGGCTTGATTGCCCCCAACTGCCCTCCCTTGTAGGCCTGGTCTTTCCCAACTGCCCTCCCCTGCTGCCCATCTTATGGTGGCCATCTTGTGTCCACATGAGAGCAGGATCTTTAACCACATGGGGCCACCCATCTTGGGTGTTGGAATGATGCTATATTTGCATATTACTCTTTTATTATAATAGATAAGATAGAGGCTTGTTGCACAGGTGGGGGCCAGCTGGTTTGCCTTAAAGGGTGCCCCAGATCAGAGTGGGGGTTCCTTTGGGGCATGGGGCAACCTGGGCAAGGGGTCTGTGGTGGTTTGCAGCCCAGCCATGCCCCGAGTGACCCAAGTGGAGGCCCTGGTATCTGGGATTTATTTATCTTCTATTATTGAAACTTTGTAGCCTTGAGTAGAGGCCTGGGCCGGCCAGGGTGTGCCAAAAGTGGGGAAACCCAAGCTTTCCTCCTGCTCTCTCTGTGGCTGCAGCCATCTTGGATTAATTTGCACACTCACTCCTGATTGGCTTGTGGGTGTGGGTCGTGGGTATAGCGGAGTGGTGGTTAATTAGCATATTACTCTTTTATTAGGATCCTTTTCATCATAGGTGGATGGCTAATATAGGAAAGTAACAAGAGTGAAAACAATATTGCAGCATTTTGTGGTGGTTAATGTGTTTTAGAATGCCACTACGTACTTTCTGCATTTGAAGCAAGCTCTGGTGCAAACAGAAAGCACAGCCTCCCAGGACTTATTCAGTTGGTGATGTAATGTGCTTCCTTGACTCACTTTGAGTCTCTTTGAACTTCTATGTGTCCATCCTAAATCCGCAAGAATTCTCTGCTCATGAGACATCATGAAGCCTACACAAATGGGGCAACAAGGAAAGGTGCACACATATTGCTAGAAAGGTTTCTTTTACTGATGCATGTTCTCTGTTGTCCCATTAGACATTACTTACAAAACATACATTCAAGGATAAAATTATAAAGCATCTTAAAATATTCTCAGCAGAACAACAACAACCAGAAACACACACACACACACACACACACACACACACACACACACACACACACAAAAAAAAAAACAAAAAAAAAAAAAACAAGTATATGGCTTTTCTGAGCACCCATTCAATAGCTCAGGCTGAAAGTCCTAAAACTAGCTTTGACATTTTAGCTTATGAAACTTTTGTTTTTGTTAATCATCACTGAGGATATTTTCTCCATTGATCTTTAGAGAGAGTGGAAGGGAGGGGGAAAACAAAAAGAGAGAGACACACCTATTGGTTGCATCCTGCACACCAGCTCCCCTCCCTTGCTTCCTGCAACCCAGCTATGTGACCTTGATCAGAATCGAACCCAAGATCCTTCAGTCTGAGGGCTGATGCTCTAACAACTGAGAACACTAGCTAGGGAACTTTTTTTTTGTTTTACCTTTTTACCTTTCTTCTTTATTTTTTTTTATTATTTTATTTTATTTTATTTTATTTTTAGTACTCATCTTAAGAAACAAAATAGAAAAATCCTTAATCCTCTTTGGATAATAATACTTTTACTTTAGAAACTTTAATATCTTTTGAATGTGAACTAGCCGCCAAGGTTTTTTAACTGGAGATCTTAACTAGAACCCATTTGTTTTTCTCTTATAGGGACTTTACAAAGCTCTCCTCTACTACATGCAGAGTGATTGAAGTTCTAAAAAAGAATTATTATTTCCAAAAAATGGTAAGAACAGGGAGTGATGTTTGCAGTCACGCCTCATATATAATCTTCTAATTTTAAGGTTTTTTTATTCTTTCAATTTGATTTTTCAATATTATACTTATCACTATATTTTAAGATCTTTAAAGATGTCATTCACCATAATAATTTTCTGAAATGCATGTGGAATTAGCAATGTCCAAATCTTATGGAAGAGCAAGAATTAGAACTCAAAACTCTTTACTTTCTCTTGAAATCCACAATAAACCAATAATGATAAAGGCATCCTGAATCATTTATGGCGAGCAGTGGTTATGCTACCTTTGGATAGAATATGACCCAATTGATTGGTTTCCATTTAACTTTATTATTAATTTAAAAATTATTGTCCTGTTGTCTATTCCTAGTGTAGCCATGTTAATCAATAGAATATCCATGTAGTCCATTTTTCCTCTACCATCACCACTTCCTCCCTGGGGAGGCATTAATTAGAGGAAAATGGCTGAGATTTTTAAGGATCATTACCCACAATGTTTCAGTGAATATAAAATGTCTCCTCCTGCTTTTGGAAGTAGCAATGAAATGGAAGTTGTAGTGGGAAAAATAATGCCTCCATGGTTTTTAATCAGGGTAAGTTGTGAATATTTTACCTTACAAATAAAACACTGAATTTAAAAAGGGTCACTTATGGAAATTGCAACACTGAATACCTATCATTTAGAACCCTATGAATGCAAATAGTATATGAATTGCAAAAAAGATAAAAAGCTACTTGTTTTTATATATTAATATCTAAGCATAACTAAAGTCACACAACTGTTACAATAGCACATGAAAACATAGGATGACCCCCAAAAATGTATACATATATAATTATAAAAGCAGTGTTTATTAAAATACATTTTATTTTCAAAATTGAGCTATCAGCTTTTAAAGCGTGTACACATTTTTGGGAGGGCATCCTGTATATAATGAAATTAGCACATGAAAATGGACTCGTGTTCCCTCTGGAGAGTTAGATCCTATAGGAGGACCTGAGGTAAGCCACATAATAAAAATGATGAGAAGATTCTGGAATCAAAAAGAACAGGAACCACATTTCAATTTTTGGGTTCCAGGGCCACCCTTGGCTCAAAATAGGTGGAGTACCTCTCCCATTTCCATTCCTCACCCTCCTACTTACTGATGAAAAAAAAAATCCCTGGGATGGAAACAGCTAAAGGGAAACTGACAGCCAAATGTAACAAATAGGGTCTCCAGGGAAACGGAACCAAGAGGCGAATATGTGATTTATGTGAAGGAATTGCCTCACATTCAAAATGGGCTGGCAAGTTCAAAATGTGTAGGTCAGTCCAGCAGGCTGGAAACTCAGGTAAGAATTGATGTTGCCATCTTGAGTCTGAAATTTGTGGTCAGGCCAGCAGGCTGGAAATTTAGGCAGGAGTTCTATATTACAGCCTGGAGGCATGATTCCTTTTTTTTTTTTTTTTTTTTTCTTCTTGCTTTGGAGAAAACAAGTTTTTGCTCTTAGGGACTTATGGTGATTGGATGAGGCTCACACACAGTATCGAGGGTAAGCTGCTTTACTGATGGTAGACGTTAACCACGTCTATAAAATACCTTTACGGCAACACCTAGATTCATGTTTGATTAAATTACTGGGTTCTGGAACCTAGCCAAGTTGACACATAAAATTGCAGCACCTTAAGAGAAAAAAAGTTGAAACAAGAGAGAAAGAGAGAGAGAGAGAGAGAGAGAGAGAGAGAGAGAGAGAGAGAGAGAGATAGTTAGTTAGTTTATGGTTTATGATAATGGAATTGGGACAGCATAGCTTTGGGAACTGAGACAGAAATAGGGAGTCCCACAAAACCTAGTTCTTCATCAGAATCAACATGCTCTTTCAGTGAAACGATAAATATCAATTACTTAGCACATTGCCTGGAATTAAGTAAGTGCACAAAAAATATGGATTAGTAGTTGGCCATTTTACATTCGAGGCAGCTTCTGGGATATCCAGGCAATAACATTCAGTTGGATCTATGGCTCTGAAGCTCATACCAAGATCTTAATCAGCTAAACCAGCTTCCTCCAAGACTCGGACTACCTAATATGAAACATGGAAAAGATAATCTATATATATAAAAGGTTAAGCAACTATTGCATCCAAAACAACCGAATGGAAGACCGAACAGGCTGCATGGGGCGACCAGGCCCGCAGGGGGGCAGTTGGGGAGTTGGGGTGACCAGACCAGCAAGGGTCAGGGGGTAGTGAGAGGCGACCAGGCCAACAAAGGGAGGCAGTGAGGGATAACCAGGTTGGCAGGGGTGGGGGTGGGGGGTAGTTGGGGGTGACCATGCTGAAAGGGGGTACAATAAGGGGTGACCAGGCCAAAGGGGAGGGACTAAGGGGCAACCAGGCCAGTGGGGAGGAGTTGGGGATGACCAGGCTGGTGGTGGGGGGGGCAGTTGGGGGCGACTACACCTGTGGGAGGAAAGGTAGAAAGGGGTGACCAGGCCAGCAGGGGGGGGCAGTTAGGTGTGATCAGGCAGGCAGGCAGGTGAGCAGTTAGGAGCCAGTGGTCCCTGATTGTGAGAGGGATGTCCAACTGCGATTGGGCCTAAACTGGCAGTTGGACATCCTTCGAGGGGTCCCAGATTGGGGAGGGTGCAGGCTGGGCTGAGGAGATCCCCCCCCCACCATGCTTGAATTTTGTGTACCAGGCCGCTAGTTTTATTATAATGACAGAATAATGGAACCAACCTAATATAAAAGCAGAGATGACATTATTTGGGCTGGTCATATAAAGCAGAGTGTACAAGAAAAGTACAAAATTGGGGACTATTAGGTACACTTCCCAATCTTCCCCCCTTCCCTTCCCCCCACCTCTTGTTTTCATTAGTTCAAGAAATGGAGCCTAACCATCCTCAAGTCTCTGTTTCTATTTCCTCTGCCACTTCCAGAATAATTGTTCTAAATCATGTCATTCCCAGTTTAAAACCAATTGTTCTAAATCATGTCATTCCCAGTTTAAAACCCATCAATGACTATCCATAAATCTCATAAATATTCAAACTTCATAACATGGAGCCTACAGATGTCAGGCCCCAGCCATTTCTCTCAACTTTTGCATTGTATTCTTAATACATAATAATACAAGTTTCTTCAAATATGCCTTGTCATTTTTGCCTCTGCTTCTCTGAACATCTTTGTATTTCTTTCTGGCTATCCCAATGACCAACTAAAGGTAAATGGCTTAGGGTAGAAACAATCTCTTACTTCTTCTCTGTATCTTTGATGCCTTGTTCAATACAAAGCACATACAGGTGATAACGATACCTGTCCTACCTTTCAGATGCCAAATTCTTTTTATTCCATCTTTATACCTCTCACATCGTCATTCGCAAAGTACTTTATTCTTAGTTTCCTCAAAAAATTCTTATGGAATTCAGTGGAAGTAGAAATAGAACTCAAAACTTCTATAATCATTTAAAATAGGGAAATTATATTCCACGTGTTACAATATAGATATAAATGAGCCATATGTGTTGATTATATATGGGAAATGAATATGCTGTAAAGTTCACATGTGACATTACTCAATGTGAATCATGTAAAACTAATATGCTGGCAACAGTGTTAATTACACATTCAAATAACCCTTTGCTTATCCTTTTTGAAGTGGAGAATGGTTTAAAGGGGATTATTTGGGTCTCTTAAAAGCACTTTCCTGGTTAATTTAAGTTGGTATTTTTCCCTCTTCATTAATTTCCTTCCAGTGTACAAAAGCCAGTGAAATTGTTCTATTGACCTCAAAGTTTGGCTCTTTCACTTCAAGAAGAGGTATCTAGAGAAGCCCACATGCAAGCACACACAATTTCTAGTGCTTTCTTTCAGAAACTCTTAGGTCCTCAGAATTCTGGATATATTTTATACCTTCTAATATTGTTAAATACATTCACACAATTCCAAAGCTGCTCTGATACAAATCACAGTTATTCCAGTGCATCTAATTGGGATGGTTTCAAATCTATTTTCATCATAATTTTAGGGCTCTGCGATACCAGACCTGTCCAGTCCACCCAACAGCTTCTCAGTATTTCACAGACTTTGTGTACAGCAAGTCTTTAGACTCTGCAAGACCAGGAAGTGCCCATAGTGTTCTCTCTAGTGCCTGGTACTAAATATGGTACATCATAGGTGCTCAGTAAACCTTTGTATGTTCACTTGGAAAAGGGAGTATGGATTTATAGGACTGAGAGTATACATACTCCCTACTCACTCTCAAAGATACTTGGAAGAATAAAGATTATGGCACTTAATCACAAGCCAACAAAACAAACACACTGTGTTTCCAGGTATCCTTCAGTAATTAAGGATTATCCATAGGAAGGAAGTGAGATCCAAAAACATTCACTAGATCAGTGTTTCCCAACCTTCTCTCATGATGAGAATCACCTGGTGGAGTTGTTAAAACACAGATTCCTGAATCCCAACTAAGAAGTGCTAAACTAGAATTTTTGGGAACGTATAGGTAAAATTGTATACTTAACTTAGTGCTCTAAGACAGGTTTTATATACAGAGCACTAAGTTAGGTATGCAATTTTACCTATACGTTCCCAAAAATTCTAGTTTAGCACTTCTTAGTTGGGATTCAGGAATCTGTGTTTTAACAACTCCACCAGGTGATTCTCATCATGAGAGAAGGTTGGGAAACACTGCGCTAGATGACAACAGGATGCCAATGCAAACCACTGATACTTCATTGCATCAGTTCCAAGATACATATTTTTACATAATTTAATGTCTCTAAAATATAAAATAATTTTAAAATCAATGATATTCAAGAAAATCAACAAGACCTGAAGGAATAATAAGTTGCTCCTAATTAGCCAAGTGCAGCCAAAAACAAACAAAAAAGCTTCTGAAAAATGCTTCAAGGCCAGTATGTAGGAAAAGCAATCCTATAGATTTTTTGAGGGGAAGGAGCCCCTCTCACAACAAGCAACAAGAATCCCAGGAATGGAAAGAAGGTTCAGCACTCTGACAGGTGAGTTTTCATCAAACAGCATGTTTGCCTTGAGCAAGACAAAAAAGACACCAGTGCTTTTCCCAGTAACTTAGCTTTAACTCAGGGATGGGTGGAATTGCCCCGCTGGTGTGTATGAGGCCTGGAGAAAGTGTTCCAAAAACAGGGAACTAATGTTATTCCTAGGAAATATGTTTTTTCATATCTTATTGTTATTCTCAGCCACGGACAGTACTGATGCAAACACCATTGCCTGCACATGGACATGGCTGTTCCTATTGTCATTTTAATTGAGTTATGTTAGGACTACAGGTGTTACATTTAATTACCATTTTAAATGACTTCAAGAATTGCATTATGATTCTGCGCTGAAATGAAAAGCTCTGTGTTTAGAAAGGCACAGAGACCATAAAGCAGGACATATATTTAATTGCCCAGAGGTAAATTCGCATCTTAAAGAGAATGAATGCAAATATATATTAACAGCAAGAACAAAGTGATTTGTTGGAGCAAAAGATGAAAGATGTTACAAGAAGATAAAGATGTGTTGTCTTTTGCTCCTATTGACCATTCATGCCAAACAAGAAAGTGCCAGCAACAAATTTTGCAGAACAGAGGCCAGAAACATGTGAGAAAATCCCAGAGTCTCTATTGAGCACTTTTTTAAAGAAACACTGCCTCACTAATGCTCTCGATGTCACAGGGGACCATATTTTATGACAAAACACAGATAGATATCAATAACTGGATTTAAAAGGGATGCAGAGAAGTTGCACTCTAAATGTGAAATTGTTTTAGGAATATGTTAAGCAACTTGTTTCACCAACTCAAAAATCTGATGAATGGTAAAACTTATACAACAACAACAACAAAACTTTTAAAACCTATTTCAATAGATAAAAATTCTAAGAGAGTCCTAGTCGGTTTGGCTCACTGGATAGAGCATCAGCCCATGGATTGAAGAGTCACAGGATTGATTCCAGTCCAGGGCATGTATCTCAGATGCAGGTTCCCAGGCCCTGGTCAGGATATGTGCAGGAAACAACCAATTGATGCATCTCTCTCACATTGATGGTTTTCTGGGTCTCTCCTTCTTCCTTCCACTCTCTCTAAAAATCAATGGAAAAATATCCACAGTTGAGGATTAACAAACAAAACAAAACAAAATTCTAAGAGAAAAAGTATCATGTCATAATTTCATGGGAAGCTTGTGTATGTGGTTTTTTTTTTTTTTTTTGTGTGTGTGTGTGTGTGTGTGTGTATGTGTTTTCTTTCTTTCTTTGGGAACCATAATACAGTTACATTATATTTTAATCCTGTTGGACTCTGGACTATTTGGAAAATCTTGGGGACTGAGGGGAAAAGATAAGTGTTCATCAGAAATATAGAATCTAACCATAAGGATAAGAAGGACAATGAATTAATTAGAAAAGACTGAAAGACTTTAAAAAAGAAGCGTTCCAAGTGTTTGAAAGACAACATAACCACTCGATATAGTTAAATGAACATTACAGGCTGCTTCCCAAATTGTTTCTGATATTCAGCCTATATTTTCTTTTCCCTAATTACATCCCATTACTACATTCTAAACAATTTTTCTTTCTCCTTTTTACCCTCCAGATTCTTGTCTAGGAGCATTTCAATTTGGCCAAGCTTTGTAAATTGAATTGTTTTTGTTCTTTGTTTCCACTGGAAGTCAAATTTCTTGTTTCTAGTTTACCTGCTTGATATTTTGCAAATTCCCCTGGTGCTGTTACTAAGATAGTTGAAAGACTACCACTTACTAAGGATGGTCTGACAAGACAAGCATAGGAGGCAGTATTGTCTTATGTATTTCATTATTTATTTATTTAAATTGAATGTATTGGGGTGACATGGTTAAATGAAAGTACATAGGTTTCAGAGGTGTAATTCTACAATACATCATCTATACATTGTAGTGTGCATTCACCACGCCAAATCAAGTCTCCTTCCTTTACTATTTACCTCCCCTTTGCCCTCTCCTATGCTCCCTGGTTAAAAAGTCTGATGAACAGAATAAACTGGTGAATATACTAGAATCAGGGGCATATAAAGGGAGTTGATGGACAATTCTTGGAGGGAAGGGGGTGTGGGGAGTGTAGGAGGAGACTAGACAAAAACCGTACACATATGGATGAGGACAGTGTGGAGGGGAGGAAGGGCAGAGGGTGGATGGGGAGATATGGGGGAGAAGGAACAACTGTAATAATCTGGGCAATAAAGATTTATTTTTAAAGAAAGAAAAAAAGAGAACAGAAAAAAATATCAGTAGTCTAAAGCTTCTGATTGCTAAGTGATGTCCCCCCCCCTTTTTTTTTTGGTGGGGAGGGGAGTGCAGGGTGGAAATAAACATACCAAAAATTTATATAACACATTTTATTATCTACAATCACTTTCATATCCTTTACCTTTGATAACTTGGCTCTTAACTCTGTGATGGATTTCCATGATTTGAATTCCAAGAATTAGTAAGTGGTTATGCTAGGATTCACACACACACACACACACACACACACACACACACACACCTGGCAACAAATAAAGTGTTCTTTTCCATCTATCTTACTTTCTCATAATACATTAAATATCATTTATGGGAAACTAAACTTGAATTTTGGGCACTATACCTAATGGGATATAGTAAAATACCCCTAGATTTCAGTTGAAATGGAAAAAGAAAATCTGTGGTGTGAGGGAACTCACAAGGGACGGTTTATTATAGATCGTCAATGGAAACACAGTTTCTCCAAGCATCTTATTAAGAAGAGAGAGGACATTTTTGAAAAATCTGACACCTACTAAATAACTTTGTAAGGTGTCAAAGATAAATGTGTTGGTCACCAAAGGGTGCTAATCCGACTTAGGTCTAGGAAAACTGCCACGAATGAATGAGTATTTCCCTCTGGGAATATATAATTTTACTTGAAATGTCGACTGCAGCATTCACAGTGCAAGGCTTTCATTACGCTCTCCCCAGCCTCTCTATTTGCCTTTCTCTCTGAGCAGTGAGGAACACACCAGAGGTGAGAGCCTGGGGCCACATTTCCCAGAATGGTCTGAGGGTCAAAGCAGCATCTTGAAATCTGATGAAGTACTGGGGTCCTTTAAAGAAGAGTTTTCATTTGTTCCACTTGCCTTGGAGGACAGTCAATAGAGGAAGCATCCCCACAAGGGTCATTCAATTTTTAAAACACATTTTATCATCTCCCTCCTTCTGTTCCCATAGATGCTATTACATCTTGATGATGGTTGGCTTTGCCTCAATCCTTCTTGGAAAACTATGAAGATGGAATTTGCAATGCATACCTATTTGAAGTTAAAAAAAAAGCTTCAAAAATTGTATACATATTTTAAAATTTATTTTATTTTACAAAAATCTTCATATGTGAATCCTTGCATAACCAAAAATTCCCCCAAGAGTGGCTTATTTAGATCTTTTTTAATTCCTTTCTTTAAATTCTATTCTCTAATATTTTTCTTTTGAATTATTTTCAGGCTTACTTATAGAAAAGATGTAAGAATAGTTCAATAAGTCCTTGTATATCCTTCATCTGGATTTCCTCATTGCCACCTTATTATCTTTGTGCTATCATTTCTCTCTCCTGTGCACATATTACATTTTTTGAAAACTACTTGAAATGTCCCTTAACACCTAAATACTTCAGTGTGTGTTTCCTAAAATCAGAATTATTCTCTTTGCATAGTGTTATGTGCCACTGAGTCAGCTCCAACTCCTGGCAACTATGAATACTTGAGGTCCACAATGCCCTGTCCTCAATAGCCCTGCTAGGCTCCTGTAGAATCATGCATACGGCTTCTCTTATGGAGTCAATCCATCTCATACTTAGTCTTCCTCTTTTCCTGCTGCCTTTTATTTTCCCCATTATATCTTTCAGAAGGAACCCCCTTTCTCATGATGTGCCTGAAGTAGGACAGCTTTAGTTCCATCATTTTGTCTCCAGCAATGTTTCAGCTAATTTGCTCTTGGGCCCACTTGTTTGTTTTTCTGGCCATTCAGGGCACCTGAAAAGCTCTCATCCAACATTGCATTTCCAATGAATCAGGGTTTTTTGTTTGTTTGTTTTTTTCTATCAGCCTTCTTCACTGTCCAACTTTTGCAACTGTACACAGTAATTAGGAATATTAAGGTGTTTATGGCCTTAGCTTTGACTTCTAATGACACATCTTTGGTCTTGATGATCTTTCCTAATTTTTCTGTTGCTGCTCTCCTGAGTCTCAACCTTCTCTCAATTTCTTGATCACAGAATTGAGGAATGAACCCAGGTAAGCAAAATCTTTAACAACATCAATGTCTTCATTGTCTATCTTAAAATTGTGTATTTTTTCCATAGTCATGATTTATATTTTCTTGATGTCCAGATGCAGTCCTGCTTTGCCACTTTCTTCTTTCAATTTTATTAGAAATTATTTCAAATCATTGTTACTTTCTGCCAGTAAAATGGTATCATTCACATATCTTAACTAACTGACATTTCTTTACTAATTTTCACTCCATCTTCCTTTGAGTCTAGTCTAGTTTTTCATATGATATGTTTTGGATACAGTAAATAAGGACATAAAATGCATCCTTATCTGAAACCTTCGCCTGTAGGAAGCCGTTCTGTGTCTCTCTATTCTGTACTGACAATGGCTTCCTGTCTACAGTACAGGTTCTGCACCAGGAGAAGTGCTAAGACATGCTGATTTCTCTCAGAACAATTCATAGCTTTTTAGAATCCATACATTGAAGCAGCATGGATGGACTTGGAGAGCATCATGCTAAGTGAATTAAGCCAGTCAGAGAAAGAGAAATACCACATGGTTTCACTCAGAAGTGGAATTTAATGAACAAATTGAACTACCAAGCAAAATAGAGACAGACTCATAGATAGAGAGCAGGCAGACTAGAACATTCAGTATAATGGTTGAATTAAAATGTTGAGAGTAAAAATCCTTATCTTTATCCAGTGCAGTGAGATAATACATTTTTGTTGCTTTAAGCCACCCAGTTTGTAATTATCTGCTATAATAGTCACAAGAAACATCTACACCTACTTTGCTGAGACTGTAGTTTTTTTTTATTTTATTTAATCAGAAATGGGTATTGAAGTTATCAAAGTTGTTTTTCTCCAATTGCCTTTTTCCCCCTTCAAATTTGTTAATGTGCATTGCATTGATGGATTGCATTAATTGATTTTCAAATGTT
This sequence comes from Pipistrellus kuhlii, assembly GCF_014108245.1. Taxonomy (NCBI): domain Eukaryota; kingdom Metazoa; phylum Chordata; class Mammalia; order Chiroptera; family Vespertilionidae; genus Pipistrellus; species Pipistrellus kuhlii. The sequence goes on from NW_023425551.1 coordinate 62,100,765, forward strand.
AAGCCAACCTTTTATTCCTGGGATAAAGCCCATTTGGTCATGATATATTACCCTTTTCCTGTACAGTTGAATTTGTTAAAATTTTGTTCAGCATTTTCACATCTATGTTTATGAGGGATATTGGCCTGTACTTTTTTTGCACTGTCTTTGGTTTTGGAATCAGAGTAATGCTGACTTCATAAAATTAGTTTAAGGCATTCCCCTCTTTTAAATATCTGAAAGAGTGTATATAGAATTGTATTATTTATTCCCTAAATGTTTGGTGGAATTTACCAGGGAAGGTACCTGGGCTTTGCATTTTCCCTATGGAATAATTTTTTAATTATAAATTATATTTTTAAGTAGATATAGGGATATATATTGGGTCGGCAACTAAGTAATTGCGGGTTTCACACATATATGGCTTCAGTTGAATTTTTAGGTTTGCAGACGTAGTACAAATGTAAAACACATTTTGTTATTTGATAGTTGGCTATTCAGCTGTTAATCAGTAAAAAAAGTTTTTTGATCTGTTTTGTAGTTTTCGTTTGGCGTTCCTTGAAAAATGGAAAATCAAAAGGAACATTTTCGTCATATTTTGCTTTTTTATTTCCACAAAGGGAAAAACGCATCGCAAGCTCATAAAAAGTTATGTGCTGTTTATGGTGACGAAGCCTTAAAAGAACGGCAGTGTCAAAATTGGTTTGCCAAATTTCGTTCTGGTGATTTTTCACTCAAAGATGAAAAACGCTCTGGTCGTCCAGTTGAAGTTGATGACGCCCTAATCAAAGCAATAATCAATTCAGACTGTCACAGTACAACACGTGAGATTGCAGAGAAGCTTCATGTATCACATACATGCATTGAAAATGACTTAAAACAACTTGGCTATGTTCAAAAACTCGATACATGGGTTCCTCACGAACTGAATGAATCACAGTTAATGCAACGCATTAGCAGCTGCGATTTGCTAAAGAAATGTAATGAAAATGATCCATTTTTAAAACGACTGATAACTGGCGATGAAAAATGGGTTGTTTACAACAATATCAAGCTGAAAAGATCATGGAGCAGGCCAGGTGAACCAACTCAAACAACATCAAAAGCTGATATTCATCAAAAGAAGGTTTTGTTATCAGTTTGGTGGGATTACAAAGGAATTGTCTACTTTGAACTCTTACCACCCAACCGAACGATCAATTCTGATGTCTACATTGAACAACTAATGAAATTAACCAATGCAGTTGAAGAAAAGCGGCCCGAATTGACAAATCGAAAAGGTGTTGTATTCCATCATGACAATGCAAGGACACACACATCTTTGGTCACTTGGCAAAAATTAATGGAGCTTGGTTGGGATGTTTTGCCACATCCACCATATAGTCCTGACCTTGCACCATCTGATTACTTTTTGTTTCGATCTTTACAAAACTCCTTGAATGGTAAAAATTTCAATAATGATGATGATGTCAAATCGTACCTGATTCAGTTTTTTGCTAATAAAAACCAGAAGTTTTTTTAACGTGGGATTATGATGCTGCCTGAAAGATGGCAAAAGGTCATTTATCAAAATGGGCAATACATTACAGAATAAAGTTATTTAGTTCCATGAAAAAATTGTCTTTGATTTTCTTTTAAAAATCCGCAATTACTTAGCTGCCGACCCAATATATATATATATATATATATATATATATATATATATATATATATATATATATATATATACACTCCTTTTTAAATTAGCTTTAGTAGTCTTTTTAATTTTTTTTCAATTTCATCCAAATTATTGAATTTATTGCTATAAAGGTTTCCATAATATCCCTTTATTTTCTCTTTAACACAGGTAGAATCTGTAATGATGTTACCTCTCTCATTTCTATAAATTTTCATTCCTGGTGATTTAGAATGTCTCCCCTTTTGGATTGATCATTCTGGCTAAAAGTTTATCAATTTATTAATATTACAAAAGAACCAGATATTGGTTCAATTGATTGTCTCTATTATTTTATGTTTTCTATTTCATTAATTTCCACTCTGGTCTTTTTCATTTACTTTGACATATTTCAGATATAATTTGTCTTTATTTTCTAGCTCCTTTGGGAAGAAGTTGAGATCATTAACTTGAGACTTTTCTTTTTTTCAAATATACATATTTAGTGCTATAAATTTTCCCTAAGAACTTCTTTAGTAGCATGCCCCAAACTTTGATATGTCATGTTTACATTTTCATTCAGTTCAAAATACTTCTTAAATTTCCATTTAGATTTTATCTTTGACCCATGAATTATTTAGAAAAGTGTTATTTTACTTACAAATATTTGGGAAAATTTCCCGAGATCTTTCTACTATTTATTTCTCATTTAATTTCATTTTGCTTAGAGAATGTGTTATGTGTGACTTGAATTATTTTAAATTTATTGAGACTTGTTTTATGGCATAAGGTATAGTCTATCTTTGCAAATGTTCCATGTACACTTGAAAAGAATGTATATCCTACTTTTGTTTGGTGGAGTATTATAAATGTCAATTAAATCAAGTTGTTTTGTAGTGTAATTCAAATATTCTATTCCCTTCCTTCTGAGATCTTCAGAGCCCAGGCTGTTTCACTACCATATAAGATCCTAAGAAAGTGCTTGGTGATTTCTTACAGCTTTTCCTCCTTGTCTGCAGTTTAGAGTCTGTGTAAAATTTTCAGTGTTCCATTGGTTCTTTTTTACTTGCCTGGCTTCCTGAGTTGAGTGTTAGCTATACCCTACTATATTCTGAGGTTTGTGGGGATTCTGGTAATCTAGCTTTATTAAAAACAAAACTAGTTAACTGGTTTTTACAAGAGAATTAATTTTGTCCTAAGAGAATGCTTTTTAAGTTAAAAAAAATATACTGTTTTTTTAATCCTCTCCCAATGATATGTTTTTATTGATTTTAGAGAGAGAGAAAATGATATGGATAATGAGAGAGAGAGAGAGAGAAAAAGAGAGAGAGAGAGAGAGAGATGAAAGAGAAACATCAATCAATTGCCTTCTGTATGTGACCCAACCTGAGACTTGCTACCTGGATATGTGCCTTGACTCATAATCAAACCAGTGACCCTTTGGTGCATGGGACAATGCTCCTACCAACCTAGCCACCCTGGCCAAAGCAAATAATTATACTTTTTATTTAAATAATGTAAATAAAAGAAAAAGCATAGTGTGCAAACATTTTATTATGAAGTCAGAAAAACATACTCTGTGAATTGAAAATCAATAAAAATAAATTTATATTATTGAAGATAGTTTAATTCAGTCAAGTATAATTTGTTTATTAATATTATATATAATAAGAGTTAATGAAAATTAACTCTTAGTCCTTTCAATTTGCTTGTATTTTTATAAACCATAGTTCTTTCAATTTGCTTATATTTTAAAGGGAATTGATAATTATATATAATAATATATATATATATATATATATATATATATATTACTAGACAAGTCATGATATGCTATTAAAGATAATTCTTTATCTTTCAATTAGTTGTCAATTAATATCTTAGATAGGAGAGAATTATTCTGGCCAGAGGAAGAAAGAAGGCCTCATGGGGTAAGTAGCATTTCAATATAACCTTGGAAAACGAGTGAAATTTTTCTAATTTCTTGTTTTGAGTATGTGAGAATAGAAAACACAAAAATGAGCAGAGATGAAAAAATGAGATGATTGGATTTATTGAGTAATAAATGTAGATATAACTTACTAAGAAAGAGCCCTTTTGAAAATATCACTCCAGGTAGTTCAGACTAAGATACCTTTCAAAATGGTTTATATACTCTTCATTTATGTTATAAGAAAATTGTGGTTTTTCCAAGTCCCAATGGATTGAATAACCCTTGGTTAGAAGGGGTATAAATATATTATTAGGTACTGAGAAAACTATTAAAAATTAATGATTTGTATTTCAGTTTAGAGATGAGAGAGAAGCATTATAAATTTTAGAGCTGTCATCAACTACTCTTTTTTCATTTAATTTATTCTTTAACTTATTTTAAAATCTTTATTGTTGAAATTATTACATATGTCCCCTCACCCCCCCCTTTTTCAATTAGAGTTGGCATTCAATATTCAGGTGTACAGCAGAGTGGTTAGACAATCATATACTTTACAAAGTGTTCCTTCTGATATTTCTAGTACCCACCTGTCACCATACACAATTGTTACCTTATTGACACTATTCCATATGCTATACTTTTCATCCCTATGATAATCCTGTACCTACCAATTTTTACTTTTCAATCCTTTCACCTTTTTAATCAGTTCCACAACCCTTCCTCCCATCTGGCAACCATTAGTCTGTTCTCTGTATCTGTGAGTCTGTCCTGTTTGGTTTGTTCATTTATTTTGTTCTTTTGATTCCATATATAAATGAAATAATATATTTAATACTGTCTTTTCTGTCTGATTTATTTATACCCTCTCAATATCACCTCATACCTGCCAGAATGACTATTATCAGCAACTCTTTTTCTGTATATCTTTTGGAAAAGTAAACAGATCAGTTAAGCAGAATTATCCTCTATTTAAAATACCACTTAATTACCAATATATATATAAAAGCCTAAATGACTGAATGACCCAATGACTGGTCAAACGATTGCTATGATGCGCACTGACCACCAGGGGCAAACAGTCAATGCAGGAGCTGCTCCCTGGTGGTCAGTGTGCTCCCACAGCCAACTTCCCACAGCCCCTCCAGCCAGCTGGCCTACCTCCCATAGCTCTTCCCTGCCAGCCAACCTCATATGACCTCAGTTGCTGGATAAGAGGAGGGACCTCACTGTTGCACAAATCCCTATACTGGGCCTCTAGTCTATATATAAAAGGCTAATATGCAAGGTATCCTCCTTGGGAGTTGGACCAGGAAACCAGAGTTCGATTGCTTGCTATGATGTGTGCTGACCACCAGGGGGTAGCATGGAATGAAGGAAGATTCCAGTCAGCAGACAGAAAGGAAGGCCCCTGCCAGCAGCCGGAAGATCCCAATTGGTCCTGATTATCGGCCAGGCCGAGGGACCCTACCCATGCACAAATTTTGTGCACCAGTCCTCTAGTTAAATAAATATTTATTGAACACTTACTATTTTTAAGCCACTTGCTATGTAGCTTATATTTTTACACAAAAGATAAATCTATAAACTTTCCCTTTTTTAACTCTTAAAACAATGCTTCATAACCTTAGCTACACATTAGAACAATGGGGACATTTTTGAAAAATGCTTATGCTTATGACACTACTCTACCACTTACATAAGAACCTTTAGGGGTGGCAGTCCAGGTTTGGATATTTTATAAAGTTTTCAAAGATGATACTAATTGGAAGCCAGGTTGAGAGTTACTGTCTTAAAGGACAATGTCCCACATTTCTGAAGAAGCTAATTTAGGATAAAGATCATTGTCTCCATTCTTGATTTTATTAGAGGAGAAAAAAAGACCGATAAATCTAAATAAATCTAAATAAAATGCAGCTTTAGAACACAGTGCTAATGAGGCCATGGTCACAATTTTTACATAGGACCACTGACTTTTTTCTATCCCATGGCAACAGAATGTTCCCCAATACTCAAAAAGTTTCCTCTTGACCAGAGGGGAAAAAAAAAAAAAAAAAAAAAAGCCTGGGTAATGAGCAGGAACAGATAACTGCCAACATATCACTTCTACTAAGCCTGTTCAGTTATCAAGAACATAATATTAGTATATGAGGAACAATGCAAACTGAAAAATGCAAATCAGATAAGATGGAAAAAGCTCCATAGCAATTCACTCTGAGAAAGAGAATCAACTACAAGTAAGTCTCTAAGTCAGGCCAGGCACTTGGATTGTACAATGCCTCTGTACATTGCTCTCAAAGCATCATGCACCAATGAACAGCACTGACTTCATTTGGAAGTTGGTTAGAAATGCAGAATCTCAGGTCTCTTTCCAGATATATGGAACCAGAATCAGAATCAGAATCTCCTGGTAATCTGTATGCACATGAAAGTTTGAGAAGTAGTTGGCTAGATCCATAAATTTATAGCATCAACTTTTATATTCATAATATCATATCTGAAACCATTATATTCCTTTAAGAAGAGAAAAATCTCTTCCTTGAACAACATAGTCAACATTTTTCACTTGATAAGAGTACAATAACATCCAATGAAAAATTAACAAAACTAAAAATGGGTTACTATGTTTTATTTTTTTTATGCTTTTTCTGTTAGCCCTGTTTTCTCTTTTGCTATGGATATGTATTCTAATTGTTATTTGTGCATCTTCCTTGCTTTGGCTCTATGTTGAAGTTGAAGAATTTTTTTAAAATCCCAATTCTGTTTTCTTCTAATGCCACAAGACTTAAAAAATCAATTGTCAAATAGCTTATTTTAATCTATTACTAAATTTATTTAAATGTCTAGATATACAATACAGCCATTCCACTGTTAACTAGATTTTACTTAATACATGAAGTTTTCTAGTGAACCACCTGCATTACTCTCCCTTTATTAGGAATACCCAATTACTTCATTTTTCATTCATTCATATTAGTTTTCTTACTAAAAAAAATTATGTTAAGAAAGCAACACTGCATTTTATTTTATATATGTAACTTTCAGAAAATATTTCCTATTATATTTGTATAAAAATAAAATAATATCTTAGTGTGATATCAACAGCTTGTTTCCTTGGGACAATGACAAGATTTCTGAAACGTGACCCTTATCTGTCATCAGATTAAATGATGATGCAAACAGAGCAAAGCCCTATCTTCACACTCATCTATGTATTACTTCATGCTCTATCATAGCATCATTGATGTCTTCTCCCACAGGGCTTGTTAACAGGCTTATTTAGCCTGTGGTTTTCAACACAACACTATCTTTCAAGGCTGTTGATGCAGTCAGTTAGCCTAGTCCTTAGCCTAGAGCTCACCCTTTTTTATTGTTTTAATATTTTTATATATTAATATAATAACAATTATATTCCCATTTTCTCTCTCTTCTCAATTTATTTTTGTCTCTTTTGTTTTTAAATAATTATTTTACACTCAGGGACTTGAAGGTGGGTTGGTAGTGAAAAGATGAAAAAAGGACATTTCATGATCTATTATAAAGACTTTGGGTCATCCTTGGTTCTCATTTTGCTCCTTCTCTCAGCAACAATTCAATCATTTTACAACTTCCCTCTTCCTAAAACACCTTCCTCCATTCTATGATGCTGTCTTAGGACTCATCCCTCCTCACTTGTTGCTTCTTCTGATACCATAACTAATATATCCTCATCTTCTTCACCTTGACATTTTGGAGTGGCTTAAGAACTCAGTCCTCTAATCTGTTCCCTTCTCAATCAGCATTTATCCCCTAGATGAGTTTATCTATCTTCAGGCTTTAAGTGCCTCTACATTCAGCAGACTCACAACATTAAATTTTCAGCCCTCCTAACTCCAAGCTCATATACACACACACACACACACACACACACACACACACACACACACAGAAATTGAATTGGCAATCATATACATATATATATATATATATATATATATATATATATATGATTGCCAATTCAACTTCTGTACATTGATAAGATAACAGTGTCTCAAAATTTACACATCCAAAACTAAACTCTTTTTGCCCCTACATACCCATACCTGAAATCCTATAAATCTTCCTTATCTCATTATATGTAAACTTCATGCTTGGAGATATTTTTGATTCCTCTGTTCACATCCAATCCATTGATATACGTCATCAGATCTACTTTTGAAAATTTATCAAGAAACCTCATCACTTTTTCCACTTAACAGCTACCACTACTACTCAAGCTACCAGGTCTATTGCCACAACTTTCTAAATTTTCTTCCTGCTGCTTGCTTGACTTCCTAATTCTACTCTAAACATATCAGAGATATCCTTTTATAGCACAAGTCATATCTTATCATTCCTATTTCCGATCTCATACAGAGTAAATGTGAAGTCCCTGTGAAAGTCTAAAAATCCTTCAATAAAGCTCCCACTATCTGTGCAACTTCATACGATGTCACTGTCTTCCTCTCTCAATCCTGGCCTCCTGGCTGTTCTTTGGACATGCCGGACATGCTTCAGTCTCAGTACCACACACTTGCTGATTCTGTACCTGAATGCTCTTGGCATACTTTCTCAATTCATTCAGGTCTCTATTAAAATATTTTGACCAACTCCCCCTCTCCCATCACCAATCCCCCTGCATCCTCTTACTTTGATTTATTTTTCTTCTTAATCCTTATGATTACTGATATATTGTGTCTGTACTTTGTCCATTTTTTTCCAACAGAATGCAAGGACAGAGGCTTCATGTGTCCTATTCACTACTATATCCCTGGTGTCTAGAATCTTAGGATGATAGTCACTCAACAAGTGTGATATGAAGGAGAACCTGAGTAGATAAATGGAAGAAATATGCAAATGCTCTTTCTGAGGAGCATTCATTGTGTGAGGTATGTGAGCACTGTACAATGATGGCTATGACCGGCAAAATTCTGTAAACCTAGGTTGTGGTCATTGCGCTTCTTCTCTGAAAATGCAATTCAGTGATGTTGGGATTATATTTTTAAAAGTTATAAACAATGACATTTGAATGCAGGTTAAAATAGCTTTAGAAACCATTTATTATACAAGCATTTGTAAAGTTTTTTCTTTGTGTTAAGCACTATCATTACAAACAGGGAATCTGATAACAAATTTGGAAGATAAAAAGTTGAGGGCTACCTAGGATAATCTAAAGCATATATATATATATATATATATATATATATATATATATATATATAGTCACCAAATAATTCATTTCATAGCCTGGCTAAACCCCACTATGGCTTATCCCCACAAATGATGAAAGATGATAAAACCTGAGAGTGGTAAAGAGGTCAATGCTGGAGACCAGGCTAGAGTCTTCTGTAAAGAGATGCTACAGCCTGAGAGTAAAATCTCTACATTTTTAGAGCAAAACATAGTGCTCTGAAACTTGACAGAACTTGCTATCAATATCATTGTTTAACAATAAATACAACATGCCCCTGCCTTGTTCTTTTATTTTTATATCTGCTAGAGGCCTGATGCACAAAATTCATTCAAGAGTAGATCTTCCTTCCACTGGCTGCCAGCACCAGCTCCCCCCAGGAACCCAGAGCCCGGGCTTCTTCTGACACCCAGGAAGCAGGCTTCCCTCGCAGCCCTGGCTTCATCCAGAAGATTGTCCAGAAGGACGTCTGGTCTAATTAGCATATTACACTTTTATTATTATAGATGTCATCTTCCATTATACTGCATACCTTTGGAGGGCAGGTGTCAAACGAAGTACCTATATAACCTAATATCCAACATATCTTTATGGTTTGATTAAATAAGGGGCTCAGCAAAGTAACACAATAAACTATCAGAGTCATAAACAAATCCTGGGTTAATAATCATCATTAGACATAAAATGTTCTCCTATTATTTAGAGCTTTTCATGATTATCATCTCTTTCCAAGGGAGTGAAAATCTTCATAGATTTGAAAAACCACAGAAGACTGAACTAGAATTCTTAATTTTTTTAACTATAGTATTAAAATAATCCAAGAACATGCATCTGTCAAAATGACAAGTTGGATATGGACTTCAAATAACACTGTGTTCTCATATATTTTTATCCAACTTCATCATCCTTCCACTTCAGACTTGCAATGAACCAAAGTCCAGGATGCAAAGTAGCTCCTTCATATTTTAAATCTGCTAAAGAGAATATGAACTTAACCAAAAACTTCCCATATAATTGTGTTATAAATTTATAATAGCAGCTCCATATTTATAGGTTGATGAGACATATAACCAAAACTACCTAGTATGACTAATGAAATCTGGTGTCACAGAGAAGCAACTGAATAGGTAATGCAGCTACAGGGCTTGATTTCTAAATTACCAAACTCATCATGAGCAGATAGGAGAGTCTGAATCCTCTTCGATAAAAATGAAGAAGGAATATCTGACATGAACGCCAATGGCATTAGGGTTCAATAGCATGCACCAAATATCTGTTTATATTTACAAAGAGATAAAAAAAACCATTTCTGAATTTTCATATTTGGCCTATATTTACAGAGATAGATTCTTTGTTTGAAATAAAAGTGATGATAATGATGATGATGGTTGTCATTGACTGAACATTCACTAGGTGCCAGGTACTAGAGCATTAACATAAATGTATTATGATACTGAAAAAAAACTAACAGCAAGATGTCACTAGCTCCTAGCTCCGTTTTAGACATGAAAAAAATTCTTGTTTTTTTTATCCATTGACCTCCTAGTTTAACAATTCTTCTTCCATCCATACACACTCTTATGTGTCTATCTCTGGCCTTGCTCTTATAGTTAGATCTATGACATCTATGACTTTTTTTTCTAACCTTCCAAAAACTTTTGATTTCTGGCTCTGGCTCTTACTTTTCTCTTCTTTCCTGGCAACCTTAATTGCCTTCCCAACACTAATAGAACAGTAAATTACACTTTAGGACCCATCATTAACTTATTTTGCAACCGAGAATTCTCATGCTAACTCCAATTGGAAGGATGATAATTTTTTAGTCTTAAATTGAAGAGATACATAAATTAAGAAGTCTTTCCCTGTAAAGCACATATCATAATATAAAATATAGCATATGCTCTCTGCTCCCAAAACCAGCCCTCAGGCCAGAATCTATAGGACAAATATGCATACCCTGGAAAGATTACTGAAGATACATAATTCTTAGTATTCATTTGTGGTTCCATTTAGATAAGATGTAAGAAAATAACTTAATAAATGAGATAAAATCCATCATTAGGTGAATCAAGTAATTTAACTCATTTTGATGTGGACTCTGTAAAGCCTTCTACCAAAAATAACACTCTAATAATGTTTCAAGCTCTCAAATTTTGTGTGGGTCAGAGTCTAAAGATGCTAGTGAGAGAACCTGTTCATCAGATTCCCCAAGCAAGTCCTTTAGAATCCTATACTATAACTGGGCAAATAGGAATAACTATGTAGTAACCAAGAAAACAAGTGTTTCTTACAAAGTATCCCCTCTTGCTTACACAGGAAAAATAATTGTTCATTTGAGAGGCAATCTACAAAAGCCCCTCTCACTAGAGAGCCGACCTTTGAATAGAAGAAAAATATGTATTGTTATATAAAGAAACCATAAATCCTAAAACTGATTTTTTATTAATAATGATTCTCATTAAATTACTTTGCCCCAAACCTCCAAATGCAAGGTCATCACACTCAAGTTAATAGAAACAGAGTTTAGAAAGCCGACTATCTGGAGAAGAAATGTTAAAGATGCAAAAATCGTAATATGTTCATAACAGAAAAGGATTAAAATAGGAATAGTAAGCCAGAAAATATACTTAGCAGATACCTGTTTTTCATAACCAATGAATATTTATACAAGCCGGTGGACAGGTTAAAAGATTCATACTAAAAGGTTGTGTATAATGGCCATAGGGCAAAAACATATTTTGGTAATGTGATTAAAATAAAAAGTGATAGATTTATAGGATTGCAAAGAATTCTTATACATAAATGAAATGGTAATAATAGCATAATAGCATTTGTCAGGCACTGTGCTTGACTCTCCATTCATTATCCTTGATAACAGACACACAGACCGAGGGAGCATTTTTATGTTCATTCCAAAGATAAGGACATAGAAACTTGCCAAGATACAGCAATCAAGGAATAGGAACCAGGTGAGTTGAGAGCACAGCTAGAAAGTATGAGTTCAAACCTATGCAATGATTCTTTCAGCAGAAAGCTGAAATTGCACATGGACCAGAATGAAAGTCAAGTATAAAACAGGAGGAAAAAGAGACAACTGCATTCACATTGAATGTGAGTGGTAGGTTAGGAACCAAGTAAACTGTCAACCAAAAATTGGTCAAGCAAAACTGAGCTCAACTAATAAATCATTTAGGTGATGAGAAACTGAGATGGTTTATTTCATAGTGTCCACGAAAGCTAAGCATTTGCAGAGAGTGGGGGAGGGAAACAAAGCAAAGAGAATAAGAAAATTTAGGTGTATGGCACTAAAAATACAGAAACACTTGTTTCCCATGTATAAGGGCAGGTTTCATGATCCATGACCTGTGCCCCGAGTTCTGTGTTCAAAACAATGCTTGGTTTAATGCTCTGCTGTCAATGTCTTTAAAATCGCAATAACTGGAGCACTCATGTGCATGTGCAATATGCCTACCCAGTTTTGTTTTGTTTTTCACTGACTTGTTTGTATATCATGCCCCAATGTTCCATGCACGCAGAATGGCAAGAGATCAAGAGGTAGTAATACCAATAAGTAGGATGGCCACAGATAAAACAGGTGTTGTAAAAGATTCTTATGACTTCAAAGAAAGAAAATTTCTTCTTGCTTTTCTGAGAAAGGACAAATAAATGACATCTGATCTTACTACTGGAAGTCCTAAAATTCATATAGAGAGACTTTCCACTTTTAGAAAAGTAGAATAGACTTACCTTCCTCTATCTCTCTCAGAAAAACTCTGGGCATTTATATAAAACAAACATAAGACACAAAAAGTTGTATAGAATAAAGCAAACAAGCTAGGGACCTCAGGTCCTGTGGAACATGTTGGTGAGTTCTCTGGGTATTCTTTTGCTTCTTATATCGCATATTGTTTGGAACTAAAAGTGGGAACCTAGAAACACCAATGAGTACAGACAAAAAGAATCCGAACAAAAGCTTGCTCTTTCTAGCCAAAAAATTTTGAAAAGGGCAACCTTACAAGGCTGAAAACTTTCAGGCAATAACTACTCTAATGCATCCAAAAACCACTGAAGAAACTGTAGACACACCCCTTCACCCATTCCGGCAAAGCCTGAGTGGGGATCCTTGACTTTAACATTACTAGGCTGTACTGATGCACCCCAACCCTCTCTCTTAATTGGTGTTAGGGGAGACCAAGAAGAGAGCTGGGACTTTCATTTCCCCCCAGGCACACAGGGGTCCTCAAACTTTTTAAAGTGGGGGCCAGATCACAGTCCCTCAGAGAGCTGGAGGGCCGGACTATATGAACTACTAATTCCTACTGTAACACCTCGGCTGCGCTCACTGCCCAAAAAACCTGGCGGGCAGGATCAGACTCCTCTGCAGGCCGCATGTGGCCCGCGGGCCGTAGTTTGAAGACGTCTGCATGAGGTCTGAGGCCCATATGCATCCTCATCGGACAGTAACAAGATATCTGTCCATATCCTCACTGTGGAAGCCAGAGGAGGCCTTATGGAGAAGCAGGACTTTTCATCATCACACAGCGACAGCAAGGCTACCAATCCTCTTTCCCCCCACCCCACATGCTGTGTCAGCAGAGGTCACTTGAGGAGCAGTAACAAAGCAATCCTATGCCTCCAAGGATGGTATCAGTGGAAGCTGGCTGAGAACTAGAACTCCCATCTATACTCAGCAATGAAGAATGGCTTCTCAAATAAAGGACTTATCTCCCCACCTGGAAATATCAAAGGCACTGCATGCTCTCTTAGCCTGTCTGAACAAGGTTAGAGAAAGCCAGCTAAAACAAGGTTTAAATAAGAACTAGCATCTCATAACATAAAAAGAAATGTCCAGATATATTTTCAAAATATCTGGTCATACCAAAAACTAGGAAGACCTCAATTTGAATGGAAAAAATAACCACAGATGCCAATACAAGATGACTGAGGTGTTAGAATTATTTGGCAAACTATTACAGGCATCCATCATAAAAAATGTTTCAATAAGAAATCATGAACATGCTTGAAATAAATGAAAAATAATAAGAATCTCAGCAAAGAACTGGGCAGTCTAAGAAAATAGTAGACATAATGAAAAACTAAATAGAAATTTTAGAACAAAAAATATATTACTGAAGTTAAAGAGGGAGAAAACTAAGTGGGTAGGCAGGCTCAAGAGCAGAATGCAGGGGACAGAAGAAAGAATCAATACATTTGGAGAAAGAAAAATTAGCCTGTCTGGACAGCAAAGAGAAATTAGGAGAATTGAACCTCCAGGATCTGTATTATCAAAGTCCCATGGAGAAAGATGGCAGGGCAGCAAAATTATTGAATAAGCATTAGCTGCAAACCTTTCGAATTTTGCAAAAGATTCAAGAAGCTCAACAAATCCCAAACATAAAAAACTCAAAAGAAATTCATACCAAGCAAATCATAGTCAAATATTTTAACTGAAGACAAAGAAAAACCTTTGGAAGCAATGAAAGAGTACCTTACCTATTGTAGAAAACAAGTTGAATTACAGGTATTTCTTATCAGGGAGGTCACAAAAAGTGGAGCAATTGTTTTTAAGGCTGAAAAAAAAAAGAAAAAAATAATTGTGAACCTTAAATCCTATACCCAACCAGAATGCCCTTGAGGAATGAAGGGAAAAATCAAGACATGCTCAGATGAAGGATAACGGAAAAAGCTTATTTGTCACCAGCAGATCTGCTATAAAAGAAGGGCTAAAGGAAGATATTTAAATGAAAAGGAAACAATAAAAGAAGGACCCTTGGAACATCACTAAGAAAGAAAGGAAAGAATAAGCAAAAAATGGGTTAATTAAGTTGATTTCCTCCTTTTGAGAATTATCTTTTTTCTCCTCTGAATTACATTTGAGAGTTAGAGCAAAATAAGAACACTGTCTGATATGACTAAATGTATGTGGAGGAAATGTATAAGACAGTTATTTTATAAATGAGGAAGAGCAATAGGCTGTAAAAGGAGGTTTCTGCACTTGAACTGGTAAAGTGACACCAGGTCATCAAGATTAAGGCCAGCAAAAACAAGGAAAGCCTGAAAAACTGTCACAGCCAAGAGGACTAAGGAGATATGGCAACTGAACATAATGCCAGGTCTTAGATGGTATTCTGTAATATCAAAGACTCATTGAGTAAAATTAAAGAAATCTAAATAAGGTATTAACTTTAGTTAATGACAATACACCAAACATTGGTTCATTAATTGTAACAAATGTAGCACACTAATGTAAAAGGATAGTAATAGTAGAAACTAGGGTGGATAGGGAATAGATGAGAACTCTCTGCATTATCTACACAGTTTTCACAGAAATCTAAAATTCTTCTATAAAACAAGCCTACTGTTGAAAAATATAGTAACATTGACAATTGCTGAAGGGACTGTGGAGAAACTAGATTACTCATACATTGCTGATGCAAATGTAATTTGGCATAGCCACTCTGGAAAATAGTTTGGCAATTTCCCAGGAAAGAAGGAAGGAAGGAAGGAAGGAAGGAAGGAAGGAAGGAAGGAAGGAAGGAAGGAAGGAAGGAAGGAAGGAAGAAACCACTCTATAACCCAGTCATTTATCCCAGAGACATGAAAGCCTGTGTTCACACAAACATCTATAATCAAAGATTTATATTAGTTCTGTTCATAATAGTTCCAAACGTAACAAACCAGTGTCTTTGGGTGTATAAATAAATTGTGAAACAAGCTGGAACACATCCATGCCATGGAGCACTACTCAGTAATAGAAAAAATGGGCTATTGATAAGGTAACAATCAGAATGAATCTCCAGATGATTAGGCTGAATGATAAAATACAACCCCCAAAGGTTACATATTGTGATTCTATTATATGACATTCTTAAAATGAAAAATGATGAAAATAGTGAACAGATGAGTGGTTTCCAGGGGTTAAGGTAGAGTGAAGGGTGGGAGGGAAATGTCGGTGGTTAAAGCACAGCAAGAGGGATCCTTGTGGTGATGAAAATGTCCTGTATCTTGAGAACATCGATATCAAAATCCTGGTTGTGATGACCACTATAGTTTTGAAAGATGCACTATCAGGAAAAACTGGGTACAAGAGTTCTTTGTACTATTTCTTACAACTGTGTGTGAACCTACAATTATCTTAAAATTAAAAGCATAATTTGAAAAAAAGAAGAAATATATATACATATACATATATACATATATACATATATACATATATATATAAAAAGAAATATATATGTATACACACACACACACACACACACATACACACACAAACCATCTCCTCTCAGTAAATGCCCAAGCTTATATAAAGCCAAAATTTCAGAAAATTTTCCAGAAAACATATTTTGTAGTATCTGAAGAAAGAGAGATAATTTATACTACTTTTTAAAGAATCATTAAATAGGATATACTACAGGATATTAACTACTTTATGGCCAACCATCAAAATTACAGCAAGCCATAAACACCAGTTCTCACTGCATGCCCTGGGCTTATCCCCTTTGACTCCTGATTTTCCAAGTGATCAGCCCTTAGGACCACATAAAGGTTTAAAACTGATAGAGATTTCAAAGGTCATATAGATAAAATTTCTCATCTAAGAGATAAGAAAACACAAGCCAATGGAGTTTAAATGGAATGGCCAAGGTCCTGTGACTAATCTGAGGCAGAGCTGTGTCTGAAACCCCAGTGTCTTGGTTCCTCAACCATTGCTTTCATGCTCTATTATATTTAAATTTTTTATTTCCTTATAGATGACCCATATTTGAACCATAAATACATCTGTTTCTGGGAAGCTGACTTGCTTGTTGGGTTATGTAATTGACAAAATCTATAAGAATTTGCTTAATAATTTAAGGAAAAGGAGACTTTCAAATTATTTATTTAAATGTGCCTGTTCTTTGCCAAAGAGCAGAAATTTATTAAAAGATAAATTTGGGTTAATGGTGACATTTAAGCCTAAGTTGAACTGTATGGAACTGAGGATTCAAAATTATAAGATTGATTTAAATAGCCTTAAACTACAAGTTGGAGCAAAAGTAGGTTTGTAGTTGTAAGTATACAAAACAGAGTTTATTCTTATATTATTATTTATTAATTATTGTATTATTTTCCATATAAACAATTGTTAACATACTTTTTCCCCACCCTGTATTGAATGGAGGCAAGCAAATAAAAATAATGTTAAAGGGCACATTATTTCACTGCTCTTCAAAAATTGTTCTTGTTTTCCTTCCACCATTAAGTTAGGAGTAAATAAATGTAACTCGAATAGAAGTTTGCTCTTTCTGTCACTTCTGGGGCCAGTACATATACTGCCTCATTGATTTTTAAAAAATCAACCTGAAAGCATTTCTTTGCAGAGATCTTAGAGAAACCAAAAACTCAGAAATATCTTAGAGAAACAGAAGAAATAAATTAGAGAGCACCTAACATTTCCAATTTACTACTTTGCTATCACTCTTTTCCTGGGATTTCTTAACCCCTCAGAGCTGCCAAACAAATTCCTATTTCAGTTGTTCAATGTCTTTCTGTTTCTGTCTATCTATTTCTATATCTATCTGTTTTCCCCACTCTCTCTTTCCCCCCTCTTTCTTCCTTTCTTTCTCTGTCCCTATTTTTCTCTCTTTCCCTACTCTTCCTTTCTTTCCTCCTCTCCCTCTCTTCCCCTATCCTTCTCCTCCTTTCTCCTTCTCCCCTGCCTTCCTCCTTTCCCTTCTGTCTTTCTCTTTAGCAGTCTTCTTTCCTACTGAACACTTGATTCCCCCCCCCCCCACACACACAACCTCTTCTTCTTTCCACATCGTCTATTGCCCTCCCAAAGCCCTCCCCCTCTATCTTTACATAGTTGTATGCTCCAACCATCTTTCTTACAGGATTGCATAATTCTGGAAAACACAATTTTTCATCAATAATTGGTTGGTTGACATAAAAACACAACTATAGGATAAAGAAATGTAAATTGGCTTTCCTTTCTGGCTGACTACATATCTTTTATTAGAAACCAGATATTATTGAATATTTATACAGTGAAGTCTAATGTACAATGTTATCAAAAGCACCCAGAAAGTATTCACATCTTATCTTGTAAACATAGTAATGGCTCCTGAGTCACAGCCTGAGCATTCTAGGCATAGAAAATATCCTTGGTTCTTGCCTTTGGTATTTTTTCTTGCAATATTGTTTAGCAGGACCTCCACATTTAAAATAGCATTATATTAAGAATCTTGCCCCTTGCCCCCATTGCATCAGAACTTCAGGATGATAGAGATTTCTAATCACAGAAGTTGTGCATCATGGGTGATTTAATTCATGGTGATTTGGTTTAAAACATAGCAAAGGAAATATTCCTATAAAATGAATTAAATAGCCACCAAAATCAGGTAAAGTGTTCTATAAATTTAATAGAATATACTGTCTGAAGGAAGCTTACATATTTTTGTCTATATGTATTCTTGACAATCCCTCTCAATCTAATTTTTCTCTTTAATTGAAAGCAGCTAGGGAGCACAAGCTATCTCCTCATATTGCTGATTATTAGAAGAAGAATTACAGCACTGTAAAGCCCTAGCGAATTGTCAGGACAGCTGGAATTTAAGAGAAGTGGAGAGGGGAGGGATCTGATTTGTGGTCAACTCATGGCTAGAGTGAAGCAGTTGACTTGGACAGATACAGAGAAAATGGGATTTACTGTATTGGTAAAAAAAAATATATATATATGTGCTGCTAATGCTTTCATCTGATGTTTCAGTGTGATTCTGAGTTTAGGTACTTTTAACCAGCTCATTCAACTGCATGTTTTTCATTCAAGTAATGTTAATACAGCCCTACTCGGTTTGGCTCAGTGGATAGAGCGTCAGCCTGCAGACTGAAGTGTCCCAGGTTCGATTCCAGCCAAAGGCACATGCCCAGGTTGTGGGCTCCATCCCCAGTGGGGGTGCAGGAGGCAGCCAATCAATGATTCTCTCTCATTATTGATGTTTCTCTCTCTCTCTCCCTCACCCTTCCGCTCTGAAATCAATAAAATATATATATTCTTAAAAAGTAGTATTAATACAGTTGATTCACAAGGTTATGATCGTGCTCAACATACTTTTAATCGGAATGAGAAAATAATTCTCTTCCAATATCCAACATCCCTCTCTAATACATTATTTTTAACTTTTTGGTAGATGATCTATAGATTTATGGATCTATAGATTTAGAGATCGAAGAGCTAAATTTCCTTTTGACTCTCTAATGCATTCAGATGGAATCAGCAGTCTTTCACTGTCATTTTATAAACTATTTCAAATGCAATTATTGTTTAGTCTTCCTTTAAAAGAGATATTAACAAAAGATTTTGGTATATATGTAAATGCATGTCCATAGTATATTTTTACACTATTTTTTGTCAGAAAAAAATATACTTTCTCAGACAAAAATGGTGGATTATTTCCTTTTTATAGATACTAAAGCTTGGAGAAATGATAAAAGTATCTGAATTACCATTTATCCAATACTCTAAAAATATAGATTAGTAGAAAATAATCATGTCTAGTAGACTTTCTCAAAATATACAATGAGGATTGATACCAAATACACTTTTGGTTGTTCAATAATGATAATTGTTGGGGTTGGTGATTTTTCAATAAGGTTGTGTTTAGCCACATAATGATTTTATTCTGGTATATAGGGAAATTTCTTATTAAATAGTGATATAGTTTACCATTTAATGGTGGTACTATTTTTTTTTTTTTTGCAGTTTACTGAAGTATTTAAGTAAATCTTAGCCATAATCTATTTAATATATATGTCACATACTTCAGAGGAAGTGTCCTGAAATAGTAACAAAGTTTTAACCTAGAAATGAGTCTAAACCCTAGAGCTTCAATTCTTTCATCAAAATGCCATGGAGAATGTTGCAACTATTGTAATTCACTCAATTTACTTTTCCATATATGGAGTTTGGAGGGTGCTTTGTTTTTGTGTTTGTTTGTTTGTTTCTAAAAATTTCCCATGAATGAAATGTAAATACATCCAAGAGATTTTTAAAAACTGAATGTTTAGTGCTCTTCCTTCTCTTGATCCTTAATGACTAAATTGGTATTTTTTAATACAACCCCTCCTTCAGACCAAATCCACATTGCTTAAATTATTTATCATTCATAATGTTAAACTATTGTGCATTTTCCACTTTAGAGTGAGTTGTTTTAGTATATGAATTTTAATATGTTTTTGGGTAGATTGTTTCTTTTCAATTGTGGTAAAATATACAAAGCACAAAATTTCCCATTTTAACCATTTTTGAGTGTACAATTCAATGGCATTAAGTTGTATAACCATCACCACCATCTCTCTCTAGAATAGGGGTGTCGAACTCAATCAGAGAAGGGGCCAAAATCTAAAATCCAGCCTAAACCGCGGGCCGAATGGTTTACTGAACAGTCATAAACTGTCATTGTGATGGAAACGCAGCGGAGTGCAGTGATGACAGCGCGGTGTGGGCCACATTGCAAGGCCTGGCGGGACGGATTTGGCCCGCGGGCCTTGTGTTTGACACATGTGCTCTAGAATGTTCTTTACCTTTTGAACTGAAACTCCCTACCCATTAAACAATAAGTCCCATTTCCCCTTCCCAGAGCCCCTGGAAATCACTAATCTTCTTTGTATCCTATGAATTCAACTACTCTGTATACCTCATATAAGTGCAATCAAATAGCATTTGTCCTTTTGTGACTGGGTTATTTCACTAAGCATACATAATGTTTTCAAGGCTCCTCCAAGTTACAGCACATGCATGAATGTCTTTCCTTTTTAGAGTGGAATAATTTTCCACTTACCACATTTTTCTCATCTATTCATCCAATGAAAGGCAGAACAGACTGGAAAGTCAAAATTTTGTTTATTTCTATCTGTCATAAAATTATTGTTTTATGTTGTTACTAGAGGTCCAGTGCACAGATTCATGCACTGGTGAGGTTCCTCAGCCTGGCCTGCAGGAATCAGGCTGAAACCAGCTCTCCAACATTCCCCAAGGGGTCCCAGATTGTGAGAGGGCAGTTCTCAGGTGATGTACCCCAGAATCAGGCACCCTCCTCTTTGGTTCCAGGTGCATCACCTGAAAATCACAGCTGCCAAATCATTGCAGATCAGCAGGTCCTGCATTGAGTGTTTGCCCCATGCTAGTCAGAGCATGTCATAGCTACCAGTTAGAGCACCTGCCTCCTGGTGGTCATTGCACATCATAGCTACCGGTCAGATGGTCGAATGGTCAGACAGTCACTTAGGCTTTTATATATATAGATTCTTAGAATAAGATATTTTACTGCCTTCTGCTGGGAAATTTTTGTTGCAATAAATATGCTAAGTATGTTGCCTGTGCTGTAAACACAGCTTTGCTAGAGCTGATACCCTCATACTATATACAACCTGTGTAGCTATGTGGCAGCCCTGGGCTACAGACTAATGCCTTCTAACAACGTGCTTGCTTTCCCCGTTGCTGTGGTTGCAATGACACTAAACACATGGAGAATGTGATGTATAGAGACAAGAAATGAAAAGTATCTAATTATAGTGGTTTCAGGATATTGTGCCAATTACTTATGCTTAATTAGCACATTGGTCATGACCGTGGGTATAGTTAAATAATGGTGCTTCCTATTTGCAAGCTATTCTTCATACAAGAACATTTTAGCTAACTGAATGCTCACATTGAAGCACCTTCAAATACCTTGTAAGTTAGATCAGTTCCCAACTGGAAATATGATGAGATCTATTTTCTCAGAATTAATAAAGAGTGGAATGCAGTGGCCAACTTATTATGCTACTTATCAAATATTACCACATGCTCTACACATGAATTACTAGTTTAGAAAGCAATTTAACACAAGAACTATACTGGGCATAATTTAATTCATTCTCATGCTTCAGAAGCTACTTCATTGTCTTGTATTGCCGGAAGTCATGTTTATGTACAAAAACTAAAATTAGAATGATGTTAAAAATACTACGTTTGAGTTTTATGGCAGCTATGGACTAAATTGGGTTCCCTCAAAATTCATATGTTGAAATCAAAATCCCCAATGTGTCTGTTTTTGGAGATAGAGCCATTAAGAGTAATTACAATTAAATGACATCATACAGGTGGAATCTTAATCTGATAGGATAGCTTGCCTTATAAAGAAGGATGAAGAGAGATATGTGAATGCAGAAGAGATCATGTGGATACACAGTGAGAAGGCAATCACCTGTTACTCAAAGTGAGAGCTCTCATCAGACACCAATCAAATTGGTACCTTCCTCTTGGACTTTCTGTCTCCAGAATTGTGACAAACTACATTTCTATTGTGTAAGTCACCCAGACTATGGTATTTTGTTATGGTAGTTCAAGTAGACTAATACAATTAATAATTATATGCTAGATCAATGATATTTTACTATTCATTGGCATCTAGCAAATATTTCAAAAAAGTCGTGTTGTTTTTTTTTTTGTTTTTTTTTTACTGTGAGATAGGTAGTTAAATATTTGAGGTGGCTAAAACCAAAATATTAAATAATTTTCAGCTTCAATGAATTTTTTTGAATTACACTCCAAGCAAACATGTGATATAAGTAGAAATATATAGATGTCCTTTTTTCATCAGCTAACTTTTTCTAAGTTATGTGTCAATATAATATTTTTTGTTACAACTCTAATTTGCAGATAAGGTATTTCTATAGAACAAACCTGGTCTTTCTTCCAAGCCCAGATCTGCTAACTAAAAGAAACAAGCAATAAATAAACAAACCCAGTTGTCTTAATAGACTTAAAGATTTAAAACTTAATTAGCTAGTCCGATATAATTTTAGTATAGTCTTTCTCATAATCACCTCTCTCTTCCTCCTCCTCTTCCTAAGATGTCATTCAGGCACATGGTGGGAGAGGAGGGTTGTATGCATATCCCCATAGTGGGGGTTGAAGAGGGCCTGCAGATGTGTATGATTCTTGGGAGTGTGCGAGCTAGCGTGCATGCATCACCAAGCCAATTCCCATTGACTACCCAGTGAGTGAATAGTTGCTTTGTTGGCCTCCTCTGCTGAAATCGTCAACTGATTGCTCATGGTTCTTCTATGGACCCAGGCAAGCCTCCTGTTGTGACTCCCTATTGAACTAACTTGACCTCATCTTGGTTCTTGTCATCTAGTTTTGACTCCCATTCACTCTCAGCTCAAGAGGTCTCCTCTGTGCCATTCTCCAGGGTTACTCTGCAGCAATATGGTTTCCTCCTCTGTCAAGTTTACTAGTCAGACCCATAGTTACTTCTGGGTCTGTTCAATGTCATTTAGAAGACAAAAACAGCTCAGGAAAGCTCCACGCTAAGGCTGTCCAACCTTCTTAAGATGCCAATTTAATTTGATGTAGCTGTGGTCCAAACTGTTGACTGCAAGAGTCACAAGCAGGAAGCAGGCAGACAAGAATTATTTTCCTCTGAGTAACTAAGCTTCAAGAGAGAAAAATTACCTCATTTTGCACTTCTAATTTTCTTTCTTCTTCTTTTGCTCAAAATTCCCCCTCAGCATCAGAAAGAGAAAACTTTTCTTCTTTCTCCTGATCTGTGTCTGTTGTATGTAAAACTCTAAGATCACCCACCAAGTCTGTCCCTTGTAATGAGAGTTAAAGAAATTTAGACAATCCTTCCTCAAAAGAAGCGTTTTGTACAAAATCTGTTGTTTTATGAAGAAGTTACATTTTTGAATGTCAGAAGCTTAATATTACTCAATATCAGTCTTTGAACTATTTCTGTAATTTATTCTAATTTCTCCCTTGGCCAGAAAATGCCTTGTTAATCTAGAATGAAGATCATGTACTTAAAAGCAAAAGAAGCAAGCAATCCCCAACCCCCCAAAAAATATTTGTATAGGTTTCTTTAAGCATGGCAGCCAATAAACAACTTAGCAATGTGTGTGAGAGTGAATCAATATGCATGTGTGTGAATATTTGTGTGCTGTCCATCTTCTAGGGTGGGACCTATGCTTTAAAGGTATTTTAAAAAGCCCCCATAATTAATTCTGATGTATAGTTGACGTGGAGAATAATAGCTGTATGTCTGCATTAAGAAAAACAATATTGGTATTTAAAAGGTAACACATAGTATCTTTTGGATTATGGTTAATCTTTCAGGGCCTTCCAAGCTTATTTTTAAGACATTTTCATCTATTAAGACAGTAGTGATTACATAAAATTCCTTTCTTTAAACATTCAAATCTAATACCAGATTTCATAACAGAGACAGCTGAGATGAAAATGGCTTAGACATTTCCATAACTCCCAAACATCATGAAGACTTTGAAGGCATGTGATTCAAAATAGAATCTAAATGTCTAGTAAACATCCTCACTTTTAATATTATTGATCTGAATCAAAAGTCTGAAATTCTCCTGTCTCTTCACCATCTAGTTTTATTAGACTCTTTAGTGATCCCAGACACATTATTTTATTGACAAAATACACTTAATATTATACTGAAAATATTTAATTGCATGAATTAAATTTTTGTATGATAATCATTCGTTCATGATGACTACAAAGAAATGATAGAGAAATCAACATTGCACAACAGTAATAAGGCTATGAACACTGGACAAATTCCACTGTCAGCCTATGTCTGGGCCTGGCTCAACAACATATGCAAAGCAATGCTCCAACACTGCCAATATTGACTTTTCCAACCCATCGCAAAGAGATACCCTTCTGTAAATGAAAACCTACAAGCATATGGGAACTCACTATAATCTAAGAGCTTGGCTCTGTTATGCCCTAAGAAACCTAATGCACTCTTCCGGAATAGTCTATATGCTTCCATGTTCTCAAAAATATAAAAGCAATTGCCAGGTTGGAAACGAAGAGGCTAAGAAGCATGTACTTCTGCTCACAATGGATTTTTTACCGTCCTCACCAGAATTAATTACTGAAAACTTGCACATGTAGTAATTAATTTTATGCAATTCAAGTACCATCTGTAGATGCATATTTTCATTCAAAACGAGAATAATCTGATATAAAATTGAAATTGTTGAGAATTTTAAGAAAACTAACATCTTTGCATCTTTATTTATGCTGACTAATTAGATAAGGAAATTATAATTTATAGAAAGTTGTCAAAAATATCAACTAGATTACCCTTAGATAGATGTCAAGGAAAAAGAAAAAAGAAAACAGACCATACATTCCAAATGTTGACCTTTGCTTAAGAAGTTATTTAATCTAACTTGGATTTCTAGACCATACTGATATATTCCTACTCTAATAGTACTATCCAGAGTTTTTAAAACTCTATAGACTCACAAAGTTTTATACAGCCTGCAGAATTTGTATTGCTTCCATCCACATTAACAATCCTCAACTACTGCTCTCATAACACTGGTCTGTGGAAAATGAGCATCCTCTCATCTCAGATACACTCCACAGTTCGCTCCCCAGAGCCTGATTAAACAAAATAATTTTTAAAATAAATAAATAAATTGATCAAAAGAGGGTATCAAAGGAAAGTAGAGAATATTACCCTTTTTTGTGAGATCCCTGCCTGGTCACTCTTTTGTTGGTCCGTCCTAATTTATTTTAAGCCTTAGGCATGTGAGTCACACGTTAGCTTTTCATGACTGATTTAAATATGCAAATAAGATCTGCTAGAACAGAGCCCACTGTGCCAAGGTCTGAATTTATCCATCAGAGAGTGTGGGCTGCTAGAGTCCTGGATTTACAAACCCTGCAACTATCAAAGCAGTTTACAATCAAGGATAGGACATTTCACAGTCTTATAGCCCCTCAGGAAGGATTGTAAGCCAGCAGTGAGAAATGGCAGGAACATCTCTTCCCCAGAACATAAAACATCCATGTTGCCTTTATGCTCTCAAAATCATCCCATGACAGAGAAGTTGCAGTGTCATGGAGCAAGGTGAGTGTCCACCTAGATATGCGATCTTCCATTTCTGGTGTAAGGAGCACACAGGCAAATGCATTGAAAAATGGAGCTATATATCCCAAGCCTCAATCACAGAAAGTACTTTCCTTCTATTGAATTAGCAGTATTCATTTTTCTACAGAAATCAAACATATTTGCAGGCAGAGATACACGTTTTTACTGCTAGAAAGCATGTATTCTGAGAACTCATCTTGAAGAGCACAACTATAGTATTTAATTGAATGTTTTTCTTCTTTTACATGTATGTTTCTTATCTGGTAAATTATACATGTCTTTGTATGCTATAGAATGAGTTGCCAGAGAAGCAACAGTCTATGGCTGTTACACATTCTCTCTCTCTCTCTCTCTCTCTCTCTCTCTCTCTCTCTCTCTCTCTCTCTTAACATCACCTTAAAACTCATCACAGAAAATTAAAAAAGCCATTTCTTTACAGCACAGAGAGAAAGTAATGAAACAAAATTAAATGATTGGTTCTGGAAATAAAATTTTTGGAAGAGACTATTTATAACTTCCTCACTATTTATATGGCCAGTGCCTCCGTGAGCCATTTTCCAATCACTTTAATTAAGTAAATCCCACTCCTAAAAGTATAAAGGTGACAGCAGAACAGATTCTGGGACTCTGTAATTTAATTCCCCAGGCAAAGTAATTCATAGCAATCCTAATGCCAGTCTTAGCAAAAGAAAGCTATGCTGTTTCAGACATTTATTTACCTGACATTTATGGTAGGAAATTTCACCTAGAAACCTTAGGAACGTGAAAACATAAGTCATCAATTTCTCTTTCTCGTACAGGTAATTTGATCTTTATCTCATTCTTTCACACTTCAACACTGGAATGAAGTATTTGTACTTTATAAATTAAGTGATAAGATTGAAAGAAACAAAGTCAAGAGGCCCATGAGGCCAATTCTCAGTGAGCGCTAGATAAAATCATCCAAGACTAAATGCTGTTACTGAACTAACCTGAACTATTTTGGCATCAGTAGACTAAAGTTGATGAAACGTTTTATTCTTTAAAGAAGAAATCTACAATCTTTGCTGAAAACAGTTTGATTTTTTTTATCAATGCCTTATTGATCCATATTTTTTTATTGTAAACTGTGGCTATAGACACTGGTTAAAGATTTCCATTAGTATGTTTTGATTTATAGCTATTTCAACACCTGAAGATAAACTGGCAGGCTACATTTTGAAATAAAAATGTTCAAGTATACATTGTTTAAGATATTTCTGAACTAGGGGAACAGCTGAAAATGCAAGTTTAAAAGATACTCATGTATTTGAGTTGATTATTTATGTCCCTTTTTGTGCTTTAAAATGTAAGGTTGTAGTTTTATAAGCATAAAAATAGAAATCCCTCTTTCTTGCCCCCAGAGTTCTACAAAGAAATGAAAGTAAAAGTCTAAAACAGATGAAGGATGACAGAACAGGAAAAGAGTCAACATGAGATGTCAAGAAAATTTTGGAAGATGGAAAACTAAGAGGTAACTGCAAAAGCAGAGGAATGGAAGTTGAAAACCAACTGCCTGTTGACCTTAAACAGCCAGATATTTCTCCAGCAAAATTCAGGAACAACAGATGATCAAAAATTCTAGACATGCAGTCAGTCTAATGGCAAACCACATGCACATCTAAAATAACAAAGGAGGATAATGCTCTTCTATGGACTTGGGAAGGGATTGTTATAGAGGAAAAATTCATTGGAGGAAACTGTTCAAGCACAGTGACTTTTCGTTGGCTGAGTTATGGCCCTCTCCCATTGGTTGAGCTGTTACTGGGCAAGAAGGAATCTTTCCTTCTTCTTGCTGAAGGTTGTAAAGTAGTAACACTTCCTGTTGGAATCTCTTCCAACGGGAGTCATTAGTATACATCAAGTGACACATGTGTGAGACTTCTCTCTTTTACTCCATTTTCAATGAAGTTTCTCTTTATTTATTAATTTTCACATCCCTAAAAAATGAAGTGCACCAATTAGAGACAAGCATACATAAATATTTTTAAACACCCCCAATATTAACTTGAAAATTTTTTCAACTTTAGTCATATCACTGATAATTTCATAAAACATTTTATCAATAAGGATCTAACCAGAAAAAGAGGAACCACTTTTAGTAGTTAAGACAAAAGGGGTTTGGTACCAAGAACTGGTACACAGATGATACAATTGCTAAGAAACCAACTGGGGATAGTGAAGCAGAGATTAGCAATTGCAGAAAGAGGGAACCATCTCTAAATGGGAGGTAAAAAGGATGACTGGAATTACCAGAGCCGAGGGTCCAAGGTGGAAACTTGGGCCCTAATGGGCCTGTCTAAAGAAACTAGAGCCAAAAAGGAGACATAAGAAATCCAAAAGATGGTACTTGAGACAGTGAGGGCAAGAAACACCCTATCTTCTCCCTTCCTCCTGCTCCCCTGTCTTCTTCAAGGCTCTCTCATTGTCCAAACCCAGCTGGAAGCCAGTAACACGAAAGCCTGGGGAACATAGTCCATAAGGGTCAGTTCCATAGAGGGCAAAAAGGAGAAAGAAATTGGTTTAAGGGCAAATAAGCCAAGGCTTGGATCAGACATTAAATCAAAAATCTTTTATACAAACTTGGATTTGAATAATATCTTTCTTTTCTGATGAATAAAGTACCCATATTTTTTTCCTGAAACTCTTAACAATTTTAAAGGAGTAAATTAATTTTAAAAAAAACACTATAATTCCACTGTTTTATGTGATAAACAGCACAAATCCAAATTCTGGCATAAATCTTAGAGTTTGTGTGCCAGGGAGAAAATTTTATATCAATTATCTTCTAAATACATAGAATAAAATGTTTCTGTTTTTCAGCCTATATATAAATAAACATGTATAATCCTTAAATATCTTTCTTTATGGAGTCACTCACTTGTTTATCCAACAGATCTCTATAAGCACTTCCTGTGGGAAAACAAAAGTGAAAACACATATCTAACCTGAGAGGCAAAAAGGTACAACAACAACAAGTGGGGATGCCTAGAAGCAATGTACAATAATAGACTGGAGTTTGGAGCCGAAGTCAGATACATGTGGGTTAGAAATAGAGGCCAATATTTACTCACTGTGTGATGCTGGGAAAGTTTCTGAGCTCTGCACACCTTGGGTTCCTCCCATGTAAAGTAGGGTAATAATATTTGCCTCACAGGGCACAGTTTTATAAGCACTAAATTTGGTCATTGATGACTCATGTTTAATGGAGCAGTTAATTTAGTCATTCTTTAGTTGTATATCTTAAGTAGACTCTTTTTTTTATTCAATAGTATTTTCTTCCCAGTTGTATTAAACTTATTAAAATAATGGAGTGAACCCCTAATAAATATTACCTATTATTATTATTACTATTTCAATGATGAATAGACACAAATCTTTTCCTTAAGATTGGTTTTTAAAAATATTGTTGAAAATATTACATATGTCCCCTTTTTTCCCATTGACTACTTCTCCTAAGATTGTTTTTTAATTCTCACCTGAGGATATGTTGTTGCTGCTGCTGCTGCTGTTGTTGTTGTTTTGTTGTTGTTGTTGTTGTTGTTGGTGGTGGTGGTGGTGGTGGTGGTGGGTGTTTTTTTTTTAATTTTTAGAGAGAGAGAGAGAGCAAGAAACATTAATGTGAGAGAGAAACATTGATCAGTTGCCTCCTATACAAGCTCAAACCAGGGATTGAACCTGAAACTTGGGTATGTGCCCTGATTGGGAATTGAAGCCACAAACTTTTGGTGTATAGGACAATGCTTAAACCAATTGAGCCACCCTGCCAGGGTCTTCCCTAAGATTTTTAAAGGAAACAGGACTTATACGCAATGTTAATGTTACCCAGAAAGTGGTGAATGTATATAAAGAGTTACAGATGCAGCACTATTCTTACATATTAATGATTAGAGAACAGAAAGACTTTTTTTCAACTTAGAATACCAGGAAGTCTACACAGGGGGGCGGGGGGGGAATTTGGGCTAAAGCTTGAAAGTGATGTAGAATTTGGATATAGATGGAAATTGTGTGAGCAAAGGCATACATGTAAAAGTGTGGACATACTGGATGTAATTGGCAAATAGTGAGTGGGTACATTTGGAATAGAACATCCTGTGGGTAATAAAGAGCAGTTGGAGTCAAATTTGAAAAGAAAAGAAAAGAATCATCACTGGAGAGCATTATGCTAAGTGAACTAAGCCAGTCAGAGAAAAATAAATGTCACATGATCTCACTCATTTGTGGAATATAATGAACAATATAAATTGATGAACAAAAATAGAACCTGAGTTTTAGAAGCATCGAACAGACTGTCCAACTTATGAGGAAAGGTAGGGGTGTGGGGGTAAGAGATAAACCAAAGGACTTGTATGCATGCATATGAACATAACCAATGGATATAGACAGGGTGGGGGTGAGGGCATGTACTGGAGGGTGGGGGTGGCCAGGGAGAGGTCAATGGGGGAAAAAAGAAGACTTATGTAATACTTTAAACAATAAAGAATTTAAATTTTAAAAAATCATCAAGGACTAGTTATTGAGTCTTGCCCTTTAGAAGGCAATTAGGATGCTGATATCTAAAGCTGGGATAAGAGACTGTAAAGGCATCGTATGAAAATATGAGTTGGATTGGAAAAAGAGTATAAAGCAGAATCAAAGACAAAGAAGGTACTTTTTGCAAAAGATGCTGGGGCAATAATTAGAAGCTGAATTAATAAATTCTGTGCATGATCCAGAGTTGTGTACTTGGATAGGAAGAAAACTCCAGAATTACTATGAGCCAACCCTAGAATTCAAGGGAGCTGGTACTCACAGATGAGCATACGTTATCCTTCTGATGTAACATCTCCTGATGTTAGATAATCACATCCTTTGACTTCTACTTTTCTCAAATAAAATTAAAAAATGGTTATTTTGTTTCTAATATTATTGCTGGTCTGCTCTTAACCCAGGCCTCACTTTACAGAGTATCAGCCTACTCACAAGTCAATCCTTTAGCAGAATAAGAGTAAGCACAAATTTCCTTCAATTTGATAAATTAAAAAAAAAACTTTCTCTGATTATTCAAAGGTATGAACTATTTCTGAATGACATTCTCAGCAATTTTCATCAGAGCACAAGCAGTCTAAACTTGGCTTTTCTTTCTTTCTTTCTTTTTTCTTAATTGATATAGGGGATGTATGTGATTGATAGACTGAAATTAAAAGGCTCAAAAATAATAGCTAAGGATATGTTTCATAAGATGCAGTACAGTAGAAGTATATTTTCTTTTTTCATTAAAGAATCTAGATGGGCCTAATCTGTATACATATACCTATCCTTAGCTTGTTTTTATTTTTATTTGTGTGATCCAGTGCTTAATGAATATCTACGAAACAATGGGTGCTAGATGAATAGATGAATGAAATATCAGGTTTGATTTGATTCTTCTACATTTCCTGTACTGTTTATTTCATTGGATTTTAACTGCAGATTTTAATTCTCTTGTTTAGGTGTATTTTTATTAAAAAATTGACTCAAAATATTTTAGGAAGAAAATGGAGTATGAATTATACATTACATATAAATGCTGATTCCCAAGGCAGTTTCATTTATGGAAGGACTAAAAAAATCCAGAAATATCACTTACATAATGAGGCTAATTTTATAAACTGTCCTTCAGTGTTTGGAATAACTTATTGAGACTTTACCAAGGAGGAGAATTCATCTGGATGAGAGAAATTGGCACAAGTTTGTATTTTTTCATTTGTTTGTTTTTCACCTGACCTCATTTTTATGGATTTTGATGCTACCTACAGAACTGGAGAAGAAAACCTCCAGCTGAAAAATGGATATTGCTTTATGGTACTTGAGATAAATCTAATAAATCCTGGGTATCACATTTCCCAAAAGGTCAGTTAACTAAAATCCTAGAAAGAATAGTCACAACAATACTTTTATGCTAGAATGAGATATTAACAAATTAAAAGGAAATCTCCACAAAAAATATAGTAGTAAAAAAGATACAGTAATGATATGGATAGAAATACATATGAAGCTGAATGCTGTGTTACTTCTGGGAAAAAACAATCTGAGCATCTCGGAAAAAAATATGGAGATCATTTTATTGGTGAAATAATAAAACTGGGTGCAAAGGGAAGATGAAAAGAGGGAGGTAAGATTAGGATAATTATGAGAAGAAGGAGGGAACAAAGATGATGGATACCATATGGAGGAGGATAATTACCATGACTAAGATAGATTTAAAGGGAATCCAGTGCTAAATATTATGAGGACAAGGGAAAGGAGACATTGGAAAAAAGTTTACTTACATGATTAATAGAGAACAATTAAGATCGATGAGAGAAAGAGCTGTGTGTAATAAATTTACTATTCAGGAATATCACTTTCATTTTTTCACAAAATGATTGGGGCATCTTAGCCTTTGGTAGAATAAAAATTGACAAGATGATAATTTTCAAGCAAATCACAAAGCAGGAACTAAAATAAAATAATTTTCAAGTCTCATTTCAGAAAGAAGAGACTAGACAAATCTTGTATTCCAAATGGGAAAGTTTTGTCCTTACTTAAAACCCTATTGGCTTATATAAGAAGTAGCTTAACTTGTAGTTAATATTAAAAAATAGATCATAAATCCCTCAAATAGAATGATTATTTGTTTTTATATTCCCTATTATCCTGTAAACCTTTGAAAATCCTGCATTTATAGGCAAATAATGCCTGTGGCTGTTTTGCCATGCAGTTGTATAAACTCTCACTAAAATTCCTAGAATGTGATAGCACAAGGCATTACTTTAAGTTTCAACAAAGGATGTAAATTAAAGTATGACATGTTCTACAGAGTTCTTATATATATTTCTCTGTCCTAAAAATTATGCATGGTTTCTACTTTGTGATAGAGGAAACTAGCCCATTTTTCCCAAGTGAGAAGAGAAACATTGGAAGAGAAACATTTCAACATCATAGTTACAAAGACAAGCTCATCTTGTTCTTTGGAAGCAGTGACCAGGTCATTGCTAAAACTTTGACCTCTTTAACCACTCTTCCTAAAATGGCAGAGTAATGAAGGGTGGTATCCACTAGAAATACCTTTTATACAAGATTGCCAGTAGAGGGTTGAGATTCCAGTGAAGGCACTATGATTATTACCCAATATTATTTTAGTAGAAATTAAAAAATAATTGATGAAAAAATGCTTTAGCTCTTTATAACTGTGGGGAACTGTAACCCACCCCACCATTCTTTTGACATTGTTTATGTAAATGCTGACTCTCTCACTAATATGTAGCTTATAGATAAACACCATACTATATAATAAAAACCTAATATGCTAAGTGTCCACTCCTCCGGTGATGGGTCGACTGTTCAACCAATCAAAGTGTAATATGCTAATGATATGCGAAGGCTGCTCAACCACTTGCTATGACATGCATTGACCACCAAGTCAACTGGTCAACCAGTCACTATGATGTGCATTGACCACTAGGGAGCAGACGCTCTAACCAGTAGGTTAGCTTTCTGCTGGGGTCTGGCCAATGGAGACTGAGTGATATAGGCCAGTAATGCCCTGGAGCCCTCCCATTGTCCTTCTCCAGCCCCAATCATGCACCAGTGAGGTTCCTTGGCCTGACCTGTGCTCTCTTGCAATCTGGGACCTTTCAGGGGATGTCAAAGAGCCAGTTTTGGCCCAATCCTGCAGGCCACTACCCTTGGGAGGGAGCCAGACATAGGGCTCATGGCTGGTGAGCACTGCTATGGTGGTAAGAGCCTCTTCCAATAGGAACTGATTGGGTGTGAGCCCACAGCAGGGCAGTGGAGTTGGGATGACTGGGAGTGGCAGGTAGAAGCTACAGGTGGCGTTGAACTGTGGATTTTGGCCTGATCCCCACAGATCACCCCGAGGAACCCCACCCATGCATGAATTCATGCACTAGGCCTCTAGTGTTTGTATAAGAATCCTAGGAACTAACTTCAGAAGATGCATACCCTGACCTTTAGTTATCCCAGCTCTGGGAGATTTGCTGATCTTCAACTATAGAACCAGAATGATGTAGAACCAGGATGATGAAGACAAGGATGATGCATACCAGACTATCAATTGATCATTTTCAAGATCCTTATCAGAATGGGTTGTTATTGACCTACACATAGAGAACTTTTCAACTCCCTTGCCTTATTGCTATGCTTTATTTTCCCTCTCTCTTTAATAAAAAACTCTGCCAGTACTACAATGGAGCGATGGACTTTGTGACTATAATCTTCCATTTTCTCAAGTATCCACCACTTGAATAAACCTTTTTCCTTTTTCACCAGCATCTGTCTCACAAGTTTGACTTTCATGAGTTTTTGGTTACAATCTTTGGTTACTACTCTTAAGTGTCAGAAATGCAGCCTCTCAAGCCTGCCCCAGATCTACTGCATCAAAATTTTCATCTTAACAACATCCCCAGGTGATTACTATGTACATTAAAGCCTGAAAAACACTGTTTTAGTGTGTCTCTTTAATTTCTGATTCATTGCTTAGAAAAAGTAAACCATAACCTCATTAGAGTAGAAAAAGTAGAAGAAATTCTTTCCTAGTCTCTGTTAAAAATTTTCCCAAGTACAAACAGCACAGTGACTATATAGGCAGATAGTAGATGCTCAATAAACACAATTCAATGCAAAAGACCTTAAATTATCAACTACCCCGAGTCTTAACCCCACCGAAGGTTATTCAAGCAACTTACCAATGAAAGAACTATTTCTTAAAGTATTTCTGACATTCATAAAATATTCATCTACCTGTATTCCCACTCTTGGATTATACATGGTTATTAACAGGAATTCTTTATGATACTATCAGAAAACTATAAAAGCACTCATTTGTTTAAGTTGGCTTATATCAAGGTTTCAATGTATGTGGTTAAGTTTCAGGAGAAGTGATTTGAACTGCAGTACATCTGATTTTGTAAAACATAATTTTGATGGTTTTATTATTTATGGATTAGGTAGAGGAAGACATATGTAAACATAGTGCAAGAAAGCAACAAAGTGGGGCTATATAAAATAAATAACTGAAAATTCAAGTTGAATAAAAATAGAAGTTAAAAAATATTGTTATTAATACCAGCATATTTAGACATGCAAATCAAAGAACATTCATGTATATTGAACAACTCAAGGTTGGAATTAACTTTACATCTATTAGGTTTTATAAACAATACTTTTTTTTTTAACAAATAACAAAGCAGTTTTATCTGATGTATTAAAAATTAACAATTTAGGTTTTGTTCCCCAGATGCAAAGTTAGTGAAAGATTTTATTTCATGGTGCACTGTTATATAAAAACTATAATATATTAATATGGGTTAATTAGATTTAACCATTTAATGAAATTATCTCATATTCTGATTTTTTCAAAAGCAGGCAATCTCCTTAGTGTCATTTCTAATTATGACACTCTCAATCTAAGTAATGATAGATGTACAATATTTTTAAATAATTAACTGTAAATAACCATGCAACAGTCAGCAGCACTAAAAATATAAATGCTATAGAAGTCAAAACTTCTAATATAAATTAATTGGAGAGGCAATTGCAACCTATTAGATTAATTGCTAATCCACAGCATGGTCTCACTGAGCATGTCCACAGAATGGGAACTTAGGAAATGTTATTTCATGAGAGGATTTATGTTAAGGATTCTTTATAAATTTCTGCATATTCCAGGAAGCAGAGAAATCTTTATCTCAAGAAAGAATTTCCAGTCCTAGAATTCTTCACTCCCAACCCCTTGAATGTCCTTTCCTGAAAAATCCATAGTAATATAGTTTTACTCTGAGCTTTTCAGCAGTAAGTGATGAACTCATTGAATAATTAGGAAGGCAGAGAATTCTTCAGAGAATTATTTTGTCCTCCAGAGAAATTCTACAGTGTATACATATCCTTTGGGTGCTCAATATACATTTGTTAGAAGTTACTATTATTGACCTGTGCCTAATAAGACTGCACACTACTAAATAACAACTTAGAATTTAACAAGGACAACTCCATTTTCTTAGTCAGGTAGTTCAAATGTTATTGATTCTTTGGGTTTTCCTTGAAAAGATATGTTGCTGAAAATATCTTTATATATAAGCAACGTTAAATTGAAAACATTATAATCAAGTACTCCCAGGAGTTTATAAACAAGTATTTAGACAGGCTTTGTATGCTGTATCTGATTAAAGGATAATTAATATTTATATGAACCCTAAAAAGGCAATGATCAAAAAAAGTAACAATTCAGCTGTTACTTAGAATATACATAAATTCCATTTTTTAAAAGATTTTTATTTATTTCAGAGAGGTAGGGAGAGGGAGAAAGAGATAGAAACATCAATAATAAGAGAGAATCATTGATTGGCTGCCTCCTGCATACCTCCTACTGGGGACTGAGCTTGCAACTGGGCAAGAGCACCTTGATCAGAATCAAACCCAGGACTCTTCAATCTGCAGGTCAACGCTCTATTTATTGAGCCAAATTGGCTAGGGCCACACATAATTCTTAAGAATTGTAACCAAAACCAGTTTAGATCAGTGGATAGAGTGTCAGTCTGTGGACTGAGGGGTCCCAGGTTTGATTCTGGTTAAGGGCGTGTACATTGGTTCCGGGCACATCCCCGGTTGGGGGTGTGCAGGAGACAGCTGGTCAATGTTTCTTTCTCATCAATATTTCTATCTCTCTATCCCTCTCCCTTCCTCTGTAAAAATAAAATTCAATAAAATATTTTAAAAAATAATTGTTGTAATGTAAGGGAAATGAGATGGTTTTATCAGTTTAAAAGTCATAAAGCAGGAACAAAATTTAATATTGAAAAAACTACTGTCATTAAGTAAATTACAAAGAGGAAAAAACACAAAGTGACTATCATTAAGTAAGTTACTAACAGGAATAAACACAAGGTGATTATCAACAAAAAAGTAAGATATAGGACCAATAATACTTGAAAATTAAATATACCATAAAGATGGCATTTAAATTTAATGGGAGATTGATTACTTAATAAATGATGTTGTCTACATACTTATATAAAATGTACACTATAAAATACATTACTGGAAGATTAAAGATATAATCTATGACATGAAACAAAGTAAAAATATTTGCATATGGTTAAATATTAAGTCATTTAAAAAAATAGTGTTGAAGTTTCCTAAGCCACGCTTGTGGCTGAAAAATCATAAAATATTTTGAGCAAGTTGACTTTCCAAAATTTATTTATTTATTTATTTATTTATTTATTTATTATTATTTTAAATATATTTTATTGATATTTTACAGAGAGGAAGGGAGAGAAATAGAGAGCTAGAAATGTCGATGAGAGAGAAACATCAACCAGCTGCCTCCTGCACACCTCCCACCGGGGATGTACCTGCAACCAATGTACATGCCCCTGACCGGAATTGAAGCTGGGACTTTTCAGTCTGCAGACCGATGCTCTACCACTGAGCCAAACCGGTTTTGGCAGACTTTCCAAAATTTAAAGCTAACTCATAATTTAAAAAAAAAAAAAAGCAATGCACTGAGAGATAATATTTGTAATATTTTTTTACAATTGTTTCATAGCACAAATATAAAGTCCTGTTTCTAGAAAAGAAAAGAAAAGAAAAGAAAAGAAAAGAAAAGAAAAGAAAAGAAAAGAAAAGAAAAGAAAGGAAAAGAAAAGAAAAGAAAAGAAAACCAGTACTATAGAAAAAAATGAATCATCATGAATAAGAACAGATAATTCACATGGGAAGGCATAATAATGACCAGTAGACTTTAAACGGTTGTTCAGCTTTACATCTAATTTAAAAAATAAAAATTAATACACAATTTAAATGTCATTTTAAATGTATTCAATTAATAATGTTTCAAAAGGTGCACTATTACTGAAAGTTTACATTAGAATAATCTTTTTGGAAGATAACAATACCTATTAATATTTTTTGAATGTGATGCTCAGTAAGTATTATTTTAATATTAAGCCTAAAGTAGAAAAAGCAATACACAAAAATGCATGTACAAGGATATCCAATGCATTATTGTTCTCAATATTTAAAAAAAAATGGAGATATATAAATACACAGTACTGGAAGAATAGTTTCTTACATTCAAACTATTATGGAGTTACCACAATGAAATATTAATTGATAAAGAAATCCATGATAGAATTGGTAATTAAAAAATGTAGGTTCATACATAAAAATAAGTACATTTTTCTCAACAAATGAGTAAGTAAATTTTTTTATTATTATTATCTTACTACTGGTGACCCGGTACACGAAATTCTTGCACAGAGGGGGGAATTCCCTCAGTTCAGCCTGCCCCTTCTCACAGATTGGGAGCCCTCAGGGGATGTCCTACTGATGGCTTAGCAGCAGTCTGGTCACCCTCTGCTGGAGGTGACCGGGCTGATCAAGGGAAGGCACCAGCCCATTAGCCCGCTGCTGCAGCAACTACCAGCCACTGCAGCCCCCAAGGTGTTTTCATCAACACGGACTCTAGTCCCTTCACTGTGAAAAATGACAACTTTCTTTAGGCATTTTCAAGGTATGTCTTTCATATGATATGACATTTCTTTTTTTATTTCTTTTTATCCTCTTCTGAGGATATGCTTCCATTGATTTTTAGAGAGTGTGGAAGAGAGAGGGAGAGACTGAGAGAAACATCAATGTGAGAGGAACACTTAGATTGGTTGCCTCCTGCATGAGCCCTGTCCTGGGCCCTGGCCAGGGAAGAGCCTATAACCTAAGTACATGCCCTTGACCAAAATTGAACCCAAATTCTACAGTAAGCATGCCAAGGCTCTATCCACTGAGCCAAACCATCTAGGGCAGAATATGACATTTTTTAGCCCTGCAGCAGCAGACCTTAGTTTTTTCCTCCAGAAATGTTGTGGGAAAACCATAGATCACCTTCTTGAATTCTTATAACTCAAGTTACCAAGAACACTGCAAATGGCAGCGTACAGGGAGCTTAGCCAATGAGTGGTCAGAAAAGGTATTTATGCTCAAACTGGTTTGGCTCAGTGGATAGACTGTAGGCCTGCAGACTGAAGGGTCCCAGTTTTGATTCCTGTTAAGGGCATGTACCTTGGTTGGAGGCACATCCCCAGTGGGGAGTGTGCAGGAGGCAGCTAATTAATGTTTCTCTCTCATTGATGTTTTCAACTGTCTATCCCTCTTCCCTCTTCTCTGTAAAAAAATTAATAAAACATTTTTTAAAAAGAAAGCAAAGGTGTTTTCTCTGCAGCTCATGCGGCAGACGACCCCCTGCATTGTGTCCACTGGGCTAGGGGCATCTCCCCAAGGCTGGCAGCCAGCCCCGTTTCTTGGATGCAGGTTTGGGGGTCATGTGGAGATCCTGGAACTTGGAACACGTGGCAGTAGCTGCCTGAATCCCCGCATACCCCCAAGGCTTGCAGCCAGCCTCCTATTGTGGGCATTGGGCTGGGATATGGACCCAGATCACCACTTGGCACTGGTACATGTGCAAGCAGCTGGGGGCCTGCACCCGTAGGCCTGGAGTGGCCAGGTGATATTCTGGGACCGCTGCCACTCAGGGTCTAAGTACAAGCCTACAGGCTAGGAGCAGCCTCAGTCCCAAGGATGTTCCCAGGACCCAGGCCACTCAGCGCCTGTGTATGCAAATTAACCGCCATCTTTATCAGGTTAATTTGCATACTCACTTCTGATTAGCTGGTGAGTCTAGCAGAGATCTGGTCAATTTATAAGTTTCTCTTTTATTATTTAGGATGTGCATGTGTATAATATTCAGGAATTCTGAACTCATTATCAATAGTTCTTTTAGAAAGAGAATTTGAAGAAAAGGATGAGGGAAGGGAACTGGCTTTATATTCTTTTTAAAATGATAAAATTATGGGGAGATTTTCATTATTTTGCTAATTTTGACATTCTGGAAATTAATAAATATGTGAATCTCTAGCAATGAAATTGATTTTCTTTGAAAACAACATATCATATCAAACAAACATGCCTTCTTAGTATAAATAGAACTGTCCACTTTTCAAGTTTACTGATTTGATTTGGGAAAAAATCTTAAGTGCAAAGATTCTTGTAATTAAAAATTTATTTTTTCATGCAAAAATAAAAATGTATGCAAAAGCTAGTAACTTTTCTTGATTTTTCTTGCACTAGGGACTGTTGGGTGTTAACTTATTAAAACTTCACATCAGCCAAAACGGGTTTTGCTCAGTGGATAGAGCATCAGCCTGTGGACTGAAGGATCCCAGGTTTGATTTTGGTCAAGGGCATGTACCTTTGTTGTGGGCACATCCCCAGTGGGGGGTGTGCAAGAGACAGCTGATCTATGATTCTCTCTCATCAATGTTTCTAACTCTCTATCCTTCTCTCTTCCTCTTTGTAAAAAAATCAATAAAATATATTTTTTAAAAATAAAATAAAAATAAAACTTCACATCAGTATGTACAGCCTAGTGGTGGATAACTGAAGGTTTTGATGTAATGGAAAGATGGGTTTTAAACACACATAAAAATCACTTTTCTTGAACACAATATACTTCCATAAGAATAGTGAGATACAACTAATTTTATGAATAATGTTTTAAGGTCTTATACCTCTAATAATAATACCTATAGCCAACATAAACAGGCCTATTATTTACATTTCCAGGATTTTTTTATTTACTTTATTGATATTTTACAAAGAGTAAGGGAGAGAGAAAGTTAGAAACACTGATGAGAGAGAAACAGAGTTCAAAACATCGTTCCGCTGCCTCCTGCATACTCCCCACTGGATATGTGGCCATCCACAACCAAGGTACATTCCCTTGACCAGAACAGAACCGGGGACCCTTCAGTCCACAAGCCGACGCTCTATACACCAAGCCAAATTGGCTAGGGCCATTTCCAGCATTCTTTATTAATTTATGTTCCTCTTTTCTTCTTTGGACCATCTATGTGTTATGATATACTTTTTTTGACATACTCCTAAATATGATTGAATGGCAATCAGCAGATGTTTCTATTTTGTGTTATTACAGTGATTATCAAACTTCAATGT
The DNA here is from genome assembly GCF_014108245.1 of Pipistrellus kuhlii. Taxonomy (NCBI): domain Eukaryota; kingdom Metazoa; phylum Chordata; class Mammalia; order Chiroptera; family Vespertilionidae; genus Pipistrellus; species Pipistrellus kuhlii. Next base: position 62,141,519 of record NW_023425551.1, read on the forward strand.
ATCAGAATTATAGGCTGTTGGGCCAAATCCCCATAGTTTCTGATTCAGTAGGTGAAGAGTGAGCACAATTTGCATTTTTCAAAAGTTTCAAGGGGATGCTAATGCTACTGCTCAGAGGACCTCACTTTGAGAACCCCTATCTCATTGTGCTGCAGAAACTGGATAGTAAAAACTACATTTTCCAGATTCTCTTGCAGCTAAGGACCTGAATGTGAATTAAGTTCCAATCAATTAATGACATCTTTTGTGATTTGGAGGATTAATGAAAGAGAGAAGCTAATTTCATGTTCCTTTTGACTATTTTCTGCCAGTAAACAAATGTGTAGAGAACTGGAATTTTTCTACAGTAACATTCCTATGCCCAACTCCCAGCAGAAGTGGCAGGAACAGCAGCAATAGCAGCTAGGTGGCCCATTTCCGCTTCACATTCCCTGGAGCACAGTGTCAGCACTGAGATTCTCACGGTGGCCATCTGACTAGGCAGAAATGGTAGCTCCATGGTGTTTGGGGAGTCACATGTAAAGGCCTAGCATAACCCCTGCTTCTTCCAGCCCTTCCAAAGATTTCAATAGCACCTAATTATCTTTCTGCTTAAAATTGCTAGAAAGATTTCCGTTTCCTGTGTGAATCCTGACCCAGTAGAACATGCAAAGATGTTAAGAAAAGGTTTAATCAAAATCAAGAAATGTCATCTGTGATTCCATCCTACTAACCATGAGCATGTTATACACACAGTTCCCATAAATAAACACGTTTTAAACTCAAAAGAGTTTGCCATACTAATATGTAGTATGGTAAACTCATTAAATAACAGAAATGCCAAGATATTTAAAATAAAGGCAGTTTCCCCAAAACCTAACCAGCCTCTAGTTTAGAAGCTCACTATTTATTATGGACTTGCTAGTCCTTAAATCATGAAGTATTAGAGTCGTAGGTGGGTCTTAGGTTATCTTGTCTAACTGCTCTTCCTGACACTCCTGACCTTGTACAGCAGAAAAGGCCACAGACACTGGGAAAATGTAAATGACAACCTACATGGATCTCAGCATTTCAAACTAATTCCAAACCATTGATAATGAGATGAGTGTGTTACCTAATTTACTGCCAGAAATATTCACCTCCGTACCCACTACATGTGCATAATCTCTTTGTGTTGCTATGTTTGCCATATGTTAGTGCATTCTGGTATTAGAGCATAAGGCAAAATGTTCTGTATCAGATGATGAGAATAGATTGCATGGATATTTGAAACTATATGCACTTTATAGTTTATGGTACTGTTATGTTTCTTATATCATAAACTCAAATGATCCTTTCTTCCCAAATGATTCTTTCTACTGCTCTACGGACAGTAGTTACTGCTGAGGGGCATCAGAATACAAATCAACTTACATTCTACTTTATTACTGAGGTGCCTAACGAATTTGGCTCATGCCAAAAATGTGTTGAGTTTCTTGGAAGAAAGGTAATATGCAAGACAGTCATATGATGCAAATTTATTTTACACTGTGTTATATGTATTTGAGGGAGGTGGGGGGATAGCTATCTTAAATCTTTGGAATCCACCTAGGAAAAAAATCAGAAATACAAAATTGTCTGAGTCCATTGAATCAGTGTAGTTAGTGTCTATAAGATACCTGTGGACTCAGAAATTATGTGCTCAGGAGAGAAAGCATACTTCTAGAAATCAGGGCTTTGTTCTCCAGGAAACAGTAAAGGTAGTAATCAAAATGAAATAAAGGCACCCAATGAAGAGTCCCCTAGGTAAAACTGCTTCCTAAGTGGATGTTTGATTGCTCTCAGCTTCTCCTTTTATGTTCATCTTTCTACCACAAAAACCCATTCTCTGTGGCATTTCATAAGGTTGCTAATGATTTACTGTTGGGAGATGCAGGAGTCTAGAGGAGAGATACACAGAAATAGTACAAATTTTTTAAGGTGGGAGTGTCAGACAGAAATAGATTTTAAAATTCTTGTTTCATTACTTTTTTTTTTTAAGTGCTTTACCTCCCACATTTTTTTCTGGTTATTTTAAATATCTATGTTAATCTCAATACTTGATTGTGATTAGTATATGGATTACTATACGCAAACTGTAGAAGACTTTACCTAGACATGTTCTTTCTCTTTCACCTTTTTCATGGGCCCCGAGGCCCTCCTGCACAATCACTCTCAGGTATGCTGTTGTTATTGGCTTTGACCTGCCTCTCTTTGACTCTGTTAACACTCAACTAACTATTCATTGTGGCTGACTTTACCTACATGTTAAAAGAAAGGTCATCTAATAAACAATGCATACTAAAGTATGAATGACAAATGTCCCCATACATTTCCACTGTAAAAGAAGTCATTTATTAATCAAATGACTTTCTAAATCATTAAACTTTAATCTGGATGAGTGAGGCTGAAATTTTACTGCAAATGCATTTTTCTTTTTAATCTTGTAAGAGGAAAAAATTACCCAACCACAACTTGTTTTCCTCAAACGTTTTTTTTTCTTCTTCCAAATAAACAAGAAAATAAATCAATTTTAAATTATAACAACTGGCAACCAACCTTATTAACAGTATGAACCACTTTTTTGGTTGATTCCCAGCCATATGAGGCATGGTTTGAACATCATTTTTAACAGAGATTAATTTTCAATTATGGCCTCATATCACTTCTTATATCCCAGATCTTAAGAGGACCTGAATAGACACTTTTCCAAAGAAAAAATACAAATGACCGATAAACAGTAAAACTTAAGGCTACTTATTATATCATCCGTAAATGGAAAAGTCAAAGCTGAGCCCAATCTCCCTCCATCTAGTTTGGGAGGCTGAATACTAACACCACTGCTTTCCCAAATGTCTCCTGAGTAGGTTATATGACCTTAGAGAAATGAGGACCTTTATCCTGATATCATTATCATGAAGGTGGGAAATGGCTTGAGATTTTACTATGTGGAAATTTTTTTCTCAAAATCAGAACTCATTTCTTTTTTGGAGGCCAAAGTATTATCCTTAGATAATAGTCTTTGGGAGAGTGATGTTATTAGTAACTGAATCTAACATAACAGATCATGTACACGGAGTATGAGATCCATTATAATATGTAACCTGAACACAGCTGAGGAAATGGATACACTGGAGGTACTGAATGCCCTTTAATGTTCAATTTAAATGTGTATAAACCGGAGAGAAAATCTACTCACTGGCTTCTGAACACTGCTAGCACAGATCTGTTCTATCCCAGCTGGCTCCTCTTTCTATTCAAGATAGCCAACTGCTGCTCTTTAGATCTTCACTCTCCTGAAAAGCACCCTTATCTATCCATTCCCAAAGTGGGTGTTCCCCTTCTCAGACCTTCATTGAAGTCTTAGGAGTTACAAAGTAAGGGTGGGGTCTGGGGAAGCCAACCAAGAGTTTGCACAACCAAGAGTTTAGTATGGGAAACCAGGCATTCCCTGATAATGTTTACACACTATCCTTCAGAGCCATGCTCATTTGCCATCACTCTGGGACTGCCTAGCATTCTGGCTCTCCTTGAGATGACGCCCTCCTTTTTCCTCCTTCCTTTATCATTTCCCCCTTTTCAACCTGTGGTCAGGAAATTCACAAAGTCTCATTTTACGATGAAGAAAAATTTAATGTGTGTTTGTTTCACTCCTGAGCCCTCCCAGGTATACCTAGGCCCTATTTTTCATTAGTATCTCATCAAAGTATTTTTCCAGGCATAAAAAGTAAACTAGAAAAAATTACTCTGTTCCTCTGAATTACAGAAGCTAATATTACTTGTATTTTCTCTTCAACATCTATATAAAAGCCTAAGTAACCGAATGACCAAACGACAGGTCTATCAGTTGCTATGATGCAGACTTAAAATCAGGGGCAGGTGTTTCAATGCAGAAGCTGCCCCCTCATGGTCACTGGGCTCCCACAGCCAACCTCCTGTGGCTGGCCAACCTACTGTGGTCCCTCCCCCTATCCAGCTGGCCCCAATCAGCCCTGATTGCCGGCCAGGTCAAGGGACCCTGCCTGAGCATGAATTCGTGCACCAGGCTTCTAGTATATGTATAAATATATTTTTAGCCCAGCCAGTGTGGTTCAGTGGTTGAGCACTGACCCATGCATCAAGAGGTTGCTGGTTCAATTCCTGGTCAGGGTACATGCCTGGGTTGCAGGGTCAGTCCTCTGGTGTGGGGACAGGGGCATGTAAGAGGTAACTGATCAATGTTTATTTCTCATCAATGTTTCTATCTCCCTTTTCCTTTCCCTATCTCTCTCTCAAATCAATAAAAACATATTTAAATGTGTGTATATATATATATACATATATATATATATTTCTAAATACATCATATGTATATATTTCAACAGAATTAAATTTGGTTTAGGTTTAATATAGGAAGTAATTATATACAAGCTAAATAACATGTAAATAAACTTGTTAAAAATATATATAGCCATAGGTTTGGCTGGTTCATTACTATAACAGATTCAAATTGTGTTAATAAAAAATTATTAAGGATCAGTTTTCTAATAGGTATAGTCATTAATGTATATTTTGCTATTAATAGAAAACAATTTTTACTGTTCCCTGAGAGAGACTGTATAGATCAACCTAAAAAAAAACCTCAATAAATAATTTTGAACTATTAGTTTATGATTAAATATCATGACTAACCAAGTGAGTTGTACTTGAGGTAGTTAGTAGTCAAGGACAGATTCTGGAAATAGTTTCAGTGTAAATTCTTCCCCACATAATTTACAGATCACTATAGCAACACCAATTGCTTCTACCTCTGTATTAAGTAGAAAAAAATAAAAATACATAAAATTATTAAGGGCAAATGTGAAGTACATATTTTACCAGAAAAAAAGTTTTATACCATGGCTCTTAAGACCCAAAACTACAATGGGGATATGTGGGATCTTAATTATTCCTTCCTTCATTGATGATTACTTATCAATGCAAATAGCAAGAAAAAAATTATTTTAATTAATGTGCATATTAAAGGGAGGAAGAAACTGCCTTCATGACGGATGTTCTCCATAAGAGTAATTGCTTCATTAACCTTACAGTATCAACTCCACCTCCTTATGAAGGTCAAATAAGTGGATTTGTGTATTTCTAAGTAGCAAAAAGTTTTATAAAAAGTATTAAAAATGCTACTAATTCATTTTTTAGAGATATAAAATTTAAAGGACAATCCAAAAATTAAACAAAATAGGCGGCATAGAGTTATAAAAATATAACATATACTATTGCTATTCCTGGCATTATTTGTGCAAAGAAAGAAAGGGATTTTTTTTAGATAGACTTTTCTGTCAATCAGCAAGTGCAACATGCATTCTAAGAATAAAATATGATCAAGGCAGGAATTGTTTCTTCTATATAAGACTTTAAAAGTATAAGGACACAAGTCTTAATAAAGGAGTTTAAAATATAACTTGGCTGTGGTTATACAAAAATTAAGTAATCTAATATTTTTAGGACATTAAGAAATATCAGGATTCCTGGTCTATGCTCAATGACCATATCAATATTGATTCCAAAGAATTTTCAAAGTAATTATCCTTCCCATTGATTTTAACTCTCTCTGCAACAAATTGAACATGAACAATAAATTTTTCACTGTAAGAATCTCAGAGGAAAGGCAGGGGTGGGATGTGGGATGTGGAGAGATTAATCAAAGAAGTTATATGCATACTAGAGGCCCAGTGCACAAAATTTGTACACGGGGGTGGGAGGTGGGGTCTTTCACCCCAACCTGCGCTCTCTTACAATCTCGGATCCCTCTTGCAATTTAGGATCTTGTATGCACCAGTGACCATACTTTTCATACAGGTGAAAGGCATCTTGTTATTGTATGGGCAGCTACAATTTTTTGCCCTGATTATAAAAAGTAGTACAAAATATCTTTCTAAGGCAGCAGTACCATTTTCCCTGTTATGGATGGAAAAACTGAAGTAGAGAGAAGTTAAGTAATGGGCTTTGTCACACAGCTATAAGTGTCAGAATCAGGGCTGATCACAAAATGTGCAAGCCAGAGTGCATGCATGTAATCACTGTATCATCTTGTTTTTTGTTGTTGTTTTTTTCAGTGTTGGAATAGTCTTGCCAGGTTTTAATTTTTAAATCTAAGACACTGTTCCCAATATATAGGGTAAGGTCCCTAGGCCTGGCTGGCAATCAGGCCTGAACTGTGGGGCGATCGTTGGGCCCTTGCTGGTACCTGCATTGGCTGACAGCTTGGGACTGCCTGGCAGCAATGGAGGCAGTTCTTGCATTGAGCATCTGCCCCATGGTGGTTATTGCACATTACAAGGACTGGTAGTTGTTCTGTTGGTCATTCTTCTGTTTGGTCAATTTGCATAGTAGGGTTTTATTATAAAGGATATGCATAACTCATGGACACAGACAATAGCATGGTGAAGGCCTGGGGGAGGGATGCAGAGTGAAGGGGCCAAGAGGACATTTGTAATACTTTTAACAAATTTTAAAAATCATCTAAAAATTATTTTTCACTGTACCTGGACTCTACTTTCATAGAAATTGATGACTAAAAGAAAACATCGATTTCATTTTAAAAGGCTGGATCCTGGGTCAGAGCCTGGGATCTGAGGGAGGAAACAATTTGATGTTTTAGTTTCTCTCTTCTTCCCCTTTTCCCTCTCTAAAGTCAATTAAAAAACATTAAAAAGTAAATAACTAAAAGGATGGGATGCTTATTAAACCTGCTGGATTGTCAAAGGTCTGGAGAAATAACCAACCTAAATATTAAAATTATCATCATCCAAAATTCTACAAAGTACTTAGTCAATATAATAAAACAGGACAAACATGCATCAAGTTATTCTTGATGAATGAAAAAGCATCTTTCTATCCTTGAATGATTTTTATTATATTTAAATAAATTTCTAATTTTAGAATGGATTTTTACAGAGAAGTAACAAAGATAGTACAGAGTTTTCCTATACCCTGTACTCAGTCGTTCTTATTATTAATTTCTTAAATTAGTATGGTACATTTGCCACAACTAATGAGCCAATATTGATTCTGTATTATTAATTAAAATCCACATTTTATTTGAAGATCTTTGCTTTCTCCTTAATGACCATTTTCTGTTCTAGGATCCCACTCAGGATATCACATTACATTTATTTTATTTTATTTATTTTTATTTTTATTTTATTAAATTATTATCTGTGTACATATTTTAACATTGCCCCCCTCCCATACATACCCCCCCTCCCCAGAGTTTTGTGTCCATTGGTTGTACTTATATGCATGTATACAATCCTTCAGTTGATCTCTTATCTCCCCCAGATCTCCCTACTCTCCCCACTGTAATTTTACAGTCTGCTTATTGCTTTACTGTCTTTATATCTGACTTTTGGTTTGTCAGTTTATAATGTTCTTTAATATCCATAAATGAGTGAGGCCATGTGGTATTTCTCTTTCATTGACTGGCTTATTTCACTCAGCATGATGTTCTCTAGTTCTATCCAGGTTGCTGCAAATGATGAGAATTCCTTCTTTTTTATGGCAGCATAGTATTCCATTGTGTAGATGTACCATAGTTTTTTGATCCAATCATCTGCTGACAGGCACCTAGGCTGTTTCCAGATTCTAGCTATTGTAGATTGTGCTGCTATGAACATAGGGGTGAATAAGGAAATCACATTACATTTAGTTGTCATGTCTCCTCAGGGTCCTCTCAGCTGGGACAGTTTCTTAGACTTTCTTTGGTTTTGATGACTTTGGCAGTTTGGGGGACTACTTGTTACACAGTTTGTAGAACAGGCCTCAATTCAGTTTTCTGTGATGTTTATCTCATTGTTAGAGTGGGGTTATAGGTTCGGAAGAGGAAGGTCATACAGGTAAAGTGCCATTTCCAACACATCCAGGTTACATGTAACCAACATGACTGTTGATGTTGACCTCAGTTACACGGCTGAGGTAATGTTTGCCACTTTTCTTCAGTCTAAAGGCTGTTGCTGAATGTTTAATAAACATTACTATGCATTACAAAAGTTGAGTTTCATTTTTTGAAAAATAGGGCACCTCCCCTTTCCCTCAATATTTAGTAAGAATTAGAACTGTTTCTACCTGGAGGCGAAGGGTTAAGAGAGATCTCAAATTCTCTTCCAACTCTCGAGTTCAGAACTCACATTCTCCCTGTATTCACTCTTGCTAATAGAAGCTAAGTGCAATCCCTGTGTCGAAGAAACTGATGGATGATCCTAAACACATGTCTTAAGGCCAAGAACTAATTGGGACCTCATACTGAGAGTGTTTGGATCAGGCTGAATTGACTTTACTTTTTCAACTTGATTTTTGGAATGATGTCTGGATTCAATAGTGTTTTTAGGTAGAAAGGCTTATGACACAGACAGAATATCTAACTCACAATAACAGATAGCCTGTAGGCTTCAGCACATCAATAAGAGGAAATAAAGCAGTAGGCAAGCAGGAAATTTACAGGAAAGAATTGTGGCACCATAGAGGAGGGTGAGATATGAGGGAGAAAGGGTTGTCAGAAATGTATTTGCAAATAGAACAAGCCATGGTCCCACAAACATTCAAGCTCCCTACACTTTAGTAAGTGAACTGGAGATCGCTTTTAACATATAATTGCACTAATTTAAAAGCTGCTTGTCTTCAGAGGCTTAGAGTCAAATAAGAGGTACAAGGAAAGATTAAATAAATATATTGATCACAGAAGAGCTATTACACTCATCTGATTAGAAGAAATACATTGAGAAAGGCTCTGTATAAATGCTAAGGCATGAATACATTTCAGAAAGAAAAATAAACTACCGTATTTTTCGGACCATAAGACGCTCCGGACCATAAGACGCACCAGTTTTTAGAGAAGGGAAATGAAGAAAAAAAGATTCTGAAACAAATAGTGTCCTAAAATATTTTATGTGCATTAAAACCCAACATCACAGTCATAAACACATGTAATCAACCCTATAAAGTAAACAGCAGCATTTAGAACCATTTTAGAGCCGGGCAAGCACACAGAGACCACACAGAGCCGGGCAAGTAAAAAAACTTTTTTTTTAAAGTATATGTGTAGGCTATATTTGGACCATAAGACGCAGGGACTTTCCCCCCCCCCCCCCACTTCTGGGGGGAAAAAAGTGCGTCTTATGGTCCGAAAAATACGGTAAATTAAATGGAAATAAAATAAATCTCTTGAAAGAATTTTTTCCAAAATTTCCTTTGACATCCTACCATCCCTAGATGTTTTACACATCACACAAACACACACACACATACACACACACACACACACACATACCACATTTGTACTTATTATTAATACAACCTCTATTATGGTTTGTTGATGGTACTTGAATATGTCTTTGTAGTTTTTGTATGTACTTCATTTGAAAAACATGCCCCAGGGTTTCTTAAAAGGAAGTGAGAGCAAATGAAATAGTTAACAGCACACAAGGAAAAAATGGCCTGATTTCTCCAAAAACACAAAGCTAAAGTGAGTCACAGATGACCTTTCCTGAGATGACCTTATAGTTATCTGCCATTTCCCAACAAGTCGATAGAACAGGGGGAAAAAAAGCTTAAAATGATTGAAAATATCAAAACATTGTTTCCTTGGCCAGTTACCAGTTGCAGGGTAATCACACAAAAATCAGAAAAGACAAATGAAAGCTACAATGGAACCCAGCAGGTCAGATGATAACACTTGACCTTGTCAGCAGTGATTAGAAGTTAAGATCATGAACTCCTAAAATAGAGAGTGGAGGTTCAGATCTTAGCTCTGCCACTTTCTAGCTATATGACCTATCTGTTCCTCTATTTCATCATCTATAAAATAAAGATAATAATAATACTTATATTTATAAGGTAGTTGTAAGAATTAAATGATGTAATCTCTCTGGGATATTTAAGATTAACTCTGCCATGTAGTAACAGCCTCATAGTGTTAACAGTTATTATTATTTCTTGTAGTAACTAAGGGTGCTATCTTACAGTTTCTCTGTTAGCAGTCTGGAATCAAATAAACCTAAGTTTGAGTTCTTACCAATTACACATAACCCTAGGCAAATCATTGACCTTCTCTGAATTTGTTTTCTCAACTTTAAAATGGGGCTTTTGAAGAGTAAATAAAATCGTGTAAGTATAATCCTTAAGACACCAGCTAGCACATTACGAAGAACCAGTTATAGTGTTTGTTGTGATTATTAACATGCCATTAGCACTGACCAAATAAAGACTAGCAGCAAAACAAGTGAAGAGAGGTCTCTTAGTGGAAAGTGACAGATATTTATCTATGGCCTATGGAGAGGGGGCAGTGCCCTGATGCTTTCAAGTCCACAGAGAAGGTTGCTTATTGTTATTGAAAATTATTTTATAACCTGAGTTTTACTCTGAAAGAGGAGCACACAATGTCCAGCAGGTTGATTTTCCAAGACTTTGGGGGATATGAACAGAATGCAAGAGAAACATAAGCCTACAGAAAATTATTTGTATGTGTCATGCTCTAAATGATATTTTTGTACAATAGTTATAATCACTAGACTTGTCTTTACCATGAAGTTGCTTCTCAGTGGTGTATCTTGTCTTTATAACTGTAGATTAAGCTACCTGTAGACAAAGGATGTGATTGTACCTATGAAAACAACTTTCTCATTCTTACTAACTCACAATATATCATGTAGACAGATACATGGTAAAGGCTGTTTAGATAAACACAGGACATTTTGGGTGGATTGCAGAGCATCGTTATAGAAGGATTTTTGGGTTCAGGTAGGAGGACTAGCAGGGAAGCAATTACATAAAGGTGTTAAATAGAATTGTTAAATGGAAAAGAATAAGCTTCTAGACAATATGAAAAATAGGGACCATATATACCCTCACACAGAAAATATCCCCCCAAAATGAACAAAACATATTAAGCAATAATTTACAGTAAACAAAGACAATGGTCCCTGAGAGGTGGAAACAAATAAGGCGGGTCTTACAATTGTCCAAGCTCACTGCCTTGCCAGGATTTCCAGGTCATGGCATAAGTAGGGGGACCCAAGGAGCCAAATGGATTGAAGAGATGGAGCTAAAAGTCCAAGATGTGTTTGAATCCATTTATATGAAATGTCCAAAATTGGCAAACAAATAGAGACAGAATGTAAATTAGTGGTTACCAGGGCCTGGAGGAAGATGGAAAATGGAGGGTGATAGCTTAATAGGAATAAGAGGGTTTTTTTGGAAGTGATGATAATGGAAATTAAGCTGACTCATCAAATTCCTGGGGCCTACATCACATATAATAAATCAAAATCAGAGGGTGGAGTTCATCATATTTATCAAGAAGATTTTTAGACTTTACTAAACATTTTCAAAAAGGATACTGAAGTATACATACAGAGAAAGTGTCACAATAATGATTTAAATATGGAAATGATTGTCAGAGATATCTGAATTATATTCAGTTTTATTGCATAGCTCCTTTATATATTTTGTTCATTTTTTGTTGTTGTTGTTATTGCTTTCTATATGAGGATATATCTGGTTCCTATTTTTCTACATGTCCTCTCTGTTTCTGTTTTCTCAAATGTGAGAACAGAAGAAAATGGGATAAATGCATAATGATGATTAGCCATCTATAATTCAAGTAATTAAGCTCTCAATAAATCCTTCCACTTCTCAAGTTCTCATGAGCTGATTCTGGAGCTTGCATTTCTGGCCTCCTTCTTGCTGCCTGCCCCTCTGCATTCCAGTGCTCATTCACACTCACTCCTCAGAGTGGGCGTCAAAATGAGCAGGTGGAATTCATGTCAATCAACCATGACACTTCTTATTAGTTCCATTCATTTCTCACAATGAGAGAAAAAATAAGGAGGATGAGACTGGACATCATTGTGATTATATAGAAATAAAAAAATATATGGTTTAGTAGCATGTTCAGAGTAAATATGTCTACTCTAAGCATGCTTGTTGGCTAAATGAATAGGTATTGGGCTTTGACACATGCAAATGGATTAAGTGAGTAGCTCTCCAGGTGGCCCTGAAAAACAGTGGAATTCCATTTGCTCAGATTTATTCTTTTCTTTTCTGTTCAAAAATAGTTTAAATAGTGGTTGTATTTTAAGAGAAGGTGAATATTATCACAATGTGTCTTCTAACAAGATGTATGGGAATTATAAGCAGATGTGCCATTATCACATCTCCATGTCCTAATAATAGGGTGCTATTCTACATTACATTTATATAGCTGAAGGGACAGGTTAGGCCTCCAGAATTCCTGGGTTCAAATTTTAACTCTGCCATCAGCCACGCAAATTTGAAAAGTGCACTTGCTGACTTGGTGCTTCAGTCTTCATGTGTATCATTTTCAAATCACAGGCCTCTTAAAGAGATTAAATGATATAATGCATGTAAAGTATTTAGACACAGGAAGTGCTAAACACATGCTAGCTACTATTCGTGTATAGTACTTGAAACTTTTAAAAAATAACTTTCCCATATTATCTTGTGTGATACTTTTAAATTTAAGTGAGCATGACCCTTTTTTTCCTAAAATTTCCCTCTAATAATCAAAGTAATTGATGCTTATTCTATATACATAGAAAATCTATTTACATAGAATATATAATAATAAAACATGAAGATATAAAATATGAAGAAAAGAAAACCACTCAAAACTCCTGAAAAGAATTGCTATCACTAGTCTTGTGTTATTAGTTTCTTTTCTTTTTCTTTTCTTTTTTTTTTACTTCTGTGTGCACTTTTATCTCATTGAGATTATAATAAGTTAAAAGATTATAATAAGTTAAAACCCATAAATTGACAATACTCAAATTTTAGACCAAGAGAAAATGGCAATTTCATTTAGTATATAATGTTGTATCTGGAATTTTTTCTATTTACTATAAATATCATTATCTAGAATAATAGAGATTATTCTTACTCTGTCTTTTTAGAAACTGAAACTCAGTATAGTTAAATCATTTAAATTAAATAAGAGAGATGACTTACCAGTGATGTAGATGATAATAATAGGGTCCAGGTCTTTTGATGTAAAAGAATACAATGTGGGGCAAAAATAGGTTTACAGTGTTTGGATGGAAAATAATACAATAATTAGTAAATAACAGTACAAGAATAAACTACTTTGGGCCCACCCTATTTGTACTTTCTTTAAAGTTGAAATGGTTGTGCTGAATATGGACATAATTATTCTTATTTCCAAATGGCCTCCTATCATTCTTCTGTCTTTATAAACTACCCATCTTCTCATATCCTTTTTCCATTTCACTCCATACCATATAACAAGCGCATGAAGTCTCTTCATTGCCAATTAACCCAGTCACAGATTAAATGCCTAACAGCTAGTCCTAGGCAGCATTAATGCCCAGGAAGCATTAATTTGGCATTAAGTTGGTGTATTATAAGTTTTAAAACTTCATATTTTCCTACTGCCTCAAAATCTTCACAAACAGGCTGTTTCCACCCTACCCAGATGATCAGAAACTCCATCATAAGGCTGGTCCCTGTCCAAACTTCCCTTCCTTTTTTTTCTTTTTTTCTTTTTTAATATATTGATTTCAGAGAGGGTGGGAAAGGGAGAGAGAGAGAGAAACATCAATGATGAGAGACAATCATTAATCAGCTGCCTCCTGCATGTCCCCTACTGGGGATCAAGCCCTACAACCCAGGCATGTGCCCTGACCCCTGACCTGGAATCAAATTGTGACCTCTTGGTTCCACCACTGAGCCACACTTCCCTTCTGACCTATTGAAATTCAAACACACCAATGAAATCCCCTTCCATCTTTTGCTTGTGTACTCCACCCTGCCCCCAGGAAAGGCACTTGTCCATAGGTTTTCTCCTTTCTTCCTATTTCCTCTTTTTCCTTCACCTCTCCTCTCTCTCTCATGCTTGGCTGAGCCTGCTCCTGGGAACTCCCCCTGTGGCCCACGGGACTCCCCTAATGGTGTCTGACTCTCTTGGTCTCTCCTGTGTCCTCTCTTGTGCTCACACCTGACTGACCATCTCATACAACAACATAAAGCAATAGGCACTAAGAATGCAAGGGATTTATCCTGGGAAAGAGAGAGAGCGAGAGGATTGGACAAGGGAACTATGATGCAATTGTACCAAATTTCCATCAGCTCACCAGGAAGTTTGGGAGAAAAGACTGCCCTTACTTATAGGCACCTCACCTTGGGCAAAAATGGCCAAGCCCGAGCACTACTATTCTCATTTCATTCATCAGCTGGAGATTAGAGAAAAGATTATAAGACCTTGCGGAAACTCACATCTGGAAGCTGTCATCTGAAGGCTGTCATCCAGCCACACTGATCACAGCAAGGTAATAAGTGGTTTTTTGAAGGAGGATCTGAGAGGTGCGGCTCTGTGCCCACCACAGCGGTTATCTTTTAAGTCTCTCTCACTCACTCTCTCTCTCTTTTTTTTTTTATCCTACTGACTTATTGAAAAAACTAATCAAGGTTCCTTCAAACTGTCCTACATTCTGAATTTGTCCACTTAGTGCTCTTTAATTGCATTTTGTATTTCTTGCAAACCAGAAGTTCTCTGTGAAGGCTTGGTTGGACTAAGGTTCAACATTTTTGGCAAAAATACTTCATAGGTACTGCTTGAATCTCAAAATGTAGCCACATGTTAGGAAAAAAAATCTGTCTATTATATGCATCGACTTTTTATTTGTTTTATGCAATGATTTTATAATTCTCTAATTTCTGCATTTATCAGCATACATTCTTCTGTAAGAATAACTTTCTTTTATTAATATAAACTACTCAGTTACCCTATAATGGCAGTTTTACAGGAAAAACAAAATAAATGCTTGTTTTCTTTCAAATTGGCAATTTTTATAATAAGGAATTGTCCTAGCTACTTCCTCTGACCAATGAATTGTTGAGTTTTGTTTTGTGTTTTTATTTATATTGCTTTTGGCTTTCTTCTTTTTTTTGTGTGTGTGTGTGTAGCATGAACTCACAGGTTTTGTCCTAATCAATATTTAAGAACAGAATTTATTGAATCAGATGTGATCATTTTAGTATGAAATTCAAAATGTGTCCATTTGTTCTAATTTATTCTCTATTGAAATTTTAACTGAAGTAATGAACTCTTACCACTCAAAATTATTAAATGCACAGATAAACACTTAATTCTTTCCCTCATACTAAGAACTACTGACCCTGGCTGAGTAGCTCAGTTGATTGGAGCATCAACCTGTACACCAAAGGTTGGGGGTTTGAGTCCAGATAAGGACAAATACCTACATTGTGGTGGGTTCTTCCCTTAGTTGGGGCATGAATAGGAGGCAAATGACGGATGTTTCTCTCTCATATCAATGTTTCTTCCTCTCTCTCTTTCTCCCTTCTTCTCTCCCTAAAATCAGTAAACATATCCTCAGGTGAGGATTTAAAAAAAAACTACTATTCTAAATAATGTTTATTATTTTTAAAGCTTAACCCATTTTCTTGGCCAATTTAATCAAAATAAAATGGTTCCCACTCCTCCAGTTGAAAACCCCTCCACTTCTCTGTATTTTTTAAATTAACTTTTCATTTTGAAATAAATTCAGGTTTATAAAACCCTATAAAAATTGTACAAAGAATTTCTGAATACCCTTCTTCATCCACCCTCTTGGACAAAGGCTATTTTGGAAAACGTGTCAACTTTCAGGAGTTCTGTCACTAACCAAGATAGCAGAGAAAAAGATGGAAGGAACCTAGGTTTTGAATGAGTATATAAGTGTCAAATAAGCTGAATACTATCTCTTCTAAATTTCTCATTTTGGGAGAGAAATAAACCTCTATTTTGTGCAGACACTATTCTAGGCTTTCAGGTACATGCAGGGTAATTGAATCTTCACTGATACCTAAGCCTTCTCATACCTTATTCCCAATACAATCATTCCCATAACATTCTGCAATATATTTTACTGCATATTCAACTTTTCCATGCTACACTATTCCATAATATTGCTAGGAAGGAATTATGTTTTAAAATATGGCTTCTTGGATATTCATACTAAGCAGTCACTAAAAGTTTTTTACACATTGATGCTGTTTACACACTTTCTAAACCCCATAGATTGGTACTAAGTTTACCTTGGTTTGATGTAATCATTATCCCAAGGCTTCTTTGAACCAGAATACCTCCCTTAACCTTGAAATCAGATTTGCTTTCACTATTCAGTAGCTCTCTAATTAATCAAAAAGCATCACAAATTCGCTGTAGTTTAATAGTTATCTTTTGATTACTAATTCCTACCAGGTTTTAAGGTGGACAGGATGAAAATTATTGCAATTTAATGAGTAAATAAATATGACTAGAAAATATGAAAATCATTTTCTCATGGCTGGCAAGTTACAGACTCATTATTAGAATATAGAGTTTCAAGCTTCTGTTCTGTATGTTTACTATTAAATGTATCATATTAAATGTATCAGAATAAGCATCTACATATAATAAAGAGCCAGAATAAGGATATTAAATGTATACATATTAAATGTATCAGAATAAGCATCTACATATTATAAAGAGCCATGAGGTATATAAAAATAACCTTGAATTTTATTACATAATGATTTCCAAGTTCTTTAAATCATGTTATTTTCAGTATATCATATATTTATTTATTTACACTGTAATACTTAATTAAAAATAAGTAGTGAATTTTTTAATATATTAAGTGAGACATCATTTCCATAAGAGCAAAGAAATCCCATACTTCAACTTAATCTACATTTTGAATGGTTATTAAAGATAAGCCATATTATTTTTTATGGTGGTAGGCAAGTTGATTATGTGATTGCCTCATTTCTGTAAGTTAATTGTGACCGATATAATATTACTTATTCCACAAAAAATTTTACACCAGGAATACACAAGTTTAACAAGAAATACTGTGCCTTATGTTTACTCTTTACTTCCTATTACAATTCATAAATCATACACAACATTTAAAATAAATTCAGTTTGGCTAATTTGCAAAAGCTGTTTAGCCAACTCTCCAAGCCAGGGAAGCTATAATAATCACATGAGAGTGTTTTCACTAACATAAAAAAATAGGTAGGTTGTTTTTATTATAACGACACACACACACATATAATCAGAATATTCTGTAACTAAACCCAAATTTATATGTTTACTGGCAGATGAGATAATTACTCTAGAATTGCCATGGAAACAAGGATATTTTAAGGCAGTCATTATTGAATCTTTATGACCATTTATGTTATAGTCTTTCTCTGTTTCAAATTTGCGCATGTAGAAATGTTGCTAGACTTCTAAAATAATTCACAAATTATTACACAGTTGTTATTATCTTCCATTTGGTTCCCAGAAATGCAAAGTTTGTGTTTATAAAGAATATTTTAAAGCATTTTTTCCTCATTTACTATGTGCTTGGCAATATAGTAAGAACATTACTAGCATTTACAAATAGGAACATATAATGTAGACTATGCATGATTTTCCTCATTTGTTGGTTTTTCCTAATTTTTGTCACATTGATCTACACAAACAAAATAGCTTATCTAAGAAATTAAATGTATCTTTGTTTTCATTATTCTGTACTGCACATGAAAAAAAATATGTAAGAGGTTTTCCTATTCTCATTTCCTCAAAATGAGGACAGTTTTACATCTTAGAGATCTGGGTTTTCCTTCACCCAGAGTAAAGTTTTGTGTCTTTGTAAATAAAGGACTGAGAAGGTATTGTGAATGAGATGAGAGTATGGATATTTAGGTTAGGTGAATGGAAGTAAATCTCCCTGAAGGATTTTTTGAGATCATTGCCATTTCACTCTACACAGCACCCCAGAAGTGGCAGAGTCTCTAAGCAATGTGTGTGTGTGTGTGTGTGTGTGTGTGTGTGTGTGTGTGTGTGTGTCTGGCACTAGGCATCATACAAGAAATTCAATATCAAAATTTGATAAGATAAAGTGGATGTTGCCACTCACTCTTAAGTATGTCACAAAAACTGATAAAGCAGACTGGGTCCACTAGAGCTGAACGGTCTAATTTGTAGCCATCACCCACGTATGCCTATTTCCTATCAAATCTAAATAAGTTAGATGAAATATAATTAAAAATTTAACTTCTTATTCATGCTAGCCACACTTCCTAATTTCAAACCCTACTACAAAGCTATCATAATCAAAATGGTATGGTACTGGCATAAAAATAGACACATAGACCAATACAACAGAGCTGAGAGACCAGATATAAACCGGTTAATAATGGCGGATTTGGAAATCAAAGAAAACATAATGATTTCAAGAGAAACATCAAAAGTGCTTTATTCAAAGCAATATCCATAGCTAGCTACACATTTCCCTATCTTTCAGGTAATTTGTGGATATTGTCCCAATAGAACTTTTCTTGTTTTGAGGCAAACCATTCAGAGACCCAATTTTCCTTTTCTTTGAATGTTTTGAAGTGCTGTTCAGAAAGTGCATGTGCTATCAATCAGAATAAGTGGAAATCTGAAGGAGCAGGGTCTGGTGAATACACTGGTGGGTTAATACTTCCCATGTTTTTAACTGGTTTTGAAATGTTTTTAACTGGTTTTGAAATGTTTTTAACTGGTTTTGAAATGTGTGATAGTGCATCATCATGAAGCAAAATTACTTTGCCATGTCTTCTGAAACATTCTGGTCATTTCACGATCAAAGTGTGGTTCAAATTGATTATTTGTTGTTGGTAGTGATCAGTATTAATGGTTTCACCTGTTTTAGAAGCTTAAAATATACCATATCTTTCTGATCCCACCAAATGCAGAGCATTGTTTCCTTTCTTAAGCAATTTGGCCGTGTAGTTGATGTTGATGGTTGTCCTGGATCAACCTATGATTTTGTGCATTTGGGATTCTCAAAATAAATCCACTTTTCATTGCCAGTTCGATGAAAAAAAGAGTTTCTTTTGTGCCATTGAAGCATTTTATTGATGACTTTTCGGTTTTCCACTTGTCTTTCATTCAGTTGCTGTGGCACCCATTTTCCTTCCTTTAAAATCTTTCCCATTGCTTGTAGATGATCAAAAATTGTTTGCTGAGCAATGTTTAATCTTTCTGCAAGTTGTTTTTGAGTTTGACATGCATCTTCATTCAATAATGCTTATAATTGTTGCTCTTCAAACTTTTTTAGTTGACTTGGATGTTCTTTGTCTTTCACATTGAAATCATCATTTTTAAAGCGTTTAAACCAGTGCTCACAAGTATCTTGAGATGGAGCATGTTCACCATAAGCTTCCCTAAGTATTCAGCAGCACTTCTCTTCAAAATAAAGTAATGAATTAAAACTTCCTGCAAATGCTATTTTTTGGCATGAAATTTGACATTTTTAAGCATAAAAATATCTATTATATTAACACCTTCAGAAAATTTGACATATAAAGTTTTGAAGCCTGTCGTCAATACAACAAAATAGCATACATATCAAATCACATATATATCAATGTATGTATAACTCCATCTACCGTAGTGAAAAAAATCCGCATTATTAACTGGTACACCTAGTGTGTGTGTGTGTGTGTGTGTGTGTGTGTGTGTGTGTGTGTGTGTTCAATAAATATTTGACAAGGGAGACAAGAATTCTCAATGAGGAAAAGACAGTCTCTTTAATAAATGATGTTAGGACAAAAGGGCAGATGCAAGAAATGGAAATGAACCTCTATTTTATACCATTTACAAGAATTAATTTACTGAAACCAGTTTGGCTCAGTGGATAGACAGTCAGCCTGTGGACTGAAAGGCCCAAGTGGGACTATAGCAAATTAAAAAGCCTCTGAACAGCAAAAGAAATGATCAACACAATGAAAAGACAACCTAAGAATGGGAGAAAATATTGGCAATATATGCAGTAATGCATTAATATCCAAAATATATAAGAAATTCATTCTGGTCAAGGGCATGTACCTTGGTTGCGGGCACATCCCCAGTGGGGGATATGCAAGAGGCAGCTGATCAATGATTCTCTCTCATCAATGTTTCTAACTCTCTATCCCTCTCTCTTCTTCTCTGTAAAAAAATCAATAAAATATATTTTTAAAAAAGAACTAATTCAAATTGGATTAAAGATTATTTAAATATAAAATCTGAAATGATATACTTCCTAGAGGAAAACATAGGGTAAAAGCTCCCTGATATTGGTCTTGTATTTCATGTATATGACATGAAAAGAAAAAGCAACAAAAGCAAGAATAAACAAGTGGGACTATAGCAAATTAAAAAGCCTCTGAATAGCAAAAGAAATTATCAACACAATGAAAAGACAACCTAAGAATGGGAGAAAATATTTGCAATATATGCAGTAATGCCTTAATATCCAAAATATATAAGAAATTCATACAATTCGACAGCAAAATACCAAATAACCCAATTTAAAAATGGGCAAAGAAGACCTACAAATGGTCTACAGATACAAGAAAAGATGCTTAACCTCACTGTTTATAAGGGAAATGCAAATAAAAGTCACAATATCACCCACCTCACCTCTGTTAAGATGGTTATTACATCCACTGAGCCAAGCCAGCAAGGATCATGACCCCATACTTTTAAAACTTCCAACTCCATTATCACATTAGGACACTTTGGTTAGGCATTCCTTAGAGGCATTTAGGAAGGGGATAATTATGGAGAGCTGGTGAAGACTAGTGTCTGGGAATGCAGTTATGTGTCAGCACAGTTTCTGTTTAGTGTAAGCATCTCCCAGAAGGCCTAGTCTTCTAACCCGCTTTATTCAGGAATGAGCTGCATCTCTGGGGACACTTCATTCCCTCCAGCTAGGCAGCCACACATTGTTGAAAACCACTTGCATTTCTAATCATGGGAGGGAATACTCCATCCTTGGCCCAGGGTCAGTCCTTATATTTTATGTCTTTTATCTGCCTGCATATTTATATACTGTGGACTCCTGTGTTAAACCTTACTGTTTCCACTCAGTCTCTCACCTATAGTTGGTAATTGCTAATCTTTCAAGTCCTGTAAATCTAGTATCTTGAGCTTGATCCTAAGTCCTTGATAACATTACTTACTTAATTCCTTTATTTGGAAATTGGTATAAAAATATGTCATGCAAATTGTAATCAAGTAAGTATGTAAATATGTTTTGTGAACTGTTTCAACTATAAGGTAAGATTTCTATATCAGTTAAGATTGGATGACTGCTGTAACAAACACATGCTAAGATTTAATTGACCTAAAACAGTATAAGCTTATGTCTCATTTATGTAAGTCTAGACTGGGTTCAACTGGTAGGGGAGGTAGTCTGCTGCAGTTATTCAGTGGCTCAGGTTGCTGCCATTTCTACCATCCATAAATAGCTACCTGAGTTCCCCTAGGTACTAGCACTTCCCTGTCAAGTGGTGCATGAGCACTGAGAATCACTTGGGAGGTTTTATGGACTAGGCCTAGAAATGACATGCCTTATTTTCACTGATTTCTATTGGCTAGAACTTGGTCACATGGATGCATGTAACTGAAAGAGAGGCCGGGAAATGTAGATTTCTTGTATGCCCAAGAAGAAGAAAAACTACTCTGATGATATGCTAGCACCACAAAGTTAAAGCTCTCTATTTCCCAGATCACCTTAAATATTCTAGTATGTGTATATATATATATATATATATATATATATATATATATATATATACTAGAGTCCTGGTACACAAAATGCCTGCACTGGGGTGGGGAATTCCTTAGCCCAGGCTGCCCCTCTCACAGTCTGGGAGCCATCAGGGGATATCCTACTGATGGCTTAGGCCCACGCCCCATGGGGAGCGGACCCCCACCCCTGTGTGTGTCTGCTGGGGTTGGGGAGTGCTCTGAACTGTGATGGTTGTGACTGTTAAGGCGTCCCATACAAATTTGCATATTACCTCTTTATATATATAGATCATTTATACTCAAGTTGATTTGAAAATGAGGTCTAGTTAATATGAATAAATTGTTTGATAAATAGCTTGGCTGAAGAGGAGTAAAAATAGAATACTAAGAAAAGGGTTAGAAGCTGTTACCTGACAAGTGGTAGTGAGCAGTTGGTAGTGGGACAGGAGGGAGGGAAGGTGTGGATAGGAAGTCTGTGGATAAGCCTGTTTGATGGACAAAAGATAATAGAATATGTTTGTGTGTGTGTGTGTTTTTTTAAGACATACAGAAATGGCTTAAAGGAACAGTGAGTAAGTAAAAGCAAAAGTAATGGACTTCAAAAAAGCAAATGATAATGAAAGAAACAGTCAAAGCTATACACTGTGTTGTTGTTGTTTTTTTTAAATGACAAAACATAATATCTTCCCTTACCAAGGAACATAGTGTGCCCACCATTAAACCAACTTTGATAAGACACCTTTTGGTGTGTGTTGGGGTGTGTGTGGTGGGGGCCTGGAAAGGGAGGAAGAGAATACTCCTTTATTGTAAAAGATAACAAAAGTACCCCATTTAAAATTATCTTAAAAACCATTTTCTTCAAAATTTCAGCCATGCAATAAGCTTACTCACATTTTTACAAGATCAAACTTATGCTAATGATGCACTTCTTTTGATCCTTCTTTAGAAGGACAGAGGCAGAAATTTCAGGCCATTACAAATAAATGTACAGCATTTATTCTAAGATTGATAAAAGATAAGATAATAAGTATATGATCATACCTTAAAGCCAAGTTTATGGTACCAAACCAAAAAGGAAATAAAATAGATGGGAGTCAGGTGTCATGGCATCCAACCTCAGTTCTTGTGCTAAATAACTGTATGAAATTGAATAATATTTCCCCTAATGTCTTCTCTCATTTTTTAAATGAAGAAAATTGTAACACTTCTGAAGAGTTCATAAAGTATCAAGCATGTTAATTCAGTAATCCTATTAGGTATTTCAAACAATTTTATATGCCTTTGATGCCCCACATCCCTCCAACCTATCTCTGATTTCTGCTGCCACTTTGGTGAAGTTTTGTGTGCATGAAGAGATTTTCTTCATCTATTTCTCCTATTCTGCCTCCATGGCTGTGATCATTTACAAGATCAGCATGAAAGTGTGGGGGACAAATGCCCCAGCCTCCTATCATTTGGAGCAACATTTCTAGAAATTATTCTGGACTCTTCTCAGAAGCACTGGTAAATCAAGAACTTATTACCAAGAACAGCAAACTCAATAATAGACCCTTATGCTCTTGGCTTTGCCTCCTTCTTAGCCTCATTCTTTTTACTGTGGTCATGTCCCAAAGAAGCTACCTGCACCCAACTTCTTTGCTCGGGCTCTACTTTTAGAGAAACCCATTCTAAAGAGAGTATATTTGAAGAATTTCATTTTCTTTTATCTAAGGAAACTGAGACTAAGTCCAAAATCACACAGCCAATAAATGATGATGCCACAATGGCAAACTTAAAGCTATGCCTCTATGCCGCACCATTCCAAATAATCTATAAATTGTTTGTTTGTTTGTTTGTTTGTTTTTTCAGTTCTAATAATTTTGTATTATATACAGATTCAAATTCATTTTTTTCTTCTTTCAAGTATATTTTCAACATCATTCATTGAGCAGCTAATACCCTGACAAGTATAAATGGTTAAAAACATGACACTATGTTCTGAATAAATTCACTGTTTAGAACAGAAAACAGTAGCACACATATTTGAATATTTAATAGCAACTGCAATGGCCTATTTTTTTAATATATTTTTATTAGTCTGCTGGGACAGTGCCAGCATTCTCAGAATTTCCAGCATAAACTGAAGGGCAGCCGATTCCTATAAACTGAAAGTAGGTATCTTAACCTTTCCTCCTGATGTCAACAGCAAAAAAAAAAAAAGATATTGGATAGGAAATCCTCTGAGATTTATACCCTGATTTAAACACTGACCTTGCCCCAACTATTATTTGTGCTTTTCTATATTTGCTCCATACTGAGAGATGAAAGGACATGAGAAGTATCACCAATGGCATTTTGTTACAGGAAAAGCAGTTTGTAAATATCATTTGAAACACTCTAATCTCAATCAGGTGTAATTTATCACGGCCATCATCAGCCTGTTGTTGTTGGAAAGCCCCTGTGTCATTTTCTGAGATAGTGAAATAAAAATACCCATCGTCAGCACCTTTTTGGGTTCATTTAAAAATACATGACCACTCATAAAACAGACCCTATTGGTTTCAGTGTTGTTTCTCTATAATGTAAAGTACTATATTGGGTGTGTTTTTCATGTATGCTTATAATACTGAATAGTTTTCAAATGACTGGCTAAGGAAATTAGCTTTTATGACTCTGGTATGTGTTACCATAATAAGTCAAGAAAGGTGGTCTTAAATTTATTGGTCTCAACATATTTCAACATAACTTGTATATATCTTCATTGCTCACTCACTGCTTTCCTAAATCTATTTTTCAAGCCAATAGATGGAGTATTATTTTTGTTTCTTGGTCACTCATTTTGCTTCATGTTACTGCCTTATTCTAGTCATCTCTCTTTCAAACAATAAGTTGTGCATCTAGTTTGTTACCCCTAGGCAACTTCAAGCGTTTCTTTGTCCTATTGTTTTCCCCTTCACCAAGGTCATTGTTAAAATCTGAGACATTATTTTTCTCCTGGATGAAGTTCCTAAGTCCCCCTCTTTCTGGCTCCCTTTCATCTGTTAGAGTGTTCTCTGGCTTCCTTGAAGTGGCAACAGCTGGAGGAAGGTGGGTGCAGACAGGAGCAGCCATTCATAAGAGAGCCAGGTTACTTTTTTGAGAGGCTTTTATTTATTGAATCATTAGCTGAGAAAAATAATACTCTTCCATAGTGAATTCTCTTTCTTTCTTTTTTTCTTTTACATGTATCTCTAATATGGAATTAAAGTGATCATGGAACAAAGCCTATAAAAGACTAGAATAATATGATTCCCATATTTTATTTATTTATATCCCCACCAATTTCCAAAAGGATTTCATGAAGCTTACAATAAAAGCTGAATGTGCATAGGGTATTTAAAAGAAGGATGAACGACCAAACACTGCATAAATATTGCCATATCCTTCATCTTTACCACCTGGAGGAACCTGAAAACTCAAAAAAAAAAAAATAGATTCTGAAAGCACACATCCTGAAGTCAGGCAGCTACACATAGTGGGCACAGCTGATTGGTTAGCAATGGATCAAAATATATCTACAGTCAGAAACAAATCTACCACAAAGAAATTTGGCACCGTGTGAGATCTGTGGGTTGAGAAAGAGAAACAGGTAATATCATAAAAGCAGAAATAGCCAGGGAGAACTAACATTTGGAACAACCTGTAAGGAGCCCTCGACTCAAAAACATTCATTCCCTTTCCTCTCACATGCACACTGCTTGTCATTTTTTCCCCTAGCATTGTAATAGTAGCTGATATTCCAGAATAGGGGTTCAGTGAGATTAATATGTACCACCTTTAAAATGCTAATAATTAAGGATTGTTTAATAATTATCAGTTATATAAAAATCTTAGTAGACTCCATAGGCAGCAAAATAACAGACATAAGTCATAGCAATATCTTTACCAATACAGCTTCTAGGGCAATGGAAACTAAGGAGAAAATAAACAAATGGGACTTTTATCAAAATAAAAGCTTCAGCACAGCAAAAGAAACCATCAACAAAACAAGAAAGCCCACTGCATAGAGAACATCTCAGATAAGGGTTTAATCTCCAAAATTTACAGGGAACTCATTCAACTTAACAAAAGGAAGATAAACAATCCAATCAAAAAATGACCTAAATATAGACTTTTCAAAAGAGAATATAAGAAGGCTAAGAGACATATGAAAACATGCTCAAAGTCACTAATAATCTGAGAGATGCAAATCAAAACAACAATGAGGTACCATCTCACACCTGTCAGAATGGCTATCATCAACAAATCTACAAGCAACAAGTGCTAGAGAGGATGTAGAGAAAAAGGAACCCTTGTGCACTGCTGGTGGGTATGCAGTCTGTGCAGCCACTGGAGAACAGTATGGCGTTTCCTCAAAAAATTAAAAATGGAATTCCCATTTGACCCAGTGATCCCACTTCTAGGAATATATCCCAAGAAACTAGAAACACCAATCAGAAAGAATATATGCACCCTATGTTCATAGCAGCACAATTTACCGTAGCTAAGATTTGCAAACAGCCTAAGTGCCCATTAGCAGATGAGTGGATTTGAAAACTGTGGTACATCTACACAATGAAATTCTACACTGCTGTAAAAAAGAAGGAATTCTTACCATTTACAACAGCATGGATAGAACTGGAGAGCATTACACTAAGCATAATAAGCCAGTCAGAGAAAGATAAATATCACATGATATCACTTATTTGTGGAATATAATGAACAACATAAACTGATGAACAAAAATAGAACCAGAGACATAGAAGCATTGAACAGACTGTACAACCTATAAGTATAGGTGGAGGGTGAGGGGGTAGGAGATCAACCAAAGGACTTGTATGCATGCATATGAGGAAAACAAATGCACAAAGACAGTAAGGGAGCAAGGGTTTGTGCTTGGGGGAGGGGGTGGCAAGGGAGAGGTCAATGGGGGATAAAAGAAGACTCATGTTAATACTTTAAACAATAAAGAACTAAAAAATAATAATTATCAGCCATTTACACCGTTATCTCAGTTGTTTACTTATATTTCAAATGGAGAGAAGTTCATGTTTTCTAATGAAGATAGGGAGCTTCCTTCCAAAGTCCCACTAAAATGCCAACTCCTCCAAGGGTGGGAGTAGGAGCAGTTAAGCAGAGAACTTGGAGTTAAGTAACTTTGGAACATACCT
The DNA here is from genome assembly GCF_014108245.1 of Pipistrellus kuhlii. Lineage (NCBI taxonomy): Eukaryota > Metazoa > Chordata > Mammalia > Chiroptera > Vespertilionidae > Pipistrellus > Pipistrellus kuhlii. The sequence goes on from NW_023425551.1 coordinate 62,168,285, forward strand.
CACTTTCTCCTTCCTGGATTCAACCCAACATGTTACATCAGAATAGTCCAGAATGACCCTGGTCATTGGTCCTCCTTTTAAACATAAACAAAAATATACAAACATATTACATAATACACAAATATGATACATATTTGCAAACAGCCTAAGTGTCCATCAGCAGATGAGTATATTAAAAACCTGTGGGGGGTATGTGTGTGTGTGTGTGTGTGTGTGTGTGTGTATATATATATATATATATATATATATATATATATATATATAATAAAAGCCTAATATACTAAGTGTCTGGTCATCCAATCAAAGCATAATATGCTAATGATATGCTAAAGCTACTCAACTACTCACTATGACATGCACTGACCACCAGGAGGAAGACACTCCAACTGGTAGGTTAGCTTGCTGCTGTAGTTTGTCTGATTGGGACTGAACGAGATGGACCAAACATGCCCTGGAGCCTTCCCATGGTCCCATACCAGCTGGCTAACCTCCCATGTCCCTCCCTGGCCCCAATCATGCACTGGTGGCCTGCTTGGCCTGTGCTCTCTTGCAATCTGGGACCCCTTAGGAGATGTTGCAGAGCTGGTTTCAGCCCGATCCTGCAGGCCAGACCGAGGAACCCCCACTGGTGCACAAATTCATGCACCAGGCCTCTGGTATCTATATATATCTTATCTAATAAAGAGGTAATATGCAAATTGACCATCACTGCAACACACAAGATGGCTGCCCCCATGTGGACACAAGATGGCCAGAAGGGGAGGGAAGTTGTGGGTGATCAGGCCAGCAGTGGAGGGAAGTTGGGGGGGACCAGGCCTGCAGGAGAAGGCAGTTGGGGGAAAGTTGGCCTGTAGGGGAAGACAGTTAGGGGTGACCAGGCTAGCAGGAGAGGGCAGTTAGGAGCAATTGGGCTGGCAGAGGAGCAGTTAGTTGTTGATCAGGCTGGCAGGGGAGTGGTTAGAAAGTGATCAGGCTGAAAGGCAGAATCAGTTAGGGGCAATCAGGCAGGCAGGCAGCCAGGCAGGTGAGTGGTTAAGAGCCAGCAGTCCCAGATTGGAGAAGGTGCAGGATAGGCTGAGGGACACCTCACCCTCCATGCACAAATTTACTGCACATGGCCTCTAGTATTTAATAAGTCACTACTGTTTGGCATGAATTCAGGTCCTTTGTAACCTGACCTCATATTTCTAGGATTTTGTTTATCATCATGTTCCATCACACATAAGGTACCAGTGATTATCAAAGTGTAGTCCCGAAAGCAGCAGCATCAGGACTGGGGATACATGAGAAGTTCAAATTCTCAAGCTCCATCCCAGATGTAAAGAATCAGAAGCTCTGACTGAGTATCCCTGTGTTTAAACAAGCCTTCCAGGTGATTCTGATGCAGATAAAATTTGAGACCCAGGTCCCTGCTCCATTCACTGTTATCCAAATTCACCTTATTTTTGTTTGTCTTTGCTTCTGCTAATGGTCTTTCCTCTGGCCTGAATTATTATTTTTTTTTCCAATCTCCTACCTGTTGAAACACTAGTTACCTTCCAAAGTCTCACTAAAATGCCAACTCCTCTAAGAAGGGCTCATGTGTATATGGAGCTCAATGATTATCGAGATATTAAGAAAGGTGCCTAGTCAGTGCCAGTAACACAGTCACCATTCAATTGATTGGCTGTATACCATGCTCTTCCCAGTAACAGAAAAGCCACAAGTTGTGTGTTAGATATTATTTACAGAGGCAATGTTAAGGTCCATTTCTAAAAGCTGCCTGCCTGTCGTTCAGTCTAACATGGTATTGACCCTTTTTACTTTAGATTTGTTGTAGGCCCACCCAGGTGCTGTTCTCCATCATTCTGAAATTTTTACAACAGTGGTTCACAAACACTCCCTGCTGAGCCCCATTCCCAGAATTCCTGTTGCAGTAGCCCCAAACTTAGGCATTTCTACAAGTCCTCAGAAGCTGTTGATGCTCCCGGAAGGACATACTGAGAATCAGTGCTATAGAATAAAACCTAATAAAGTACATGTTCAAACTGACCTGATCATATAATTCAGCCAAAGCATTTTAAAAAATATAGGAATTCACCACTTTTAGAGAATCTGATTCAGTTAGTTTGGGCTGGAAGCAGAACTTTGTGTGTTTAATAAAGTGCCACAGGATTCTGATGATGAAGAATGTTTGAGAAACACCACTATATGCAGTAGTAGGATATGAAGTTTCCTACTTCTGCCTTTATATAATCATTTTTTAAAAAGCACAGTTCTTTTATTATTTTAATTTTTCCACTCTGATTTTTCAATCTCACTAAGGTCTGAGGCATTTAATACTCAAGACTGAATATAGCTCGCATTGGGGTAAATGTTTGGGGGAGGTACACAAAGGGAAGTGTTATTGACTGGACTGGATGTTCAAAATCTCCACTCCTCCCATACATCTTCATCTTGTTTATGACAATGAAGACATTAATTAACTTTCACCACAGAAGTAAAAAAATTAAATGGTCTGGAAATTAGCAGAAGTTGCAATTCAATTATCACACACACACACACACACACACACACACACACCCACACACAAACATATATACTGCTGACCTGATGATGTTCAGCAATCTCAAAGTACTGGCTGCAGAAGGACCTATATCCCTTCAGCAGAATCATTAGGTGGTCAGTTTTCTGCTCAGAAACTGGGAATTAAGTCACCTTTCTCTAACTGACTTCATCTAATGCTCTGAGTCATGCATCCAGTCATACTTTCCTTGAGCTCTTTATTGCTCTGTGGCAGTGCCTTCTAACTCTCCCACAGCCTCACCTTTTGAAGGTACAATTCATTTCATTGATTCTCATTGCTACCAAACATGGACTGCGACTTTCCTGCTTGGGGTAGGGCGATCCTCACTCACCCCAGCTCAACATGGCTCCATAGTCAAGTCCTAATTTTCTCTGGGGGTAAGTTATATGAAATGTCACTCTAAGTACCACTTTTATTGTTAAAATATTGTTGGTTGCTTAATTGCCAATAAAATTAAGAGTTTGATATAAAGAATTAGAAGTTGCCTGCATAGAAATAATACTAAAAGCAACACAAGCCCATTAAGGAACATTTGAAAGTGTTGTTCATATTTCAGTCAGCTATTGCCACAAGGAAGCTCAAAATTCAGTGACTTAAATGGAAAGCGTTCATCTCTCACTCACAGATCTGTGGATTGGCTTCAATCGGACAGGGCTGGACTTTAGGCTTCAGGCCTCAGGATGGATTCAGAGCTGCTCCTCATGTCCTTTATCTGTTAGGACCAGCAGCGACCCAAAGCACGTTTTTCTTGAAGTGAATGGTATGGGTGCAAAAGCCAAGTCAAACCATATAAGCATACTCAAAACTGCTGCTTGTGTCGCATTTGTTAAAACCCCTTTTGCCAAAACCAGGTACATATCTGGCATAATCTAAAAAATAACACTTTGTTTCTTTATTCCATAAAAATCACTAATTTGTAATAATATAATTGCCCTTCACCCCTACTAAAATTTATTTCAACAGTATCTATCATGTAGCTTCTTAGATAACTAAAAAAAATGCATTCAATTCATGAAGTACAAGTACTGCCACAAACATGCATATTCATGCAAATATCATATTATCTATATTTTATTAAGAAAGAATGACTTTGCCTAGCTGGTTTGGCTCAGTGGATAGAGCGTCAGCCTGCAGACTGAAGGGCCAGGGTTTGATTCTGGTAAAGGGCACATGTCCGGGTTGTGGGCTTGATCCCCAGTGGAAGGCATGCAGGAGGCAGATGATCAATTCTCTCTCATCATTGATGTTTCTCTCTCCCTCTCTCTTCCTCTCTGAAATCAATAAAAATATATTTGAAAACAAAAAAGAATGACTTTAATTGTAAATAATCAAGACTATGACTAACCATATCATGAATTACAAAGACATTTATTGTTTACTAAACAAGAAATATAGACATAGGCTTTCCATTACTGATTTAGCAGCTCAACATGGGCCCAGAGACTTCATTTTTTCTGTTCTGCTATCCTCTACGTCTTGACTTTTTGTCATCAGCCTTGTGCCCTCCTGCCCACAAGTGGAGGCTTTAGCTCCAGCTATTAAACCCTTGTTCTGGTAGTTAAATCAGGAAACAGCGCACATTATGGAGGCAATATAGGCCTTCTTCTCAGACTGGTCTCTTCTTTTATTAAGGAATATAAAGTTTTCTAGATTCTTCCATCCTTTTCCTTTGATGTCACATTAACCTAAATTTGGTCCACAATCACCCTTAGAGAAGTTGATTTAACCCACTTTTCTAAGTCCAACTAAGTTTCTACACCCAATTTCAATGCATGTGTGGAGGAGAGGATGGTGATTACCACACCACCAAGAAATTCTCCAATACCCGTTGGGTAGCCTACAATTCAATTCTAGTCTGCTACAATCTACGTGAAGATAGCATCAGGTTCCACAGGTCAAGGACTCCCTCCTAAAAGAACTTCCCATCCCCCTTTCCCAACTTCAGGCATCAGTCTCAAGCCCAAGTTGTCACGTCACCTAAGCTTCTGTAGATCAGAAGTTCGAAAAGTCCCCTTCTTGGGTTCAATTCATTTGCTAGAATAGCTCACAGAACTTAGAGAAACTTACTAAAAACTTACTTATTAGATTATCCATCCTATATAATAAAAGCATAGTATGCAAATTGTCCCCTCAACCAGAGTTCTTCTGGGAGTTCAACCAGGGGGCATGCTGGCTGGAGGAAAGGAGGGAGGCTCCAGCGTGTGGCAGCAGGTGGCCAAAGGAAGGAGGGAGTGCCTGGCTGGCAGCCAGCAGCCACTAGGGACCCTACCAGTGCACGAATTTCATGCACTGGGCCTCTAGTTTATTATTTAAAAGGGTGTGAAGCTTCCATGTTCTCTGAGTCCAGCACTTTACCCAGACTTCCACATGTTCAACATGGAAACTTTCTGAACCCCAGCCTTTTGGGTTTTTATGGAGACTTCACTAAAGAGACATGGTTGATTAAATCATTGATTGTTGATGACTGAACTCATTCTCCAGCCCTCTTTCCCTTCCAGGATGTCAGGGAGATGAGATTGAAAATTCCAGCCCTCTAATCATGGTTGATTCTCCTGGCAACCAGCCCGCATCCTTAGGTGCTATCCAAAAGTTGTTTCATTACCATAACAAAAGCACTTCTATTTTTTTCATCACTTAGAAAATTTTAAGGGTTTTAGAAGCTCTGTGCTAGAAAAGGGACAAAGACTAAATATCTATTTCTTATTATAAATCACAATATCACACCAAGAACTCTTACAGCAATTTCTGCTACATATATTTCAACTTGTGTGGTTCCCCCCCCCCCCCAGATTATGTCATAAATATTCACATGGGGGGAAATATATGCAATTTTATAATTTTACTTTTTTTCCCCTTTATGGTATTTAATTAAATTGATGTACTACATTTTATATTATTTCTTGTTTTTCTTTTGGATATTTTGTTTGTTTTGTTGAAAATGATGCTGTGTGAGTTTAGGTTGAGGATAATATCCTAAAAATATAACTGCTGAGTAAAGGCTGTGAGCATTTTAAAAATCTGAATAATACTGCCAAATTACCAAACACAGCATTGTATCAGTTTATATAGTAATCAATAGTTTATGAGACTATTTGTTTCCACACATTCATCAATATTAGATAGTAGCGGCCAAGTGCACGAAATTTGTGCATAGGCAGGGTCTCTAGGTCAGGCCGGTGATCAGGGCTGATTGGGATCTTTAAGCTGCTGGCCAGGGCCTTTGTTCATTCTGTGCCACCCCCTGATAGTCAGTGCATGTCATAGTGAGCGATCGAATTCCCATTTGAACTCCTGCGGGGACACTTTGCATATTAGCCTTTTACATGTATAAATTAATTTTTTTGAGTATTTGCCAATGGTAGATGAAAAGGTATACTGTTGTCCTAATTTGCATTTCTTTAATTATAATGTTCATGAATCCTCTTTCAGTAAGGTTTTAATTTTTCTGTGGATTGTTACACTTTTCTGTTTTTATACTATAATGTCTACTAGTGTTCTTACTAGTACATAGCCAACTGTTAGACTATCGTAGAAATTAGTCCTCTGATTGTAATACAGGCGTCCAACTCTTTTGAAAGTTTGCTTTACAACACTTAGCTTTTATGACGGACCTACATTGCTATCTGTTTTCACTAAGCAAAAAGAAAATCCAAGAGGATTTGCTTTTACAAAAAAAGGCAGTAAGTGAAAATTGCATTCAGTGTTTGTTTTGCAGTGAATCTTTGTAGAGGCAGCATGCACTCCCATCAGTGAGCCTGGCTTGCCAACCTCCTTCCTGGAAACTACACTCAGTGTCTCAGCAATAAGCCACCAGGATCCAAACCAGATTACACATTGAATTTAGGTGATGTGTCTTCTCTTTTCTTTAATCTAAAACAGTTTCTCGGCCATTCTTTGTCTTTCATGATATTGTTCTAGAAAACAAACAAACAAACAAAAACCCACAACCAATTAAGAGACTTACTTTGCACTCTCAAAAATGTCCTAATTTAGACAATATATTATTAGATGTCACCTTATTCAAAAGTGTTGGGAGAAGATGCTCCATGAATATAGATTGTCATGTTTCTGCTTGACTTGAGCTTTCTGAGCAAAGAGTACTGGCACTTGGATTAAACATGATTCAACAGCAATTCCAAGACAGAGACTTCTAGTCTCCCACCTCCCACTAATCTACACTCCAGGTTAGTGGCCTTTTCCTCTTCTGTCTAGAGAGGATTTGTTTACATTCCAGAACAAAGATCCTTTTTCCATGGGGAAGGTGATCAGCCACCCCATATAAGCTCCAAGTTTCCTATTATATTTCAGTGTTCCCCTCCTGTAGGCAAAGTCTGGCTCTCACGTAACGACCTGCAGGGATTTGGGACAAGAAATTAGCACAAAAGGTTCAGTGAGTAAAAGTTCTGCCCTGATCCAGAGGTCTCATGTTTCTGTGGCATGTTAACTCCTTAGCTTGCAAATAGGATAACACTCCAGACCCTTCAGAGTTTCACTCTTAATTTGTCATTAGCATTTAATCTAAAAAGTCATAAGGGACACTAAGGGTAAAGGCCTGATATCTGATCACTAAGAATCTACAATCTAATGCAGGAAACAGTCCTGAATTAAAATAATAAGGAGGAAAATAGAGTATGTACAATGGTTAAAAACTGGGCTTTTCAAAGAATGCAGAGAAAAGAGCGACCAATTGCTATGGAGAAGAATGAGGCATGGCTTCCAAGAGTCTGAGACATGGAGGTTGAACAACTGATGATAGTAAAAGAGCTTCAGTCATTTTCACAAAACCATGAAGACATACCGTCTGACTTAGTACTCTTTTTTCCAACTCTCAGTGAATTTTTACTTACATTAACTATATTCCACAGTTGATTAATAAAGAGTCAGAATGGGAAAGTAAAAATGAGCCAGGTAAATCTCTCTGTCTCAGAGAAAAGTAGTTTGTGTGCATAGTATATGATGGTGCTTGCAAATATTAACTCAAGTATTTTAATTTTAATACCTGTGTAACATATTATTCCTAATATATCACTTTGCATATATATACATTTTAAATTAATGAAATGTTTACATATGCTTTGAAAAATATATGTCCTTAATTTGTATGTATATAATGCCACAATTGCACAATAGTTGGAAAACAATTTGTATTTTAGTCATAGGTTTAAAAAATAGGCATATTTCAGACAGTTAAGTCCCCAGAAACATCTATATTTTGAAAAAGATATATCATCTTACAATGTAAGAAAATTGAGCCCTGGTTTCAGATATGAAAAGCTAATTAAAAATTTCATTACATAGAGATTATAATACAATGATGGACAAGAAAACTGTTTCATATATACATATATGGAAGAAGAAATGAATAATAAATTCAGATAAGCAAGTTCAGCATGGAGCAACTAAATGAAATCATTAAAATAAATTCTGATGTGCATACAATATTCTAATGTCAGTGTCAGGTAAGATATTATTACATCTCATTTTTCAGCTATAGAAAAATTAATTTTAGACAACTGTCAATTTAAATACAATTACCGTATTTTCCAACCCCCTCATTTTACAGTTAAAACATAGGTTTAGGCCTATATTCGCTGTATAAGACTACCCCCACTTCTGAGGCAACACCAGTTCTTTTTTTAATAGACCACCTCTCTGACTCTGGCCAATCTGAGCAGGCTTTTTACTAGAACACAGTGTAGCTTCGGGTACAGAACATGTACACTGTGTTCTAGTAAGAGTGTTCTAGTGAGACTAGATAATATAGGCATGCTGTTTATATAGCTTTGCCAGGAAGCTGCCATTAAGTCTGTTTTCCGTAGATCCCTGGGGAAAGGGCCTGGACAACAGACACATGCCCTGTAAGGTCTGGGTAACTTGGGAAGATATTTATCAATCACATCTGGGAACAAGTCAGAGGCCAGAATAGGTGTGGCTACTGCAAAAAGGGAAAAAAAAAAAAAAAAAAAAAAGAAAAAGAAAAAATATATATATTTAACCCCCTGAACAAAGGTAGTTCTCTCTCTTGCTCTCTTGCCCTTGTGCTCTCGGCTCTCTTGCTCCCTTGGGACTCCTGTTGCAGGGGGCAGCTCTCCTGCATTCGCCCACGTGGCTCACGGCCATGTGGGACCCACACAATGGACTAATGGACTAAATCTAGCCTAATGCTACTTCAGACTCAGCTCCCCCATGGAACAGAAACTCTGGACACCAGCCCTGCTTTGGCTCTGATGAAGCCCCCCTACATGTTTTCCAAGACGGGTTTAAGGACAATGGGACTTTACAAACCGAGGGACATAACTCTACGCAAATAAAAACCATTCATTCTCTCCTGCGAGTCTCAGAAAATTCCTTTTCTAAAGATATAATTGCAAGAACTACCCCATTTCAACCTGTAACAGAGGAATCCCACAACCCAGTCCCCGGGCAACACTTTCCCCTGCATTGCCTAGTTTAATCATAAGAAACTTAAGAGATAGGCAAGGTCTTGTTCCTGCTGTTTATAGAAGAAGAAAATGAGACAGGCCTTGTAAAATGTGTAAGGTTACACGCAAAACCAGTGGCAGAAGCAAGGTGAAGAGCCAGGCCCTCTTAACTACTTGCCCATTGCTTTTCCCACTACCCCACTGTTCTATTTGTGTACTATGCAAAATCTTTGGCCTGGTTACATTAAAAGAATAGAACAAAATGAGAGAACAAAGGCTAAAATTTCTCCTATGACTTCAGTGTTTTTTCAAAAAGATAAGTTTTAGACAGTCAAATACCCAATTAACATTAAGATAATGAACTCAAATTTTATTAAATCGTCCTCCTTCTTCCTATCTTCTAGTGAAAATGTTAAGCAATTACATTTTTTTCCAAAGACGCAAAATTGGCCATTAAATAATTGGCCATTAAATAATTATTATTTCTCCTATTTGCAGGACAATGAGAACACTAAGTAAATATAAGATGGTTTGATAAATGTCTAATAAATAAATCAATTGAGTACACGTAAGGTATAAAATATTAATTAAAAACAAGTGTAAATTAATAATCATTATTATAGCTTATAATTCCATATGTATATTTAAGTTTATCAAGGTCGTGTTCATCAGAAAAATAATACAAATGGTTATTTCTACTTACTTTTACTTATTTTTTTATATTTTATTGATTTTTTACAGAGAGTAAGAGAGAGGGATAGGGAGTCAGAAACATCAATGAGAGAGAAACATCAATCAGCTGCCTCCTGCACACCCCCCACTGGGGATGTGCCTGCAACCAAGGCACAAGCCCCTGACCAGAATCGTCAGTCTGCAGGCCCTCAGTCTGCAGGCCGAGGCTCCATCCACTGAGCCAAACTGGTTTCGGCTCTACTTTTAATTCTAGTCCCCCTACAAATTATCTAAGGTCATACATAATAGGTCACTGATAGAATGTACTGAACAATGAGAAACCTCAGCAAATGCATTTTCCTCAATTCTATGCTGATATAAGTTAATATAAACATTTTTCAACTCACACAGAACACAAGTAGATTTTTTAAAATTTGCTATAGAGAAATGCACTGGCTGTAAAACAGAAGCAAATAAAAACTGTACAGCGTGGAAAATCTCTCTCAGTGAGCACTGTGAGCAACAGAGAAAAAAGAAGAAAAAGCAAAACTCCCAACTTCCTTTTACTTCTTTGTTTATTGTCTGTTTTAAAATTCCAAGGCGTGACTGCCTTACAATTACACCTTCTGGGAGATGTGCTGATGCGAAAACCTGCAGGATCCCAGGGCTGCTACCTGTCAGAGCTTGGATTTAAGTCAGCTGCAGGTTTTTCCCTTGAGCATTAGCACAAGAATGACTTGACTTTTGTATTTTCAATGGATGCAAATGTCAGCCTTATCACCAAGGAAGACATATGGTACCCAGTTCTGAAAGCTGAATTCTATCTCATAATGTGTTCAAATCTCCCGCTGAGATCAGAACTTGGTGCTGGGAGAGGCCCAGGTCACCATGCTGAGAGGGTTGCTTCAGTGCCCCACACGGTGCCTGGCCCTGCTGAAAATGTCAGTTTTCAGAACATGTCCCTTCAAGTTGCTGTTACAAAAGTGTGCATCTAAAATAAGTGCAGAGATGAGGCAGTAAACTAAACAAAGCATTTTTTGGCAAAGAAAATCATATAATGGAGGATGATCCAATTAATGTGAAAGTGTTTTCAGCCTTTCCCCCCATATTTCTTTGAAATGTGCAGGAGAAAATTGCTAGGACATAAACTGTAGTTAACATAATCTCCATTGGACTTCGACTGCTGTGCTTGGAAAGCTCCTGGGATTGTCTGGTTCTACAAAGGTGATAATGTGGCCTAAATCTTTCTTTCTACACAGTCCACTGTCAAAATGCCTACTGTGCTGGTGTCTTACATAACAGATTTATTTCCTTGCATTTCCGAAGGCTGGAAGTCCAAAATCAAGGTGTCCACAGGTTTGGTTTCTTCTGAGGTCTCACTCCTTGGCTTACAGATGCCACTTTTTCTTGCTGTGTTTTCACCTGGTCTTTCCTCTGTATATGCGCCTGCCTGGTATCTCTCTGGATGTTCTAATTTCCTCTTCTGACAAGGAGGATGCCAGTTTGATTGAAATACTAATAAGTCTTACCTGAAAGGGCCTCATTTTAACTTATTCACTACTTGAAAGGCCCCATGTCCAAATACAGTCAAATTCTGATATAGTGAGAGTTTAAGACTTCAAAATATACATTTTGGGAGGGCACAATTCAGCCCATAACACACATCAGGTTATATTATAAACTGGCTACTACTACAATTGATCCACAGGCAGCAGGCATGATCAATCTTCAGATTTATAAATCATGTTTCTGTTTTCATCCTGAGTATTAAGAAACTCAAAGATACAATTAGTGGTCTTTATACTAGTTTCCTAGTATAATTATTGCTTCCACTTCCTATGCCTACTTTTTTATGTAAGGTTTTTATTTTACTAATAGAAGCCCAGTACACAAAATTTGTGTACAGCTGTGTATGGGGAGGAGGTCCCTCAGCCCAGCCTGCACCATCTCCAATCCAGGATCCCTCTTGCAATCCAGAATCACTGGCTTTTAACTGCTCACCTGCCTGCTTGCCTGATGCCACTAACTGCTCCTCTGCCAGTCTGATGGCCCTAACTGCTCTCCCTTCCTGGCCTGATCCCCTTGCCAATCAGCTCTCCCTTCCTCTCTGCACCCTTTGACCACCAGCACAGATGTACTGAGAGCTCTCTGCCATGGCCCCTCCCCTGTCCTGATTGTCATTACATGATGGTGCCCCAGCCAATTTGCATATTCCTTTATTATTAGTATAGATATCTATTCCATAATGTTCTTAATTAGCAGACAATGGGTGTATAGTCTAGCTCCACTCATTGTATACTGTGAGATCCTGGCAAGCTCCTATGCTTGTTTTCTCATCTGTAAAATGGGCATAATAACAGTATATACCTCACTGATTTGTTGTTCCTGTCAAATGAGTTACTGCATGTAAAGCTCTTAGCACCAGACACATTATAGACACTACGTAAGTGATTATTATATGTAAGCTAATTTTATGCAGCACATCTATATAACATGGTTTTAATGTATGAATAAATAAATTTCTGACAGGTAATGTATTTTTACATTATGTATTTTTACAGGTAATGTACAATATTTTTAGAATACCACCTAAAACAACTTACATATACATACTTGCATTCACAAATTTGTAAAACTTACAGTTTATGAAATCTCATCCTCATTCCATACCTACAGTTCCTTTAAATTTCTTTGCTTTCTCACTTCACTTAGGATAAATGCACATTTTCTTACCACTAGAAACACCACAACTTTTCTGCTTTACCCCTCCATGCCTGTCTCCCGGGAGACTACAGAACTTATCACCTAACTCAACAAATACTGATTTCTATATCTCATGTGTGGAAGCACAAGCTTGAGACTCATGTTGTCATTACTCTCTCAAAGCCAGCAGGTTCCATTCCTCCTGCCGGATGCTCTGTGGATGCTTAACTGTCAGTATCCAAGATGATTTATATACTTTGGGATCTGTTTTTCATTTCATGTTGAGCTCTTCAGATCTGTGTCTGCAGAGATCATCTCCAGGCCTTTGGAGGATTTTCTGCTTTCGCCATTGCTGACTTCAGCTTTTTTTTTTTTTTTCTTGTTCCTGAGGCTGTGCTCCCTCCACAAAGCAAGTAGCCCAGACTTTATACTGTAATTTCCAGAATAGAACAAAGTCTACAGTAGATTCAGTGCAACTCACTACTGTACTTGTGATTACATCCCCTTGCTGCTCCTCTCAGTTCATTATTTTGCTTCTTAATTTACAGAGAATAAAAAATCAGAGAAGACCTTCCTTATTTTCCCAGAACCCAAACCACTAGCTTACATCTGGGCCCGAGGCCATTGCCCCAATTCTGTTACAATAAACTTCTAACACTCCCATCCACAGACCACTCCTCCACTGGTGCACTGCATCCCAGCCTTCCTTATATCATCTTTTCCCCCCTATCTCCTGGATCACTATTATCAAGAAACAAAACATAAAACCAAAAATCTTTCCTTCAACCCCAAATCATTGTCCAGTCACTACCTTGTTTCCCTACTTTCCTTTCTAGACGAATTTCTCTATAAATTTGTAATCCATGTCTCCAATTTCTCACCTCACATTTTCTCTGGAATTCAAACTATCAAGAATTAAAAATAATAATAATAATAATAATAATTCAACCTTAACAAAACTTGGGAACTGCTCATCTTAAAGCCATCAGTGACCTTGCTGTCATCTCCAAAGGTCTGTTCTGAGTCTTCTTACTTGACCTCTCAATAGCATTGAAAGGGGCTGACTAGCTGCTGCTCTTAGAACTTTCTTTACTTGGGCTATACAGTATGAACATCCTAAAAATATCATAAGCTTTAGAGTCAGGTAGATATGAACAAATTCTGTATTTTCTACACTGTAGTTATTTGACTTCAGCCAGATTATAGAGCCTCATTTTTTATATTCCTATAAAACAGAGATAATAATATTTTTTCTGTAGGATATAGTATTAAATATAGCATTAAAACATGATGGCTTAATTTCTGGTTCGTTGTGGGGACTCAATAAATACCATCATTAACATTATTATTATTGTTTTATTTATTTTCTGTTTCCACACTTCTGCTTATGTTTTTACATTTGTATAGTAAGTAATGTTTACCTAGGAACATTCTACTACAACCTTAAGACCAATCAATCTTTAATCTCGTCTCTTCCCTAAAACCTTCCTTGCATGCTTCTCAAAGAAAATGACCCCTCTTTCCTGTGAATCCTTAGTTACTAATTTTATCTATAACTAGAGGCCCACTGCAAAAATTCATGCACAGGTGGGGTCCCTCAGCCTAGCCAGCAATTGGGGCCAATCAGTGCAATGGGGGCTGGCCAGGGGGAAGTCTGCAGGAGATTGGCGAGCCATGGGAGGTTGGCTGTAGGAGTGCATGGACCACCAGGGGTCAGTGCATCATCATAGTGACCAGTCGACTGGTCATTTAGTCAACCATAACAGTCACTTAGGCTTTTATATATGTAGATTCCTAGAGTATCTATATTATATTACTGTTATTTATGAACATTTTTTTCTTTCTCTTACTACATTTTTAGTTCCCAGTGGGTAAGACTAGCTTTGTAGAAGGAATCAGCTAAAAGAATCCTGATAGGTTTCATAATTTGGGAATGTCTCAGACCTAAAAAAAAAAAAAAAATTTAAACACTTGACCAATATAATAATATTACATAACCATGAACCTATGAAAAAACATTTAGCGTAAAAGCAAACTTTATCCAACTGCTATTGGAAGCCAGTCTTTCTAGCCAAATCAAGTGCTTAAAAGGGCTATGTATGCCTGGAAAGGTCTTTGGCAATGCATAAATTTATCTTTGGAAAGATTCATAAGAAATTGTTGATAGTAACTGCTATGAATAGGGTTTAAAGATCCAGAAATGAAACTTTTCACCATACACCCTTTGTTCTGATGAGTTTTTGACAATGTATATGAATTATTTTTCCATTAACAAAAATTTGATTGAGAATAAATAGATGTATCACATTATTTTAGTAAGGACTTTGAGCAAATCTAAAACAAATGTATACCAGGAATGGGCATAAAGATGCATGAAGTCCATGAGAACACCTGGTGATTTCCCAGCTATCCACCACGCCACTTTACAGAGTCTAACCTCAAATTATCTTCAGAGTTTGAGTTCTAAACAAATTCAACAACTGTCTTTCATATTTTCCCCCACTTCTATGTTTTGCTTAGCCTGTTTTTTTTTTTCTACCAAGCATATTCTTTCTTCATATTTCCATATGCCCCAATTCTACAAATGGTATCAAGGCAAGTGTGGTAGATTGTTTCTAAAGATGGCCACCAACAAGTCTTCCTCTACACACACGATAGTCTCCTTCCTTTTGAAAAGGCTTACTCTTGTCATTTTTTTAACCAATAGAATGTGGCAGAAGTAAAACTTTGCCAGATCTGAGTCTAGGCCTGTCAGTTTTCATAATCACCTCCTTTGAATGCAGCAAACATGTAAAGAAATCTGATTGCCCTTCTAGACAGAGAGGCCATGAGTGAGGAGAAGCTCTGGAGAATTAGAGACTGTGAAGGGCTAGAGAGAAAAGCCAGCCAAGCCAACCACAGGATCCTCCTACCCAAGTCAAACAACCCTAGGCAGCATCACTTGAAGCAAAAACAAGCCATTCCTGTTGAGCCCTACTCAAATTGCAAATGAATGTTTGCTGTTTTTAAGCCCCTAAGTTTTAGAAATGATACCCTCAGATGGAAATGATCCAAACTGTATTAGTCTGCAAAATCCTATAGCATTCTTCATTTGTGTGTGTGTGTGTGTGTGTGTGTGTGTGACACATCACTTTCTATGCTTTGTAAAATAAAATCTCTCAGACTAAACTCTATGTAACATCCTTGAGATGAATTTTCTGTATCTTATTTATTTTTGCATTTCCCAGCCAGAACAATATTTTCTTGTTTAGGATTCAACAAATACATTAATACAGGAGTAACTGTGTGTATGCCAATCACACACATGAACTCTATATAATGCAGTTAAATAGGGATAATTCCCTCCTCACCCAAAGCAATCAATGTTTCTTTCAGCACCTTGGAGTATTGCTGCATCAACCAGCTCAGCACAAGGTGATATTGAACTATTCCTAATAGTATTGGTGTTTGCTGCATAACAGCTTGAGTTATTAAGATATAATCAACCATTAGATTTCATTTGATTGTTGTTTACCTTCCTGCATATACATATTAAAGCAAAATAATTTTAAAGAAAATGGTCCTGAGGTCCATTTTATACTCTTTACATATTTATAATCACTTTCCTGTGGGTTTTCACATTAGAATGGATGCTGTTTTCCCCCCAACAATGATGGCAACAGCAGACACTGGCTCCCAGGAGAGGTTTTTACATTCCATTGCATGATGTTGGCCTTGTAGCATGGAGGGAATAAAATAGAGATTCTACTGTGGTAAGGAAGAGAGTAGAACATGGGGCAAACATGGACAAGATGGAAAAATTCAGCACAAAGTTACAGGGACGATAGCCCAACTCCAGTCTGACCATGAGCATCTGTCAGCAGCAGAAGTCAGAGGAAAAGAGCAAAGGCAGAGCTTGAGGAGAACGGTCAGAGGACATGCTCAGTGCCAGGTACTCTGTGTCACTAATTGGGTATGTCAGTTATATGTAATGAGGGAAATGTGGAAGACAAAAGCTGAGCCCTAGCAACAAGCTGGCAGGATCCTCATAAGTGAAGCCAGGTCAAAGCTGGCCACCTGGGTCACAGGCCTGGACCTTCCATAGATGACAAGGTCTCTGAGTGAAGCCATACTGGACAGGCTGCTGTCTCCTCTGGAAAAGGAAGAGGAGGTAAAAAATTCAGCAAGCTAGCTTAACACACACACACACACACACACACACACACACACACACACACCAAAAAAAACATTCCAAAATAGAAAGTTTTTGTATCAAACTCCAGATCCCTCAGCCCTTTTGGCATGAAAAAAAAATATTACATTTTTGAGTATCACAATTTGTAATGATAATTATCATTTGTTTTCTATTACCATATCAATTCATATGATAGATAACATCTCATTTTCTGAATAAGAAAAGTGAGGTAATGAGAAAGAGAGTCACCTGCCCAGGATTCAAATATAGGTTTGTTGACACAAAGCCCAGGCTCATCCCACAAAACCTCCATCACCCTGAAAACTTTTATTGCTCTGCACAACGAAACCCCAAGGTGTTGGAATGTGGAATCCTGAAAGAGAGGAAGAAGTATTGCTACCAGAGTTTTGTGAAGCCTGAGGTAGGGACTGACATCTACATCAACATGAAAGATTTGCACCATAACATACTAAGTGAGGTGTACCGTGCCCAAAATGATGGCCTCTGAATTGAAGAGAAAAGGGAGAAAACAAGGACACCGAACACAACAAACAGCTTCATCAAGAAACACGTGCTGAAAAACACACACATGCAAACACACATACAAATCCCTTTTTACATCTGTTTCGGACTAGTGCTGGTTATAGAACCAGAAATGCATTTGTGTGTGTGTGTGTGTGTTGGACTCAATGTGTCTCCTCAAAATTCCTATGTGAAACCCTAACTCTTAATGTGGCTGTATATGCAGATAGGGCCTCTAAAGGAAGCAATTAAATATAAATGAGGTCATAAGGGTGAGGCTGTGATCTGATAGTTCTTTATTTGTGTGCACAAAGAAGAGATTATATGAGCACACAGCAAGATGGCAGCCAACTACTAGCCAAGAGAAGAGGCCTTCAGAATGAAATTTATATTGCCAACACCTTGATACTGGATTTCCCAGCCTCCAGAATGATGAGAAATAAATGTCTGTTGTTTAAATCACCCAGTGTGCAGCATTTTGTTAACAGCAGCTAGAACTGAGTCAGAGATATAATCATAAGACATTGAAAGAACTTGCTCAATTAACACAAAGGCTCCTTGTGTACATCAAACTGTTCATTTTTAAGTTCCCATTTTGGCTCCGATTTGCAATGATGTCGACAAGTATCTAAAATATGGATACTCTTTCTCCAGTTGGCATGGTATGTCATCCTGGGCCTTCAAAAAGTACTCATCTTCATTTCTTTTGACATATTACTACTCCTTCAGAAACCAGGTCTATATTAACTTCCCTCAGTGTTTAATATCTTGAACTTTGGAGTAAGATAACACTGGGTCCTACTAATCATGGTTCTGTCATGACTAGCTTTGCCTAAGCTCCTCAACTGATTTCCCTGCATTTAAAAAGAAACTGATGATACTGACCTCATTTTTGCCTTTCTATGTCACTGCTTCTCTTACTGGCATTATTGCTCCAACAAGAACAACTATATAAAGCACTATATAGTGAGGGTTTACTGTGTGCTTGCCAACTTTTCAAAGAGGCAGTATGCTTATCCCTCCTGTACAGATGAAAAGGTTTAGAGGTTAAGTATCTTAAATAATGCATCTTATAAGTTCTGAGAAACTAGGATAAATATCTAGGTTTGCAGGGTTTTTAAAAGGTGTATTCTTAACCAGCAGACAATTCCACTTATGATAATGGAATGAGCTAATATATGTAAAGTGCTTGGTGCAAGCCTGAGAGAGACTAGGAACTCTGTTAAGCATTACAGGAGCTATTTGTTCCCCCACAATGGGACCTTTTGCACCTTCCCCATATACTCCTTCACTCTTCTGTGCTCCCAAAGTACATATTTCTACATGTACATGTCTTATTCTTTCTGTACAAGTCTTTATTGAAGCTAATATTTTTGTTAAAATTCAGACCAGTGGTTCTAGAGAACAAGAACCCTACGAGAGCCTACTCTGCACTTCCATATTCACCACCCCACCTCACTCCTCCACCCAGACAGAGTTGTCATCTTTCTCCTCCTAAGACCCTATCTGGCTATAGGTATTTGTTTCATGCCTATATTATAACACCCATGACATCACAATTATTCCCTTTGATACCAGTCTTTATGACAAAGGCCATAACTTTATTATCTTTAATTTTACACTTTAAGTACCTTCCATAATGTAGGAACATAATATCAATGAATGAATGAGTTTATAAGTGAATATATAAATGTTATTAGATATCCTTATAGTGTCCTTTCTCTTGCATTTATTCAATAGTAACAAGTTATAAAAGCCCTAATCAGAAACCCATACCCCATGGCTCAAAGGTAAACTGGAATGAGATCAATCAGTATAAAACATTTATACAATATAACTGTAGCAACTTTTAAGATCCTCAGATGTGAAATGACAAACCACAGAGGATGTAACAAAAATATCTTTAATTTACACTTTACTTTTGATTTTTACAGTGATGCTATGGGTAATGAGTTCTTCTTTCCGTTTGGTCCATGATTAAACCAAAGTCTAGAAAAAATTTGCCCAAGGCCTGGATGGTGTTTCTCAGTGGTTAAAGCCTCAGCCTGCACTCTGAAGGGCTACAGGTTTGATTCCCGGACAAGGGCATTGTACCTTGGTTGTGGTTTTGCTCCTCACCCTTGGACTAGGCAGCACGTGTGGGAGGCAAACAGTAGATGTGTTATTTCTCTCTTTCTCCCCTTCTGATCCTCCCTTCTACTCTCTCTGAAGAGCAATGGAAAAAAAATCCTCAGATGAGGATTAACAAGAACAACTAAAAAGATTTATCTAAGGTTCTAGTCCAATTCTCTGATTTAAAGTCTGGATTTATGCATAAACTAATGCTACCTTTCTTTCTGAAAATGGACACCAAAATAAAATTTATTTAAGCTGAAAAGATAAATAATAAAAAAAAGGAAAAAGAAATTTTTTTTTTTAATTTTCTTTCTTTTAATTTAAGCTGTCCAGGTAAAGTAATAGAATTTATAATTGGGTGAATGGTAGTTTTGCAAACAAAAAAAATTTTTTTCTTCCATTCATCTATGGGATTTGAAAATGGATGCCTTGTGCCTTTATTAGCTAACTCTGCAGATGTCCTCATTAACATAGTCTGTGCTCAGGAGTGAATAAGCAGACACACATGACTACTTATTCTGAAACCTACAGAGTGGCTATTTAATAAAATAATAAAATCACTAAAAACTGCTCTCCAGGTGTGTTAAAAACAAACGAACAAAAACACCTCTGCATCTACCCATAATATTAACCTAATTTTGCATTCATGTTACTTCTAAAATAGCAATATAGATAAACTTATCTACACTAATAAAAGAGAAATATGTAAATTCACTGTCACTTCATGATGACCACTAGCCCATCAGGAGTGAGTATTCAAATTAACCCGACAAAGATGGCTGTTCCCCCTCTTCCTCCAGCCACTACAGGCCTCTAGGTAGCACACATGCAGGCACAGAGCAGCCAGGCGAAGTGGGATGCCTGCTATAAAGAAGAGGGCTGGGGGCAGAGGGAGCTATAGGAACGGCACTTTGGCTGGAGTGAAGATGGAAGGCGGCAGCCAGAGCGAAGACTTGGGTCCTGGGTGCCAGAGGAAAACCAGTGCTGGCAGCCAGGGGAAGGCTGGCCTGTTACACGAATCTTCATTCAACAGATCTCTAGTAGTATAGGAGAATACAAATTACCCAAAGGCATAAATGTTATTGAGTGGTAAATCTCATCTTCTAAAACTATTCTAGACCAAAACCATCTTGATATTTGGTAGCTGAAATTAAACTATATCTTAATTCCTCAAAACTCACTGTTAATGCAGCCCTAACTGGTTTGGCTCAGTGGATAGAGAGTTGGCCTGTGGACTCAAGGGTCTCAGGTTCGATTCTGGTCAAGGGCATATACCTTGGTTGTGGGCACATAACCAGTAGGGAGTGTGCAGGAGGCAGCTGATCAATGTTTCTCTCTCATCAATGTTTCTAACTCTCTATCCCTCTCCTTTTTTCTCTGTAAAAAAAAACAAAAAACAAAACCTCACTAATGCAGCTGAGACACAATGGCATTTGAATATTTTAAAATGGAGAACAATAATTCATTCCCTCATGAATTGTTTCCAAACAAATTAACCCAAAAGCCATTAATGAACGAGCTGTGCAATTAACCAATACTTTCAACCTGCTGATTTGGCAATTTAGAATGAAAAGAGAGATACAGGAAAGCTGAGAATACTATAGTGCACAATTGAATGTGGAGAACATTGCAGAGATAAAGCTCAATTTCAAAATCCATGGTATCAGAAAAAAAAGAAGCACTTTATACTACTATATAAGCAAATACAGTGTGCACACCTACAGAATGACCAACCACGTCCACATTTGGAATTCAAAATGAATGAGACCTAAAGATACATGTGGTGTGTGCTTGCCCCATCACAGTGGATTTGCCATGTTAATCAAAGAAGGTGACTATAATTTCCGTAATATTTTATTCCATGTTTCAAACCAAGAATTTGCTGCACCAAAACAGCATATTTCTGCCTATCTTGAGCATTTCTGTAACGGGCTGCTCCCAGTCTGAATCTCCATGTAAAACAATCTGTTTAGTGCTTCTGGGCTGCTAAGACCCTGTAAGCATGTATTGGATTTTGTTATTGTTGTTGGGTATTGCATTTCTCCCCTTTGAACTCATGCTCTGCTAAGAACTGCAGCTAAACCTACATGTGTAGAGATTAAAGCAGGCCTACTGTGGCTTTTAAACATCAAAAGGCCTACTTGTACATGACTCAAGTAAATTGCATGGTGCTGGGTGTATTTTTTTCCCTTCATGATAGAAAAACCTTCATTATTATTCTTGTTGTGACCACTCTCCTCTACTCTCCTGGCGATGGTAACACCCATTGAAGGTGATAAACACCTTGTTTCCAGAGACTATGTGCTCTAGTCCACAGCACAGGGGTTGGTGGGAAGCAAAGATGGGAGGGGAGAGAGAGAGGTAGGGAAGGACCTACAGGTCAGGGAGAGGGAAGGGAAATTTGAATTAATCAACTAAAGCTTTTCAGAAAAGGTCACATATGTGTCCTGACAGATAAAGATTGCCAAAACAGTTCTGTTCTGAATCCCAAAATCTGGTTATAAGAATGATCTGAATTTGATGCAGTTGCTCCATATTAAAGAAAAATTCCTGTGGAGATTGAGCCTTTGTTAGGGAGAAGAAACCACTGCTAAAATGCAGCTGCTTCAATCAGATATGATTTATTACTTAGCTTCAAGAAAAGAAAGCTCAAGTAATAAGAAGTAAAGAACCCTCATTCA
Organism: Pipistrellus kuhlii; assembly: GCF_014108245.1. NCBI lineage: Eukaryota > Metazoa > Chordata > Mammalia > Chiroptera > Vespertilionidae > Pipistrellus > Pipistrellus kuhlii. Next base: position 62,190,140 of record NW_023425551.1, read on the forward strand.
TTCTGACACAATCTTTGGAACTTTGAAGCTGAACCACAGAATCAGTGAGGTTGCTTCCTAATGAGGTCCCTGATGCTAGCAAACTTGAACCTGCATCTCTTCTCAGAAACCTTCATGTTCAGTTTCCCAGACAAAATGTAGTGAAGGATGTGTTCTGTGTACGATGGATGCTCAATAAATGCTGTTGACTTATATAGGTTTAGCAAAAATTGTTTCCTGCCCTAGCCGGGTGGCTCAGTTGGTTGAGAGCATTGACCCTTTGCACCAAAAAGGTTGCAGGTTTGTTCCCTAGTCAGGGCACAATACCTAGGTTGTGGGTTCTATTCCTGGTCAGGGTATGTACAGGAGGCAATAGATCGATGTTTCTTTCTCACACTGCGCTCGCTCGCGCTCTCTCTCTCTCTGTGTCTCTTTTCTTCTCACTCTAAAATCAATAAAAATGTTTAAAAATTTGATTCCTTTTAATCTAATAGAGGAAGGTCTAAAAATGTGAAGGCAAAATATATATTTTCCTATTGTTGAAATTCCCTGAGTATAAGCTCTTTGCAATTTGCACACAGTTGGCAGGACACCACTTTGAAGTCACTAAATTAAACTGCTTACAAAAATCAATTGTGTTCTTAATATTTCTGAGGTCTTTTTTTATTGTTATTATGTGCTCTGGATTTTCTATAATCCTGGTTTAGTCTTTCTAGTTTTCATATGATTCAGGGAGCTCAGAGTATTCTGACCTCATCTACTTATCTACCCACTGCTCTAGTTACTTACTTGTGTCAACTTCGTGCCTGAAGGAGGGAGATCAGGCCTGGCCTTCTCCCACACCGATCCTGCATTTGCTCTGCACACCTCAGGATTGCACAGAAGTTTGTTCCTTTATCCAAGCAGGTAAGTCTGATAAGCTTGGAATAAAACTGCATAGGCCTGTTTAGAATCGCAAGACTGAAAGAGGACAATAATATAACGTCAGAATACTGTTGCCTCAGGTTCCCTTAGGGCAGTGGTTGGCAAACTGCGGCTCTCATGCCACATGCAGCTCTTTGGCCCCTTGAGTGTGGCTCTTCCACAAAATACCACGGCCTGGGAAAGTCTATTTTGAGGAAGTGGTGTTACAAGAAGTTTAAGTTTAAAAAATTTGGCTCAAAAAAATTTTTCAATCATTGTACTGTTGCTATTTGGCTCTGTTGACTAATGACTCTGCCGACCACTGCCTTAGGGGAATAGTTTCTTGAAAATCGACACAAAACCACTTGAAGAGATAGATGAAGATGAAGGCAAACAAAAGTAGCCTTTTATTAGCATCTTCTCATGCACATACACTTAGCCAAAGCTTATTCCAACCCTCTATTAAAGGAAAATGGCCTACATGATCAGATCTTACCAGTCTATCTTTGAGAACCCTGATAAATGATCCACCTTATTCTCAAAGCCTCCAGCTGCAAGTTCTTACATATTTTCATGGTTTCAAGTTTCCCAATGCAATTAAGGTTGTTGTAGCAAATATGAACCACTGTATTCTGTCAAATGGTGATTTCCTAACTAGATTAAGGAAAACTTTGTCCTTATATGCCAACCACCACAAACATTTGTCCCAGGTCCTATCTTTCTTTGCAGCAATCAGAACCCACAGCTGTATCCAATATATTGAAAAAAAAATCACAGGAGAAGCAGTATCCAGAAACATATCTGCCATAGATTCTGAAACTCTTCCGGAAATGTACAAGGTGTAATTTTCCTACTGGAATCCTATTTTTTATGTTAATTAAACATATTCTAATTCATTGAGGCCAACAGACAAGAGGTTTCCTTAAACTGTCATACTACTACAGCAGAAACTATTATGTGGGTATGCTGCTGAATCACAAATTCTAGCTATTATGGGAAGAGCACTCCATTAAAGTCAGGCTATTTTTCGCCATTCATCTTTTTTAAAAATTGTGCAATATATTCGTCTCTATAAGGATTCATTTTTAAGCCTAACAGAAGTTGTTAAGATATCACTTACAGTACCATTTAAGTGCTCGCTGCTGAATCTGTAGTGTCTGAACACATGCTGAATTATGGTTCTGTCAAAGATGCACATCCAGCCAAAGGGCAGCCGGGGGAAGCGAGCCAGGAGAAAAGCGGGAAAAGTACCCCATCTGTATTCATTTGTTTGTTTCTACTTAAGTTGATTTTAATGTCAGAGTTTGCTTACACTTTTAAACTGCGCAACATATTTCAAAGAGACAGGCTCAATTTTCAAGTCAAACAGCAGATAATGGCATTGGGGATGCCTGCAACCACAGAGGAAATATACATAAAGAGGACAAAAATCAAGTTAAATATTTGTATAAGCAGCCAGATGGAAATGAGACTTCAAATGATCCACTTACTATCTGGAACTTGTCATATATATATATATATATATATATATATATATATATATATATATATATATATATATATATTAGGACCCTACCTGGTCATTAAAATCATACTGCATTACTGTTATCTCTATCATATATACTCATCAGTTCATAAGAAACCAAGATATTAGGTGATTTGCTGTAGGCTACAGAGCATAACAGTGCAAAGTTATGAAGGGCCCTGGTCAGAGGTGAACTAAAATATTTTGCTCACTTTGGAATCACGGAATTTATTAACTGCCCAAAATTTTGGAATTAGGATTCTGAGAGCCCAAAGAAAGTTTGCTTTAGAACTAAAGTTTGTGAGGCAAAAGCATGGTCTGTCTTACTACTTATTTATTACTTATATACTACTATGTCATTAGCATCTAGCATAAGGTCAGGTCATTGAATGAAAAAAAAAATGAATGAATCACAAAAAACAAATGGAAGCATCTGACCTATACAAACTTGATGAGCATATCCAGTTAGAGTTTTAAGTAAGAATTTAGAAAACTAAAAGATGTTCCCTAGTTTGTATTTTCCCTACTTAGTACATTTTTGTTTTTTGTATCTGTCTTGAAAGGGGACGGGGAGAACAGCACATATGAGAGAGAGGCTAAGTTGCAAATAGATTAAAAGCCATGAGACTTTATAACCAGACTTTGCAGTGTAACCTCTGAAAAAGCACAAACCTTCTAAGTTTCAGGCTCCAGAAGTCAGAGCAACCATGATATACCAAGGAGAGTCAGCAGAGTGAAAAATAATTAGGGCACATGGTCTTGAGACAGCCAAGCTCTTTCAGGTCATTACTTCAGTTGAATCTTGGGTCCTTCTGTATATATACTGAGAGAATAATAAGTTCATTTCAGATATGACTGACCCTGCATTGGTTAGGGTTAGGGTTAGGGTTAGAGTTAGGATTGACTTTCCTATGTCTGGATGTTCAGATGGGTTAGAGGCAGAAGTTGGAAGAAGGGGGAGGGGGTGAAAATAAAAATGGATGAGCACAAGATGGGAAAAAAATTCTGGCATTGAGAAAATGAAAGAAAACTTGTGTAAAGACATTTAGATTATGGATCACAGAACCCTTTGAGAAACAGGCTAAAACAATAAATATTCAACCCAGAGATATGTACTTATAAAAATATCCTGCATATTACTTCAGTTTCAAGAAGCTTCTTAAATCCATCAATGAAAGAAACCAGATTTCTGCAACAGATGTCTACACAGACCACTCTATCTCTAACAGCTATGACCCATAAAATATAAATTTTCAACTTGATAGCCTTTCTGAGATGTCTTAAAGTCAAGCATATCACAAGGTGTCGTTCCTCTTAAGGTGCTAGCACAAAATTATTTTTCTGTCTTAAGTTTGCTTGTCAAAGTAAAGTCTTGAGATTTCCTAAATATAATTAAGCTATAGGAATAAGGGGCCAAATATGTCAAAATGTCTAAATTAGGGGTGTCGAACTCAATCAGAGAAGGGGCCAAAATCTAAAATCCAGCCTAAATCGCGGGCCGAATGGTTTACTGAACAGTCATAAACTGTCATTGTGATAGAAACGAAGCGGAGTGCAGTGATGACAGCGCGGTATGGGCCACATTGCAAGGCCTGGAGGGACGGATTTGGCCCGCGGGCCTTGTGTTTGACACATGTGGTCTAAATCATCATGGAGTGGTGACTGAGAGTGGAGACACTACTGTCAGACGGCATGAGTCTGAATCCCAGTGTACTCTCTATGTGACCTTGAATAACTTACCACTCTTTGCCTCACTCTCCTCATCTGTAACAAAGAAATAATAATAGAGCCCATTTCAAGGACTTATTTTTTTGTAGTATCTTTTTTGTTGTTGTTATTGATTAAGGTATTACATGTGTCCTTTGACTAAGGACAAAATGAGCTGTGATTCCTCTATGTGTTCATACCTGTCAAACACTTAGAACAATGTCTAATATATTTTGAACTCTCAGTGCACACTAGCTTGAGCATCATCACTTGTTTCGCCATCTTTGAAATCATTACCTGAGCTCCATTCAGGGGAAGATCTGTCTGAGAGCCTGAGTTCTCTCTCAGCCAACATGTTTTAATGGTTCGGTGTTGTTCACCCACAGAGCTGCTCCAAAGCACTCCAGAGTGTCTGGCCATAAGTTCCTAAAGTCTCTGTCTAAAGCTCGGGCTTTGGGCGCCACACCCACTACTCCCAGTCTTTAAGCTTCTACGGAGTCTGACTTGAAGCAAGCTGTGATTGCAATAATCATGTCCTTGTCCATGTCATCCTATGGCAAGACCCCTGAGTCTAATTAGTGTCAGTTTAGCCACCTCATGTATCACTTTAAAAACACGGGGTAAATGAGCTTGGTACATTTTTAAGTGCAGGCAGTAATTACTGCTCTGTTACCTACTTTACATTAGAGCAGTTTTAGTTACTTACTGGGATTTAAGGACAGCCCAGAATTCATTTCACAGTTGGAAGGATAACATAATGTCAAACACTCAGAAGGTGTGAGACACTGAATATTGTCTTCACTCTAATAGCCCCAACCCCTGGAACTGAAGCACATGACCAAACCATTAAGTCATTTTCTGAAATCCTGCTGCTACTAGCTGACTCCACAAATAGGCACTTAGCAGTATTCTCCCTGGGCTTGCCACTCTGTGGTTGTAAATAGACACCAATCGAAGCTGCATTAACTCTTTCAGCTACACCCCCCACTCCTGCCACTGAATAGAAAGTATAAAAGCAGCAATTTGCTAAATGGTTTTGAATGATTCTCAACACTATTCCCGGAAAATGATGGAAAGCCTTAAAATTTTTCAAAGAGAAGGAGTATGAAAAAATTATAACACTCAGAATTTGTGTCAGCTGTAAGAGCAGAGATTGATTATATGCAAGCTATGTAGCAAATCATGCATGTTTATTATCGTAAAAAATAACCACATGAAAGAGTTCATGGATGGAAGGGCCAAATGGCTCTGGTTGGATAATGAATTTGCTTAACAACATTTTTCTCCAAACCAAAATTGTCAATTCCTATTACTTATTTAAATATGAGTAAACTACTAACTATGGCACTCAATTCCAAGTGAAATAAATGACTTATTGGCAACTGTAAGAATGATCAGGATATAATCAAATACTCAGTAAGTATATATAAGCCATCTAATGAATGTGTAGGACAAAAGCAGACAAACATTTTTGTGGGAAATCAAAAACTGGTCTCATGATTGCCATTCCCTCTTCCTGGTTATTATCACTTGAACCCTTAGAAATAAACAACCCAGGTTTCTGATTCCCAGCTCCTTAATTTGGCCAATTTGTGGCATTTGAAAAACTTTCACTTTGCGCCTTTGAAATTTTGTTAGAATGCTTTCGCAGATCACTATTAATAAAGGCATTCTAGGAGTCCAGTCATCTGGTCTCACAATAACCGCTTCCTCCAGACACAATAGAGGGTTATTTATCAGCAATCATTGTGGTCTTTCCATCCTTTTTTATAGGAATTTGAATCCCTAGTAATTTTTTTTTTTAACACAATGAAACCTAGAAAAACTCCCAATAGAAGAGCAGTTTATCTCGATTTAAAATAGACTTTTAAATTGCCAAACGTTGTGGTTTCATTGATTTTTCCCCCCATGTTTCCTCAAGATCTCTCTATAAAACAAGAATAAGTCTTCTATTACTAACCAACTAAAAAGCATCTAATGACAAGAGGAGAGAATTTTAGACTATAGCTAGTTAGTCTAAAAGGATTTTATACTTAGCTAGTATCCCAAGGTCAAGTGATTGGAACTGCTCACAAATACACTGGTTTCCTTCAGACTTTATTTTTCCTAAAATATTATCATATTCTAGTTATCTGTATAGTAGACATATGTTTTTAAGATGAAACAACATGAGTTCAAAAATAATATTGCTTGCAGGAAAGAAAAACATGCTAAAATAGGTACCTTTGCCAGTGCTTAGCACATAGCTGTTAGTGATGTTTCTTAAACAAAGTAGATCTTTTTACCATGGATATAATTAGGTAATAAATATGAAGTACTACCCGGCAGTTACATAGTGCTTTAATTAACTTTAAGACGCCATTATGAGTTACACAAACTACACAGTTCAGGAAACAGTCTACACTACGACCACTCTTGCTTCAAACACTAGCCATAAGTTTGTGTGGCCCCAAGGCCTCCCTCACTTCAGACCAGCTAGCTATAAATTTGGGGATTCTCATGATCACCCCCAAGTTTGATAATTCACTAGAAAAACTCATAGAATTAAAGAAAGTATTACATTTATGATGACAGTTTTATTATAATAAAAGGATACCAATTAGAACCAGGTGAAAGGAAGAGATGTGGGGTGGAATCTGGGAGGTCTACAAACATGGTACTCTGGTCAGCATCTCCTGTGGAGTCATGGATGATGTTACCTCCTCCTAGCTCCTGCCCATTGGGAAGCTCACCTGAGCCTTTGGAGTCCAGAATTTTTGTTGATCACATACCATCTGTATGGCTGACCTTTAATCACAAGCTCTTCCGGGAGGCTCAGCTAGCAATCTTTATTAGTCCTCAGGAAGTTGGAACAGATAAGGTATACTCCAAAGACCCCATCACAAAGGACATTGTTAGACTGTCCTATGGCAAAGTCCCCAGGCAGTTAAAGATACTCTTATTAAACAGGACATTCCAGAGGCCTGGAGATCACTTCCTAGCAGCCAAGGAGAGCCAGGCTCTCTGCCTCGGTAAAGTTAATCCTTCACTCGACAGATACACATCATTATTTCTTAATGGGAATTGGATATTGGGTAGGAAAAAAGACACTAGAATAAGGACTTGCAAGTGAGTCTTCCCCAATACTCTAGAAGAATTACATGCATAGAGGATCATAACCAGTGTTAGCCAAAGTTTAAATATATAAAAAAAAAAAACATAAAAGAACAAACGTAGAAAAAAATCAAAGTTGTTTTAAAAAATCAAGCATATGATTAAACATTTTTAAAATTAAAGGAAACTGATCCTGAAAATAAAAGTGTTGAGTCAAAAATACTCCCTTAAACCAAAGTTAACTTCATCTAGCAGCTATCAATGAATTTAAGCAGATCAAATACTAATACCCATCAATATGAGAAATAGAGTTTCGGGGCACTTATCAGAAATAGAGTTTTGAGGCACTGAGTAGAAGGAAGGACAGTGGCCCCTATGACGATAAGTGTGTGACTTTAGCTGGGCCTTTTAACCAACTGATTTTGACAGAATCTCTGGACAGCAACAGAAAATCACTTAGAGATCAATATATCCTTTAAGTGAAAACATGGCTTAACATTGGATAATCCTAAAAGATATAATACAATCTGAACTCAAATAGAACTTTTAAAATAGGAAAAATAAAGTTGCTGGTTTTTAAATACGAACTGAATGGCCGTTAGGTCTAAACTTGCATAACCTTTTGGGGACCTTGGCATTCTACAAACTTTTTAATAAAACAAAAGCAAAACTCTCAGATTAGACAAAGTAAGTCAATGATAAATAAACTGTCTAGAATAGAAGAAAACCTTTGTGAAAAATTTTAAAAGAAAGAATATTAATAAACATTTAATTTTTAACATCACTTATTTAATAAAATTTATATAAAAATACACTTCTGGATAAACAAAGTAATAAGAAGTAAACATAATAAATGGTAACTTGATATTTTAATGTTATTGAGGAGTCTAACCAACACTCACTATCTTTTATTAAAGGTATAAGCAATCAACTAATTTATGCATTTTCAACATTTTCTAAAAATGTATCCAAGAAACTCTTGATAATTAGAAAAATATTTCATAGTTTAGTAAAGCCAATATAAAAGTGTCAGCAGCAGAATATAACAAATGTGCTTCTTGCCTTAAAGATGTTTTTAGATGATAAGTGCTCACTTTGGTCTTATCAGAGAGGAATGGGATATCATTTTATGAGCTTATCTCTTTGTTATAAACTATAAAGTTCCACAGCTTGAAAAAGAATCTGATTCTGCTGAAGCCAAACCTTCTACCACTTCCCATCTCATCCTCCCAAAGAGGCTTAAAAGGATTTTGAAAGCTCAAGAATAACTTCATAAATGGAAAGATATACCATGTTCCTTGTATACTTACCTAGTATACTTACCTAGTTTTACCTATATGTTCCAAAAAATTCTAGTTTAGCACTTCTTAGTTGGGATTCAGGGATCTGTATTTTAACAACTCCACCAGGTGATTCTCATCATGAGAGAAGTTTGGGAAACACTGTTCTACAGGAACCACGATATTTGTGAAAATTTAGAATTATGGGAAAAAGAAATGGGCTATATTGATAGCAAATCAAATGGTATCATGAAGCTATAGTAATACATCCCAGTTTCTACTTTATAAAATTCCAAAAATTTTGTGTGGTTTGTTTTTATAGAACATGAATTTGCATTAAAATAAAAATCTCAATAAAGACAATTCTGTAGGAAAAATATATATGTCCTATATTTGAAATTCTGCCATACAAATTAATTATTAGAAAAGAATAAGCTCTACAAGGTTAGTTGGTCATTTATTTTTCTTTAAAAAATAATTCTTACTTGTCTTCTGTACCATATAGAAGTATACATCTTCTGTATAAAAGCAACTATTCTTTATGTATTAAATATGTTTCCTCGTTGTATAATGAGATACATAAATATATAAAATTATCTTCCCAGTCCTACCAGAATTTTCTTTTCTACAAAATGTTGACCTCTCCTCACACTGTGCAGAATTAGTCACTCCTTTCCTTTTAATCCTGGTGATTTCTACATGTGATAATATATAACATAATAACCTATGTTAGAAATGGTGCAAGAGATATACCATAATTAATGGTGAGAATGTAAATTGTGACTGTTTTTTTGGAAAGCAATTGGCAGCATCTATTAGAATTTTAAATTTGATGCAATGATATCACTTCAATCTATAAGTCTGACAGACATCACAAACTTTATATATTCAAGCATGATAAACACTGTTCTAGTGGCAAAAACTGGAAACAAGTTAGATTTCCAATATAATAAAGGTTGAGTAAGTTTCATTTAAATTTTATATATCACCACCATGGAATACTATGCAACTGTTAAAATAACGGTTGCCATAGTTGCCTGAAGGGATAGGATTTCTATAGAACACAATGAGTGAAAAAAGTGAGAACCAGAGAAATTAATATAATGTAATATATTTATAAAGCAAACAAATGACAAAAATATGTGTCCATTATATTACATTTCCTTTCCTATATAACAAAAGGGTGATATGCAAATTGATTCTCATGGCAGAACAACCAGAATGACAACTCAACCAGACGCTATGAAGTGCATTGGCCACCTCTCGGTCACTCCCCCTGGCCATCAGGCTCCAATTGCCCGATGGTGAATGAGGAATTGGAGGTGGGTGGCAGTGGCAGGAGGGGCGGGGAGGTTGGCTACCAGCAGCTGGGGAAGATGGCCCTAATCACAGGCCAGGCCTAGGGACCATAGCTGTACATGAATTTCGTGCACCAGGCCTCTAGGGAATATATAAGTGTAGAGAAAATACTGCGTACTACATAACTGATTGTCAACATGTAACTTGGAAAAAAGGAAAAGTCAGGTGATGAAGAGGAAAGTCAGCAGACAAAATAAAAATTATTTATAAACTGAACATCATTGATAAATTTTTCATTGTCAAATCATTATTGAGTTTCTGTGTAAAATAATAATAAGGTATTATTATTATTATTATTATACAGTTCCAAATCCAGTTTGCTAATATTTTATTACTGCACATATTTTTTTCATAAGTGAAACTGATTTATTTGTATTAGATGGTAGAATAAGAAAATGTATACCTTTTATTGTTATACAAAATAAATTTTGTAGTTGGGTTTTTATAGCCTGACTCTACTTGACAATCCAGGCTTTATTGAGCAACTAAACAGAAAACTGAATCAAGAAATAATGTTCAAAGTTATACACTGAATAAACATATTGTATGTATTTATAAATAATGCAAAATTCATACTTTTAGAAAGTATACAGTATAAGTATCATTTTTGAGAAATAATTGTGAATATGAATCATTCAGATTTGATACACATTGTTTACAAAGACATAAAAAATATTTGATCATTTCTACTAAATACTGTCAAAGGGGAAAATAGTTACTTCTCATATTTCTTTTCAGTGAAGTGGTGAGAAGTAGAAAGGAAGAAGAAATGAACCACCATTTTATGAAGTAAGTTTTCAGCCAACATAAATTACAGCAGTTCCATACTAAATGAACAGCTGTTCAGAAGATTTCTACCACCACATTCTCATCTCCTCCCACCTCCACTCCCTGCTCATCATGAGTCCTCTTTTTTTGTCTCTGCTATATTGGACTAAGAATTTTTTTGTTTTTCCAATCCCAATGGGGATTATAGATCCCCTACTCTCCTTTTCTAAATTCCAGCAATTCCTATACATTTTACCTTCTAAATAATGTTCAATCTGTCCATTTCTCTCATGTACATCAACTACAGCTTTGTTCAAGATACCCTTTGTCACCCAGACTGACAGAGCCAGTATGATGAAGCCACTAAAGTCCCTTCCAGTCCATTACTTTATGTACTAATTATCATGTGACTATCAGGTCATGTTACCCTCACTTTCTCACATGGCCTCCCCAACCCTTGTTAAGCTCCTATTGCTGTTTAGACAAAGACAACATTTTCCAAACAGTTCATTAGGCTTTGCACGGATATATTTGGTTTGTTTTTTTAAACAGGTTTTCCCCTGGCTATAACATACTTCTCTTCCCTTTTCACCAGAAAGTTAACTCCTTCAGATCTTAATTCAATCACCATTTCTCAAGAAAGTATCTTCTGACCTTCATGACCAGTTCAAATTCCCCTCATAGTGAGTCAGTGCTCAGTATGAGCCTTTGCCTCGCCAAACAGGTCCATGTGGTCATTTTACATGTACTTAGGGAGTATTCTATTGTATCTGTAAACCTGTTGGGCTATAAGCTTTATGAAAAAAAACACACACAAAAAAAACAAACAAACAAACAAAAAACTCTCCTATTTATATATATATATAATTGCTTTCAGAGAAGAAATGAGAGGAAAAGAGAGAGAAACATCAATGATGAGAGAGAATTGTTGATTGGCTGCCTCCTGCACGCCCCACTAGAGACTGAGCTTGTAACCTGAGCATGTGTCCTTGATTGGAATCAAACCTGAACCCTTCAGTCCACAGGCTGATGCTCTATCCACTGAGCCAAACCAGCCAGGGCAACAGACTCTCTGTTGTTGTTGCTGCTGCAGAGTGTTCATATATTTGTGACTGGTGCCTAGTACTAATGGTTTAGCAATAGATGGTGGTTGAATGAATGAGCAAACCCTAATTCTTGATTCTGAGATCATCCAGGAATTATCCACGATCTTGGATACAGTCTCTAGTGACAAAAGACTACAAGTGACAAAAATAAAGGAGGAAAGAAGACCATCTTGATCAAAGCATAGCTCAGCTTGGATCTCATAATCAGATTCCACCATCCAGTATCATTAAAAAGGTTCAGTTTGCTTATCTTCTGATCCAACATTCAGTTACACTTCCTAGTTGCAAGTCCTTGATACACTCAAAGTTCTTTTTAAATGTATGTGAAGAGAACTTGCATTCTTCACCTACAGAAAAAATAGTTACCTATATCATTTTGTCTTTTCCTACTTTAAGTGAGCAAAACTTAATTTCAAGGTTTTGCTTTACATTGACTATCTACTTTTCAAAGCTGAACAGGTCACTGTTTAAATGAGGAAACAAAAGCTAGATGCTGTCAATAAACTGCACAAAGCCATTTAACTAATGAGAGAGTAATTCACTTAAGTCCAAAGACTACTTTTCACTAAACTGATGTTATACAATCTCTAGAGTCTCCCCCAAAACTGTAGATGAGCCATGTGCTTATCTAGCAAATGTGATGGTAGAAGGAAAACAAAAGGATTGTACTATTAAGCAAAAAAAAAAAAAAAGAATAAAATTCTCTACTGTAGAAACAGGTTAATTTTAAAGAAAAGAATATGGTCCCTAACTGGTTTGGCTCAGTGGATAGAGCATCAAACCGATGTCTGAAGGGTCACAGGTTCTGTTTCAGTCAAGGGCACATAGGTACCTCACTTGCAAGCTCCATCCCCCACTAGGGGAGGCAAGCAATCAATGTGTCTCTCTCACATTAATGCTTCTCTCTCTCTCTCTCTCTCTGTCCCTCTCTCTTCCAGACTCTCTAAAAATTAATGGAAAAACATTTTCAGGTGAGGATTAAAAGAGAGAGAGAGAGAGAGAGAGAGAGAGAGAGAGAGGAGAGAGGTGAGAGAGAAGGGAGGAGAAGAAGAGGGAAAGGGAAGGAGGAGGGGAAGGGAAGGGGAAGAGGGAAGGGGAAGAAGGGGGGGAAAGGGGGGAAGGGAAGGGGAAGGGAAGGGGAAGGGAAGGGAAGGGAAGGGAAGAGGGGGAAGGGAAAGGGGAAGGGAAGGGAAAGGGGAAAGGGGAAGTGGAAGGAAGAAGGAAGGGAAGTAATGGAAAGGACAAGCGACAGGAAAAGGACAAGGAGAACAACAGGAAAGGACAGGACAAGGGGAAATAAAGGAAGGAAAAAAAGATCTCAGGGAAATTTATTATGTCAGAGCCTAATATGCACCTTTCATTTCTTATACTTTACCTTCTTAGAGACTTAAATCACATATGTTACATATAAATTTCCCATAGTAACTTTAATCCTGGCAGGAGTACAATGAGGTAAAGTGAGTTCCTATTATCTCAAGGGAGATCTCCAAATACATTTTCCCTCTGAAATATCATTATTCACAGTGATTAAGGTTTACACTACTTGCAAAGATAATCAGATATGAAATCTTAAGTATAAAAGATTGTCTTGTCTAGAAAATGCAACTACCATATAGAATATTTATTTTATCTGTTGAAAAATACAACCACTTTAAAAAAAAAACACAAAAACCATGTTAATTAAAAAAAGTTTTTGAAACACAACCCATTAGGAACTTCAACATGTATTGAAGTTCAGTGTCAGAAGCCCTGGTTAAGGCAAGAAGCTCTGACGAATACTTTATATTTCTTAGATCATAATAGTATCATTAGTAATAAAGGCATCACTTCTTTGGAAACTTTTATTTGGAAAAATTTTGTAGTGATTAAAACATCTTATGTTCCTATATTTTTCAAAAGCACTTTTTTTCTACAAGCAATATATTGAACAAAATGCCATAAGTAGAATGTTTTGAATATTAATGTGTCTTAAGGATATCAGGATAAAATTAACTCACATTTACTTAATTTTGACCTCTGGTCTTTTCTTACAAGCAATGAAACCACTGAAGATATAAAACCTTTTTACAAAGCTACCCTTGATTTTTAAAATCTTTTCAGAAAAGTAGAGAGGCAAGACAGACCAATTGCTTTGTTTGTGGCCAACTGAGCAGCAAAAACCAGAGGATGGTCATTAATCATCAACAAATTACAAAGAAATCACCATGCCAAGTCAAAGGTAAAATCAATTACAGTGACAATTAAAGTACTCAAACATCAAACTCAAAGCCCCTGCAGTTAATAGACAGCCTAATATGACTTCATAGGGAATTGAAGCATGGAATTTTCCATAATGCTAAAATACAAAACTAGATTTGATGAAAGGATATAAAGCAATAATTTGTATGGTAAGTTGTGGGGGGGAAGACTCCTATGGCAATAAAGTTGACAGTTATTTGATCCATTGTGTTATCATCAATTATTTATATTGTAGAAGGCAGCAGTGAGTACATATTGATTACAGTGCTTGTGCTGCAATCAAATCTTTGTGAAGAAAATTCCGTGCATTCTGTCTCGATGTTGACATCCAGCACCAAGACTCAACAAAATAACAATTTGCAAAGCTATAGGGCTGAAGGACAATCTGATCACTTTTTGCTGTCAGCTGCATCTTTGAACTCTCTTCTGACCTTCAGATGAAATCACCCAAGTGAATAAAGTCTAGAGAAGTGTAGAGTTTTACAGACCTGTATGTTTTCCCAGATGAGTTATCTTGTCATTCACATTTCTCCCACAGTCAACCAACATGAATATTTCTTCTAAGGTCCTGAAATAAGAGAAATCTCTCCCCAAAAGGTCAGTAAAGAGAAGACATGCTTGCTTCCGCTGTCCCTCGTTGTTTAAAGTAGGTTAGGCACATCTACATTCAGTTTAGCATAGCTGAAAGAGGCTGCCATATTTCTCCTACTTAATCTACCCTTTGCAGGCATTGTTCAAAGGGAAATACAATTTTATAATAGCATTTGGTAAGATTATGACACAGATCTGGTAAGAAAACCAAACCAGCTGTGTTTTAATTCCACTCTTATTATTTGTTGAGTGATTTTACTGGATTCATTATTTAACCTTTCTTCTTGTAAGAAAAAATTTTATCTCTAAAATGAAAAAAAAAACACCAAACTATTTTTTTCTATGTACTATGAAGAGAAGTAGGACACATACTTGATTCTGGAAATGATCTTAAGATAACACTTAAAAATATTATATAACTTACTTGAATATATCAGCAGTATAAAAATACTAAATTTCCAAAGTATCATCAATAGACATTAGTTACACATGACTCAAAAAAAAAACCCTTTTGAGTTTCTGAAAAGGGTTGGTGTTATTGTCCTTTTAATTCATTTTTCACCTTGGAAACTCCTTGCAGGGATAAAATTCCCTTTAAAGGCAAACCTAACCTCAGATTTGGTTGACTGAGAACTTAGCAGTGACCCTGACCTTCTCAGTTTACCACTACACCACTGAGCTGTCCAGCAACCTGCAAATCTCCACTGGAACTGTAATTTTACTGAGTGATGACTCGCCCCCATTTTGCAACAGTTTTCATATCTTTTTTAGCTACTCGTGAGAAGAAAATGTGTTCAAAAATGTCTCAAATAGCAGCCAAAGGTAATAACAAGCTTATCCCTGTCCTTGAACAAAAGAAACCCATGCAGCCACATTCTGAATTAAATGCGATGGAGGAGAGTTCTGTTGCATCCCATGGCACACACGGTTTGGGTATTTTACACTTATTAACTCACTGACTTTACCCCTAGGAAGCAGCTCACATTTTTGTAATCATATCACAGTTACAACACTGAGGCTCAGAAAAGTCAGTCTTGTGGACGACCCTTCACCTCCTAAGTGCCAGAGGCGTATGTAGAACTCAAATCTGACTAATTTTAAAACTTGTTTTTGTTCTTGTACATGAACATTTCTCATAGTAAGAACAAGAAATAATCACTTTTAGTTTCCACTAGAAAATATGAACTCGGGTTGGTTTAAAACAATTCTCAACATCTTTCCATACTTAAAAAAGGCCTGATATTAATCTGAAATTTGTTTATACAAACAGATTGGGCATAACATTACCGCCCCATACAACCCTTCAAACAAGCAGCTTGATGGAAGTAACATGAACAAACCTTTCAGTCATTTAAGAGATACCTATTGGCCACTAAGTGCCAGGCACTATCTTAGGCACAGAGGATAGATCAGTAAGCAAAACAGAGAAAGATATATGCTGTCATAAGGCTTACATTCTAACAGTGAAAAACAAAACCAATAAACATAATAAATAAGTAAATTACATCATGTGTTTAAAAAAATGGTAAAGTGCTATGGAATAAGGAAAAACAGAACAAGGTAAAAAGGAATGGAAGTTGAAGGGGTGGTAACAGAGAATGGGCTTGGGTCAGAGGCAGTAAGGAGAATGTAGTAGGAAATAAGATCAGAGAAGGAGCAGGAAGAGGCAGAGATAGCATGAGGCCTCATAGACTTGCTTTTACTGTTAAAGAAGAAGTCTTTTCAGGGTTTTGAGAAGAAAAGTGACATCATAGAACTTAAATTTCTAATGATTACTCTTGGTGTTTTGTTGAGAATCAATGGAGAGAAAGAAAAGCAACACAGGGAGAACAGAAATGAAAATGGGTAAGAGGCTATCGTAATAATGTAATAATCCAGGAGACAGGTGATAGCAGTTGCAGTGGTTCTCAACCTTTTCAATGCTGTGACCCTTTAACACAGTTCCTCATGTTGTGGTGACCCCCAACCATAAAATTATCTTCGTTGCTACTTCATAACTGTAATTTTGCTACTGTTAATGAATCGTAATGTAAATATCTGTGTTTAGGTGACCCTGTTAGCGGTTCTCAACCTGTGGGTCACGACATTAGGATTCATAACAGTAGCAAAATTACAGTTATGAAGTAGCAACAAAAATAATTTTATGGTTGGGGGTCACCACAACATGAGGAACTGTATTAAAGGATTGTGGCATTAGAAAGGTTGAGAACGAGAACCAGTGAGTCAGAGGGTTGCAGGAAGGTATTAAAAAGTACTTGAATTTTAGAATTTCCTGATGGGTTGGATATGGAATATGAAGAAAACATTGAAGGATGGCTCCAAGGTTTGGCCTGATCAAAAGGAAAGATGAGGTGTATGGATGCCTGCAGTCCTGGAAAGAAAACCAAGAGCCCAGTTTTGGGGCTTCAATCCAAGAAGAGAAATTAAACTGGGCTGTCTAAGTAAAGTCAGAGTTCTGAAGAGAGAACTGGGCTCGACATAGAAAGTTGTGACTTAATCAGCCTATGGATGGTATTTTACACCATGAACCTCAGCGAATTCATGAAGATGGAATGGGGGTAGATATAAAAGAGAAATAAACTTTTTTTGTCATTATATTTATAGTAAGCACGTTGCCTCCTCTTGATAGAGATTTAAATCAAGATAGTGTTTTGTTTTTATGAAACGAGATGAAAGCTTAGTGATTGGGGGGTCTATATGTGATTATTTCTAATTTCCCGTTGGAGTAAAAATATTCAGTTACTCTTATTCAATGATGCATCACCTCCTAACTGAAAACCCCAGCTGTCTTGTACACTTAGTTAAGTCAACACCAATGAGCTTAGAGTATCACCCTGAGTAGAAATACAAAAAGCACATTTCCAAAATGTGGATCTCTGTTTCATAGATGCTATTAATAAGTATGGAAGTATGACTAGTTTAGCTTCTCTGTCAATAAAGAAAAACCCTATAATAAGAAACTGAAACATAATCAAGTTTTGAAGACTATCCTTTTGCTTTCTAGTAAAAGAGAAAAAATAATGGTGATTTACACATCTTAATATTTTTTTAAAAAGTCTTTAAACATGAAAACTGAAAATGAAATGTAAACACTAATACCTCACCTTTTTTCCTTGACAAGCACTTTTTACCATATTTATTTCAAATGTTAGAGAATTCACGGAACTAAGATTTTTATTCCAAACCTCTAGAGTTGCCCAAGAAAGTAATTATGTAGAAACTGAACTAATAGCTCTAGGAAGTTAAGTTCACATCTAGAATATATTTACATAGATTTCACCCCCAGCCCACTGCCCACTTCCCACCTCTCACCCTCATTACTACAAACCAATTCTGGACCTTTTTTGCTTAAGGATCAGGGGTAGGGTTGGGGCACAGATGTGATGAAACAGACATGCAAGTATGTAGCTGGTAGGCATATACGCTGATTCAGGCTTTGTGGAAAATTGGCAATGGTGTTCTGGCAGCTTCAGTGTCACTCAGCCACAACCCCTACTTTTTTCTTTTTTATAACCCAAAGTTACGGGGGCTTCTCTTCACAGCACTGGAACCCTGGGTTGAGGGGTCTGGTGTGGGACTGGGACCCCTTGCTCTTCATAAGAGGTCCTTCACAGCCTAGATATCACTCCTGATTGAAAAACCTCAACCTCTGGGTGTCAGACCAACCCGTTCTGCACCTCGACCCCTCCTTCTAGAATCGATATGCTTTCTTCTTTAATTCTCTAATTGTAAGACTTCCATTCAGCCAGATTTCAGACAGCTCTGAATGATATTGTTCTGTATTTTAGTTGTTGTGGGAGGCAGCAAGTACCACATTTAACTATGGTGCCATCTTGGTTCTCTCTCTCCCATAATTTTTGCCTTTATTAAATACAGTAGAAAAAATAGGACATGAAAAAATGTTGAACTGGTAATAAGGAGCAGAGGCCAGAATTTTGTTACTGCCACTGACTGTGGGGCATATGGCAAGACTAGTTCAGGTGACATTCTTAGGAATTTCTTATTGACATAAAAGTGGATTTATGAACTGACTTTTTATCCTAGGAGGACCTAGTGAGCCATTTTCACCAATAAAAAATATAACAACTTATGAGAAAGTATAATACTTTTATTTTCTAAGACAGTTGTCACACATAAAAAAAATAATTCCATATGTCATAGCAAATCTTGGTTTACAAGTTCACTTTGGCTTAACTCAAACTACTATAAAATCATAATTATTCAGAATCAGTAAGAAACAAATACACAGAGGGAAGTATTCTAAAGAGCCAAAAGTTTGGCCTATTTAGTCAAGATTTAAACTATTTTTCTATTTTATTTTTTTTAAATGCATTTATGACTACATGATTTAATCTTTTCTAGATGCCTCGAGCTGCAATAGCAAGTGTCAATGATCATACTGTGCTACACTACACGCACTTGTGCTCTTAGGAAATATCGGAGGCCATATTGTCCTATGTGAAGGGGCCTAATTAGTTTTTGGAAGGTATTTGTGTGTTTTGGAGAAAAGGTACAGTCAAACCTTGGTTCCCAAACATCTACCATCTTAAAGAATTCAGTTTTCGACCAAGTTGTTCACAGAGGAGAAAATGTCTCAGTTATCAAACCGACAACCCTTTCATTCTAATACCTATATGGTCAGTCATGTGTCTCTCAGGTGACTAACAGGGAGAATGCATCAGTATGAATCATTTTAGTGCTAAACCTGGAGTTATTAACATCTCAGGAAATTGTGCTGTGATTTTCATGTGTCTTTTGTTGTTATTGTTTTTTGCTATTGTTGCTTCTTAAAATTAAGTAGCAAACTATGTGATAAACTTGTTCAATGACAATGCATTGTTTCACTGCAGGGAAGTGCTAAAACTCAGGCAAAAACCAACATCAGATAGGCTGTTAGTGAGACAGAGCCCTCGTGAGCCTGAAGTAGGTTCTAGTGGAGCAAAGAGACAACAGGGAGAAAGACGCCCAAAAGAACAGCTACCTGATGTTTTCCTGGAAGGGGAACCTCCTTTAAAACAATAACATCTCTCCATCATCGTCAACTGCTCTCAACAGTAAAATGTAAGTTCTAGTATGTATGCTAATTTTTTTATTGTGCATTTAATTTCCTTATTATTAAATGTTCATTTGCATTTCATGCCCCTCTAATTTTTAAAGTATTTATAGATTAAACCGTATATTCGTCATGTAACATAAAAAAGGTTAAAACAGAGAATCCTTTGGGGATATGGAATGGATTAATTCAATTCACATTATTTCTAATGGGGGAAAAATGATTCCATTTTTTAACAAATCCCTTTTCGAATAGCCTTCTGAAACAAATGAAGTTCAAGAACTGAGGTTCCACTGTATCTCCTGTCTTGCTGCCATACTCTCTCCTCACTCTGTGTGTCTGATCATAACAATGACACTTCAAAACTTATAAGATCCCAGTAGTAAAGTATCCAGGCTTTAGTTTTACTTATCAACTGTGGCTGGTTTTCAATTGCTTCCTTTCTTGTTCTGAGGCCATATGCTGAAGATTTAAGTTTTTGATATGCTATGCTACAGCTCAATTAAATTAATTTTAATTACATTAACTATACATCCCAAAGATTATGTTCTATTTAAAAAAAATTAATATAAAACTAAGAAACATCTCAAGCTAAAAATTAAAATACTTAAATCTTGCTAACTCATCAATTTAGTCCTAACATATTGCCTTCTCTCATCAATTTAGGTCTCTGAAAAATAAATGGAATGATTTTCAAAAGACTACGAAGAAAAACAATGATTATAAAGCACAAACATAAATATACTCATGTATTGATTTATAAATTACTTTACTTTTACTACATTCTGCACAGTCACTAATGTTACTTTAGAGTTCTTAGCTGAAACAGGGACATTTCCTATATCATTATTGGAAGCTCCCTAGAAAAGAGAACAATTTGCTCTCATGTACTATCTGATTTTTAAAATGGTAGATTACAAGAATTTTACATTATTAAGATTCCTTTTACCTTTCTTTTCCCCTGGCAGTCTTACAGTAGACCTAATACATTACACCCGATTCTTTTCACTGTTGTGACTCAAGGTCACTCCATAAATAATTTGCATTGCTGGCATACAAAAAGTTGAAGGTGGCTGCTGTCACCTTGAATAATTTTGCACATTTTTCTTTCTCAAAAAAAAAAAAAGAAAAGTGAAACAGCGGTGATTTTATTTTGCACTACTCTACTAAGGATTAATACTGTACTGTGAAATTCTTGAAAAATCCATTTTCTAAAATGATTTTGCCTTGTTGCAACAAAGGAAAAAGGAAACAAAAATCTTCTTGCTACACAGTAGGTGCAGATGGACAGACACAAGAAAGGAGCACTTGACCTTGGCAGCAGTGCCTGGGCTCCTTCCGAGGGGAGGTCGAAAAGACAGATGGTTAGTTCGGCTTCATGTCTGAGAAACATGTGCAGAGGGTTTGGCGTGAGATGCTACTTTTGTTTTCAGGCACTTCAGATTCTCAAACCTCTCTTAAAAATTTACACAGCTATTTTTATCTTCTCTTCTCTGCCTCACTTCTGACGGCATTTCACCTAAGAGATAATAAACTCGACTGTTTCATGCTCAACCCAAAATCTTGGTGAGTTGGGTTGTTTTATTGAGCAGTGTGATTTCTTTCCCAGGTTCTTGTCCAGGTGGATTTGAAGACTGAAGCCACAGAGAAGAAGGTGAAAAGTACAGAAGCTTTATTGCAAGCAGACACTACCTCTAAAACCTTAACTTTAAATTCTAAGCCCAAGACTCTGTCCCTCCTGGTGGACAGAGTGGGCCCTAAGAAGGATGGCCAATGTTTTCTCTGTCTTGAGGCATTAAAGAGGCTGGAGACCCCCCTTTTCTACCATGAGACCTTAGCCCTGTGGTCAGCTCCCACGACCCCCACACCTGCACTTTTCTTCAGGTCATCCGATCTGTTTAGGTCGGAGTCACGTTGGATTTATCCCATGATGTTCTCCCAGTTGTGCTGGCAGAGAAAGCCCTATCTTACAGCCCTCCCAGCTGCTCAGGTCAGGGCTCCTTTTGGTCTAACTTATGGTCACTTTTGTTGCTCAGGCCCAAGATACCCCTGTCTGTCCTCTGTTTATGGCCGTCTTAATTGCTTAGGACAGAAATATTTCTGTCTGCCTGTGACACTTCTCTATCCCCTGTACAAGTAAGATGAACACCCTTGCATCTTCAAGTCTCCATTATGTATTCCTCTCCCATGGACCATCCTCATCCCTAAATTTCCTAAGCCTGCCTACTTTATCCCTAAAACTCCTTTCATTGGTGTACATAGGCCCTTCGTCGGAGCTCAATTTGCACATGCCATCATTCAGTGTCTTGTCCTACCACCATGCTTCCTTGGGAGCACTGATTTTCACTGGATGTGAAATGAAGCACAAATCAGGTTGTTTGCGCCCATTTCCAGAACTGCTACGCTGACCAGGTCCTTGTCACACTGTTTCTTCTCCACCCCCAACCTGTATTAAACCCTACTATCACATAAAAAGCAACAAACATTCTCTTCCTTAAGCATTCATGTTACATATACGATATAACGTACCTGTTGGAAAATGTATACTCAATTCAGAGAAGTTCAATAAACAATGTTGTGTTCCAGGCACTATGCTAAGTATTAATATATAAATAAATTATAACATGACTTTTAAGTGTATTAAGTAAGAGTGGTTTGTTCACTCTTTTCACTCCTAAAAATTAATAAAGATCCAAAGGACTTTGGTTTATATAGATTATATCTTTTGATGCTTACCATATGAGATGAAAAAAATTTAAATAATTACTACCTCATTTTAAATAATAAACCCCCCTACATGCAAACATACACATTTTATTAAAAGTAGCTATATTTTCCAGTTATAACTAATTTACTGAGAAAAGTAAAGCTATTTTTTTAAATCTCTTTAGTATATACCTAAATAGAAGACAATCATATCTTCATATCTGCTTCTATATTCAATTTTTTAATTTGTTAGAATATGTTATTGTGGTTGAATTATATTTAAAAAAAAAAAAGTCCAGGTTCATACAGTTACATAATTAGAAGAAAAATGTTAAAGTCCTTTGAGATAAATTTAGATATTGTTCTCTGATATTACACTCAAATTAAACCAGAAGTAATTTCCTAAAGGTTAGTTACACTGTGGTGCCTGAAACCATACCAATGAACTTTTTATGCTGTTACATTGTCTATTGGTCCATTTTATCCATTGAGTAGATCTTTTGTTCATGCATTGTAATATCAGGTATTTTTCATTTAGAAAAATATTGGTTCACCAAGTTATCACTCAGCTCTTTCAAATGTTGACATGTTTCATTATTCAATATTTTTAAAACCACCCTCATTAATATCATCACTGATTGAATCAAAAAGTTTTTAAGTGTTTGGGAGGTTGATACACATTTCATAAAATTCTAATGTTCACTTGAAAGCTCATTTTACCTTTAGCAACAAATACCACCAGAAGTGTTCTCTGATTTGACAGGTCCACTTTGTTCAAATTTGAAAAACTGTCTGCCAGATACCCAAATCTGAATAACCAGTTTGTCTGTCATTCTTTTGTGTAGAAAATGGTGTTTTAAAAAACACTGGTTGGTTCAGCTTGCGACTCAATCACACAATTCTTCCATCATACTTTGGTAGTTTGATGCAGGAGTGTATTTCCTATTTTGTTATGCAGAATATTAAGAAGGTGAATACTCAAGGGTAAAGATTTAACACATTTAATAATTTTTACTGCCTCACTAAGAGCATTCTCAGAAAAAAGAGACTTTTTTTTTTTTTTTTTATCACCAGGCCCATAATGGATCTGCCCAGAGTCAGCCAGTAGCTTTGTGCAGGAAAGATTTCACAACCTGAGTCCAGGTGGATTTTGAGAATATGTTTACTAAAGCTGGGGACGGTGAAACAAGGAAGGGCCTAGGATGGAAGCAGCCGCAGGAGACACCTAGGCTAGGATGCTTTGGCTCTCGGGAAATGTTTTAGGAAAGAAATGAGCCTAGGCTGGGCTACCTTGGCTCACTGGAGAGTCAGAGAAGAGAAGGTCTTAGAGACAGGTTCAGGGGGTTAGTCCATTGCTCTCCTGGTTGCAAGACTTGTGAGGCCCCTTAAAGTTTGGAGGTGCATACCTGTGGAGGGATTAGAGGGAAGGGGAAGGCACAGGTATTCTCCTGAGAGGGAGAGCACTCCCTGGATCCTCTGTTTGGAGGGTTTGTAAAAGCCCAGAGGTCTGAGAGGAGGATCTCAATAGAATATTGGGGTGGGGGGGCGAGTATGGAGGCAGTGTGTGGGGGATGGCTATTAGCCTTTGCAGTGGTGCTGGCCTTGCCCGCCTGGTTTTGCTGCTTTTCCAGACCTGGAGCTAAAATACAACTGAGGCCTAGATGTTACCTCTAGGGAGATGACCTTCTGTATCTGGCTGTAGATTGCTCAGCCAGTTTGTTCAGCTATTTGTCTCAGTTTCCCCATTCTATTTGCCAAGGAGGTTTTTAGCTTCTTACTATCCTGCCTTGAGGCCAGCTATAACTCTGAATTATGATTTTTAAATCATTCTCTATCACCCATATATGAAGGGATACAAAGATAAACATCTTGAAAACACATAAATTGATAATCACCAAGGAGAGTTATAGACAGACAGAAAATCATAGGATAGTAATGAGAAGGAAAAGGGGGTTCTATGGAAAGTAACTTTTCCTCACAGGGTGATTTGATCACAAATTCCTCACTAGGCAGGTCCTGGCCGTAGTCATGCCCCAGGCATGTAACTTCTTTAGTAAAAGGCTTCTTTCCCTTAAGCAAGCCCTTCCCATTGTTTCTGTGAATCTAGGTTAACACACCTTTATAATGGCCCCCTTTCAAACTCCTCCTTCTAAAGTGTGACACCACACCCTCAAGAGAGCACATAATCTTAACTATTTTGTAATCTTATCCCTGCCTTCCTTTCTCCCACCCTCAAGTAACCTTCCTTATATTCCCTGGTAATTCCCAATGTGTAAAGAAACTGCCAACCTGTTTTTCTTGGGAGCATTTGAGATCTTGTTCCCTAACATATGTCATCAGATTGGCTCAAATAAACTCTCATAAAAGTTCTCTACAGGTTTGGACATTTTTTGTGTCCATAGCCATACATCTTTGAAAAGATGATATTTGATTTGAGCCTAAATGACAAGACAGAGTCAAGCATAGCAAGGTCATGGCAAGAATATCTTACCCTGTTTCCTCGAAAATAAGACAGTGTCTTATATTAATTTTTGCTCCCGAAGATGCGCTAGGTCTTATTTTCAGGGGGATGTCTTATTTTTCCATGAAGAAGAATACGGTACACATTTATTGTTAAATGAAAATAAAGGAAACTTATTACCTGTATACGGTACGGTAGTACGATAGTTGTCAACACAAACCAGACTAACTGTGAATCCTACAGTATCAAGAATTTACTCATTTATTCTATGACAATCATGTCATCATCTTCTGGAACATCATCATAACAATCCAATTCCTGAATTTCCTGGTGAATTTCTTGTGACTCCATTTCTTTAAGAATCAGTGGACCAAATCTCTCATGTTTAGCCTAGGGGGGCCTTATTTTCGGGGGGGATGCCTTATATTTCACTCAGAAGAAAACCTGTAAGTAGGTCTTATTTTCGAAGGATGTCTTATTTTCGGGGAAACACGGTATATAGAAAAAAGATCAAGTTCAAAGGACCTGAAGCAGGATCAGGTTAGATTTAAAAAATCACAGGGTAAACAATGTTATTAGACACACATGATAATAGGAAGAGCACAATGGGTTGAGATTAGAAAGGGGTAATTTAGGTCCAGTTCATAATCCCTGGGAAAGAGTTCTTTTTTTTTTTTTTTTCGTGAGTGCAACGGTGAGCTGCTACAATATTTTATGCTAAAAAATAAAATAGTCTCTTTAAAGTAGGGTCCAAAAGGCAAAGAGACCACACTAAATATGTATCTTCTTCCAGAAGAGTAAAAACTGAGATCTGGTAATCACGAAGGCTTAGGGTTGGAATGTATTAGGAAATATGACCACCTTCTTTAATGTGTGTGCTAGGCTGAATAATATCCCACCAAAATATCTATATACTAATCCCTGGAACCTGTGAGTATGTTTTGTTAGTGGCAAAAGAGTCTTTAAAGATTGAATGAAAGCTAAAGATCTTAAAATTGATTATACTGGATTATCTACCTGGCCCCAGTGTAATGCTATGAGTCGTTAAAAACAGAACTTTCTCGGCTGAAGGCAGAAGGAAAGAAGCAGAAGTCAGAGAGATTTAAAGCATGAGAAGGACTCCATATACCATTGCTGGTTTGAAGACAGAAAGGCCAGTGTGATGAGAAATGGAGGCAGAGCCCTAAGGAGCTGAGAGAGGCTCCCAGCTGACAGCCAGCAAAGAAACAGCGGCCTCAACCCTGCAACCACAAAAATTCATTTCCAAGCTCACTGAAGGGGTTGGCAGAACCCCTTTAAATGAGCTCGGAAATGGATTTTTCTCCAGAGCCTCCAGGTAACAGCCCAGACTGGCTGACACCTTGAGGTTGACCCTGTAAGACCCAAAGAGAGAACCCAGCACATGCTTCTGGCCTACAGAACTGTGAGATAAATTAATGTTTCAAACTGCTGTGTTTATGGTAATTTTCCATGTCAGCAACAGAAAAACTAATGAATATGATTTGATAAGTAGAGAGAAGTTTAAAAAAAAATAAAACTCAAGATAGCAAAGTAGGTAACTTTACTCATCTCCCTGAATCCTAGTTTATTAAATAAAATGGTAAAGAACCTCTATAATTAATAAAAACATGAAACATCCTTAACCCCAAATCACAAACTATAAAAAATATATAACGGCAAAACTTATATCAAATTTCAGAAAAAAATCATGAAAACTGCTAAAAATATTGAAAAAGGTACAGCTTTCTCTAAAAAAAAAAAAGTTAGGTTGTCCTAGAAGACCCTATCAGCAATTTGTTGGAGTCTCAGAATGTTCAGGTGAAATGGATTGAAGGGCAATCAGAGAGCAGGTCTACACATAATCTCTTTCTACTACCCAGGGTGGCCATTTAATCCCACACGAAGTCTAAAGCATCCATCATTGCATCTGTGCTCAAGTCCTACTCTAGCATCATTAACCACCAGGACCCAGAGAAAAATATAACAAATGAAAAATACATGACATATTTGCATCAAAAGTAGAATTACAAAACAAGAAATATTGAGGAAAATAATTTAGGCAGTTTAACAATGAAACAAATAGAAGAGACACATAAAGAATAAGGAATATTAAAAAAAAAAAAAAAGATACAAAGTTACCTGGCAGAACTAAGGCAAGAAGTAGATGGTGACAAAAGCCATAGAGTAATAAAGGGCATATCAGAAGTTGAAATAAATGGATTGAATGCTGCTGAAAATAGGGTAAAGGATAAAGCTAGAGAAAATTACAAAAAAATGAGATAGAAAATAGCAAAGATATATGAGAAAGCAGAGAGAACTTGATAAATATGGGCAACTAAAAAAGAGCTATAACTAGTGTTTCTAAAGAAGAAATTCAACAAATGGAATAGAAATTTAAAATAATAAAAGAAAACCATTTCTAAAAGGATAAATGTGCAGACAAAAAAAGAAATTCTGTATTTCACTTAAAAAGCTGTAAAAATAAACAATGTCAAGATATACCTGGTGAAATCTAAACACTAGGAGAAAAAAATATATCTTATGACTACCTAGGAAATAAAAACAAGTCACCTATAATGAGAAAAAATTAGACTGCCTTCAAACTCTTCAGATGATTTTATTTTATAATGTAAAAAGAGCAAATCAATATTTACACAGTTCTGAGAAAAAGCAAGAGTGATCCCATATTTAAACACTAAATTTTTCAGTCATTTATAAAGGCAATGGAAGCAATTTCAAATAAGCAAAAAGTTAGAAATTATAGTTCTCCTAAAGTGTTTTTCAAAAAACATGTATTTAATGACAAATACAATCAGTCAAAAGATCAAATGAAGAATCAAATAAAGAATTCATAAACTGTAGAGCTATTTATAAAAGAATATATAATGAATGCTGGATATATTTAAATGTATTGTAGAACTAAAAAAGACAAACTAAAAATTACAGTAGCTGACAATGAAAAAAACTAACATGCCAAAGATTCTAGAGAATAATGGGCAAGAATTAAAGAAATACAAGCTTATAATTTTACTACATTCCATAGGTGGGAATCAGTGGATAATGTTAAAGTTTGAACAAGTTACTGAAGAATAAGAATCCTATATAAGAAGAATATGCTAATTATCCATTATGCCCTGAGGCATAATGACCAACTGTGTAACAATCAGGATCACGGATCTGCAAGAGGGTGGCAGAGAGCTACAGGATGAAGCAGGGTACCAAGCAAATGGGAGGTGGAGAGCTATAGGAGGGGGCAGGGCAGCAAGCTATGAGGGAGCAGAGGGAGTTACAGGAATGTGGGGCAGCAGCCAGAGAGCTACAGAAGGGCAGCAGCAACCTATTGGCACACGGATTCATGCACAGGGCTACAAGTAGTGTATAAACATATCTATATCTATATCTATATCTATATCTATATATATATATATATATATGCCTAAGTCAACCATTCAACTGATCAACCAGTCCCTATAATGCATACTGACCACCAGGAGGCAGACACTCAACACACAGGATCGGGCTCCCTCCTGTCTGGATCAGGCCTGCAGGGATTGGGCCAAAACTGGCCCTCCAACAACCCCCCAGAGGTCCCAGATTACAAGAAGGAGCTGGCCAGTCCGAGGGACCCCACTGATGCATGAATCCATACACTGGGTCTCTGGTTCAAATGTAATAAGGAAAAGTAAAGATACATGCATATTTACACACCACAACTCCCAAAGAAAATACTAATTATATAGCATAAGATCTAAAAAAAAAAAAACCAAAAACTTCCATTTCAAAATATTTAGTGGTACAGACATTATGAAAAAGTCAATAAAATGTTGATGGATGCAAAAGATAATTGTGACAGATTTTACTTTAACTCATCACTGAGTTCATATGAAAGTGACGGAGCACCTGCGTATTCCCCACAGTAGCCAAAACTAAAGAGCTATACTCGCTCTGGATCCAGGACTGCCCTGGATGTTCTTGGATACAAGAAACTGGATGGGAAAAGGGTACTGTGTAAAACAACCTCACAAGGTGATCTGATCACCATTTCCTAACTGGGCAGGTCATGGTGGATCATCATGCCCCAGGCACATAACTTTTTTAGTAATTAGTAAAAGGTTTATCTTTGCCTTAAACAAGCCCTGTCCATTTTTTTCTGTGCAGTT
This sequence comes from Pipistrellus kuhlii, assembly GCF_014108245.1. Taxonomy (NCBI): domain Eukaryota; kingdom Metazoa; phylum Chordata; class Mammalia; order Chiroptera; family Vespertilionidae; genus Pipistrellus; species Pipistrellus kuhlii. The sequence goes on from NW_023425551.1 coordinate 62,219,069, forward strand.
AAATTAGCATGCATTTGAAATAAGCCCTAATGCCCTCAAGAGAGCACATAATCTATTAACTATCTTGTAATTCAATACTTGCCTTGCTTTTTCTAGCCTTCAGGTAATCTTCCTTACATCCCCTCCTTAATTTCAAATGCATAAAAGAAGCCTTAAATTGTTATTCTTGGGAGCATTTGAGATCTTGTTCCCCAGCATAAGTCATCAAGATGGCTCAAATACACTCATAAAAATCTTTGACAGGTTTGGGTGTCCTCATGTCCACAAAACCTAGAACCTGGGTTCTAATGTCCAGGTCAGGGACAAAAGATAAGGCCTTGGGTCCACATAAGATGAGAGATTGGCCTCCTAGATCCCTTTACTGAATGAACCAGGGCCCTCTACATCTGCTCATTTAGGAAAAGAGTAAGGTAGAATTAAAGCTGCCTGCCAGCAAAGAGAGTGTGCATGTGTGGGTCTGTGTGTGTGTGTGTGTGTGTGTGTGTGTGTGTGTGTGTATATATATATATATATATATATATATATATATATATATATGTGGCTGAGGCAGAGGTAGTTAGGCCAGGAGAGGAGGAAAGTTAGGGGTGAGCAAGCCAGCAGAGGGGGGGAAGTTTGGGGCAAGCAAGCCAGGGGGGGGGGGGGCAGTTGGGGGTGAGCAGGCCGGCAGGGGTAGGTAGTTAGGGATGATCAGGCCAGAAGAAGGGGCAACTGGGGTTGATCAGGCTGGCAGGCAGAGTGGTTAGGGATAATCAGGCAGGCAGGCAGGTGAGTGGTTAGGAGCCGGTGGTCCCAGACTATGAGGGGTCCCAGATTGGAGAAGGTTCAGGCAGGGCTGAGAGACATATCCCTATGCAAAAATTTCATGCACCAGGCCACTAGTGTGTGTGTGTGTGTGTGTGTATATATATATATATATATATATATATATATATATATATATATAGAGAGAGAGAGAGAGAGAGAGAGAGAGAGAGAGAGAGAGAGAGAGAAATATGCTAATTAACTGGGATGCCATAATGGATCAACAGGACAGGAGGAGGCTGCATGCACAGCATTGGGGGGAGGGCAGCAGGGGCCTCTGAGCACCTGCACTGGGGGAGGGCCTGATCAGCAGCAGTGCAACTGCTTCAAGGGCCAGAGAGGGAGGCAGGGCCAGAGAGGGAGACAGGGCTAGACCAGCAGTGGTTGTGGCTGCTGAGGGGCTCAGAGATAAAGGCAGGGCCAGACTGGCAGCAGCCTCAGCTGCTTTGGGACCTGGGAAGCAAGGCATGCTGGGTGGGTAGCGCCACACAATTTCGGATCGCATGCTGGTTTCATAGTATATATATAAAAAGCCAGACACCATAATGGTCATAACGACCAGTCACTATGATGCCCACAGTAGCCAGTGAACCACCGATTAAGGGGTGGGGTCAGCTGGCCAACCTCACTGCTCTGCCTCCCTGCTAGCCCGCCTCTGATCAGACTTACCCACCCAGATCAAGAGCTGGCAAAATGCCCCCTCCCTTCTCCCCACCATCCTGGCCCCCAATCAGCCATCTCCACCATGATAGGCTCACAGCCCCCCACCCCCCACTTCCCAGCAGGCCCTGCCCCTGATCAACCCCCCACCCCAATAGTGGGTGGAGCTACTAGGCTAACTTCCTCCCCCCACCAGCCCCACCACTGATGGGCCCCCACCACCCTGATCAGCCCACACCCCCTCCCTCTGGCCAGCTCCACCCCTGCCTGCCTCCCACCCCAAAAGGAGGTGAGGCAGCCAGACAACCTCTTGAAGCCTCTCCCCACAGCTGGGCCCCCACCTCCCTTTTTAGTCCATAGCCCCTCTCTCCAGCCTGCTCCACCCCAGGACAGTCCCCCTACCCAGATCAGGGGCAGGACCAGCCGGCCAACCACACATGGACCCTCCGCCCCCAGGCTCCTGGCCCCCAATTGGTCCTCCAACCCCAATTGGGGGCAAGGCTCACCAGCCAATCACACTTGGCCTCTTCCTCCACTCAGCCTGCTAGCCCTGACCAGGCTCTGATCAGGGCAGGCTGGCCAGTCAACCTCTCACCATCTCCTCCTCCCAACAGGCCTACCATCAATCTGCCCCAATTGGTGCCAGACTAGCTGGACTCCACCGATGCACAAATTTGTGCACTGGTCCTCTAGTATATAAGTAAATGTATCTGTTTCAGCCTCATACATTTATAAAATAATGTCCAGAGAGAATTTGTAACATAGATTTCCCTCAAGTTGGTTTATCGTTCTCTCAAACAAGAATGGTAACTTAGTGACACAGGGACTAGAGCACCTGGGGAATCACAGTAGATACAAAGGAAAGTAGGAATATACCTTCAGATCAGATTTTTTAGGTTAGTCAAAAACAAATACAAATATATTTCCAAAATGTATGGTGGTACAAGATGACCTCAATGAAGTCAGCAGAAATAAAATCAGTGGAATTATAGCCACAAAGGTATTAGCTATTGAAATAATCAAATCAGAATGCAAAAATGACCTCTAAAAAAATTTTTAAAAAATAATATAGCTTACTTAACAAATGCATTTATAATCTTTATTTCATTTCAGGCACAGTTCTAAATGCTTTCTCTATATACTTAATTTGTTTAATCCTCAAGAATGCTATTAAGCAGATGCTATTCATTTTATGAATAAGGAAACTAGAGGTTAGAGAAGTTAAGAAACTTGCCTAAATGTACATTGCATAAGTGGTGGTTCTAAAATCTAAATTCTAGGAATTTAGTTTCAGACTCTGTGTTTCTAATAATCAGGTTGTAAGCAGGAATTAAAAATATATTAATAATTTACTGGCCTATTTTAAAAATAAAAGAATAGGGTGAAACTATAATCATTGAAAGTAAAAACTCAATGGTTAGTTACACAGCAGATTAGTCACAGCTGAAGAGAGAATTAGATCTGCAAGCCAGAGCTGAAATTATTAATCAGATTGCATTAAAGATAAGGAAATGGAACACAAAATTTAAGGGACTGGAAGACAAGATAAGTCTGAATTGCCTAGTCGCTATCTTAGTAGGAGAGAATAAAGAAAGTGAAAGGAAAAGGCTTTTCAAAGAGATAACAGCTGAGATTTGTCCAGGACTGATAAAAAGAAAGAAATTCACAGAGGCAGGAAGTGCCAAAAATCTCAAACTGTACAAATACAAATAAAAAGACCAGGAGAATGACAAAAGGCCAATTGTTAAACTAGGAGGAAGATTGAGGACAATGATGAGTTTAGTATTCTCTTTTATTTTTTGTATGCTTTTAAATTCCCAAAATAAAATCAACAGGTAAACATTTTAACTACATTACCAAAAAGCCTCCTAAAAGTACCTAAATAAAAAAGACTGACAATTTAATCAATGATTAGAATGAGGGCCAACTTCTCTACAGCAAGACTAAAAGGCAAACATGTGGTATAATAATATCTTCAAATTGTTGAAACAAAATAATGGTCACCCAAGAACTAAGCAACTAAGTTTTTAATCAAGTGCTATCTTTTAAAAACTGACATTTTCAGACATGGAAAAATGGGAAATTTAATGCCAATAGACTCTCACTGAAGAAATTTAAGTGTAATTAAATAATGTCCTTCAGCAAGAAATAAAACAATCTCAAAAGAAAGGTGAATAAAGCAGTGGATAAAATTAAGTAATGATGATTTAAAACAAAATGAATAATGCTTAAAATGGGAGATAAAATAAAGGTGGAGAACTTCTGCTCATGAAAAGGAAAGAATGACTTAGAACAGGCTCCTCAATAAATATAGTTCAAGGAAAGGGAAGGAAAAAGAGAGAAAATTTGGAGGGCAAAATGCAAACAACTACTGGAGAGTAACAGAGTTGAGGGGCTGGCTACCTTGAGGTAAGCCTGACATACCTACTATCTTTCCTCTGGAGGCATTTCTTGAGTGGCTTGGGGCTAGGAGATCTAGCAAAATTGGTGACTCAAGTGTCAGCAATTTTGGGGGGAGACAAAAACTGTAGGTTGGTGATATCAAGCCATCAAAACATAAAGGGCTATGATCCCAGGGAAAAGCCAACTGAGAGGAATAAGCCTAACTTTCCAACTTACTCTTCCCCAGAAGGCATTTCTTATTCTCACCCTCATAGGACAAGAGGATGGGAAGCCAAGCACAAAGTGGCAGCCAAGTAACTAAGAATTAAACAGAAAGTTTGTCATTCTTAGGATACTGATGTTCAAATAAACATCCAAATCTTTTGCCCTGGCTGGGTGGTGCAGTTGGTTGGAGCATCATCCTATACACCAAAATGTTGCCAATTCAACTCCCAGTCAGGGCACATAACTAGGTTGCCATTCAATCCCTGATCAGATGCATACAGGGTATTTCTGCCTCACATTCATTTCTCTCTCTCTCTCTCTCTCTCTCTCTCTCCTCTCTCTCTCTCTCTCTCTCTCTCTCTCTCTCTCTCTCTCTCTCTCTCTCTCTCATTAATAAACATATTTGCCTGGCCGCAGTGGCTCAGTGGTTAAGCACAACCTATGAACCAGCAGGTCACAGTTCAATTCTTGGTCAAGAATGCATGTCTAGGTTGTGGGCTCGATTCCCAATGTGGAGCATGTAGGAGGCAACCAACTAATGATTCTCTCATCAACTATGTTTCTCTCTCTTTCTCTCTCTCTTCCTCTCTGAAATCAATAAATATATATATATATTTTTAAAAAACCACATATCCTTGTGAGAATAAAAAAAAAAGAAATCCAAATCTGTAGATAATTGTTATGAGTTTATTTGAGCCAAGACTGATGACAATTACCAGGAAGTAAAATATCAAATGCTCTGGACATTAGTTTAAAAATTACCAGGAATGCTAGAAGATAAGATCAAGTAGCCAAAATAGGTGGGGGGGGGGGGGGGGGGGAGAGAAGAAATAAAAGCATAGCATAGCTAAACATAGACTTTGTTGTTAAAAATAATCTCATGGAAGATGATTCTTTTAAATGTACAATGAGATGAAAATGTTTACCAAAGAATTGAAATCATGAGAGAAAAAAAATCCTGAAATTCCTAGAATTGAAAAATATAATTACCAAAATTAAGACATCAGTAGTATTCATATTGAAAATGTCCAATATATTGTGTTTAGTGAAAAGGAAAATCTGAAAAACATTTATGAAAGGATATCTCAAAATTTTAAGAGTAATTTTTATTATAAAGGGAATCTAAGGAAAGCTCAGGGGAAGGGATAGAGCTTAATTATACTTTTATCTTTAAACTCTTCACTACTGTTTAATTTCTTCCCCTCAAGAAGCAATATTACTTCTATAAAAATTTTATTGAAATTGAATGAATATGTAAAATTAACACTTGCTGGTTACAGAAGGATTTTAAAACTATAGAATTATAGAGGGAAATATACCTTCCTTCATAATGCCAATGCTCAGGAATAATAACAATTAATATTTTTTTATTCTTTCCAGTTTTCCATGCATGTTTTATTAGTTGTGGTCAAATGATATGAGAGGCAGAATCCTAAAAATTCTTGCTGCTCTGGTGTATATACCATTTAAATTCCATTTGGGCCAGACCTGTGAATATAATCATAGTTGCTCCCTTGATTAGGTTTTGTTATATAAGAATCCATCTTAGCAAACTGAAGAGAGATTCTACTACTGGCTTTGAAGAAGTAAGCACCATGTTATGAGGTTAGGGCCCGAGGGTGACCACTAGGAATTGAGAGAAACTCATGGGCAAAAGCTTACAAGAAAACAGGAAGGAGCTAGAACTACAAGGAACTGAATTCAGTTACTAACCAGTGAGCTGGAAGATACCCTAAGTACTACCTAACACCCTAATTTTAATCTGGTGAGACCATGAGCAAAGATCTCAAATAATCTGTGTCTGAACTCCCATGGAAACTATGAGATAATAGAGTTTCAAGTGCTGTTTTAAGATGATATGTTTGTGGTAATTTTTATTTAACAATAAAAAATTTATATATATTATGTAAAACTATGATGGATTGATTATGTAAGAAGCATAAGAGAAATGTAAAAAATTTTTAATAAGTATAGAAAAGTATAATAAACACCCAAAAGACAAGTGGACCAAGATAATCACACTTGATATTTGTTTAGTTTATTAGAGTCTTTATTTTTCATCTATACATACTTTATTATATATCCTTAAGAGTTGTTATATTTTTAAAAATAATAATAACCACTGTTGTCTCTGTGCTTTTCCAAGCTATACTCACTGTAGTGGTTAATTTTATGCATCAACATGGCTGGACTATACCTCCAGTTATTCAGTCAAACACTGAGCTAGGTGGTGGTGTTTTCTGGAAGATATTTTGTAACTGTGGCTAACATCTACACTCAGTTCAATTCAGTAAAGGAGATTATCTTCCATAATTTGGGTAAGCCACATCCATTCAGTTGAAAGGCCTTAAGAGCAACACCGTGGTTGCTTTGAGGAAAGAAGTTCTGCCTCAAAATTTATTTTTAAAATGTTTTTATTGATTTTAGAGAGAGAAGAAGGGAGAGGGAGAGAGAGAAAAACATTAATCTTAGAGAAAAACATTGATTGGTTGCTTTCTGCATGTATCCCGACCCAGCATCAAACCCACAACCTGGGTATGTGTCCTGACTGGGAATCGATCCGGCAATCTTTTGGTGCACAGGACAATGTTCAACCAACTGAGCAACACTGGTAATGGAATGTGCCTCAAGATTGCAAGAGCAACTTCTGTCCTAGTTTCCAACCTGCCATACAAATTCAGACTTGCCAGACCTGCAATCATGTAAGCTGATTCCGTGAAATAAATCGTGTGTGTGTGTGTGTGTGTGTGTGTGTATGTACGTATGTGTGTGGTGTGTATGTGTGGTGTGCAGTAGTTATAGATCTTATTATTTACAGATTTCTTATTTTAGAATTTACTTACCTCCTAAAATGTATTTGTAACCTTAAAATCAACATTTATGGTCATTCCTGGACACATGAGGAACAATAAAAAGTATAAGTCACCAGATGAGATTGAACAAGGCCATACTCTGTCTTTTTGCTTTTATTCTCAAACTATAAACAACTATTCCTTTCAGTTTACTTAGTATCTCTTTTTTTTTTTTTGCTTTTTTGTGCATGTGTTTGGTGATTTCACTGTTTAAAAATGAATATATAAATAAGTGAAACAACAAATTAATGTCACTCCCCTTTCCTTTCTCTCTAAAAATAAATAAAGAAAAAAAAGATAATGACCTCAAGCATGGGGCTGACGTGCTCTCTAGCACTCTTAATCGCATGAAGATTATGATGTATCTTACAGAAAAGGTACCTGTGTTAGATAAGCTTCATTCAGGCATAATTTATAATGTTACTGACTGTGAGTTCAGTGTTAATGCATTAACAATATATATTAAGTAAGGTGTCTTTAACAGAAACATGCATAAAACAAGGATTGATTGGTTGACAAAAACGTTGTGACTAGAGGCTTGTAGGAACCACCCTGAATTTCTCCTAGGAAGTAATGGAGTAATAGTTCATTATTCATTGATTCACTGTTCATAGAGAATTGATAGAAGGTAAGTAGAGTGGTAGCAAGAATCAACTGTGTCCGTGTGTGGAAAAAGGGTGTACAAAATTCTACTGGTTCTGTTTGTCTTATAGAACCCTGACTAATATCCTTCTCCTGAGCCATTCTGGGCCCTTGGTTGAAAATTACTACTAAGAATGGGTACGGTAGCCAATATTCCTCTAGAACAGAGGTTGACAAATTATAGTCACTGTTTTTAATAAGTAAAGTTTTATTGGAACAGACACATCTATTCATTAAAGCTGGAAATGTTACTATTTAACCTTTATAGAAAAATATTGCTGGCCCCTGCACTAGAATATTAGATATTAGAATAAAAAGGCTGGTCAGAATCAGTCAGAGTAATGGCAGAGTGAGAGATCCCCTTTACCTCTCCCCCTGAAATTTTAACAAGTTAACCAACCATAATTCAACAAAAAATTCCCTACTCAATATAGAGGCATGCCTGAGAGACCCATGCACTGAAGCAGCTAAAGGTGGGCAACGGGAAATAAATGGGGAAACAGAGAGGGAGAAAAATTCAGATGGCCACAGACACAGCCAAGCAGCAGGGAGCTCACAGCACCAGGTGAAGAGGGGCAGAAGCTGGTAGTAGCAGGCGCTTCCTTTTGCCTGGAGGAACAGAGCTTTGGGGGCAGTCCAGCAGGGCAAGCAGAGAAAACAGTGAGCCAGCAGATGCCTGACAGAACAGAGGGGTTCTGTCTGAAGCTGTCCACTATCTGGTGGTGAAGTTTCAGACAAAGAAATGAAACCATAGAACCCTGCTGCCTCTTGGACTCCTGAAACTCACCTCCCATTACCCTTGGTGTCAGATTGAGGAGCACATGATTTATACTACGACCTATTGCAGTAGTACTGCTATTTTCCTCTGTGATTGATACCCAGGTGGGGCTCTTTGGTGGAGAGGGGGGAGGTACGGGTAGCCATTACAGCCAGGGCAAAACAAACCCCACCCCCCAAACAGACTGACTGTACTATCTTACAGAAAATTGTGAAGGTCAAATCTGGGAGACCACACAGGTAAAAATCTTGTGATTCAGTGCCATCTACAGGAAAACAGTAGCACTATCTATTCAGAAAAAGCTTCTAGGTAAAGGCCATTAATCTAGACTTACATACGTGCCTAGACAAAGGAGACCAGCAAATACCATGAATAACCACAGTAATAAGGATGCTCAGAAAGAAAATAAAAAACACCAGAAAGCAAGTTGAAGCACATGGAAATATGTGATATAAATGATAGAGATTTCAAGATTGCAGTTCTGAAAATACTCAACAAGATGTGAGAAAATATAGACAGGCAATTCAATGAACTCAGAAAACAAACTAATGGACAAAACTAATACTTAAAACTAATACTTTATCAAAGATATTGAAACTTTAAAAAAGAACCAGTGAGAAATCCAGGAAATGAAGCATGCAATTAAGGAGATTAGAAAACAGAAAACAGAACCCAGCAGATGGAGGAAGGAATTAGTGATATCAAAGATAGAAATCAAGAAATGACACAGAGAGGTAAAGAGAGAGACCTGAGCATAAAGAGAAATGAAAGAGCTCTCCAAGAACTATCTGACTCCATTAGAAAAGCAATATTAGAAGAAAAGGTTATCAGAAGAAGAGGAGAGGGAGAAGGGAACAGAGAATCTATTCAAACAAATAATGGATGAGAACTTCCAAAATCTATGGAAATAATTAGATCCTCAAATCCAAGAAGCAAATAGAACACCTTGTTACCTCAATCCAAAGAAACATTCTCCAAGGCACACTTTATTAAAACTACAAAGAATTAATGACAAAGGGAAAATTCTCAAACAACCGGGGAAAAGAAGGAAGTGAGATACAAAGGAAAACCCATCAGAATAGCATCTGACTTCTCAGAGAAATTCTAAAAGCCAGAAAAAAAGTGGAACCAAATATTCAAACATCTGAAAGAAAAAATTACCAACTACAAATAATATACCCAGCAAAATTGCCCTTTAAATATGAAGGAGAAATAAAGACATTCCAAGATATTCAGGAGCCAAGGGATTTTATCACCAAAAATCCTCCATTGCAGAAAATACTCAAGGGAGTTATTCCTGAATCAAAGAACATAAGGTCACGACAATACAAGTAAGATCACCAAAAAACTTACAGCATAAACAGGGATAAACTATAACAACAAGAACATTGTACCTTTTATAAGACTTCATTTTTCTCTCTTTAAATTTGGGAGCCATCAGATAGTTTTGGTTAGAGGAGTGACATAATATTATCACTCTGGCTGCTGAATTTAGAATAGAATCTAATAAAGCAAAGGAGATAGAAGCAAGAAAATAAAAAGAAAAATTATACTGGACAAAATTACACAAGCAAGGAAAATGTCTTTTAAGATTATTGCCATAGGTAAGAGGTCAACTCTGTTGAAACATTATTCAGTAGGGTTTTTAAGAGCTTTTAAAGGACATTTTTGTTTTTTAATTGAAAATACTCAATTAAATAGTAAACCAAATAAATAGTAAACTTCTACTTATCTTCGAGATAGGATCTGGTTTTTATAACTTGGAGCAAGGTGCCCACCACAGAAGCTAGTCTCCTACCCTCCAAAACACACACACTGGAAATTATAAGTCTTATCTTCCTTGATAATGACATCTTTAAAAAGATAGCTTGGCCAAAACCGGTTTGGCTCAGTGGATAGAGTGTTGGTCTTCAGACTGAAAGGTCCCAGGTTCGATTCTGGTCAAGGGCATGTACATTGGCTGCAGGCACATCCTCAGTAGGGGGTGTGCAAGAGGCAGCTGGTTGATATTTCTCTCTCATCAAGGTTTCTAGCTCTCTATCCCTCTCCCTTCCTCTCTATGAAAAATCAATAAAATATTTTTAAAAAAATAAAAATAAAAAGATAGCTTGGAGGTTCTTAAGAAAAGCATTCCTTTGTTGTAAAAATGGCCAGAGGCTTTTAAAATGGCTTACATTTGAAAGAGGCATTTTACAATTACAAGTTTTCTCAAGTAAGTGAACAAGAAAAGTTAGGCTGGGAATTTTTTTCTTTCTTTTCTCCTTCCATTACTTTCATGATACATCTATTGGTACTATCCTTACTTTTGTTTTTTCTGTTCTGATTATATGTTTTTCACTTCGTTTTATTGCAAATTGCTGATTTGATTCTCTGTTTCATCTTCTCTACTATTGATTCCCTATAAATTATTCTTTATTTCTGTTGGTGTATCTTTTATTTCTGACTGGTTCATTTTTATGGTTTCCATGTCCCTTTTTATGCTTTTTAAGTTCATACTATAAAGAAGAATTCCATCTAAAATTTAGTCAAGCTGAGGGAACATTAAGGTCATCTTGGCCACAGACTATTCCAGGAAACTAAGTGAAAGTAATGGTAGTTTGAGCCAGACTGGTAGCAGTGGATGTGATGAGAAATAAATGGATTCTCAATACATTTTGAAGGTAGAGTGAAATAATTTGTGGAGCAATTGGATGTGGAGTTCCAAAGAAGCGGGGGGGTGGGGGGGGGAAGTAAGGGCAACACAAGGTCATTCTATTATACATACCTTCATATGTGAAAACACTATGTCACCTTGAGCTTTGTGCCTTCGTATGGTATCTTCCTCTCTGAGGATGCTCATAGTCAAAAGGAAGAAATAAAATGATGCTTTCAAATTGCTGAACAGTGTCTATCACTTGTAAGTTTTTGATAATATTTTTGGTAAACTCTTTAGGAATTATTTAATTATCTTTTAATGGTATTACAGGGGAGATTTGGAGATTTCTGATGTTTATACCTTTTCAAGTGATTTGTTAGATGTTAGTAGGACAATTTCTGGCATCTCAAAACATTGCCAAGATTCTTTCATTATGTTTCTACTTTAATTTATTTCTCCTGAAACATCATAATTTTATTCTATTTGCTTTCTCAGATGTATAGTTAATGCAGGAAACATCTATGTAATTTTATATTTACTTATATTTATTACTCTTTTAGAAATATGGAAAATCATTTCTCCACCAGCTTTACCTCTCTTCATTTTGTGTTTATCTTTCCTAATCCTTTGGGAGATCCTTTTCAGTTCATCCTTTAAATCAATGATTGGTTTAATTTAATTTTCCACAGTGTCATTTTTCTTTTTATTATTTCACTGCCATATAGCATTGTAGGTTTCTTCTAATCATTTCCCACCTTATCACTGTATATTTTCATCTAGTCCTCTTTTCATCTTGTCTTCTTTTTCAACACGTTCCTCTGTTTCACAGGAAACTTTCTCCTTGTATCCTATAGAGATCATCAAGATTGTTTTGGATTCTGAAATAAATCCTTGGCTAGGATTCACTCTTCCTCTGCATCTTCAGAATCTTACAGAACTTTTTCCTGAATCTCCTTGTCGATAGTTTTCTCTTTATTCCTTCTCATAGAGGGAAAGAGCTCTCTTCACTTTATTTTCCCAACCTATAATTTGGGGATAATTTTTGTACACAAAGAATGTTTATTCAAACCCCTTCTTAAATCTAAAGCTACATAACAGGATGCTATTTTCAGCTTTCAGCCCAAATACAAATAGGATTTCTTTTACTCATATAATAATGCTATAAAGTGATGGATTCCATCTAATCCAGTGTCCTGCCCTCGGATATGCTAAGAAGATGTACCACAAGATCCATGATACACTACCAACTGTCCCTGCTCTGCTTGTGAGAATTTTACAAACTCTCACATGCTGAGCTCCACACCTGGGTCTCTCATTTCCTTCATTCCTGTGTGGTTTTAGGATTTTTAGTTTCTGAATACATGTATTAGGGGTATTAGTAGAGATGCAACACTTCAAGAGACATCACTGAACATTGAGGAAGACTGGCCAGGATCTGCTGGGCATTTTGGAACCAGTATTCTCATTGTGATGCTTGTCTTGTGGAAGGATCCTTGAAGCCATGTGGAGTTTACATTTTTCCATCTGCTGCTTCCTCTGGGTCCTGGCATCTCCCCTGTCATCCACTTGGACCCTATTCCATACCAGAGGTTTAACTTCCGTGTGGGAGGCTTCTCAGTGTTTTATGTAGCATCACTGTTTCTTTAATAAATGTGTTTGAAAATACTTTAAGTCTCTGTTCATCCTTTAGCACTTATCATTATGAAGTGTAGGCTTTGAGCAGAAGAATAAAATGATAAGATGTGTGTTCTAAAAGATCAGCCTGGTGGTGTGCAGGATGGACTGAAATTGATGAGGTCTATAGTGATTAGGCATTAATGAGGATGGAAAAGGTAAGACAGATAAATGGAAAAGGAAATTTAAAAGAAGAATAAAATTTCATAATAAAGATAAATAATGGCAAAAAATGAGTCAATTATAGAGCCAAGTAAATTTTTTAAATAAAATAGGGAAACTATGAATAGAATCTATACTAATAAAAGGGTAATATGCTAATAGGCCGGATGTCTTCCAGCCGTCCTTCCCAACTTCATTTTGGACAAAGTCATGATGGCAGGGACTGAGGCAGAGGTGATTAAGGATGATCAGGCCTGCAGGAGAGAGTAGTTGGGGTGATCAGGCAAACACGGGAGCAGTTAGAGGCATCAGAAAGACAGGCAGAAGTGGTTAGAGGCAATCACACAGTTAGGCAGAGGGGTTAGGACTGATCAAGCAGGCAGCAGAGGTGGTTAGGGTTGATCAGGCAGGCAGGCAGGTGAGCAGTTAGGAGCCAGCAGTTCCGGATTGTGAGAGGGATGTCCAACTGCCAGTTTAGGCACCATCCCACAGGATTGGGCCTAAATCGGCAGTTGGACATCCCCCAAGGGGTACCAGAGTGCAGGGTAGGCTGAGGGACCCCCTCCCCTATGCACAAATTTTGTGCACCAGGCCTTTAGAACTTACATAAAATTGAGAATACAGTGTAAAAAACAAAATGGAGTCAGTAGCCAAATCCAAATAACAACCAAAAAATACCAAACATATGAGACATCTAAAGATGTATTAAAGTAAAAGAGAGCATTGTAGGTAAAAACACAATTCTTGCCACTGAAAGCTGATATACAGCACACTCCTGCTAGAGAATATGAAGAAGAAAAGCAAGATTGTACCAGCCAAGAACAGATGGCACTGTCACATGGAAACTCATGAAATATGGTCAGAAGAATCTCACATTCAAGATGACCCATTTTTAACCTCAGCCAAGTCATTTAATCTCTCTGAGTTTCAGTGTTCCATTCTCTGTAAAGTTAGGTTAAGAGACTAAATTGTAATTTTGGGGCAGTGATTCTAAAGGCCAGGTTTGAGAAACTTAGACAAGCGTTAATCCAATCCTACAATAGGGGAAAACTATGAACTCAGACTTTTGAAAAGAAAACCAGTGAATTCTCTCAATAAATTAAACCCAGTCTTTTGAGGAGAGAGAGAGAGAGAGAGAGAGAGAGAGAGAGAGAGAGAGAGAGAGAGAGAGAGAGAGAGAGAGAGAGAGAATGGATATTCTCCTGGTAAAGCATAGCTGGCCAAGGCCAAGAAACTCCTAACTCTCACCACAGATGCTGTGGCTGAATTGGTTCGAGCATTGATCCATACACTGAAAGGTCACTGGTTAGATTCTTGGTCAAGTCACATACATATGTTGTGGGTTCAATCCCCAGTCAGGAAGCATGGGAGAGGCAACTGATTGATGTTTCTTTTTTATATTGATGTTTCACTCTCCCTCCCTTCCTCTCTCTAAAAACATCAGTTTGGTTTTTTGTTGTTGTTGTTGTTTTGGGTGTGTGTGTGTGTGTGTGTGTGTGTGTGTGTGTGTGTGTTTTAAATCCTTGACATTTGTATCCTGGGTCCAGGATAGTGGAGGATTTGGAAGAGATAAGAATCTCTACAAGAAGAGTCAGGGGCATTGGTCCAATTACCATTCTCATCTGGAGATCCCCTCTCATTGCTAATCTCACAATCTTAGTATGCAGCTATATTATGGGAATCTACAGTTTTCCTTACAATTCTGCTCCCTGTCTCTGAGCTGTCATATCTTGAAGAAATCAGTAATTTGAATGTACAGAATAGTGGTTTAGGTACCACACAAGTAAGATTGAAGAGCTGTTTTCTCTTACTACCAGGAGTTCAGACCTTAACAGAGGAAATGAGGACACTGCTCTAAGTCAGAATAAGAAATTATATGCCAGTGCTTTGAATAAAATATTTGAACAAGTATGAAATGTGCCTTATAGTAAAAAATAGGTGCTATTTATTGTGTCTACCCTGTGTTTAAAAATGTTTGTTTTTGCCATTCTGAGCTACCCTGCAGTTCATTTCCCTAATTATGGCCTTGTAATTCACTATCAGTGATGCTAAACATTAAACTACATTTGCATGATTCAAATCCACCCACAACACACACTCTGAGATCAGTGCTTTCATATAGTCCCATAAACTTCATTCTTAGGGATATTCATTATATACAAAAATATAATGTTGAAAATTCCCCCAAACGAATAATTACATGTTTCTTACTTGAGTGTATTTCATCACCCTTAATAGTATATCCATTCAGCAGGAATCATAGAAGTGAAATTTAGAAAAGGAATTAGATTTTGTTAGTATCATAATAATAATTTTTATAAATATCATTACTTAAACTGAGGATATCAAATTTCATCACTGGTTATCTGCATAAAATCAAGTAAAAGAAATAGTATAATAGTATTGATAATGTATCAACTGGTACAACAAGATTATTAGGCAATGAAGTTTTAGTTGAAAATAAAATATGCAAGTTATTTCCAGTGCATCCTAAGTACAAAAGACGCTCTTTTAGAAGATAGACCTTTTAATGAATTATTTCTCAAACATTAAATTAAAAAACTGGTAACAAAGCTTATTGAGTCTGGTTAAGATTCTGGGAGCGAAGGTAGACACCATACTGCCTCCCATGACAACACCAAAATTACAACAAATTATAGAACCATCAGCATGGATAACCACCTGAAGACTAGCTGAATACATGTCCTATAACTAAGGATGTAAAGAAGAAGCCATATGGAGACTGGTAGGAAGGGCACAGATGAGAAATGGACTTGCCCCATAGCCACATTTCATTTGAAATCCAGAGGGATATCATTGCTGCAGGGGTCTCCCCTGAGATCTGGAAGTTCTTAGCCGCACAGTGGGCTCCCCAGCCTAAAACACCCAATCCACAGAAACTGGGAAATGATAAAAGTCTGTGTTTTAAACTGCTAACATATTACACAGTCATTGTTACATGATAAATATACCATGTATAACAATAAAATTATACGTGTGTGGTACTTTTTTTTAAATATTAAAAAGATATCAGTTTAGTGGAAATATGAACCATTTAAATATTATTTTTAATGTTGTGCTAAAAATACATAAAGTAGAAAAATAAACCACGACACAAATCCTAAGAATTCTATCACTATTAATCAAGGAAGTTATTTTGCAAGGAGGAAAATTATAACCTACTTACTGATCTTTAGCACACTAGTTCTGTTAGTGTTAGGATATTATTGTTAGGTCAAATTTACAACAACAATAACAAAAACCTGAATAGTCACATGATTTAAATTTCAAATGTACTTAGTAAAAAAAAAAAAAAATCAGACTTTTCTCATTTAACTATTATTGTAAACCTATCCAGTTTGTAGCATAGTGCCAGAAGAAAGTGGTATAAAGAAAGAGCTGAATGACTTAGATAATATTATTCTAGATTCAGCAGATAGTCTATAAATAGAATAACTATATAAGTTATCATCCATACCAAGAAACTTTGGACAATGAAGAGTGATAATAGTAACAGTTAAGCTAAAACAATTGGCATAAACTGGGATTATGCTGGGCAAACCAGAACAAATCTTTGCCCTATCAGTGAATCTTATCAATATCTATCCAAAAAGTAAGAAACATTTATTTTTATCACCTCTCCTCTTAAAACTCCAGGTAACTTAGATCTAAGACCATTTTTACAAATTTGATTATGATAGAGTTTAGCCCATTATATTTAGATTTGCCCATTGTAGTAGACTTTTAATAAGATTGATCTTCTTAGTGTGGTATGAACGAGATAACTGTCATCAAAATTAAGTACAGCTCATCCCTATAAATGATACTTCTATGAGCTTTTTGGCATTTTTGAAAGCCAATATCCTTGCCAGTGAATGTAATACTGGAGATTGGTGCAGCACTCAAAAAGTATAATTATAGTTGTTAAATGCCATAAAATCTGAGCCAGGGAGGTGAGTAATTTTTGTGAATGCAGATGCTGTAATGTAATAGAACACAAATGTAAATACTAAAAAAAAAAAAAAAGGGTGATATATCAGAAGAAAGCCAAATTTGAAGGCAGATGGGATTTTTGCCAGTAAACATACACATACACACTCATCACTAAGTTTCCCATGGAAAAAAAATATTTAAAATGACACCTGGTGTGGATAAAGAACAATTTCACTTTCACCTCCTGAGATATTGTCTTCTAATATCAATTTTTGAACTATTTAAATTAATCTACTGTCCACTATTTAGAGTGAGCCTCATTTAGTGTAATTCTATTATGAAAAGCCAGAGGTGTTTTTTGCTGTTTTTAGATTTAGCAACTTAAAACATTTTGAAACTATTTAAAACTATTCTTGGATAATATTATAGTTTCCATTTGGCAATTGCATTGAAATGCCTTTTAGGTATCATTCATGTTACTCTTTTAGATTACTGGCAGCTTCCAGGGGACAGTGGAATTTGAAAATGAAGATTAAATCTGAAAATATGGCACAGGTACTCTTAGTCTCAGGAAAGTAGCTCTAATCACTTTCATCCATGAGAGATTGATAAGAGTTAAAACAATGACTATTTTGGGCAGGTTATATTGTGTACAAGGTTTTTATTTCATCCTGATTCATGCTAAACAGAGGGATTTAAATCAATCTCAGAAAGAACTTATTTTATATTTCCTTCAGGTATAAAATTCATTAGGACGTGACATTTAGACACTTCAAGTGGCTTACTATAGCTGTTGAAGAAGCGGTCACTCTTTCAGATGGAAATGGGATAGAAAACAGAAGTTTTCAGAACAGAGCTTCCCAAAGTATTTTCCACAGGATACTGATTGCTTTAAGATGCCTTATGAAAAATAGATGTGCACATTTGGGAAATACTGCATCTCCCAACTTTCTCTAAGAGGTTTGCGTTTTAGACTTACGTAGTAAGTACCTCCCAAATTCTGCAAGAAAGAAACCTGTTCGTTTTGTTTAGTTCTGTATTTACCAAACTTACTTGGCTATACAGTGCTGACTCCACATTTTGTGGAAACTGAAACTTTTATAGTTTGAGATTCCTCTTTATAAAAAATACAAAATAAAAAATAAAGTTATAATACTAAAAGGGTAATATGCTAATTAGACTGGATGTCCTTCCAAATGTCCTTCCTTCTGGACAAAGCTCCAGTGGGTGGGGGCCAAGACAGAGGCAGTAGAGACCCCCGGCCATGGTGGTGGCGGGTGGGGACTAGGGCCAAGGCCCTTGCATGAATTTTGTGCATTGGGCCTCTAGTAGTATATTTTTATTTAGAAATCACTTTAAAGTTCTTAGAGATTTGTATCTCTTTTCTTCTGAGTTGGCTGTGGTCAGTATACCAGAAATGCTTCCTTAGAAATGTTCCTGGTGGTAACATTTCTTCCCCTTGAGACCACTCAGCAATTCCCAATGTTCTCACTGGTCTATACAAGTGAGCGGAACTGAAGTTTAAGCTTCATTGCCATAGTTGTAAACTTAACTCTGTGACAAGGTAACCTTTTAATCTGGCTGAAATAATGGTTTCAGGTGCATGCTCTAGAAAATGGCAATATATAAAATTTTATCTAGCTCCATGCCTTACAGCACATGTGTCAAACACAAGGCCCGCGGGCCAAATCCGTCCCGCCAGGCCTTGCAATGTGGCCCGCACCGCGCTGTCATCACTGCACTCCGCTGCGTTTCCATCACAATGACAGTTTATGACTGTTCAGTAAACCATTCGGCCCGCGATTTAGGCTGGATTTTAGATTTTGGCCCCTTCTCTGATTGAGTTCGACACCCCTACCTTACAGCATTGAAACTAAACAATATTTATAATATATCAGACAGATATGGTATAATGGAGAAAATTAATTTAGGGAAGAAAAATAGAGAGTGCCAAGGAGAGGGCAGCAATTTAAAGGTGGTGGTTACCAGGTTTGGTCTCCAGGGCATGTGCAGAAGCCAACCAATTGATGTGTCCCTCTCACATGGATATTTCTCTTTCTATATCCTCATACCTTCCACTCTCTCTAAAAAATTCAGTGGGCCTAGGGTCTAGGGTGCAAGGGCAGACTAGAAGGGGTCATGGGGGAAATATGGGTTCATATATAATATTTCAACAATAAAGATTTTTAAAATAATAATAATTAAAAATCATTGGAGTAAATATACTCAGATGAGGATTAACAAAATAATGAAAATAAATAAATAAATAAATAGGACCATAAACAAACAAACAAACAAACAAATAAATAAAGGTGGTGCCAAGGGAAAGTTGGAGGAGGTGGACAGATTGAGCAAAAATAAAAAATAAAAAAGAGAGAGAGGTGGGAAGAGAACAACCAATGAACTTGTATGTGTATATGCATAACTCATGGACATAGACAATGGGGTGGTGAGGAGCTGGAGATGGAGGGACAGGATCAGGCTAGAAGAGGTTATTGGGGTGGGGGGGAGGACCTATCTAATACTTTCAACTACAATATAAAGATTTTAAAAAGTAATAATTTTTTTTTTTTTAAAGAACATAAGCTATTTTAAAAAATGAGAGAGAGAACTCATGGACAACAACAGTGTGGTGAATGTTGGGGGGTGGAGTTGGAAGAGGGCATAAGGGAATAAATGGTGATGAATAAAAATTAAATTAAATTAAAAAAATAAATAAAGATGGTGGTCCGGGAAAGGTTCATTGAGAACGTGAATGTGAACAGAGGTGGGAAGCACATGAGAGGAGAATGTTCCGCCTGCTCAGCTTTGCTCTGACTGTGGAGCTGATGTGGTGCAGTAGATGGAGCAGCAGATAGGAAGGCTCTCCTCTTATTTAGAGGGAAGAAATTATTAGATGTGTGAATGCTAGTGGGGTTGTTGTGGTAGTGAGGAGATAATTTGCTATGCAGGAGACAGGAGGAAATTGCGGGATACAGTGGTGCCTCGCATAAAGAACGCCTCGCACAGCGAACGCTGCACACAACAAACTTCATTTCATGATTCATACAATGAACTTCGTTTCACACAACAAAGTCGCCCGAGCTTCCACGACCGCTTTGCCCGAGCTTCCACGACCGCTTCGCCCGAGCTTCCACGATCGCTGTATTGCATCCTTCCACGCAGGCACTGCAGGCAGTCGTTAGTCACTGCGCTTAACTTAAGCATGTATCGCGGCAATCGTTCTTCATTACGAATTAAATCACGCACGTATCACGGCAGTCGTCCTTTTAAGTTAAACTCAATATTTTTTTTTATATCATGGCTTCTAAAAAAAGCAGGAAGGTGATTTCTGTTGAAATGAAACAGGAAATAATTAGAAGGAGTGAATGTGGGGTAAAACAGTGTGACCTCGTCAAAGAGTTTGGCCTCAGCAAGACCACCATTTTCACCATTTTGACAAATAAGGATGCAATCAAATCAGCCAAAGTAGCCAAAGGAGTATCAAAACTATTTCATGAAAAACATAGATCTTCAATCCACGAGGAAATGGAGAGGCTATTAGCGATTTGGATTAAGGACAGGCAGGTGAAAGGTGACGTAACAACCCAAGATATTATCTGTCACAAAGCCAAGAGAATTTATGACGATCTAAAGAAAAACGACCCTGGGAGTAGCAGCAATCAAGATAATGAAGAAGAATTCAAAGCCAGCAGGGGGTGGTTTTTTAGATTTAAGAAAAGGTGTGGAATCCACAGCGTTACTATGCATGGTGAGGCTGGCAGTGCTGACAAGAAAGAAGCAGAAAAGTTCTCTATTAACTTTCAAAAATGTATTAAGGATGAAGGATACTGCCCACAACAAGTGTTCAATGCCGATGAAACAGGTCTTTTCTGGAAAAGAATGCCGAGCAGAACCTTCATTACAAAAGAGGAGAAGAAATTGCCAGGACACAAAGCCATGAAGGACAGACTTACCCTTATGTTTTCGTCTAATGCCAGCGGAGACCTCAAGATCAAACCTCTATTGGTTTATCACTCTGAAAATCCAAGAATTTTCAAGAAAAATAACGTTATTAAGTCCAAACTGCCCGTCCATTGGAAGTCCAATCAAAAAGCCTGGGTGACCCAAGTTATCTTCAACGAATGGATTCTGGAAACCTTTGCTCCTGCCGTGAAGAAATTCTTGCTGGAAAAAGAACTGCCGCTCAAAGCCCTTCTGATACTTGACAATGCCCCTTCTCACCCAAAAGACCTAGAGGAAATATTGCAGGAAAATTATCCTTTTATCAAGGTGCAGTATTTGCCACCAAACACCACATCCATTCTTCAGCCAATGGATCAGCAAGTTATTGCGAACTTTAAAAAACTCTACACTAGAGCCCTCTTTAATAAGGTGTTTGAAGAATGCGAGTTTGGTGGAGACAATATGACTGTCCGAAAGTTTTGGAAGGAGAAATTTGATGTCCTTATGGCAATACGACTTATACAGAAGGCCTGGGAAGAAGTGTCACAAAGGACCCTCATTTCTGCTTGGAAGATGCTTGTGCCTTCGTGGACCCAGGAAGAAGCAGTACTGTAGTTGATGACACAGAAGTGGTGAAGGACATCATCACAGTGGCCCAAAGGTTGGAATTAGAGGTAGAGGAAGAGGATGTAGAGGAGCTTATTGAGGAACACGAAGAAGAGCTGACAACTGAAGAGCTCCAAGCACTTCTGGTCCAGCAACAGGACAATGCTCAAAGGGAAGCGTCATCTGATAATGAGGAGCAACAATCAAACAATCAACCAATCCCAACTGCTGACATCAAGAACATCCTGGTCAAATGGAAAGCAGTTCAGGAGTTTACCAATGCCCACTATCCGGATTCAGCTGAAGCAAACAGGATCAACGATCTTTACTCCGATACTCTTGTCCGTTATTTCCGGCAGATGTTGGAGAAAAGAGAAAAACAAACGACTTTGGACAGGTTTTTCATGAAACCATCGGCCAAAAAGCAGAAAATGGATGAAGATGTGCAAGATTCGGTAGACTCTACTTAGTCTGTCTTAAAATTAAAAAAATGTGTGTTTTTTTTATTAAAAAATTATGTTTTTAGATGTATCTAAATAAAAATAATAACAAAAAATTTATCTTTTTTATGTCATCTTAGCATATTTTATGCTACAGAACGAATTATTTTTTTTAACATGTATTGTTATGGGAAAACGCGTTTCACATAACGAACTTTTCACATAACAAACTTGCTCCTGGAACGAATTAAGTTCGTTGTGTGAGGCACCACTGTATTAGAAGAGCTGGCATATGTGGCTCAGAGAAGAGGCAGATTCTTGACAGAGATGAAGGGATTTGTGTTTGCAGGAGCATGAGAAGGGTCTCTTCTGATTTCCCAGGAGGCAGACTGCTCTGCAGACACACGCTGGGTGGGTGGACTATGTCTCTGTGAGTAGAAAAGGAAGACACCAGTCCCCACTGGGGCCCAGGACTTGCTGATCAGAGTGTCCTCTGCATTTCCACCCCATTGGGTATCCCTGTGCAATGCACAAGCTGTTCAAACATATGCAGCGGTGCTGCCTAACTGAAAATATAAATCTCCATTTTTCAGTTCCAAGTAACACTCTGAAAAGTGCTGGGGTAAACAGGTAATGAGGCAAAGACAACCCTGTTTTATTTGGGAGCAATCCCCCTCCCCACCCTGGACAATGAAATGAAAACAACTCTACACAGAATAATCACACAAAAGAAAAATGAAGAATATATCGTTGATGTAAGAAATGTCCAAACCTGTAGAGAATTTTTATAAGTGTTTATGTGAGCCAAAACTGACAGTTGTCAGGAAACAAGATCTCAGATGCTCTGGAGAGTGACAGTTTTTTTTATTCATTTGAAATTGAGGAGGGATATGAGGAAGATTAGAAGGAAGGTGGGGAAAAGCTGGGTTGGTATTGGATTACAGGACAGTTAATAAGATTACATGTTCTCTGGAGGGTGGTTAGGGCTTATTTCAAAGTTGTGTCAACCAAGATGCACAGAAACAATGGACAGGATTGCTTCAGGCAAAGATAAACCTTTTACTAAATAAATGATATGCCTGGGGCATGACTACCCACCATGACCTGCCTAGTTAGAAACATGATCAGATCACCTTTCGAGGTTACTCCCTGCAGAATCCCCTTTTCATCCACAATACATTTGAAAATGTACCTCTATAAATAAAATAATTCTTTTTCATTCCTAACTAAATTTAAAACACACATGAAAGCTGCATTGGAAACACAACATACTGCGAAGAAAAAAGTGTCCAATGTGATAGAAAATTACCCAGTGTTATAAGCAATAAGTAGAAGTTACATGCAAAGAATCAAATTCATAATGACAGAATTTCTGAACATTTATCAACAAAATGATATCTGCTGGTTAAATAGATTTGGCAGTAATTTATACTTAAAGACAACTTGATACAGTTATTGGGCATTGTAGAGTATACATTTAACTTTTGTGTCTGTGAATTCAAAGTGAAGCAAATAAACAGAGTTATAGCAATTTTCTAAAGCAATTATTTGTCTAAAGAGAACAGATGTGAAGACAGAGGCTACTTGGGCCCATCTCAGTACAAGATTTATCACATGAACTTAATAGAGGAAAAGTGGGGCAAGAATGTTGGAGTTATTTTTAAGGCATGCAAATAACAGTGGGCCAAGCACTCTATTTGGAATAAAAAGGGGGAAGGAGTAGTTGATGAACATGGAGAATGTAGAGGGGATATACAGCAGTGCTGAAACCGGTTTGGCTCAGTGGATAGAGCGTCAGCCTGCAGACTGAAAGGTCCCAGGTTTGATTCTGGTCAAGGGCATGTACCTTGGTTGTGGACAAATCCCCAGTAGGGGGGTGCAGGAGGCAGCTGATCAATGTTTCTCTCTCATAGATGTTTCTCTCTCTCTCTCTCTCTCTCTCTCTCTCTCTCTCTCTCTCTCTCTCTCTCTCTTCCTCTCTGGAAAAAATCAATAAAATATATTTAAATTAAAAAAAAAAAAAAGAAATACAGCAGTGAGGTCACGAAAGCCAGTGTTTCATAAGGATAGGGAATGGTCTGAGTGGGATATTAGAAATGGAGATTGGGAGGTTGTCCACCTGCTGGCAATGACAAGAACATCATGGGATCTTCTGGGGAAGCCTCTTTCTAGTTTTCCCCAGTGCACTGATCATGTTAGATCTTCTTAAAAGAGTCCAATAGAATATATTCCACAGAGTAGCAGATCTGGGTAATATCTATACTAATAAAGAGCTAATATGCTAATGAGTGGGACGCTATAACGGTAATGACCATGTCATTAGCATATTAGGTGGGGTGTTGCTCCATAGATGGGACTGAAGCGGGAGGCACCCAGAGGAGGTGGGACCATCTCATGCGGGGGAGGGCAGGGGTGAGAGCCCACAGCTCCCCACTCACCAGTCCTTCACCACTCACCACCACTCACACTCTGAGTGCCCCTTAGCCCATCCGCCAGGGGAAGGAGCACAGCACAGCAGGAGGGAAGCTTCCACACTCTCCTTCAGTGCCATAACAGGCCGGAGCCACCATGTTGCTCCAGAGACCAGGGAAAGCAGGGAGGTGCCCAGAGCAGGCAGGACCAGCCCAAGGCATGACCAGCCCAAGGTGACTGGAGGGACTGAGGTCGGGATTTGAAGCAGCCAGTGAAGGCCAGAGGGTTTGGGGGCTGGGCCAGGTGCACTGGAGCTCTGCCTGGACAGGTTTGGGTGTCAAGGCAGAGTTATAGGTGGGTGGGCGGCACCATGCGATATCTCACACTGGGCTCCTAGTCCTATCTAATAAAAGAATAATATGCAGACTGGCCATCACTCTAACATACAATATGGCTGCCCCCATGTGGTCAAAGATCCTGCCCCCATGTGGGCACAAGATGGCCATCACAAGAGGGCAGTTGGGAGGGATCAAGCCTTCAGGGGAGCGCAGTTAGGGGTGACTAGGACAGCAGAGGAGGGAAGTTGGGGGAAAACAGACTGGCAGGGAAGCAGTTAGAGATCAATCAGGATGGCAGGGCAGTGGTTAGGGGGTGATCAGGCTGGCAGGCAGAAGTGGTTAGAGTGGTTAGAAGCAATCAGGAAGATAGGCAGGTGAGCAGTTGGGAGCCAGAAGTCCTGGACTGTGAGAGGGATGTCTGACTGCCCTAAATGGCCAGTGGGACATCCCTCGAGGGGTACCAGATTGGAGAGGGTGCATGCAGGCTGGGCTGAGGGACACCCCCCTGCACGGGCACAAATTTTGTGCACCAGGCATCTAGAAAGTAAATAAACACAAACACAAGCTATTTCTGCAGTGTGACCAGCAATCCCCCAGTGGAAAAATCAAACATTTGTTAAACACTTATTCTGAACAAGACATAGATAGAATCAGGTTCTAGGTGAATAGTAGTCACTAAGAAAGATATTGCCCTTTTTTCTATGGAGTTTATATTTGATTTGGGAGACTCATCAAAAAAATAAATAAATCTAAAATCAAGCTAGATGCTACAAAATAAAGTACTATCAGAGAAGAGTTTGATTCCAGGCCAGGAAAAATGTCCTCAGGTATTTAAGCTAAGACTTAAAGGAGTTAGATTAAAAAAAAAAAAAAAAAAAAAAGATAAAATTATTTTAGGTAAAGAAAATATCTAGGTAATAATTTTTGTTTTCTTTTAATAGTAACTATACCTCAAGGCAAATGAGCTTGATGTAAAAATCAGGGTGTTAACTTTAATTTCACTCTGTCTCTGCCTTAATGTTATAAAAAGCAGTTTATTGGGTTTCAATTTTTTAATTTAAGCAATAAAATTATAGTGCAGGATACAAATATTATCTTTCCCAAAATAAATATAGATCCCAGCAGTTGAGAGATGGAGGGGAGGAGGAAGAAATGAAGCCAAATAGAAAATAAAAATTCTTCAACTCACCTAGTGAATCAATATCTTAAATTCATTCATCGAGAAATAAAGATCTACTTTTCAGGAGTACAGACAAAGAAATAAAACTTACCAATTATTTTTAAGAGATTATTATCCAAACGCTAAAACCTGGTATAGATAATTCCCAAAGATAAGCACTATAGACCAAATCACTTAAAACTAAAAATGTAAAAATACTAAAGCATTCATCAATAGAATAAAGACTATTTCTAATAAATAGTGCAACTATAACAAAAAATCATTAATTCCAAGATATTTCAATATTAGAAAACATATTCTATAATTTCCCATAATGATGGCTAAAGAAAAAAATGGATAAATTCTATAAATATTGAAATAAAGAAACAAAAAAAATTTTTTTAAATAACCAGACTAAAATAGCAGACAGAATGAAAAGAGAAAAGAAACAATGGACATACAAAGAAACCATTAAAAAAAAAAGATAAAATGGCTGTAGTAAGTCCTCATATATCAGTAATCACTATAAATGCACTGAATTCAACAATCCAAAGGCACAGAGTAGAGGCATGGATTAAAAAACAAGACCCAACTATAAAAACCTGCAGGAGACTCATCTCAGCTCCAATGATAAACATAGGCTTAAAGAGAAAAGATGGAAGATAATACCTCAAGCAAATAGCAACCACAGAAACAGGGGGTATGGCAGTGTTTATATCAGACAAAATAGATTTCAAGATAAAAAAGGTAACAAGAGACAGAGATGAACATTTTATAATGATAAAGGGGATAATTCATCAAGGGGCCATAACACACCAATATATATGTACCCAACCTGGGAGCACCAAAATGTATAAAGCAATTACTAACCGACCTAGAAGGAGAAACTGACAAAAATACAGTTATAGTATGACACCAATAGATAGCAATATATAGATCATCCAAACAGAAAGTCAATAAGAAAATATTGGTCTCAAATAGCACATTAGACCAAATGGACTTAAAATTTTTAAAACATTCCATTCCCAAACGACAGAATACACAACCTTCTTGAGTGCACACAGAACATTCTCAAGAGTGGACCATATATAATGGGGCACAAAACTACCCTCAATGAATTTAAGACTGAAATCATACATACCAAGCATATTTTCTGATCACAATGGTATGAAACTGGACATCAACTACAAGAAGAAAGCTAGAAAAAAAAAGAAAAAAAAAAAGCACAAATATGTGGAGACTAAACAACATGCCATTAAACAACTATTTTGGTCAAAGAATAAATAAAAGATGACATCATAAGATAGTAAATAAAACAAAATACATTCCAAAATTTTTGTGATACAAAAGTGGTACTAAGAAGGAAGTTGATACCATTACAGACCTAAGTCAAGAAACAAGAAAAATCTTGCCAAAACCGGTTTGGCTCAGTGGATAGAGCGTCAGCCTGTGGACTGCAAGGTCCCAGGTTCAATTCTGGTCAAGGGCATGTACCTTGGTTGTGGGCACATCCCCAGTAGGGGGTGTACAGGTGGCAGCTGATTGATGTCTCTCTCTCATCGATGTTTCTAACTCTCTATCCCTCTCCCTTCCTCTCTGTAAAAAAATCAACAAAATATATATATATATTTTAAAAGAAACAAGAAAAATCTCAAATAAACAATCTCACACTTCACCTTAAAGAACCAGATAAAAAGGAATTAAACCAAAAGTAGAAGAAAGGAAATAATAAAAATTAGAGCAGAATTTTTAAAAATGGAGAACAAAAAGACAACAGAAAAAAATTAATGAAATGAAGAGCTAATTCTTTGAAAAAAATAAATAAAATAACCCCTGGCTAGACTCACTAAAGAAAAAAAAAAGAAAATTCAAATAAATAAAATCAGAAATGAAAGAGAAGTTACAATGGAAACCTTATCCTATATAATAAAAGAGTGATATGCAAATTGACTGTACCTCCACTACATCCACAAGCCATGCCCACCAGCCAATTAAGAGCAAGTATGTAAATTAACCCAACCAAGATGGCTGCAGCCATGGAGAAAGCAGCAGGCTTGGGTTTCCCTGGCAATGGAGGAAGCCAAGCTTTCTGTCTGTCCCAGCCTGCCTTGGCCTCAGCTTAAGGTTACAAAGTTTCAATTATAAAAGATAAATAAATCTCGATAAAAATGGCTATAGCCACAGAGCAAGCAGGAGGCTTGGCTCCACTCAAGGCTACAAAGTTTCAATTATAGAACATAAATAAACCCCAGATACCAGGACCTCCACTTGGGTCACTGGGGGACATTGCTAGCCTGTAAACCACCACAGGCCCCTCACCCAGGCTGCCCCATGACCCAAGGGAACCCCCACCCTGATCTGGGACACCCTTCAGGGCAAACAAGCCGGCCCCCACCAGTCAACAAGCCTCTATACTATCTAATCTTATCTAATAAAAGGATAATATGTAAATTGACCATCACACCAACACACAAGATGGCTGCCTCCATGTGGTCAAAGATGATTGCCCCCACATGGACACAAGATGGCTGCCACAAGATGGCCAGCAGGGGAGGGCAGTTGGGAAGGACCAGGCCTGCAAGAGAGGGCAGTTGGGGGTGATCAAGTCTTCAGGGGAGGGCAGTTAGGGATGACCAGGCTGGCATAGGAGGGAAGTTGGGGGCAACTGGGCCTGCAGGGAAGGGCAGTTGGGATGGACTCAGGCCTGAAAGGTAGAGCAGTTGTGGGCAATGAGGCCTACAGGAAGAGCAATTAGGGGTGACCATGCTTATAGGGGAGGGCAGTTAGGGGCAAAAAGCTGGTAGGGGAGCAGTTAGGCATCAATCAGGCTGGCAGGGGAGTGGTTAGGGGGTAATCAGGCTGGCAGACAGTAGTGGTTAGGGGCAATCAGGAAGGCAAGCAGGCGAGCAGTTGGGAGCCAGCAGTCCTGGATTCTGAGAGGGATGTCTGACTGCCTGTTTAGGCCCAGTCCTATTGGACATTCCTTGGGACCCCCTTCCCAGTGCACAAATTTTGTGCACCTGGCCTCTAGTAGAAATATAAAGAACTATACAAGAATATTATTAAAGTGTCACCAAATTTGATAACATAGAATAAATGGGCAAATTTTTAGAAATGTATAATGTCAATAGAAAAGAATGGAAAACTTAAATAGACCCATCTTTAGCAAGAAAATTAAATAAAATAATAAATTGCATAATTATACACAAACTAGGAAATTTTTAGCACTCTTTATAGTAGTGAATAATCAGAAATAGCCCAAAACTCTAACAATAAAGTTATGGTATAATAAATTATATATACCAAAGAGCAGTTACAAATGATAATGTAAGTCATTTATTTACTACCATAGAGAGATGTCTATAACACATTTTTAAGGAAAATTTCAGGTTAAAATTTATATGCCTATGCTGGGGTGTGAATGGATTATTTCTCTCAGTAATAAACTGGCACATTTATTT
Organism: Pipistrellus kuhlii; assembly: GCF_014108245.1. Taxonomy (NCBI): domain Eukaryota; kingdom Metazoa; phylum Chordata; class Mammalia; order Chiroptera; family Vespertilionidae; genus Pipistrellus; species Pipistrellus kuhlii. Next base: position 62,248,174 of record NW_023425551.1, read on the forward strand.
ATTTTTCCACCAACTATACACAGTATCTCTTATTTTATAATGGTGATATCTGCACCTGTGACTTTCCTTTACCTTTTTCCCATTTACCACCTCCTTACTTGTGTCACCTGTACTTTTACTTTATCAGGATGACAATACTTATGTTCTGTTTTGTAATGACAAATATTTTACACTAGAGGCCCAAGGCACAATATGCATGCAAGACGTTTGGCGCTCGCAGCCCTGGTGTCTGCCTTATGGCCCCAGCTGCCTTGAAGCCCTGCCCCACCCACTGGTCGTCCCAGAAGGTTGTTCCACCATCCGGTCTAATTAGCATATTAGCTCTTTATTATATAGGATGTTGTCTTTATTGAAAAACAACAGTACTTGTATCATTATGCCTTTTTAATTATAGGCTCTGCTGCGATCAATAATTCAAAATCATAAAACTGCAAACATTATAAATTATTGTTTTTCCTGGAATGTCTAAGGGCTTTTTAAATTCCCTCCTTTTTTTCCTTGCACCCTTATCATACTCTGCTTTTTTGGAAACAAACTTTTATACCAACTCTTAGAAACTTTCTCCCTTCTCTCTCCACACAGAATTCCCTGCTGGCATCTTAGATCCTTGCACTCCATCCTGGACATCCACAGCTCTGGATGTGCCAAACCCTGCTTCTGAAATTTCAGGTCTCTGCTCTCTTTGACTGCATCACCTCTTTCTGAGTGTCATGTCTTCCCCTTTCTTGCTTATTTTTTGGAATATGTCTTCAATTAACTTCCTAAGGAAAGTGCTTAGGGAGTCAAGTTTATAAATCCTTGAATATATATGTTTTTATTCAGCTCTCAGATTTTATATTTCCTTTTGGTATTTTTATTATATTTTTCATTCCTTCATACATCTGAAAGTATTTCTATTGGGAGACAATATACATATGGACAGTGTCCAGGCCATACATAAAAATAGAACTCTGACCAACATTCTGCAGCAACCAGCCTAGGAAAAAACCCCTTATCTAAGTAGCCCAGGAAGCCAGCCTACTATCTATAAGTCAGACATGTAAGAAATCAGATCAGTATCTCCAGCAAACAATCTGCGACGATCAAACATAAACATTGACAAAGTTGGCCCAGAATGGCCGGAAATTGATTAATAACTGAAAGTTATCCTAATTTTTGGTCCCACTTTAAATAGGGAAAGCCAACTATGCATCTCTAACCAATCATAGGATGCCTGTTTTATTCTTATTTAATAAATGTAATATCTCTCTAAAATATCTCAAAAGATACCAGAACTAGAGACAATTTTAAAGTACTTGTCTGTTTCCTTGATTACTAATTATTCTCTCTCTGGCGATTGTTGCTAATTATTAATCTTGATCTTTCTCTTTGGCACTCCTCATTTGTCAGATCACGCTTAGTTGCCTATTTGAATGTAAGGTTCAGACAACAGAAAACAGTAGCTGAAGGCAAGAGTGTACTGATTATAGATTTCATCTTATATTGAGTCAGGAGCAAGGCAACCATTATGAGTGGCTGAAATATTGAAGGCTTCACTCTAGAATGCCAATTAACTCTCTTAGTTTTACCAGACAGTTATCTTCATTTCAATAGATTAGAAGTTTTCTTTCACTTTTTCATGGTGATAAAAATACACATAAAAATGACCATTTTAAATGTATAATTCATGGACATTAAGTACATTCACATTGTGAAACTACAATATCATCACCATCCATCTCTATAACTTTTTCATCATCCAGTACTTAAGATATATATATATATATATATATATATATATATATATATATATATACACATATATATGTCTTCTCATCATCCAGTACTTAAACACACACACACACACACACACACACACACACACACACACACATATATATATATACTATATATATATATATATTTATATATACAATATATATATATATATATGATAGGAAGGGAGAGGGAGAGAGAGAAAAACATTAATGATGAGAGAAAATCATTGATTAGCTGCTTCCTGCACACCCCCTAATGGGCATCGAGACTAATACCCACCCAGGCATGTGCCCTGACCAGGAATCATAACTTGACCTTCTGATTCATATAGGTCAATGCTCAACACTAAGCCACACCAGCTGGGCATTATCATCCAATATTTGAACCATTCAACAATAACTTTCCATACCCTCATCTCCTAGACTCTGTTAACCAATGTTGTGCTTTCTGTGTTCATTGTTATTATTTAATTTTACTTTTTGTTTGAAGGCATTTTTTTTAGTTTTGTGCTTGATGAAAAGAAAGATATATGGGAAGTTAACATTATCCATTACCCTACACTCTCTTGCTTTTGTCTATTCTAATCTGAAGATATGCCAACTAACAGATGACCTGAGGTTTGTTGGGTAGGCCCTTCTGATTTGTGTCCTCTTTGGGTATTTTCTAAGCTGGGGTTTTCTTCCCCTTTTTTTTGAGTAAGTCTCTACTAATTCATACATTCTCTACCTCCCATTAGATTTTTAAAAATAAATCTTTATTGTTCAGATTATTACAATCGTTTCTCTTTTTCCCCCCATAGCTCCCCTACATCAGCTTCCCACCCCACCCTCTGCCCTTACCTCCCCTGCACTGTCCTCATCCATAGATGTACGATTTTGGTCCAGTCTCTTCTCATACCCCCACACCCCTTTCCCTCCCGAGAATTGTCAGTCCACTCTCTTTCTATGCCCCTGGTTCTATTATATTCACTAGCTTATTCTGTTCATCAGATTTTTATTCACTTGATTTTTAGAATCACTTTTGATATACATGTATTTGTTGTTCATTTAGAATATTTCATACACTTGAATCATCACCAATGATATATGGAATAAATAGTTCCCCTTGTCATCTTTAAAAACAACTGAAATCTACAAAGAAAAAGCTGTTTCAATTTTAACTTTTACTGCTTCTACATTTCACTGACTTTTAAGCATGCTGCCATGTTATTTTTTTTCTTCAGTAAGTAAAGTGTTAAATAAATTTCACTGCAATAGCCTTTAAGAGCTTTAAAGTTCCTTAACTTGATCTAAAAAAAAAAAATCTCCATTTCCACTGTAGGATTTTCTTATAACTGGAAATCAGTTCAGTTTAATAAAAATTGAGTTATCTAGGGTAAGTTGCACTGGCACCCAGCCAAAATGGACAAACAACTCAAATTTTACCCTGAGTTAGGATTTTTTCAACCTGCTTGCTTATAAAGTCTATTTGATTATAATATAAATGCTAGCTAATATGTAAGAAAATGATACTCTTACTTTTCTTTTTCCAAGTGTCTTTGTACCTACAGTTCCCTCTTATGGTGTTTCTTTTCCCACTGTGTCACTCATTCTTCAGATCTAGCTCACTGTCAACTCTGGAATAATCTCTTTAAATTACTAAGTGCAGCCCTAGCTGATTTGGTTCAGTGGATAGAGCGACAGATGAAGGGTCTCTGGTTTGATTCTGGCCCAGAGCTCATACCTTGGTCGCAGGTTCTCTGGCCCTGGTCAAGGTGCATGCAGGAGGCAACCAGTAGATGTGTCTCTCTCACATCGATGTTTCTCTCTGTCTCTCTCCCTTCTACTCTCTAAAAAAAAAAAAAAAAATCAATGGAAAAATATCCTCGGGTGAGGATTAACAAAATAAAAAATTATGAGTCCTGCTTAGTTACTCATTCCTTTTGGCGCCTTCAGAGCTTCATTTCTACTTCCTCATAGTCCTTACCGCTATATATAGCAATTGTTAAAGACCAATCCCACCACTGCACTGTGTCTATAGAATGGAACTTAGTGTGGGTTCCTCACTCTATCGCCAATATTTTATCATCAAAATGTCTATTGATAAAAGGATTTAATAAGTAGCTCCATTAGAGGATATCAAGTACTCTTTGTTTTGCTCAGCCTCTCCTCCTTTGGGAGAACCATGCCAGGACTCACATATATTCTCAGATACCCATGGGGAGATACAAACCTTGGTTACAAAAATGGATGTGGCCCAGAAGTGGATAATCAGAGAGCTTCAATTATTTCATCCCAGTGGCCACTATAATTAAGTCAGGAATAGGTGTGTGAATTAGTCCAGGCCAAGAAGTACCATCCTTGGATCTTTTGCAGGGGAATTTGGAAAGATGTACTTTCTTGCCAAACCCTAGGTCTATAGTTAATGATGGCTATCTTTGCCACCATATAGGGAGCTCTTACCAGAATAAAGTTGATCCAGAAAAAGTCAGAGCTAAGTGATGGATCAAGACAAAATTTTACTGACATTACTTTAGCCTTAGATCCAGGCATTCCTGGAATTCATTGCTATCCTTTCCAGTTATATGAAGTTTTTTTTGTTTTCTTAAGCTAGTTTGAGTGTCATTTCTGTCTCTAGCAATAAAAAAAAATGTCCTGTAAAAACACAGTTATGCTTTCAAACAAGGATCTGAATTTTTAAAACCATGGAATGAAACAATACTATTAACTGACCACATAGGTATATAACTTATGTCTTTGAATTCAGTAGCATGCTATTGTAAATAATAAACTAACCCACCACCAACTATTTTTACAAGTACAAATAAAAGGTAAAAACAAATTGTTTCTTCTTGTTTGAAATCCTATGACAGTTCTATTAGATCAAAAGCATATGCAAAAACAAATATATTGTTATTTCTCTTATTAAGTTGATAAATGAAAGCAAGAAATTGAAAACACTACATCAAGAAACACATTTTTGGAAGATAACTATTTATTCATGTCAAGATTTTGCCTGAGGTATTAAACAAGTAGGGAGGGTATTTTTTTTTTTTTTTGTGGATATTTGATAACATGAACATAAACCATAGCTACTTACTGAAATCATAAAAATCTATTGCATATATTCTTCCTTTTAAAAATATATATATATATTTTGCCCTAGCTAGTTGGACTCAGTGGATAGAGTGTCAGCCTGTGGACCAAGGGGTCCCAGATTCAATTCCAGTCAAGGGCATGTACCTTGGTTTCAGGCTCCTCCTTTGCTGGGGCCTGGTTGGGGCTCTGCAGGAGGCAAGTAATCAATGTGTTTCTCTCTTCGAGCCAGCAATCAGGGCATGTGCCTTGACCAGAAATTGAACTGTGACTTCCTGGTTCATTGGTCAATGTTCAATCACTTGCAGGGCTATTGCATATATTCTTGAACTTTAATATATATATGAATTATCTGAAATTATTTGTTAAAATTTAGGATTCAAAGAATACCATCTCAAAGACTCTAACTCATTATGACAGAGTTGGAGCCAGGCATCTAAATTTTAAGCAAGTGCCCCAGGTTAGCCTTAATTAAATAATGCCTTGCTCTTTGAGGTAAAGAGAATCATAAAAGATTATAAAACTCAGAGCTGACTCCTTCTTTACAAGGTGAGGAATGAAACTAATCTTCACAAAAGAAATTATTTAAAAGTGTCAGAAATTAATTCACTATTCTCTTAGATTCTATAGAACAAAAAATATAGAAGGCCTCTTTTGACTGGAAAAATATAAAGCCCCAGTTCTGTTCCTTTCTAGTTCAGGAACTAGTTTATTTTTTACTAAATGAGACATGATAAATTGCTTAGAAATAATACGGCTTCCTGAACCTTATATCTAAAGCATAGAATTTGGTAGGTACATTCTTAGAAACAGAAAATGTTAGGTTTCAGAGGAATCTTACAGGTCATTTAACCTAACCATTTTCAAATATTGGACTCTTGTTCTGCACTATTCCCTAAAAGTGGTCATTCAGTCTCTACCTGAACACCTCCAATGACCCAGAACTCATTACTTTATGATAAAATCAAATTTTTTTCCTCTTGTGGTAAAAGTTTGTTTGTTGGTTGGTGATTTGTTTTTCCCTTCCACTAGACTAAAATCTACCTCACAATATAGAATTTTTCATTAACCTTAAGTCAGCCTGCTCTGTTGACACACAAAAACAATATTGCTGTCCTATATGAAGGGTCTATAATTATTTGAAAAGTTATCAATATACATACTAAGCCCTCCTTTTCAGATTAAATAACCTGTTTCTTAGCTATTTCTTTTCTGGTTTGGTCTTAGAAACTTTACCTGATAACCCTCTGTAACTCTTCATTTTGCTCCTTGAGTTACAAGATTTTTTTTAACTTTTTTATTTTATTGATTTTTTTACAGAAAGGAAGGGAGAGGGATAGAGTCAGAAACATCAATCAGCTGCCTCCTGCACACCCCCCACCAGGGATGTGCCCACAACCAAGGTACATGCTCTTGACCGGAATAGAACCTGGGACCTTTCAGTCCGCAGACTGAACCAAACCGGTTTCAGCGATTTTTTTTTTTTTAGGTTACTTACTCAAATGGAGCCTTGGGCTGGGTGGGTGGGGGGGGATATGGAATCACAGATCTCCAGCCCAGAAGCTCCACATCACTATCCTTTTTTGTAGATGAGGAAACTGGGCTTCACAGTTTCGAGGTTAAGTCACTTCCAAGCTCATACAACCAAGTAAACACGATGGGACTTTGGAGTCTGTAAATTCAAACCCTCTATTCTTCCCCCAATAGCCTGATGCTCCTCTGGCCTTCTCCTCACACAACCCAATACCTGCATATCTCTACAAATGCACATCCAGTTCCCCACTAACACATCTCAATGTCAAAAATGGCTTTGTGCAATAGAAAAAATGTTCCTTGCTTTGAACTAAAAACCACTTAGCCCTGAATTTTCATATTCATCATGTGAAACTGAACTTAACATTTTGTTGTCCTTTATTCATCCCCCAAGGCACAGTTATAAAGAAGACCCTGATTCACTTACATTAATAATTCATGCCTTTGATTTGCTTTCCAGGTTGTAAAGAACTTCCATGAGCTTTAGTTAGGCCTCAATTAGCCTGTTAACCGAGCGAGACGTATAAATACGTCAAACGTAAACAATATCGGGTACGGATAGGACATATGAATATGTCCTTGAAATATATGTTGCGCCCTGAATTGGGCGGGACGTATATTTCTGAACAATAAAGGTATTAGTCATGCATACATGTCTGGACATGAATTTAAGACACGGAGGGAATCAGTATAATTTTGCTAGTGAAAGTGGTGGACGTGTTCAACAAGAATTGTTTTGGAGTTAACACATGACTTACTGAATAAAGGGTATAGGATTTACTTAGATAATTTCTATACCTCAATTCATTTGGCTGAACTCTTATGTCAAAACAATACAGATATTGTTGGAACAATGAGGATAAACAGAGTCGGAATCCCCAGTGTAATAAAAACAAAAAAATTACAGAAAAATGAACATATAGTGAGATTCAAAGACAAACTTATGGTTTTAAAATGGAAGGATAAAAAAGACATATTGATGCTCAGTTCTATAATGACGAAAAGACAATGACTGAAAAGAGAGGAAGAAGGCAAGAAAAACCAAATGTTTTCCTGGATTATAACAAAAATATGGACAGTGTAGATTTGGGAGATGGAGTTATGGTGGCCTACACGGCTGCCTGTAATAGGGTAAAAAAATTTTATAAAATTTTTTTTCTACGATTAATTGATATGTGCTGCTTCAATGCATATATTATATACAAAAAAGATAAAGGTCATTTGGATCAATTACACTTTTTGATAGAGTGTGTAGAGAAATTGGTAGATAACAACATAGAGAAAACCCACCCAAAGACATCAACAAGCAGCTCTACATCTAAACCATCATGCTTAGTTGAAAGGCATTTTCCAGAACAAATGAAAAGCGATATAGGAAAAACTAAATCCAGGAAATGCCAAGTTTGCTACAAAAAAGGTGTTAGGAAAGAATCTACATACTGGTGTCTGGATTGTAAGGAAGCATTATGTATCAACAATTGTTTTAAAATATATCACATGGAAGTTGAGTTTAATTTTTACATCTATATTTTAATTTTTTAAACTCAATATTTCTATTGTATTTGTGTGCTTTTGTTTATTGTTTTGTAATTTGTTAACCTTTTTATATTTTTTATTGTGTATCTAAATAAAATATATATATATATATTTTGTAATCTTTATAATTATAAAATTTATAATTTTTTAATTCAATGTTTCCATTTTTTTGTTGGTATTCTTTTCTATTTGTTTGTAATTTTGTATTTTTCTTTCTGCTTTATATATAAATAAACAAAAATATATATTTTATAGTCTTTTCATTTATTTTAAGTATAAATAAAAAATAATAATTATATGAAATTACATCCTCCGGGCGTGACGTACTGACACGTCCTAGTGAAAGAGTATGCGCCCGTTATATGTTGTGAATTAAAAAGGGAATTCCATGGTTAACAGGTTAGGCAAAGCTGATAGTATCTAAAACATAAGTGAAGTATTTGGCATTTACCACAAAAATATTTACATGATATAATGTGATAAGTGCTACAAGGGAAATACAGATAAAGTATTTTAGCAATACAGAATAAAGTAGTTAAGGAAATGTCTAAAGTTGCAGAGAAGGAAGAGCAAGAAAAGAGGGCCCTGTGAGATGAAAATGGGGAAGGAAGCTCAGTGAATGTGGAGGCTTAATTCATCAACTAATACCAAAGATCGGAAAATACAATGTCAGAGCTAAAATAAATAGACTACAGATCCTACATATTCTTTTTAAAAATGATTCCCAGGCAATGTTGTTAAAAGATATAGGCAATGATTTCTATTCTTTGTGGTAAAATCAATGAACAAAATCATGATGCAAGTGAGCTATACCTTTTCTTTTTTAAAAAAATATATTTTTATTGACTTCAGAGAAGAAAGGAGAGGGAGAAAAAGATAGAAAGATAAATGATGAAAGGGAATTGTGGATCGGCTGCCTTCTGCATGCGCCCTACTGGGGATTAAGCCCAACCCAGGCTTGTGCCCTTGGCCAGAACTGAACCTGGGGCCCATCAGTCAGCAGGCCAACACTCTCTCTGCTGAGCCAACCAGCTATGGCAAGCTATACTTTTTCAACTAACGAGGCTTAAAAAGAAAACTACAGCACTATTTTTAGAAGCCATATAATGCTACCATTAATTTGCTTTTACTAAAACTAGACTGGTTTTGACTAGAGAGATAAGATAAAGGATGGTGCATAAGAAATGTAAAACTAGCAAGTAGATATTATATGATGCCAATAAAGTTCATAAGCAGAGGTTCATGGCTTAATTATTAATATTTCACAAATTTTACATGAAAATATTTTGAGATTACTACATGGATAATCACTTCCACAACTTACTACACTAATTTAGCATCCAATCCATGCTTGTACTTATATATATTTGTGTCTGCATGAGCACATAATATATTCATGCATAATATTTGATTAACTGGTAAAGCATGTTAATGGCTAGTGAAATAATTACTAACAAACTAGACATGAGTTGTTTAGGACTTTTTTGTCTAAAAATAACTATATATTTCTCACCACAGCACCACTGAAAATTTCTTGCATTGTATTAGTCCCAATATGGATAAAAATCCCAAACTTGTGTTATCCTTGTGCCTTTCCATCTACTCTTTTCTTAATATTGGCCATAATATTTACCAACTTTAAATCTAATACTTAACCAAAATAAGGTTGTAGGCCAGAAGTAATGGTAAGAATTAACATTTATTGAGTATTGACTGTGTGCTAGACATTGTTCAAGTATTAGAGATGCCTCCCCCCGCTTTTTCCCTGCTTATCCCTTATCACTCAGTTCCCACTCCACCCCAAGCCTTCACCACCCCATTGTCTGGTCTGAGTTCACGGGCAATGCATATATACATGTAAGTTCTTCAGTTAATCTCTTCCTGCTTCCCTTCCCTCCGAGATTTGTCAGTCTACTCCATGTTTCTATGCCTCTGGTTTTATTTTATTCATTAGTTTATTGTGTTCCACATATAAGTGTGATCATGCGATACTTGTCCTTCTCTGACTGGCTTATTTCACTTAGCATAATCATCTCCAGCCACCCCATGCTCTCTCAAACGGTAATATATTCTTTTTGACAGCTGCATAGTATTCCACTGACTTTCATAACCAGTCCTTCTGTGCTACCCATATTTTCCAGGGTATAAGACGACCCCCCCAATTTTACAGTTAAAACATAAGTTTAGGCCTATATTCGCTGTATAAGACTACCCCCCACTTCCGAGGCAACACCAGTTCTTTTTTTAATAGACCGCCTCTCTGACTCTGGCCAATCTGGGCAGGCTTTTTTTCGTTTCAAAGTTATCTTATACACCGGAAAATACGGTATTTTATTTTTCATTCATACACTTGTATAATTTAGATAAAAGAATTAATATAAATTATAAAGACACTGAGATTTGCTATGTGTGGCCATCGTTTCTTACTAACAAAATTGAAATTATTTATAAAATTGTTTATATTGTCCAGGGGCTGGGTTGAGACAGGCAGAAGGGTCGGGGGGATAGGGACATCTTTAAGTACCTACAATAAAAATACAGAAAAAAATGTTTACATTGCTGAAAAATAGCAATAAGCACACAAGTTAATTTTTGTGTGTGTATTTTTCATTTATCCTGGAAAACATTCCCCCACCACCACCACAGAGAAGAGCTTTTTCTTTTTTCTTTTTTAATATATTTTATTGATTTTTGTACAGAGAGGAAGGGAGAGAGATAGAGAGTTAGAAACATTGATGAGAGAGTCATTGTACAGCTGCCTCTTGCACACCCCCTACTGGGGATATGCCCGCAACCAAGGTACATGCCCTTGACCGGAATTGAACCCGGGACCTTTCAGTCCCCAAGCCGATGCTCTATCCATTGAGCGAAACCAGTTTGGCTGGAAAACATTCTTGAAGTGTGACTATGTCTGCCTTGGGAGTGTAAATATGAATAAAATATAAGATAATTTTTGGGGGAAAAGGAGACATATGTAAAACTTTATACAATAAAAAAAGAGTTTTAAGAAATATATATAGGTTATATATATATATATATACATACATGAAATATATATATATATACATGAAAAAATACATATATAAGATAAATTTAAAAATAATAGTTCAGATAAGGAGGTTATGTCTCAGAAGGTTCATGGTTTTTTCTTTCTGGATTTATTTTGATTTTTTTTTTTTTACTGTTCAGTCCTGGTTTAGCATCAGTCATTTTCTGATGGGTTGTCCCTGCAAGAGACCCACAGAATACCTATGCTTAGCACCTACGGGAAGTTATCTGGTTACAAAAAAGAAAGATAACTTCCAAAGGACCAATGTACAGAAAAGAATACACAAAAGTGAGATTAGAGGACTCCAAAGGGAAGTTTCTGTTAGTTGTCTGGCATAGGCGAAAGCCACGATGACTATTATCACACTGAACACAGACCCATACCTAAGATTGTTTGAGCATTAAAAGCAACAGTCACTGCTTTTTACGTCAGGTTTTTAATCTGCTTTTTTGGCTAAAGCTACTGAAGCAAAGAGACTTGAGAAGCTTAAAGTCTGTTTCATTTTAGTTACTTCCCATAGATTTCATTTGAAAGATTGAACATTTCCCAAAAGTCCCTTTTCATTTCTATCCAAATTAGATCATTCTCTAGATAAGGCCATTATATATACTTCTAGGAAAATGTTAAATATATTTTTATTGATTTCAGAGAGGAAGGGAGAGGGAGAGAGAAAGAGATAGAAACATCAACGATAAAAGAGAATCATAGAATGGCTGTTTCCTGTACACCCTCACTGGGGATTGAGCTTGCAACGTGAGCATGTGCCCCAACTGGGAATCAAACCGTGACCTCCTGGTTCACAGGACAATGTTCAACCACTGAGCCACACCAGCCAGGGAATGCCATTATACTTTCAAATATGCTATTTTTCTTTATATACATACACAACTTAACCATTGAGGTGTGCATCCAGTAAACTGGCACTAATCACCTGAATTCACATGCATTTACCTCAGTAATCTACTAGTAAACAAAAGCATTTGGGCGGCCCAATTTTCAGGATATTTGAACTTTTCATTTTACATTTTACATGTAACTCAAGTTAGAATCATACTTGAATTTCAGTATCTATAATGATTTTCCTCATTTGACAAAACTGTCCCATTTATTAGAGATAATTTAGCCATCTCTATGGATTTGTATTTGCTTTCAAGTCTTTCTCAACAGAAATCTCATTAAAAATAAGAATCTAGTCATTCAGTTGGAATAATTACCAGGTAAGGTTAAGACGGCTGGAGAGGCTTCTACCTTCTATCCAAACAAAAAATGAGTAACTTGTCAAAATCCAACCAAATATATTTATTTCTATTTTACTGCTCATAAAATCTGAACATTTTCAAAATGTTCAATGGCACTTGGATGTTTTGTTAGATATCTTCCTTTTTTGTAAGGGAGAGCTTTTTTGTTGACTATATTTTTATAAGAAATAGTAAGGCACTAAATAATACAATAGTATCAGTTCTTAGAAAAATCGCCCGAAGTACATGTCCAAGAAATGAATGAGAATTGACACCTATGATGATAAATAGAAAAGTGAGGGTTGGCAGAGTATAAGTGATTATTTTAGTGAAATGGGGCCAGATTCTTATTCTTATGTGGGAATCACTTTAATATTTTATAGATACCATCTTATTCAAAATGATATTCTCTATATCAGCACAATATGAAATTCTAAATTTTAATCTTAATCAATGTTTTCTTATAGTGTAAAATAGTAACCAGTTGGAAAAAAATCCATTTCATTTTGAAGTTGTCTATTCTTTTAATTTAGTAATATAAGCATTCTTACCTTAAATTACATATCCTTACAATGGTATTTTCAATTTGTTTAGCAAACATTTATCCTGTAGCTACTATAAATCAGAGCTATATTAAGCATGAGAGTTTCAAACATGAAGCAAAGACATGCAAGAAAGTGGAGAAATATTTTTCTCATACATAGTGATGGGAATTTAAAAGAATAAGTATTTCAGGAAAACAATTTTGAGGTTATGTATTAAAAACCTTAATACTCTTTGATCCAGGAATTCCACAAGTTTAGCTAAAGACAACAGGAGGGACAATGCATGTATAAATATTCATTATATGAAATTTATAATTCTTCCTTTCAATGTAATTGCCAACATATTTTTAAATTTTTTTCTACTCTCTTCACTATGAGGTCATATATGTAACATGGTTATAAAATCAAAATTTACTGAAGTTTAAAGTAGTTTAGAAGACTAAAAAATCCTCATAGAATTACTGAAGAGAAATTCTGAAGATCTCAGAAAAAAAAAAATGTTCATAGAAGAAAAGAGGGAAATATCACTACCATTAGAAAAATTTTAAAAATCCTTTCTCACTATTCCCCCAGATGAGCTGTAAGAGTCATAGTACGTAAGGATCATAAGCATCTTAGGTAACTATGTCTGCATTGCAGCTCACATATCACTAAATCACAAAAAATACAACAGCTCCAGAGATTACAGTATAAACTTTCAGAAGAAATGCTGCAGTTTTTAGCAAAAGCAAAAGAAAAAAAATCTCCCACATTTTTAGGATTAGTAATAGAGTTTTCAGGATGCAAAAGTAGGTTTCAAGTTGTTTGTATGAAAAATAATACAAACAACTTGAAATAATCCTACCTAATAATAGAGTAATATGCAAATTAACCATCACTCTGCTACACCCACAAACCACGCCCACCAGCCAATCAGAGCGAGTATCCAAATTAACCCAACAATGATGGCAGTTAACTTGCATACGTGGAGGGAGGGAGGAGTGAGGACTGAAGACAGCATAGAAGAGGGAGGGAAAGTGGAAAGCGAGGCGCTGCGGCTGCTGGAGGGACAGCACTGGCAGCGTGTGCAGGGTAGGACAGGGCAGGCACGCAGCTGCGGTGTGTGGTCTCAGAGGTGGTGGTGGCAGGAGGCAGGGGGGCGGCAGGTGTGGCGGGTTGGGAGTGCGGGGCGAGGCACACAGCGGTGGTAGCACCGCACATGCATGTGGCCACAGAGACAGTGGCAGCGGTTGTGGGGCGGGAGAGGTGGCAGGGGTGGGAGAGGTGTGGTGGCAGGAGGGAAGCCCGCCAGAAGTCTTGCAGGAATATTCCTGCAACAGGTCCCTAGTCCGATATAATAAAAGGGTAATATGCAAATTGATCCTAACTGCGGGACAACCAGTTGTAATGACACGCACTGAACCCCAGGAGGCAGATGCTCAATGGAGGAGCTGCCCCCTGGTGGTCAGTGTGCTCTCACAGGGGGAGCTCAGCTCAGCCACAAGCTGGGTTGACGGCTGCAAGCACAGCGGTGGTGGTTGGAGCATTTTCCACTTCCTCGGGAGATTAAGGTTATCCAACTGTGGCTTGGGGCCTACGCCATAAGTCAGACATTTTTTGAGGGCTCCCAGGCTGCCAGAGGGATGTCTGACTGCCAGCTTAGGCCCCGTCCCCCAGGGAGTGAGCCTAAGCCTGCAGGTGGACATCCCCGAGGGGTCCTGGACTATGAGAGGGCACAGGCTGAGCTGAGGCCCCACCTCCCCTGAGTGCACGAATTTTCATGTACTGGACCTCTAGTTAATAAATAATAATATAAAAATTAACTCATGTTTTATGTACTCACAACTATAAACTTACTTTTTCCCCACCTTGTATACCCACCAGAGAATATTTTCTTTTCATATTAAGTGTAATGTTATGAAACTTGAAGAATACTTACTCATTTATTATAACTACCAGGTGTACCAGTTAATAATGTGGATTTTTTTCACTAGACGGAGTTACACATACATTGATATATAGTCAATTTGATATGTATGCTATTTTATTGTACTGACAACAAGTTTCAAAACTTCATATGTCATTTTTTCTGAAGGTGTTAACATAATAGATATTTTTACGCTTAAAAATGTAGAATTTTATGCCTAAAAAAAGAACATTTGCAGGAAGTTTTAATTCATTATTTTATTTTGAAAAAAAGTGCTGCTGAGTACTTTGGGAAGCTTATGGTGAACATGCTCTATTTCAAAGTACTTGTGAACGCTGGTTTAAAAGCTTTAAAAGTGATTATTTTGATATGAAAGACAAAGAACGCCCAGGTCAACTGAAAAAGTTTGAAGACCAACAATTATAAGCATTATTGAATGAAGATGCACATCAAACTCAAAAACAACTTGCAGAAAGATTAAACGTTGCTCAGCAAATAATTTTTGATCATCTACAAAGATTTTAAAGGAAGGAAAATGGGTGCCTTATCAACTGAACGAAAGGCAAATGGAAAACCTAAAAGTTATCAGTAAAATGTTGCTTCAATGGTACAAAAGAAAGTCTTTTTTGCATCAAATTGTAATTGGCAATGAAAAGTGGATTTATTTTGAGAATCCCAAATGCACAAAATCATGGGTTGATCCAGGACAACCATCAACATCAACTGCAAGGTCAAATCACTTCGGAAAGAAAACAATGCTCTGCATTTGGTGGGATCAGGAAGGTGTGGTGTATTATGAGCTTCTAAACCAGGTGAAACTTTTAATACTGATCGCTACTGACAACAAATAATCATTTTAAAATATGCTTTGATTGTGAACCGACCAGAATGTTCCACAAGACACAGCAAAGTAATTTTGCTTCGTGATGACGCACCATCACAAACTTCAAAACCAGTGAAGACATGTTAAAAGATCTTGCCTGGGAAATATTAACCCACTCGCTGTATTCACCAGACCTTGCTCCTACAGATTACCACTTGTTCTGATCAATGGCACAGGCTTTCTGAGCAGCACTTCAAAACATAAAAGAAAGTAGAAAACTGGGTCTATGAATGGTTTGCCTCAAAACAAGAAAAGTTCTATTGGGACGGTATCCACAAATTACCTGAAAGATGGGGAAATGTGTAGGCAGTGATGGACATTACTTTGAATAAAGAACTTTTGATGTTTCTCTTGAAATTATTGTGTTTTCTTGTATTATAAAATCCACATTATTAGCTGGTACACCTGATATTTCCAATAATATTGGGCAGGGTAAGAAAGGGTAATAAATAGGATAATACTGGTAAGTAGAAGAAGAGGCTATAGAAATAAGAATAGAAATAAAACAATTTTATATTTATCAAACTCCATAGAATTTATATCCTAACATGGGTGCCTAACATTTACAATACATAAATGATAATGATGCTTCAATAAATTTGGCTTATTTTTAAAAATATATTGTTATTGATTTCAGAGAGGAAGAGAGAAGGAAAGATAGAAACATCAATAATGAGAGAAAATCATTGGTTGGCTACCTTCTGCACATCCCCAGCAGGGGATCAAGCCCAGAACATGGTCATATGCCCTTGCCCAGAATCAAATATGGGACCCTTCAGTCTACAGGCTGGTGCTCTATCCATTGAGTCAAACCAGCTAGGGTTAAACTTGGTTTATGAAATACAATAAAATTCAATCATATAGGAGAAATTTGTTTAGGAATTTATCAAATTTCTGAATATTCTAGTTGTTTAAGTGACTAAGGTTAAAGTTAAATTTGTAGTTGGTGTATGGAAATAATTTTAAATCTACATTTTTTCAGAAAATCCCACAATCACAGTTGAGAGATAAGAAAATTTGGCTGCTTTGATTTTGTCCTAATCTTGAAAGTCTAGGCACTAGTTTACAAAAAAAATTCTATTAAAATGTTTCATTGAATTTAGAATTAAAACTATCCTTAAAGGAAAAGTTAAGGATTTGTAAGAATGATAACTAATTGCATTCTAAAATTGCTTCTCTAAAGTCATCTAAGAGTATCAATTCCTTGAAAGACAAAAACTACCAAAACTTACTCTTCAAGAAATAGATAATACAAATAGTCCTAAATCTGTTGAAATACCATGTAATTAAAAATCTTCTAGTAAGTTAAAATTCAGGCTAAGATGGTTTCACTGATGAATTCTACCAAATATTAAAGGAGAAAAGGGGGGTTTTAATTCTACACATTCTTGTCCAGAAAAATAGAAGTAGAGAAAAAACTTTTCTACTCTTTTTCTTTTAATATATTTTATTGATTTTTTTTTTTTTTTTTTTTTTTTTTTTTTTTTTTTTTTTACAGAGAGGAAGGGAGAGGTAGAGAGCTAGAAACGTCAATGAGTGAGAAACATCGACCAGCTGACTCCTGCACACCCCCCACCAGGGATGTGCCCGCAACCAATGTACATGCCCCTGACCGGAATCAAACCTGGGACCTTTCACTCCGCAGACTGATGCTATACCACTGAGCCAAACCGGTTTCGGCTCTACTCTTTTTCTGAAACCAGTATTACCCTAATACAAAAACCAGATGCATTACAACAAAAGAAACTAATATACCTCAAGAGCATACACACATACTGGAACATATTCCAAAATCATTAAACTGTCTTCAAAAACAGTTTTATTAAGTATATATTAACCTATGGTATTAAGCATAACAATCATGTTTCCTACTATTGGAGGATGTTCTAAAGAAGCCAATCATTTCCTCTTCCTTTTCATTCAAAAGTCTGTGTATTTCTTGTGTTATGAGTCAGATTCTGGTTTGGTTCTCTCTCAGGGGAACTTGTAATTGAGAGACTAAGAAAACTGAATTAGCCTTGGGTACTACATCTGTCACAGGTCTGGAGAGCAGCCATTATAGAGCCCTAACTTCTGATGAGCAAAGCTGCAGAGACTGGATCAAAGAAGCTTGTTTTTAACATTAAAACTTATTAAAAGTATCCTGAATTCCCACACAGGTTTCTGGAGCAGAACATTTTAGTTATTTAATTTATAACAAATAACCTCAGTTTCTTAGGGTAATGAGATGAAAGCTTGATGTTATCCTACACCAAGCATGTCAAACTCAGGCCCACTCTCCACATATGGCCTACATGAATATTTTTGAGGCCCAGGCAACATAACAGTACGTAAGATACCTTTCAATAAAAAATTTACAACTTAATTTTGACAATATCCTGTTAACATAATTATTAATAATGAACTATAATGTTCATTAATAACTGATTACTATAATTGTGTTGCATTCTTTTCCCTTATACGCAGGCACATCATTTCTCTCCACTAATACCAACAGCGAATATTTTAGCAGCCAATTGCCATGTCATTAGTTTTGGACTGACTTGTTTGGTGTGTGCAACAGGAAGTACTTTGCTTTTGGAGAACAAGAAAAACAGGTATATTTGTGTTATTAATTCAGTGTCTGGTATGTTAATGTTCAAGAAAAAATTAATCTTTATTAAAATGTTCTATTATTTTAAGTCAACGGTTACTCATTTATTTCAGCCCTTTGTATTCAGAATGTCTCTATCAAAATAAATGTACATTTCGCCGAAGCTGGTTTGGCTCAGTGGTAGCGCATTGGTCTGCGGACTGAAAAGTCCAAGGTTCGATTACGGTCAAGGGCATGTACATTGGTTGTGGGCACATCCCCAGTAGGGAGTGTGCAAGAGGCAGCTGGTCGATGTTTCTCTCTCATTGATGTTTCTAGCTCTCTATCTCTCTCCCTTCCTCTCTGTAAAAAATCAATAAAATATATATTTTTTAAAAATGTACATTTCTATGAATAGAAGCTTTTTTTTTTTTTTGGTGTGGCCCACATAATCTTAAACCATGTGTATTTGGCACATGTTAGCCTTTGAGTTTGACATGCTTGTCCTACACAAATATGGGGTCTGTATTATGGGCAAGAAAGGCAAAACAATGAATCCAATTGCTGAAATATACATTGTATATTTCCAGAGAGAGAGGAATGAGCCTGTGCTCCTTGGGAAGGAGCCTGGGTTCCCACTCTAACCCTTTAGAATGCAAATGAATTTATCCAGAAGAAAGATAAAACCACCATCTTCAGCTTTACAATGTAGGGATGTCTACACAATCCAGTTCTCACCTTACCTCTTGGTATCCAAATATAATACATACCCCTTAGTCAGGTAAATTTCTCAGAGTTCTTAGTTATACTCTAGTACATTGTCTTCTACTCCTTTTTCTTTTAGCCAGCCTCAGGGTTTCAGTGAAATTGGGACAGAAAAATCCTTAACTGCGGAAACACAAAACTATTTCCTCCATAGCCCATAAAAGCCAGGCAAAGATAAGAGATTATGAAGCATTAGAGACAAATATGACAACACTGCTGTCCTGGGTACAAAGGGCTTTTTTAGTTTTATTTTGGGTTCTCGTGATCTCACTTATACTTCCTGCCCTTAGGTTCTATGAAATATTTATGAATGCCTGTACAAATCTCCCTTGCCCATTCCTTAAGCTAGGTACAACAGGTTGCAGATGCATGAAGCAAAATGACCCCAAATGAGAAGCAAAATTTAGGTTGCTTCCAATTTTTCATTGAACTGAAAATATATTTAATATATATATATTTAAAAGAGGATAGACTGTATATTATGGTACAGACTCTTTAAAGTTCTTGATATCCGCCCAGCTTGTGTGGCTCAGTTGACTGAATGTTGTTCCAAGTGCCAACAGGTCGCTGGTCCATTCCCTGTCAGGGTACATGCAATGCCCCATAGGAGCCCTGCAGGAGGCAGCCAATCAATGTTTCTCTCTCATCATTGATGCTTCTCTCTCTTCCTCTCCCTTCCTCTCTATCAATGAAATAATATTTTAAAAATTAAAAAGCAAAATAAAGAAGCCATCTTAAAAAAGAAATAAATAAAGGTCTTCTTTTACCATTTGCAACAGCATGAATGGACCTGGAGAGCATCATGCTGAGTGAAATAAGCCAGTCCAAGAAAGATAAGCATCATGATTTCACTCATTTGTGAAATACAATATAATGAACATAAACTGATGAACAAAAATAGAACCAGGGATATAGAAGCATTGAATAGACCACAAACCTCAGAGGGAGAGCATGGGAGGTTGTGGGGGAAGAGGGGACGGGATCAACCAAAGGACTTGTATGTATGCATGTAAGTATAACCAATGAATGCAGACAAATAGGAGAATGAGAGCCTGTGCTGGGGGATGGGAGTTGGCAGGGAGAGGTCAATGGGGAGAAAAGGATACATAATAATACTTTCAACAATGAAGAATTAAAAACAAATTAAAAAATAAAATAGAAACTTAAAAAATAAAATAAAAATAAATATCTATTGACTTCCAAGAAGTTGGGAAAAAAATTAAAATCCCATGATATACATGTGCTCATTTTACCACATATCTCAACACTGAATATCAATACCTAAAACTGCTCATTTTCTAAATTATTTAAAAGATATGAGTTTGCATTTCTACAACTAAAAGTAAAGCTAGATGTTATTATGCAATGATTTTTTACATACAATAAAATCTATTCCTTGCCCATTATAAGCCATTGTTGTGTTGATTTTTATGCCTACAGCACATTGTTGTTGTTTTTTATCATAGTTTGTAACACATTTTCCTATATAGTAGTGCTTCCATTTCTCACTACTTTTGCTAAATTGTATTGGCTAGAACGATTTTATTTTCCAAAATGAACTTCACATAAATTTTAAAATTACTTTGTCTAGTTACAAAACAAATAAACAAACAAAAAAAAAACAACACATAATAACAGAGCTTAGGATGTAATTACATTAAACATACAAATTAAATTGGGAATAAGTCAGCTGCGTTGTGAAGGCAGCTTTTACCAGCTTGGGAAAGCCAATTGTTAAATAATTCAGGAATTTTTCCAGTGGTATTAAACACTTGGTATCTTGGAACGAACCATGGTGGGAGCTTTTACACCATGAAAATCAACAAATTCTACAAATCCTGGCTCTCCCACTTTTGATCTTACAGAAAGCCAATTTACCAGTACACCACTCTAATAACATGACATTTAGTCATTCCATCCATCATTATATCGGTATATTCCATATCTTATTTTTAGCTATTTAAATGAAGTCTTGTAACTTAGTTATTAAATTATTTAACAAATGATTTCTTTTTGTCCATATATTATTCTTAGGCAGTTTATTATTTCTTAGCTTTTTCCTCCCAGTAAAATGATCAAATAACAAAATATTGACATTTTAAATATTTTTTCCACCTAGGTAATATATTGATCTTACTTATTATTTCTAATACATTTTCCAAGAATTTTCTTGGGTTTCCTAGATAAATCATTAAATTATATATAAATTATGGTAATTAAACATTTTCTTTTCCAAAAGATATACTACTTTGTTTTATTTCTCATTGAATTGGCTGGAATTTCTGAAAATGTGTAAAATAATATGAGTAGAGGGCATACTTGCCTTTCTCCTACTTTTGCTATTTATTGTTTACTGTAATGTTCATTTTTTAGGTTGAAATAGATCCTATTTAGTATGCTATATTTCTAGTCCTAATTTTACATTCTGTGCTAGTAATGAGTGGTTGGTGAATTTGTTGGTAGTGGTTGTTGATGGTATGTGGTTCTTCCCGTTGTTTTTAGTTAGAAATAGAGTCTGTGAATCTATATGCCAGTAGATCAGAGTTCTTAAGTCATATTTCCTAGGTTCATGTCCTGGCTTTACTGTTTCTTAGTTGGGCCACCTTGAGTAAGATGCTTAAACTATCTGTGCCTTAATTGCCTTGGTTTCTGTAAAATAATAATGATAGCACATATTTTGTGATGGGCTTGTGAGAATTCAATGAGTTAATATGTATAGAGTACTTAGAATAGTGCCTGGCACTGTAAGCATTCAATGAAAGTTAGAAATTATTATAACTTAATTTAGTTAATAATTTTGCGCTTTTACTTGATCAAACACGCTAAAGTTTTATATATATATATATAAATATATATATATGTGTGTGTGTGTGTGTGTGTGTGAAATTTTGCCCTTTTACTTGATCAAACACACTAAAGTTATATATATATTGATATATATATACACACACACATACACACATATATATATATGATTTATTTCAAGGTAAAAAAAATCTCTTAAAATTATTTACCATTTCTACTATTTTTAAAAAATTTTACAGCCTAGCAATGTGAGTGCTGGTTTTTATCATATCCTTCTTTCATATTTCCATTGGCATGTTTATTTCTGTTTCTAATTTCTTTACCTCAATATTTAGTTCATTTATTTTCATACTTCCTTGTTCGGTAACAAAGCATGATTTATTGCATCTTTTTAAAATGCATATTGAATGACCTGAGTCATTTTTCATTTGTAATTTGGAAAATTAAATACATCAGTGATAGTATAGATGTCAAGTCCTGTCACATCATCCACCAAGTACCTAAGAATGTTAATTGGAAAACTTTAAAAAAAAATAGTAGGAATGATCATTTTAAGAGATTCAATTAAAAGATTTCCATCTGGTATTAAAAGAAAGTCTGAACACTTTCTACAATCTGTTCCACCCCCATTCTTCCTTTTTGACCTATGATTCCTATATATAAAAAACTTGGGTTCCCATCATGTCCCCCACAAAATGTTCATTCTTTTCCTGCATATAAAAGGTTCTTCTTGTCATTCTCCCACACATAGCTTCATAGACATCATCTTTTCCTCAACAAAGTCAATATATCTTTACAAGTCTGTGTTTAAACTGTTTCCTATAAAATCTCAGCCCAATTGAGTCCATCATGATCTAAAATAAATTGCCTCCTTTTTAACGACTAATTCAGTAGATAGATAATCAGAGAGCTGATCTTTCCTACATCACCATTTACCCAGTCATGCATCTCATAACAGCATTTCAGTCAACAGTGGACCTAATATACAGCAGTCGTCCCATAAGATCATAATGGAGCTTAAAAAAAAATCCTATTGTCTAGTGACAGCGTAGCTGTCCTAAGGTCATAGCATAACATATTGATCAGGTGTTTGTGATGATGCTGGAGTAGGCAAACCTGTGGTGCTGCCAGTCCTATAAAAGTATAGCACACACAGAATGCTTTATCTCCCAGGAGCATGCTCGTGACTTTCCCTTGCCCCTTTTCTTCCCCCACAGGAATGCATCTCTTAAACTCCATGAGACTTGCAACCAAGGAACAATGGGCAGCAGCAGCCCGTCTTAGGCTAGCACCTTAAACATGTTCCCAAGACTCCCTTTCCTCTCACTTCTTAGTGAACCAAGCAGCCCAACTGAGGCTCATTTCTCTGCCTTGTCTCTCTCTCCTGTTGCTTCTTCTGACCTAGGCCCTTCCATATCTCACCATCCCCAGATTTAATTAAGGTCCTTATTTAAGAGTCTCATGCTCTACCGACTGAGCTAGCTGGGCACTTCCAAAGGTCCTTATTTAAAAAAATAAATAAATAAAGTATATCACACACAATGTTGTCCAGTATATGATACTTGAAAATAATAATATAGGACTGTGTTACTGGTTTATGTATTTACTATACCTTGGAGATACTGCAGTTTCAATTCCAGACACTGTCATAAAGTGACTATCTCAATAAAGAAGTCAGAATGCTGGTGAAGGGTCTTCAATTTGTACATCAACATTCAACATCCATGGAGTGTGATAAACCAAAGCACAATAAAAAAAGTATGCCTGTACTACACTTTTTTTTTTTTTTACTTGTGGCCTGGGCTATATTTTTAGTCATTATTTTAGAGTCTACTCTTCCTATTTATTAAAAAAAAAAAAGTTGGTTGCGATACAGTATGCCATGTTATGCTGGCAGCAGCCTCAGTATATCCCCTGTTTACTGTGTCTCTTGATTGCACCATTATCTCTTGTGTTTGATTTAACCTTTGTGTTTTTTTATTCAGTAACATGCCATTCAGGCTTGTAGCCTAGATCAATAGCCTACTACTGTAGTTGAGTATACCATCTGGGTTTGTGTGAGTGCACTCTATGATGTTCACATAACTAAATGGCCTAACAATGCCTTTCTCAGAATATATCCCTGTTAGTAAGCAGCACATGACCATATTGCTATTTCCCCCTTTTATTTTTAACTTATTACGCATATAATAGCTTAGAATTTGTTTTCTATTGCTCCTATAACGAATTGTCACAAACCTGGCAGCCTAAAACAGCACAAATGTGTTATAGTCCTATCAGCCAGAAGTATTACACGGGTCTCATCAGACAAAAATCAAGTTATTATCAGGGCTGCATTCATTTCTAAGAGACTATAGAGAAGACCCCAGTTCCTTGTTTATTTGGTTGGTTGTCAGAATTCAGTTTCCTGTGGCTGTGGGACTGAGATCCTTGCTGTCTGTCCACTGAGGGTCATTCCCAGCTTCTAGAAGCACTCAATTTCCTTGACTCGTGGCCTCCTTCCTACAACTTCAAAGCCAGCCAGGTGAGCTGAATCCCTCTCCTGCTTAAAACTCTTCTTCTACCTCAACTCTCTGACCCAGCCAAAAGTTGTCTGCATTGAAGTACCCATATAATTACATTGGACATACCCAAACAATCCTGGATAATTCACTATCTCAAATGCCACACCTTTAATCACATCTGCAGTCTTTTTTGCATAGAAGGTACTATGTTTATAGGTTCAGGAATTATTGCATATCCTGGACTTGGTGAGTGCTATTCTACCCACAGAGTCTATACTATAATCATAAACTAGGTTATACTATAGACTCAAACCACCCAATACTTTGCTACACATTGTACATAAGATATACAATACTTATTGTATATAGATTATAGCAGTGGTCGGCAAACCACAGCTCGTGAGCTCTTTGGCTCCTTGAGTGTGGCTCTTCCACAAAATACTACGTTCGGGCGCGCACATACAATGTGACCGAAACTTCGTGGCTCTTGAGCAGAAGTTTTCAGCCTGGGCAAGTCTATTTTGAAAAAGTGGCTCTAATGCCAAGCCACACTCAAGGAGCCAAAGAGCCGCATGTGGCTCATGAGCCGCAGTTTGCTGACCACTGGACTATAGTATAGACTATACCATGTAGTTAACCCAGGGTCATATACATTATACATGTTCAATTAACATTTATGGGTTATTTAGAATGTTATCAGGAATGAATTCATCATTCTTTTCTAGTTCAAATACTCTTCTTCTTTTCCTCATTGTCTCTGACAAAAAAAGAACAACAGCAAAAAAAACAAACAACAACACAGCTATTTAACCTACATTAGAGAAAATGTGACTAGTCCTAGAACTTTTAGAATGTTCAGAAACCTGAGTTTGTCACAACTCCTCTGTCCTTCGATAGCCTATCATTTAAAAATCACTCCTTATTTTCTATTTTCCCCCCTTTGAACAATATTTGCAGTTTCTTTTTCACTTTCTTTTTCTAATAGAATTATTATTCTTGTCATGCATCCCTCTTCATTACCCTTTGCATTGTAGCCTTTACAACAGAAGATTTCAGTTCTTAGTAGAAAAACTCACAGAGATATCAAGGAGTTAATAATGGAGAGCCATTTGCTGTATCAATTTCATCTGAAACACAAGGATAATGTTCCCAGCTGTGGCATCTGGCTCCTTGGCAATTTCATCAGACACAGCCAGCATTTAGAGTAGAGTTCTGGGCTTGTCACAAGGATTAAGCTGTTGTGCAGCTGTTTCTGCCACCTCAGTGCTATGTAGGTACAAGCTGGCTTTCAATTTTTCCTCTGAGTAATTCCTGTTTTTCTCTCTACTCATGTTTTGTTAAAATACCTAGGAGATTTGTGTCTAGATAAAGTCTGCATTCCAATACATGCCTACAGAGGTGGAAAACATGCACCATATTCACTTTCAGTAGAATTTCAATATAATTTCCTTTGCAAATAAAAGTAAAATGCAAAGTTTTTCGTGCTTTTGTTCTAAGCATTTTTTTACATGCAAGCATAGCTTTTCAAAAGTAGTAAGCAAGTGAAATCTACAAGTGCATTCCTCTCCTAAATATTTTTTTAAATATACAAATTACTTGTTTAAGTAACTTTTCTAATCTATTGTTACTGTCAACTCATAAAATAGAGAGTGTTGCTTAATAGAGTATATTTTATGAATGTTCTCTTTATCTTTCCCATGAATTCATTTGCTAACTATAGTTTTTTAAATTGCCAACTAACCATCAGTGTCAAAAGGATTGATCTAGTGTATTCATTTTCAACTCAATTCTAATGTTCTCTAAGCAGCCTCATTCCTTTTGACAGTATGTTGGCTCAGAGGAAGAGATGCCATATAAAATCATAGGTTTTAAAACCGAGATGGAGCTTAGAAATTATTTAGTCCTTCCATTTATTTTACAGGGGCTGAAACCGACAGCCTGTAATGTGAAATAGTGTGCCTCAAGTCACACAAGCAGTGACAGGACAAGCCCAAAACTAAGTCCTAGTCCAGTGCATCTTCCCCAATCCTTCACTGCCTCCCCTAATCCAAGTCCACAGCATGTAATTCTTGGCTCCATTTTCCTGCCTAAAATTTCAATCCACATCCACCTCCTATCCACTACCTTTTCAAAACACTGTCCTCACTAGGCCTTGCTCTCCCTCTGTTCTGTTTCTGCCTCTTAGTGTTCAGTTTTATGATTCTAACAGAACTCTATAGACAACTTGGGCTACCCAAACCTTCTCTTGTTATTAGGGAGCTAAAACAATTAAAGAGATCCATCTACTACTTATGAAAAATAAAGCACTTACGGGACTTAGAAAGTTCGGGACTTATGACAAAACTCAGTGTTTTAGATCATATGAATCTTGAGATAAGGGTTCTCCTAAAGAAAGGAGATATATATATATATATATATATATATATATATATATATATATAATTTCCCCATCTCATTCTGCCTTTTACCTTGGAAAGGCTGAATAAGAAGCATTTCTGACCCTATTCTACATTCTACCCTGATGATTTAAGTTCAGCCTTTACTCTCAATACCAATTTGATTCTTCTCGTTGAAATAGATTATTATTACCCAAGGCCTATGCAAAGAGTTTGACTAGTTCTATATCTCATTTACTTTTCTACTTAGGCTATCACACCTATAATTTCTAATTCTTCAGCTGTGTTAATTGAAAATTTTGTGTTTGATTTTTGGAAGGTGATTAATTGTTTCATTAGTTAGCTGTTCTCAGAGAACAAGGCAAAAATATTTCTCCACAGGTGAGGTGTCATTACAGAAATTAGGTCAGAATTCATCAAAGTGTGGCACAGCTCCACAAAGAGGGACATACACACTGATCAATTTATTATGTCAAGAAGCTTCAGAGCAATGACATCCACACTCTTCAACTCCCTCAGGC
Source organism: Pipistrellus kuhlii (assembly GCF_014108245.1). Lineage (NCBI taxonomy): Eukaryota > Metazoa > Chordata > Mammalia > Chiroptera > Vespertilionidae > Pipistrellus > Pipistrellus kuhlii. Next base: position 62,275,259 of record NW_023425551.1, read on the forward strand.
ATTGAGTTGTAAGGTAAGGACTGTGCACTTCCAAATAAGAGGAATGATATTTCTTGAGATGAGTGTAAACAAAGTAGTTAATAACCAAAAGGTAACCTGAAAGATAATTCTGCTGAAAATAATAGAGTAATATCCTTGCTAATGGGGAAAATATTTTTCTGCCTAACAATGAAAAAAGAGAGGAAAAATACCCATATGGTCAGAATTCTTAGGGGGCAAAAGTGCAGGAAAATGTGTTTTCTATTGGTTCCTACTCCTTTCCTACTTCACATAACAAAATATAGCAAGGTAAATAAGATATGTTAATGGATAAAAATAGTCAATATGTGGACAAAAGGGGTCTCATGCTAACCTGACAAGCTCAGACAAGGCTTACATGGCAGTCTTGCAAATTCAGAGACCTAAAGTAACCCCAAAGGATGGTCTGAAATTAAACTTCAACTAAAAGCAGTTAATGGTGGGTAGTTGTATCCTAGACTTGTATCTTCACTGAAAAGGTCAACTTTTGCCTTAATTGAGTCTATCTGACTTTCTGCATCTATATAATAAAAGCCTAAGCAACTGACCTGGCAGAATGACCTTAAAGACCAGTCTCTATAATGCGCACTGACCATCAAGGGCAGACACTCAATGCAGGAGCTGCCTCCTGGTGGTCAATGTGCTCCCACAGGAGGAGCAGCTGCTTAGTCAGAAGCTGGGATCATGACTGACGAGTGCAGCGGTGGTGGCAGAAGTCTCTCCTGTCTCCACAGCTGTGCTAAGGAGCAGCTAGCCGAGCCGTAAGGAGCTGGGGGGATCAGGCATAAGCCAGCAGGCAGACATCCCCCAAGAGGTCCCAAACTGCGAGAGGGTATAAGCCAGGCTGAGGCCCCGCCCTTGCTCCAGTGCACAAATTTCATGTACCAGGCCTCTAGTCTATAATAACATACCCTTGAAATGTCTGGGTAACTTGTAACTTCTCTTTTTCTGAAACCCGTGAGGTACAATCTAATGTGCTTGGACACCAGGACACATACCACAAATTCCTCCATTGTTATCATGTTAATTGTTCCTATATCCACCTAAGTATGTGTCTATAATTTTACTTTTTATTTAATCTTTGCTTTCTCCTGCCTCACTAGTCTATTACAGTGGATTTAATGTAACCAATGTACGTCCCCTCCTTTGATTGCAATGTGTAAGTATAGATGTAACTCGCCATTCTCCAGAGCATTATCTCAATTTGTTGAGGTCCTGCTTCCTGGCAATTATCAATAGTTTGGCTCAAATAAACTCACAAAAATTCTTTACAGGTTTGAATGTTTTTATGATAACAAATTATATTAAGATTTAATCACATGGCATTGGACATAAGTTAATCAAAGCTTATTCTACCCTTGCTTACCAAGAGTTTATGACTAAAACAATAGTGCCAATGGCATAAAACTTTTAAAAGTCAGCCTGATTTATTTAGGAAAGTTTTTTTTTTTTAATATGTAACAGTTTCTGGTTTTATTTTTTACTATTTGGAAATATTTTCAAGTCATACTACCATGGTGTTGAATTACCCCAGGGAAAGAAAGTGTGAAAGAAAATAAAGGACAGTTGAAAATAAAAAGTAATCCTATATAACAAAAGCCTAATATGCTAAGTGTCTAGTTGACCGGTTGGCTATGTAAACCAACCAATCAAAGCATAATATGCTAATGATATGCTAAGGTTGCTCAATTGCTTGCAATGATGTGCACTGACTACCAGGGGGCAGAGAGTCAACTAGTGGCTATGTTGTGCACTGACCACCAGGGGGGAGACGCTCCAACCAGTAAGTTAGCTTGTTACTGGGGTCCGGCTGATTTGGAATGAGAGAGAAGGGCCAGACACGCCCTGGAGCTCTCCTGCAGTCCCTCCCTGGCTGGCCAACCTCCTGCATCCCTCCCCAGCCCAATGGGATCCTTCAGCCTGGCCTACACCCTCTTGCAATCTGGGACCCCTCATGTTGGAGAGCCAGTTTTGGTCTAATCCTGGAAGCCAGACTGGAGAACCCTCTGGTGCACAAATTCATGCACTGGGCCTCTAGTTTACTAATAAGAATGTGAAAAAGGAAAAGGACATCTTTATTATAGTTAAGGTTTAACAAAATAAGCAAATGCCTCCAGCAATGCAGGTCCTGAAGCCAGTTCAAACCTCTGTCTCTTCTGAATCTGAATCATTGTTCTAGAACTGGGCTACATTGAGGCCATTACAGTAGAGCAACCATATGTCCCTCTCGGCAAGAACCAGAAGAGGCCTGACAGCCCAGATTGATCCACAGACTTTAAGATTCTTAAACAGCTTCCAAACATAGACTGCTTCTGCACCAGATCTGCTCTCTATAATTTCAAACAGGATCAGTCAAATTTTCTGGAAGCCAAGAATGGAATGACTTTTACCTTACAAAAGTGTTTCTCTACAGAGTAAGCTTCTACAAAGGACCTGTTTCATCCATTTATTGATATCAAGAAAGCATAAATAACAATGAAATTATATAGCCTAAATATTAATAAGCATATAAATCAACCACCTATTATTGAGTCAAACTTCACTAAGGATTTAAAAATCATGGTGAACCTTTCATTTCAATCGATAAATTTGGATCTCCCAGGCAGCACTAAAGTGTGATGATCATGTGGTGGGGTTCTCACCTGTCAGTAAGTAGGCTGCACTGCATGAAAATGTACTTTTATATGAGAAAATGATATATGGAGGGCTGACCAAGAAATTGTTAAATAAATATAAGAAACCTAGCCAAAATCAGTTTGGCTCAGTGGATAGAGCATCAGCTTGCAGACTGAAAGGTACCAGGTTCGATTCTGGTCAAGGGCATGTACCTTCGTTGGGGGCACATCCCCAATGGGTGGTGTGCAGGAGGCAGCTGATCGATGTTTCTCTCTCATCAATGTTTCTAACTATCTCTCTCCCTCTCTGTAAAAAAAAAATCAATAATATATATATATATATATATATATATATATATATATATATATTCATATATATGAAACCTAGAACTGAAAAGAAAATGGAAAAAATATAAAGCCCTTTATTTTAAAGGATAGAATTTAACAATTTAAGGTTTAATGGTAAATTGACTATTGTTCTCTCCTTTATTTGTGTCCTGAGAGACACTTTGTGTTGTGCTGTTGTATCAGCATGAAAGGGTTGTCAGGCTGAGAACTGAAGTTTTGTTTAACAACAGAGACATTTTTTTCCATGCATAACTTGGTCAAGAATTGAATTGTTCGAGATGGGAGTCCTTTGAGAATCAAGGTTTGACTGTATTTTGAATATTAATCCTTTATTGGTTGTATCACTGGAAAATATGTTTTCCCATTTAGCAGACTATCTTTTTGTTTTGTAGTGATTTCCTTTGCTGCGCAAAAACATTTTAGTTTAATGCAGTCTCATTTGTTTCTTTCTCTTATGTTTCCTTGTCCAAGGAGAAAGATCAGGAAAAAACAATTGCTATGAGAAACATCAGAGTTTACTGCCCATGTTTTCTTCTAGAGGTTTTATTGTTTCAAGTCTTACATTTAAATCTTTAATCCATTTTGAATTTATACTTGTATATGCTATAAGAAGGTTGTTTCATCCCCGCCCCCACCATTTTCAATTTTCCCAACACCATCTATTGAATCGACTGTCTTTACCCCATTGTATGTTCTTGCCTCCTTTGTCATAGATTAATTGACCATATAGGTGTAGGTTTATTGATGAGGTCTCTATTCTGTTCTATTGATCTATGTGTCAGTGCTATACTGTTTTGATTACTATAGCTCTATAGTATAGTTTGATATTACATAGCATTATACCTTACCTCCAACTTTGTTCTTCTTTTTCAAGTTTGCTGTGGGTATTCAGAATATTTTGTGGTTCCATATACATTTTAGAATTATTTGTTCTAGTTCTGTGAAAAACACCACTGGTATTTTGATAATAATTTGTTGAATCTTTATACCTTGGGTAGTATGAACATTTTAACAATGTTAACTCCTCCTATCCATAAGCACAGCATATATCTCCATTTATTTGTTACTTCTTCAATTTCTTTCTTCAATATCTTATAATTTTCCCAATAAAGACTCTTTTACCTTTTTGGTTAAATTTATTCCTGGTATTTTTTTTCGTTTCTTTTCTTCTTTTCTTTTCTTTCTTTCTTTCATTCTTTTCTTTCTTCCTTTCTTTCTTCCTTTCTTTCTTTCTTTCTTCTTTCTTTTGTAATTAATTGCAAATGGGATTGTTTTCTTAGTTTCCCTTTCTGATAGTTCTTTTTTTAAAAATATATTTTATTGATTTTTACACAGAGAGAAATTGAGAGGGATAGAGTTAGAAATGTCGATGAGAGAAAAACATCTGCCAGCTGCCTCTTGTGCCCCCCAATGGGGATGTGCCCGCAACCAAGGTATGTGCCCTTGACCGGAATCAAACCTGGGACCTTTCAATCCATAGGCCGACACTCTATCCACTGAGCCAAACTGGTTTCGGCCCTTTCTGATAGTTCTTATTGGTGTATAAAAATGTAACCAATTTCTGAATATTTCGTAGCCTGCTACTTTATTGAATTCATTTAGCAGTTCTCATAATTATTGGTGGAATCTTTAGTATCCTCTAAGCCAATCTTTCTTAAACTGAACATTTATCCCACTGATAATTAGGCCTATTCCCTAAATATAAACCATTCTTAGAATATGAATACACATAAGATTTGACTAAAGGGCAGTTCAGACTGCAACTAATAACAGATCATTTAAGAAATATAAACAAACACTTACTGGACCAAAATAGAAACAGACTATAACTTTTAATGGTCCTAAGGAGTTAGTATGTGCATTCCCTAGTTAGTGTCTTCCATGAGTCACAAGACTACCAAAATATGTTCTTGTTACATGAACTGCACAAAATGAATCGTTTTGGTCTGCGTGTCAAAGTCATTTTCTTAGGTTGAGCAAAACTATTTCATGAGCCAAGGCTACAGTTTGTCAACCATTTTTAGAAATACATTTAAATGCCCTAAAATAACTATAAATTTTTCTCCTCCAGTGAATCAAGTTAATGGGAACCATTAACTCTACTTTAGTCAAACCTCCTAACTGAGTTTCTTCAAGTTGGTATTTTTTTTCCAGATGCCTTTTGAGATTTTTTTATTTGTTCCATCAGAGTTGCTTTGAATTAAAACCTTTGCTGCCCTGTGAAATGCATGATAAAACCAAAACACCTAACAATATTTAGAGGTTAAGTAGATATGACCTCGGGGCTAATCATGGACAGCATTGCATGAAAATGCACTGGGTGCAATGTCTGGTCTGCTATGACATTCAAGTTTTAAGTGACGCTTAAGGAGATGGAAGGGTTGGCTCCACATATATCCCAATGTGCACTGGTCTTCTCTCTGTTAACTTGCTAATGAACCATGATTGAGTAAAGTAATGAGTTTACAGAGAGCCCCAGGAAACCAATTTCCAATTTTGCAACCAGCAGGCTTCAACTTCACTGCAGCCTTTGCTAATTTAGTCTGGAAGCAGTTCGGATACTAAATGCCATCCCTGCCTGTGACTCAGACAGACTTTTCTAATACCCATATACTTTCCCATTAATGAATGTCTCTTCACACAATGCATTTTATTTCTCTCTTTCATTGTTTTAAGTAGGCTGAGTAGCTAAAAATTATTATAATGAAAAATGAAATTTTTAACCACTTGGAAAATTAGAAACATTGAAAAACAGTGACCTCATGTCTGGCCTATGTGTTACCAGAAACTCAGAGTATTGCCTCAAATTAATTTATGATGAAATTAAGCAAAAATTGTAAAATAATTATGTAGTGCTTGTTTCTATAGATTAAAGGAGATTATTTTCAATGTCATTCAGTGTTTACCAATTCATTTATTTTTTACTTACAGTAAGCTGCAATCTAATATTTTTAAAAACACCCTTTGTATACTCAACAAAACTTCTGAAAAATGAGCATGAAAATTTGTACAAATTGGGGTTGCTGACAGGCAAAAATGTGTAGCTGATAATAACACCTTCGTGTGGTAATATACATAGGATTCCCTGGATGTCCTGCAGACACACTGGAATATGCTTTTGTGTCCTTGACTAGTCTTAATCTGTTTAAACAAAATTGGTTCTATTTAAATGTTTGGTAAATGTGGGTACATTTCTCTCTAATTCCAAGGAAATTCTCCTCCCTCCACCCCCTTTTGGTCTTAGAGAAGCACCAAAGTACAATTCATTTCTATAGACTCCTGAAAATGGACAGTGCTCTCACTTAAAGAAGAGCAGGAGAAAACCTTTTTAGATCTGACTTTAATGACTCAAAAAAAGAAAAGAAAAAAAGGAACTGTTTGTGAAGATAAAGAAGAACCAGTACACTTTAATGTCAGTGTGGTGAAGATGTAAGTCGGTATTCATCGATAATCACCAGGCAGGTGAATGAGGCAGGTTCACTTCAGACAAGGCTAAAAATCTTTTAACTGGAAGGCATAGTAAAAGATAGAAATGGTTTCTCCCTTTATTCTCACTTCCATTAACTCTTCCCTTTAAAAGTATCTGTAAATGATAGCTTATCATCAAGAGCCCCTCCTGGTTAAATATATCAAAGAAGAAGTGGGAGTCTGTCAATAGCTTTTCAAGATGTAAGCTATGATACTCAATTATAAAAAAAGAAAAGGAACATGACTTTTTTTTTCCTTTCCATTTCAAAGGTGTATAAAGTAAAACACATCATCCAGATGAAAATGGCTCTAGACATTCTGGCTATAACGTTGTTATTATCTCTGAGATTCTCTTCCACTTGTTCCAGCTGAGTGAAGGCTCCAGCCCTCTTGGGAATAAAAATCTGAATGCTTCAGTGACACCAAAGACCCACACACCCATTAGCATTCGCATAGCTGGACATTTCTTTTGCATTTTCCTTGTTTGGGTATGGATCCCTATTTTAAATTATAATATACAAGAAGGCAGGGTATGTAAATCTCAAAGCCTATGCATTTTCAATAACCTTTCACACATTTTAAGTCCTTTTTTTTTTTTTTGCTTTCACAGTTCCATGCTTGTCCAGAGTCCAGCCTAATAAATGCTGACACTCGTGGCTCAGTTTAATTAACAACGAGCAAGCTGTGTGAAAACACAGTGGGAGCACTGAAGCAGGGCCATGTAGTGCTGCAAGCATGCAACTGCCAATCAAGGATCTGAGGCCAGCGTCCAAAGGAGCCCTGGGTAAGACATTCTGGCAAGGTCTCTGCTGGCATGGCGTTTTTATTGAAAGTGCTTTTCATTTGCTCCATAATAATAACTGCCTACACATTTTATAATAATTCCAAAATTTTACATTTGGAAAACTCTCTAGAGTTTACAAGTGCTTTTCATACACTATCTCACACAATCCTGAGATTAGCATGTTTGTCTGTTTGTGACATAGGAGAAAATTGGGCTCAAGGAATAAAATTGATTTACTCAAAACCATAAAGCTCGAAAGAGTCAGAGTTGGGATTTGAACTCAGGTTCTCCATCTTTAAGACTACATCTATTTATATTTTGCAAGGGCTTCCTAGAAAGTTCGAGGCCCAGTACATGGGTACATATGATTATAACCATTGCACATAAAGATGGTAGCCAGAGCGCAGCTCTGGCCATGGTTTTATTATCCTGCACAGAACTTAAGTGCCACAAAGACATGTTAAAATGTTTACTAAATCAGATTTTGTATATGAATTCAGAAGCTGTCAGGATATTATAAAACATTCTTCCTCACTTCATGTATCATGAAACTCCAAATAGATGTCATGAAAGTATTCCTACTCTTACTTGTTCTTTAACTCACTCACCCATAATAATGAATTTAGCAAATACAAGTTTTTCTCAATGGAGGTAGAGGGTGCTAACAGTATTGTTTATTACAAAATATTATTGCAGTCCCAAAAATGAGAGAATGAGCTCCAAATTAAGACACACCCAACTGCAATATAATAAAAAGTGATAGTATGAATTCAACAATATTTTCTGATGAGAAAAAAAAGTTCAATTTCCAATCAGAATAACTTTTCCAACGTTTAGCACCATGAGACTATATCTCCATCTCTCATGCCACAACAAATGGATCAATAGAGAAGAGATGCTACCTATTTTGTGATACAAATAGCAGTGGAATTAGGGGAATTCTTCCACTTTTGGCATCAACCACAACATGTACACTGTGTGGTTGGTGCTATTTTAGATATTTTTTTTTCTTGAAGATAAGCAAACAGAGTAAAATGTAAATCGTGTGGGTGTTCATAAACACATTTCACAAGCCTTGATCAAGCATATCCCCCATAGCAGACAGGAGAAAATGAACATGCATAAAACAGACTATTTTTAGCTGAAGATAATACTACATGACTTCTAAGGCTAAGCATTAGTGCATACCTGGCAATATGGGGAGTGAAAAAAATATGTGGTGGATGAAGACAGAGACCTTGCCCCCTCTGTGTTTTTCTACAGTTCAGTGTTCAGCTAACGTAGTGGTATCTTGAGTTATAGCCCTCCTCCTTTATCTATGGAGCACGCATGCCTAGGGCGAGCTATTAAAATCTTTTCACTTCCACTCTGCCAACTAAAACACCACAAATACAAGTTCTTACAAGAGGTTTCTGGGTGATCTGACCATAGAGACAGAATAGGATCACGGTTTCTTTCTTTACTCTGAATGAAGAAAAACACCAAAGTAATAATTATGCTATTAGAATTATGAATATCATTTCTGTCAATGCCCTCAGATATTCACACATAAAATATCTTTAACTCGGTGAAGTTAACAGAAATTACTTTTAAAATGTGTCCTCTGGCATGTGAAAGGTCAAGAGCTGAGGAAAAATACATTTCTAGGAAAGCACCAAATATTATAAGAAAATAAAGTTTGTAAAAGCTGATGGACACAACCATTTGACCCACTAAAAATGAACAAAGATACAACTATTCATGATGTAAGGCTCTTCTTTTCATACAATGGTCTATTTTAATGTAATTTTTAAAGAGTATATTTTATATACAAACCCTCTACTACTAATTGAAAATATATTTTGAAGGAAATGCATCAGTGAAACCTTTTATTCATTTTCAGTAACAGATTCAATGACATTTGCAGAATAGCTCTCCATTATCTACATTGTATTACTTGGTAAATTTAGCAGAAAGAAGGGGATGGAAAAATATGAAAACACAAAATGTGAAAATAATGAACCTTTAATGTAGCACAAAAACTGTGACAGATGTAAAGCCACAAAGAGTCATTAAATTCTTCCCAGTCCATCTCTTTTTATCTCCCTCATCCCTTCACTATCAATTTTTCCTAATGTTGTTCCTTTTTTCCTGCTAGACTCACGGAAGCAATAATAACTTACAAAACTTGCTTGTTATCTCTCCATCTAAACCACTCTCCGGCGCTACAAGAATAACCCCAAATCATGTGGCATGGAATTTCTATAAGTGAAGAAAATTATAGTCATTTTATCAAAGGTGTTTTTAGTTATTATAGTAGCCATAGTGTTTATTCTCACATTCATCAAAAAGAGACTAATGTTGTATTTTACTACATTCAGGTAACTGATTCATGGTATATTTGTCCATTGTCTCTCAGACTCACTACATATTGCAATAAGAGCTATCTTGGTCTTTTTAGCATGGATCAATGCATATGGAAAGAGCCTTAAGCTGTGCTCTTTTGTCACTGTCAACCATAGATAACCACCTAAATACTTTTAAAATAAAATTATACTGGAATCATAATAACTATTAGGTCTTTAGAGCTGAATTTTTAAATAGTGATAGCTGGCAAAGATGCCAATTCACCAAGAGCAATAGCTTATACAATTTATAAAGAAGCAAATACCTTATGTTAAAACCTCTTTTCTTTTGAAGATTCTCAATGTCACTATCCTGCTTTCAAATACAACTCCTAGTTCTACAGAATCATAAGAAAAGTTCAGGCAGGGGTAGTAAAGGTGGGTAGTTGGTAGTTACATGCTACTAAATAATGGTATTATCCAAGTATTTTGCTCTGTAGTGGTCTCGGGCCTGGGAATGGGCAAAGTCTGGTAGTGGATGAATACCTAGAAGGAGCAAGGTATGTAGATAAGAGCTATCAGAAGCCTCCTTTATTCACATCCTTCTTTTGTAGATTTCACTATTTGAAAAATGTACTTCCTGGAGTGGTTAAGCTTGGCCACCCTCCAAATTTTAGGATCACCTCAGGAGGCAGAACAGCAAAGCAGTTGAGAACATGTGTCCGGGGATTGATCTTGGCGCTGACATATATCTACTGTGACTTTAGGAAAATTACTTAAATTCTCTCTCATAAGACGTACAATGGAGTCACAGTTTACATGAACAAGTAAGCTTTTACTAGTACATTATAGGCAGAATCCCTGATTGTAAAAAATCACTCTTGGGCATCCCTGTATAATTTACTCTTTTTGTGCTTTATAAATTCTTTCCATAAATTCTTCTTCAAGGATGTTGACAAAGCTTTGCAGGACTATGAAATACATGTTTCATATTTTTTGTTGTTGTTAGTGGTCAGGAATTCCTAAAATTGCTCCCACAGCCTCCTTTTACTTTTTGCCACTAATTATTTCAGATGCTTCTGAAAGGTGTGTACAGGTGTACCCCTAGGATATTTCAGGTTCAGTTCCAGGCGACTGCAATAAATCAAGTCCGGCAATAAAGGGAGTCATAATCTTTGCTGGTAGAGAGCTTTACCTTCAATTCATAAAAACTGCAACAATAAAGTGAAACACAATACAACAAGGTATGCTTATAAACTCAGCCTTATTCAGTTTCACAGGGAAAAACCCACCACCATGGCTACATCTTTTCTTCCCTACACAAGGCCATGGACTTGAATTTCCAACATAGTAAAAGTTCTCCAGTTACAAACAGCAGAAATTCATTCAAGCTCCTTAAGCAATGGGAATTGTGTTATAAGGACACAGGAATAGTTGGTGGAACTCATGGATAATTGGGTCTCATGAAGGTCTCAAGGGTCGCTGGGTCCCATGTAATCTTGTCATGAAATAAGATTTGTCTCTTTGACTTTAGGAGACGTCATGGATTTGAGTTTGCTTCTCTGTATAATCTGTCCATTCCCTCTCTCTGAAAACCAGGTTTCCCTCTTTCTGAGGAGATTATAAATCAGAGTTTCTCCAAAATTAAATACTCATCCAATGAAGACTGCAACTCACTACTGGCTCAAAAATGCACGTCATAGGAAACAGAACTTTATTAATCTGAGCCTTAGTTCAGAGTATAGGAATATAAAACCATGGGATATAAAAATAACTGCTTGTGTTCAATCACATAGAGGAGTCTTTTCAAAAAGGAGAATTTTAGGGAGGAAGATGCCCCCAAATATCTGTAAAATGGTCTTTCAAAATACCATCAACAGCAGATCCTTGCATATGGAGCAGATATAAATTCTTAGAAGAGTTTCTCTAGAAGAATCCACACAAAAAAGAGGTAAACCAGATGATCACAAGGGAAATATTTTGAGGTACTTAAAAATTAAGGGGTTAAGATTTAACTTTGCTGAAACCGGTTTTGTTCAGTGGATAGAGCATTGGCCTGTGGAATGAAAGGTCCCAGGTTTGATTCCGGTCAAGGGCATGTACCTTGGTTGTGGGCACATCCCCAGTGGCGGGTGTGCAAGAGGCGACTGATCAATGATTCTCTCTCATTGATGTTTCTAACTCTCTGTCCCTCTCTCTTCCTCTCTGTAAAAAATCAATAAAATATATATTTTTAAAAAGATTTAACTTTGTGATTCCTTTAAAAACAATCACCCAAAGTTTATCAAACTCTTGTATCTATATATAGCATATCAGAACATCAGAGAAAAAATTAAATTTTAAATTATTTAAGTGACTTCTTGAGAAACTTCCTCTGAAGTACTGCTCAAATATAGCCTGGTTTTGTTAATACTTATATAATTTGGTATACTTTTTGCTAATTAAAACCCAAAATAGTTTAATATAAATAGTAGCATGTTTCTAAAACAAAATAAGACTCTTTAAAAACCCAAAATTTATAATGATAAGTTTTCTATCATGCTTGCTGAAAAAGATTTCATTTTGATTGTCACATGAATGCAAGACAGAATTTTTTGGGATTTATGACAACAATTTTTATCTTGTGGATGAGCTCTGACTGTCTGGGAACTATATTTTCATACAAATTGCATTTTTTTTAAATCACCTGATTTTACCCTATTTAAGCAAATAAAGAAAACACTAGGATATTCTATTCAATGTATACATTAGATTTATTCCCTCCAGTCACTAACTTGTTTGGAATTTATTTAAAAGGTTAATATTTCCCCAAAATAAACTATACCCAAATATAAGAAAAACTCATACAATATATCATTATTATTTATCCATGGCTCTCAAAAGGGGGAATAATGTTGTAAATGCTTTAATGGATTAGACAATTTCTACCAAAGTTTATAACAGTGTTCTAGTGGTGAATTTCAAAATAATGTTTTCTCCTATAATTGTATACCTATCTTTGGAGAATCTATGTTATATTTGCATTACTGGCATAATACTCTATGAAAGTTTTTCATTCTTCGCTTTCTGCCTGTAATAGGACTGGCTAAAGATAATAAACAATCTGAAAGGTCATGTTTTCAATCTTTTCTTCTAGAGACTAGATTCTACTACTTCAGATAAATAAATTTGTCAGGCTCTGGTTCTGATCTCTTAAAATCAAAAATGGGAGAGGGGAATAGAAATACTAGCCCTTCCTATAGAAGCCAATCAAGGCAGATCCTTGCTGCCTCAATTCTGCCCTTCATGGAGCAGGACAGGTTACTTCTTAGCACTTCCGAATAAGATGCCCAGAACTCATTGAGCCCAACTCACAAAGTCAACTGAGAGCATTTTCATAACTTCAAAGCTTTGACTTTTATTTTAACTCAGAATATTTTATACACTTTTGAGATAGATTAAAGAGAATTTTCAGCAGAAATATTTACTTCATTGTTTTGCAGCTATTAATTCAATGCCTGGATAGACATCAAGCACTTACAATGTAGAATATGTCCTTGTAATTCCTGTATTTCCTTTTCTGAAGCCTGACATATTTAGAATATCTTCATTTTAATAGAATATTTGAGTCTTAATGAAGCAGTTAGAATGACCTCTTCTAAAGCTCAGACAAAATATTCACACCATATTGTCAACTGACTTAGTTATCATCTTATCTTCCAAAGACTAATTTTCTGCCAATTTGGATAAAATTTCTATTGCATAATTACCAAGAACCACAGAAATCTCTATACCCTTTGCTGTCTTAATCAGATCTTAAGTTTTGCTTAATCATTTTCTGGTCCACAAGGATTGAAATAGGGGATATCTGTCCTAGAACTTCTCTAACTTCTGTCCTAATGAACAGATGAACAATCTGTAATATTTAGGACATTTTAATTTCTGTATTTTCATGATGCTATGGACCTTTTGAGTTTTTCAAATTGAGTATGGGCATCAGGGACAAACAACAGAGACACTGGAAGACACTGCATAGGTGGTTCAAGTTTTCCTCCCACATAAAGTCATAGCTAGATTTATATATTGTTCTTTAAATGAATGCATACTGATCCAAGCACAATGCTGAAAACGAGAGAAAAAAAATCAAAGAACATGGAAAAATAGAATTAGCTATTTTTCATCTCTACTTTTATTACAGTTTTATAGCTTGACTTCCCACATCTATTTTTGCTTCTCCACAAACTCATCTCTACACAGAGTACCCTTTTTTAAAACATAAACCTGATCACACCATACTTATATTTAATATATCCAATAGTTTTCTATGATTTTCTGACAAAACCAAATATTTAAAAGGTCTAAAAAGAGATAATCTGATTCATACCTACCCCACCAATATCAACGCAGTCAAATGACTTCTTGTTTAAGCCTCATTGGTCTTCTCTTGGTCTCTTCAACATACCATCCTCCCTCTCACCTCAGGACATTTGCACATGTGTTCTTTGTATGGAATGCTCAGTCCTCATCCCCTCCACCTAACCTTCTAATTTCTTCACTCTTTAAATTCTCATAAAGATACTGCTTCTAAGGGCAAACCTTCTTTGAGTGTCTGCCTTCAACTAAACTGAGTAAAATTTGCATGCTCTAACTTTTCATAAAATAGGTCTTTCATTACTATAAACTGTAACTTGCAATTCTTATGACTAATTTAATATCTGACTCCCCCAACTAGCATGCAAGCCCTAAGAGGATACAAAGCAAGCCTATTTCTGTTTATCATTTTATCCCCAACACCTGGCAAAGGTCCTGGCAAATAGAATATTATCATTGGTTAAATAAATAAATTAATGTCTGTGAGTCAATCTTCTCAAAACACAGGTTAATAAAATCATTATGTTTCCTGTATTCTACATTTAGAATACCAATAACCCAGAATACTGCAGCCTGAGCTTTTCATTATCATAACTCAGCTAAGGGAAAAAAAGACTTTTCAAGCTGCTGACCATAATGTTTAGGTTTATTCACATTATATTTTTACTATGCCATAATTGTAGTCTGGAGTCAAGAAGCATAATCAAATCACAAGACACCTGGGGTAGGCAGGGCAGAAAGACAGTTGGGAAGCAATCAATGACCATCAATATCTGTAGACAGAAAACAGGAAGCCAGCCATTAGACTGTGGTCAGCATTAAGGCAATGGTGAGAGCAACTCAGGACTACAAGAATCTAATCATAACACAAACCCTCAGAATTGAGGTACATGTAATGAAGAAGAGATAAAATAAAGAACAGCTGAGGTCAGGGAGGGAGTTTTAGTTTTACATGGGAACCCAACGATTACCACTGGGTTTTAGATTCTGGGTCTAGTTATCTGGAAAGGGGGACCTAGAATCAATAAAAAAGCTAAAGGACCTGTTCCATGTTTCAAAGTTTTATATAATGATGAAAGGTAAGTTCCTTAATGTGGAAGAAAAAAAAACACACATAATTTTAGTTCAGATTCTTTCATAGCTTCCATCATGCAAATGCACATATAATCCATGTATTAATGAGGGAAAAAGTCCATTTTCAACTTTTCATCTCCATAATATCTGCAGACCAGAAAATACTGACATAGTAGACAAGCTCTATATACTAAAAAACATCCAAAGTTGTGGACAGCAGAGGTTACAAAAACCCAACCTAAAATTTACACAAATGCTAACACACAATTCCTAAAAACCCTAAATCTACACAAAGTCTGCAAGTTTCACTTTTGTGTTTTGTAACATTCTGACTCAGACCAAATTGTCACCAAATTTGTCACTTTAGATTCTCAATATTCTTAGTGAAGAATATCCCTAAAAAGAACTATTGTTAGTAATTTACAATATAATATTTATCTATTAAACATCTGGTAATACTTGAATAATGTTAACTAATAAAAGATATTCAATAAGAGATAATAAAATATACTTTAATAATATTAATTAATAAAAGATAACTGCAAAAAAAGATAACTGCATTCTAATCCCTAAAACCTGTGTTATAGGATCAAAAAAAGGGCTTTGCAAATGTGAACAAGATAAAGATCTTGAGATGGGGAAATTATCTTTGATTATCAGGGTGGATAATAAATGCAATCACATGAATCCTTATAAGAGAGAAGCAGAGGAAGATTTTACTGCAGACGGAAAAGGAAAAGGCAATGTGACCATAGAGGCAAACTGGAATGATGCAACCACAAGCCAAGAAATAGCAGTGGCCACCAGATGCTGGAAGAGGCAAGGTACAGAGTCTGCCCTTGGAGGAAATGCCTCATGAGGAAATGCAGCCTTGATCTGGCCCTCTCCATGAAACCGATATCAGACTTCCTGTGTCTATAAATATGAGGGAATACATTTCTGTTGTTTCAAGCCACAAATATGTGGCAATTTGTTATAGAAGCTACAGGAAGGTATTACAACTTGCTAAAGTTGTTATAACTTCCCATGATGTAAGAATCAACCAGTTGCATTTATGCCAACATTTGGTCAACTAGAAAGAAAGGTGTTTTCTTTTTTAAAAAAAATGTACATGTTTTTATTGATTTAAGAGAGAGAGGAAAAGAGAGGAAAAGAGAGCTGTCTTCTGCACATCTGCTATTGGGGATCAAGCCCTGACCAGGAATTGAACCAGTGACCTCTTGGTGCGCGAGATGATGCTCAACCAACTGAGCCACACTGGCCAGGGGAAAAAGCATCTTCTATTTTAGCTAGTAAGTCGGCTTCCCAGAAGTCTAAGTCAGGGTACCTAAGAAAGATCTGTAGATTTGTTCATATTTTTAAGTTTCATTAGACAATAATAATTCCTACTTGAGGGGCTCAGACTAAGGAGTGTCCCTTCAAGTATCTAAATATACACTATAATTTAAAGCAAAGAAAACTAATCAAATTGTCTAGTCATTTACTGTAATACAACATGTTGATCGGAGCACCTGAGAAACATGACTGAAAAGGCTACAAAATTGTTTTAAGTCTTTTCATAAATAAATTATGAACAGACATTAGGAGAAAAATAAGCCAACTAATGATAAGCCCCTCTGCCCTCACTTCAAGGTAACCAAATTGAGAGCAATAGACCCAGGAGGCACTAGCTCCACAAAGGTGAACAGCAATAAGGGGAAGGCATAATGACAGGACTGAGCCCTCTTCACATACTAATAATGCTTTATATGTATATTGTACCATGATGATTTAAAATTCAACCCTATCTCCATCCTCAGGACAGAAGAGACAATCCACAGAGTCTTAAATATCACATGCACTGAAAGAGAAATCCACCAGAGGAAAAACTTACCCTGAAAAGATATATTCCTTGGTCCTGGGGTTGGAAGGAAGAGGGAGAATCTACAAATTGATATTACCTTATTTGCTTATTTTTTAAAAGACAAATGGACCTAGTATGGTTTAAAGTGTCTGATTTAAAGCTTGCTGAATTTGATTTAAATGTAATGGTGTGCTAAGAAAGACTGGGTTGAGTTGGCTCAAAAACCAATTGGTAATACAAAAATATCTTACTACTCGAGGCATCTTGGTTGTCCCCCAGACTGACTCCAGTAGCAGATTCTTCTCTTCATTACTTTTACTTTGATATACTACTGCTCAAAGTAATGCTTTTTTTCTTCCTAAATTCACACCACAGCTAACTCACTCAACTCAATAGACAGAGGCAATGACTGTTAAGGCAATTCACATATCCAATACCTACTTTTCACCATTAGGAGTGAGTGGGAAGAAAGGCTTAGGAAGGCAAGGATGAAGTATGCCTCGCAGAAAGAGAATCTAACATCCAGCACAGTTCTTTCTAATATATAATTACTTCGGATAAAACACAGTATAATTGACAGCAGAATCACTTCTTCTTGGTCTCTTCTGCTTCCCCTTTGGACAGTTGGATCTAGTTATTTTGATAGATGACTAGTATAAACAGTTTGATTTTTTTTCCTCCTTCATGCTAAAGCAGTAGCTAGGCCATAGCACCAGTGGAAATTACAACTTTAGTTACTTACAAGCTATCAGCAAGAAAAAAACAAATGCTTCAAAGCAGCTGAAAACTCTTCTTCAAAGTTTCTGAACCACTAGGGTAAGGACATTTTTTCCCCCCCACCAATTGCCTGTTCTTCCAAATATGCCACTTATTTCAAAAAGTAATAAGAATCATTCCAGAACATGAGAAATGTTTCCAGGGAGAAACATCACAGTTGATGATAACTTTCTGTCAAGAGCATAACACACAGAGAATGTATTTATAGGCTTATTACTAGTATCTGTGGTTACAGTCTACATTTGTGTTTTTAGCAAACTGACAAGAAAATGATGTTGCCTAATTATTATAGATAATAATTATTATAGATAATAAGCTGTGGAGCTGTGAGACCTTGTTTGGATGTTTCAGTAGGATATAGTCTTAACTCATATACCAGTACTCTTGTCCAAAGAAGGTCTTCTCGTGTGAAGAAAGGTAATCCTTCTTGAGCAAGTGAACTATTTCAAATAAGACACGTATGATAAGGACAGAAAGAAAAGAAACACCCACCCCACCAATCAAGTTAGTAGAAAAAATGGAACCTGGTTACCTACGAGGTAACAGATTCCGTTCATCCGGTGTCTTAGCAGTTGTAAGATGGTGAACACCACAATTATGGTGGTAAGAATTACAGTTACAATTTATTCAATGTTTAAAATGCCTTCAGGCCTAGTGGATCCAAAGCATTAAAGAGAAGCACACTTTTGAATATAGCTACTAATAATGGAACTCTGGGGTTGCTGGTGACCAGAGAATGAGGTGAGGTAGATTTCCTATTGACTGAAGAATTCTAAATGTGGAAAAGGCAAGGAAAATTGAAACTCAGTTCTTCATTAGAACTGGTAACAGGACAAATAATAACGGAAGAAAAGTAGATAAAGAACTAAGGTAATGATAAAGAATTACACTGCCTGGATGAAGGTTAAGTGGAGGGAAAATTCATTTTCAGCTGTACTGAGTCTGTGTCAAAGATTACATGCAAAAAAAAGCAGTTATACAGGGCTGTGGAAAGCAGGTCTTGGGGAATATACTAGGATGAAAAGATCAGGACTGTTTTGGCTCAGTTGCTTAAGGTTAAATAAAAGTGAAGATGTCCCAGTAAACCAAAAGATCAGCTATGTAAAATCTCTTATGGTCCACTGCCAAGATCAATTTTATCCCACCCTAAAAGATGGTACTCACCCTGGCTGGTGTGACTCAGTTAGTTGGAGCATCATTCCATACACTGAAAGGTCACAGGTTTGATTCCCAGTCAGGGCACATATCCAGCCTGCGGGTTCGATCCCCAGTCAGGGTACATACAGGAGACAACCAATCTCTCTCACACAAATGTATGTCTCTTCCTCTGCCTTCCTCTCTCTCTAAAATCAATAAAAACATATTCTCAGGTGACAATAACAATTTTTAAAACATTGGTACTCAGTCAAGCTTAAGCCCAAATAGAACATTTTTCAGGGTGAAAAGACAAGTATAGGATCTGGCTTCACATGTTGGATCCAAGGACTCAAATGCCATCCAGATGCTCTCTCTTCCTCTATAAATGTCATCTCTGCTCTCTTGGCCAGCTGTCATTAGGGATCTGCAGAATGACTTGAGGCAGCTCTAAACTAACATATTACTACAATACTATTGACAAGATAAATTTAAAAATAAAAATAAGAGTCCTTTCTCATTTTTGCAAAATTTCCAAGCAAGATAGATCTGGTTTGGATATTATTACAACCTTTTTGGATATGACAATCACTTGTGGGCTGGGAAGAGGCTTAGCCTATTATTTGTAGTCAGAAATGAAGACTATTACCTGAACAAGGAGAGCAGCATATTCATGACTAATTGGGAAGTTATGTGCAAGGCAACTACTCCAAGTTGTGTCTACTACAAATACATTTACTAGTAACTTTATTTCAGAAATACATACCAGACAGGCTAATGAGGGTTCAGAAACCAGGCCTAAGTAAATAAAGGTTGACCAATTTGGAAGAACAGCAAGTGTTGATCAAACAAAGTAATAACTGTAAGTGGTCAAGAAAGAGCCATTTCGAGAATACCTTTCGTAAGGCTATTTATAAGGGAAGGGAGGAGATGAGTACATTTGTAAAAATGTTTGGGACATTCTGCATATGAAAGTTGAAAGAAAATTTTTGCTGGACAATTGTTAACTCAGTCTGTGCTTTTGTTCCAGTTTTGATCTCTTTTAAATTAAAGAGCGTAGGATTAACAGTTGATAAAACAAAACAGCTGAAAAACTAAACACATGTTGTCCAATTAAAATGCCACTGGTAATAAATTCTCTGAAAAAAGCAAGTAATTCCCTGGAACACACAAATTCACTAAACGGCTACCATATATTGGAGTATGAACATATAAAGAAAATACTGTAGTAAATGCACACTGAAAATGTTTGGAATAATACCGAGGGGGGCGTTAAACAACTATTTTGGAAATGAAATCATAAAGGACTGATTACATTAAACTTGAATATAATTAATACCTATCATTATTCCACCAATTGTGCTAAACGCTCTCCATATATTTTCTTATTTAATCCTCACAATCACCCTGGGAGGACAATCTGGTTATTATTCCCCATTATAGAGGAAATGTAAGTGCAGGAGGCTAGTTTGTTCAAGGCAACACTGTGTCTACCTCATCGTGGGTTATGAAAAGAACCAAATCTTGTAGAATCTGATATTCTAAGTGATTTCCTTTACCTGTACTATCATATACTGAAAGGCTAAGCAGTCAACCTAATAAGGAAGTTGGACTAGACATCTCTTTCCTCCCAGAGATAATTTACAACACAGGGTGAGAACCACAGGTCTAGTGACAGCTCTCTAAACCAACCAGTGTGTCATGCTGTGATCAGTACATTTTGTTCTCAATGCCTCAGATACCCCTGGCTCCCTCCCACAGCAGTGCTTTCTTCTCTACCTAAGAAGTATGCTTCCTCGAGGGGCCAGTTTCCTTCACCTTCTCATCATCAAAGCTTGCTCTCTTGAAAGTATAGACAATTCATACTAACATGCAATAAAATAATAGGCTTAAATATGATTAAAAACCAAAACACTTGATTCAAATGATCCCAAAGTAATAAATAATCACTCATGAGCTGGCAAAAGATGCACTTGGGGACATGTGGGAAGGACTGGAGCAAAGTTAGAGACCTTTATGGCACTGTTCAAATGGACCTTCTCAGTTGCTAAGAACTACACCACAGTTCACACCAATGGTGCAGCTACATGAAAGGACTCAGGCAAAGAATTAGAAGTGAAATGACATTTGCTGAATGGAGAGATAAAGACTTGGACTCATCTGTGAGGTACAGTACTACCCTGGCAAGGACTCTTTGAAGCAGAATTCCCTGAAGCTCTGACAGATGTGGACTTGTTTGACTTTGTATTAATGGCTCAGTAATAACTTTCTGTAGGTAGGGGTGCTCACTAGTGGGCTCTTGCACTAGTGATACACACACACACACACACACACACACACACACACACACACACACACACACACACATATATATATATATATATATATATATATATATATATATATATAATCACTAGTAGATACTAGGAATCTATTGGGTTGGGGGGCAGGAATTAATAGGGAATAGAATGGAATTTGCATACAAACCCACCTGGAACAATAAGTAATGATGCATTAATTTTGAGAACTAGCAATAAAGAGCCATTAAAACTCAACAGCATTGCCAATGGGTTTTGAGAAAGGAGTGATGAAAATGCAAACCTGAAGTTGACTAATAAAACCAGAGGTGGGGAAAAATCAAATCTCTTAGTCAAGCTCTATTTCCGCAAGGAAGGGAAGCAGAGGGCAAATGGAGGGGAAGCAGGTATCTCAGAAGGCTGTGAGACATGACAGCTATCTCAACATTAAAGTTAGGATAGAGGCTATGATTCCAGGTGACACTGAGCTGTGGATCTGTGAGGGAACTTATAAAAATGCTAATGCGACTGAATTTAGAAACCTATGTGAATTTCAGAGGGAAATATATTTGGATACTAACTTCACACAAATCCCTCATGATTCACCTATGATTGCTTTGAACTAATCTACAAGTCATAGTTTCTGATATTTTTCAAACTCTAGATCATTGAAGTATTCCTTTGATTCTCCTAAGCTGAATAAGGAGTTTTGAGACCTTTAAATTCTCAGCAAATTATAAGCCTACTTTAGAATTTTGTAAAGGAGTTTGTATTTCTATAATAAAGGATGTTTTAAAAACAACTTATGGTTTTCAGTTAATAGTTTTATGTACTTCGTATCATTCATCTGAATATATATTTATATATTTCTCAAATTGCTAACTGACCCAGAAATCAAAACCAGTTTTCCCAAGAACTTTAAAACTTGAGTGGACTAGAGGATTTGTAGAAGAGTACAGCCTTGAGTTAGGGGGTTAGAGTTGAAACTTTCTTTCTTCGAATAACCAGCTGTGTGTGTAGCTATCATAGCTCACTGGGCTGCCCCCGTCTCCATAACACAAAGCAAAGCAAAGAGACATTATAAGCTGAGTGTTAAATTATCCCAACCTCCAAAGGAATTGGGATTGTCAATGACAATCCTTTCATGATAAGACAAAAATATTCTACCCCTGGAGAGTCACAGACATCTAAGCATCAAGTCATGCAATAAAATGACCTCAAAACACCAGGCTTGTTGCAAAGACATTACAGAAATCCTTATTGTCTCTCTCAAGCAGGATGCAAGATAAGCACTGAAATTATTTTGCTTATAAAATTTCTAAATTCAACCATTCATTGGACTAAAATTTTCATACTGAGTAAAAAAAAAATTGGAATGCATGCATCTATCTGTTTAACTGATGTCTCACAGTGATATCCCCTGTCATAACATATTTTGAAAATATAGGAAAATGCCTTTAGGAAGTGTGTTGCTATTCTACAGATTCAGTTATTCTCCAGACTCATCACATCCCCTATGTAGTCAGAGAAGCAGTGTGTATTACACTCACCACAAACACGGGAAACTGCCCTGGACCATGGCAGCAATAGTGAACCAGCGCATCTCTGTGGGAGACTCCATGTAGCTGATAATGAAACTGGAAATATGAAATGGAAATATTTAAATATTTTAAAAGGAGAACCATTAACATCAATCAACTTACCTAAAATAAAAATAAATATATACTCTCCATGCTTCTTAACAAAAAGCAACAGGCCAAAAACTTTGGGAAAATCTGTTGCAGCATGAAAACCTTGGCATAAACAGATTCTATTTGCCACTGAAAATTCCATTATGCTTTTCTTTATTAGAGGAAAGTTTCTTCCTGATTAATTTTTGAACAATAATGGCATTTGTGCTTCATATGCTCCTATTAGCAGCGAATTTAAAATAATACAAGTGTGAAGCTGAGGAAACTGAAACAGTAATTATATACAAAGAGTTTTTGTATTTATTTCAAATATACTGCTATTTTTCTTTGTATCATAAGGAATAACTTAAAATCACAAACTTTCTAAGCTAAAAGGAAACAAAAGTGAGCTAGATAATCTCCTTTAATTTTATTATTTTGTAAATAAGGATATTCAAGCCTAAAGACAGATTTCCTGGGTCACACAGTTAATTTATTTATTTACTGATTTATTCATCACATACTTGAGTGCATATGAAGTTTAAGGCAATAACTTACAAAGTGCAAAGAATATCAAGTTGATAAAGATCCAGTCAAGCCTTATACAATTTAGGTACAAGGGGCAGATATAAGACATCTGGCCATATGCTTATAACAATTATTATAATGTAAGACCAACTAGAATTTATACAGTATCTTCAAGGAGGTTAGAGCTATGGAAAACCAGAAACAGGAACAAAAACTGCATAGAAGACATTATTGAGTGGTGAAGTCTAGGAAGACTGGAAGAGAAAACAAGGAGCATGAGCAATGTGTAGAGTAGGAGACTAATTTGGTTTAGCTTGGTTGGATCAACAAGGTACATAATAAAACCAGGTTGTTAGCCTGGGCATATATCACAAAAGTCTAGATTATCCTGCAAAGATTGACTTTATTTTGTTAAAAAAAAAATGAGGAAGCTGGGAAGGTTGCCAAGCAGGGGAGAAACAGAATCATAAGGAATGGTAGTTTAAGAAAATAATTCAGCAGCAGTATATCAGAGGTTTGTATAGTTAAGATCTTAAATGGAAGGTTATTGCAAAAGCCCAAGTTAAATAATATGCACCGGGTCTTCACTAAGTTGCAATCTTATAAAGGCTGAATTCAGGAAGGGAGAGGGGAAAGTCATAGTTAGCCCTATTGATTGAAAGAGGGTCCATGGGAGAAAAAAGTTGTTCTTAGGGAAAAGAGGATTTCAATCTGGATGTACCAGTAGGAGGGTGCTTTTTTGAATTCAGGCGATTGGTCTCTAAAGCCCATTTCCATTTCCCCTGTATCATAGTCTTTCCTAAAAGTTAATTAGGAAGGAATTCATTGCCTTATTTCTAATCACAACTTATTTGTTCTCAGCGATGGATTAGAAACTCTATTTTGCCTATCTTTCATGGCCTGTAATAACAGTAATTTTATATTTATTTAATAATAGCAATTTCATTTTATTAACAACAGTAATTTTAATATAAGAATAAACATTTGAACAGTGCTTATAATATCGCATGTATCAGTGTAGTTACTTTAATTTTTAGAGCAATCTAATATTATTTTCATTTTAAAGACAAACTGTAGCTCAGGGACATGCACCTAAGGGCATACACCTAGTACCTGAGACAGGTTCATGAACTGAGGCAGACTAAATTCAGACTAATGCTTTCAACCATTGCATACATCGCTACTCACAACCACCCCCAGATGTTACTTCCAGACCTTCTATCTTCTCTAATGAACTAAGGAGGTTGTGATGTTGCTCTTTTCTCTTGCTAAGATGCAAAAAGTTAATTAGACTTTGCTTGTTTGCTCTCTCATGCCCCCCCCCTCTCTTCTCCAGAGAGTCCATCTCTTCAAATGCTGCACATAAAATCAGAGTTTCCCTCAGGCTTGGGCCAGCATATGTATATAAACTCATTACCCATCACTGTCTTATCATTTTTTTTTCTTTTCAAATCATACCTGAGAACAAGGTAGAGTAATGAAGGGCTAAGGGAATATACGTGTAGGCTGTTTCCAGAAATTCTCTTTCCTTCAGGTGATTAGTCATATACTTAAAACAAATATTTTGAAATATTTCATTCTCCTTTATCTTAACATCATTGATCTCTAATGATTAACTTCATCCTAGCTTCATATACATAAGGCAGTAATATTTGGAGCTTCTATTCTCTACATTATACTTTTAATTTCATCCTTCTCTCTCCTAAAAATATTGTACTTAAAAGTAATAGTGTCAAGTGCATTTAATTAATTCCAAACCAACTTTTGAGTGAGTGCTATATGTTTAAATTTTATGTTCCCTTGTGGTTTGAATAGTAAAGGTGGGGCTGCTAAACACAGCAAGTTCATTAACAAAGATATGCCATTTAAAATCTATTGAAAACCTTCCTGGCATGATTGATTATGGGTTATTCAATTTTACATACTGTATATGTCAGATAGCTTCTTAAATCATCTCTAGCACTGCTATAATTCTTTAATAGGGAAGAGCCCGATCTTCCTGAGACCAGAGTAATTGCTTCTCTACCTTTCAAATCTCCACGCTACAACAGGAGATTAAATTGAACTTTTGGAACAAGCAGCCCATAACAGACTTATCAGTAGTTGATCCTGCTTTTTAGGTTATTTTCCTATACAACCCACGCTCACAGTTCTTATGTTGGAATGGTGATACATGATTAATAGTGTGAGTTGTTTGTTAACCTGGTGTTTCTAATCTTCCTTTTCTCCTGAAAAGCTTTCCTTACCTATCTTGCCCTGTCTTTCTCAAGTACCAACGTTTGAAAAGTCACAATGGTAGATTACATTTGTAAATTCTGTAAAATACCAAAGCCCATCCATGAGATGATTATAAACTCGTGGAGAGTAGAGATAAGTGAGAGAGCATCATCCTGAGCTACATGCCTCCTGATAGATTCACCGACTGCAGATCATCTGCAAAGTGGACCCACAAGGCATAATAATTAGCAGTTTAAAGTACTTTACATTCACTAATTACTTAATCCAATCACCTCCCTACGGAGACTATTTAATAACTTGCTGACCTTAACATAAGAAGATGGTCCTGCTGAGCCCCACCTGCCTCCCCCAGTGTGTGCCAGGAATTGTTCTGCTCATACCAGGGAAGCAGCTGATCCTCTCTTTCTCACCCAAGCCTCAGGTAACCAACAGCAGCATCCTCATTGGCTGACGAGAGAGGGAACCACAGATGCAGGCCTTGGCTAGAGATAAGGCCTAGACAATGAGCAGTCTTAGGAAGCGAGATAATGGTGTTGGTTTCATTTGTTTTGTGCACTAATCGGCTTAGCTACTACCACAATAGACCAATGTGAATGCTTTTCTGTATAAGTAAAGCTATAAAATGAGTATTAAACATGTTTTTCAAAAAATTTGGTTAAGAGTTTTGTACCTGCTAATCTCATCTTCTCAAATTTCTCCAATATTGATTGAATGTGAGAAGTTACCATTGGTATTAATACCCATGGCAGAAACCAATACCCTCTCAGTCTATTAGAGTTCATAAACATTAATTATATGTCTGTGAAAGAAAGTCCACAATCGCAAACAGAAGAATGGGCAGGAAGAACAAACTCAGGGAAAAATGAAGGCAAAATTTGCTAACATAACAGGAGATATATTGGTACATTCACTTGGAGAGGAAAATAAGGAAATTATTTTAAGCTGGATATTATAAAAAATAGCTTAAACCTGGCAAACTCCCATATAGGCAGGATGTCCATGTCATTTAGACTTTTGCAAAAAATAGGAGACACTATTAATAGGTAGGACAACAAGAATTACCAAATCTATTATCCTGGGTAACTAGGACGCATGCTCATCCTATATATAGCTATAAAAAATGTATGTGCCTAGAAATGAAAAAACATTTCTCATATTTAGAAATATTACTTGTGATGGTTCATTTAATGTGTGAATTTGACTGGACCACAGGGTACCCAGATATTTGGTTAAACATTATTCTGAGTGTTTCCGGGAGAGTTTTCTTGTATGCAATGAACATTAATTTAAATCTATAGACTGAGTAAAGCAGATTGCCTTCCCTAATGTGGATGGTCCTCATTCAATCAGTTGAAGGTCTGAACAGAACAAAAGGCTGACTCTCCCATGAAGAAAAGGAAACTCCTCCTGCCTGGCTGTCTTGAGCTGGAGCATCAGTCTTTTCCTGTCTTTGTACTCAAACTGAGACATCAGCTCTTCCTGGGTCTCAAGTCTGCTGGCCTTTGGACTGGAACTTATAGCATTGACTCTCCTGGTTCACAGGCCTTTGAGACTTAGTCTGCTACTAGACCCTAGGCTCTCCCAGGTCTCCAGTTTGCCACTTTGCCCTACAGATCTTGGGACTGGTCAGCCTTCATGATCACAAGAGCCAATTCCTTCTCATCAAACTCTTTATTGAAAAAAATAAATGTATATAGGCATCCTATTGGTCTTGTTTCTCTGGAGAATCCTGAATAATACATTATCTATATTTACTCATAATGAGCAAACATAAAAGAGGCATATAATTTCTCAAGTCATTTTTATAAAGTTATTCCTTTTAGCCTGGCCAGCATGGTTCAGTGGTTGAACATCGACCCATGAACCAGGAGGTCATGGTTCGATTCCCAGTCAGGGCACATGCCTGGATTGCAGGCTCAATCCCCAGTGTGGGATGTGCGGGAGGCAGCCAATCAATGATACTCTCTCATCATTGATGTTTCTATCCCCCTCTCCCTCTCCTTTCCTTTCTGAAATCAATAAAAAATATATTAAAAATAATAATCACATAAAGTTATTTCTTTTATAGAGCACTTTTTCTTACCTCCTATGGAAAGTTCACTAAAAGTTACTGTGGCTTGTCCAAAATAACTAAAGCCTTGGACTTAGCTGAACATACATAGAGAGAAAAACAGATAAAGATGGATTCCAAAGTTAGTAAATTTTTTTTAATTGAATTTATCGGGGTGACACTGATTAATAAAATTAACTAGGTTTCAGGTGTGCAATTCTATAATACATCAACTACATAATGTATTGTGTGTTTGCCACCCCAAGTCATCTCTTTCCATCACCATTTATCTCCCCTATCCCTCTGCCACCTCTCCTCGCCCCTTTTCCCTCTGGTAGACATCATGTTGTCTATGTCTATGAGGCTTTCCCCCCCCCCCTTAATTCCTCCACTTTTTTAACCCAGCCTCATAATAGTAAATTCTTATATATCACACTTTCTGCAAGGATATTGAAGTGCTTAATTTCATCAATAAGAATAACTAGTTCAAAATACCTCTGTTTCTTTTCTCACTGTACCCTCAGAGCTTAAATCTTGTGAGGCAGCTGAGGGTGGGAATTGAACCACAGGGGTAGAATTGGGGCCTGGGTCACCCCAGGAAAGTGGAAACATGAGAGAATGAAAAGAAATGTGGAATGTGAATGAGTCAAATATAACAATGAAGCCTAGTTGAAAATTTAAAGGAAGACCAAGGTAAGGTAAACCAGCACGAATTGCCATGAGTGAGCACACAGGGCAGCATCTAGAGAAGGCCTGAGTCACATGAATGGCTCTTGTGTGCAGGCATATCTGGTGGGTGCAAAGCAGGAGCTTGTGGAAGACAAGGAGCTCCTCCTCATCTTCCTACACAAAGAATTCCCTGCAACCTATCTGCCAGAGACTGGAAAAGAGCAGAGCCAAGAAGTTAATTGGATCTGGGTGCAAATTCTAATTCTACAATCTTTCTGTGTGACTTTAAACGAATGGTTCATTTTCCCTCAACTTCAACTCCCCAATATGTAAAATGGGTAAAAATACTATTAGTTATTGTTTGTCTCTTTTAAATAAAGTATTTCTTGCTCTCATTTAAAAGGCCTGGGATGGACCAGGAGGAATAGATGTCACTTTGAGTCTCTAACTCCCTAGTTTGCTTTAGTCTTCCATTAATTCCATTGTAGGACAGAACAGGAAGGTGAGAACATTGGTGTGTGTGTGAATATGTGGGAAAAGAGATGGATTAAAAAGAAGGAAAAAGAGACAGAAAACAATTGAGAGAGGAACATTAATTTCATCTATTGCTAACTTAAGCAATTTTCCTTGGATCTAGTCCTGTTTGCCAAAATCTCCAAAGGCAACAAACATTGGCTGACTGACTGACTGACTGGCTGGCTGACTGACTGACTGACTGACTGACTTGGGTAAGAACTTTCTGTGAAAAAAGAGTCCTTGGTGGAGTTAAGAACAATGTTTCTGACTAAGGAACAAATAAACCTAATGGTGAACCACTCACTCTTGGCTTCTATGCCTGGGTTTCATTCACAGAGTCCTGCAACAGAGATAACCTATCACTTCCATGTACTAGGCCTTCATTATGACTGGCATAGGACTAAGGTTCTGTGTTGCTTCAGAACATCCTCCTTCCTGGGAAGCATTTTAATATGGATTATCATTATTGCATTTTATCATGTGCCAGAAAAGATGACAACCTTTAAAATCAATTTGCAGTCTTTAGTACTTAATAAAGATTTTTATTTACAGTAATACCCTTCAGATTTTTGGCACACTTACCCTGTTATCCAAAGGCCAATCTGAATCTATTATTTTATGACCATAAGTAGTTTCATTTCCCTGAAGTGAATGTGCTTGCTTTAAATGTAAGGTTGAACATGCAAAGTACTTGGAAAATTTAATTGAAAGGCCTTAGGTAAATGGTGTCTGAAATAAGCTATTTGTGACCTGAACTGTCATTAAAGACAACCTATCATAAGTTCATCCAATATTTCACTTTTTGTCATAAGTTCCATTACATTTTCATAAGAAACAGATATGCACTGCTAATGATGTTCCTCTTTCAAAGGTGTACCTAAGCCACAAGCAAAGTGTCCTTCTTGAGAAGTCTTACTCAATAGTAGCTTTTCTATAAATGTTCATCATGAAAGACAGACAAATTTATGACCCCAAATGTAAAAATAAAAAATAAAAGAATCATCCTACCAGGTATGGTCCTTGTTCTATACTATTTAATATTCAGTTACTAATAATTGAGCTAAATCCTGGCTAAGTCAGGAAAGCCTAGCCTAACTGCTCTAAAAATGCTCACAGATGCATGAGCTTAATAAATTACTCACTGGGTAAAATTTTTATTTCCTTTTATTGTCCTATTAGAGGTCCAGTGCACAAAAATCATGCACTCGGGGGGGGTGAGGGGTTCCTCAGCCCAGCCTGCATTCTCTCACAGTCTGGGAGCCCATAGGACATGTCTGACTGACAGCTTAGGCTCACTCCCCATGGGGCAGTTGGACATCCTTAGCACTGCCTCCAAGGTGAGAGAGGCTCCTACCACCACCTCTGCACTCACCAGCCGTGAGCCTGCCTCAGGGCTTCTGGCTGAGTGGTGCTCACTCTATGGGAGCACACTAACCACAGGGTCAGTGCATTGAGCATATGCCCTCTGGTGGTCAGTGCTTGTCATAGCGACCAGTCATTCCACTGTTTAGTCAATTTGCAAATTGGATTTTTATTATATAGGATACTTTTCTTATAAGTTTCAATGATTTCCTGTAGCACTAACATGTAATTTAGAAAATGAATCTATATTTACTCATCCAATTTCTTGAGAGCTTGTTTGGAGGTTCTAGCAGGGGAGCGCAGCTACTCGTATACCCTTGACCTAAGACCGGTCCTCTCCTCTTGGAGGAAAGTCGTCCTCTTCGACCGAGCGCGCAGCTTCGGGAGGGACGCACATGGATCGGTGAGGGAGGAGGGGGACACCCGCCTAGCCAGCCAGATCAGCCGAATCAACCCTGGCGATCAATGGGGTGACAGATGTCGCAGCCAGATCACCCTCACATCCGTCATCCAATTTCTTAATCATACTCTCCATCCATCCCTGCCCATCAATGTTATGTTTCAAAGTATTAGAAAAAATAAACTAATGTTTAAAACAAGCTATTACTTGTATAATAAACCACTATACTAATTATTTTTAAAAGAATGAAAGAAAAATAACCCAAAAAAGGTGTATCCTCTGGCCTCATGTAATTCTTATATTAACATCCTTTCAAACCCAAGAGAAATATAGTATATTCACACACACACACACACAGAGATGTTTTTCACCTTTAGAATCATAGTGATTATTAGAAATGGAGGCATTCACACACACACACACACACACACACACACACACACATTATATATATATATATAGCCCAGTGCATGAAATTCATGCACTTGGGGGGGCCAATCCATCAGCCCAGCCTTCCCCTTCTCACAGTCTGGGAGCCCTCAGGGGATGTCCTACTGATGGCTTATACCCGCTTCCTGTGGGAAAGTGGGCCTAAGCGGCAATCTGGCTTTCCTCTTCCAGATTTAAAGGGAAGTTTAAGCAAGGAAGTTTGAAAGGAAGTCAGGCAAGACACCACCCCCATCACCCCCTTGTTGCTGCTGCCTCTGGCCTCCCTCTATGGGAGGCAACCCTGTGATCAGGGGAAGGCAACACCCCTATCACACCTCTGCTGCTGCCACTGCCAGCCATGAGACTGCCTGAGCCTTGGCCATCACAGCCACTGTGGCTTGCGTGAGCCTCGCCTGGCCCTCATTGCCTGAGCCTCAGGCCCTCAAAGCAGCAGTGGCCATCAGCAGCTTGCTGGAGCACCAAGCTAGCCCTGGGCAAGCGACAGCCACCATCATGTCCCCAATTCTGCAAGTCCCTGCCCACACGCTGCACATAGCCTGCTGATAGGTCATTACTGTGATGGCATCCCAAACAATTTGCATATTACCCTATTGCAATAATATATTTTTAAACATTATTATAACTGGCTCCCTGGCTTCCATACTTGATGTTTTAGAAAATTTAATGTAAAATGATAAAGAAAAGAAACATATAGAATAAATCATACAGCCTCCTAGCCAAAATAAGATTGAATGTTATCAATAGCCACCAACTTTTCTCAATACCAACACCTTTGAACATAAGAGAGACTGTAAAAAAGGACCTAAATATCACATAAAACAATATTTTTTGAGTTTTATGTATAGCAATGCTACCTACCAGTTTGGATTTATAGCATGCCATTTAAAGCCCTTCCTTTATGTTCTCATTTTTCTTTCCTACATTCCTATGATAATTTTAGAGGTTAGGTTTTTAAAATTATTCTATTTTATAATTGGGGAAATAAGGCAAATTTTTAAATGATTTATTCAATCACAACTATCTACTGCAAGACAAGTGTTAGATTTGGCTTCCAATTTATAGTACATAGCCTATGTTACAAATGTAATAAAATCAATATTTCTAAGGATTAGCATGCAATTAACTATATATAATCCTTACAGCATTAGTTGAAATGTTTCTTTGAAATGTCTTGAACTTCACACAACTATTAAGAAGATAATATCTAAAACATTGTCTTCTGTTTTTAAGACTAATATTAAATTATTCCAGAGAGTATTTTATCTCCATGGCTGAATCAGGCCCAATATATTAATGTTTGTCTTTTGTATTTCTTAAAGCCATCTCTCCCAAGATTGAGTACTAATCATATAGAGATTGAGTGCCAATACAGAGTCATTAAAAATAGGTGTTCTGGGATCAGAGGCCACATGACATCATTTTTTTTAGCAGTGTGTCCCTGGTTTAATAATTTAATTTATGTGTACCTTACTTTTCTCATCTGTAAGTGGGAATAGTTTAATACTTACCTCATAGTGTTAATACAAATAAATTGCTTAAAATAGTTTTTAGCACTATATATATATATAAACTATACACACACACACACAGATATACATACATACATACACATGTTAATGGAAAAAAGAAGATATAGAAAGAACTTGGTTTAAAATCACCTGCATAATCATGCCAAGAAGAGGAAAAGGTGGTACTATAAATGCTCTGCACTTAAGCACCAACCCCTGAGTAAGAAATGCATTTGAACACTACCACTTCTGCCCCACACTGATTATTTTTGGGGGAGGGGAGACAAGAGATGAAGGAATTTCAGGGATTCTGCACTCTGTAGTATCATAGAAATCACAGAAAATGAGCAAAGACTTAATCACAGAGCATGCCTTTGGGAACTCCTTTGGTCTTAGATGTCATTCTTGACTTGGGCTGCTCCTTTTTTCCTAAGCACTGAGAAATTTAATTTTTCAATCTGTGGCACTATTGGTATAAAGCATGCCTCATTAGCTTGTAGGAGGTAGCTAGTCTTCATTAATTCATTCTCACATCATTTGCTTTGCACATAGTCATAATTAGCTTCCAAATAACTTTGGCAACTTCAATATATTTATGACTAAAATTTTATTCTACATTTCCTTTTTTTTTACTCCTTTTTTCCTTTCTTTTTTATGATATTCTATAGAAGTTAAAATTTAAAAGAACAAAGCTACTTTGGGGAATGATTTGATGTTGAAATTTTTGGCATTGAATTGTCTTATATAATTAATACACAATGACTTGGGTATTTTAGTAATCTTACTTTACAAACTCTGATAAAAGTAAGGCAAACAGATGTTTGTGGTTTTGTTTTTGTTTTTTTTTTAAAAGAAACAAAACTTGTTGAGAAATATTTTAAATTAACAATCAAGCAAAGAAGATATCCAACTTCATGCCATTTAAAAATCCTATATTTAGTGCATCTGACTATGTAATGTTAGTGTTTTATTTTGGATATACTGTTTTCATATGGGAATTATACTATAATAACAAAATCAAGGCCATAAGTTGATACTAATATTATGATAGATAGAAAGCAAAACAATAGTCGGAGTAGTTTGCAGCTCATTTCATGGAGAGATGGAATCCATTTCTCTTTCTCCTAAATCTGGACTTAGCCATGTGACTTCTTTGGCCAAAAAACTTTGGCAAACCTGAGACGGAGACACGGAGAATGCTTGTACACTGGAGTGTGTCCTTTCCTGTTGCTTCTGAAACCTATGGAGAAGTCAGGCCTGCCAGTTGACTACAGCCACAGAAGTGAACTTAAATAAGATCATCAGAGGAACTGCCCAGCTCATCAATCCACAGAATCATGAGTGAGTGAGCAAATAATGTCTTTTTAAACCACCAAGTCTGGGGGTTATTTGTAACACAGCAAAACATTGGCAAGTTTATATTTTTAAAAGCATCAAAGCCTCTCCTTAATAATTATCATAATTTTAGAATCAATTAATCAAGGAAGAAACTGGTTAAAATTGACACGGAAACTGTCCTGTGATACAACTTGAATGAACCCACCATAAAGAAACTATAATATATTCATTAGATGTGCACTGAATATTCAACATCATAAATATAGTAATAGGGAGTAAATAAACAACCAAATATGGCTACTACACATGAAAAGTTTACTCTCCAAAACCCCACTTCCATAGAAAATCCATCAAGAAATCTTACCTAGCTTTATCAGTAACAAACAAAAGCAAGCAATATAGTTAACATTGTGAAGTCTATTCAATAAGCTTCTTCTCTCTCTCCATAGGTGAGTCCTTAGGCCTTCATAAGAGCCTTTTAGGCTAATATATACATAACTCTAACATTGGATCACCTGGTTTCCAAGCAAAATCCGGTAAAAACATCAAGGTAGGAAAAAAATTGCTTATAGACACAGGCACAATGACACCAAAGAGAAGAGCTGCTATAAACAAAGAAATTGACAGAAAACATTTAAATAATCTACCAAATAAGCAAGAAATCTAAGGCTATCAAAAAGCCCTCTGTTCCTCCATGGTTCTTCATGTGTCATGCACACAGGGCATTAGTTCATGCTCCCTGTGATGACTTAGTCTTCAAAAACATGTTAAACTTTTTCAGTATGTGCTGTTTAAAAAGTTCTCACCAATAAAATTTAAAAGATCCAATTCAAATGCATGCCAAGATGGCCAATAAGCACAGTAAAAAATAGGCAACATCACTATCATTAGGGAAATACAAATCAAATCAAAACCACAATAAGTACTACTATAAACCCATTAGGATGACTATTATTCAAAAGTGAAAAATAAGTGTTGGTAAGGTTATGGAAAAACTGGAACCCTTGTGTATTGATGGTGGGAATATAAAATGGTGCTACAACTGTTGAAGACAGATGATAGTTTCTTAATAATTAAACATACCAGGATCCATAATTCCACTTACGGGGATATACACAAAATAATTAAAAGCAGAGACTTAGAACACTTATTTGACACTAATGTGTATAGCTACATAATTCCCAATAACCAAAATGTGGAAACAACCCAATTGTCCATCAGCAGATGAAGGAACAAACAAAAGGTGGTCTATACACATGAAATTCATACAATATGGGTGCACCTTGAGAACCTTGTACTAAAAGAAATGAGCCAGATACAAAGTACAAATATCATATGATTCCACTTATTTGCAGTACCTCAAATAGTCAAATTTATAGATGAAAGGAAAATGGTAGAGGATGGAGGGAGGGAGGAATAGAGAGTTGTTATTTAATGGATAAAGAGTTTCAACTTGTGGTGATGAAAACTTTCTGGAAATGGATATTGCTAATGGTTGCCACTGAATTGTACACTCAAAACTGATAAATTATGAATTTTATGTTATGTATATTTAACTACAATATAAAAAATGCCAGGGATCAGTTAGTTGTCTGCATAAAAATCACTGGCAAAGGAGTACTATAGACATAATTATTTGGCAAGTTCACATATAACTTGGATTGAAAGCTTTAAGAGCAGAGAAAAATCCAAATGATCCCAGAAGGCTGGTGGGGAATAAGGAGAAGCATGGTGGATGAGGGGAACATTTGGCAGACAGGCCAGAATAAACAAAGACAGCAAAAACAAACAAACAAACAAAACCCTCCTTACTGAAGTGAAAAAGAATGTATGAGGAGGGTTTTTGGATAGTAGAGGAAATGTTCTTTTTATAAAGAGCCATAAAAGTGAGGAAAGAAATTAGGGCATGAACCTAGCTGTTGTGGCTCAGTGGTTGAGCATCGACCTATGAACTGGGAGGAGGTCATTGTTTGATTCCTGGTCAGGGCACATGCCTGGATTGTGGGTTAGATCCCCCAGGGTAGGGCATGCAGAAGGCATCCAATCAATGGTTCTCTCTCACCATTGATGTATCCATCTCTCTCTTCCTCTCCCTTCCTCTCTGGAATATATATATATATATATATATATATATATATATATATATATATATATATATATATATATATATATATATATATTTTTTTTTTTTTAAGAAATTAGGGCATGATATAATTTAAATATTTGTCAACCTATCCAAATTTCCTTTTGTTAATGAGGGGGGAAGGGTATGATGTGTTTTTTAAGGAAAATAAAAATAACCCAAGTAATATAATGCACATCAAATGGAAGAGAGAAGTCAGCTGATGCCTGGTAGAAATGATGGCTTGCTCAGTAAACTAGACTTGTGGTATTAGGAAGAGAAATAGAAGAAAAAAAAAGACATTTCAAGAGAAAACAATGGATTTGTAGATTTATTGAAGTTAAAAATATATTACTTTATCCCATATCATTGAAGAGGCATGTCTAAGTATAGAACTAAGAAATTGAGACAAAGTAAATATAACTCTACAATGGGTAACAATAAGACCAAAGAACAGAATTTAAAGCCAGGACTTTGATGTTGCAAAATGCTAATAGATATGCTGGGAGCCACCATAACTCAATTCCTTAACACATCAACATTAGGGCTTCTTTTATCCACTTTTTAAAGATGACAAAACAGAGATTAAAACAAAATAAATGGCTTGTTCGATAAATGTCAGTAGTGTTAGAGCATTCTGTCTGTTGCTCTAGTAGTGAAAGATACAAATAAAATAAATAGCTCTTCAAGATATATTTTTGGACAAACATCCCATAGTACACCAATAGTGTTCCCCAATTTGAGGTGTTTTGAAGTTCTATAGTGAAATAATATAGGGTATGTTGAAAACCAGCCATTGTCTTGATAACATACCTCCAATTTTAACACAGAATCTATAATAATCTATAATAAAAACGTAACATACTTATTGGACCAGACAGCCAAACGACCTTCTGGACATCATTTCAGATGTTCTTCTGGAAAAAGCTGCAGCAGCAGGGCCAAGGCAGAGGTGATTAGGGGCAATTAGGCAGGCAGGTGAGCAGTTAGGCATGATCAGGCAGGCTGGCAAGTGTTTAGGGGCAATCAGGCAGGCAGGCCAGTGGTTAGGAGTGATCAGGCAGGCAGGCAAGTGGTTAGGAGACATCAGGCAGACAGAGTGGTTAGGGATGATAAGGCAGGCAGGTGAGTGGTTAGTGGCAATCAGGCTGACAGGCAGAATGATTAGGGGCTATCAGGCAGGTGAGTGGTCAGGGGTGATGAGGCAGATAGGCAGAGAGGTTAGGGGCAATCAGGCAGGCAAGTGAGTGTTTGGAGCAATGAGGCTGGCAGGTAGAGTGGTTAGGGGCAATCACGCAGGCAGGCAGGTGAGGGTTAGGAGCCAGCAGTCCCAGATTGCAAGAGGGATGTCCAATTGTTGGTTTAGGCACAATCCCGTAGGGACTAAACTGGCAATTAGACATCCCAAAAGGGTCCCAGATTACAAGAGGGATCCTCCCCCCCCTTAACACCCTGTGCACAGATTTCATGCACTGGGCCTCTAATACTAAAATAAAATGTGCTTTAATTTAATGTTGTTTTCTAGCACTAAGTAAATAAAAATAGAGTTGTAATCCTAATTTTACTATCATTTAAATTATTGATAACTTCATATGTAAGTCTTAAATTCTGAAACTGAGAATGCAACCCTTCTCAATAAATACAGATACATTATATTGGTTATATTTTAATAATGTTGACTAATTGCTTTTGAACCACACATTCTCCCTCATTCCTTGTCTAATTATTAAACTCATTAATATTCACAGAGACATTTCAGAAGTTTCATAATGAACCCAGACTGTGGAAACAAAACTATATTAATGAATATCAGTCAGGCATTGAGGGTTTTTAAATTTGTACTTTGTTATTGGGTGCACCCCTTTTAAAAAAAATACTCCTGGAAATTTTGAAATTCCATAAAAAAGGATAATCCTGGTGATTTTGAAATTCCATAAAGATAATGTGAATTTCTGCAGCCCTCAGCAACCTGTGAAGAAAGAAGCTGCATTAACTGTAGACATCCAAATTTCACTGAGTCACTGTCCTTACTGACTCATGGAGGAAGGACTCCAGCCCCCAAACAGGCTCCCCTACCCAGAAATTTCTGGGGGGTCCTGAAAGGAAAAGAATAGATATGCTCCCAACTTCCTTCTGGAGTTGCCTCCCCTGCGTGAAAACTGCTAGTCACTGCCATTGTTCATGTGCCCCGTGCAATGTCTGGGCCCATGTCAAGGCACCACCTCTCTGTGTTCCCAGAGCAGCCAGTCTTTGAAGAGTCAGAACTTTGCTGGTCACTGTCTGAGATCAGAAGGAAGTTCACTTACATGCTCCGGTCATTGTTGTCACTGTCCTCGGAGCAGCATAGCTACTCTCATAAGTGTCAGCCATGACCCATGAAAGCGGCTCCTTCAGCTTTTTCTTCCACCTTGCTCTGCCAACGCTCAAAAATTCACCAGATCCAGCCCAGCCAGATCCCCAGCACAGGGGGTGTACAGGAGGCAGCCAACCAATGATTCTTTTTCATCATTGATGCTGCTATCTCTCCCTCTCTGTTCCTTTCTGAAATCAATAAAAATGTATATTTTTTTAAAAAGCCAAATGGGCTGTAGTCATTCTGCTCTCTCCCTTGTTCATATTTACCCACTTCACCACCATGTACTCCAGAAATTTAAAAAAAAATCCTTCTGCTTTAGCTTAAAACAAAATCTCTTAGGCATATCACTGCATGCTAATAGATGTCCTTATAGGTCACTAACATACTGGCTCAGAAAACAGTAGGTGTTTGTTCTCAATTTGAGCTCAGCTGGATCCACTGTTAATCCAGGGACTAACATTATTTTTGTAATTTAAATGTAACAAAACAAATCCTGAAACCATAAATAGAGGCATAGTTATATAACATGCTGATGCATGCCAGCATCAGGGATTACATATTAGTCAGAAATATCTCTTTCTCTATTTAGCCATTTCCATTAACAAAAGAAAATGAACCACTGCCTGAGATCACCTGAAGGAGGGCCATTGGATATTTCCAAAGCACAGTCTGGAACTGATGAGCTAACATATTTTAATAAAACATTTCATTCTCTGAATTTGGAATTCAATCTCTGTATGGTTAGTTGGCCATAGAAATCCTCTTTTCTTTGGATTTACTTTTAGAGTAAATGCTTGCTACTTTATGTGAGAATCCTAAAGTTTTGGGTGTACTTTGGAGATAAATAACAAAAAAGTCATTATTTTCCTTACATCCCTTTTTAAAAGGCAAAGGTAATTTGATTAGAATAGAAAGAGAAAAATTATGAAATTATGAAAGTCTTTCTGTCACCAATAACTTCTAGAACAGGACACAAACAATTATTCCCATCCCACAAGGTAAAACTAAATAAGGTATGTCCAACAAACAACAGTTAATTGAAAGTATGCCCATCTCTATTCTATCTCCTGAGAAAATGCCAAAGGATAGTACATCCTAATGTACTATCCCCTTGATGCACAGGGAGGAAAGCACATAGAGAAGCCTACGAGGCCTGATTGTTTGTTCCTTTGACCATCTTTCTTGTAAGAAAGTTTCATGAAGAACTTGTGCATAGCTTGGCCAGTGTGGCTCAGTGGTTGAGCATTGACCTATGAACTAGGAGGTCATAATTTTGAGTCTCAGTCAGGGTACATGCCTGGGTTTGGGCTCAGTCCCCAATAGGGGGCATGCAAGAGGCAGCTGATCAATAATCCTCTCTCATCATTGATGTTTCTAACTTTCTCCCTCTCTCTGAAGTCAATAAAAATATATATTTTTAAAAAGCTTGTGAATTTCAGAATCAGGCTTATGAATTGTAAAAGCAGTGTTCAAAACCCACCAATGTTTGCTTGCAGGGAACTCTTCCTCCATGTCCATGTTGATGTCTGAAATCAGAGTAGGAGGGAGAGGTCTTTCTTTTGATAATTAAAATTAATGAGCTTGTGCTTGCTTTAATAAAGCTGCTTAAAAGGCAGGCAACTAACATCTATGTCAGATACTAGGACCTTACCTGCTTTTATAGGGTAGGTGTAGGCATCCTTAATATGTTGCATACCTAAAAGGAAGAAAA
The DNA here is from genome assembly GCF_014108245.1 of Pipistrellus kuhlii. Taxonomy (NCBI): domain Eukaryota; kingdom Metazoa; phylum Chordata; class Mammalia; order Chiroptera; family Vespertilionidae; genus Pipistrellus; species Pipistrellus kuhlii. The sequence goes on from NW_023425551.1 coordinate 62,315,209, forward strand.
GTCTCTACTAAAGTTGGAATGGATTCAGAAAATGGGCTATTGGAGAGCAGCAAACAATCTTTGCAGGATTAATAACCCTGTCTAGGAAACTGAATGTTACCTAGAATCTCTCTCTAGAGAAAAAGAAGTTGTGACAAGATGTTTCCTGGTACATTCTGCTGGAGATGCATATCAACTCTATTTGAATGATTTATGAAGACTTGTTGTTGCTAATTTTAAACACATTCCTACTATAAAAAAGCTTGTTTTAAGAACAATTTTTTAATCAAAATATCACCAAATTTATACACACACACACACACACACACACACACACACACATACACACAAACATACACACACACACAGTTTTCAATCAAGTCTTAATACCTATCACTCTGAACTAGGGCGGTGTACAGACCCAACTCCAATGACCAATTGGAGTTGAGTCACAAATTGCAGTCACATACACTTCTTAGTGACTAAATGAACATATATGTATCCTTCTTCATTGTTCATTGAGAGGATGATAGTTTTTAAAATTGTAAGTATACTTGCTTTTCTTTTTCCTGTATGAAAGTTCAACTACTGGCCCTGGCCAGGTAGCTCAGTAGATTAGACTGTCCTTACAATATGTAAAGGTTGTAGGTTTGATCCCAGGTTAGGGCACATGCAAGAAACAACCAATGAATGCATAAATAGGTGGAACAACAAATCTATGTCTCTCTCTCTCTCTCTCTCTCTCTCTCTCTCTCTCTCTCTCTCTCTCTCTCTTTCTCTCTCTCTCTCTCTTTTTCTCTCTCTTTCCCCCTTCCCTCCCCCCTTTCCTTTCTCTCTCTAAAGTGAATAAATAAAATTTAAAAAAAATAAAAGCTCAACTATTTATTGGTCATTTATAAAGCATAGTCCTTCATATATAGAATATTCTAATAAAACCTAAATGATAAACTTCTAAATATAATGATTGTTTATGATTTCACCTCAGTGGGGCCAATCTAAATAATTCTTCCAGTACAGTGGTTGTTAATAAGGGATGACTTTGCCCCACAAGAAACATTTCGCTATGTCTGGGGACATTTCTGTTTGTCAAACTTGGAGGATGCTATTAGCATGTACTGGGTAGAGGCCAAGGATGCTGCTTAACATCCTTAAAGGCACATGGAGAGCTCCTTACAATGAAGAGTATTCAGTCCAAAATGTCAATATTATTGAGTTTGAGAAACCCTCTTCAGACGCCTGGCAACCACTGATCTATTTACTATCTCCATAGTTTTACCTTTTCCAAAATGTCATCTAGTATTTAGCCTTTTCAGATATGATTTTTTTTTTCACTTAGTAATATATATTTAAGTTTCCTTCTTGTCTTTTCATGGCTTAATAGCTCATTTCTTTTTAGCACTGAATAATATTCCACTTTTTGGATGTACCAGTTTACTCATCCACTCACGTGCTAAAAGACATTTGGTTGCATTGCTTCAAAGTTTTGACAATTACGAATATTAACATTTGCTTTTTAAAGAGCAATTATTAATACAAAGCCTCTGGGAAAGAATGGTCATAAGAAGTATAGTAGAAACATTTGCTCATATTTTAGTCAAAGTATTCATCAAATACTATTGCATTGATTCACTTTTCTATCTCCCGTCCTAAACATTCAAGTATATAGAAACCATATAATACTTGTTTTTATACTCCTAGTACCTAGTATGGTAATGGCACAGAGTAGGTTCTAAGCAACTATTTGATGAACGAATAAATTGAGTTTGTTTCCTCAACTGGAAATAATTAAATTTGATGAATTATATTTTAAATATATTAAGTGATTTAGAATTGGTGATTGTTTTGCTAGAAAAAAAAATAAGAAAAACTTATCTCCTTCCTATTCTAATTTAAAACACTCTTTCTGCCCCATAAATAAAGGAATTCCACAGAAAAGTTTTGCATGTAAAGTTAATATTATATCATGCCAGGCATAAAAGAAGGATAGGTTAGGATACACACTGAGAAGGTGATAAAAATTCTGCAAAGGGTTGGAGTAAGAAAATAAGATTTTACTAAGCTTTTATTTATTGCCAGACACTGTTTTGAGGGGGGGAATGAGTAGAATATTATCTCCTTTCTGAGCAACCCATCCATGCAAATGAAGAATGCTATAAGCAGGTTGTTTCAGTGAGAGGGTGGATTAGAGAAAGGAGAACCACCTAAGAGACTATAACATACTGCACACCCTCCTCTTCATTGCACCCTGATTTCTGCCTCTATGGAGTGACTGCCACACTAGGCTAAATTATTTTTTAAATATATTTTTATTAATTTCTGAGAGGAAAAGAGATGAGAGAGAGAGAATCATTGATCCGCTGCCTCCTGCATGCTTCTCCCCCCATCCACTCTCACCTCCCTCCCTCCCCCATGATACACTTGGGGATCAGGTCCACAACCCAGGCATTATGCCCTGATTGGGAATCGAATCGTGACTTCCTGGTTCATAGGTCAATGCTCAACCTCTGAGCAATGCCATCAGGCTAGGCTATATTATTCCTCAAGAACCAAGATGGTCACGGAGGTTAAAAGGCTGAGAATCATTACTAGATTGAATTGGAGAAAAGAACTAGGTAAGTAATGACCATCACTTTTTAAATTTTCATTTAAAAAGATGTCATTGAAGTAAGGGCACTACAAATTTTTACCTTAAGGTCAAATAGATTTCAACACTTATGGCTGTAGTGTTTTGTAAAATACGACTAAAAATAAAGTAGTTCTCAAACTTGAGTCAGTACCAGAATCACCTGGAGGACTTGGTGCAAGTACAAAGGCCTCCAGGCCTCACCCTATCTGTCAAAGTGCGAATGCTTTGGACACTTGGTAAAAACTGTGAGACAATTTTATTCGAGCTACTGCAGTAAGGGAGAGGTAAGGGAGAGAGATTTCTGTGCAAGACAGCTCAGCTCTGCAGAAACAAAAGGTGAGAGGGTGATTGAGTTAGTGGAAAACTACTGAAGGATGTGTGGGGTGGAGATGAGATTTGTCAGTATAATTAGAGCATCCATGTTTGCTCATTTCTGTTATTGAAGGTAGGCCACCCACAGTGACTGCGAAGTGGAACACTATTCTCCTTGATTACAGTTCAAAGGCATGACTCCCAGATCCTTGAGAAAGACATGAAACAAAAATGGCAGGAGGCTGGGAGAAGTTTTATATCTCAAAAGTGCAGAGAAAGAATTTACAATTGTAAGTTGCTAAAGTAAATGCCTTAAAAAAATAGAGATCAAGGATCGGTCTAGTAGAAGCCTGTTCAGGCAGCTACCCAAAAGGAGCTGAGGAACGACAATGGACCAGGAGACTAGAGGCAGACTGTGCAGCGGGATGTCCTGGAGCAGGAGAATGCCACTGCGGCAGCTGCAGGGCCTCAAGGCCACCTGGGCTTTGGCCTCCCGGGTCCTAGACAGCAGCCAGCTGCGAGGGAGCTGCGGCAGCAGCAGAGGCAGAGGCTCCAGCGTGTCTTTCTCCTCAGGTCACCCTGAGCCTGGGGAGGCCAGGAGGCCTAGGTGTCTGGAAAGGGTCTGATACCTGAGAATGGGAATTCTCTTCACCAGGATATAGAGACTGTTCAGTTATCACTGTTGGTATGAATAATGCAGGGAAACCTACCATTCTTTATCCATTTTCTAAGAATGACGTGATACATACATACATAGGAAGTAGAAGAGAGAATACTCACTAATACACGATTTCTACTTTGGGATATTGTGGCTTCGGGGGGCAGTCTCTTGGTGTGCCTGTGGCCAGCTGTCTCCCAGCCGCTGTTTGTGAGGCACACTTCTGCTGCCTGGGATACCTTAATTTGTGGAAGCCACTTATTCTGTCTTAAATGTGAGGAGCTCAGCAGGCTGAGATATAAACCTTCTTCTTCTTTTTTTTCTTTTTTCTTTTTTTCAACTAAGTTCAAAGAACATGAACAATGTACAAAGGACATAATCAAATGCCTTCCAAATTGCAAAGCCATAGGTTCCAGACCCCACTGGATTTCGGTTTTGTGAATATTTTATCTGCTTGGCTTAGTTATCAAAGGGATCTGCTGTTACCCTGTAATCACGAAAGTGGGTCTACATGACAATTTACCTACCAGCAAAAGCCATTTCATTCGATTGTATCCTTTAAAAAACTGCCAGGTAATTAACTTCACAGCAGTTTTGTTAGCAAAGTAATACTACAGATAAAATGAAGCATTCATTAATAATTGACCGTGAAAACTGTAGTTAAGTACTGTTGAGCGAATAGAATCACTAACAGGAGTAGAGAGAGCTGGATGGCTGTGAGATGCTGGAAAACAGAAGTTGTCACAGGGTGCCAGCTCCATAGCCAAGAAAGGGGGAGGTCAAAAACAAGAGGTAAACGCCTTATTTACAATACCCATGTTTCATATATATTATAAATGGGCTAAACAATGGGTTATAGTGTTCAAAGTGCAACATGAATTCCCCTTGAAAAGACACTTTCTCAGAAGATGTTCATTTGCGTGAAAACCCAAATAAGGGAACACACAGACATGATAAATAACCAGAAGCCTGTGAAGGTACATGAAATACCCATGTAAGGCAGTAATCAGGGTTCATCAGAGCAAGCACTTTTGTTTCCACTCTAAGGGCTGTGTCTTCTCCATGTTACTTGTCCTTTAAATAAATGTGATTGATAACGACTCTACTCCCCAGTTACAGTGTGACTGTTGTTTTGTTCCCTATACACAGACTTCTAAATTACTTTGGCCAAAAATACTTTTCTTCTGTAACAGAGTGAATTCCTGGGTCTCTTGGTCCCCATCCTTGTGCAGGCCTGCTTTGTTCCCATAGCTCTGGCTTTAGACCTGCTAATTGGTAGAGGAATTCTGCTTGGAACTTGAGTTTTTATAAAAACAGCCCCTCCAATGTTCCCTTCTCTTGATTTAAAAAAAAAAAAAAAAGCCTGAACTTTGGCCTGGGTGTGAGGACCAGCAAGCACCCTCCCTCCCCTCCCCCCAATCTTCTCCAGCTGGCACCTTTTTAATTATAAACCTTTCCTTACTCCAACTTCTAGCATTTTGAATACCGGGCTTTTTAAAGTGTTCGTTATTATCATACAAAATATTTGCAAATTTATTTCTTGCAGAAAACTAACAAAACTGAAGGTAAAAGAAATAAATTCCTCTTCCTCAGATGAATGTATGGTCAGTTTTAGTATTGAGGTTACGATGTATTCTGAGAAAAATCATAAAGAATGGGAAGACAAACCTTACTCTAGTAGGGGTGTCGAACTCAATCAGAGAAGGGGCCAAAATCTAAAATCCAGCCTAAATCGCGGGCCGAATGGTTTACTGAACAGTCATAAACTGTCATTGTGATGGAAACGCAGCGGAGTGCAGTGATGACAGCGCGGTGCGGGCCACCTTGCAAGGCCTGGCGGGACGGATTTGGCCCGCGGGCCTTGTGTTTGACACATGTGCTCTAAAGACAATTTCTTAGCTGTTACACTGTATTGTTATTGTCACAACTAGCTGGTTAATATTAACAATAGGAAGAGAACAAAGGGGAGGTTAGGCATTATAAGCACGATCATGGGGCAGCTTCACTGGTCCCCAGGGAACCACTGATCCATTCCCTGCAAATCACAGGAGGAAGGGATCAAACAAAGGGAAGGGGGAGATGGGCACATGAAGTTGGGGTGAAGTAGGGAGGGTGCATGTCTATCAGTCTGGGAAAAACAACCATTTGCTAGGAGAGTAGAGCCACTGCAAGCACATGAAATCTTAAAAGGATAAAATCCCCAAAGAGTCCCCTCGCTCTTGCTGGCTCTTTCTCTTATTCTCTTGTTCTCCACTTACTCTCTCTTGCTTGTTCGCTCTTGTGCTCTCTTGTTCTGTGACCTGCACTGGCCCTGGGTGCTAGCCTGCCATGTGGCCATAGGCAATCACAAGGCCCAAGGCCAGGCAGAGCGCATTTGCAATGGACTGCAGCTGGGAACACATACTCAGCTAGCCAGATGCTGAACTGGACTGGTCTGAACAGAAACTCTGAACAGTGGCCTTCATCCTGGACCTGCTGAAGAGAAGACTAAACTTTTTCCATGGTGGGATGGATGGAGATGGGACCTTGACGGGGAAGCCCTTCATTTTTCTTCATTAATAAAGATCTCAGGAAACCCCATCCTCAATGGGGGCCCTCAGGGAATTCATTTCCTTGTGGTATCCCAAGAACTATATTTACACCAATAATAGAATGTTATTAAAATGATTTATGATATACATCATTTGATCTGAAGATCACTAAATGCATCAAGTTTTTCTACCAGTAGTTACCTTTGAGTATAAATAATAAACTTCTATTTTTTGTAATAGTGAGACCCAGATACTAAACTGCTATGGGCAAAGCTCAGGAATAGAAAATAAAAGTTTCTATTTTTGTTAATCTGTTTTAAGCAGCAGGCCACATTATATCCTTGGGAATTATTTTTAATAAGTTCTTAAAAAGGAAAAAGCAATGATGTTGTAGAAAAAGCATATAGGGCAAGGATACAGTCATAAACAAAAATCTTCATTACAAAAGACTTTTGTGGCACCTATGGTGACATTATAACATCAACAATCTGTTTTAAACTGGTCCATAATTTCTACTGCAATTCAGAAATAATCACTGATGTGCTTTTTAACTTGCAATTTTCAGAGCCATAAACCTTAAAACTCACTCTGGAAACATTGGGGCTCTTTACTTTAAAATTTGAGAAAGGAAATGCCTGATGTCTGTTCTGTCTATTCTTGTTCAAAGACAAGCAGGTCCCTGGGTCTATAAGAGGAAGGTAGATTCACTCCTTTACACAAAGAATCAAAGAAGGAAAGCAGAAGAATAAAAAAGACAAATAGAGATGAGTACTTAGCTGCCTCGCATCAAATTAATGCACATAAAGCTATTATTTTATGATTCAAATACTGTAATCACCCTTGATTCTTAGATAACAAGAACAATACATAATTGGTTTAAATCAAATATAGCCCAGCTATTTGAATTTAAGGTGAGACAGATTATCGAACTGTTTAAGCCAAAACATCTATATAAAATCCTAATATGGAAATAGACCGAATGGCAGAACAACCAAACAACTGAACAACCGTTCGCTATGACGTGCACTGTCCACGAGGGGGTGTGCACAGAGCATGGTGGGCAGCAGCTGCAGTGGGATGGTAGAGCAGGTAAGCGGGGGTGCCAGACCAAGGTAGGGTGCTGGTTGCTGTCATCAAGGCAAACCTCTAGTGGTTACTGAAAAGTCTTTGCTCCTGCACACAGTGGTCTTGCTGGGTGCTCACACCTGCTCCTGGCACCGACCCCACTCACACTGCAGCTGGCACCCAGCGCCAGTCCCAATAGCTAGGTGCCATCAGTAGGTGTAAGTGGGAGCTGCTGGCCCCTATCACCCCTCAGGGTTTCTCCACCTTCCCCTGCTCCTAAGGGACAATCAGGGCAACAACTACTGCTCACACCTATTAACAATACCGGCCCTGCTCGGACCTGCTGCTGGTGCCAGCCCCAATTGCTCCATGCTGTCAGCGGGTAGAGCGAGACTGGTGCCATCAGCACATGGGAGCAGTGTCAGTGGGAGTGGGGCTGCCGGAAGACAGGGGACTGGGGGCTGCAATGGGAGAGGCCAGGTGGGGGCGCAGAGGATGAGCCAAGACCTGCCCCTGTGCCCACTACAGCCTCATGGCCCACAGTTCCTTTCAAGGTGCACAAATTCATGCACTGGGCCTCTAGTAATTTATAAATGAAGATTTCAGATAGATAGCCCAAATTCTAGAAAATATTTTATTATGGATAGTTTGGGTGGTTTTCTTCAAAGAATTCTAACAACATACAACATTTCACATTCTTTATTTTTCTATTTAACTATAATAACTTGAAGTCTTTTCCACAAATCTGAAGCAATTCTGCCTGTGATTATGCCATTACATATACAAGCCTAACAAAATTACACTTAAAATAAATTTCTAAGATAAATCATATGCTGTTTGTTTACTGGAAGTAAAATGTTTTGAAAATGGCCTATTCATTTCTAGTCCAATCATCTGTCTTTAACTCAAATGGACTGACCTCAGCAAACTATTACATTATGGGCCTCAATCATAATTACAAACCTACAAACCAGTTACATCCCTGAGGATTCAAGGCTCCTCTTCTCTGGGCTCCTATCACCTCTAGATTGTCTTAACTGAGAGTTCATAGAATGAGTTTGCCACTTCCTGTCCTCATGCTGCAGATGCAGACTGGGGGAAAATGCCATAAAGGACACCTCTTATTATAACAACCTCCTACACACACACACACACACACACACATGCACGCACACATACACACACACACAGGTCCATGTGGTTTTGTCCCTGTAAAAGGCTCTGATACACTTCCTGCTTCTCCTGCTATGAGCTTTTCATATTAGAATGAAGAATTTGGGGTTTTATGGCCAGCTATCCTTAGTTAGATACAAACCTCCAAAAGGCAAAGGTCTCCCTGATGAGTCTGGCCCCACCTTACTATTCCATGTGAACACAGATATGCCTCAAAACAGGTCCCATTACAGGTTTGTTTCTAACCAGATACTTACATGTGGAAAGGTTCATGGACCTGTCTCATGTCTGGTGTAGATATGAGGAGAAAGATTACTCAAATTATTCTGTTTCTAAAATTATATAAAAAGCTCCTTAACTTCATTTACATATTATTTAAGATTGTAGGTAAATATTCCAAATTAGTTTATAAATAGAAAATGTATTACATATGTTAGTGATTCTAAATCTTAGCTTTTGCTATACTATACAAGGCTAATATACAAATAGACCAAACAGCAGAGTGACCAGTCACTACGATGTGCACTGACCACCAGGGGAAGACGCTCAACACAGGAGCTGCCCCCTGGTGGCCAGTACACTCCCACAGTCCGGCCTCACAGCTGAAGACTGCAGTGGCTGTGGTGGGAGCCTCTCCTGCCTCCACAGCAGCAATAAGGGCCCTCGGGGGATGTCTGACTGCCGGCTTAAGCCCACTCCTCCCAGCAGTTGGACATCCCCTGAGGAGTCCTGGATTGCAAGAGGGGCAGAGGCCAGTCTGAGAGATGTGCTCCCCCCACACCAACCACATAGTGTTTATATGTCTTACTAGAGACCCAGTGCATGAATGTCATGCACTGGGTCTCTAGTAAGACATATAAATATATACACTGAACTCCAGCACCACCCTTTTGTATCTTTGTAGATAGTTCCAATTGGAACATAGGTACTAATTTCTATAAACTTAGCTTATAAAAGATAAATTTTCTAAAAGTTCTCATGTGATTAAAATAATTTATAAAAACAGATTTTTCCATTCCATTAAATTAAAGGGTGAGGTGTATTCTATACCAAATCATTCAATAAATAAATTTTGAATTATTGCTAAATTCAATAGGCCAATATCCTAAAATTAGTGTGTTTGCTTCCCATAATTAGGTTTACAAAAGCTTTTTAAAGTTAGATAAGATTTTGTGACACAGAAAGGGGGCGAATGAATATTTTTAGAGGTTTAGGATATTGTTTCCCTTGCCAGGAAGTACTGTATTTTCCGGCGTATAAGACGACCCCCTAATTTTTACAGTTTTAAGCCTATATTCGCTGTATAAGACTACCCCCCACTTCAAAGAAAAGACTTATTTTGCCGTCAAAATCTGCAAGTGATTTTTGTGCAATTTTGATCTTTTCCCCCCAATTTTCGGTTGACTTTTTTTCGTTTCAAAAGTCATCTTATACGCCGGAAAATATGGTAGACAAACTGATCTTTGTGGCTGGTTCAGGATAAAAAGATAAAAATAAAAGACAATAATTCCTATTTCCCCATCTGTCTGGAGTTCTATATAATGCACCTGCACATGGCTCAAGAGAAAAATCATCCTACCTCTGTATAGGCTTAATGAAAAGTAGTGTTTTATTTGGTTTTTATGAGCAAAAAATAATGTGGCCTGATCAGCACACTAAATATTTTACCAGAATTATATGCTGTGTGTTCATAAACAAATCACATACATACACATACAATGGGATCCTGCCATATTTATTTCTGTGTGCCCATATCTATGATGTTTATTATGCATCAGGTTACTCAATGAATGTAAGTTGAATTGACATTAAACAAATATCAGGAAGTAGGAGGGAGACGAATGAAAAGAGAAAAAGAGACCTATATATGCAGATTATATGTACGTGTGCACCCAGTAGTCAGAATATGCATACAGAAATATATTTTTATGTACAAAAAGTGAAACGCACTCCTAAAGTTTCCAGAAAGCCAAAAAAAAAAAAACCAAACAAAAAAAAACTCAAAACTTTTTTTCCAAACATTCACATGGAATCTGTTTTAGGGGATAAATATAGCCTCAAGAAGGAAGGTATAATGAGAGAAGGACAGAGCCAGAGTGCTGATTTACTGGTCTCTAAGGTGCCTCTCCTTGCTGATTTATTGAGGTGCCATGAAAATACCTTTGGAAGAAGCCTGTTCCCTTTTTCAGGGAGTAGCTACTGCTCTGACACTCAGCCATGGAGCAGAAAGATAAAAACAAGCTACAGAAATTAAGATGGTAAGTAATTTTTAAGTAAAGTATATATTTTCTTCATGCCCTATTAGTTTTTATAAATCATTAGTATTTGAACAACAGCAGGTTCTATGGAATTATACTCTAAATCTTCACTGCCAGCCCTAACTGGTTTGGCTCAGTGGATAGAGCAGCTTGTGGACTAAAGAGTCTCAGGTTCGATTCCGGTCAAGGGCACGTACCTTGGTTGCAGGCATATCCCCAGTAGGGGGTGTGCCAGAGGCAGTTGATCAATGTTTCTCTCTCATCGATGTTTCTAACTCTCTATCCTTCTCCCTTCCTCTCTGTAAGAAATCAGTAAAATATTATATGTTAAAAAATAAAATACTTTAAAAAAGAATAAAAAATAAATAAATAAATCTTCACTGCCAGAAATAGTACCTGTCAGTGTTTGTAATGTCATCAGACTCTGACATTATTCCAAATAAATTTTAGGTGACAAAACCCTTCAAAACAGACCTAGTAAAGATGAGGGGGGGAAATGTCAAGGGGTAAAACTGAACTACTATTTTGTTGTTGAGAAAAAATAGATAAATTTTCAGATTAAAAAGTGGTCCCTGATTCATAATATAAAATCTATATTATGTATATTACCAATAGCAAACAGGAATTTCCAATGCTAAGATTGTGTGAAATTCTGAGAATGTGGGAGCCCCTGTTTCCCCCTGGTTTTGAAGCCAATGCAACTACTAATTACAATCTTGCCTTCCTCTCGGACCCCCACTGCCCATAACACATAGCAGCAGCCTGTGAGCCTAACAGGCATGTCCCACCTTGTGAAGCAGAACTGCCAGAGGCAAAGCACTTACTAAATAAAGAACCAGTAAGCACACATAAGAAGATTGAAATTCAGCATGACAAAATACTTTCTAAAAATAAACAACATGATTTTCAAATTAAAAATTCATTTAAAAAAATATCTTGGGCCACTAATTTAGGTACCATAAGGACAAATTACATATTCTCAGGGGGAAAAAAGATAAGGCACACCAAAAGTTTGGCTCAGTGGACAGAGCATCAGCCTGCGGACTGAAAGGTCCCAGGTTCAATTCCGGTCAAGGGCATATACCTTGGTTGCAGGCCCATCCCCAGTAAGAGGTGTGCAAGAGGCAGCTGATCAATGATTCTCTTTCATCAATGTTTCTTACTCTCTATCCCTCTCTCTTCCTCTCTATAAAAAAAAATCAATAAAATATATTTTTTTTAAAAAAGATAAGGCACTTCAAGTGCAGATCAGAAAGAACAGGTGGGTCAGAGGGGATAATAATATATGATAATGACACAGGTAGCAGATAAAACTTTTCTGAGCTTCAGAAAAACTTGAGTCCTTTAAGACCCCAAATTCCAAAAATGTTGGACACACACATAAGCACAAGCTGGCACATTTACTAATTATTTGAATAAATGATTCAAATTTTTTAAGAATGAAGAAAATCTTGCAACCTCCTAACCACAGAGTGCATGACACCTCAAATAGGAAGTAAATCATGCCTAAATTAGAGCATATACTTCAAGATAGGGGAAGATGAAAAACAGAGGTAACGGGGAAGGGGGGACTTTAAAATAATATAAACAATATAACAATCATTAAATTAAAAGGCAATGAGTCATTGAAGTGCTAAGTAGTCTCATTAAAACTTAGTAGGAATTAGAACTCATATGTGTGCATATATACCGTTTTACAATGCATGGTGGTGATGGGTTTCCACCAGATTCATGGACTTTAAAGTAAGACTAGAATAATCTGATTAATTCAGTGTTGGGATCTGTTCACACTGACCCATTGGCCTTTGGAGATTCTGACGGTATTCATTCCATGCCAGAATTTGATAAGATGGGTGATCAATGAAAGAAAGACAAATCTCAACTTCCCTATATTGTCTGACATTTGGATTAAGTACAACTCTTCCTTGGTCTGAACTTGAGGTATCAATATTATATATGCTATATTACTACTGACCGCGTGGAGTGTATGTTGGTCTAGATATAGATCTCTCCTTTTTAAGAAAAAGGAAAAAGGGGGGATCAAATAAACATTTTGGTAACATAAAATAAAAAGATGAGCACGTCCCAGGAAACAGAAGTATGTGTCCTCTTTATGTCCTCCTTTATGTCCTCAAGTTTAAAAAATGTAAATGACTGTAAAAACACAGGAGAACAAAAATGAACTGATAATAAAACAGTCTAAACTAACAGACTATCTTGCTGAGAGGCGGAGGAGCTGGATAAGATAAAGATTTTAAAGACACAAAACCATGATCATTGAATTTAAACTGAAGGTCTTAAAAGCACTAAAGATTAGAATCAGCACGGCAGAAAATATTATTGGAGAAAAGCTTTAGAAAGTTTACTTATAATACAAAGAGAATAAGAAATAAATGGCATAGTAGACATTTAGGAAATGATTTACCATCACATGTAACTAGAGGCCCAATGCACAAAATTCATTCAAGAGTAGGCCTTCCTTCCCCAGACTGCTGGTACCGGCTTCCCTCTGACACCCAGGACCCAGGCTTCCCTCCAGTTGCCAGCAGGAACCTGGGACCCAGGCTGCCCTCACAGCACCAGCTTCGTCTGGAGGGTCGTCCTGAAGGACATCCAGAAGGATTCCTGGTCTAATTAGCATATTACACTTTTATTATTATAGACTAGTCGCCTGGTGCATGAAATTTGTGCACGGGAGGGGGGGGGGGTTGTCCCTCAGCCTAGCCTGCACCCTCTCCAATCTGGGACCCCTAAGGAATGTCCGACTGCTTGATTACATGGATTTGGCCTAAAACAGCAGTCGGACATCCCTCTTAGAATCTGGGACCACTGGCTCCTAACACTCACCTGACTGCCTGTCTGATTGCCCATAACCACTCTGCCTGCTGCCCTGATCACCTTCAAATGTCCCCCTGCTGTCCTGATCACCCCCAATTGCATCCCCTACTGGCCTGCTCCCCCCAACTGCCCCACCACCAGCCTGCTTTCCCCCAACCACCCCCCCCTGCCACCCACTGGCCTACTTGCATACAACTGCCCTCCCCTGCTGGCTTGATTGCCCCTAAATCTCTCTGCCTCAGCCTCGCCACCATGGCTTTGTCTGAAAAAATTTCCTGGAAGGTCTCCCAGTCTAATTAGCATATTACCCTTTTATTAGTATAGACTGGAATTACAAATGGAATCAAAACAGTACAAAAATTTATAATACAAGAAAACTTTCCTAAACTTAGAAAATACATATTAATCTATATATTAAAAAGAACTCATCATATTAAAGCAAAAAAAAATAAATAAAAACAGGCCAACATCTGGTCATATTTCAGTAAATTTTCAATTTTAAGAATAATGATTCATGTAACATGAATACTCAATAAAGAAAGAATAAACTTCATGTTAAAAAAAAAAAAAAAAAAAAAAAAAAAAAAGGAAAAGGAAAACCAAGCCATTTTCATTCAAGAACAAGAATAAGATACAATGGAACAATGTCTACAGAATTTTGGGTGAAAAATCTGAACCCAAGAGGTCTGTACTTAACCCTGCTGCTATGCTTATATGAAATCAATAGAAATGTATTGTGGATACAGAAAATAGTTTATTGCATTCATCAAAATAAATTTACAATATATTAATGAGTAACATGTGCAACAAACAATGAAATTTACAATAAAAGTACTAGAAGAAAATGTCAGTTACTATTATTCTATAAGGAAGACATTTTAAGCATAAACTAAAAGGCAGAAAACGTAACAAAGGAGGTCAAATAGATCTTACTTGCAAAAATTAACTTGTACACATAAAAATCAAAAGCCAAAAGCAAGTTAACTTTAAAAATTAAGCTCATGTGTATGAGAGCTACAGAGCTATTATCCCTAATATATCAGGATAGTTCACACAGTAGTATGAAGAAGAATGACAATAAAATTAGGTTAAAAATATGGTCAAATAAATTACCAAAATAAAAATTTAAACTCATTAACATGAAAAAATATTATCAATCCTATTTTTAAGCAAAAAAAAATGTGAATTAAGACTAATGGCAATTATTTTTTATTGACAATATTGATTAGAGTACTGGGAAATGGACACTTTCATATATTGTTTCATGTAATATAACTTGATATAACTTTCCTGAAGAGCTTTTTGACAACATGTACACTATCATTGAAATATGTGCACACTTGCCAAAACCGGTTTGGCTCAGTGGTAGAGTGTCGGTCTGCGGACTGAAAGGTCCCTGGTTCGATTCCGGTCAAGGACATGTACATTGGTTGCAGGTACATCCCCGGTGGAGGGTATGCAAGAGGCAGCTGCTTGATGTTTCTCTCTCATCGACGTTTCTAGCTTTCTATCTCTCTCCCTTTCTTTCTGTAAAAAATCAATTAAAAAAATATTAAAAAGAGAAATATGTGCACACTTTAGCAGAGCAATTCCAATTTCAGAAAATTTCTCAGCATAGTTTACAGTGGCCCAAAGGGTCATCGCCAGAGAAACCAACAATGCTTGACTGTTTGAACAGATCACCATGCTTCTAGAGAATAGAATATGATGTAGCCACTAAAAATGGTGTGGAAGAATATTTAAACTGATGAGCATTTTCAATAACTATTAAGTAAATTAATGAATAAATGATGAATTGCTTCAGTGAAAAACAATAGAATACAGTATATGTTGTTAATTTCATCTAAATTGACAATATAGTATGTGTAGAATATGTATAGGAAAACTAAAAGAGCTATGCTGGCCAGCTGGCATGGCTCAGTGATTGAGTTTGACCTATGAACCATGAGGTCACTGTTCGATTCCCAGTCAGGGCACATACCCAGGTTTTAGGCTCAATCCCCAGTGTAGGATGTGCAAGAGGCAGCCAACCAATGATTCTCTCTCATCATTGATGTTTCTATCTCTCTCTCCCTCTCCCTTCCTCTCTGAATATTTTAAAATATTTTAAAAAGAAAGATCTATGCCAAAATAATTATCATGACTATCTTTCAACAACATAGTTATTGGTGATTTGTATAATAGAAAAAAGTACAAAGATTTTATTTAAAGTACTGGAAACAGAGTAAGAAATCAATAAATGTAGCTATTTTAAAGCATTAACTATACTATTAATTTCTCTCTTTAATAAAAAAGCAGCTCTTCAAATCTAAAGACAAAGACAGCTAATATTACAATAAATATTTACTGAGCACCTACTTTTTATATTAAGCCTTATAATATAATTTAGAGTCCTTTCCCTCTTATATAGAGCTAGAGGCCTGGTACATGAAATTCATGCGCGGGGGGGGGGGAAAGGGGAGGGAGGCCCCCAGCCAAACCTGTGCCCTCTCACAATCTGGAACCCCTTAGGTAAGGTCCCTAGGCCTGACTGGCAATCAGGGCCTATCGGGGCTTCCCTTCCCCTGGCTGCTGGCAGCTGGCCCCGCCCCCGCTGATGCCACTGCTTGCCATCTGTGCAGCACTGCCCTCCCACCCCCGACCTTTGCCACTGGTCACCTCTCTCTGCAGTGACAGGCATGGGATGTGATCACTTCGCTGGCCTGGGCCTCCCACCTGCCAGCCTCGCACACCTGCCACAGCATTGCTGGCTGGTGGCCTGGACCTCCCTCTGTGGGGCGATCAATCAGAGGGCCCCCAGATCGACCACCCCACAGAAAGAGGCCCTACCACCTGCTGCAAAGCCACCAGCCAGGTGGCCTGGACCTCCCTCTGTGGGGCAACTGTGGTACAATGGCAGGGCCCCCTGACCAATCTCATCACACTTGACTTGGCTGGCCTGGTGCCAGTGCATGTCATAGCGTGGTCATGCAGAAGGTCATCTGGATGGTTGTTCTGCTGTTTGGTAGTTCAGTTGATTTGCATATTATGATTTTGTTATTGTAGACTAGAGGCCCGGTACACAAAAGTTGTACACAGGTGGGGTCCTTAGGCCTAGCCAGTGATCAAGGCCGATCAGGGCCTGCTGGCAGGGGAGTAAGGGAGGGGGGGTAGGGGGAAGGACCTCGGGAGGTTAGCTGCTGGCCCCAGGAGGGAGCTGCCCCTTGGTCACCCTGGGAAAGGGGCCGCATATGCCGCCACCCACTCCCAGTTCCTCATCCCAGTGCAGGGCCTAGCCCTGATCAGGTAATTGGGGCCTGTTGGCTGTGAGAGTGCACTGACCACCAGGGGGAAGCTCCTGTGTTACAACTGCCCACTGGTGGTCAGTGCGCATCATAACAACTGGTCATTCTGATGGTTCAGTCGTAAAGGTTGCTTAAGCTTTTATATATATAGATTACTATTTTATATCTGAGAATTGTTAGTTCCCAGTATATAAAATCACCATTCTAGAGTTTCTCAAGAGCTTAATATGGAGATATTTCTAGGACATAGTACAGTACCTCTTTTAATAACACTTAGGATGGTTAATAAAAGTTATTTTAACAAAACTGATCTGCTGGACTACATTTATCAGTCATATGATGGCACAAGAATTGATTTTTATGTATATTATCACCCTAAAAGCAAAAGAGATGATGTTTTCATTATGAGAATGTTTGAAACTATCAACCATATATTAGGATAAGACAGAGTGAAGGAAACTTTGCTGTTTTTTTTATGAACAGTTACACACCATTAAAACTCATGTTTTCTGTGTGCCACAACCATTTCTCCCCAAATAGAAAGTATTTATTTCCAAGGGTAAGCCTGCAGTTCCTTGCATGTGTAATATGCAGGTTGTAATCCAACTTTCAAGGCAGAGTTGGTATAAAAATAATTAGTTTTATAGAGCAAACAAGACCTAGTACTAAAATTATATGATAGCAATAATAGCTATCAGAGTGATCACAAAAGCAAGCATACATCAGAGACAACATCCAACATAAAATAAGCCACCACCCTGACAGATTTATCTGAATTCCACAGACAGGACAAATGAAAGGGAAGTGAGGGAAAAATTGTAAGGGGAAACTAAATATCCATCAAGGAAAAATATCTGAAAATAGGTACATGTGGTTAAAATAAGCAGATAACGGTCTTTCAGCACCACAAAAACATCCCTTATCTTCTTCATTTGTGAGCTTATATTACATCAAAGCTGATAAAATCAGTGTTCTCCCATTCAAGGTTGGAGTCTGTACATACTGTACAGTTAGCCTGGAGACACAGCAGGAACTGGAGGAATGTCAGACAGAATGAATGTGTCTGTCAAGAAAGAAAGAAAAATCCCAGTTTCTCCCATCTCTTGAGCTTTAAAATAAATGGATCTCTTCATTAATCTGTGCTTGAGACATTTTTACTGTACAAACTGCATTTTCCTATAATGAGTGTTTACAGATAAACACTTAGACCAACATACAACCTCTGACCTGAGCTGATGACAAACAAGCATAAAGTGTTTAAACCAGCAATCAAAATGTCAATTTTTGTGGGTACAGCATATAAAAATAGAAAATACTTATATTTTCATTTCTCCATTGTAAATTATAAATTATGGACCTTTTATGAAAATATAAATTTTATGAAAAGCATATTTTAAAATAAATGCATCTGTAATACTTTCAATAATAAAGATAAATTTTAAAAATTAAAATAAAAATTTCAGAAGTTCCAGCTAATGCAATAAAGTTATAAAGTCTTCACTACAGAAAAAACAAACAAAACAAACATCAAAATGATCACCATGTTAAAGGAATTTGGTATTCTACCCAGATAATATAAGAATTAACTGAAAATATTATTGGAATTCATAAAGTAAATTATTTAATACACATATACAAAATCCAGTAGTTTTCATATATTCTTGCAAGAAACAATGAGGAAAAAAAAGATAGAAAAAGATCCAACAAGTAGAATAAAATATGAAACAAACATGAAATCTCACGGACCTAAACAAAGAAAACTACAAAACTTTATTAATAAGGAATGATAAGTAAGCCTTGAACAAATGAACAAACATAATAAACATGTTCTTGAATTAAAGATTTCAAATCTCCCTAAAATTAATGTATAAACTTTAGCAATATGATTTTGAAACTTAGGCTTTACTGTCGTATAGAAAACATAGACTAACCCTCTTCTGAAATTCTTTGTAGCACTACAGTATCCAGTGAATGCTTGTAATTAGACATAGACTGCCTCTTTCTTTTCTAACCATCTTTTCTATCTTAAACATCTGCCATTTTTTGCTCCACATAAGGTAGAACACTTTGTAGCATCACCTTGACCATCACTTTACTCATGTGGCAAATTAGGGCAATGGTTTAATAGATATTGCACTCCTCAGCATTTCCCTTTTGAAGTTTGGGTTGTATATTGAATGTTTTCAATCTGCAGAACATTGTTTTCCTTTCCATATTTGTTAGCATAGTCTTGTTAGGACTTTAACAGATTCAGTGTCAGTGGGTTGAAATAATTATACTGGTATCCCATCTACCACTGGTGAAATATTTCTTTCCCATACTTTCAAGACAGCTTTCACTTTACTTTCTAGAATTACAGACTCATCCTCATAGGAATCTTCTTCAAAGGTGCCTGTCATTCTTTTGTCTCTTCTTATATATATTTTCAGTATACTACTTCCACCTTCCCTTCGTTTTCTCCTTGTCAGAAAATGGGCTTCCTTGTTGGTTTAAATTTCTCTCTTATTTCTTGAATTTCTGGAAGCAACTGTTTTTCTTTGTTATTGTTCTTTTCTATTTCCTTATATTGTCATTGTAAGAATTCTCTTTATTTCTATGTGAGAGTTGTTGAAAAGGTGAGCTCAGGATTCTAACCTTGCTTTTGTTGCCTTTTGCTTTTGCCTCTGGTCTGGCTCTAACAATTTTTAGTGTTTCTTCTTCTGTCATCCGTCTCAATTTGTCTTTCCTTTTTACTTCTGGTATTTTCACAATCTTCCCTAATATTTCCAGTTCCAGTCCACAGTTCTTCTGGTTCTTAGTCAACTAAATTTAACAGTGCAAATATGTCTTTATGTGGACTTTAAATTCAACAGGAATGTTATTTATATTATACTAGAGGCCCGGTGCATAAAATTCGTGCATGGGGGGGTTGGGGTCCCTCAGCCCGGCCTGCATTCTCTCGCAATCTGGGACTCCTCAGGGATGTTGGGCCTAAACTGGCAATCAGACACCCCTCTCACAATCCAGGACACTGCATGCACCAGTGACCATACTTTTCATATAGGTGAAAGGCATGTTGCTATTGTATGGGCAGCTACATTTTTTTGCCTTGATTATAAAAAGTAGTACATAACATGATCCTTTTGGGGCAATAGTACCATTTTTCCCACCTTATAGGTGGAAAAACTGAAGCAAAGAGAAGTTAATAATTGGCTTTGTCACACAGTTATAAGTGTCAGAATCAGGGCTGAACACAAAATATACAAGCCAGAGTCCATGCATGTCATCACTTCATCATCCTGTTTTTTCAGTGTTAGAATAACTTGCCAGGTTTTAATTTTTAAATCTAAGAGACTGTTCCCAATATATAGGGTAAGGTCCCTAGTCCTGGCCAGCGATCAGGGCCATCTATGGGGTGACTGGGACAATCAGGAGGGGCCCCCACTGGCACCTGCCTTGGCTGGCAGCCTGGCACCACCACTCGCCAGCCCCACCCCCAACCACTGCCACAGATCGCCTCCCTCTGGTGGGGCAGACGCTCAACGCAGGAGCTGCTCCTGACCAGGGGCAGCTCCTGCATTGAGCATATGCCCCCTGGTGGTCAGTGCCCATCATAGTGACCAGTAGTTCGCAAGTCATTCTGCCTTTGGTCATTTCACATATCAGGGTTTTATTATATAGGATTTTAGTGCCATGATCCTTTAGGGCTGTTCTTCAGCTTTATTCTGATGTCTGATACTAACAGTTCATGTTCAGTACCACAATCTGCTCCTGCTCTTGTTTTGACAGAGAGAACTGAGCTTCTCCATCTCCTGCTTCCAGTTACACAGTCTATTTGATTTCCATATTGGCCATTTGGTGATGTCCATGTGTGCAGTCATCTGTCTGGTTGTTTGAAGCATGTGTTTGTGATGGACAAGTTGTTGGCTTCACAGAAATTCATGAGTGGACCTCCTGCTTCATTTCTAACCTGTAATCCAAATTTTCTGAAGACATCCGCTTCTGCTTTATTTCCTACTTTTGTGTTCCAGTAATCTATATTATCAGCACATCTTGTTTAGGTGAGATCCTACCACACCATAAAGCAGTTCCTGAAGGTCTGTGTGGATGCTGAGACAGAGAGCGCACTGGCACTTGAGACAAAGGTGTATACCCAGAGTCACACTCAGAAACAAAGCCCTCTCACCCTACTGGACTGAAGCTCAAAGTGTTACTCTCCAGTGTTCACCTTTCAGTTGACCTCCCAGACATACTCAAGAGTGTGAGCCAGCTCCCAGGATCTAAAGATCCTTTAGTGCCTTCTACCCCTGGGTTCCAAAGCTTCACTTCCCCTAACTTACCAGGTGAGCCACACACTTCACTCCAAGTCTTGCAACTCTTTCCTCCAAGGATAGGCAGGGCTTCTCCTTTGACATGATGGATTGTGAGATGCCCTCTACCTGCCATCTACAAGGAGACAATGCTCTGTGAATCCAGCAGGTTTTCAAGCTCCCAACTTAACTGTGACACAGAGGCAACTTTTCTCTCTGTAAAAAATAAGAATAATGCAAATCTAATGTCTGGGAAGATTTCCACTCTTATCTCCTACCAAATCCCACCATAATATATCATTCCATGGGACCCTGTCACAATTTCAATTTCCTGAACCTGAACCTGATCTATGGAATCAAACACTTGGAGATGGAGCACAGGAATAGGCATCTTTTAACCAGCTCCCCATGGAACACTTGGATATGGAAACTTGAGAATCATCACTCTAGGCTTTAATTGTCTCTTTCCCACATCATTAGCATAAAATAACATTAGATATTTTCAGTTCTACTTTCTATTTCTGTGGCTTCGGCAAGAACACCTTGTCCAACTTGAAAGAAAAGAAAGGAAGAGAAAAACACAATGGCAATGGTGGTGAAAATAGCTATCAAAAACAGGAGCAGTAATTATGAACTTGCTTTAAAAAGAAAAGAGAGAAGAAATGTTAACTGCAGAGTAGAGGCAAACTAGCATCTTGCAGGGCAATTGCTTCACAGCTGCAAGCAGAGAAAAACTGCATCTCTTGTCCCCATTCCAGGCACATTCTCTTCACTGATTCACCCACTCAGCAGGTTGTGCCAGGCGATGTTCCACATTCCACTTATTCCACCATAAACAGACCAGAAAAGACCACTATCATTATGGAACTCACTTACAAGCACTATTATGAGCAAACACAAAATTCAAAAAGTGCAAAAACTTAACAAATGAGTGGATATGAAAAAAAGAGAAGGCCTTCATTAACCAGTAACGTTTAAACAGAGTACTTACACTACAGTGAAATAGGTAGGGAATGTGGAGATGGGCTCAGCCTGTTGGAGAAAAAAAAAAAAAAAAAAAAAAAACGCAGGCAGAAAGTAAAGCAAGTGTGAAGGCTCTGAGGTAGAAATGAGCTCAGTGTCTTGGTGTTTGCAAGATGGGCAGGGTAGTTGGAGGAAATGAGCAAGGGGCAGGATAAAGAAAGATAATGCCAAATAAATACTCAGAGATCAAATCATGTAAGACCTTAAGGCCATTGTCAAGCTACAGGGTTTTATTTTATGTACCACTGAAAATCAAAAGGTTTTAAGCTAGGGAGATTAATCTTTTTCTTTTTTTAAAGATTACTCCAGTTGCTGTTTGAAAAAATGGATGGAGGTAGCCAAATGGATGGAAGGCAATAAGATAAGCATTCTAGACAAGAGATCATGGTGGTTTTTATAAGATTGTATCTTGTGTAAGAAGCTGGAAAGGGAGATGGCACCAATTACTAAATAGAAATAGAGCAGGTTTGAGAGATAAAACTCTGGAGTTCAGTCTTAAACACAGTATATGTGAGATGTCTGTGAAAATATAAAAAATGTAAGCAGTATAATATAAGTGTCAGGAAAATGAAACTTTGGACTGAGCTACAGATATGAATTTGAGCCATCTGCCCAAAGGTGGTACTGAAAACCATGGAAATGCACAAGTTTACCAAAGGAGACTGTGCAGCCAAAGAAAATAATAACAAGGCTAAGGTGGAGCCTTAATAACTCCAACATTAGCCGAGACAGGTTTGGCTCAGTGGATAGAGCATTGGCCTGCGGATTGAAGGGTCCCAGGTTTGATTCCTGTCAAGAGCATGAACTTGGTTGCGGGCACCTCCCCAGTGGGGGGTGTGCAGGAGGCAACTGATCGATGATTCTCTCTCATCGATGTTTCTAGCTTTCTATCCCTCTCTTCCTCTCTGTAAAGAATCAATAAAACACTAAAAAAAAAAAATAACTCCAACATTAGAAGTCTGTGGACACTTCCATCTAACTGGTCCCAAAGAATTTATATCAGGGAACAATGGCAAGTACAATCAACCAGATGAGAAGATGAAGAGCCCCTATTGTAGGAAAAACCATAAACCCTTTGATTGCATGCCCCATAACTGTCGACCAGATACGTTTACAGTTCTGGTATGCATGATAGCCCAATATATGCATGATAGCCCAATAAATGAGGTTCAAAAAGTTACCAGTTGACTGATTACCATGTACCAGACATTATACTAGGACATTTGCATGCATGAGGAAAAATCACTGGGTTTTAGGGAATGACTGAGCACAAAGTACAAAGTTAAAAAAAGATCTACAACCTTGGTATCAAGCAGCAGCACCCTGGCCATGAGAAGCAATGACAGTGAAGCATGTCAGACTCCAAATCTTTCTGCTCAGCTTGTATAAGACAAACTCCTCTCATTTCCCCACTTTGAACTGAATAAGGTCACAAGAGTCATTGGGCAGTTTTAGGATGGCAAAGCCTCAAGAAGAAGATACTAGGTTTTGGCTAAAAGAACGAAAGGGTACTCAAATGAACTGTATCACAGATGCCCAGAGCTGACAGAGTCATGAGTTACACTTATGTTACTAGCATATGAAATAAGCGTATTTAGTCTTATACAACCTAAGGATACACTTTCCCCCCTCTTTACCATTCATTGTGTTTCAATCTATTCTATTATATCTCCTATCCCTGATGGTGGGTTGCAGTGGAGGCAAGCTCCTATTTTATAAATAGTGGAGCAAAGGTGTTTCCTGACGGCCAGGGCTGACATGCAGGAGGTCCAGAGCCATCTTGATAGGACCCTGTCCTTTCAGGACTGCCTGCAGGAGTGAGACCACAGCATCAGAAGAACCTATATGGGACGTACTGAAACGGGAATTCAGGGTCATGCCTTTTAGACTAACAAATCATTTCAAATAAATCTGTTTTCTTACCAGCTTAGCCTGCAGATCTTCTAAAATATGAGTCCTTTATATCTCAAGACAGCTTTGGCCAGTCTTTAGTAAGTTATTCCATTTAGAATGTTTGGGATCTTGTCACCTTTTACTTTCAGCATTGTGTATCCAAACAGACTCCTAGAAAACAAGATCCTAACCCATTAAACAAATCCTTTCTCACAGATGATATTATCCCAATTCCCGAATTAGAAAAGCCAGGCTCTGAGAGAGTGACTTCAAGCCACAGAGTTGCAGAGTGGGATATGTTCCAAGTCCAGCTGAACCCCTAAACTGATTCAACTGCCGTGAAGTGTGTTTTGTGGATTGCAGTGAATAGATGGAATATAACTTAGAATATACCCACTATTATAATTAATATGAATGTAGCAAAACAAAATAAATTGCAATCAATGCATGGATTAGAACCACTTTTAAACATACAGATGCCAAAAATAATATAAAACTATAGATGCCAAGACTCCAATGCCAGAACTTTAATTTAAAGTATGAGACAGGTGTTAACCCATATCTAGTTTCATTTTTAATGTGGAAGCTCCTGAGTTAAACTTTTAGCTTTTATTTAGTATGTTACTTGAAAATGCCTCAGAGTCTATTTGGGCTTTTAGTAAATAAATCTGTTAAGAAATCTGGAAACCTAGGAATGGAAACAGCCAAATGATATTTATTGAAGGCAAAATGAAGAAGAAAATATTGTTAGAGTATATGTCACTCAGGTACACAAAGAGTAAGGAGGAGTCCTTCTAAAGCACATTACAAAACCAGCACAGAGGCAAATAAAGCAATTATTAGGACTAACCTGACATCTGTCTGAATTTAATCAAAGTATAGCATAGGTACATGCCTAATTTACCTTGCTCATAACTTCACCTTTTCAAAAGAAAAAGAAACAACCAGCAACATTTCTTATTTAAATTGGTACTTAACTAACATCCTCTAATGCTGCCTCTCCTATTTTTTCACTAAAGCACTTATGAAGACATAAGAAGATATGAATCCACACCACCACTCCAAAATTAAGATTGACAGACAATTTAACGCAAACATCTTGGAAGAATCTCCACAAAGCCCAGGAGAGATTAATTTAGCTTGCCCTCGAATGAAAGCCTGAGTACATTTTTTTTCTCACTTGACTTCAGAGTATAAATCTGAGAAGTGGATCCAGTCATGACTCAAGTAGATAAAGAGAGGAAAAAAGACAATCCAGCATATTGTCTATTGAAAAATATAGTCTGGATAAATAGCATCACTTTCAAAACATGAAACCGATAAAATATTATTTCTTCATAAACTTATTTAGGGTCATAACTCCATTTTCTGAGTACTACTGCTCCATTCTAAAAAGTTTAAAACCCAGGAGTTATTTAGAAATATGTTTCTCCAGTTTCCAAACACATTTTAAAATCCAATTTTCCTTTTATTTCCTTTGGATGATTGTATGATCAGATTGTTATAAGATCATGGAAAATGCTCCATATGATGTCTATTTTTTGAAATTTGTTGACACTGCTTGTGAGTCAATGTGTGATCAATATGAACTTAAAAAGAATATACTTTATATCTTGTACGCATGATTTTTGTGATTTACCTTAGGTCAATACTATTGATCTATAGCTAGTCCAGAAATAACAAAGCAAAAAAATTCTAAAATCTCACATTATAAATAATGAAAAAGAAAGTTAGATTATGAACTAGACAAATTTGGTTTTCCAGATGCTGAAAGAGCCTTTGGATGATTGTAGGCTGCCTAAGAAGAATATATATATATATATATATATATAAATAAATAAACTAAGCAACTAGAATGACTGTAATGATCAGAACAACTGGTCACTATGACACACACTGTGGCTGGCCAACCAGTCTGATTAAGGGCGGGGCTGGCTAGCCAATTTCCCACAGTCCCTCCCTGCAGCTGGCCCCCCGATCACAATTTGTGCACCGAGCTTCTTGTCCTATCTAATAAAAGAGAAACATGCAAATTGACTGTACCTCTGCTACACCCACAAGCCATGCCCACCAGCCAATCAAGAGTTAGTATGCAAATTAACCCAACCAATATGGTGCTTAGGTTGCAGAGTGAAGACTGAAGACAGCATAGAAGGAAGCCAAGCACTGCAGAAGGGAGTGAAGCTGTGGAGAAGCAGGCGGGGTGGTGGAGATGAGGGAAGCAGGTGGGGTGGCAAAGAAGGCCTCAGGAAGCCCTATTCTTGCAGGAATCTTCCTGCAGTGGGCCTCTAGTAATATTTATAATCTTCTAAGTCCAAAAGACATTTACAGTCACTAAAATTCTGTCCTGCAATATAATTACATGGGATTCTATAGTAACGACCCTATATGTTGTCTTTTCTTCTGGGTGTTAAGAGATTAATTTGGAGAGGGAGAAAAGCAAGTTTTAAAAGATTTAAAGTTATGCTTTAGGGAAAGGCAAACTTCCTATCAGCCAGTCCAGACTTAGAGATTGACCACTTCTGAATGGACAACTGAATGATGATTTGTCCACAACAGAATAGTAATATTAGACAGCAAATAAGGTCTGCTTCCTAAAAGAAGTCAGAAATAGCTCAAGTTTTAATATATTGGTAGTGATTGCCACCTCTCACAAAAGAAACAGAGTTTCTGCACTGCTCATTGACACTTGGGAGCACAATTCGGGACCAATTTCATTTGGAAAGATACAGTCAGGTTTTACCTGAGTAGGAGATTATTACAGGTTGAATTGCGTCCCCCAAAAAAATCATATACTAAAATCCTCATCCCCAGTACCTCAAAATATGCCCCTATTTGTAATAGGATCATTACAGATATAATAAGCTAAGGTATGATGAGGTCATACGGGGTAGGGGGAACTCAATGTGACTGGGGTCCTTTGATAGAATTTTCTCTTTTCTCTTCAAACTATAAGTCGATAGTAAGATTAAATATAAAATTGAATCCTTCATAAAGTAATGACGCCAACACAAATGCCTTGGCTCCCCGAAGTTCTCAACTTTGGCAGAACACTGTAATCACTTGTGGAACATTAAATACATATAATAAGCCTGGATCCCACTCTCAGAGGTTCTGATTTAATCATTCTGATGTGCAACGTGGGCACTGGGGTAGGAAGAAGCTCCCCATGCTTGTAGGTGCAGCCGAGGCTGAGAACCACCACCAGGTTTCAATGGCTTCATAACCTTCTCTTCTATCTGAGGACACAAACTTTCATGATCATGGGACTAAAAATAAATGATGTTACAGAAAAATTTAACAAATGAGGATAGTCACTTAGCATACTATGTTTAGCTATGTTTCACCCCTCTTTTTCACACCAACTCTAAATAAAGAGCTGCTCTTTTTATTATGAATTCTTGCTTTGATGCAATACTAACTCCAGGACATATGAATAGTCAACACATCTCTGTCTTTTCATTATCTTGTCTAATCAACCCAACAACCTAGAAACCTGAAATCTCTCCCTTGTCTAGAAAAAATCAAGCATTTCCTCTTTTCTCAATAGAGCTGAGCAATTAGTTATAAAAACTGTTTTCTTCCTTTAACATGGACCAAAGGAGGGGGCGGGGAAAGATGGGGTAAGTTTCAAAATGCCTCTAGTCAGAGGGGCAAAAGTGAAAATGGCCTTGTATGGCCTTAAATGGCTAAGAGAATTCATGCAATATGTCATAGTTCTTTGATTTCCACTTTCCTCTATAGGAATATTAGGTACGATGGGTAATAAGTATGTCAAGGTCATGTTTACCTAATTCTAATGAAGCAAAGCATAAATCTCAAATTGTTAACCATCTGCAGGGAATGAGAATGAGTGGATCATTTTTTTTTTCAGAAGCCAAGTAATTAAAATGGAAAAATGTGTTTAGTGTTTAAAGAAACTGGAATGTTACTATATTAGATAAGGGAGCAGTCCATGACCACATAATGTCATTAAAGTGATCGGAAATTATGTGGTCCCTTAAATTGCTTTATTTCTCTCAGCAGAATATTAATTTCAGGTGAGTAATTTAAATTGCATTAACAGCAGACTCCTTAAGATGACACTTCATTTAGTCTTGAAAGTTGCTGCTGTTCAAGACATCCCCCAGCCTGCCATTTCACACTGGTGCTAACTTGTGCCAGATTGTATATTGTTTTTTTTCAAAATACCATTGGGGTGTCAAATGCTTTATTGCAAACCTGCTGCTTTATGGGAATATACAATGTAAATAAACCAGAGAGACACTTCTCTTAATTGCCTATTTTAGATGGAAAACGTTTCAATTAGTTGTATGAAATCAACTGACAGTTTTATGAACCAAATCATTTTGGAAATATCCTTCACATGCATGGGTATCATCATATTTTTAGAGACCATATGGTCTGAAGTAGATCCACAAGATCTTCAAGGACAGTCAAACTTAGTCTCAGCATGAATCTTGATTACTACAGAACCTGTGTTTCCTTCACTGATAAATGCCCAGGTGAAACAACTTTCAAAGCCGCTAATTTGGTGGAAAGAAGTATCAGACATATTTGTATAAGAAATTATCTATTGTGGTTATTTTTCTTATAAGAACAAGGTATGTGCACATTCCTCTACTCTCACAGGAACCAGCAATCCACTGACTCAAATAGTGACAGACCATTAGAGCTCAGCCAAAGCAGTGACACGGGCTATAGAGTGAAGGACATGTTTGCTTTGTTAGGACCTTCGAACATGAACTTTGAACACGAATAATTATTTGCATGAGAACAAGTTTCATGGATGAGTGTACTAAGCCATTCAAAAAACTTTAACCTAGTGGCAAATATGTTTTACAATTTAATTTCCCTTTAACTGCCAAACCCTCCTCAGATAAAGCGAAGGGTGTATTATAACTTGGATATAACAGTCATTGGTTCAACCCCCTGTCTTTATCAAATAATTCTCTCTCTACCTCTCCGATGCCTTCTTTTCTAGTATTACAGAAAGTTTATAAGCACCTTCAGAGAGCTATAACATTCCTTTTTAATACAATACAGGGCCTTTGCTTTCTCAGCCATAGTCCTGTTGCTTTCCTTTCCTCCTATAAGCTCCCCACTCTAATCTGTAACACCTCTCTCCTATAGCTTGTCTATGTACTTGTGGATTTTGCTTTTTGGCTACTGCATCCTTTGCTGTCACAGCTTTTTTTCTTCTCAGCTATTTCCATGCTATTCAATTCAGTTGCCATAATACTTCTGTCCCTGTCAAGGGCCTCCTGAATCAAGCTCACATATTTCAAGGCCATCTTCCCAGCAAGGAAATTTCAGGCCATAAATCCACCCCAGCCAACCACTCATTTGACTGAACACATCTAATTCTCATTCTTTCATCATTAAACAAATCCCTCTCCAAGATCCTAGGCGTAGACAGAGAAAAAGCCCAGCATTCCCAGAAGACCAACTGCAGGAGTAACATTTCCAAACTCTTAACTTTACACTGCTTCCTGTTTACTTCCTGGAGAGTTATCCCTGCTGCCACTGTGAAACCAACCAGCCACATGAGGAAGCAAAGTTGCCTACCACCCAAGGGTTATAAGAGATGTGTGAATTCTCAAACACACTCAAAGAGAGA
The DNA here is from genome assembly GCF_014108245.1 of Pipistrellus kuhlii. NCBI lineage: Eukaryota > Metazoa > Chordata > Mammalia > Chiroptera > Vespertilionidae > Pipistrellus > Pipistrellus kuhlii. The sequence continues at coordinate 62,344,758 of NW_023425551.1, forward strand.
ACTTTGAAAACCCGCAAGTACATGATGACAAAGAATAGTCAAAGTTAAACAGTAGCAAAAACCATATTGGATCTGGGATATTCCTGAAATTAAGGATAATAGAAAATTAGTCTCCGTTAAGACTATGCCTTAACCTAGAAAGAAGAAAACACATTCTCTTTCTAATGATCGGGACCAAATTACACTTCCCCAAAAATATGCTACACTCTGGTATGATGATTATTGAAACAGGAATTTTTGGGGTAAAATAGGACAGGTTTAGGAAATTTTGGAAATTAGGGGGACCATGGAGGAAGCATAGGGCTGTAGAGCCACTGAAGGTATATTTCCATAGAATAGGGAAGCTGAAAAGCTGCAACAGATACATTTCCATAGAATGAGGAAGCTGGGAACAGAAAAAGGTCTATATTTACAAAATAAAGAGAAGGAAGCCCTGCATCCAAAAGTGGGGGATGAAAGCCCAAAGGGAATAGGAAAACAATAAGGAAGGAGGGGGGGGAGGGTTGGACTTCACATGTCCCATGTGAGGTTGGACTTTTGAACCTAAGCGTTACTATGATAACTAGACTAAGGAAATAGTGACCAATCAGAGAGGATATCAAGGCCCCAGGATCTGCAGCCTTTATCAGCCACAGGAAAAAGGAACTCAGTGGGACCCTTTCCCTCTCCCCATGTGGGAGTCAGTACGTATTCTTCAATAAACTTCCGCCTTTGCTATACTACCCTCTGTCCGTGGATTCATTCTTCAACTGGTGGGCAAAGAATTGGTTCCAGTCCAAAAATTCCATTTCATTATTTCTAGCTTAAGGCAATTAAGAAACAGCAGACACAGAGAAACTCTTTGTCCTCCCCTTTTTGCCTAAAAACAGGAATACATTTCCTACACTGAGACTAACCACAATTATAACTGTCAACGTAAGAAACACTCAAACCTGTGAAGAATTTTTGTGAGTTTATTTGAGCCAAAATGCCAACAATTGTCAAGAAGCAAAGTCTCAAGGGATTGAGATAAGGTTTTGCACCTTATTTTATACATTAATGGTCCAGTGAATGAAATTTGTGCACATTAAAAGAGAATTAATTAGAGAAAATATTTTAACATTGCAATTTGCCCTTTTTTTTTTATAATACAAGTGTCAGAGATGAAAGAAATTTAGTAAAACATATATGAAAATCTCCCTCCTGTCTGGGTCTGGGGAGTGCCATGGGACCTAGAGTCAAGTCCTTGCCCACCATCCACACACGCTTTGAAAACACAGGAGACCCAGACCCAGCCAGCCCTACCTCCATCAAGCTCCTCCAAGCAAGGGACACAGCCTCAGGTCCCCTGGCCCGGTGCCAGGGTGGGGGGTGCTGCCTGAGGTTCCCTCACCCTGGCCAGGCACCATACAGCCTCAGGTCCCTGCTATTCAGTAGTGACATTATGGTGTCCCGGCTAATTTGCATATTTCTCTATTATATAAAGAGCTTACAATGTTTGTTGATTACATGAAATCCACTGATGATAGGTTACAGAGACAGGAGAAAACAAAGCAGGGTGGAGGGACCCTCTGAGATTGGATAAGAGGTAATATGATAGACACATTTCTTTTACATAAGTGGGTGCAGGATAGTTAGCAGTCAACAGTTAACTCAAAAACAGTTGGGAAATTTGTGGTCTCCACATAGCAGTACCTGTGCTTTGAGGGGTTCAGGAAAAGGAAAATCCATTTGGCATTGCAAAGATATGTTATCACAGATGCAAACAGACAATAGACAGGCTCAGACGGGGTAAAGATTAACCTCTGTCAGGGAAGATGCCAGCCTAGGACGTGACTTCCCACCATACACTGCTTTTAGTTAAAAAGTTTTCATTCCAGATGATCTTCTGTGGTTACCTTAAGTCTCTGAATTTTCTAGGCCCTCACTCAGGCCTTCCCTGAGTTAGTCAGGTTAGCATGTGGCTCCTTTTCATCCTCAAAATCATACTTTATCCTTCAGCAAAATGCTCCAGAAATCTGGTATGTTTCTTCTGTAGTAATGAATGATGCAAGGAAATGGGGGGGAGGGGGAGGAGGAGATAAATACTTTCAAATCTGTCTTAGCTATGGCATCTTAACTATATTTCCTTCCATTTATATGTGGCTCTTAGGATGCTTCATTTAAAAAAAAAAATATTGTAGAGACGAGGGCTAATCTAAATGAAAAAGCCCTTCGCCACAACCCCTGATAAATACCATCTGTGTGATCCTCCGCTGTGGTCTTGACACACTCTGTAGTGAAAAGCAGCGGGATTGCACTGACTGACGCTGCACTCACACTGGCTGAGCAGCTGACAGAAATAACACCACTTAGTCTCTGAGGAACCAGAGGCAATTTAAAGACTTATTTAATTTTAGTCCATCTTCAAATGACACTATAAAGTTGTAGGGGAGCAGATATTGTCATCACAGCGTGACAACCAGGGAAAACAAGACTCAGAAGAACAGAGTGAATGAAACCCTTTGCAGGCCAACAAATCAGAAACTCAGGTACCAGGCCAGAGCCAGAGAAGCTGCTGCTTTAAAATGGACCCAGGCCAGCAGACAGACTGTTAGGTAAGCCTTCTTATCAACAAGAGTCTCCCTCTTTAGCATACAATGCCTTTCAGCCTGAAATAATACTTGAAGTGGTTTGTGCTCGCCTCTCCCACTACTGCATTCTATAACCCAGCCTTTCAGAAAAGTGTTTCCCCACAGGACTGCTGCTTTTTCCCCAGGGCATCTTATAAACTCATTCAGTTTAGGCAAAAAAAATGCTTGCCCCTTAGGGATCCTATTTGATATATCAGAATTTAAAAATATATATTGTAATAAAATAGACATAAGATTTCCACTTCTCATTTTTAGTGTAGAGTTGACTGCCAGCAGGTATGTTCACATTGCTGTGCAACCATCACTACTATTCATCTCAGGAATTTTTTTCATCTTCCCCAAATGAAACTCTGAACCCATTAAACAATAACTCCCTATTTCCCTCTTCTCAATCGCTGGTAATCACTATTCTATTACTTTCTCTACTAGTGGCCTGGTGTACAAAATCTGTGCACATTATAAGGGAATTAATTAGAAGAAATATTTAACATTGCTATTTGCCCTTTCTCTATAATAGAAATGTCAGAGATGAAAGAAAATTAGTAAACTATATGTGAAAATTTCCCTCCTGTCAGAGCCTGGGGCATGCCACAGGACCCAGAGTCAAGACCCCACCCATCCATGCACCTTGAAATTGCACAAGACCCAGACCCAGCCGGACCCACCCCCATCAAGTCCCAACAGGTGAGAGACATGGCCTCAGATTCCCCAGCTCATCCTCAGGTCTCCTGGCCCCAGTGCCAGGGTATGACGACTATTTGCATATTAGCTCTTTATTATATAGGATGACTCTGACTATTCTAGCTACCTCATCTAAGTGAAATCATAATATTTGTCCTTTGGGGTTTGGCCTATTTCATTTAATGTCCTCAAGGCTAATCCATTTTGCAAAACATCATAATTTCATTCATTTTAAAGGTTAAATAATGTTTCATTATATACCTATAAACAGATGATCAACATTTTGGCACCCTTTGATTGACATTTGGGTTGTTTTCACATTTTGGCTATTATGAATCATGTCGCTAGAATCACTGGTGTACAAAGTCCCTGCTTTCAATTCTTTTTTTGTATCTCCTACAAGTGAATTGCTAGAGCATGTGATAATTCTCCATTTTACTTACTGAGGAACCACCATCCTGTTTCCCATAGTGGCTGCACCATTTTACATTCCCATCAGCCATGTACATAGTTCCAAGGGTTCCAGTTGCTCTCCAGCCTCACTAACACTTCCTGTCTTGTTTTAGCTGTCTTATTATTTTTTATTATTTAGCTATCTTTTTACTTATCTGTCTTAAGTATTATTAAAAATAATACTTCCTGTTTTATTTTTACAATAGGCATCCTAGTGGGAGTGAAGTTACATTTCATTGTAGTTTGGGTTTACATTTCTTTGATTAATTAATGCTGAGCATCTGACATATCAGATGTATGGCAATTTTATTCATTTAACTTTTATTGTTTTTATCTAATTTTTTTTAGAGCATTACTGAAGTTCTTCCACATTCTTTTCAACACCTGGGATGGTCAATTTTAAAATTTAGCCACTCTACTCTGAGTATGGTAATATCTTACTGTGGTTTAATTTGCATTTCCCTATGACTAATGATGCTGAGCATCTTATTATGTGTGCATTTTCCACCTGCATATCTTCTTTATGGGACTATCAATTCAAATCTTTTGTACATCCTTTAGTTGGGCTATTTTATGTCTTATCAATTAAATAGTAAGAGTAGTATGTGCCTTTTATAAATGTATCATTTATCCCATACAATGGATACATGTCATTGTCAGACATGTTTTGCAAACATTTTCTCCAAACTTGCCTTTTCCTTTTTTAATGCTATCTTTTGAAGAGCAAATGTTTTATCAAACATTCTACTTTGATAAAATCCAATTTATTCATTTTTTTTCTCCTGTACTTTGTGTACTATATTTTGTGTTAAATTTAAGAAATCTTTGCTAAACCTTAGACCACTAATATTTTCTTTTGTTTTTATGTGTAATTAATAACTTATTTCAAAAAAAATTTAAGTAAGTCAATACCAAAACAGGAGGCAGACTTTGACTATCCATTCCTACCCTGAAGTAGTGCCACAGACTCTGCATTAGTAGCCTTAAACTCCCTATCCCTACGATCCTATTAGTTTAAATGACTGTAACTCTGAAGAAGACAAATAATGTGTTACATAAACAAAGCCTAAGAACTAGGCTAACAAGAATCAGTGTCCTCTATAAAGACTCCTCAGTAATACCTGGTCCATCATCCTAACTTGTACCCAATTCTTCTCTTTTCCAAAGACTTTCCTCGCTCTGATTATCTAGCTGACTATTTAATGACTGTCTCCCTTTCTCGGGGCAGCAGGACTAGAAACTCTATAAACTCAAACTGTAAGAAAGTAGAATGAACTAACGTGTTGCAAGAAAACCTAAAATTCTATGTCCAGAAAATTATCCTTCAAAAGTAAAAGAGACATTAAGACTCTCAGACAAACAAAAAATGAGGGAATTCGTCACAAGCAAAACAGGCCTGCAAGAAATGCTAAAAGAAGTTATTCAGGCAGAAAGAAAATGACATGTCAGGATCAACATAAAGAAAGGAAGTGTCAGAGAAGAAATATTAATAAATAAAAATAAAATTTTTATTTTTTTCTTATTCTTAATTGATCTAAAAGATCTCTTTCTTCAAAGCAATAATAACAGGGTATTGAGTGATTACTGATTATAAATATGGATAAGTGAAATGAATGATAGCAATGCCACAACAGCAGAGGGAATTGAAAATACACTGTTAGAAAGTAATTACTCCAATATAAAGTGGTATAGTATCATTAAAGGGAGATTCAGATTAGTTTAAAAAATGTGTATTATATATTGTAAGACAACCACTAAAAATTTGTTTTAAGTTATTGATAAGCTAAGAGAGGAGATAAAATGAAATTATATAAAATACTCAATTAAAACCAGAGGAGATAGAAAATGTATTGGGGGAGACAAAGAAAAAAATGCAAGGAAATAAGTACCAATATGATAGATACGTATTAATTAAACTAAATAATAACCAGTTTAAATTCAAATGGTCTAACTGGGTAAATATTGATTCTCTTATTTATAATATTTTGATTGACTTTACTGAAAAATTTTATATGAAAGTTATATAAGAAATCACTATACTACCTTTACAACTTTTCTGTACATTTTAAAATATTCTAAAATAAATATTTTATTTATTTAAAAATAAAGCCCTGTCCAGTGTGTTCCATGGTTAGAGTGTCAGACCTTGCACTGAAAGGTCTTGGATTCAATTCTCAGTCAAGTACACATACCTGGGTTATGGGTTAGTTCCCCACCCTCAGTTGGGCACACGGAGGAGGCAGCCAGTCAATGTGTCTCTCTCAGATTGATGTTTCTCACTCTCTAGCCCAGAAAAGCAATGGAAAAAAAATATCCTCAGGTGAGGCTTAACAAAAAGAAAATATTCATAAAGAGGTTATTTTAAAAAGGAATCCAATTAAAACCAAGAATCCATAATCTTAGATACTTTTAAATACTCCCCCCAAAATGTATTGTATTAAAAATCAATGTATTTTAGTTTATCAGCTAATGTAGATTTCAAGTCATGTCTGGAATAACACTGTCCAATAAAACTTACTACAATGACAGAAATGTTCTATATCTGTGCTATTCAATATAAGAACCACTAAGCACATGTTTCCACTGAGTAATTTAAATGTGACTACACCGAGAAAGTGAAGTTTTGATTTTTTAAATAATAAATTTAAATTTAAACTTAAGAAGACAGATGTGGCTAGTGACCATGTATTAGCCCAAGTCTCCTGTAGAAGTCAAACACAACTCTTCATTTAAACAGGCAACTCACACTTTTATCCAACCTTAGCATTTTTTGTCTTTTATAGATTCTAAGATTTTCATGATTGGAATTCAATGACTTCACAAATTTCAGAAAACATTTTATCAATCTTTACCAGACTATCCATATAAATAAAATATTTACAAGTGTAATATCCTAAAAAGAGAAAAAATAATAACGTCAATCCCAATTTTAGAAACACACGTTTTTCTTAAAAATTATAGACTTTTATTTTGCTGGATTCTCTCTAAGTCCAACTTTTATCTCAATAAGAATTGTTTATGAGCTAAATTGTGTGGCTGCAGAATGAATTCCAAATATTATCACATCTTTAAAGCTTGTATCATAGTACTATTAGCTTTCAGTTTAACTGAATCTGAAATAGTGTAATCTAAATTTTCTCTGAAGGCAGGTACAAAGACTATACACAATAGCACTGAAAACTAGTACTTTTACTAGAATTTGAAAAAATTTCTAGGAAACTGGAAGAATTTTCATTGGTCATCAGGCCAGCAGAACTGGATTGGGAAACATAGTCTTTCTATTCTGTCAACTTAGTCATAAGAAATGGGGGCAATATATTTGCCTAAAACAGAGGCAAATGGCTATTAGTCCTCCAAACGTTACCTTCATTTTATGGAACAAGATCTTCATTTGCCTGACTAGAGAACTATCCCTCTACTGCAAAGGAGTACTTATTAAGACAGTCCCAATGAATACTTCTCTTTCTTTACATACTGGGGAGCCAAATTTTTCAACAACAACAAAATTGGTCTGCAAATGAAGCCACTGAAGGTGGCACTGACCCAAGGAGAAAGTGCTATCCCCAAGAGGTGGAAGCCAGGACAACACTTGTGACACGTGAGAATGGTCTTGGCCAATGCAACCTGAGGTGATTTTGGGGAAAAAATATCTGTGTGACAAACACATTCAATGTCATTGGGAACTAAACCAGGACAGGGAACATCTTCTACTCACTTGCTTCATAAGAGGGTTCACCTGGCATCAAATGGAATGTGAATTATAAATATAAAAAACTATACATTGACCACAGACTTGATTAAAAAAAAAAAAGATGATCTGAAACTCACAAAGAGACTAATTTAAAAAAAAAAAAGAAAAGAAAACGCACATGCACAATGAAAATACGATAAATGAGAAGCCAAATCAATGAAGAAACCAAGTTAAGAATTACAACTTTCCCAAAAGTTGTAACCAGAAAACACGTAACAGAAACAGTAGTCAGAGATAAAATTGAAGAAAGACTGTTTTGAGAAGGAAAACCCTATTTTGTAACAAACTGCCGTTTGGAATTTTCTGCTGTTTTTTTAGATTATTCTAAAAAATGTTGCTTTCCAGTCTGCTTTAGCCTGTTTGAAGAATGATGAAGATAAACTTAGCTGTATGACCTTGTAGGCAAGAGACTAGATATGCCCATAATCTCAATGTGGTGCATTTTTTAATTGGATAGACTGTATTGTTTTCAAGGCCAGCACCGAGATAACCACTAAGTGCACATAGGGCTGGCTCTTTAATAAAAAGGGGAAGTTCTGCTTGTAGCCTTGTTTAGAATTTGAATTCATTTTCTCTAGGCCCATCGCGCGATGAATAAAGTGGGTCTTTTCAAACTCTCCTCCTGTATTGTTTGATTGTTCGGGAACTCTGTAACAGTCTAAGCTGACAAAAGATCTTAAAATTTAGTATAGAAGTCCAACTATGTTCCAAGTAAATCTCATCCAACAGACCAAAAATCTATACATTTTTTTAAAGTGCTCAATTAACTGAGTCCACAAAACACTAGGCAGGAAAAAAAACAAGCTTCCCTAACAAGAAATATTAGGCTGGTCTATATCATTTACTTTTGGAATATGTAATGATAACACAGTGATATTTTTAGGGAGAAAAAGGCTATATATAGCATACAAAGATCTATGGCATTTTAAAATATATTTTTATTGATTTCAGAGAGGAAGGAAGAAGGAGAGAGAAAAATATTAATTATGAGAATCATTGGTAGGCTGCAGCCTACAACCTCGTCATGTGCCCTGACCAGGAATCAAACCACGACCTCCTGGTTCATAGGCCAATATTGAACCACTGAGCAACACCAGCTAAGCAAGTTATCTTTTTAAACTCATGAAGCAATACTCTCAAAAAAAATTGTTAAAGAAGGCTATATATAACCCAAGTCTATTAACTCACCAAGTTGTCATACACATGTGAAGATAGTAGAAAAACATTTTCAACTACAGAGGGGATTTGCATGCTCAGAAAGCCTACCACTATTTATTATACCATCCTATATAATAAAAGCCTAATATGCTAAGGATATGCTAAGGCTGCTCAACCGCTAGCTATGATGTACACTGACCACAGGAGGTAGATGCTATGACTGGTAAGTTAGCTAGCTGCTGGGGTCCGGTTGATAGGGACTGAGCAAGACAGGCTGGACATGTCCTGGAGCCCTCCTGCAGTCCCTCCCCAGTTGGCCAACCTCCTACGTCCCTCCCCAGCTCTGATCGTGCACCAGTTGGGTCCCTCAGCCTGACCTGAACCCTCTCACATTTGGCCAGACAATGGAACAACTGGTCGCTATGATGTATACTGACCACCAGGAGGCAGACACTCAATGCAGGAGCTGCCCCCTGGTGGTCAGTGCCCTCCCATAGGGGGAGTGCCGCTCAGCCAGAAGCCAGGCTCAAGGCTGGTGAGCACAGTGGTGGTAGCGGGAGCCTCTCCCGCCTCTGCGCCAGTGCTAAGGATATGTGACTTTGGCTTAGGCCCACTCCATAGAAGGCTCCCAAATTGCTAGAGGGTGCTGGCTGGGCTGAGGGAACTCCCCACCAGGCCCCGAGTTCATGAATTTTGTACACTGAGCCTCTAGTTATTTTTTTGTAGAAGATCAAGGACAGTTATGCAGGTAGGACTCTCTTCTTTCACTCTTCACATTCCCATCTCAAACTACAAAAACTGTCTACCTTCCTGGGGAGGATGGCGGGGTGAGTGGCTTCTATCCCTCTCCCCTTCTCCTCTCCAAGCTGATCTAAGTGGGAAGAGCTCCCATTAATCCTCATTTCTGTGGGGCACTCACTGTGCCTCAAAGCAGGGGGCCCCACCCACTCTCTCTGATCTTCCTCTCTGCCTCTGTTGTAATGGCCTACTCTGTGGAACATGCCCTCTTCTTCCCGCCCTCACATGGTAGACCAGTAGTACAGAACCTCCAGGCTTAGGAAAAAGAAGCCTACAGTACATCCCCGCTTTTCACTGAATAGATAAGTTCATTTCTGCCTGACACATCCTCTGTCAGCTATAAAATTGTGGCAGATAAGAGATTTAGCTTTGGGCACCCATTCTATTCCCTTTCTAGAGAATATTCCTGTACAGCAGGGACTGAAAAAGTAGATGATTCAATTTATAGGCTCTTTTGCTAGTTTCTAAGTACAATTTAGGTTGGACCAATCAAATACTCTCACAGGAGATTTGGAAAAGAAATAGTGTTGCCGAAGCCACCTTCTCCCGCTGCTGCTGCCATTTCTGCTGACGAGCAGTTGTGAAGGCCCATGGTTTTTCTGGGGCAGCGTTAGCGGTCAGTCTCTAGCTTCATGGCTATCAAAAGGCAAGCCGTGGACCATCCATTTTGCTGGCATATTTTGTAACAGGTGAGGCATGGTTATGTAGCCAGCAGCAATAGAAGCAGTTTCTTGATCATGGCCTTGGCGGGATCACTGTGGAGCTGAATGCTTCATAGTAATACAATAAGCAAATTGTTCAAGAGAGGGAGAAGCTCCCTAGATGGCCTGGTTCTGGACTGTGGCTTGGGAGTCACTGTTGTAATTTAACCTAAATAGATTATGTTTCTTCAACCTTGCTGACGATTTTATAAATTATTTAACACTTTATGATTTTTCCCACTTAAACTAACAGAAGTGGATTCATTTCTCTCCACTGAACTCTCTACAAATGAACTCTGACTTGGCAAAGTCACAATTAAGATTAAAGTCATTAAGTAGAAAAAATTAGTCATTTTAAAAAGCTAATTCACAAAGAAGGGATATGTAGTATCATTTGAGGAAATATATGAAACAAAAACTAAGAAGCACCAGGAGAAATGTCTAGGCACACAATCATTTGGGAAGTTCATAACTTCAAGTTCTAGCAGGCCATATTACTTTTAATATAGAAAAACCCAGACATCTGTGGAACCTAGGTTCTTGAACTTAATTCATCCAGAAGGTTGTTTGAAAATGGAATCATTTTTTCCCCCATTAGAAATAACGTAAATTGAATTAATCCATTCCAGACCTCCAAATGATGTACTGTTTTAACATTTCTTATATATAATACATATTTAATGTACTGTTTAATCTATAAATAAATACTTTAAGAAAAGGACATTAAATGTAAACAAAAACTTAATGGAAATAAAATGTACAATAAAAAGTGAAAACTTAGTAATAATAAGCAGCAACAAAAAGCAAAATAAAAAAAAACACACACACAAATATTCACAGCACAATATCCTGAGATGTTAACAATGTGAGATTTAGCCTAAACTGACTCATAATCGCACATCCTCTCCTTTGTCACCTCAGAGACATATGACTGATCATACAGGTATCAACATGAAAGGATTGTCAGGCCAGGAGGCAAATTGTTTAAGATGGGAGACTTTTGAGAACCGAGTCTTGAATGTAATATAGAAAGGGAAAGAACGGTTATTCCTTATAAAAAGGGAATAAACTAAGAATAACTCATCTGTTCCTACTTATAGTGTAAAATAAGACATCTTTTTTGGAAAAAAAAAAAAAGGTTGACAACTTCTGTTAGAAATCTTAAAATGTTTATAATACTAGATACACATACTCTATATTTACACAGATAAAAGAAGATAGTGTAATTCTAGGTATAAGATATTAATAACAGCTTCCATTTGAATGCTTACTCTCTCTTTTATAAGTGCTCTGATCCCATTCATGAGAGTTCCACCCTCATAATCTAATCACTTCTCACAGGCCTTACCTCCTAATACCATATTGGGGGGTTAGATTTCTACATGAATTTGAGGGGCACATTTAATCTATAACACTATACAAGGCTATGACAGCCCTTTAAACAGACCATAAGAACATCCAAATTACTAAATAGGGTCACATGCCTATTCTTAAACCAATGCCTATAAGCCAGGAGAATATAAACTACACTGACAAGCTCAGGCTGCATGCCAAACTCAGCCACATCCTGACAGCTTTACAAATAATAACAACAATAATAGCAAAAGAATGGAGGCTTAGCAACCCCATAAGAATGTGTATTATTATCAGATTTCCCATTTGAAAAAAAACAAACAAAACAAAAACGACAAGAAATGAACCTAGATAAAGAAATGAGCTTAGGAAAAAATCACCTTAGCTTTACTTTTTAAAATCTCAGTAATTGCTAAGTATTCTGCTTTTCTTCAGCCATGCAACACTCACTCACAATGAATAAGTTAACCTCAGGTGTCCTTGGAGCTTAGAAACGCAAAGAACACTGAGTAATCTGGCAGCATGGCTCAATGGTTGAAGGTCGACCTATGAACCAGGAGGTCATGGTTAGATTCCAAGTCAGGACATAGACCCAGGTTGTGGGCTTAATTCCCAGTGTGGAGTGTGCAGGAGGCATCCAATCAATGATTCTCTTTATCATTGATGTTTCTATCTTTCTCTGCTTCATCCTTTCTCTCTGAAATAGGTTATACATACGTGTGTGTGTGTGTGTGTGTGTGTGTGTGTGTGTAGGCATGCAATACCATTTTTGTGATGGTGTAAGGGCCAATATGTTCCCTCTTTGTTAGATAGGATGAATGCTGAGTAGATCAGTAGAATGTCCTTAAGATTGTCCTTTTTTAAAAATCTTGTATTAGCCCACACATTTCCAAACATACTTTCAGACAAATCAGCATTTGTGGCAGAAACTGTTGTCAATTTTTATTCAAAGTCTCATTTGCCAGTAGCCTTACATATTTTTAAATGTCCAGCCTAATATCTTCCAATCTGCACTATCACATATCCTTCCTGGCTGTCATAACTCATTAAGACTTATCAGCAGAGGAGTAACTCCAAAACACTCTTACAAGTCAGCATTTTCCCCCTGGAAAAAGCCACCACAATAGGCTTCTCTTTTTTTTTTTTTTTTACCCCTTGAGAATAGTTATTATTATTATTAGATGGTAGCATTAGTATAACTTCTTAAAGTAACACATCAGAAGGACTGCATTGAGTTTAAGCAGCCTCTCAAGTCTGTGACTACAGTGTGGCAAAACTTCCAAAAGTCAGGAGAAAAGCAAGTTGAAACAAACCCTTTACCAGCTGCTACATATGGGGTGGATCAATAACACTAACTGACAACTTTTCATATGAAATTCAAGCAGCCTGGATTTCCTTTTTCTATTCCCTGAGTATCTGTTCTCTCCACTTCAAAGGACTGTGGGCCGCAAAGCAAGGAGAGGTGGCTCATACACAACAGTGTTCCTCCTGTTTAAATTGTAACATCCGGCAGAGCTGGGCTGCCAGGCAATGATAAAAAGGCACAGGACTTTGATTGTTTATTCTTCAGTAGTGAAGGCGGAGGAGCACTGGGAACAAGGGCACGCATTTAGGAGACGGGCATAGCTGGGTTCCAACCACAGCTCTGCCACCTACCAGTCTTGTGTGTGACCTGCAAATGATTAAACTCTCTGAGCTCTTCCTTTCCTCATCTTTGAAGTTAACTCATAATAATAAAAGCATAATATGCTAATTAGACCAGACGACCTTCTGAACAACCTTCCGGACTAAGCTGTGGAGCCCTAGCTGCAGTGGTGGAGGCTGAGCTGCTTGCACGAATTTCATGCATTGGGCCTCTAGTATTATAATATTTCTCTTTCTTGACTGGTAAGAGAATTAAGTATCTGTTATGAACTGTTTAACCTAAAACTTGGACTTTTAAAATAACAGCTAAGCCATGGCTGGGTGGCTCCGTTGGTTGGGACATTATCCCATACACAAAAATGTTGTAGGTTGATCTCTGATCAGGGCACATACTCAGGTTTCAGATTTGATCCCCAATTGGAGTGGGTAAAGGAGGCAACCAATAGATGTCTCTCTCTCACATTGGTATCTCTCTCTCTCCCTTCCTCTCTCTAAAAGTCAATAAAAAAATAAAGAAATCCACTGGTGAGGATTAATAAAATAAAATAACAGCTAATATTTACTGAGCACTCAATTCATGTATTTATCCAATAAACAAGTATTTATGAGTATGTACAAGGCACCATTCTCAAAGATTTGGATATATCAATGAAAAAAGTAAGGTTCTTGCTTAGAGCTTAATACAAGTTGGATGGCTATTAAGACTATAATATAATTAATAAGCATAATACACATTATATATAACAACATATTATATATAACAACATATTATATATTATATAAATGCATATTATATATAACAATAATAATAAAAACAAAAAAGAAATTCCTCAAAGTTGATTGATATGATAAAGGCTCGCCTAAAGTCCTTAGGAGCAGTTGGCCTCTGCCAACACTTCAGGCATAATGGCACAATGAAGCCAGCCAAGCAAACCTCAGGAAACAGAGACTCTTTCGCACCAGGGCTTCTGGTATCATTTTTCAGCTGAGTTCCTTCTGACTGGAGATAAATGAAAGCAATATGAAGATTTTCTGCAATGCTGAAATGCTACTAATGTTCTGAAGATCTAAGTAAATGTAGTAGACAATTCATCTTTCTCAGTTCCTAGGAGAGTTTTAGAATAGTCACTGCTCTCCCACAATTTCAAATTATCGCAAAGGGCCATTTATTTAGCAATATTCTAAGGCTGAAGTGACACATGAAGCAAAGCTGTGACTTCCAGTTTCTATTCATTGGTATCTGCTCTCACTCACACACAAAATTAGATTTTCACATTTGGACACTACTCCTGTTCTTGGCCTGCATATATCTTGAGTATCAACTATCCAAATCAAGAACAGGATCAGTATTGCTTGAAGGGAAGCTGCCAGCCATTGTCTTAATCTCTATAGGTGGTTAGCTAGGAAAGGAGAAGAGAGGAAATTTCACTGAACAAAAAACAATGGAACCATGTTTGTCTTATAGCTAAAGGAAGAGGGTACAAAGAATTTTGGGCAGGCCATCTGGGAAATGTAAATCAAAACCACAATTAAATACCATTTTATGCCTACCAACATGGCTACATTAAAAAAAAAAAAAAAGAGCAAAAAACAAGTTTTGGTGAGAATGCAGAATAAATGGATTCCTCATGCATTGCTAGTGGAAATTAAAAATTGTGAGGCTGTTTTGGAAATAGTCTGGCAGTTCCTCAAAATTTGAATAAACATAAGAGTTACTCTAGGACCCAGCAATTTCACTTGTAGGTATATACGTAATAGAAATGAAGACAAATGTCCAAACAAAAATTGTACACTAATGTTCATAGCAGCAAGATTCAAAACCACCAGAGTAGAAACAACTCACATGTCCAACAAACTGATGAAATGAGTAAAAATGAAGAATGTCCATACAATGGAGTAATTAACAATAAAAAAGGATGTAGTGTGGGTAGCTGCTACAATGTGGTTGAACCTTAAAAACACTATGCTAAGTGTAAGAAGCCAGTCACAAAAGATCACATATTGTATGATTCCATTTATATGAAACTAGAGGCCCATTGTATGAAGATTCAAACAATAGGCTTTCCTTCCCCTGGCTGCTGGCACCCGGGACCCAGGCCTTCACTCCAGCAGCAGCAGAGAAGTCAAGCCTCTTCAGTCTTCAGTCTTCAGTCTTCAATCCGTGCTTGTGTATGCAAATTAACCCACATCTTCATTGGGTTAATTTGCATACTCACTCCTGATTGGGTGGTGGGTGTTGTAGAGGTATGATCGATTTGCAAATTTCTCTTTTATTATTGTAGATGATCAGAATAGGGAAATACATAGAGATAAACTAGATTAGTGGTTACCAAGGGCTTATAGGAAGAAGAAAGACTAGGGAATGAATGGGTGCAGGATTTCTTTTGGGGATAATGAAAACATTCTAAAATTGGATAGTGACATTGGCTGTGAATATACTAAAAGAAACCATTGAAATGTACACTTAAAATGGTTGAATTATATGGTATATTGGTTATATCTCAATAAAGCCTTTTTTTTTTTTTAATCATTGGGCACTGTAGGCAGAATGTTTTTACCCTAAGTATTTCTCCTTTTGTCACTATTGAGTATTTCTCTCCATGGTATAATTTCACACTTGGAGGAGGGCTGTGTCCCTGAAATATCTCTTGCCCTTGCCCTATACCTGTTTCACTAGGCTTATAAAATTAAACCTTATTAACTTCACAATTTTAGGGAAAGATTTTTCATTGAACTTTATGAATCATGTGCTTTTTGGTACAAATGAGTTCATCAGATCTTTTGCTGAGAGAGGGATTTGGTTGAGGGCAAACAGAATCAGGATAAAGTGCCACAGGATGAAGGAAGAAGGCACGTAGAAAAGAAGGTTAGGGACATGCACATTTTCATCTCAGTATTTTAATAGCATTGATCCTATGCCCACCTGTCATTGCTAATGCTCTGACCTGTCTCCTCTTTTTCTTCTTTTTCTCATCCACTGGTCCATAAAAACTCAGTATCCTGGGGACCTAATTCAAAGGCCATTTATACCAAAAAGCATAATTGCATAAAACTACTACTCTATTTCCATTTCCTCTGCATTTGGTCCATATCTTTATTTTAATTTTAAATTATACTTTTATATATATTCTGCTTTATATATACCAGTTCTCTTTGTCTAAAAATTTAGATTTACAATATGTCTATGTTATATTGGTGAATAGGTTTTCTTTAGAGAATCAATTCCACCTGGTAGTCAGGAGCTCTCTGAAATGTACTCCAAACCTTGTCCACCTCAGCAATGAGTATATGATCAATTAGCTATGTCTGCAATGAGCATGGGAGGGGGTGAAGAATATGCATGTCATCCCTGACAGTTGTGCCGGCTTATGGAGTCTTTTGTTATTTCATATTTCCCTCTACCTTTCAATCAGACATAATTTTTACCTACACACAGCAAAGAAACTTTCTTCATTGTTGCATACCAATGTGAACTTGCTTACTAGTGATGTCATTTGCTAATAATCTTAACATTCTATATTCCAAAACACTATGTGAGCCACAATATTTCATCTCTATACACTACTTATATGTCCTAGACCTTCTGACCTCCATGAATAAGGAACATAATTTTAAGTATATATTGTAGCTTTGACATATTGTGTAGCAAGTATTATTGATTGCCTTACCCAGCATCCATCTCCTGACCCTTCCTCGCTCCTTCTGGAAACAATTACAAAGTTATTGTAATAACCACTCTTTTCCAATAAAAGAGTGGTTAATATAATAACCGTGAGAGGGTAGTACCACTACCCAACAAAGTCTTGAAGCCTGTTTGGATGAAGACAATCATGACAATTCCATTCCCCTCTGGGGTCAATTTAAACTAAGAATGCAGTGCAGTTCTGATGGGAGGGCTGGAGGTAGTGGGGAAAGGAGGACCTGGGAAAGTTTTCTATCCTTTTCATGATGTTCATGGGGATGGGGACATGCCCACAGACAAGGTGACATGGACCAGAAGTGTTAAGAAGAAGTTGAAGCCATTGGAGTTTTAATTAGCTAAGTGACAAGATTGGATGTACACTTATAAAGGAGGCTAGATTAAAGAGAGGCAAAAGTGATCATTGAGGGAGATCCAAGATGGCTGCGCCCAGGTGAACACCTAGCCGCAGCTGCACACAACAATTTCAATAAAATACAACTAAAATATAAAATGGACATTGCCCAGATCTACAGGAAGGTTGACTGACTGGAAATTCTACAGCGAGAAGCAAGGAGAAAACCAGGAGGCGTGGAGGAGCTGGAAAAGCCCAAGGTACGGAGACGCGGTGTGCGGAGAGGACAGAGCCGGAGAGGAGGGGGAGGCGGAGTGCCTGGCGGGCGTTCCCTAGCGGGAAGGAGATAAAACTCCGACTGTGCTGGGCCCCGGACTGCTCTGAACCCCAGTTCTAGGCCAGACTCCGGGGACTCAGGCTCATCCAGAGGGAGCCGGGACTGTGAGGCTGAACCTTGGGGAGAGGCGAAAGGAGGTCCCTGCGGAGCGCACACTGTGCAGAGAAGGGCCAGTCAGCTGTGCCGCGGGATTGCCCTGACGGGAAGGAGACTGGGGCTCCAGACCGCTCTGAACGCCACCTCCAACTCCACTTCCAACGGAACTGAACCCCAATACCGGGCTCATTGTGGGAGAGCATAGACTGTTTGGCAGCAGGCGAAAATCGAGGACACCTTTCTCTCAGAGGCGCCGGCAGCAGCGAGCACTGAAGGACCCACATAGGGCGGGGCTGACAGAAGCCAAAGCTGCAGGCTCCGCCCTGAAACCTCATCCCATCTGTAACTGCGAAATGCAACAACAAAATAGATCACAAAGGAAAGAAATGGAGGACAAAAAGCGTCTGGATATAGAGTTCAAATCTACACTTATAAGGTTTTTCAAGAATTTCCTAGATAAGATGGATAAGACCTATGAGGATATGAAAAGAGATCAACTAGAATTAAAAAGGAGTCATCAAGAAATGATAAGGGATCAACAAGAAATAAAGAATACATTGTCTGAAATAAAAAATATTTTACAGAGTCCTAAAAACAGAAGGGAAGATCGCAAGAATCAAGTCAAAGATTTGGAACATAAAAAGCCAGAGGACACTCCTCCACAGAAGCTAGAAGGCAAGAGAATCCAGAAAATTGAAGATAATGTAAGAAACCTCTGGGACAACTTCAAGCGAACCAACATCAGAATTATGGGAGTCCCAGAGATGAGAGAGAAGATATCGAAAACATACTGAAAGAAATAGTGACAGAAAACTTCCCCCACCTGGTGAAAGAATTAGACTTACAAGTCCAGGAAGCGCACAGAACTCCAAACAAAAGGA
The DNA here is from genome assembly GCF_014108245.1 of Pipistrellus kuhlii. Lineage (NCBI taxonomy): Eukaryota > Metazoa > Chordata > Mammalia > Chiroptera > Vespertilionidae > Pipistrellus > Pipistrellus kuhlii. The sequence continues at coordinate 62,363,257 of NW_023425551.1, forward strand.
ATCCAAAGAGGACCACCCCAAGACACATCATAATTAAAATTCCAAGAGCAAAAGACAAAGAGAGAATATTAAAAGAAGCAAGAGCAAAGAAGGTAGTTACCTATAAAGGAGCACCTATATGATTGTCAGCTGACTTCTCAACAGAAACCATGCAGGCCAGACGGGAATGGCAAGAAATATTCAAGGTGATGAATAGTAAGAACCTACAGCCAAAGATAATCTATCCAGCAAAGCTATCACTCAGAATCGAGAGTCAGATAAAGAGCTTCACTAATAAAAAAAAGCTAAAGGAGTTCATCAACACCAAACCAGAATTATATGAACTGCTGAAGGGGGTTCTTTCAGAAGAGAAAGTAAACAAAGATAAAAATTATGAACAACAAATATGTAACTATCAACAAGTGAATCTAAAAACCAAGGAAATTAAAAAAAAAATCTGATGAACAATAGTAACTGTTGAATATAATAGAATCAGAGGTATGGAAGGGGAGTGAACTGACGATTCTTGGGGAAAAGGGGAGAGGGGGGCGTGGGAAGAGACTGAACATAAACTGTGCACCTATGGATGAGGACAATGGGGAGTGGGGAAAGGGCAGAGGGTGGGGTGGGAACCTGGTGGAGGAGAGCAATGGTGGGGGGGGGGGGGGGAAGGAACATTTGTAATAATATGAACAATAAAAACTTATTTTAAAAAAAAAGTGATCACTGAAAGTAGGCGAAAAATGATGGCGGCTTAGACAAACTAATTAATTTGTCTTTCTCATTCCTAAATGCCTCTGCCACTCAAATCCCCCTGGCCTCCTATCCTGGAAATAGCACAATCCGCAAACCTTCGTGGCGCTGGGATTCAACTGCCTTTCAATCCCAGCCAGTGGACGAGAATCCCAGAGAAGCCTTTCCCTGGGGCCTGAAGGTGAATGACAAGAGCATGTCCAGCGTTAGGGGTCTCCCTGAGCCCGCCCCTGAGCAGAAGTCCTTACACGTTTATTGTCCAGGAGGCTGTGGTGGGGCTTCTCTCATGCCCAAGGCTCATGCCAGGGGCTCTCAGGCCTGGGTCTGAGGGTGGCCTTTTTGAGCACCACCAGACAAGGCAATGCCTAAGGAATGGAACAGGCTAAGTTGCTGAGAAGGACAGGGCTTTTCAATACAAGCTGGTTAACTGTTGAGGAACAACAATCCAAATGACTGCCTTGGGCCCGCAGCCCTCCTCTTTGTGGGTAACTCTATGGCAGGCCAGGTGTTATCAATGTTACCCTAAGGAGCCTGCGGTGGTCCATCAAGCGGAGGCTGCGGCAGGAGACTCACCTGAGGCATTCACTCCTGGGCAGGTGCAGCCTTAGGGAGGGGCTGCAAACAGAGCGAGGGCTGAAGACCTTGTCGCCCTGTCGCAGCGGGTGCAGCCATCCTGGCCTGCTGTGGTGTAGTCCCTCTGGCAAGGCAGCAAGGCAGCCAAAAAGGCCGAGCAGGAGATCTGCATTCTCCATGGCTAAGCCTTCTGTGGGTGCAGGCCTCAGCGCTGCAGCTGCGCCCCGCCCATGCCCTCCTGCGCGCATGCGTGGCGTCTGAGCTGCAAATCAGGGAGAAAGAAGCACCACGTGGAGGAGGAAGAGGTGGGTCCCAAGAGCCAGGGTAGCATAGGAAGATGAAGTCTTTGGAAGTCAAATCGCCACCCCAAATGGTTGCTCATTCCAGTGGTTTCACCTTGAAGGCACAAGACTGGAAGCTTTAAAATTTGGGAAAGCCACTTAATTGGTTTTAACAGGTTGAGCAAGTGTTCTAAAGTAAGTAAAAAAAAATACACAAAACATAGCATTACAGTCTGGAAGCCTCATGGGGGACTCTTTCGTCATGCTTAATGCACAGATACCAGTGGTAAAAATCAGCAGCTCAAAGGAAACCATGCCCACTTCATGTCTTAAACAACTGAAATTAATCCTGTAGGATTCAATTGGCCCAAGGTGTGGTCAATATAATGAAGAAAACAAGTTCCAATCTTGACTGAAGCCTGAAATTGAAAGTACCACAAAAATGTCACTGTAGTACATCTGTCTCCTCTGTCCTCTGCTTCAAAAGTCAGTTGCAACAGCATGGATGGACCTGGAGAGCATTATGCTAAGTGAAATAAGCCCGTCAGAGATAAATTTCACATGATCTCACTCATTTGTGGGATATTTTGAACAACATAAACTGACGGACAAAAAGAGATCCAGGGACAGAGAAGAATCAACCAGACCTGCAAACCTCAGAGGGAAGGCAGGAGAGGGTGGGGTAAGAGGGAAGAGATCAACCAAAAGATTTGTATGCCTGCATATAAGCCTACCCAATGGACACAGACACCAAGGGGGTAAGGGCACAAGCCGAGGAGGGGGGTTGCAATGGGGGGATAAGGACACATATGTAATACCTTAATAAAGAAAAAAAGAAAAAAGAACTATGCTCTGTACATCAGTACACACAAGAGGAAAACTAGAGATCAACATAAAAGGTAATAGCTTGGTAATGATCATCACTGAAAAAAAAAAGTCGGTTGGACTTGATTCAGTCATTTCATTCAGTGATGATGATGATGATGATGATGACGACGACAATAACAGGACTAGCAGAAGAGAAAATATACTTTCTAAATTATGTGATTCAATATGTTCTTTCTAGAACCATATCCTGGAAAAATAGAAGCGGCACTAAATGAAACTACCTGCAGACTAAAGCGTGAACTCCGAACCATCCCAGCAGATTCAGAGTTAAACACAGTTATAAAGCAAGAATGAAATTACAGCTTGATAGTTCTATTACCAACACACCTTTAAAATGTCATCAAGTGATATCTCAAGAAATTTTAGTTGATCCTCTATCTTCAAGCCAGAAGCTCTTTTGAATGTGCCATTCTAAACTGTGGAAGTGTCTACCTAATGGGAACACTCTTCTGGCTATTAATAGAGCCTATAATTTGTTGTGGTTGAGATTTTATGAAGATACAGCTAGAAGAACCAGAAAATGATCCTGTAGCTATGACTTTAAATACCACTGGCCTCACTCTGAATGGTTTAATGTCTGAAAATCACTGGTAATGTTTCTACAGATGGGACCAGCGTTTTATCAAGGGTTGAGAATAAGGCTACAAAGAATTAAGCTTGAAATTACTGCAAAGGAATACATGAGTTAACAATTCTGGAAGAACAATCTATTATTTAATTTTTAAAATTGGCCTTGATCCTCTGGCAAATACGGTTTTTGAAATTATTATTACTAACAGCTATTTCAGAGAGGATGTTTCTAACTTCTCTGTGAAAATTCCCTTTGAAGAAACCAACAACAGATGTGTTGCCTGTGAAGGAAGCATCAAAGGAAGGGGTGTGCAAAAAGGAAACAATTTTTTCAATGTGTCCTTTGAATCTAAAATACAACTTTGAAACAAACCAGGATGCCAGTGTTTTGGTAAGGAAGAAACTGTAGTGAGCCACATCATTTCCACTGGCCCTATAAAAAATATCGGTAGTGTATTAAGGATCTCCATCTAAGAGAGGCTGTTATTAATAAGGACCTGTACTAACTCAACTTAAAAAAAAAAACAGCTTTTTAAAATTATTTTATCACAGATTTTTATTTGAAGTACGTTAATTTTTCACTACGCTTTTAGCAAGTTTTTAGCTTTCTATCAAATTGTATACATTTGCTTTCTGCTATCAAACTGTTTGGGTTTTGAATTCTTACATGGCCTCTTACTGTGTGACATTTGAGAAGGTACTCTGTCTCTACCTGTGTTTCCTCATTTTAAAAATGAGAATAATAATGTCTCTCCAAAAGGGCTGTTGTAATAAGTGAGATAAGCCCTAGGAAAAGTTCCTGGTACATGTGAAGTGTTGAATGCTAGCCTATTATGTTATTATTGTTACAGTGTTTTAAGCCTTTTAAAAAGATGTGGTTTTAAAATAATAATAAAATAAAATAAAAGATATGGGGGGTTTTTTTGTTGTTGTTTTTTTTTTTTTTTTTTTTGTTTTTTTTGTTTTTTTTTTTAGCTTAGGTACTAATTTCTTTGAGCAAGTACAAAATCGTGGTTTCATTCATTTCCTTTAATAAATACTCCAAGTGCCAAAAACATTATGTCACCATCATTATCATCATCATGTTTATTATTTTATGTGAAGGTATGCTCTAGCTAATCTAGAACAACTATCAAGATATAGTAAAATTATTAAGAAGAATCAAAACTCTGTCCCTCTTTTCTGCACAAAAGCAACAATAAGCCTCAAAGTGAAAACAAACAAAATTCCATCAAAGTGTTCAAGAAAAAGAGCCATTTGTTAGGACTAAATAATACCCCTCTGTCTACCAGTCTCCCCACCTTGAGTATAGACTCTAACAAACACGGGAGGAAAAAAAAAATAGGTTAACCAGGAGAAAGGCCATGCTTTGTCTGTTGTAATACAGTCTGATCACCCAAAGTGATTGATTTCTTTAAAGAATCCATATCCATGGCTCTTATAGACATCCTGCCATCCTGCAGCCATCCACAGGGAAGCTTGCATTTCTAAGGTCATTCATAGTGCTTGAATCCCTGCGGTTTTCTCAGGAAATCCAAAGTTCTGTGGACTCCTGTTTTTGTGAAATGGGGCTTTTCAGTTCTCCCTCACCCCCCACCCAAACCTCTGATGGGAAATGGGGTTTGAAGGTAATGGCTACAGAGCAACTGATCTGGTCTTCTTGTACTACTCAGGCCAACATTTGATCACATTCATTTTTATTTTTTGGCAGGAGGTATGACTCACTGACTGTCATCACTGAAGTCCTTGAACTCACCCATTTACCTCTAGTCATATAGTATCAGACACCCCTTGTAGACACCACCTCCTGCCAGCCCTCCCTAGACCTCCCCAGCTCACCTCAGAGCACACAGACATCTCCAGATCCCTTTAATAACCAGCCGATTTGAAACTGGTATATTGAACATTCCCTTTGTGAACAAAAACACAACTTTTTAAATAGCCCTTCCTTGAAACCATTTTTAAATTAAGAAAAGAATCTCCCCCCTGCACTAAAGACTTAAACTTATACTAGAAAGTAATCCTTCAGTCAGTCATTAAAACTCACAAAACATCCTAATTTGGTAAACTAAGGTAGTGCCTGTGGCAAAATTCAAATGGTGACCTTAATATCTCTCCTTCCCCTTGCTGAGTCCTGAGCTAGCCACTTGCAGTGGGAAAGAGGGGCAGGGTCCTCCTCTATCCATGCTTAATCCTACTCTTTTTCTCCCATCAGTTCAGTAGGCAATGGCTCCAAGAACTCTCCAAGGTTGGGTGTAGAGGGAGAAAGGGTTAAGGGAAAGGGCACAGACAATGGCAAGCCCCCTTGCTGTCTGGTGAGGGGGCCTCCTTGGGAGATGTCTCTTTCTCCCAGGGAATCTCACAGGATCCTTGGAGTGGCCTTCACTGAGTACCCCCATTTCTGTCCCTTTGACATGAGGACCACAGCCCTTCTCAGGCCCCTGACTCTCACAGTGGCTCCTCCAATTTAGACTTTAACTAATAGGAGATGCTTCATCCTCCCAACTCTGAGCAAGATTTTCTTCCCACATGGACCACTTTTCCATGGGAAACACTCCTGCATCCTTTGTCTCAATAAGCTCTAGCAATGTTAGTCGGTTCTCACACTGCCACCTCTCCCTGCTGTCAGACAGGCACAGTTCTCTGTGGTACCCACGTGTGGGGAGTGCCTTTTAAACTCTCTGAGTGGCCCCACTGAAACCTTCTCAACAATCTCCCTGTGTCTACTCTCTCCACCTTTTTATAGACTTAAAGTAAATGAGGGACCCCTAGATGAGAGGTCCATGAAATGTAAAATTTGGTATTTTTCCATTTCTTTTGTAAATTCAGTATATGGTAATCCAGCACCTCGCTTTGGAATTACACATATAGTAATTTTATATGTGTGAGTCCCAAAACTTGAATTTTATTTTATTTTTAATGTATTTTTATTGAATTCAGAGAGAAAGGGAGAGAGAGAGAGAAACATCAATGATGAGAGAGAATTACTGATCAGCTGCCTTCTGCACACACACACCCCCACCCCCAGGATCGAGCCCACAATCCAGGCACGTGCCCCTGATTGGAATCAAACTCGGCACCCTTCAGTCTGCAGGCTGACTATCTACTGACCCAAACCAGTGAGGGCCCAAAATTTGAATTTTAGACTCCTGTTAGGTATCTGTTCTTCGCTTTGACTTACACCATCCCAGCTCTGGCACTGGGCTGAAGAAAACTGTTTTCTCCCAAGTTCCTGCAGTTCTTTCTAAGTCTCAGGGCTGCTTCTGGCAACTACGTGGTAAAGTTACTCCAGATCGAAGTTTAATTGAAGGGAGGAAATTAGACACACTGATGACTGACTTTTCCATCTCCTCTCTCTTCCTGCCCACAGTCCATCAGGATGGGAAAGGGGGGACTCCTCTCTAGTTTTCTTCTCATATCCTCCCCTTTAGTCTGCCAGGCTGTCATCTGGGAACAAAGTCATATTGTTTCTGCCAGGAACACTGTAATAAGCAACACACCTGCTGAAGCAAATGTACTCTGTACATGTATTGATGATGTAAATGCCTGAAATTCTGCCCTTCAAAAATCATCAAGTTTAGGAAATCTGACCACCTCTACCAGTATACTTAGTCCAAATCTGGCTTATTACCAGAATCACATGGTGAGAGTTTTAAAATACTAATTCCTGCCCTTCCAACCCTCACCAACAGATCATTGAATCAAAATTTCTGAGAGTGCGACTGGAGGTCTTATGATTCTGATGGTTAGCTATGCATGACAACCAATATTTTTACCATTAAAACTGAAAAGTCTCTACAGAGGCTATAAACTATTCTACAAATAGAGAAATATTAGGTATAGACAATAATCCTCTGTAAGACTTTTTTTATTCCCCAAATTTTAATTTCCCCATATTTCTAGCAATTCCTAAAATATGAAGATTCATGAATATTCTTAAAGTTTTGCTACTGGAAAATAATCAATATAAGCTTATTAAGTCAGCCTTAATTTTTGGATAGTCAAGCACATGCTTCTATTGTACAGTAGTTCACTCAGTATATTTATTATAATAATTTGAATTGATTTGGGGGGGAAGATATTGCCTTTCCTTCCTCTGTAGAAAGGTCACAGAAAGCATTAATAGATTTTGATACAATTTTTTCTTTAAATGCTAAAGGAAAAAAGCTGAAGAGCAACTTGACAAAAAATAAAAAAGCTGTGATTCTCACACAATAAGGAATTCAAATTCAAAATCTGCTTAATGTCCAAAGGATATATAATACGTGAAAAGAATAAATTCCACTCTTTTAATACCTAAACCTCATAAGTCAGAAATAAGAGAAATGTTATTATCAGGAAGCTTTGAGAATAAGAAAGAGTCTTCATTGTATCTCTTTCCAAATGCACTTGCTGATTTTACACAGTAACATAAAAAGAGACTTTTAGGATATAAATGTAATAGACTTCTATCTCAAGAAGTTACACCTCCTGATGCTAGCCTCTTGTACAAACAAACTTAAATAGTTTGGATAGATCTCAAAAATTCTTAAATCATAATCTGAAGATAGTTTTAACTTTAACTGTTCCTGCAAATAACATGTGGGGGGGGGAGCCTTCTGGTATTTTTATAGCATACAGCTACTGCTTCTCCCATGGATTATACTTCAAAAATTAGAAAGCAAGTACAAAATATTTTGAGGGGGAAAAAATAGAAAAACAGACTGTTTCATATTTATCTCCAGATTAGGGGAAGTCATTCCTATCTTTCCCAGAGTTACATATGTTGTATCCTAAGCTTTGAGAAAGTGCTTATAAAGAAAATTTAATCCTATAGTCATGTAGAATAATGGTCTCCAATTTTATGTAAGAAACAACTCATCTTAGCATTTTAAAATCAAGGGGAAGAAATCAAAAGTTTTGTTTTAGATGCTTTCTCTCTCCAAAATAACATCCTCAATCTCTTCTATACCCAGTTTCCTTGAACCAGTCTTAAAAGATTAATTACATAGTAAATGTTGCAGCTCTTCAGCAGTCTCAGAGCAGTCAGTATCTCATTAGAATTATCTTGCAGCTCACAAACTCAGTTTCCCAGTATTTTATTTTATCTGGACACATTAGGTCCATGGAGACTGATAGCATTTTTCATAGATGTTACTTAAAAGATTCAACACCATATCTTAGCAAATGCACATTGAGTTAACCTGTTCCTTTTTTTCCTGTTTTCTTTCTTTTTTTTTAATTTTAAAATAATTTTAGGAAGGGAGAGGGAGAGAGAGATAGAAACATCAGTGATGAGAATCTTTCATTGGCTGCCTCCTGCATGTCTTGCACCCCACACACATGCACTTGACTGGAATCAAATCTGGGACCTTTCAGTCTGCAGGCCAATGCTTTATCCACTGCGCCAAACTACCTAGGGCTTAACCTGTACTTTAAACAGCTTAATTAGAATGTAATTGCTAGACTTTTGTTCCCTAAAAGTTGCCCTAATGAAATTTATACAGAGTAGCAAAATTAAATGAGGTGATTCTGAATAGTTTTCAGGAATCATAGCTAATGCATTAAAGAAATACTGTGATTTCTTGACCATGATACTGGTCTTTATCCTATACCTATTACCATAAAATAAAAGAAGACTCATCATAAATGGATAGTTTTTATTAAGCTATCAACTCTATTACATTATTAAAAATAGTGACCAGGGGGTACACAAGGCAATACAAAAAAATTGAAAAGAATATATTAAAATTTATATTTGTTTAATAAAAAATCTGTTTTCGAATACTTAATATTCAGACAAACTCTCACATTCCTAACCATCCATGTATCAGGTGGTCACCATCACAAATAGGAGATGAGGTATCTTGAGGGAAAAGAACTGATTCCCAATGTGGAGGGCCTAAAACAAAGTGCCTCACCTATCTGTTTGCTTGTGGTACAGTGTGCATAGCAGACCTGAAGTTGGACTAGCTATGTAGAATTATGGATTTTTCTAGTTTTAGCTAAATAACTCTTATAAACTATACAAGAAGCTTAAAAAGACTCCCACAAAGATCCCAGCTTTGAATACAATATTAATAATGTAAACATGGGTGGACAATAAATGTCAGAGCTGATCATTGTACTCCTTACATGAAAATTTCTTTTTTTTTCCTCTTTTTTTTTTAAATATATTTTATTGATTTTTTACAGAGAGGGAGAGAGATAGAGACTAGAAACGTCGATGAGAGAGAAACATTGACCAGCTGCCTCTTGCACACCCCCTACCAGGGATGTGCCTGCAACCAATGTACATGCCTTTGACCGGAATCGAACCTGGGACCTTTCAGTCTGTAGACCGACGCTCTACCACTGAGCCAAACCAGCTTCGGCTTACATGAAAATTTCCTTGTAAAGTAAAAACAATAATAATCTGGCCACCAAAAGGAATTTGATTTTATCAAAAATTATTTGAAATATAGATTTACATTTATTCTGTCTTAACTCTTTGTAGTGCCATAAACGATTAACTATTAAAAAAAACAATTAACTATTATCAATTGACAAGATGTTTTATATGATGCATTGATTTGTGTTCAATTTTGTCCTTATTATTGTGTATGCTTTTTAATGCACACAATATATTAATGTAATGGTAAATGTATTTAATACACAAGCAACTAAGTAGATATAAAGATATTTGTGGAGTGTATATTAAAAGTATTTTAGCAACAGATGCTTTACTAAAATAGTTTATAAATCAGTGGCCTACAAAATGACAGAAGGAAGAAATACAGTAGGAAATAACAAGTAATTCACAAATAAGGTATATGCATAACACGTACATACACTGTCGGAATGTGTGTGCTTTATGTTCTGGCAATACACACAAAGCCAAAAATAATAACCCCCACTCTAAAGATTTCACCTAGAACTTAAAATTTCCAAATATCACTTTTCCGTTCTTCAACACATTTCTTCATTGCCCAGTTCAGACTGAATAAGAAATTACTCCTGAGATCCAAGAAAAACAGCAACTTGAGAGGCAATGCAAATAGGTTCTCCAATATGTTTCCGGTTTAAAGGAAGCCATGGTTACTTAATCCAAGATTTAAATATGCCCCGAGGAGCTAAGGAAGAGGTATAAGCAGGAAAATATCTCTGCTCTAGTTTACTGGCCATGCTTGAAATTATGGCCCAGCCTGCAATGCCTGAGACTGAGGGAAGGAGCTCTCACTAATATGAGCACCTCCAAAGAAGACTGAGATAATGGTTGCCATCACCTGTGAGAAGAGAAAATGTTATGACTAAAATACCAAGCACTTGAATGCTAGAAATAGCAAAAACTCCTTGTGATTATAATGAAATCTAAAAACAAGACACCTGTGAGCCATGCACCACCTGATCAAATGTCTCCTCCTTTTATAGAAGTTAAAATATTCTCAGTGAGGTGAACTTTTCACTTGACTATGAGTTTCCCTAAGGGTAAATCTTTAGTAGAAATAATCTGAGAACTTCTCTCGCATATGAAAGCTATCTTTTCTTGTCTCCTATAATTTTAAAAGGTATTTTAAAAATGTTCCTGGGATCAGACTTTATGTGGAACATGTCACGAGAGAGTGAATATTTATGACCAAATTGCTCTTCTAAAATGTATCATAAAACCAGGTTTATAGTAAATGTTCCTCAGACCATTAGCTACCATAATTCTCTAGTCCTCTTCTTAGCTGTTTTATTAATAGTGTACAATCCTCATTACTACTAACTGTTACCTGTTAAATACAGACTCATCCACCATAAGCCAGATTCTCTTCCTGCTGTCTGTTTCACAAGATACCTATAAATAGCCTTAAAACCCATCTTTTCTGGGATGCTTGCGGGCCCTTCCCCCTAGAAATAAGGGAAAGAGGTTCAATGGCCTCTCCTGGACTTTTCATTACTACAACTTAGAAAGGCTAAAAACTCAGCCTGGAATTATAACACATTTGGTGGGGAAATTTTTTTTTTAATTTTTACTGATCTGATACCTTGCTGTCAGAAGTAAGAAAAAAAGGAAGTTGCCATTCAGAAAGAGCAAAGAAAAAGTGTAAGAGGAAAATCCAGAAACAAGAGAAGTCCTTTCCTCCTTCCACTCTTACGTTTGATGTCAGTGTCACCTTATAAAGTCCACTTAGCAAAACTGGCAGCAGTGGGCATGTTGTGCCTCCAGGCTCCGTCATGTGAGATCGGGAGTAAATGGAGGCACCTTCTGGAGGCCTCTGACAATCCCCGAGGAAATCTTCCCGCTTCCTCACTGAAGCCCAGCGGGGAAGGCTCATGGCAGTTCAGCTGAACCAGATTGCTTATGTGATGAGGACAGACAGCAGGAGAGTGAAACTGCTCTGCAAAGTGGATAGCAAATAATCAAAGAGAAGATAGATGGCAGGAACTTCAAAGACTCAAGGGACACCATCCGAAGCAAAGTGACATTGATATCAACATCTAGGAAGTGATAGAGGCAGATAAATTGCTCGGGCAAGAAAAAAGAAATGGGATGACCCAGTTTAAGCAAAAAGTAATTTGCTAATCACAAAGCGGAGAAATAACACAATGGACTCCTCTCTCCACTCACACACAGCAGGTATGGCCATTGTCCAGAGACGGCAGTAGACAGAAAAGGAGATCAACTCAGATGTGACTGGTGCCCAAATCACAGAGGGCTTCTTTGGAACAAGAGCTCACCCCCAAGAAAAATTGGCAGCCAGTGCCACCTGCAGAGGAAAGATATATCTTCTGCCGGCACCAGCTCTCCAAAGCTGACAGCCTGATATATTCTGCTGAATAAATCGAAAAACTTTCAAGTGGTCTAAAAAAGGTAGTCTGAAGTAGACTGCACTGCAGGGATCCAATCAAGTTAAGAATGTCAGGAGCCTGTGGCAACATCCACACCAGGAAAAAGGCTCCCAAACTCTGAGTTAAGTGCAAATGAGAAAATATCATGGTGGGTTTTGTTTCTTTGTGTGAGTATGATTTAGATTTTTTTTTTCTTGCAGGGTGTGTATGTTGTGAATTTTTAAGAGACACAAAACTGCGAACTTGGAGAAAAGCAGGCACAGAAAATACTTTTTTTTTTTTCCTGGAACACATAGCGGGTGTGTTACCTTCTCCTTGGATTTTTCCTTCAGCTCTTGGATGCAACCTGGAACTGACTTTCGCTTCTTCCAAGTTCTGTGCCAGCCCTGACTTCTACATGACTTTCTCCTGAATGAACCCAGCCTTTGTTGATCTCTCCCCTCTCTCAACTAGTAAGTTACTTATTAGTTGAACCAGTCAATGAGGAGCGAAGTTAAATACTCATGTCTCACTTACTACAGGGACAGGTTCTAGGAAATACATTGCCAGGTGATCTTGTCATGTGAACATCAGGGTGCACTTACACAGACCTGGATGGGAGAGCCTACTACACACTGAGGCTGTGCAGGATAGCCTGTTGCTCCTAGGCCTGTGGTTGGCAAACTGTGGCTTACAAGCCACATGCTGCTCTTTGGCCCCTTGAGTGTGGCTCTTCCACAAAATACCACGACCTGGGTGAGTCTATTTTGAAGAAGTGGCCTTAGAAGAAGTTTAAGTTTAAAAAATTTGGCTCTCAAAAGAAATTTCAATCATTGTACTGTTGATATTTGGCTCTGTTGACTAATGAGTTTGCTGACCACTGTCCTAGGCTACAAGAATGTACATCATGTTACTACAGTATGAAAACTACAGGCAATTGTATCACAAAGATGTATATTTGTATTACTGATATTTATCCTACCTAAACATATCTGAACACAGAAAAGGTACAGTCATAATATAAATACACAATAAAAACTGGTATACCTATATAAGGCACTTACCATGAATGGGGCTTGCAGGACTGAAAGTTTATCTGGGTGAGTCAGTGAACTTGGGGACCTGAGACCTGACTGTCCACTGCTACCGACTTTATTGACACTCTACACTTAGGCTACACCAAATGTTTAAAAATAGTTTTCCTCCTTCAATAATGAATTAACTTTAGATTATTATAACATTTTTTACTTTATAAACTTTAATATCTTTAACTTTCAATTCTTTGGTCTCAACACTTAGCTTAAAACACAAACACATATTATAGCTAAAAAATATGTCCTTTCTTTATATCCTCATTCTGTAAGGCTTTTTTTCTTTCTTTTTTTTTTTTGTTCTTTTAAAAATTCTTAGTTAAAAAATTAAAGTTCAAACATACACATTAGCCTAGGCCTACACAGAATGAGAACCATCAATATCACTGTTTTCCACCTCTACATCTTGTCCCACTAGAAGGTCTTCAGGGCAAAAAAGCACGTGGAGCTGTCATCTCCTATGATAGCCATGCCTTCGTCTGGAATGCCTCCTGAAGAACTTGCCTAAGGCTCTTCTTGAGGGGGTGTTACTGTTTGCAGAAATATGCCCATGCTGGTTTTCTTAGTTTGTTTCCTTTTTTTAAAATCATATGTTGGCTTGTAATCTGATAATGTACCATGAAGATTTCTCCTTATTCATTAAAACCTTTTGGTGTTGTGATCCAGTTTTTCAAACTCTTTAAGGAGCTTGTTGAGGTCTGCAAAAGCTTTTGTTAAACCATTTACTGTGAATTTTCTTGGGGGTTCTTGTTTCTTTCTCTTTTTTTTCTCCTGTGATTTCCTTTTATTTCTTGCCTCTTTTCTTCAGTTATGCATTCCTGTTCCAGTTCCAACAACTACTCATTGGTCAGTTCCTCAGGAACCACCTCTAAGGAAACCAATCCACACCCAGGTTTAAGAAATTTGCCATTTCAACCACAGCCTTGTAGATTTTGCAATGTCCTTATTCTTGGCAAATCCTTTGAACTAATGGACGAACCTCTTGAGTGTCTTCTTCCAGATGCCATTCATAACCTCCTTGCTAACATTACCCCAAACCCAAGCAAGATTCTTAATGTAGTCATAGAAGCTGTAATCCCTTCCAGAATTTCATCAGTGTCTTCCTCGGTTGCAACAATATGCTGGGCAAAGGTCCTCCTTAGGTAGTAGACCTTAAAAAATGCTTTAACTCCTGGATCCATTGGTTGGATAAAGAGATGGTGTTTGGAAGTACCACTTTGATATTGGGATGATGATACCAATAAAAGGAGGATGTCCAGGAGCATTATCAAGAAGCGAAATGTCATCCTTTAAGTATTACTTCTCCATTTTGCTGGCATAGCCATTCAGGAAGGTCTTTTGGAAGACAAGCTGGGTCACCAATGGCTTCTTACTGCTTCTGGCAATGTGTGTTTATCAATATGCTTGAAGGCCTTAGGGTTCTCATAGTGCCAAACCACAAGGGTTTCAACTTGAAGCTTGCAACACTGTTTCCAAGCAACACTATTAACTGTCCTTAAAAGCCTTGAAACCTGGCATTGGCTTGGCCTCCTTATAGATGAAACTCCTTTCAGGCATTTCTTTCTACAATAGAGAGATTTCAACCATACTGAGTATTTGCTGGCAAGTAATTTTCTTCCAAGATCAACTTATGTAGAGTTTCCAAAAATTCTTCAGCTGCCTTCACATCAATACTCAACACTCCCTTTCACATTATGGAATAAATAATTGTTTAAACCACCCAGAGTTTGCTATTATTGTCAACAAAGCTAACACTAACTGCTTACTATGGACTAAAGATTACATGTATTTTTTTTTCTTTTAGTTATCACATAACCATGTGTAGACTGTTATTACCCCATTTTACAGATGAGCAAACCTCATGGATATGTAAATAACTTGCCAAGATCACATCATCAAGAAGAGATAGAGTCATGACTCAAACCCAGGTCTTTGAATTGCACAATTACCTTTGCGTTTCATTACAAAACAGTTCAATTTACTGCGAGATCTGGGTTTAAACTACCCAGAGCTCTCGCGAGATGAGTGTTAATCCTTTAATGGTTCACCAACACCTACAAGGTAAAGTTCACATACCGTATTTTTCGGACCATAAGACGCACTTTTTTCCCCCAGAAGTTGGGGGGAAAAGTCCCTGCGTCTTATGGTCCAAATATAGCCTACACATATACTTTTAAAAAAAAAAAGTTTTTTTACTTGCCCGGCTCTGTGTGGTCTCTGTGTGCTTGCCCGGCTCTAAAATGGTTCTAAATGCTGCTGTTTACTTTATAGGGTTGATTACATGTGTTTGACTGTGATGTTGGGTTTTAATGCTCATAAAATATTTTAGGACACTATTTGTTTCAGAATCTTTTTTTCTTCATTTCCCTTCTCTAAAAACTGGTGCGTCTTATGGTCCGGTGTGTCTTATGGTCCGAAAAATACAGTAATTCCTATGGCATGTGAGTTCTTTCATCATCTGGCCCATTCTACCTTTCTAACCTTGCCCTGACTGCCACCCTTGAAGCATTCCGTAGTCCTGACATTCTAAATCATGGAGGTTCTTCATAATATAGCATCTTCTTCCATACTTTCTTGCCTTCTCACAGGCTGTCCTCTCTGTTCAGAAAGCACTATCTCTCCTCTGACAGCCCCTCGCCCAGCCTTTTCCTTAGCACCTTCAAGACCCAGATGAAACATTAACCCCTCAAGAATCCTCTCTTTGGAGTTAAATGCTTCTTCCTGTGCATGCGCCCGTGCCACATGCAGCTCACAACAGATATGTTACAAATATAGCAACTAACACCCTGCTTTAATTATCTGTTTATGTCTCACTTTGATATAAATCTTCATAATTTGTGAAACCCTGGTACTCTGTCTTATTATTTGCATTTTTAGTGCTCATCACATAATGGATATTTTATAAATGTAGGAAATGTGATTTGCTGGCTGGATAAATGGATAGATGGATGGTTTCTAGATATTTGCCTATATTAACACAACTTAAATTGTTCAAATTAATTTTCCAATAGAAGAGACCTTATGAAAAAACATATTTTCTTGATCTTAACTCATCTAGTGTTTTAATCTATTCTTTTAAAAACACATGCACACGCACATACCTGCACACCTAAGAAATTACCTTAAAGGGAAAGTCTTGTTACAGAAAATATGCTAAACATTTACCAGTTATTAATACTAATAAATATTTAAAGAACACTTAGCTAATAATAACTACACTTATTTTTTTTACTATGAGCCTTTTATACACAACACTTTTTGACATATTATTATTCCCATTTTATAGATGAATGAACTGCCTCTAAGAGCACATAAGGACATATGGCTAAGACAAGGTCACATGAGGATCTGAAACCATGAATCCCTTACTGACAGTCAATGCTTTTATCACTGCTAGATTCAACTCATCAAAATAGGCAATACAGTTATAGAGGATGTGACTTTCTCTTTAATAACTGTGTAAATAGTTTTAATATTTCCTTAAACATGTTAAAGACAGGGTTTAATCAACAGCTCCACCATGAGTACAACAAGAAAGCAATATCAGAATTGGTCAATATGAAAATTCATTTCACACCACACTGCCAAATTTATAAGTTGTTTTAAAAAAGACGTTTGCAAACAATAATCTTAAATTATTTCTGTTTCAGGCCATGTTCTCTAAATTTTTACAAACAATCCAAAAATGCTCCTAGCAGGTTAGAGAACAGAATTTTCAGTAAATATTGCCGTGACTATTTCTAGTTTAAGAAATGCTTTCTTTTTCTTTTTTCCGCTAATGAGAGTGAAGAACACAAATAAACTGGAGTTTGGCTACACTGTGGAGGAACTTTTATATAGATTTTGGTTTATTCAGCTTTGCCTCAAAGAATTGTTTAAATATTGACAAATACTAGAAGCTCAAAATCAGAAGAAACACATAGACGTTACCCAAAGAGCCCTTTTGTTTGCACTAGTGTACTCCCTTTACAGGGGAATACAGAAGTTATGATATGTGTCTTACAAGGCTAGGTCATAAAAGGTATTTTGTTTCCTCTATCTCTTTCCCCTCACTCTGGGGGCAGCTAACTTCCATGGCATGAGGCTAGCCTAGCTGTCTCTCAAGCAGCCCCATTGAAAGGTCCACAGGGTGAGGAACTGAAACCTTTGAAAAGATTTAGAGAGACTAAATTTGCCATTATACTTATGGATATTTGATTTTTGCAAATTTGTTTTATAGAACTTAGCTATAAAATGTCAAATAAAATAAAATATAATATATATTCTATATTTTTAGATTTTACTTCTATATCTGACTCTAAGTGCTTTCAGTGTTTAAAGATTGATTCCAATAAAATATGAAGCCCAAAAGATTCAAAAATGTTCCTTATGTCTGTCCATAATACATTAGACCCAGGTGAATCTTTGTGAAAATTTGAAAAGGATGGGATTTTACTAACTCTTGGGTTTTACCCAACACAGAAGTCTTGTCTTGAAGCATTGGAAAAGAGGCCACACCTGACTGAAAAGATCTCACTGAAATTGTGTTCTGTTTTGTGACTTGGAACAGAAAAATGATAATGAAGCAGTGTCCTTGTCAAATAATGTCACGGACTCTATGAAGCAGGTCATCAATTATAGCCAGCTATGCCATTTACCTAACACCCAAAGGAAACGACCCAGAACTCTTTGTGTAGCCAAAATCTTAGTTTCTTACATTAACATACACTGACTTTTTTGGTGAGGTTCTTTAGGATGTTGTGAAGGCTATATTTTAAAAAGCAAAATATTTAGAAAATATCTGACTTGAAAAATACCATGATAATCTTTCAGAGATGCTGAGCCACAAATGTGTGTCCTTCTTTGTTAAAAGAAAGTAACTTCACACATCTCCAGAATTCACTGCTTCCAATTGCAACATAACCTGGTATCAAAGACTCTGCCAATACCCCTGAAAAGATTCATAGTTATCTCTCTGAACATCATTAATATGAATAAAGTCAAGGCCTCTATTACAGAAACGTTCAGTGACATTTAAGAAGATATAGTGTAAAGAGGCCACCAGAACTGGATTTTAATCCCAGATTGGTCACTTACTAGTAATGTGATCTTGAACAATTTCTCTAACTCCTCTGAGTCTACAGTTTTCCCATCATTAAAATGGTAATAATAATATCCATCAAAAAATTAATGCAAGGGATCAAATATGATAATATGTAACTATAGCTAGCAATGAGCTTGGCACTCAGTAAATATTTGGTTGCTTTGAAGTTTTAAAGATCTTAAAACTTCTCTTATTCCTTCTCCCAAGATTCCAACTCTAAATTCTCCCAGTGGGTTGAGAATTTCTTTTCCCTTAGGCCTCATCACCATTACCTGCAGTGCTTCCAGGACTGGCAAAACAAAGGTTCTCCTAATGCTCCAGCCAAGAGGGCCCCTTTCCTCAAGGCCAGCCTATAGCTGCCCCTATCAAGGGACCCTAAAGGTGTAACCTCTCTTTCCTCTTAGAACTGAACACTATTTCCACCCACACCTATTTATCTATGTTCTTTGCTGCTCTTTCAAGGTATACATGAAGATACATGTATCTTAACAAGGCAGGGTTTTTCTCTGAGCTTTGTGTAGCTGCTTCCCCTGGATGAGCAGGGCTGCTCCAGCTCTACATCTGTCATTTTAATGCTTATTCAGTTAGCATCTGGCATCCATTAATCTCACCATCCTCTATGTATATGGGTTAAAATGGAATATGACAAATGCAATCTTCACATGAACCCTTAATTTACTTCAGATTTTACAACTCACCATTTGACTATTGTATAATTCTACTGTTTTTAACTAACGTTCATTGAGTGTGTTACACTTCAGCAAACACTTTTGAATATTTATTTGATCTCCACAAATAATCCTATGTGGTAGGTAAGCCAGATATTATTGGTCTCACTTTTTTTAAAGATAGGAGTCAGACAATATAAGTCAACTGTCTAACACTACTTGATTAATCCATTGTCAAATAAACTAGATCCTAGGTCTTGTGTTCTACAATCCATGCCTTTCCCAGTATACTATGTTATCTCCTAGTGTCTCTGAGTGCTATCTTTTATATGACTGGTTATAGAAATAGTCAATGCAAAAGAAAGCCTCTGAAATTAGCATCAGGGTATATGCATCGAACCAAGTGATTAAAGAAAGCAAAACTACATCAAGAAATGCTTTCTTTAATTTGTATTTAAAATGTTATATCCCTTATAAAAGCAAAATGTAAAGCCAAGTTACTTTTCAGATTATAAAAATTACATAAGGTAATTACAGAAAATACTGAAAATGTAAATAAGAAAATTAAAATTCACCTGTGTGCTATTTGGAGTATATTGGATATTTATTGACCATTTTGAGGATGGCAGTGATGTGAGGTGACTTGTTTGTAACCTATCCCTGTAGCTGCTTTGTAAAGGGCCGAGAGACATGAGAGACAAGTTAGGGGGCTACGGCAGGTCCAGCAGAGAGGTGGGAGAGGCTTGGATCAGGTGAGACCATTGTAGGTGCTGACATGTGATTGTCTGGAACTGGGGTAAAATTTGAAGGTACAGTTGATGGAGTGGCTGTAGGATGTGAGCAATTGAGAGAAGTCAAGAACATCTCAGGATTTTGATTCAATAGGAAAGAGAATGGGAGGAGTAGGTTTGGCAAGCAGAAGTCAAGAATTCTGTTTTGGATGTAAAAGTATCTGTTGGGTATTTATATAGATTATCCAATAGGCAGTTAGTTGGATATATGAGCCTAGAGAGTAGGAGAGAGTTGAGGCACAAGATAGAAATCTGGATGCATTATTATTATACAACACTATCTCAGTGCACTGATGCAGCTTGAAATTTATCTCGAACAGTACCTATAAAATTCAAACAGCTGAACAATCAGTACAGGTATTTTAGTCACCTAAGGAGATCAATTAGATTCGACTTGTTTAAATTAGTAAACTACACAGCTAAAAGTTTTAAATTGATAATGCTACATTTGAACAAGCTGGGTAGAGCTTATATGAAGACATTTACCTCCCCAATAACAATCTGTTTATTGATTATTATAAGAAATTTTCCCAAACATCATTCACTCCCACTTGCTTTGTTAGTTTTCTTTTTGTTTTGCTTTGTTAGCGGATTGAGTATATCCTCATTTCTTTGTATTTATGAGGCAGACATAGCTGTTCAGATACATAAAACAATTTTGTTGCATTTTTAAATTATTCATTTACATAGCAGCAATTGCATAATCTTTAGCTGTCTGGTTTAATATTAATTCAAAAATAATTTCTGAATAACAAAGTACTTTTATCCTCTCAAGCTTGCAGCAATGATGGCTGAATCAAACAGCTGGGCTGGGGGTGGTAAAGGAGACATCTTATATCTGTTAAACTGATTCCTGGATCGCCAAGCAACCTTGTGATGATAATTTATTTAGCATCCTATCCTATGCCAATAAGAATATGCTGCTCTGCATGAGACATAACTCACATTAAAATTATTACATTTATTTTCTGAAATATAATTCATATATACAAACATAATTAAACTTTGCACATGAGAAGCCAAAAAGCAAAAGAGATGTAATAAAATTTGGAAAAAATAACAAAAGGGAAAGATAGAAGATAGACTCAAAATGGGCAGTTTCAACATCACCAATTAGAAATATCAACAAGGATTTGACAGCTGATGGTGTTAGAGAAGGAAGAAGAGCAGTAGTGGTACACGTCGGAAGAAAAGGAGAAAATTAAATAACTTTAAACCCTAAAAAGATGCCTGCCCCTATGGGCACCTGCACTAAACTCAGGTGAATGTTGCTGAAGAAATGACACAGTGCTTCTTGGGTTAATAGCTATCTCCCCAAACCTTATTGGTCATTGGTAGTATCGGAGAGTCATGGAAAGAGCAAATCAAATGGTGTAGTAGAGTAGCTTTAGAGGTTCAGGAGAAACTATGATACCTAGCATAGTCCAGTGGCAAGCTAGGCAATTGATGATACAATAACAGGTCCACAACAATTTTTTCTAATGTGTACTTCATGATAGGCACCATGCTCAGCGCTTTACATATACTTCTTTATTTACTCCTCAGATAACCTTGGAGATAAGTTCCATCACCTTTTAAAAAATCCATTTTTATTGATTTCAGAGATGAAGGGAGAAGGAGAGAGAGATAGAAACATCAATGATGAGATCGAATCATTCAATGGCTGCCTGCTGCATGCCCCACACTGGGGATCAAGCCTGCAACCTGGGTATGTTCCCTGACCAGGAATCAAACCATGACCTCCTGGTTCATAGGTCAACACTGAGCCACGCTGGTCAGGTATCCCATTACCCTTTTACTGCTACACAGCAGAATCCCTGAGAGATTGTGTAATTGGTGTACACACAAGCAGTTGTATATAACACAACAGAGCTGCTTTCAGCAAGCATCAGTGATGGAAAAGCATCTCGAACAAGCTTATAAGGAAAAGAAAGTAAGCTTGACTCACATAAGCACACCATGTTCACAAGGGTTGGTGCAGCTGTTTCAGGGGCACAGGTACCAGACCTGGAACGCGGCACCACTCTGCCATTTCCCCCTGCTTTCCGCACTGTGTTGGCTCAGTTCCCTCTTTCTTCAAAGTGGCTTCCTCCTCATGGTGAGAAACAGGGCTGTCAGCAGCTTCTAGCTCACGTCTCCCAACTTCGACACCCAAGAGAGTTGTCCTCTTCCTAAAGCTGGAATGGTTAGCTGGCCGGCGTGGGCTGCCAGACTACCTCACTCTTCAATTGTCTCTAGCTTCTGCATCCGTCTCGGCTGGAAGGGCAAGGCTGCAGCACAGACAGGTACCTGGGGAGTCCCAGTGCTGGAGACCCACACGGTGGGCCCTGCACTGTCTTAAGAAATGAAATCACTTTTCTGGCAAAGTAAGAAGAAAGAAGAAGGAGGAGGAGGAGGAGGAGGAGGAGGAGGAGGAGAAGGTGGTCATCAAAGGAAAAGAAATGGGACTTCACTATATAACTTTGGAAGTTTGGTTCCAGAATATTCTCGATAGATTAATTACTGGTTTGTCTGCATTATGTGATACCGAAACATGGGAAAATAAAGTACAGTTGACCCTTGAACAACGCGGGGATGAAGAGCACCAACCTCCTCACAGTCGAAAATAAATAAAATTTAACTCCTCCAAAACTTAATTACTAATGGTCTACTGTTGACCAGAAGCCTTACCAATGGTAAAAACAAGTAAACATAGTTTGTTAAGTATTCTGATGATAAAGTAAGCTGTAGAAAAAATGTTATTAAGAAAATCATAAGAGGGAGAAAATATGTTTACAGTATTCATTGAAATAAAATCTGTGTTGTACAGGGGCCAACTGTTTTTTCAGAATGCTCAGATTTTCATTTATCTGTACCTAAGAAGCAATACCTCCACAACATAAAGTAATCCTCTTCCCCAAATATGAAGAATTAGTGAGTAGAGGTTTTAACCTTTGGAGTTAAGAATTTGAGTAAATCTATGGACTACAATCCAGTGACGAAGGTATTATCTCTGAGATTTAAATCCACCCAGCCCCGAGATGCTGCAACCACATTTCTGCTTTGCCAGCAGGACGCCTATTGGAGTCCACCAATAGGGGGAGCTTCAGGGAGGAGGAGAAAGGTCTTGCATTTTTTCCTCTCGATTTGCAGGTTCCTTGAGCATCTCCCAGCAATGCTGTTTCACCAAGTTGGAATAGTTTGCTTCTGAAGCTGAAGCTGAGTCTGGTGTGAAGAACCAGCCTCATGGTGCCCTCTTAAAGACCCCATACCAGCTGCCTGGTATTCCTCCTAAGAGTTCTGGATCCAGCACCAAATTAGAAGAGGCTCCTCTGAGATTCTAGTTTCAGGTCTGTAGGGTCCCTTGTCCATGTTTCTAATTTTTAGTTATACCAGCCCCTTTCCTTTGTTTCTCTAGCTCTAGGAATAGCAGCAGCTCCCTGCAATTGTTACTTCTATGATAACTTAGAATTCTCTTTTTGCCTTTTCAGTTAACTTGTTAATAATTCCTTATATAAAATTCTCTCTAGTAAAATAGCTGGTATGATTGCTAGTTCCTAAATAGATATTCATGGTCATACATCCAGAAGTATGCACATTGATACACTAAAATTCATCTACAGTCACTTAGGGATTCATGAACCCAAGAATAAGAATCTAGGGGGCTGATGCAGGACATGTTCAATAATGATTCTTAGAAAACAATGCAAGTGCTTGTGTTCCAGGCTAGTGCTCACAAAGAAGTCCAAACAGTTTTGTAAATAAATGCATTTACCTTTTTTGTGCGCCGTTTTCCAAAAGGTATCCTTGACATATCAAGTGAGACATCACATTAGGAGACTATATATTCACCAGTGAAAATGGTTAATAAATCATGTTCCTGAAGGGGAATTTTATGGTCTTGAGGGGTTTTCTTTTGATCATAGTTTATTCTCTGAATAACTTTAGAGAACTTATTTTTTAAAAGTCTATTCTTGTAATATTTTACAACCTTTATTTTGGCAGGTTCCAATGAATCAAATTCCCTTGGTTTAAGTAGACTCCCGGTAAAAGCTGATATTAAGATCTAGAAAATGGTAGCACTGGTGTCATGTGAGAAGTGTCATTGTTTTCCTCTAATAGAGATAACACCAAGATGAAATGTAGATTTCCCAAGAAGAGGGCAAGATGATCTTCTGAAGCCAGTTAGCAAAAGAAAAATACCACATGGTCTCACTCATTTATGGATAACCAAGAACATTATAAATTGATGAACAAAAATAGATACAGAGGCAGAGAAGCATTGAACAAACTGTCAAACTACAGCGGGAAGGCTGGGAGGATTGGGTTGTGGAGAAGAGATAAACCTAAGGTCTTCTGTTCATGCATATAAGCATAACCAATGGATGCAAGACACTGGGGGGGGGGAGGGGAAGGAGGGCAGGGGAGAGGGGAGGCTGAGGGAAGTTCAATGGGGGAAAAAAGAAGAAATATGTACTACTATTTGTAATATTTTAAACAATAAAATAATTTTATTTAAAAAGATGATCTTCTGAGGCACAGAAAGAACTTCAAGAGCTTTTATTTATATTCATATTTTATCTTATGCTTTTTTGATTTCTATTTTATGCATGTTTTATTTTTTATATATATTTTATTAATTTTTTTTTACAGAGAGGAAGGGAGAGGGATAGAGAGTTAGAAACATCGATGAGAGAGAGACATCAATCAGCTGCCTCCTGCACACCCCCTACTGGGGATGTGCCCACAACCAAGGTACATGCCCTTGACCAGAATCTAACCTGGGACCTTTCAGTTCACAGGCCGATGCTCTATCCACTGAGCCAAACTGGTTTCAGCTATGCAAGTTATATAATGCACATAATTTATTAGTTTGGTAAGGAATGTAAATATTTTATATATAAACATTGTGAGTACATTTCAAAGCTTTTAATAATAAGAGTTCACTTTTTAAAAATTTGAATTCCACTGCTCTAATGATATAGAACTGCATGTTTGGAGCAAGGACCAGCAAAATGTGGCTGCAAGCAAACTCATGGTCTATTTTTGTACAGCCCTCCAAGCTAAGAATGAAAAAAGGAAGGGTAAGAGGAGAATATGTGACAGAAACTATATGTGGTCCACAAAGACTAACATATACACTAACAATCCTTTTAATTGTCTGCCAACCTCTACTCTGCAGTAAACCCACTTAAAACACCTCCAAAAGTCTTTGAAGGCAAGAGGGAGATTCCCTTTCTCATTTCATTAATGAAATTAGTATGAATGAGAAGGAAGCATAGGGACAAGATTAGGTGAGTGCTTATGGTCCAATTAAAGATGTTACAAACTTGGAAAATAATTATTTGAACAGAGATAAAAAGCCAAGAGCAAATGGAACAACACTGAAGACAATGGTAACTTCTTTGAGGGTGATAAAGGCTATTACACTGGCTCAAAGGATCTTACCATTAAGCTTCATTCTATGAGAAAGAAGCAAGGAAGCAAAGAGTAAGCTGACAATAGGAATTTTATATCAATACCCAGAACTATAAAATTTTATGATGTCTACACTCAAGAGGTGGTTCTGAATTATTAAATTAGGATAAATTATTTTCAGTATCCTGTATTAAGGAGGGAGAAATACATGTATATCAGAGAAAATGGAAGAACTAAACATTCCTGAACTTAATAGGTTAATTCACATCCAAAAAACTTGGCTACACAGAATGACTTGATACCCAGTTGACCAATTCTTGGTAATATAAAGATGAAAACAGAAGCTTAAAGCCAAAATGCTGAGAACCAATTCATTGAAGCTGCCCCTTAGAACCTGTTAATGAAGAAGAGAAAATTAAAATACAAGGTAATTAGGCTACCTATGTTAGGGGCAATAAGGCTTTCCAGTGGGCCTAATTAGCTGTAATATGTTACTTCTATTCCATTTTCAAGTTCACTGAATATGCTATTCATAGTATCTAAAATCTGGAAACAGGGAATATATCTGTCCTTCGACCACAAAATCAAGTAGAATTAACCTTTTCAAATTTAAATATAAATGGCTAATAGAAAGCATATACCAACTAGAGTATGTGACTGCCAGGATGGAACATTTTATTGCTCACTGAAGCACCATATTAGAATGTGAACAGCTGGAACATAGGCTGCTACCAGTATCCATTCTAACTTCTGCCTTTCTAACAGAACCTCAGTTTTATTTGGGGCAACTGTGTAGTGAACTACTAATAAAAAATATCCAATATGCCAGCTAAGAATGGCCATGTAATCCAGAACCTGCAAACTAGTGTATAGATGAAGTCCCTAAGAAGGGCATTCCCTACAGAATAAAAATGCAGAGCTTACAAGTACAAGGCTCTTGGTCCTTTCACCTTCTTTCCTTCTGGAATGTAGTGTTAGATAGAGAAACAGAACCATCTGCCACCATAATAGAAACCACATGCTAAGGCAGAGCTGCAAGAAAACAGAGCAAGCCTGTCACTGATAGCATTGGGAAGGAGCTAAAACCAGTTCTAGGGTGTCTATCTCTGATCTTGATTTTTATGTGACAAAAAAGAAAACTCCTTAATTTTTGAAGATATTGCTGGTCAAGTGTCTTGATACACTCAAACTACTTCAGCCCTAACTTTTACAATGTGTTAATATTGTGCTGAGTATAGTATTAACTGCTTTAAATACATTATCTAATTTCATTTTTTAAATAGCTCTAGAAGGAGAAAAATATCTTCATTTACAGGGATGCTAAATATCTCCCAAGAAGACCCAACTAGCAAAGTAGCAGAACTCAAACTCAAATCTAGATCTGATGGTCTCTATTGCTTCTTCCACCAAGCTAAACCCAGTGCATTACATGTAGATGGTTGCACAATAACCATTTTATTGGGGGGAGTTTGCATTGTAGACAGCCACAGACACTAGAGGTCTGTCACTCTCTGGTCAGAGCGCATATTTATTTACTCGGTTTAGGATAATAAAGTCTCTCTGCTTTTTCCAGAGATCTGCTTGAATTCCAAGGTAATAAAAATAATGTCTTCCTTGGGGGCAAAGATGGAACTGGTTTTCCCATAGCCCCTTATAAGCTTAGCATTTCCTAAGCTCAGGGTTCCTCAGCTGTAACCATAACCCCTGTGTGCACTGTTTTCACCTGAGCTGATATCTACCAATGAGATTTGGGGGCAAGGGAAACTGATGTTAACATTAAGCTCAGGCATACTAGTAAATTATCTAAATACATTTTGGTTTGTTGTCTCTTTACTGAAGGAATCTATGAAAATATGGCAAGTTGACAGAGCAACTGCAGTAGTCATTGCTACTTGTAGTCTGCTTGGCCACTTGACAATAGACAGGAATTCCAGTTGACCTATCTCTTTTGGCCCAACAGGATGATGTTCAAAGTATCAAAAACCTACCATCCAAGTGCCTCACACTATACATTTTTAAGATATAATTCTCCCAAAGTAGTAGTTCTCAACATTTGGAATTAATCACACTCTTGAATTCTAGATTTTTGGCAATATACTTGAAGGGATTAAATACCAAAATCATCATCACTATCAAAAAATCATTAACAATAACACAGATCACTATTGCAACATATCTTACAGTTTCAGTAAAGCTTTCCTAGTATGGCTTTATTCATTCATTCTCTTGTAGCCTTTCTACAAGGGCCGCTGGGACAGAGCTATCTCCTGCCCTGAGCTTATCCTCTTATAGCCTCATGATGCAAAAGATTTCCCAATACACATGTGCTCTTTCTTTAATGCAAGTTTTGTATTGACTAAACTGCATCATGCAACCCATTCATCACTATCTCACAGAGCTGTGGGTGATGGTATTGAGTCATAGCAAAGACAAGTATGATATACTCTGATAAAAATGTTGTGTCATGTAATTTGGTGAAGAGCTACGCCCAGCACACCAGATGGGAACCATTGTTCTGGCGGCTCTGGGCAGTGCATGGATATTTGCTAAACACTCACGTTGTGTAGAGAGCAATATTCCAGGCACAGGAGAATAGGATGACAGTTATTTTTAAATGGTTCCCATCATCAAAGACATAATAAACTTTGGAAAATAGGATGTATGTGAAATATCCAAAGAATTCAACTATAAATGATATCATTACAAGAACCAATGAATGCAGCGGGTATAAATCTCAGTCCACAACCCAGGTGCGGAGGAAATGTTGAATTTTTTTAATTATCTTTAAATTAATTAAATCCAACTCCAAATACTCACCCTACTAGGTTTCCCCTCCTTCCAGAGTACAGAGGTTGTGTGTTATAGCACCAAGAATAAGAAGGGATCTCCTTGCCCCCCAGTCCTGGTTCAGCCATTTTCACTAATCACTGGTGAGGCCTAGCTAAGATCATCCTTTCAATGACGTACAGGAGGCTTTGGTGGCTGAAGGACCCCCTGCTCAAACTGAAGCCTCTGTGTGAACCATGTAGTCTTCTTCAAAAAACTCTTCCATCCACTCAGCATTTGTTTCCAGGGAGGAATGCCAGGGAACACACCTGCTGTGACCTGCCAATTTCTCTCCTCTTCCTCATCAGAGAGATCCTTTTTCTCTTGCCTTCCCTCTTCCTCTCTATCCTTCCCTCCACTTCTTATTTCTTGAACAGTTAGCATCATCTCAATTACAATTATATTAGAGGCCAGGTACACAAAATTCCTTCATGGGTAGGGTCTCTAGGCATGACTGGAAATCAGGGTCAAACTGTGGGGCGATCAGGCAGATGAGGGAGGTCCCCACTGGCATCCACCTTAACTGGCCTGGGTCCTGTGGGCTGGGGGCAGCTTCTGCATTTAGCGTCTGCCCCCTTGTGGTCAGTGAGCATCATAGCAACAGGTCATTCCACTGGTCATTCCACAGTTTGGTCAATTTGTATATTTTATTATATAGGACAATTATTATATAGTTCAACAAAAACTAACAATTAGATTGTGTTTATTATGTGTCAGGCACTCTTCCAATGCTTTATTATATTCACTTGTCTAATCCTTATACAACTTTCTGAGAGAGCACTATTATTATCTCCATTTCGCAGGTGAAGAAACTAAGGCATGGGGAAGTGACTTTGTTCCAGGTCTTTTAAATAGTAAAATTGCTCATTTTGACCTTTAGTACAGATAAGGGGAGCCACTTAGATCAAGAAGTTCTGAGGCTTCCTCAGCATATGTGAACCACAGACAATAATAGCACATAAACATGGCCCAGGTTTTCCCTGTGTTTTATTTTTTTAAGCCATAAAGTAGAGTCAGCCATACCTTAAACACCATTATAAAAACCTTACAGAGTTAGTTTTCTTGTGATAGTTTAGATTGGGGTGGCTTAGAGTTGAATAACATTACCAGGTGAGAAAGGTTTAACTCAATTGTTCAAAAACAAGGAATGTTCAGCTTTCTGTTTTATTACTGAATTTTACCTGAGCTCTGGACAGCTGGGTAGTTATCCTGTGGTAATGAGTGTTGGCAGTATTAATTTGTGGTTTTTTAAGAAGCAAGGTCAAGGATGTTTAGATTACAAATCCTCAACCTGAACCAAAGGTTTTTAGATTCACCATCCACAAGAAATTTCAAATAACATTCAAGTAAAAAGCAACCTTATGGACCCCCTGAGAGTACTCCTCTGAGGGCTCCTGACTTTCTGAGGTAGAGAAAACCTAGTCCCTCTTTCTCTCTCTCTCTCTCTCTCTCTCTCTCTCTCTCTCTCTCTCTCTCTCTCTCTCTCTCTCTTCTCTCCTTTCTCCTCTCTTCTCTCTTCTCTCTGTCATTTTAAAAGCTAAGACCAAATCAGTATACTCTTAATACATTATTCCCAAAAAGAGAGATTTGATCTGGGAAATCTGGAATTTGTTTGCATCTACATGAATACTAAGAAGGATCAAGAATTTCCTCCTTATAATTCATCCAACATGATTAAATGTAGAAATAGTATAAATTTATTGTGCCATTTTTCTTATTCCCAATACTAACCATTAAGAAGCAACCTTCAGCCGAAGCTGGTTTGGCTCAGTGGTAGAGCGTCGGTCTGTGGACTGAAGGGTCCCAGGTTCGATTCTGGTCAAGGGCATGTACATTGGTTGCTGGCACATCCCCAGTAGGGGGTGTGCAAGAGGCAGCTGTCCAATGTTTCTCTCTCATCAACGTTTCTAGCTCTCTATCTCTCTCCCTTCCTCTCTATTAAAAATCAATAAAACATTTTTTTTTTAAAGAGGAAAAAAAAGAAGCAACCTTCATTTTAAAGGAGAAGTACAAAGTCTGATGGGTATTTCAAGAAGAAAACCAAGTACAATTTATTCACTCTGTCATAGCCTGTCATGTAACAGCTGAGCCCTGGCACCACCACCACCAAACAAATGTGCCAAAGACAGCAAGATGCATTAGGAAGATAAAGCACAGCTTCCCTCAAGCCAAAGCACCCACTTGAACAGATGAAGAGAAGGCGTGACTCCTGCTTGAAGAAGGTGGATGCTGAGAAGGCAGTAGAGACAATGCTACACTGGGCTGTAATTGAGAATGTCATTCTCTTTCCAGACCTCTGAGACAGGGCAGCTGCAATGTGTCTTTTGACATTGGCATTTGGAATCAAGTCATCTTTCTCATTAGGCTCTTAAAATGCCACCTGGACATGCTGCGAAATCTGCAACATAAAGATGAATTTCAGTGTTTCCTAAAGAAAGGTGTTGTAAAAAGCTAAACAAAGACAATGTAAACACAATGCGCTACTCTAACCTGCCACTGACATATGGTCATGTTGTCACAAATTATGGTAGCTGGATCTGAGAACTTTGGTGCAAATGACAGAATGGTTTGGCAGTTTCTCCCTTCTGTCCTTACTGGGAGAATTATTCGTGTGCTGTAACTGACTATGCCCACAACTAAGCTCTGAGTGTTATCTTTCAAACTCAAATCAAGAATTTGGCCAAAACCGGTTTGGCTCAGGGGATAGAGAGTTGGCCTGTGGACTGAAAGGTGCCAGGTTCAATTCCGGTCAGGGGCATGTACCTTGGTTGTGGGCACGTTCCCAGTAGGGGGTGTGCAAGAAGCAGCTGATCGATGATTCTCTCTCATCGATGTTTCTAACTCTTTATCCCTCTCTCTTTCTCTCTGTAAAAAAATCATTAAAAATATATTTTTTTTAAAAAGAATTTGGTGGCTGGCCTCTTGGTTTCCAGATATAGAGCAGTCTGAATATGTTTTAATCCATAGCCAATGTAAGCATGCAGAAAAGATACTCAGAAAAGAGCTCTGTCCATTCTTAAACCATGGAAGGTTACTTATCACAAGGCCCTGATTCTATGTCTACTTCCTAGGCCACTTTGCTACCCTATTTAATAAGAGAGTAATATGCAAATTGACCATACCTCCACTACGCCCACAGCTATGCCCACCAGCCAATCAGGAGCAAGTATGCAAATTAACCTAATCAAGATGGCTGTGGCCATGGTGCGAGCAGGTGGGTTGGGTTTCCCCAGCAATGGAGGAAGCCAAGATTTCCACACACCCTGGCTGGCCCAGGCGTCCACTCAAGGCTACAAAGTTTTAATTATAGAAGATAAATAAATCCCAACAAAAATGGCAGCAGCCACAAAGCTGGAGGGAGCAGGAGGCTTGAGTTTCCCCTGGCAATGGAGGAAGCCAAGCTCCTGCAGTCCTGGTCTGCCTTGGTTTCCACTCAAGGTTACAAAGTTTCAATTATAGAAGATAAATAAATCCCAGATACCTGGGCCACTGCTTGGGTTGCCAGGGGGTGTGGCTGGCCTGCAAACCACCACAGGCCCCTCGCTCAGGCTGCCCCATACCACAAGAGAACCCCTATCATGATCTGGGACATCCTTCAGGGCAAACCAGCTGGCCCCCAACCATGCACTAGACCTCTATCCTATCTAATCCTATCTAATAAAAGAATAATATTCAAATTGACCATCACTCCAACACACAAGATGGCTGCTGTCATGTAGTCAAAGATAACTGCTCCCATGTGGACACAAGATGGCCAGCAGGGGAGGACAGTTGGGAGAGGCCAGGCCTACAAGGGAGGGCAGTTGGGGGTGATCAAGCCTGCAGGGGAGGGAAGTTAGGGGTGACCAGGCTGGCAGAGGAGAGAAGTTGGGGATGACTGGGCCTGCAGGGAAGATAAATTGGGGGGGTGGGGACTCAGGCCTACAGGGGAAACAAGTTGGGGAGAACCAGGCCTGCAAGAGAAGGCAGTTAGGGGTTGCCAGACCTGGAGTGGAGCGCAGTTAAAGGCAAACAGGCTAGCAGTGGAGCAGTTAGGCATCAATCAGGCTGGCAAGGGAGTGGTTAAGGGGTGATCAGGCTGGCAGGCAGAAGCATTAAGGCAATCAGGAAGACAGGCAGGTGAGCAGCTGGGAGCCAGCAGTCCTGGATTGTGAGAGGGATGTCCCAGATTGGAGAGGGTGCAGGCTGGGCTGAAGGACATGCACGAATTTTGTGCATCAGGCCTCTAATTCTAGATTAGAGAGCAAAGAAGAGAGGGGTGGGGGAGATCTGAGATAAAATAGCATAAGTGACTGCTGTTATGCATTCTATGACAGTGAAAAGTAAGGAAATGCTAAGTATTTAACAATTAGCAATGCTGTT
Source organism: Pipistrellus kuhlii (assembly GCF_014108245.1). Classification (NCBI taxonomy): domain Eukaryota; kingdom Metazoa; phylum Chordata; class Mammalia; order Chiroptera; family Vespertilionidae; genus Pipistrellus; species Pipistrellus kuhlii. Next base: position 62,395,291 of record NW_023425551.1, read on the forward strand.
ACCATAAATAGAAGTGTGCTATATTACAGAGAATCTTAACCAAAAAAATTTCCAACTCGATTGAGATGATTATCAACCTTAGAAGTAAGGACCATTGGGACACAACCTATTTAATAGTACTAGGGAGACCTGTAAACATATTCTGGATCCTTGTTACTAAGGCTTCTGTGATTTTATATATTAAAGACAGCAGTTCTCAGAGTGTGGTCCACAAAATGGGTAGCAGTCTATGCACTAGGAGTCTGCAAGATTCTTTCAGAGGGAACATGAGGTCAAAACTATTTTCATAAAAATAAGAAGCAACCATTTTACTTTTTTATTGAATTGATATAGCACTTACAGTGCAAAAGCAATATGAGTTAAAGCTATAAGCACCATGCCTGAATCAGTCATTGAATTCTTCTGTACCTAATATGGGAGGAGGTGTTGTTTCACTTAAGAATGTCCCTGATGGTTCAATAAAAATTACTAACTTTATTAACTCTCAATCCTTAAATTCACTTTTTAAAAATATTTCATGTGACAAAATATGCAGAAAGTTCTTCTGTCCTTTACCAAAGGGCAATGGTTGTCTCAAGGAAAAGCACTCACATGATTTAGGTGGAGGTGAACTAGCTGGCCAGACATTTCAGTCCATAGAGAATGTCAAGCCATTCACTCACCCAACTAATAAATTCTTTTTTTTTTTTAATACAAGGAATTTTATTTTTTGATGACATACTATGAGGCAAAACAAAATTGACACCATACAAAATAACTTTATAAAATATCATTCACATATTTTATCAGATTTACAGCATTCTGTGCATGTTTAGGGTTATGTAAGGAGGTGAAAAAAAACTATGCCAAATTTTTAGTATTAGTTTATATACAAACGGAAACAAAACAAATAACTGTTAGGGTTTCCATGAATTTATTGCAAAAATAGTGCAAACTACTTAACCTAGGAAGCTGTAAAACAAACTCGAAAGGACCCAGCTAAGCTTAGACACGACCGCGTCTCTGCCTGGAGCTTTCTCCACCGGTTTCGCTTCTGTCCATCCAGACCACGCCCCACCCGCTTGGTTACGGGGGAACAGGGGCGGATGCAGAGCCTGGCTCCCCGGAGGCCGCTGCCCCGCTTCCCGGGGCCAGCGGCTCCTCTGGGGTCATGCTACTCACTCAGTGGCGACGGTGTGAGGTCTGTCTGTGTTGAAAACGTGTGAGATGCAACGATGGTTAAGTCTGACCTACGCAACGAGTTACCCAACCTCTGCATGGCACGGAGACCCGATCCAGGACGCAGCGCAAACGGGGAGGACCGGAACTCCGCTGCCCGCCGGCACCCTCTCTCAGGTGTGGCGGGCAGAGGATGATTCTACTTGTGGGTAACCTTTGAACCCGATGGTGAAGTTAAAAGAAATAAAAGCCATGGCGTCCCTACAAGGGCCATTCTCGGGCTTCTCTCAAAGTCTGTCGGGGTCCGAAAAGCATAAATCTAAACAAAACGGAGCAGAACAGAAGGCTACACACAAGGCTAAGGAAACAAATGCAGCACATTCAGGCTCTTTTTCTCGAGGTACCTATAGAAGTCCGACACCTGCCCAGGTACTCCCGTCAGGAACACGACGCTTCCTGGCCAGCCCATCGCAGGGCAGCTATTCCAACTAATAATTTCTTGAGCTCAATGTTATTCTTAGTCTAGATTAGACTTAATCCCCATCAGCTCTCTTTCAAAGCTGAATGATGCATTGGTGAATTTTTAATCATTATTTTTTATAATAACAGGTTTTGTATTTTTTTTTTTACATATAACTCACATACTGTATAATTCACAACTTTAAAATAAACAATTCATTTTTGTTGTTGTTAATCCTCACCTGAGGGTATTTTTTCCCTTGCTGTCCATAGAGAATAGAAAGGAGAGAGGGTCAGGGAGAGAGAGAAGAGAGAGAGACAGAGAAACATCAATGTGAGAGAGATACATAGATACTTACATGTGCCCTGTCCAGGGCTAAGGATCAAACCTGCAACCCAGGTATGTGCTCTTGACCAGTATCAAACCCAGACCTTTTGGTGCACTGGCCATTGCTCAATGGTGTTTACTATATTCATAGAATTGTGCAACCATCAGCATAATCAATTTTAAAATATTTTTATCACCTCAAAAAGAAACATCCACAATCATTAGCAGTCATTCCCCATTCTTCCCAACTTTAATTCGAATGTAGGCATTCACTAACTTACCTTTTTTCTATATAAATTAGCTTAGGCTGAACATTTTGTATAAATCCTGTAGTATGTGATTTTACTGATTGGCTTCATTCACTTAGCATGTTTTTAAGATTCATCCATGTTGTATAGCAGCACTTAATTACTCTTTCTTGCCAAATAATATCCATTGTATGGGTAGACCACATTGTATTTCTTTCATCAGTTGATGAAGATTTTAATTGTTTCTACTTTTTGGCTATTATGATAATAATATCCTGCTATGAACTTTATGTACAAGTTTTTGTGTGGGTTTGTTTTCATTTGTCTTGGATATATACATAGGAGGGTAACTGCTGGGTTATATGGTAACTCTATGTTTAACCATTTGAGGAACCACCAGACTCTTTTCCAAGGCAACTTTGCCATCATTCATAAAAACTTTCGTCACTAATTTATATATTCATTTAGGAAATATTTATTGAAAACTGACTAGGTCCAACTCCATGTGCTAGATAGTAGTGATACAATACCAAATAACAGAGTCTCTGCCATAATGGGAATTATAATTTATCAGGGAAGACAGACAAAATAGCAACATTTTGGATCATTATAATGATACAGAAAGCACAGAGTGCATAGGACCAGGAAATAGAGTGGCCTAACCTATTTAGATGCCCAGTAAGATCTCCCTGAGGGAGAACTGTCTGTTTTCACTGACACTCAAGTGAAGGGGCAATTGGAATTAACTTGGCAACGAAGGGAGAAGCACTTGGTACAAAAGAACAAACTCATGTAAAATCCTAAAGGTAAGGAGGGAGCATGTTCTGCTTGAAGAACCGAGAGAAATGCAATGTACCTGTAAATTGTGTAGGGTGCAACCTAAAAGAGGCTCAAAACTGAGCCTGTAGCAATAGGCAGGGGCCATTGAAGGGTTTTTAATAGAGCAGTAATACAACTAGTTTGTGCTCCTTAAAGAATACACTTGATTCTGTCTGGACAATGGTCTGGAGGGAAGCAAAACTAGAAGCAAGCTTAGAGGTCACTAATATAGACAAAGACAGTCGAGAAGTTATGATGGCCCAGACTACAGTAGTGGTAGTGGGCCCAGGGGAATGGAATAGAATCAATGGGACTTGGTGATTGATTGCATGTGGAGGGCAAAAGGAAGAGGAGCATCAAAATAGATTTTCTATTTGGGTACTGGATGGATGGTAATGCCATTAACTAAGACAGAGCTGTATGGAGTATGCCACACCTCGATCCACAAGTCAGTAAATAAAGAAGTGTTTCCTGTATGCTCACTATCTGGGCTGGAGTTGTGTATATAAAACTAAAATAAACAGAATTATAATATCTGAGACATGTCCACATCCTAATCCCTTAAGCCTTCAAATATATTGCCGTATATGATTTACAGAAAAGAGTTAACCTACAAGTCCTAAACTGCTATCCTTGAGAAGACCTACTTGCAGGATTAGCCCTTGAGAATTTAGATTGTATAGAGTTCCACCGTTACTGATAAGAGTGGCTCACTGTGACCTTTGTGCAAACAATATAGTTTATGATAAACACCTGCTTTCCTCCAGGGACTCGGAAATTTTGGTACAAGGCAAGCAAATGATGCTCACATGACCAGTCCCAGTCAAACTCTGGAAACTGAGTCTCTAATGAATTTCTCTGGTTGGAAACACTTTACATGTATTACAACAACTCATTGCTGAAAAAATTAAGTGCATTCTCTTTTACTCCACAGGGAAATAACTCTTGAAAACCTGTACCATTTTTCCCTTAGCCTTTGCTGCATGTGCTTTTTCCCTTGGTTGACTTTGTATTTTTTTCACCTTAATGAATCAAGGTTGTATGATTACATGCTGAGATCCATTCTCTTAGCAAAGCTTCAAACCGGAGGGTGAGCTTGGGGCCCTCCAACACACAGAGCAGAAGGGAATTTGCAGATGTGACTAAGAGCCTTAATGTAAGGAGATTGTCATGGATTATGTGAGTGGGCACCATGTGATCATAGTAGAAGCAGAGTAAAGTGATTGCTGACTTTGAAGACAGAGGAATGGGTCATAAGCTAAGAAGCACAGGCAGTGTTTAGAAGCTAGAAAAGTTAAGGAAACAGATTCAACACCTTGTAAAACTCATTTAGGGATTTCTGACCTGCAGCACTGCAAGATACCAAATTTGTCTTGTTTAAGCTAATAAGTTTGTGTTAATTTGTTATAGCTTCACTAAGAAAATAAGATAGATACCCTAAAGGACCATGAATTCATATGGATGAGACAAACACATAAACCCATAATAATTTCCAATTTCAACTTTAAGCTTTAACTACTGTGCACTATCCAGTTTACCATAACTATTCTCTTTCCAAGAATAATGACTATATTTAGGAATAATCAGAAAGTAAAGCCTTTCCACGCTACCCAAAGAGGGGCACATATGGTATTGTCCAGGTTGTTGTCATAACTTAAAGGGAAACTTCCACAACGTCTGGAGCTGTTGATGTCCTTTAAATGAAGGAGTAGGGTGTCCTTAAATTCCTGGCAGCAGGAATCCACTCAAGTGGCACCCACCTTGACTTCATGTGCAAAAGGAAAATCGATGGCCTCTCCATCGTAAATCTGCAAAAACAAAACAAACAAACAAAAAAAACGGGAAAGCTTCTGCTGCCAGCCTCTGTCATTTGCCATTAAAATCCTGGCTGATGTCAGTGTCATGTCATCTGGGAATACTGGCCAGCAAGCTGTGGCAGAAGTTTGTTGCTGCTACTGATGCCACTCCTATCGTTGGCTATTTCCCTCCTGGGACCTTCACTAACCAGGCAGATACAGGTAGCCTCCCAGGAGCCACAGCTTCTAGTGGTTATGATCCCAGGGCTGACCACCAGCTTCTCTTGTGTTAACCTGCCTACCGTCGCTCTGTGTAACACAGATGCTCCTCTGTGCTGGATGGACATTGCCATCCTATGCAACACAAGTGGCTCACTCCGTGGGTCTGAGGTGGTGGATGCTGGCCCATGAAGACCAGTGCAGGCATGGCACCACCTCCCATGAGCACCCGTGGGAGGTCATGCCTGACCTTTGCTTCTACAGAGATCCCAAAGAGACTGAAAAGGAAGAGCAGGCCACTGCTGAAAAGTATGTGACTGAGAAGGAATTTCATGGGGAATGGACTCCTCTAGTTCCAGAGTGTACTGCTCCTCAATTCAAAGTCACAGGCTGACCTGAAGGTGCACGTTGACCCTCTGTGCCTACAGAGCAGCTCCCTACTCCTACTGAAGATTGGTCCACAGCCCCACTGCTCAGGCCTCTGAGTGGATAGGAACAACCACAGTGGTTTTAAGTTGATCTTATTTCCATTTTCTGTTTAAGACTCTTAAACAGAAAAAGGAAATAAGATTGATGGAAAATAAACAGTTTCTTAAAAACAATACAAAAAGAAAAGAAAGTAAAATTTAAAAGACACAGTTGTTATAGATAAATGTAGCTTGACAACAATAGAATCAAACTGTCTCACTGGACATTCCAATTCTCATCACACATAACAACAACACAGTGCAACACAAAAGTTTTAAAAAATGACAAACTGATTTATCATATCATGAGCCAGAAAACATAATATGTAAGCTTAAATGCATGTTTTAAACATTTTCGGGGGGATGGAGGAAAAAAAAAACCTAGATAGCTTAGAAAACTCTTGTAGGTTTTCTTGATATAAAATAGAAAGTAACACGATGTTAATTATTGTGAGACAGTTAATTGATGAGCTGGCCAATAAAACAAGGTTTCCACTACCAAGAAAACAGGTGTCTGCTTGCTGAAAAGGCACAACCGCCCTTAATTTCACACTCTGTGATTCTTCATAAAAATTTTAAAGATCAATTATGTCCCATCGATATTAGATCCAAGCCAAACTAAGTGATTTATGTACAAATATCCTCACACGTGAAGTAATTGTTGATGGAGTAACTTATCTTTATTGACTATGAACTCAAGAGATTATATGGGGAAGTAATTTACACATATGACTTTCTCTACATTTTTAATACACCTCCACTTTCTGTTTTAATAATGTGCCCTTTAAATAACTAGAGGACAAGAGATATTGCTTTTATTTCAGAAATAGATTAAACACAGAAGTTTAATACAGTGATTCAGATATGTTCATAAAATTTAGTTGATATTATATTTAATCCAGTTTTTCAAAATGAGAGATTTCAGTGGAGCTGCACAGCAATGAAAATTCTAGTCCCTGAGAGTTGGTTTGATTTATTCATTATACAAACATTCATACAGTATTTTACTACCATGATGAAGACATAATGCCAGGCACAGATCAGTCAAGAACAACCTCTGATCTCAAAGAGTTCATAATCTAATGGTGGAAACTAACACAGGAACAGATAATTATGAACATTATAAAAATACAGTGATGGAGATATGCAATAGACAGGCACCTTACCCAACCTGAGGGTAACACAAAAAGTCCCTGGAGTCAGGACCAATTGCTACTAGCTTTAATGACTGAGGCAGGTTACAGAGACTCCAGCAGATGGGATTAAGTCAGTAAAAAAAAAAAAAAGGGGGGGGGGGGGGGGGGACTAAAGGGACTAGAGTGTGTTCAAGTAATCCCAATAGCTGAATCTGTTGGAGGGTGGACCGTTTCCCTGATCACCACAGACCTAAGTTTGAGTTATCTTGCAAAGTACACAATTCTTAATAAGTAATAGCTTGAGTGTCATACATAGTTAGTATACATGTGGATGGGGAAAAAGATATTTAAAATTCACTTTTGTTTTAATAGCACCATTTTGATAGATCCATACACTACCCAATTCACTAAAAACAGTGTTTGGAGTCAGTTTAATAACTTCCCTAATTTTTATTGCCATCTTTTTTGCTGTATCCTGAGTGATTTTATATTTAAATATTTAGTCATAGAGAACCCTAAATCTTTTTGCTATGCTTCTTCACTATCTTAGATTGAACACCACAAAAGAAAAATCCCTTGGAAATAATGTTAAGTCCGAGAAGAATCCAGGAACGTAGCCATATGCAGGCAAACACACCGATAGCATTTCTAAAATTTTATTGTCCCCCCAGCTGTCATGTTACTCTAAGCTGTAAATGAGTTCAAGTGTATCTACAAAATCCACCCATCAGATTATTAGGAATGTGCTCCTGGAGCAGACTTCAGCAATAATACATTTACCCACGTATTAACCTGGAATACCTACACCTTAAAACCCGAAGCTCCACATAATAAGTGGATGAAATAATACAACCATGAAAAATGCTGATAACAAGTTATATAACCAGCTGATGAATAAACATGTAAATAGAATAAGTAGAATAAACCATATGTTTTCCCAATTCTATTCCCAATAACCAGTGAAAACAACCTATAAGAAAAGCATATCACTATTCAGTATATTCTCCATTAAAGCGTAAAGCGCAACATAAGAACAATGTAGGCATAAAATCTAAAATAATTAAGTATTGCAAAATCTCAAAATGTTTTCTATTCCTTTAACTCAGATGCTGAAAAGATGTGAGGCAACTGGACTATCTTTATTTTTCAGGTGTAACTCCTCTATCAGAAGATAGTTTAAGAAGGAAAAGCTTAGAAATATGGAAAACATGAATTCTCTTTTAGTATTAAGATGCAATTCCCAGCTGACTGTAAACTCAGCAATGCCTGGGGTCACTGGCCTCCTGTGAGCAGAAGGGATCAATATCTCAAGGCATCTCTTCAGCCCTGTAAGGTCAAGGGTTAACTCAGCAAGTCTAGATTGCTCAGGCACTAAGCTTCCCAAAGCAAGGACTGGCCCTGGCCTGGTTACTAAGTGTTACCTCTGAGCTCTTAGAATAGCCTATCTAATGTGAATGTGTTTGTATGCCTGAAGCCCTGGGCCATGCTGATTAGTTTGATCTCAGGGGGCTGGACACTAGATAACTAAGGACGGTCTCTTTACTGACCCCCAATAAAAACCCTGGCTACCAAGGTTTGGTGAGCCTACTTGGTTAACAATACTTCGCACATGTTGCCACAGGTCATTGCTGGGAACGTTTCATGTATATCTGTCCATGTATCTGGACAATTGCACCTGGTTACTCCTGAACTTTGCTTTGTGCACCTTTTTTCATTTGCAGAGTTAATCTGTATCCTTGCACAACAGACCACAACCATTAATGACTACAGGGCTTTCCTGTGAGTCTTTCTAGTGAATCCCAAACCTGAAGGTGGTCTTAGTGATCCAAACAAAAGTCCATTCATGGCACAACAAGACCCATTGGGAAGCTCTGATCTACTCAACGCGGCTCTCCCAGAGCTCACCGAGTCAGAATCTCTATCCAGAAACCTTCATATTTTACACACTCCCTGGGTTAATCTAACTCAGCCAGTGAGCCACTAGTTTTAGAACAGGCATTTAGAAGCTTCTGATCTTGCCAACCAGCCATGTGCTGCTGAACATAACCTCAGAAAAGTCCCTATCATTTGGTTTGTAAATTTCCAGAGATACGAAATTCACAATCTTTCAAGACAGCCCTCTTCAATATTTAAGTGGCTCATATTGTTGGAAAATTTCCCCCTATGTGTATAAAATATCTCCACATGACTTCTAATCTTTGCTCCTGGTTACACGAGATGAGGCCATTCAGAGTAAATCTTATCTGCCTTCTACATAACAATCCAAACACTGCAGTTTTTTAGTTTCTCCTAAGTCTTCCTTTATCACCCAGAGCCTCCTAAATCAGGCTGATGGAAAAGGAGCTCTCCAGCAATCATCTATATCAAGATCCATGGGACAATAACCATAAAATATGAGTGTGTCGTAATTGTGTTGGTCAGAGAAAGAGTTCACAATTTTTAAGTACTACAATCTTTATTCTAAAGCTTTATTTTTATAGTTATAATGCTGTATTAAACACAGAAAAACTAATTTAATAATTTTTAAAATGTACATTCAATATGTATACATGCTGACATCACAAAAATGTACATAGTTAAAGACAAATAAATAATGGTGGTGTTTCCCTGTGTTGCACCGAAATCAACTTACAGGGTCCATTAAAGATAGAATGAACTCTAGGGAATAATATAGGGCAAGTGGATGGGGGAGATACATACAGGGTTTGGCTACAGTAGGTTTTTATATGGAAAAATACAAATTAATAAACATTAATACAAAAATAGACTCTGTCTTTTGTATACTCACAACAGTAAGCCTACTTTTGCCCACCCTCGTGTTCCCAAGAAAGGAGAATTAGTTTTCTGACTGGTGAACTTGGGAAAAAATGAGAAGGCTGTGAGATAAGGCACTTCTGTTTCTCTTTCAGAGTTGCCACCTGCAGAGAGAGTGCATTTTACCTGTTCTCTGTCATGAGGTAAGGCCCTGTCTCCGTGGAGTTTGGCCTGTGCTGACCAACTCACCCAGTGATGGACAGCTAATTTTGCCCTAAAGTATTAAAATGAATGCAGCCACACATTGCTCATGTCCTCCAATTGAGTTTCTATCAGTAATGAAACTGATAGTCTCTCCAGGTATCTGACGCCTGTTTGTCCTCTCAATATGTTTAAGCTTGGGAGGGCAAAAAGGGGTTACTTATTAGGTCCCTAAAATCCATCTTCTTTTTCCATATAAGCATTCCCTGGGTCACAAGCCTCTGTGTCTACACGATGGTGAATGCAACACACAATGAATATAAATTGATCCTCCAAAGTTATAACTCCAACCCCATGTTCTCCTTGAAGCTGCCCTGACCCCTGTAGACTAGATGGAGGTAACATTTATTCTGTTACTCATTTGGGACTTTTAACATACTCCTTGCAAAAGTTTATTTCCATTTCATATTCACATAGTATTGGTTTGCAGTCCGGGACAAAAGCTTTCCAAATGTAATTTGAAACCAGCCCCCATAAGAGGAGTGCAGGAAGTGACAGACAAAGAGGCAGACCCCTCCAGATTGGTAGGTGGCAGGTTTTATGACAAGGAAACTTAAAAGGTTTGTCTTGGGAGGGTGTAAGACCAGTTTCTCACACCTGCTCAACAAACCTTAGAAGTTTAGAGAGACCTCACCGGCTTCAGTCATATACCTGGACCAGATAGTCCCAATATCATATTTCAATTTCAAGGATACAACCTTGGAACAGCTTCTGAAAACAGGGAATGCACATTCCAGGGAACAGGAGAGGACTGGGAGCCTTTAACTGCCAGGGTCCAGCTCGTGGGTTAGACTGGCAGACATATCTTGATGATCTTCCCAACATATATGTATTTCCTGCATGTGGCATGTGACTGTAAGATCTTTAGGAAAAAGGATCTAATGGTTATACTTCTTTCTGCCCAATGGCTGCTTTCTTAGCACCATACACAGACGAAGCAATCAAGAATTGTGGATGGCCAAGCAGTCTTTATAAGCAGCTGGGACATCCACAACTGAAATGGTTTATGGGGCACATTAATCTCACAGTCCACAAATAACTGACTTCTCCTCTTTTCCAATATGACCCATGGCAGGATACAAAGCTGACTGCCATGAATTCCTGCCTCTCCACAGGGCTGCTCTGCTACTTTAAGTGCGATGCCAAAGTGCCCTTGAAGCATGTCTTCTGGCCATTTCATGTGCAATTACATCCCTTCAGTTCACCACACGCCAAGGGCCCTGGCATCCTGGTGCCATCCATTCTCATTGCATTGTTGGCCAAGCATCATGGAATGGTGATAAGCTTGGCATGAATGCCTATGGAAGGTCTTTGTTTCACTAAAGACAGTTTGATGTGAAATAAAGCAAGCAGGTATGGCAATGAACTCTTTCCTAATGCCAAAAGAATATTGGCTGTTAAGAGGTCAAAATGTCACACCCCTACCATAAATAGAGCAACTTTTGCTTTTTTTTTTTTTTTTTTACCTTTGCATTCTTTAAAGGCCTAGCTCTCTTCTCTGCTATAAAACCTGTTAGAAAATTGCCTCTAGGAGCCATCTACAAAAACCAAGTGTTTCTGTGCAGAGTGGAGCCTAGGAGGAAAGTGTTAAATGATGCCAACATTTTTTTATTCCTCCTAACATGTTCTTACTATTTTTTCATTTTGTTCAGGGATTGCGATTGGGCATAGACCCTTCGGACTGAACTGCAAAGGCATCGGGATACATCTAACAAAGCTGACAAGCAAAGGCACTATTGGAGACGTGGGGTTAAACGAGCTGCTGGAGTCAGAAATATCAGGATCTGGATGCAAAGTAAGCATTCAAGGTCAGGACTGAGAGTGATACAGGACATAGGCTCACAGGAATCCAATCATTGGCCATCAAGAACTCAGGAATCAGCCTGGAAGAGAAAGGCAAATCAGCAGGGATGCCCAGCTCACCCTGACCAGGTAGACTAATTAAAGCCAGCCTGAAATACCAAAACCAACATTTACATAGCAATGCTTTGTCAATAGGAATTTTGTCAATAGGAATGCATGTCAATAGGGATTTTGTTGAAATTTAGATTCTGATGCTGTAACCCTGAAACTGGGCCTTAGCACCCATGTGCCAGATGCTGCTTTATGCTCTTTGCATGTGTTTACTCATTTCATCCTCATGACAGGTAGTCTGTTGACATAACCACTAAGCAGCACTGCTCCTCCAAGGACATGATCCTCCACATCTCCAAATACAACTAGTGCTAAACCGAATCTGGATGCCCTGGCAAAGTTAAATCATTGTAACCCTCACTCTAGTATCCAACTTAATCCAACAGAAAGAGAAAGCAACTCTGATAATATTCACACAGTTGAATAAAAGTCATGTAATCTGCAGTGTGCCGGCTACAAGTTCCATACACAAGATGGTGTGTTTGCATGTACATTCTTCCATCATTTGTTTATTGTATCATTTCTCCAGAACTCATCCGTGAGAATCGAAAATAGACAACAGATTAGCATAAAGAACAAAACACAGATTTGCTCTCTTTCTCTCCCACCCCACAAGAGAATCTGGCTCAACTTCCTCCTCCGCACTTTGTATCTTACCAGCCTCTGTGTTTGTCCAGTTTGGCTTGTCTTTGTGAGGCAGAGAAACACTGGCATCTCCCGTGGATTAAGATAACTGTAAAAGTCCTGATTTGAAAGGGCCTCTGAGCCTTGCTGCCTGGCTGCTGCAGGCAACTAAAGATTTGAATTCTATTGAATTACAATCTAATGTGGTCAGAGGCTGTGGTGGTGGGGAGGGAGGAGCATCAGGCTAGCCTTCCCATTACAGCTGCCTGAGCCTTTGCCCAGCTTCCCAGCAGCCCTCCAGCCTTTAGTGGCAGCTACTGCAACCGATCAGTCAAGGGTTCTGCCTCAGAAATAGTAACTCTTATAGGGAGGCTTAGCTGACTCTATGGTATGCATTCCAAAATGCACCCAGAGAGGCTCCTTGAAGTCAAATTCCTGCCTGGAAGCAGAGGAACAGAATAGGGCAGTGAGAACCAGTGAAATGATAACTGCGTGCTCCCTGGAGAGAGAAAGAGAAAGAGAGGGAGAGAGAGAAGGAGAGAGAGAGAGAAAGAGAGAGAGAGTAAGAAGTGCATAAAATAGTTCCTTATAAACAAGTGGAAACAAAAAAATTGCCCCCCTTCTCCTTATGTGAGAATACTTCCCCCTTCAATATTAATTGAATTGTTTCTGATAAATTTGTTTCTTGAACATAAATTAATAACATGGAATAGGCAGGAAGCTTAAATGTGGAAAACAGCATATGATTTCAGTCAGTGTTAACAATCGGCAAATATGTAGTGATGCTATCAATTGCATAAAAAGGAAGCCACTTTCCTCTACACATAGACGACATAGTTTTGAAGATATATTTGGATTTTTGAGGTAAATTAAACTACAATGTGTTTATTAAGTCAGCCTATGAACTACATTATTACAATGTTTAGAAAACATCCAATTTACACCCCCTTCCAAATGTTAAGACAAAGTGTTTTTTATTTACTATAATTTATTCTTTCTGGATAAGTGGATGTAAATATATATGCATGTTTGGATAAGACAGACATTTTCCAATCAGCTGAGAGTTTGAAATGTAATAAAAAGTTTACATGGTATTCTTTTTAGATTTTTCTTTTAATTCATTAATCATTGTAGCAGAATAGCAAATATTTAATAACAAATCAATTCAAATGTGTAGAGAAAATGAAATGCCTTGACATGTCGATAATTAATCAGCCTTCCTCTCAAGCTGATTAGCAAGAAAAAAAAAACCGAATGTCCAATTTGTTCATTTGAGGTTCTATCCATAGTTTAAATAGCGCCTTTGAGTGTCACTCAGTTTCTCTTGGATAGAAGTGTTTCTCCAAGGCAGCACCTCCTTCTGTTTCTCTCCCTGAGTTTGGCTCGAGGTGCTCAGTGGTGAAGGGGAACATGGGACTTTGGGGGTTGTTGTGGTCCTTGCTTCCTCACTGAATCTTACCCTGGTCTTTCTGATGTCAAAGACAATATTCCTTATCTGACTGAAGAGAGTGCCACTTCTGTCATTTAAAGCTGACTCCTGGTTGTCATCTATTTTCTCTAGCTGAGAGCCTGGTAGGGTTCTCTGGGTGATTCAGCCTCATCTCAGTTGGCACTGGTGGTGTAGACGCCTTTGAGGTCTGAATTGGACTTCCCAGTCATTGTGCTAAGTAAAATAAGCCAGTCACAGAGAGACAAATACTGCCTTATATATGTATGAGATAATTATATATATTTATCTAATAGTGCATGAAAATTTGTGCACTTGGTGGTGGGGGGAGGGGGTTTGGGTCCCTCAGCCCAGCCTGTGCCCTCTCGCAGTCCTGGACTACCTGCTGACAGTCAGATATCCTTAGAGCTGCCTCAGAGGCAAGAGAAGCTCCCACCACTGCCATTGCACTCTCCAGCCATGAGCCTGCCTTCTGGCTGTGCAATGCTCTCCTTATGGGAACATACTGAGCACTAAGGGGCAGCTCCTGCATTGAGCATCTGCCCCCTGGTGGTCAGTGCATGTCTTAGTGACTGGCCATTCCCCTGTTTGGTCGATTTGCATATTACCCTTTTATTATATAGGATTGGTCTCTTCCCCCAGTTCCTAGCCCAGAGCTCCTGAAACCCTTGTAATTCCCTAAGTGATAGGAACACTGGGGGCATCCTTTGTTCTAATATTTATTCTTGGGCCCCAGTTCATGACAGGGGGCTCCTGAACCCTTTGTGATTCCCTGAGTGAGAGGAGTGTCTTTTATTCTAATGAAGGAACTCTGCTTGGGCTCCTGGAGGCTCCTGGCTCAGGCTGGTCACCAGAAAGAAAAAGCCGTGAATGGAAGCCTAAAATTTTCAGCACTGCCCCACATTCTCTTGAGAAGGGAGAATGGGATTTGTGCCTTTATAAATGAGACTCTCAAGAGCTCATCCCTGCTCCCTTCCCTGTTAGGAGACACAGTGAAAAGACTGGTCTGTGAACCGGAAGCACAATCTCACCAGACACTAAATCTGCCAGTATCTGAATCTTGGACTTCCCAATTTCCAGACTCTGAAAAGTACATTTCTGTGGTTGATAAGCCAGCAAGTCTATGAGATGCTGCTACGGCAGCCTGGAAAGACTCAGGCAACCTCCTCAGGGTGAGTCTCTGACAAAAGTTGTGATGATGAAAGCTCTTCTGCTTCACATCCAACCAGAGTGGTGAAGGCAGCACTCATCTGTTTTCTAGTAATGATAAGCAATGTTCTCTCAGTTCTGCAAAACGGCAGCACCCAGACCATGAAAGCCATGGAATTCTCAATGTACCTTGCAGAATGACTCTTTTCTGGACCTTTGGCATTGTGGTAGTTTTCTGAAGCAAAACCACAGTTTTTCTTATTATATACCTAATATATGTATCTTAAATCATCTACCTCCTAGCCATAAAACCGAGTCATTAGGAACTTCTGTTTTGCCTGGAAGAACCATCACATTAAGCTGCTGAAGAGTGTAGTTGTGACAGCTGGAGCCCATAATATCTTTTTCTCTTCTTCTGGGCACCCAACTGAACTATATTTTCAACTCTTCTGCCGTTAGGCTAAGACTATGTGACTCATTTCTAGCCAACAGAATGAGTGGGAAAAAGATATGCTACTTCTATGTCAGAGTCATCATTAAATCCCACATAAGACTAGTCTAACAGTCAGCGTACTATAGCCTGATGGCTAACCCTAGCCCATCGTGTATGTGTTTGTGCATGACATTTTATTAGGACAAAGTTACAGTTACAGCTGCTTTTCTGTTACAATGGCAAATTTGAGTAATTGCAATAAAACCTTGTGGCTTGCAAAACCAAAATGTTTAGCTTTTTACATAAAAAGTTTGCCAATCCTGCACCAGTCCCCCTCGCATCCCATTATGTGTTAACCTTAAGAGAGCATAGTTGAAGGGTGTTTACCTCACAGTATAAAAGAAGTCTAATTATTGAATTACTGCATGTAACAAAACTATTCCTATCCCCCTGGACCTTATGTGAGTGAAAAATTAGCTTTTCTTGTTCAATGCCACAGAGAGTTTAGGATTGTCTCTTAACAATAGCCAGTGTCACTTTCCCCAAAAGCTCCAAAGGCTATCATGAATATACCTGTATGTTTTTGGTTAATCATTCTGACTCTTCATTGGCTTGAAAATTGGTAATCGGTCACTCTACAATGCAATCACTGAAAATATCTTTCTTATCATAATAGTATACAAATGCTCAGAACATCTAGCTGCCCAGGATCTAAACTCACTGGTGACTATAAAAAAAATATACAGTATCATCTGTTTTCTGTGTCTCTGCAAAAGTCAACATTTCCACCAGATAGGACTAAGAGGGCTGATAGATGACTCTCAAAGTCTTTAGTTGTCAGTGTGGATTCATAATTGAGCAAGACTGTGAAAGTGCAGAGCTCCCAACAGGAGCACTTCACAACACATTCCAGAAAAGCTGATGACCTGCAAGGCCACATGGGAGTTGTTGATGGCTGTTACCCATTATCTCCCACACAAGATCAGATGTGATAGACAAGGACAAAACCTTGGCAACCATGCCTGTGAATTTCCCTGGTCAGAACTCCACCGGCTCTCCTTCAACAAGGCAGGAATTTCCAATAGTTTTAGCTACATCATATGATGTATACTTTAATACTATAATTTGGATCCTAAAATGAGAGGAGAAACCATCTCAATCAAGACCCAGCGATTTCTTGACTCGGAGAACATGAAAAAGTAGAACATAAGGGGACTGTGAGACCTTCATTACCTGGTTCTGTGCAGCGGCTATAGCCAAAAAAAGCACAAGATCACCTTCATGGAGCCAAGTAACTCTGCTGACAGCAGGGCACAAGGAAGAGGTTATCCCTGAGAATGAGCTCTCAATAGGACTGGTGTGTCTTGATGATGAGAATGAACGATCTTCTATAATCTGATGCCAGGGAAGTCAGAAGAGTGAAACAAAGGAGGATAAGCACATTTCTGATTTTAAGTTGTGCCTTCTTGGATGGGTTGGCAAGAAAACCCAGGAAAGATGACAAAACAAATCTGAAAGTGCGCAATCCAAAAGAGAAGGAAGAGATGCTAGATGCTCCACAGCCTGTACTTCTGAAGACTAGTAAATGGTTGACAAACCCTCTTCCTGGCCTGGTTTTTAGCAGGCATGGTATATGTTGTGTACACATAGTTGTCTTTTAATTGCAGTATAAATGCTAATCTAAGCATATTGGTTTTCAACCAGAATTGTACTTTTAAAAAGACATTTATTCTATGTACATGTGTCCTTATTGGAAATCTCTTTAAAATGTTTTTGACAGAACATCCTATATAATAAAAGGCTAATATGCAAGTTATCCCCTCGATCAGGAGTTCGAATGGGTGGTCAGCTAGGAGATTGACCAGGAGATGGGGCTGGCCAGCCAACTACCGTTGGCCCTCTCCTCGGCTGGCCCCACCCATGATCAGGGACTTATAAGCCGGACTCCACCCCTGCACAAATTCGTGCACTAGGCCTCTAGTATGTAGATTAAAGTCCAATGTTCCCTAACCAAAGTTTTTTGGTAATGATTCTCAGAAGAAATCATTTATTATCTTTTAATCTTACTAGGATACTGTTCAGAAAATTATAGCAATGCCTAAAACAGACCAAAAAACAAGTATACTCTCATTGTCACCCTCCCCCCTTACAAGGATCACTTCCCTCTGTTATATTGGCAGAAAAGAGATGAGTTTTCTGTGTCCTTCCTGTAGTGCCTGTTCCACAGTCTGTCACCACCAGGGGCTGTCTCTGGCACTTAGGGCACCAGAATGGGCCAGCCTGATGCCTCTTAGGCCCCTGGAGAGCTGATGCAGGGCAAGTTACATTTCCCTTTACTCTCACTTTATTCTTAACATATCATGCACAACTGTATTGGAGTATTCAACCTTACTCAAGATTTGGAGAAATGAAAGAGAAATATGCATAGGAGAAAACTAAACTGTATAATAAACATGGCTTTTCTCAGTGTCCAAAGATAAAACATCAAGATAAATAAACTTTCCCAGGACTGTTCCACTTATCACATCTCACTCACATCCTTTCTCTGCTATCCTGAGGTCTGCACTCTTCTACTTGTCTCTTTCTATTTCACTCCCAAACCCATGTGTGTCTGAGGCCCCACCTCATGGTAAATCCCACTATCTGTCCATAGGTGCTATTTTCAAACCAGATACGGTACTTTTCTTTCTCCCAAGTAGTACATTTCCCCAAATCAGGTGGATTTGGCCTGGAACAACATCTTGGAGGGCCTCAGCTGTGTAATCAGTGATTGTATTTGCCTTGAGGAATGAAGTATAAACTTGATACTCCAGGACAGAGAGCCCTGACACTCTTCAACATTTCTCTGTCAGGTTTCAATCTACCTTTTCATTATCCCAGCCGTAGAAACACTTGCTCACCTATACACAGAGATACATATACAATCACCAACATACATAAGACAAGTATTAAATATCTTAATATGTACTAAATAGTACTGTCATTTTTTCCTTTCCCTTTAAAAAGAAATCCTTTAGTATCAAATTATGTCTATAAAGTAGATACGTCTCAGTTATCCTTCTCTTAATAGCTGCTCCCTTAAAAGCACAATTACTGGGTAAGTTTCCAAGTCTGGCAACAGTAAAGTATCTGGGCCTGACTCACCTTCCTGGCCTCCCAATGAAAAGACCCATGAAAACAGAAAAAGACTCGAAGTTGTAACAATTTCAGTAAAGAATGTCAATAGAGAAATTCCCCAGTTTGGAAAAAACAATTCATCTCTAAATACAAAGCAGATGAAGGGATCTGAGAAATAATTAGCACCTGAATCATTTCTAAAGCACTTCAATATGTAGAGATAAAAGGTGGGTAAAGGCTTCCAGTCACCCCTAATTTATATGTTTGAAACTGCAATAATATACCAGACAGCTAGAGTCACTCTTCACCCATTCTATGAGGAAGCTCTTTACCCAAAGGAGCTCTTATATCAATGTTTCTTTGCATCCACCCAGGAGACCACAGATCCCAGTAATATAATACAGGGCAGTAGTACAGCAAGAGTACAACTCTGGTGTTCCAGAGCCTGATTTCCTGCATTGGTTGACAATTATGATGAAGGCAGTAGAGTTTAGCAGTGAAGATTGTGAACACTGGAATCAGATAGATGTGAGTTCTAATCCTGACTCTTCTACTTACTAGCTATGTGACCTTAAGAAAAATTTTTTGTTGTTTATTCTCACATGAGGATTTTTTCCCACCGATTTTTAGAGAGAGGGAGGGGGAAAGAGAGAGAGAAACATAGATGTGAGAGAGACACATCATTTGGTTGCCTCTTGCATGCGCCTTGACTGGGGCTGGGGATAAAACCTGCAACCCAGATATGTACCCTTGACTGGGAAGCAAACCCAGGACTTTTCAGTACTAGGGAAAATAATTTAAAACTGCCTGAGTCCCTACTTCTTATTTGCAAACTTAGAATAATATCTCATCTGATTGTTTTGAAAACAAAAAAAGTTAAGAACTTGTCACAGTGTCTGGTGCATGGTAACCACTTACTAAATAGTATTCAAAAGGAGGTAGGGTAATGAAATAACTTAGAAAACAGTTGAGAGCCTGAGCTTCCCTTCCAGCTAGATGTGATTAGGTTCAGCTATGTGTAACTAAGTTCTGGCCAATTAGACATGAGCAGAAATAATGTGAGCAGCATTGGGATCATGTACTTGAAGAAAGATCTTCCTCTTTCCTTTTTTATTTCTTCTACTGGTAGATGAAATGCTGACATGGTAGTAAGCCATTTTGGACAATACAGATAAGGGCAACACATCAAGCAATCAGACTTCTGTTTCAATTTAAACCATTGCTCTCTAGACCTGACCCACAGTTGTCATTCTGAGACTGCCTGCATTTCTCTCTTTAGTTAATTACTTGTGTTTCCAGGTTTTATGTCCTGCCTTATTTCATTCCTTTATTTTGCTTCATTTCAGAAGAATATATTCCCTGCATATCTAAAAATACATTTTCTCTTCCTGTTGAGTGATAGTTTGGGTAGGTATAGAAGTCTAGGTAGAAATTCCTTTTCTGTCATTTTTTTAAAAATATATTTTTAGTGATTTCAGAGAGGAAGGGAGAAGAAGAGAGAGATAGAAACATCAATGATTAGAAAGAATCATTGATCGGCTGCCTCTTCCACGCCCCCTACTAGAGATCAAGTACACAACCCAGGCATGTGCCCTTGACTGGAATGGAACCTGGGACTCTTCAGTCTACAGGCCAATGCTCTATCCACTGAGTCAAACAGGTAGGGCTTCTTTCATATTTTTTAACATTATGCTCTACTGCTTTCCAGAATCCACTATTTCTCTTGAGAAGTCTGACGAATATTCAATATTTCTCTTCCATTTTAAGAATCATGTCACTCTTTGGCTGTGAGAAGCTACATGCTTTTACTGCTTTTAAAACTTTCTTAGTTGAGTCTTTCTGCTCTCTCTTTCAGGAAAACTTATTATCATATGTTAAAATTTCTAAAATTATTCTCTATGTCCCTTAACTTTATCTCATATTTTCTTTTTATTGTCTTCTCATTTTATATTATATTTTCTGAACTTTTCCAGTTTTTCTATTAAAATCCTATATCAGTAAACATAACAATATTTACTGAGAATGCTTTATTGTCTATAGACATTCTTTTTCACTGCATGCCGCTCTTATTTGTGCATGCAATGTTTTCTAAAATTATCAAATTATGTCAAACTCTTTATATGGATCATCTTATTAGTTCTTGGAATCACTGTGTTATGAGGAAAAATTATTATTACTTTACACATAAGAAAAAAATCTTAGGCAAAATTACATTAGTTGTTTAAAATCATAAAATAAATTAAGTGATTAAATTAGGATTCCTCCATCCAGTAGCCTGAATTTAAAGTTAAGAATTTTAGTGATCAAATTATAATAACCTCATTTTCTTAGGTTGGATTATAGCAGATTGAATAATGAACTCTCAAATATTTTCACATCCTAATCCACAGACCTTTTGAAGATTGTACCTTACATGGCAAAAGGGACTTGGAGATGTAATTAAGTTAAGGATCTTGAGGAGATCAGTCTAGGTTATCTATATAGATCCAATGTTATCACAATCCTTAAAAGAGGAAAGAGGGAGGCAGAAAAGTCTGAGAAGAAGCAGAAGTTACAGTGATGTGACTGCTGCCTTTGAAGATAGAAGGGGCCATAAACCAAGAATGCAGGCAGCTGGGAGAGAAGGGGACCATTCTAATTTCCATTTTTTCCCCATTATAATTTATTTGTGATAGGTAAGAGATTGAGAGGGGACTCCCCAAAGTATGGTCTTTGGTTACTATTTACTGAAATAATATTTTGATTAATTCAAATGTCTCTCCAAATGAATGATTTCATATAAAAGCTAAGTTTAAATGAGATTCAAAATTGATATTAATTTACTTCACAAGTTTCAGTATGACAGGTTATTCTTCTATATAACTCTTGGAGCTAGGACAAACCAATAAAAAATTATTTGGATACCAAAAAACTAGGCATCCTTCTCCACATTGCAATAAGAACTGAGCAATTATATTACATACATTTAAGTGTTTTTTAGGTACAAATGATCTTTTTTCTTTTCTTTTTTTTCTTTGGGGGAGGCGGGAGGGGGGAGGTGATGGTGGTGGTCCAATCTCTTGGGTTCTCAGGAGTTCTGTGAAGTTGAGCAGAGGAGTCCTGGGATAAGAAACACTTGGGTGCCACAGTTGGCAGAGACCCTTGTCTCCCTAAAACCACCTAACAAACAATGACCAATTGTACCTCAAAACAGTTGGGTCAGTTCTCACCATACACAATTGAAGACATGGGTTTCCTAATTTTTTTTTCCACCAATTCTAAAGTTTTACAGATAGCCAAACCCAACCAAATGTTCTTCTTTTTTAGATTCATCAAGCCCCTATATATTCTATCTCTGGCAAATCCCTAGCTCCTTCTCTGCATTTCCATTAATTGTGGCATCCCCATCACCCCAAACACTACCACAAGCTCCAGTCTGATCTCCCTTAACTCCAATCAAGCTACCTTCCAAAGCTTCCAGCTGATAAATCACAAGACTGTATCCTCCCTAACTGAAGATACCTAAGAGCAGGTGCTTTAAATCACCTTAGTCAGGAAGATAGATAAGAAAAAAAAAAAAAAAAAAGCAATTAGAGCCAGACTAATCCAAGATAAAGGTGAAATTAACCAGAAAATTACCCCAGAACCCATTATACCCTCATTTTAGTATATCAGCATACTAAACACGCCCGGAAACCTAATGGATACTCTGTTGAGATCCTCCCCTGGGACCTCCCCTAAAATTTCTGCTGATAGAAAATAGATAAAAACTTCAGGACAAAGGATACCAACCTTCCCTTTTCTTTGAGCATGCCCTCACCCACCCCCCTCACCCCAGGAATGTACTTTTGCTTCTATCCTAAACTCTAAGAGTACCCATGAGACTTGCACACAGGGAAGCAAAGGGCAGCTTGTCCTGGGCTTACCCCCTGATCCTGTCTTCACTGTCCCAGGCTTTAATAAACTTACTTTCACCTGGACTCCAGTCTTGAAATTATTACCTGAAGGTCACCTGATACACTGACAGTGCTGGGAAAAGGCCACCCCCCACGAGGAACTGTTCAGTAACAAGAGCAAAGCAGGTCAGGATTACTGGAAAACATGACCTTCAATAGCAAACAGCACATCAATACACTGATCATTCTCACTGAGGAGAACCTATCTTTTGACAAGGAGCTAATCTCTCTCATTGAGGCCCAAACCACCAAGGTTTTATATTATATATTCCATACCCTCCTACTCATCTCATACTCTCTGATTTTAGGGTTGGCCTCCTCCCAGGTCTTGCTTCTGTGGTTGAAAGGGGCCACATGCTGACCTGACAAGCTCAGGGGAGGCCTGCATGGCGGTCTTGCAAACTGAAAAACCTAAAGTTACCACAAAGGATGGTCTGAAGTTAAACTTTTAGAGTATTATGGTGGGTAGTCACCTCCTAGGCTGGTATCTTCACTGACAAGACCAACCTTTACCTTAACTGAGCTTATCTATCTTCTTGCATCTATAATAACATACCCAGTGAAATGTCTAGGTAACTTGTAACTTCCCTTTTTCTGGACCCCTTGGGGCATAACCAAAGGTGCTGGACTCCAGGACAGATACCACAAATTTCCTTCATTATCATGTTAATTGTTCCTGCAGCCACCTAAGTATGTGTTTTATCATTTTACTCTTTATCCAATCCCAGGGATTTCCCCACTTTGCTTCCCCCAACCCCCATCTCTAGTCTATCACCAATGAATTTCACGTAACTCACCTATGTCCCTCCTTTGATGGCAATGCATAAATACAGATGTAACCTGCCATTCTCCAGAGCATTATCTCAATTCATTGAGATTCTGCTTCCTGATATATGAGGACAGTTTGTCTCAAATAAACTCACAAAAATTCTTTACAGGTTTCAATAATTTTTATATTAACACTTCCATCCAAAGGGGAACAGTGTTACCAATTCATACCTATGCCTTTCACCCTGGCCTGCTTGTTCTTTGGCCTAGGCTTCCTGCATGGATGAAGGTATTTGAGGAGAGGGAGATTTAAAAGCATTTTGATATGGGGAAGTAAGAATTAAATACATTTTTAAATATATATTTTTATTTCTTTCAGACAGAAAGGGAGAGAGAGAGAGAGAGATTAACGATGAGAGAGAATCATTGATAGATTGCTTCATGACCCACACTGGGGATGGAGCCTGCCACCCAGGCATGTGCCCAGACAAGGAATTGAACAGTGACCTCCTAGTTCATAGGTCAACACTCAACCACTGAGCCATGCCAACCCGGTGAGTTATAGCCATTTTTAACGCCCTGGTGATGTGGGAAGAGTCTTCTTGTACCCAATCCTCACCCCTTGCCCTTTTAGGAAACTGTCTCTATGGACCAGGGAATGGGCTGTTGGTGGGTTATAACAGGGCATTGATCTTTAGTAAAGCAACCACCCAACAGGAGCCAACTTGGTGCCTGAAAAGCATGTGAAGTGAAAGGAAAGGGAGGAAAATCCAGGTAATTGGGCAGACCTGTGAGCCCCATTTTGGGGTCGGTGACTTGATATAACCTTTGTTTTCCTATTCAAGTGTTAGAGTGTCTAAGTTGCCCACCCATGAGGGAGCAATATGTCACATAAGTAGAGTTGTTTTTAAACATGAGTTTTAATAGATTCCAGGCACTACATTTTAAGTTATTTTTCAAGCTTGTATATACGTTTTATTTTTTTTCCTTGTTGTTAGTGATTGAAATGATTAGGGTGAGACTCCTTTTAGCAGAGTGAATGCCACTTTAACAACAATCACCAATATGTTGGGTCTTTTTCTGTACATTCATTTTCCTTATTATTTTCTTTTTTCTTTGTATTCTATTTTATTTAAGTATAGTTAGTATATAATATTACCAATATATTATTCACAGGTGGTTTCCTTAGTGTGAAACCGATAGTCTGGCTTAATAAATGGTTTTGCAGTATGTGATTGGTATTACAAAATTATGACTAAAACATAAAAAAAAGTAAAAATCATCTCCTCTGAGATATCTGATAAGCACTCTCTTCTCCAGTGGGGTTCAATATTAACAGTGGCCTCTTAAAGCTGTTAGGCAGGGGAGAGGAGTGAGTTCTGGAGCCAGACAAGCACAGAGGAGCTAGCACTGAAGCATGCTGGGAGAGGACCTGAGTCTACCCACACCCAACAGTATCAGCTCCCAAAACCCACTACTCCTCTCTCCTCTCCTCTCCTCTCCTCCCCTCCCCTCCCCTCCCCTCCTCTCCTGTAGTGGACTTTTATGAGTTGATTTGAGCCAAATTGATGACAATTGCTTGGAAGTAAGATCTCAAATGCTCCTAAGAATGACAGTTTGCAACTTCTTTTATGCATTTGGAATTAAGGAGGGAATGGAAGAAAGATAACCTGAAGGTGGGAGAAAACAAAGCTGAGATTGAATTACAGGACAGTTAAAGAGATTATGCTCCCAGAGTTTGTGGAAAAGAAGAGTACCTCTGACATTTTAAAGATGTGTTCATCTATAAGCACAAAACAATGGATTGCTTAAAAACCTTTTACTAAAGAAGTTATAGGCCATGGCCTTTCCAGTTAGGAATTTATGATTAGATCACCCTGTGAGGTTACTTTCAGTTAGGCTTATTACTGAACCCCTTTTTCATGCAGTCTAATTTCTGAACTTCCCCAGGGAGGTCAAACATTCCCTAATTCTTATTGAACTTTACTTCAGCTAAGCCAAAACTTTGCCAGAGTTCCCCGTCTATGAAAAATGGTGAGTTCCTCATCTTCTGAGCCCCTGTTACTTTAAAACTAAAAAACCTGTCTCAATATCAAGGAGGCCCAAGATAAGGTAAACATAGGCTTTAATTGAGGGAAGAGCAGGATTTACACTTTGCTCCTTTTTGAGTTGTAACTCAAATGGTGAGAGATTGAGATGGGTCAACCCAATATTCTATCAGCTATAACACGAGACTGCAAAAGCTTTAATAGAAAAGCTATTGTACTATTTTCTCTTTGCCATGCCAAATTGAAATACACACACACACACACACACACACACACACACACACACACACCCCTATCCTCTGTCTTGCTAGTAAACTGCTCAGGCTGCCATAACAAAATACCACAGTCTGGGTGGCTTAAAGAACATAAACTTATTTCTCACAGTTATAGAGGCCAGAACGTCCAGTATCAAGGTACTTGAGAGGTAGGTTTCATTCTGAGGCCCCTTTTTCTTGGTTTATAAGAGCCCAGGATCTCACTGTGTGCTCACATGGTCTCTTCTTTGTGTCCACAGTGGGTGGTGAGGGAAAAGAAGGAAAGAACAATCTCTGGGGTCTCTTTTTAATGGGGCACTAATCCCCTCATGATGGACCCACCCTGCTGACCTTATCTAACTCATTACCTCCTAAAGGCACCCTCTCCAAACATCATTGCATTGCAGGTTAGGGCTTTAACATATGAATTTTGGACACAAACATTCACTCCATAATATCCCATAATCCACAAAATAAATAGCATCTAATACTTTGCATACTTGAGCTCTGTGAATCATGTATTCTTCACAGGAGAGTACATTCACTAGTGTATTACTTTTCCAGTGTATGGCATATATGTATATAAATATATATATAACATATATGTGGTTAAAGCATTGTCCATAATTCTTTTTGTATCATTTATTGTCTTCCTTTCATTTACAACTGTTTGCTATACCTGTCACACTGACATTAACACAGATGTTTTCTTCAATTTAAACAACTTCACTTCTGATTTCTAGTCACCACCACAGTCTATCTCCTGCTGCTTGTTCACAATTACCAGCATGTCAGCTGAACTAGCTCAAGTGGTCCCTCCGTGGCTATTTCTACCCTGAAAGGGGTAAGACAACTATTTGCAAAAATTCTTCATGCAGGTATGTAAAAAAAGGCCACTTGAGGTAGAATCCATTGTCTGTCTTCCTGAAGTATTACACAAATGCATAGTACTCTTAGCCATTTAAACACAAGGCATCAAAACATTCTTATATAAAACAACATTGATTGTTACAGAGACTCTACAGGGATCACATCTTTATTAATATTTTTATAGAAGTTTTCAATTCCCTGAAGCAGAAAGGTAATTTCTATTTGGTTTATTTTCAGAAAGGGGGGGAGGGGGGAACTTAACTCCTGTAACCAGCTTAGAAGAGACAAGATGAAAGGGAAATTGGTGCAAACAGAATGAACAGAAGTGCAGCCATTTGAAGTCAGCAGAGAACAAATCCTATAATACTGTAACATAGAAAGAAAAATCTATCACTGACAAAAGGGACTGTCTGAGGACACTGGTTTCCTTTGAAGGTGTGGAGAAGCAGCGCAGAATAACAACGATGGCCATTACGATGACTACAGTTTGTGCATTATAAATGGTGTGTTTTTAATAAGTCCTTACACTGATCTATCTCTTTGTTAGAAATATCCTATTTCTCCCCAGGTCATTTTTCATGTTCTTCTCCCTGAACACATCCTCTTTTTTTCTAACAAAGCAGCCAGATCCACATTAATGGCATAAAATGGATCTGAGTAAAAAACAAATTGTGTAATGTAACTAGAATAGCACTGTCCCTGTCAACTGAACAGCAGCTGACCTTGAGGGAAGGTTAGGAGTTACAGCCCCAAGGATGCTCATTGGAGCTGAAAAACGCCGACTGTGGAGGTGATAGCACGCTGAAGAAGACAGAAGGAATGACAGCTGGTTTGTTCTACCAACATGGATGCTGGATAATTCATGGTGCAAACAGGAAAGCCGGCCTCCCAAGATAGTTGTGAGCCATGGAATGGCTTCCCCCTGACAGAAAACTACCCCTATTGCAAAATGGGAGTAAACCACCCTTAATTCCAAAAGCATTGTAACTAGAGCTCACTGTGACTTGTTCTTTAACAAATCTACAATGTATACTACACAGTTAGCTCTCTGTATCTGTGGGTTTCCCCTCCACAGATTCTACCAACTGTGGATCAAAAATATTTTTTGGGGGGAGGAAAGTTACATTGTTGCTGATGTGTTATAAGCCTATGATGGTTGTCTCTGAATTGGACATACACAGATTTTTTTTCTTGTCTTTATTACCTAAACAATACAGAATAATAACCATTTACTTAGCGTTCACCTAATATTAGGTATTGTAAGTAATATAGAGACAATTTAAAGCATACAGGAGAGTGTGCTTAGGTTGTATGCAATTACCAGGCCATTTAATGCTGGGGGCTTGAGCATCTGCGGATTTGGGTATCTGCAGGCGTTTTGACACCACTCTTCCAGGGACTCCAAGGGACAACCATATAGCCAAATGTGCGCTGTTTCTCACAGGCATCATTGGGAGCATTATATTATGTTTGCTTTATTACAGGCACAATTTTCCAAACAATTCCAAGATGAAATGGGAGTAGGCATCCCAAGAAGAGGGAAGAGCAGTGAGACACACAGGGTTTAAAGGGCACCACAACCAGCATTGTCAGCAGAGTGAGCGGGATGATTGGTAGAAGAGGCAGGCAGAGGGGCAGGGGCAGCTGGGTAACCTATTGGACCTGACAGGTTATGAAATAGTAGAGCATAGACTTTATTTTCAAACTGATGGGAAGCCATTAAAATATTTAACCATCGAAGTGATGTTACATGTAAAATTGCTCTGCTAAGTGAAGAACAGAGCATGGAAGGGTAAGCGTGGCAGCAGAGACCTTTGCTCGGATGCAGTGAGGTCCTGGTGGCTCGGTATTGGGGCAGCCAAGGAGGTGGTGGGACTGGCTTTGTGACTTGGATGTGGATGAAACAAAAGGAACAGCAGATGTGAAAAAGAAAGTGTGTAAAACAACAAGTCCTTTAGTACTCTTTCAAACACTGAAGGTATGAAGTTAGTAGTCTGCTTTGTTTGTTTACAAATATTAATCTCTATCCTTCTTAAAGAAATAGTAAGAAAAATATTAAATTAAGAAAAACAGTGCTGTTCTAAGTTTAAAATTAGTATACTTTAGTGCCGATTCTTCAAAATTTCAGAATGTCCTTTTGTTTATTTATTCCATAGTGATTTACTGGTCAGTTACTGTATATAGTACTATGCTAAGTAATAGAAATTCAAAGATGGATAAGATACAGCACAATCTAACAACAGTGTCAAATCCACAAAACATAGCTCGCAAGTATAAACACATCTAAACTCTTTATTGCCATTTCATGAAGGTACCTACCACCTCTAGGTCGAATTGTACCTCCCCAACATGTATTTTTTTCATATAATATATCTACATATGTTGTAGTAAGGTCAATAATCATGTGAACTCTTGGTTTGGTTTGATGTTGTCTCATAATTAAATAAGAAATGAGAAATCAGGGGCCTCAGAGAAGATACAGCTAGCTCTACTCCCGCAGTTAGGGGAGGTATGTCTTGAAGAATCCGATGTCTTTTTCACAAGACCTCAGTGTCCTCATCATCAAGATTGAGACAGCAATACCTACCCAAATGCCTCCTGGGACATGTAAGTGGTACATGTCATCTTTTCTATTTCTATGTGATAGGCCTCTGATATTCCAGTTATGGACATTTACATAATTATCTCCTCTCATAACTCAATAATCATCCCTTTCATTATTAAGCTGTGGCTTGACTCTCCCACTAAAGGAAAGTTTCAGCCTCATGAATTTTCACATCAGCGATCCTTGCCCACTTATATTTTAATTTTGCAGTTGAGTTCCAATGTTATTTATCCTTTGTGCAATTAGATTTCAAGTTTCTCAAGGCAGGAATTTGATTAATTAAAATACAGCCACGGTGCTTCTGTCTAGAAGGCTTAATATATATTAATAATCATTTTAATATCAAAACAAATTAAAGAAAAGCCCAAGCTATTAACATTGTACCTCGGGATAAATTCTGTATGTAAACAGAAATGTTGCACTCCCTGTTTCTTTACATACATCTTTAAAATATTACTTATTCTTTCCCAAAAATAGTATGTTTAGAAAAGTAGTTTTTGGAGACCTCCATTGCTAATCAAGATGAGATAATGCCCTGTCTTAAATAAAAAACAACAACAACAAACCCCAAACAAATTAATGTAGCAAGGATTCAAGAGTCTGGATTTGAGAAATAAAGGACTGTGGCCCATGTGAGGCAGAAACAGAAGGCATTTTCAGCCTCAGTACAGAAAGGGGAACCCAGGCTGAGCCTGATTAACTTCCTGAGTTGAGGAGACACAGTTGAGAGTCCAGGGAAACCAAAGAAGCTAGAGTTCAAAGGACAGAATATCAGGTAGGTAAGAGCCATGTGGAACGAAAAGTGCAGAAACCAGCAGGTCTCAGCCCTTGAGTATTTAACTGAGTGTAGCTTCCCCCTATGTGGGAGGAGGTTATCCACAGCCTGGGAAAGAACCTTTTGAAATGATTGGAAGAGGCAGAGCCATATGTGCACACAGGCCTGAGAATAGTGTCTATTCACAGCAGCCAGACCCTGAAACCTAATTCATGGGGCATCTGGAATAATATTTGGAGGGTCTTGCCTCAGTGGCGGGGAATAACTAGTCCTAGACTGAGCATTACTTCTGATCATAGGGAAATGCAAATTAAAACTACAATTGAATACCAACACCCACTGGATTGTCTAAAATTAAAAAGAATGACTATATCAAAGGTTGGCGAGCATTTAGAGGAACTGGAATTCTCTATCACCGCACTACTAGTAGTAATATAAAATGATATTTTATATTGGAAACAGTTTGGCACTTTCTTAAAAAGTTACATATACACACATCATATGCTTAGCCATCTTACTCCTAGTTCTTTTCCCAAGACAAAAGAAGGCATACTAGTATATCCATACAAAGACAGGTACACAAATCCACCTTTATTTGCAATTGCCCCAAACTGGAAACAACCCAAATTTCCATCAACAGGTGAATGAGTAAACAAACGGTGGTGCACCCATACAATGGAAAAACTCAGCAATTTAAAAAATGGTAAGTGTAACAACACAGATGATTTTCAAACTAATTATGCTGAGAGAAGAAAGGGAAAAAGATTACATACTCTACAAGTCCGTTTTTGTAAACGTATAGAAATGTACTTAAACCTATGTATCACTTAAAATATGAGTCATCTGTAGTGACAAAACAGTGGTTGCTTGGAGCTGGGATCCAGTGGAAGAGAAGGGGAGATTTGAAGGGGGCATGAGGAAATGGTGGGAGGTAATGGAAATGTCCACTGTCTGGACTGTGCTGATACTTTCACTGATGTGCACATGTGTCAACACTTGTTAAAATATATAATGTAACTGTGTATGCCCATTATAC
Source organism: Pipistrellus kuhlii (assembly GCF_014108245.1). Classification (NCBI taxonomy): domain Eukaryota; kingdom Metazoa; phylum Chordata; class Mammalia; order Chiroptera; family Vespertilionidae; genus Pipistrellus; species Pipistrellus kuhlii. The sequence continues at coordinate 62,425,911 of NW_023425551.1, forward strand.
TTCCAACACTCTGTTAATAATTTTAATGTAAAATAAAAATAAATAAAAGAAATTAAGGAGTTGTTTTCTTTTTAATAGGTTTTCTTTTTAGAGAAGTTTTAGGTTTATAGCACCAATGAGCAAAATATCCAGAGATTTCCCATATACCTCCTGCCCCAACACATTCCTCACTGGAGTGGTATACCTGTTACAATTGATGCTCTTACAGTGACACATCATTATCACCCAGAGTCCATGGTTTACATTAGGGTTCCCTCTTTTTGTTGTTGTTGTTAATCCTCACCTTAGGATATTTTTCCCATTGACTTTTAGAGAAGTGGCAAGGGGGGCGGGGGGGAGAAAGAGAAAGAGAGAGAGAGAAACATTGATGAAAGAGAGGCACATCTATTAGTTGCCTTCCACATGCACCTGGGGATTGAACCTGCAACCCAGGTATGTGCTCTTGACCAGGAATTGAACCCATGAATCTTCAGTTTGTGGGCCGACTATCTAAGCACTGAGAACACTGACCAGCTAGAGCATATGGTCACTCTTTGTTTAAAAATATATATTTTATTGATTTTTTACAGAGAGGAAAAGAGAGGGATAGAGAGTTAGAAATATCAATGAGAGAGAATCATCGACCAGCTGCCTCTTGCACACCCCTTACTGGGGATGTGCCCGCAACCAAGGTACATGCCCTTGACTGGAATTGAATGTGGGACCCCTCAGTCCGCAGGCCAACACTCTATCCACTGTGCCAAACCGGTTTCGGCTGGTTCACTCTTGATGTTGGACATTCTATGGGTTTGGACAAATGTATAATGATATATATTCATAGTTATTGTGTCATACAGAATAGTTTTGCTGCCCTAAGAATTCTCCATTCTCCATCTGAAAATAAAAGTTTTATTTAAAATTTTAATACTTTAATTTTTATGTGATAATGAATATAAAGTGACATTTTTATCTTTTTTATTAACTCAACTGCCTTTTGGAAAATGAGTAAGTGGTTGAAGAATATATATCTTGGTACACTTGGAAATTTCATCTTTAAGTGATATATAGGTTTAAGTACATTTTATGTAGAACTTTATATGCAAGAACTTAGGAGCTCATGTTTCTTTTAAAAATTTTGTCATTGCTTGGTTGATCTGCACGCTTTGGGCTTTTTGACTCGGTGTTGAAATAATTCTTGATGGGAAAGGATCTCATACTGAGACTCCCTGGTGGACACAATAATGAAGGTTGTTCAGTTTATATGTTTATTTTTTCCAAACTTTACCACTACACTGACCCCCCAAGTATTAAATCTCAGCATGAAGATGTTGCCAAGTTACATTTATACAGCATAGTCATCCATAACACTTCAGGGATTTTATGTTATAGTGTCAAGGTTATCTTCTCTTAGCCACTGTAGTTTTTTATAATCATTGGCCCTAACATTATGGCTGCTGCTAATAAAAACAGTGTGTTTAAAGATTTTTCTTATCAAGGATATGCCCAATATAAATGTTAGTGCACATTTTCCTGTGTCATTATAAAGTAAAATTCTTTGTTATCTAATTTTTTCTCTGCCTTGCTGGATGTAAACACAACACATGTTTTATAGCTCATGAAATTTTCCAAACATAGCATTATTGGCATGATAATCTTAGGGAAAAAATGTCCTGTGATCTCTCTTTCAATTCTGTTTTGGTCAATATATTTCTACACTGGTTTCAACACTAGATTTTATCATGCTATTTATGTGTTAAACAATGTTTTGTTTTGTTTTGTTTTGTTTTTAATAATTCTACCTTCCCCTGCCTATTGAGAAAGAAAGGCATTTCCTAACAGCTATACAATGATTTTGTAAGCACAAACCACAGTAAACTTCAGAAGATCCCAGGCTAACACTCAAAAGTTAAAAAAAATCACATGTTATAAATGCATTTGATTTATTGTTAGGACTAAGACATCATAAGTTTTCAAGAGGCCTAAAAACTGTTTTGATTTTTTTTCTCAGTATTGTTGTAATGGTACCATTTTTCAAAATTTTGGTATAAAGCACAAAAGGTAAATAATCCATGACTTCTTTTTTTTTGGTGGAAGGGGGACACTATACAAATGTTAATGTGATTAGAGTTGCAGTAGCAAGAATATCCAATGTTGAAAATCATCTTAATGACATTACTTTATTCTTGATAGGAGGATTCTATTATTTGTGTATTTGGATTTAATCCAACAAGCCTAAGAATGAATTGCAACAGGAAGCTCCTATTTCACTTTCCAGAAAAACCATGATGGTCAAATACATAGGTTTGGCTATATATAAACATTTTTAAAGGGAGAGTCTAGAGAATTTCTGAGCTAAGATTAACTAAGTAATAGCACAATGGATTAATAGCACTCTTTTATTCAGACCCAATTAGATATGTAACCAGAAGTCCAGTGTTCAAAATGTGTGCACTTGGGGGGTGGGGAGGGTCCCTAAGCTTGGCCTGCACCCTCTCACAGTCTAGGATCCCTCTGGGGATGTCTGAATGATGGCTTAGCCCTCCTCCCTCCAGGGAGCAGTCCTAACCTGGCAGTCAGACATCCTTAGCGCTGCCATAAAGGCAGGAGAGGCTCCCACAACCACCTCTGTGCTCTGCAGCTGTGAGCCCAGCTCAAGGCTTCTGGTTGAGCAGTGCTCCCCCTATGGAAGCACACTGACCACCAGGAGGCAGCTCCTGCATTGAGCGTCTGCCCCCTGGTGGTCAGTGTGCATCATAGCCACTGATCATTCCACCATTTGGTTTTAGTCCATTTGTATATTAGCCTCTTATTATATAGAATCCCTGGTATTTTTAATTGTTGTGGTAAGATGTACTTCCTGATGTTGGTATTCCTGGTGATACAAACTAAAAACCCAAATATGGCCTGAAAGTGGGAGAACATTAACTGACAGGAGGTAAAACATAAATTGTATTGCATGAGAAATCTAGAAATCAAAGTACGTAGCTCCCAAAATGTACTTACAAACTTGTTTATTGGGCTGGTAAACCAACAGTGGTGGGTGGCACACTATTGGAAAAGGAGAGTATGGACCGTTGGGAGAGAAGAGGCTTTCTCTTGTTGCTGGAAACTTCTCTGTTCTCAGTTAAAGGCTATAGTAGGAAATTGTTATCTTCACAAAAAGAAAATTTGGGGACTATAATTAAGGAAATAAGTTTAATCCCTGAATTTATCAGCCAATGTTTAAGATATATTATTTCTGGATTTCAGAGTAAGTGAGCAAAGACATGGTTGAGGCAGCTAGGAACCACCCTGTACCTAGAGCCAAGGAGAGCAGATAATCATCAATGTCTGGTTTCGAAACTTGAGAGTCAAGGAGATTTGGGGGTCTTTCAAGATTGCTCAGATGAAAACACTTCGTACATGTTCAGCCATCATAAACAGTTAATGACTTTGGCAGTATGGACATCTCTTATAATAGAGAAATACAAATTATAACTAAAACGAGATACCATAGGTTATATCAACTTGGAAAAAATTTAAAAGTTTAATGTTGTTGTTGGTACATTGCTGGCAGAAATAGAAATTTCTACAACTTCTAAGGAAAGCAATTTGGCAATATGTGTCAAAATGACAAGTACCCTCACCCTTTGGACACAGCAATTCCACTTCTAGTGATTTTTTCCTACAAATGGATTCACAAATGTGCAAGATGCCCTAATCATTTAATAAATATATAGAGTTAACAGTAAACTATATACCAGAACTTATTTGCTGGAGGTATAGCTGCAAAAAGTAGTCTCATGGGGCTTATACTGGTTGGGGAGATAGGCTATAAATAAATAAACATATAACAGGTCAAGTGTTGGCATGAAGGAAAGGAGAGTAAGAGGGCTAGGAAGTAGTGAGGGAAGGATGCTTTTATATAAGATAAAGAGGTGACATGTAATATGTTTTGTTTGTTTTAGTTGATTTTTTAAAGAGAGAGGAAGGGAGAGGGGGAGATAAAAACATCAATGATGATAGGGTATCATTAATTGGGTACCTCCTGCACAACCCTACATTAAGGATGGAGCCTGCAACCTGGGCATATGCCCTGACCCAGAATCAAAGCGAGACTCCCTCGTTCATGGTCCATCACTCAAGCATTGAGCTACCCTGGCCAAGCAGGAGGTGATATTTAAATGAGAGCTGAATAAAATGAGGAAACAAGCTATGCAGGTGTCTGTGGGAAGAGGGTTCTAAATACACATCACTGCAGCAGTGTTCATGAAAAATTTAAAACAACCTAAATGTCATCAATAGGGACCTGGCTAATTGAATTTAAATGGATAGATACATACAAACATACAACATTTAGTATAAATAAGTTCATTATGTACATGTGTGTGTAAACAGAGGAAAAAAATGATAAAGTGGTTATGGAGGAGTCCTGAGTGGCTGAGGTTACTGACATTTTTTTAATTTAAAACACTTTAATTACAGTTGACATTCAATGTTATATTAGTTTCAGGTGTGCATCATAGTGCCTGGATGCTTACATAACTTACAAAGGGATCCCCCAATAGTACTGACTTATTTTTCACTAAATCTCTCTTTGTAGCTTCAAATCTGGTGCCTCATCCACGTACTCGGTTTCATATACAAAACATTATATTACATGGCTTATGCTAAATAAACAGCTAAGTTTGACTGAGGTAAAACTATCTGTCCTGTGTAAAATATTTCTAGGAGTTCTGGAAATTTCAAATTATAATATTCTACAATCTAAAGTACAGGGAGAAATTTATATACAAATACATGTCACATGTGTGACACCAAGAATATTCCCAGATTTGCAGATAAAGACATGTTACATGGAGAATATTTCTAGAATTTTTTAACAGGGGAAAAAATTGTACCTTTGGAGAGAGCAATTTGAGCAACATCATCATCTATATCACTAAATGACACTGAATCTCACAGATCCATAGTATCTTGTCAAATTTTTAAGAATTCATAGTACTACTCTTTCACATGAAGGGCAATAAAAAGAAATGCTATCTATTTCCCCTTCCACATTTAATTAAAAAATGGTCACCAAAAAGGCCTCAAATTGAAAACAAATTCCAGCCAAAAACCTAACACCACAAATAAGAATAGACACACCAACCCCAAACTCAAGGTTCTCACAAATACTTAATGCTAAAAATTCTGTACATTCTATTTCCCTGTCTTTTTATTTTTGTAGGAATATACATTTATTAGGAAGCCATAGATTTGCTGTTGACAGATAAGCTACAGGACATAAGATGGCTTTAACTACTGGACAAATTTCCAATACTTAGCTGATAAAGCTTGCTTGTGTTGACTGACTCTATTGACTGGGTGGACCCCATCCTGATGGCTTTGATCCACGTCCCCGGTTGATATCATCAGCCACTCAGGTGTGAGGATGGCAGCAGCCCACGCTGGGAAAGGTGCCAGCGGGCTTATTAAATGAACAATGGTGGTGGCTACACACCAATGGACTTGGATGCTCGGCTCCTCGGGACCCATCTCCAGTATTAGGCTGCATCCTTCCCCCACGGCCAACCACCAGCCTGGAAAGCATCTGCATTGAACAGCCATGGTAAGCAGGACTTCTGGGATTCTGTTCATTTTACTAAATTGTGTTCAAGTCTGAGGAAGAGAACTGTGAAATATGCAGAGAGGCGACTGAAACTGGGGTGGTGGTGGAAGAGGGGATCATTTTCCCCAAGTCTGTTCTCTCCCAAACTGTTCCTTCGTGGAGCGCAAGGGTTATATTAACTTTGGATTTAGGAGATAAGTGTTTGAAATCAAGCTTAGAATTGTCTGTCGTTACCACTCATAGGGTTTTGTTACATGTGTGTCCATCCTTTCTGGTGTTTTAGCCAGATATATGCATCTTCAAATCACTAGAATGAGACATACACAGCAGCTACCCTTCATGTGGCATTCCCTGTGATCGACAGGAGTGTTCGGTTTGCATCCTGCTAATTCATCTTAGAACATTCTCATCTTCCTTCAGTTACCCCAAGCCCAACTCAAATAAACCACCAACATCAGTCTGTGATGTTTTAAAATAGCATGTTTTCCATCTATTTTTTAAAAATATATTTTATTGATTCCTTACAGAGAGGAAGAAAGAGGGACAAAGAGCTGGAAACATCAGTGAGAGAGAAGCATCAATCAGCTGCCTCCTGCACATTCCCTACTGAGGATGTGCCCGCAACCAAGGTACATGCCCTTGACCAGAATCAAACCTGGGACCCTTGAGTCCACAGGCTGATACTCTATCCACTGAGCCAAACCGGTTAGGGAGTCCATCTATTTTCTTAAGAGCTCAAAGTATAGTTGCATGATACTCTTTTTCTATAGCCCAGTAGCCATAGGCCACAGCAGAGTGAACGGTGTGTTCCAGTGCAGATCTAATCCCAAATCCTTTTCAGATGTCAGGGAATCTAATGAATCATAAATGGCATGCATGGTTTGTACATGTAATAAACATTACTTCATAATAACATTAGCTGAAACTGCTACCTTACTATTCTTTTATTGTACTACTACATAAATATATAGCTTTATAGGATTTGTATTCAAAGAGACGAGTGAGGAGGAGGCAGAAAAACTAACAGCAATGGCAGGGGTTGCCCAGAAGCAAATAGCTAAAGATTAAAAAGGCTCTTCTAAAAGCATCCCTCTGCAACCCTGACAGTTTCAGTGATGAAATCAACATGATGCTGAACATGTTCACTCTCAAAATTCCTTCCCAGAATGTATTGCACAGCCAGCAGGTAGGAACATGAGTGACCAAAGAAAGGCAAGGGGACCCCAATCTTGCTCATAGCCCCTGACAGTGTAAAAATCATTGTTTTTACTGAGTCCCACAAACTGATTCAGGGTTTGGAAGCTTGTGCTATTCTGGGCCTTATTTTTTTCCTGTGCAGATGTAGGTACACATGGTGAATAATAATAATTCCTGAGCTATAAAACTGAAGTTGTAGCTTTTTCAGTATGCATTCTGCACAAATTTGTTTCCAAGGCAATTGGAATTTTATACCTTAAATCTTAAGAACATGTAATAGAATCGTATTGATGAAGACTTCATCTTGGGTGCAAACTTGGAGATCCTAAAATGTGATGTAGGATCCTTTACCAATAAATGGTCAGAATAAGCTTGTTAGATAAAATTGGAATATTTGAGGTAAGATCTAAGCATGCCCTCTGTTTATAACAAAGAATTTGTAATAGTGATTAAGAAAAAGACAATTAACCTGACTGGTGTTGCTCACTGCCTGAGCATTGACCCAGGAACCAAAAGTCACCGGTTCCATTCCCAGTCAGGGCACATGCCCAGATTGCAGGCTTGATCCACACTAGGAGGAATGTAGGAGGCAACTGATCGATGATGTTTCTCTCTCATTGATGTTTCTATCACTCTATTCCTCTCCCTTTTTCTCTCTCTAAAAATCAATGAAAACTTTTTTTTTTTTTAAGAAAAGACCAATTAGCTGAAACTGGTTTGGCTCAGTGGTAGAGCGTTGGTCTGCATACTGAAAGGTCCCAGGTTCGATTCCGGTTATGGGCATGTACATTGGTTGCGAGCACATCCCCGGTGTGGGGTGTGCAAGAGGCAGCTGGTCAATGTTTCTCTCTCATCAACGTTTCTAGCTCTCTATCCCTCTCTCCTCCTCTCTGAAAAAAATCAATAAAATATATTTTTTTTTTTTAAAGAAAAGACCAATTAAAAGGGATATGTGAAACTCTTCATGACAAAGAACTGTGGCTACTGGGCAACTAAAGGGTCTACCATGGATGTGGCTACTATGGTTTCAAACACAAGACACAGTTGCTCTGACCATGAATTAACTGTTAAGTGTGCAAGGAATGTAATGAAAAATAAGTTTTCAAACATAGCAGAATAAATTCTGACCATATACCCAACAGCCTGCTTTTAACCAAACAGAGATAATAAGAGGTCGTGTACAGAGAAGAAAAGTACAGGGACATATGTCACAATCCAGTCTATACCACACCCATCATCCATTTAAAATCAATCGATTTTTCTGCTAAAAGAATTCTTCAGAGGTTTCTGACACTCGAGATCCAACTTAATAAGTAGTATCTTGGGATATGGGTTATAGAGCCAGGAGAATCTTAACTGATTAGTATATCATTATATGAAGAGTGTCTGCGGGCTATTCTTAGTTATGTATACCTGATTTGTGCATATAAACACACAAAAAATGTTAAGACTAATCAAAATAGTTAATGTCAAGTGCTTTACCTTTTAATTCTCAAAAGACATGTTTTACTTTCAGAATAAGATTTGCCTACTCTTATGAACTCACAAAGGCAACTTCCACTTTAAGATTTCCCTGAACAGAGGGGTGAAAAAAAAGCATGTGTGGAGCAAGATGAGCCCTGTTGTTCCCCAACACATTCTCTGGGCTTCTCACTTTCCCATCCATGAGAAGTTTTCATTGATTTGTCATTGAGTGCTCCCTGGAGTCTCATGAAAGCATAGAAAATGCGACCATATGTTTCAGCCGTGCCCTTGGTCAGGGAGCGGCTGACACCTTCATTGTCCAGCCTTCAAGATTCCTTAGCACATTTTATGTCTTAGAGACAGGAGTTATTTTAAAGTGATTGACTGAAGCAGGGCTTCTGCAATTAGAACAGGTGTGATTTGCATACACATCTGTTTGGTCATAAAATATTGGCAAGTAAATGGAATATCCAGGTTCACAGCTGCTTTCCAAAAGCTCCACGCTGCAGTTAATACCCTTCTAAAACAACGAGAGTAGGGGATAAAATATGCTCTCATTGTGGACAGCAAAAATTAAATGATCTATGTCTTGCTTGTAATTTACCCCTAAATTTCTAAATTTTTAATAAAATTAGCTTATCTAAATTCATCGATTCTCATGTATTTCTTTCTTTTAAAACGCCCATTCTGTTTTCTTGTGGAACCCATTAGGCAGAGATGAAATACTCAACAAATAAACCATGTGAACCACACATAATGAAGTGGCTTCATCATTTCCTTAGAATAAACCTCTGAGGAATAAATACAATATTTCTTCTTAAGAGGAAAGAGCATCCCCAGAGAATACACACATGTACACACATAGAACCAATTAGGCCGTTCCAGGTATTTGTTTCTCTTTTTTCTTCTTTTGCAAAGATAGATTTAATAAATATTGACCAATGTTGAGATGGAGGTTTCTAGGAATACTCTATTAACATGTTCAGACACCTAGGCCTTTGCATGCTCAGAGAAAATAAGTTTCAGCTCTGCTTCTGCAATTCCCCTTTCACATTTATACACAAATATTTTCTCAGGCCAGGAAACAAACCACCAAAGGGAAAAAAATCACCCTGCCTTTCACACCGAGATGTAAGTTCCCCTTAGTTTCTCTCTCTGCAAGACCAGGATTTCCATTGAAATAGGTTGCTTATGGCAAGAATTCATATTCATTAGAAAATCGTGCCTGGAAGGTTATTTTCATTTGTTTTGGCACCTCCCAGGGAACTTGACACATAAGCCATTTGATTTTAAGTAGCTTAAGGTGAAGAAAAATACCTAGCTAAGTAGATACCTCACATGCTTTTCTTTCCCTAGGCTCACTATAGATGTTTGTTCTCCAACTCTCAGCCAGCTCGCTGGTGGTCATCAAGACCCTACATGGAATTATCAGGTGTTTTACATTATAATTTCCTAGCAGTTTTGAAGGTATATAAAGCACTAAGCACAATGCCAAATGTAAATTATGCCTGGCAGACTACATGGGCTAATGCCCAGACAGAATAATCGCAAGATAGGGCGGCCCTACCAGCCCTCTTCCAAGGGCAACCTAATACTGTTGCCCAGGAGAAAGAGAGGAGGTTTTCGAAGGCTCACAGACACTAAGGCAGGAAAATGCAGACTGGAGAGAAGTTGATCTGCTCAAATGCCCCCCTCAGGCCTCCAATGGTGTAAGAACCAAGAACCCTCTGAAGATCTAGGTCAGTAACGAGGGATTTCTCCTTTGGCAATTGCCCAGGAATACTGACCAGGACTGCATTAAGATTCACTATCCATGCTGTCACAAGGACACACCACTGGAATGTTCTATAAGCCAAATTCTATACCCATGAGGCGACAGCCATCTCCCTCTGCTCCCCAGCCAACTGAGAAGAGGCAACCTTCCCTTTAAGCCTGCTTCCATATGCCCCTTTAGGTGATCATTTGTTTTTTATGTCAACCCACTGAGCCTTGGCTGTTTACAGCTGCAGTTATAGTGTGTGAACCAACATCAATCAACCTTCACCTCATTCTTTAAATAAAATAAAAATAAAAAAATAAAAAAAAAATATATATATACATATATATATATATATATATATATATATATATATATATATATTTAGAGAGGAGAGGGAGAGAGAGAGAAACATCAATGTGAGAGTGAAACACCGATTAGCTGCTTTCTGCACACCTCCCCCCTTAATAGGAATGGAGTCTGCAATCCCAGCATGGGTAATGCCAGGAGTGGAGGCAGCAACCCTTTGGTGCAGGGCACAATGACCAACCAAGGCTCACAGACCAGGGCCTGCACCTCACTCTTGATTGATCTCAAGAATATTATACTTGATATGTAGCTGACCTTCAAAAAGTCATGTCTTCCTAGACCACTGCCTATCAGTACAACTTTGATGTGGTCAAATATATCCACAAAAGCACATATGCTTCTCTACCAATCTTTCTGCTTCCACTATTTCCCCCAATGACCTCATGATTAATCCATCTGTTACATTTACAGAGATTCTCTGGTCTTTCCATGTGAAACTGGAATATGCTTCAAGATCATCAATACCCGTTATGTTTTATCAGAAGGTTTTATAAAACAGCATGCAGTGACAACATTCAAAACAAACCCTGAGAGTTACTTGGGCATTACATTTGATGCTTTATCAAATGTTTTCCTATCCAGAGTCATTAGGCAGAATAGGCGATGCTGTGGTTCTAGCACTGGACCAACCTAAAAATATGAAACAGCTTGAACATATAAAACACAAAGACAGACAGAAAGGAAGTTTTATTTTAAGATGAAGCTCTCTTAAAGTTCAGCACTCCTATTGCCTTTGTCAGCTATTTCCTTACCCAAATCAATCCAGTTCCTATCCATTTAAACTCTTCAATGACACCTTAATGATAACAACTCAAAGTTTGATGTCCAGCCCCAAACCTGCATGGGTATGTTCTACTGTATTAAATACAACCTGCCCACCATTATCTTCTTCAGAAAAACTTAGTGGAGAGCTCAGGGCTCTCTGCTTTCAGTTTCTTGTCCCTTGTCTTTCCCATTATACCGATATATTTTAAATTTCCAAAACTATTTTTTCAAGTTATCCTACTGCCTAACAGCCTCAAAAATTGCTGTTTGTGTCGAAACCTGTTTGGCTCAGTGGATAGAGCGTCTGCCTGCAGACTGAAAGGTCCCAGGTTTGATTCCGGTCAAGGGCATGTACCTTGGTTGCGGGCACATCCCCAGTAAGAGGTGTGCAAGAGGCAGCTGATTAATGATTCTTTCTCATCAATGTTTCTGACTCTCTATCCCTCTCTCTTCCTCTCTGTGAAAAATCAATAAAATATATTTTTTTAAAGATTTCTGTTTGCAAAATATGTTATATTTTTAGCTAAGATGTTATATAGTCGTTCTCTAAGATGCCTATTTGTGACTGCTCCCCAAGTTCTACCTTACATTCTAAACTACTTATTTTTCATTCTTTTGACAACAACTTAAACTTAGTCACCATTCTAAGCTTTTGGTCACACAGTTCCTTTCCCATAGAATACCTTTTCTTTCTTTCTAGCCAATTTCTGCCAAAATTTTATTTTTTAAAAATATATATTGTTGCTTTTTTTTACAGAAAGAAAGGGATAGAGAGTTAGAAACATCATTGAGAGAGAAACATCGATCAGCTGCCTCCTGCACACCCCCTGTTGGGGATGTGCCTGCAACCAAGGTACATGCCCTTGATTGGAATCGAACCTGGGACCTTTCAGTCTGCAGGTCAATGCTCTATCCACTGAACCAAACCAGCTAGGGTTCTGCCCAACTTTTAAAAAGCAGCTCATTTAACATAAACAGAATCTTTCTGACCATTGCTGGCTTTATTAACTTTCCTCTATCTAGACCACTCATTTGGGCCATTTACATATTAGTATTAATAATGTTTATGTGTATGATTTATACTTATAACTAATGGTTCTTCCTAGAGAACAGGAAGTTTTCCTTACATTTCCCCCTTAGCATTGAGCATGGTAGGTACTTTATAAATGCTTTTGGAAGATGAACAAGTGAGCCAATGTGCAGTTTGATTTTTCATGGAGTAAAGAACTATGAAGAGATCAGCACAGGCGTTTAAGCTGAGTGGGGTATATAGGGTCCCTGTAAAAGCTTAAATTCCCTTTGCTGCATGTCCATGTAAGCTGTGAATCCTTAAATGCATTGTAAAAGCCAACAAATGTAAAATTACTTCACAAAGGGAAAAAAAAGTGAGAATAAAGATATCACGAAGCACCAGTTTCAATCTAACAAGTTTGAAAAAAACATGTTTGCTCCTATAAACCGGGGCACTATTCTTGATGGTATATATAGGAAGGAAATATATATTAAACAATTGCACATGACCAAAATAAAAATCCTGGAAGGACAGCAGATAAATAAACAATGTTTGTTACATGCATTTCCATGTAAAAATTTTAAGGCTAGGTAGAGGCTGGGAGGAAGGGGGATGAAGAGAGGGGAGGTAATGGGGGACATCTATAATACTGTCAACAATAAATAAATATATATATATATATATATATATATATATATATACACACACACACACACATACATATATATGCTGGTGGCCTGGTGCATGAAATTCATGCATGGGAGTGGGTGTCCCTCAGCCCAGCCTGCACCCTCTCTAATTTGGGACTCCTCTTGCAATCCAGTGCCAATGGCTCCTAACTGCTTACCTGCCTACCTACCTAATCACCCCTAACCACTCTGCCTGCCGGCCTGCTTGCCCTCAACTGCACCCCAACCCCACTGGCCTGATCACTCCCAACTGCCCTCCCCTTCTGGCCTGGTCGCCCCTGAACACCTTTGCCTCAGTTCCTCCACCAGGGCTTTGTCCAGAAGGGCATCCGGAAGGTCTCCCAGAAGGTCTCTGGTCTAATTAGCATATTACCCTTGTATTAGTATAGGTATTTTTAAAATGTAGGGCTAGTGTAAAGGGGCAATCATAGTCCAGTCATCCTGGCATGTAAATATGAAAATTGAAAGGAAAGTTATACCTATAAAATATAACCTATTTTAAACACTTCAGTCATTTGAGAAATAGCTAAATGACAAAATAGCACTGAATAAAAATTAAAATATAAAAAATTGTGCTTACTATGTACAAAGCCCTGTGCATTCTCATTTAAATCTTCTCAACAAATCTATGAATTAGACATCATTATTCTCATTTTACACCTGAGGAAACAAGCCAGACAGGCTATGTAACTTGCCCCAAATCACACAGCCATAGGGGGCAGAGCAGCCAATAGGGGGCAGAGCAGGATACAGATCCAGCCATCCCACTGCTCTTGGGGAACAAGCCTGTGTTGGTTCCCTTTGTCCAGGCAGGGGATACTAATAATTATGGTGACATCTTGATCCATGGTGATTTGTGGTTGAAGACGAATCCTTGTTAACACAGAGGAACAGAAGACTGTCATTTCAAAGTGTTAAGTCGGGTAGAATCCGCTCTAACACTTGCTTTATTGTTCATTGCAGCATCATTACCACCTTATTCAGTAGATCTGAAGGACTTCCAGCCGCTTCCCCAGTTAATGAACTGAGTTAAGAAATAGCATCCCTACTGATATTTTAATCCCGGCTGAAATGTGAGCGAAGAATAGCAGGTATAAAAAGAAGAAAAACAAAATATTTGAAAGGTCTGTTTTCTCTGATAAAGTGTAGTACAATGAACTTTCTTAAGCCAAGAGCCTGAAAAGAAAATTTAAAGCATTGGAAGAACCATATTTGAGGGTCAGTTGCTGTATAAAGCTCACAGAAATGAAAACTTACACATCTTAAGTGTGACTGGAATCCATTTATTCGTGGATTTATGTTTTCATCTGCCAAGTAAATAGACAGATGGTTTCTATTTACATCATTTATTCCTTAATGTACTTGTATATTTATTTTTACATTTGTCTTAAATTATAAGTAATTCAAAATAATTACATGATCTATAAATATCCCTATATATCAAAATGATGTCTTAATGATTTGATGGTGAATGTTTTATTTGTTTTTTACCCCTCTACCATTTTAATTTTGAAAAATTGCAAAGCTATAAGAAATTGAAAGAATAGTTCAGTGAACACCATGCATTCTTCACCTAGAGCCAGTTGCTAACATCACAGACACATCCCTTTTTAACAAACCATTTGAAAGTAAAGTATAAATATCATGACAACTCACCACTAATTACATGCCATGCATCTCTTAAGAAGAACATTCTCTTACATAATCATTATCATACACAAGAAATTTAACATTGGAATAATACTGTTTACTATACAGTCCATGTTCAAATTTCACCAATTATCTACAAAGATATTCTTTATGGCTGTACTTTTTAAATTCAAGATCCAACCAAGGATCCCACATCTCATTTAGTTGTCGTGTCTCTTTAGTCCTCTTTAACTTAGACTGTACCCTGCTGTGTGTGTGTCTGTTTTTTATGATACTGATATTTTGTGAAGAGTCCAGGTCTTAGGAAATTTTCTACAATGTGAATATGGACTTGTCTGATTGTCTCCTTGTCATTTTTTTATAGTCAATGTGCTCTAATTTATTACTGTCAATATTTGTTTTTTGATGTTCCGATTGTCTCAAATTTAGTCAGTCAAGTAGTGTTCCTGTGTTCTTCTGACATTTTCCCGTCATTCTTTCTGCACTTTCTTGCTTTCTGAACCAACATGCTTCAGGTTTATCTTATGTTCTCTCAGTGCAAGCCCTGGAATCATGCAGTGCTCCAAAGGGCCCTGGTTCCTTTTGGTGAGAAAGGTATTTAGAAACTAATATCTCAGTGCCTGCAAGGCGTCAGTCACTATGTCTTCACCCTTTAGTGGACAGCCTTAGGAAACAGAATCTATAAAATGTATAACTTTGCTAAAATATATGATACATTTAAAATTTATTAGTTTGAATATGGACTTTAATTTATCCTTTTCAAGATTAATACAATTGGCCGAAACCGGTTTGGCTCAGTGGTAGAGCGTTGGTCTGCGGACTGAAAGGTCCCAGGTTCGATTCCAGTCAAGGGCATGTACCTGAGTTGCGGGCACATCCCCAGTAGGGGGTGTGCAAGAGGCAGCTGGTCGATGTTTCTCTCTCATCGACGTTTCTAGCTCTCTATATCTCTCCCTTCCTCTCTGTAAAAAATCAATAAAATATATTTTAAAAAAAAGATTAATACAATTGTTCCAACATCACTTACTTTAAAGTCAGTCTTTTCCATAGTAATTTAAAATACAGTTTTATCATGTTCTTATTTTCTGTATTTACTTGGGTCTAATTTTTGTACATATTTGGATCTGTTTCTAAACTTTCTATCTTTTGCAATGGCCTAACCATTCATGTCTCAGTTTCATAATATTTTAAGACAATATCATTTTATTGTGGTAAAAACACTTAACATGAGACCTATCCTGTTGTTTTTTTGTTTTTTTTTATCCTCACCCGAGGATATATTTGTTGATTTTTTTAAGAGAGAGAGAGAAACATCAATGTGAAAAAGATACATCGAGGGATTGTCTCCCACACATGCCCAACCAGGTATAAAACCTGAAACCTAAATATGCACCTTGACTGGGAAGAGAACCCCAACCTTTTGGTGTTTAGAATGAAGTTTCAACCAATCGACCCACCCAACCAGCACTACCCTCTTAACAACTTTTTAAGTGTACATTGCATTATTGTTGACTATAGGTACAACGTTATACATCATATTTCTAGAATTACTCATCTTGCTTAATTAGAACTTAATGCTAGTAACTCCCCAGTTTCCCCTACCCTGGACCCTTGGTAACAACCACTCTTTAATTCCATGAATTTGATTATATAGTATTTGGAATTATGCAGCTTTTGTCTTTCTGTGACTGATTTCATTTAGCATGATATCCTCAAGTTTCATTCACATTGTCCCACAATGCAGATTTTCCTTCTTCTTCTTCTTCTTTTTTTTTTTTTTTCTTAATTCTCAACCAAGGATACTTTTCCATTGATTTTTAGGGATAGTAAAAAAAAAAAAAAAAAAAAAAAAAAAAAGAGAGAGAGAGAGAGAAACATTGATGTGAGAGAAACACATTGATTGGTTGCCTTTTGCACAAGCCCCAACTAAGGCCTGCAACCAAAGTGCATACCCTTGACCAGAATCAAACCCAGGACCCTTTAGTTTGCAGGCCATCGCTCTGTCCATTGAGTAAACTAGCGAGGAAATTTCCTTCTTTTTTAAGCTGAATGTACAATATTTCATTGTGTGTATATAATTACATTTTCTTTACTCATCCATCATGAACATTTAAATTACTTCCCTATCTTGGCTATTGTGACTAGTACTGCAATGAATATAAGAATGCTAAAATCTCTTCAAGATTTTTATTTCAATTATTTTGAATACATGCCCAGAAGTAAGAGTACTGCATCACATAGTACCACTATTTTTAATTTTTTGCAGAACTTCCATATTTTTTTTTTATTTTTTATTTTTATTTTTTTTTTTGCAGAACAACCACTTTCCTTAGTGGTTGCACCATTTTGCATTCCACAATGTTCAAGAGTTCCAATTTTCCACATCCTTGCCAACACTTGTTATCTTTTTGATAATAGTTACCTGACAGATGTGAGATGTCAGTGTCACAGTCTTCTAATGACAGAAGATTTAGAATATGTTTTAATATACAATCAATAATTCTCTTCACACCATTCTTATTTTTTAGGATCTTTGGTGCATATTTACTTTTTCCACATGAATATTTTTACATTTCATTTTTAAATAATTTCAAATTTATATAAAAGTTGCTGAAATAACACCATCTCCTCCATATACTTCATCCATAACAAAAATTAGGCATGTGGCAAGTTCGCTGCTTCAAATCTTTAACATACTTTCATGGCTCTGAGCTGAAAGAGTTCTGAATGACAGCTTATTCAGACTCTGATCAAGTTATCAGATCAACACTCAGAGCCCTCAGGAATTTTTATTTCATCCTTAGGTGAATCTAACAATAATTAAAAGTTGAGACCATGGTATGTCAATGTTAAAGAGAATTAATTTTTAACCATTCACTAAGGCCACTTTAGATAAATTATATCCATATTTGTACACTAATTTTTAATCTGGTTCCATGTGCTCCTGTTTTTTAATGTAATAAATATAATGTATCTCTTAATTTTTATTAATCATATAAAAATATTTCTTTGGGTTTATGTTATAATCTATATGATTATCATTTTAGAAGATTGAAAATATTCTGAATTGTGTCAACACTTATTACATTATTAGCTGTCACTGGACACAAAGCTTTGTTCCATGTTGTTTATCCCACAGCAGCATCACCTCTTCACCTCTTCACACCCCCAGTGAAGGTAACTGTTATCCTAAATTTGTTTCTGTCTCCCACATACTTTTTTTGCCACAAGTATAGAAATGAGTTGCTAACCAGTATTCAGCATTGTTTTAAATGTTTCAAAGCTTTATAGGACTGACATATATTATACGGATTTCTCTATGACTTACACTTTTCATTCAAAATTATATTGTAAGAACACATGAGTGTATATACATTGCTCTATTCCTTAATTTTCACTACAGAATACAATTCTACTATTTAATTACCATTACTAATTTATTTATACATTTTTTTCTTATCACACATTTAGGTTATTTATCATTTTTGCTATTACAAATGCTATTATTCTTGTAAACACATCCTTGTATCCTGTGTGGGAGCTTTGCTAAAGTTTAAATGTAAAAGTGGATTGATGATCCATAGGATATTGTAGCTTAAATTTTATTGCTATATAATTACCCAAAGTAGTTGTTCCATTTCATTCTCCCAGTGTAGGTCTGGTAGTCTAATAACAGGTGCCATGGTCTGAATGCTTGTCTCCCTTCAAAATTCACATATTGAAATCTAACCCCCAAAAGCAATATTACTAAGTGAGGCCTTTGAGAGGTGCTTAAATCATGAGAGTAAAGCCCTCATGAAGGAAATTAGTACCTTATAAAAAAAAAAGGGGGGGGGGGGGTTCTAGAGAGAGCCTTTGTCCTTTCTATCATGTTCGGATACAAGAAGTCTGACCTGGAAGAGAGCTTACACCTGACCATCCTGATATCCAGATCTCAAGCCTCCCAGCCTCCAGAATGGTGAGCAAAACATTTCTGCTGTGCATAAGCCATCCAGTCTGTGATATTTTGTTATAGTAGCCCAAACAGACTGAGACAATAGGTATCTTCTGACTTGCAATATTTGCATGTCTGACAGACATTTCATTTTTGGTTTTACATTGTAATATCCTAAGCACTAGTAAAGTTAAGCATTTACTGGCTACTTATGAACCCTCTTCTGAAAATTACATTTATTTTTCCTATTTTGGGGCCTTTTCTGATGAATATGAAAGTATTCTTTTACCTTTTCCTCCCTAGATTCCACTTGGAGACAAACAAGTGTCTTTTTTGCCTCCCTTTTGCTATGCAATGGAAATGCCTAGCATGGTCTTTTCTCACTGAAAATCTACCACAAGAAATTGCTTTATTCAGAAGCTTCTGCTCCATCCTGCACAAGCCCAGGGCCTTGTCTCCTCCTACCCACTATTTCCAGTCTTTGCTCTGAGCAAATGCCATCAGAGCATTCTTGGATGTGCTTAACATTCTGGTTTCCTAATTCTTCTTTTTGGCCCCTAAGAATATTTCTTACTTTCTTGCCAGGTAAACTATGCCTTCCAAATGGATATTTGTTATATTTTATCCCACAAAGTTTTTCTTATATCTAATGTTTCATTTTGGAGGAAGTACTTTTTATATGGTATCCCATCTAGTGGATGTACCATAATATAATTAACCATTTCCCTGTTGGTGCACATTTAGATTGTTGTCAATTTTTCAGTATTAGAAGAAAAGTTGCAATTAACGTTCCTGGGAACATGTTATGCCTATATGAAAGTACTTCTGTTGCATAAGGTATAAAGTTCTAGAAACAGATTTGATGTTTCAAATTGTTATGTGCATTTTTACTTTGCTCACCAAAAAAGTTGAATAAATTTACATTTTCATGAACATTGGGTGACAGTGACTGCATTTCCAGAGCTTTAACAAGGCTAAATCTTATCAGTCTTTATCAAGCATTTATATTTCTTCTTTCTCATCTGAATTGGCTATTCATATGCTTTGCCTGCTTTTTTATTATTGAATTATTCGTGTTTTGTTTCCCTATTACTTTGAAATGTGGTTTTATCATTTAGTGTTATTTCTTTTTTTCCTCCAACTTTATTCATAATATCTTCCTCAAACAGAAGTTTCAAACTCATATGAATTCAAGTATGACATTTTTACATTTATTTCTTTTCATTCTCCCAAGATTATAGAATTATCACCCTTATCACACACATTGAAAGAAATTTCAGTACTCTTTAGGTTTTAGAAACCCATTCAGAAAATTATTTTTGTGTAATATGAAGTAATTTTCAATGTGTTTAAATCAATAACCAATTGCTCCAACATCATTTAACTGTTTCCCTCATTGACTTAAAATCATATATATATAATACATATGCGTGTGTGTCTATGTGTGATAGAGAATTTTTTACTCTACTCCTTTCATCTATAATATATTTTAAAATCCCAATCAAAAAATAAGAAACTTACAGAACAGAGAAAGAAGGAAGATTGAGAGATTTCTAATTCAAGCAAATAAATAAATAAATAAATTGGAGGAAAGAAAAAGAGGAGCCTCCTTTCAACATTCTCTTGGCTATTATTGTGCCTGTCCAGATGAATTTTGGAATCATTATTTTGTCAACATCCTTTCAAAGAAATTTTGTTTTCTTATTTCCTGAACAGACACACTACCCTAATCAGATTGGGTGTTTAAAGGACCGTTTATAATTCAATTAGAAGTCCTGAAAATTGAGATCTAGAGAAAAAATAAAACGTAATAACAAAATCCCAATCGCTTTTTGTTCACATGCTTAATAAACACGATCTTACATCTTTTTATCAACCTGGATAGAAATGTTTTGTTAAACTCATTTATCAGTGAAGAAATGGAAGTTTAGTGGGCTTTCTCAGAGAGGCCACCCAGCTGGAAAGGCTGTGAAGTGGGATTATAAATTACTCTCAAACTATAACACTGACCCCCTGAATCTCTATCTCTGTTCAGTGGTCCCCAAATTGCTGCCCCTGGACCAGCAGCATCAGAATCTCCTGGGAACTTGTGAGATATGCAAATTTCCTGACCTCACCCCAGACCTACCAAATCAGAAATGTGGAGGATAGAGAACAGCAATCTAAGTTATAAAAGCCCTCCAGATGTTCTGATGCAGGTAAAACATGAGATGCACTGATCAAGAGCTGAAGACTGAGGAGTAGGGATAGGGAACAAGGAATATTGTGTTTGGAGGCGAAGGAGGGGGACAGAAAAGAACAGCACTCACAAATACGAATGAGAAGAAATGTTAGAGATGTTTGAGTATTTTTTATTAAGTGACCATTATGTTGGTGACTAGTGGCCTGGTGCACGAAATTCGTGCACATTAAAAGGGGATTAGAGGAAATATTTTAATATTGCTCTTTCCCCTTTCTCTATATTAGAAGTGTCAGAGATGAAAGAAAACTAGTAAAATGTATATGAAGATCTTCCTCCTGTCAGAGTTTGGGGCACACCACGGGACCCAGAGTCAAGTCCCCGCCCACCCACATGCACCTTAAAATCATGTGAGATCCAGATCTGGCTGGCTCCCTCCCCATGGGGCTAGATCCAGTCCCAGCCGGTCCCACCCTTGTAAGCCCTGCTGGACAGGGGGCACAGCCTCAGGTTCCCGGCCTTGCACCGATGTGGGGGCACAGCCTGAGGACCTCCAGCCCAGGCCAGGCTGGTGAGCATGCTGGTGAGCAAGCCCTGCCAGGTGAGGGTTATGGCCTAAGATCCCCTATAAAGCCCGCTGGGTGGGGAGCATGGCCTGTGGTCTCATGACCAGGGGCAAGGGGAGCAGCCTGAGGTCCCCTAGCCCAACACTGGGGCAGAGGGGTATTCCTTGAGGTCCCCTGTCAAGCCCCACCAGGTAGGGGCACAGCCTGAGGTCCCCCAGCCTGGCGCATGGACCAGGGGTGTGGCCTGAGGCCCCTCAGCCTGGTGCTAGGGCAGGGAGGGCATCCTGAGGTCCCCCGACCTGGCACCAGGGTGGGGGAGTGTGGCCTGAGGTCCCCTGTCAAACCCCACGAGAGGTGGAGGGGGGGGCACAACCTCAGGTCTCTGCTGATTGTTCATTAAGGCTATTACAGGAGCTCAGCCTCTGCTGTGGGTGCAGCAATCCTGTGTTACAGAAAACGCCCACCTCCCGTGTGGGTACTACCATCTTTGTGGCGAAGTGACAGTCAATTTGCATATCCCCTCTTTATCATATAGGATCATCTGTACAAGGCTCCCGGGAAAAGGTAAAATGAAAAGTGCTTAGCTATAAAGCAGTCCCTCCTACTTTTCAGTTCAGAAACACTGAGACGCCATTGAACTAGACAAACATCCAAGGTGTATCATGAGATCTGCAGCTGAGAAATCATTCTCAAACCTTTGCGAAGACCCAAATGCCAGCCCATGTGAACATTGATCTCCTTCAGAGGACAGACTGAAACAGATCTGGGACCTGAGTGAGGAAGAAGTTGGGAAAAACCCCTGAGAAGAGAAAACATTGGCAGACATAGAAAAGCAGGGGAAACCATTGAGAAAGACCAGCATACAGCAGCAGAGCAGCTGGAAGGCTGAGGAGAAGGGGTGAGGGCCCAGAGTAGGAGGGGGGGCCGCCAGCCTGGACCCCGGGGAGGCTGGGCCGGTGGCACCATCTGGGGTGGTGAGGTGAGCCATATGCCCTGTGCATTTGGGGCCCTCCACAACCGCCTCTGCGATTAAAGGAGAACAAAAAAAAATAACTTTTTCATTATTATTTTTTAATTTGATACATTTACCATTATTTGCAGCAACACACAGTTTGGCCAAATCCTCATTTAGTGAAATTAGCACATGGAACCAGCTGGGTTTGCCCATGCAAAAAAAAAGGACTTGGCCGGTTCAGGTGTTTAGCCTCTTTGTAAGAATTACCTATTAATTAAGCGATTAAAGATAATTAGCCTTTTGGTTGGGTATCCTGTCAGAATCAGGGACCCATTCTCGGAGAAGAAGGGCTGTTAAAGGCACAGGATTGGGTTGAATACCTTTGAAATGTTCCTGGGTCTTTTATTTGGCAGTGAGGTGCTTGCTTGGCAAAGAAGAATTCAGCACACGTGATTTTCAAAATAACCCTCTGAACAGGAAGACCGTTACTGTAGCATATCTTTGCCACCCTCTTGGAATTTAGAGCAGCGTTTTCAAGGTTTATTATTTGTATTGGTTTTAATAGGATTCTTTTATGAACCAGCTTAATGAGGACTACACAATTATTGCTTCCTGAAAAACACTGCTGTAATATCAGACTCCGCGCTGTGAGGCTTCTTTCGGCAAAAGTGTGTGTGATCTGAATGGAAAGGAAAAAGAACTATTAAATAGCCATTCCTTTCCTGTACTGTATCACCCGTTCTGTCTGCCAGCGTGGGCGATGTGGATAATATATGCAAATATTCCATCTTTCTGGTTTGATAAAGCCACTGCACGTAAAAAGAAAATGTATTTAAATCTTAAAATCCATATGATGTGACACATCAGATGAGCACTTTTTCAGACTAAGGCCTTCTCTATTTCCTTTGACAAATCAGAAAGGATCGGGCCGAAGTATTCTAAGCCTCTGGGATGATTAATTAGAGAGGGAGCCCCAGGCAAAGCTCAAGCATTCAGAAACAAACAGGCACATTTAATTTTGTAGAACTCAATCTGGAGTTTTAAACTGGGTCTAGCATCTCGGAGCATGTGCCCAAAGGTGAGGCGAGGAGACTCTGCTAAAGAAATGAGTCTGATGCGCTGAGGGAAGAACCTGAAACCATGAATCCGCTTTTAATCACCACGCAGGAGAATCTTCGTAAATGCTGGATCAAACAAGCCAGCATTGTACTTGAGTGGAACATGTTGTTCACCTTTTATGCCTATTTTATAATTACAAGCTATGGAAACTCTCAAGAGCTCAGGTACATAGTAGATAATATTTCATTTTTAGGAATGATGACTGGGAACGTTTAAAACCCGTTAGGGAAGTTCTAGAAGAAGGCCACCATTGATATAATGGTTGGGGCAGGGAGAGCACTTGTATCCAGATCAAATCAAGACCATCCTCATCCTTCCCTAATTATCAGTGTGTAATATGCAGACTCTGAATTCCTATGTAGATGGAAGAATTTTAACCCCTTGTCACCCAAACGTTTGTCATTTGATACCAGACAATTTCCCATATGATGTGACGTGCACCTCTTAAAAGAATTTCAATAACATCCTTGGAGGCCTTTCTCCCTTTGCCCTTTCAGTCTTACACTGATTAGCATTTTCCTATGAGAGAATGACATGATACAGAAAATACAAAACTAATAACACTTCCTTTAAAGTTTAAACAAAGACTACCCGAGGACTATGTCTGCCGTAGTTGTACTGGTGGGAATTCTGCAAAGGCAAAGCACCTTGTATCAGACAGCATTAAGAAGTACAATAGCTTGTGGGGAGTAAAGGGAGGGAGGGAGGCAGCTTGAGACACCCCATCCCTTCTCCATGTACCTACCCCATCCTTAGGCTTTGACTTCTAACAGTTGTCATATTTTCAACCTTAGATGAAGTCCTATGCCAAGCCAACCTCAAGACAAGTCTCTAGCCTTATCTTTCCAACTAGTCTGCCACCTGCCTCCTCCAGAGAATTTCTGGCACGGGTTTCATAAAAATGGTAAGTATTGTTGGGCTTTTCTTGTTTGTTATTATTATTGTTATTACAGTTATTACTCTAATTGTTCCCAGGTGAAGTGAGCAATTTCAGAACTTCCTGTGCAGTTCTCTCCCCCTTATTGAGCTGTAGATTACCACCTCATTATGCCAATTTCTTATTCATCACCAAAGGGATTCATTGGCATGGGAATCTGTTAATTAAATTATTTTTCATAACAGCCTGATGATTTGGTTAATATGATTATAACACTTAATTGAAGCTGGGGTGAGGGGGGTAGGATTGAGGCAAATAGTTGTCATGGATTTCCCTAAAGTTTACCTCAAGTTAGAATGTATACATCCTAACTTTCTCATTAACTTTCTCATTAATAGTCAAGCCAGTTATAAAGTAAAAACAAACGAACAAAAAAAAAAAACAAACAAACACTGCCACACAAGGAAGTGTTTATCCTAGGGTAAGACAAACTGATATAAACTTACCTTATTAGGTAAGTTTATGAGAGCACTGCACCTTAGCACTCATTCATCAGCAATTAGACAATTTCATTGCTATTGAACAACCTTAGCAAGGAGAAAAATGCCCCATCATCAAGAATATGGCCCAATCACACAGCAGTAAAAATATACCAAGTCCAATGTCTGTGAGACTTTCAATGATAAACAAAACCTTTAAAGACTCCAATATGGTCCCACAATTTTGTTTTTCACATCACTAAAGCAATTTCTGCTAATTACTCACTGGACCTATTAACAAACACCCCTTCGGGTACTAGGTTAAGAGATTTTAAAGGGAGGAAAATGGGTGCCACATCAACTGAATGAAAGACAAATGGAAAACCAAAAAGTCATCAGTAAAATATTGCTTCAACAGCAGAAAGTCTTTTTTGCATCGAATTGTAACTAGCGATGAAAAGTGAATTTATTTTGAGGATCTCAATTACACAAAATCATGGGTTGATCCAAGTCAACCATCAATATGGCCTGCAAGGCCAAATCACTTTGGAAAGCAGACAATGCTCTCTCTGCATTTGGTAGAATCAGAAGGTGTGGTATATTATGAGCTTCTAAAACCAGGTGAAACCATTAATACTGATCGCTACCGACAACAAATAATAAATTTGAACTACACTTTGATTGTAAAATGACCAGAATGTATAGCAGGCGACCCTGCTAGTGGTTCTCAATCTGTGTGTCAGGACCCACAGGTTGAGAACTGCTGCTGTAGAGCCTAAAACCACTGGAAAACACAAATATTTACATTATGATTCATAACAGTAGCAAAATTACAGTTATGAAGTAGCAACGAAAATAATTTTATGGTTGGGGGTCACCACAACATGAGGAACTGTATTAAAGGGTCATGGCATTAGAAAGGTTGAGAACCACTATTCTATTGGGATGGTATCCACAATTACCTGAAAGATAGGGGAAGTTACCAATTAAGTCATCTAATGACCCATTTCTGAGAACATATCCCCATCCTTAAGCAATATATAACTATATGTGTACATATACTGTATATACACATACACATACATATGTCACTAAAGTAGTTTCTTACTTGATTAGGCTTTACAGAAACACCTCATATGTAATATTAGCTTGAACACTGCCTTGTAATTGGCTCCCCAGTTAATTTTATGGATTTCTTGTCTTTCTAACAAGGAAGTAAGTTCCTCAAATATCAAGGATCACAACTTCCTCTTCTTTTGAGTCCTGTTTATGAGCTAAAATTGTAACAGTTCAATAAAAACTGAATAAATCAGACACCTTTGTATTCTTGCTTGAATAAATGAAAGAATAAATAAGTGCCAAACTCTCTGATGTATGTATTATATCTTATTTTCTAAGGGAGAAGTATAGGAGAGTGTCCATCCTATAATTAGCAATAAAGAAGTTCCTCCACATAAAAAAGCTGAGAAATTAATCTATTCTTTTTTTAAATTTACATTTTAAACAATATAAATAACAGTGTTATTGAAAATTGTATTCTTTCAAATACTGCATTATTTAAATCAACTCTCGGTTACTCGGGAGCTAATTATTCAAGGGTTGTAACCCAGAAATCCAATACTTATTCAAGTGGGCTTTCACTGACAGTGATCAAATGCAAGGTCTCTAGAAAGACATACCCTTATATTCTTCTTGAAAAAAATTACTTGAAGACAGAGAGAAGAAATATAATTAACAGGTCAAGAACAGAAAGCCGACATAAAGGAATAGGCAGGAACATGCAGACCAATTAAAATAAGATTCCTAAATAATTGTAAATCGGGTCAGAAAACTAGAGGCAAATGTCAAAAAGAAAAAGTTTCTTAATGGGGGGAAAAAAAGCCTTAGTAATAATATAGATCTAAACCCCAAGATTTTATTAACAAAGGCTGAGAAGTAATGAAGAAAAAACAGAAATTCTCTTAAATAATAAGGTCTCAAAATAAAACATTTCATTCCTCATGTTGACAATTGTGGGAAATGTTAATGACGCTTCGGAAAAACTTCAGAGTAATCACATGTAAAATGAAAAGCAAGATATATAACTTTAAAACATGGAAGAAGATTAAAAGAACTAGTTTATCTATTCACTTACCAGATATCTGTTGAGCAGTCACTGTTGCTAGCCCTGTTCCAATTTGTGGGTTTACAGTAGTGTTTGGCAATCTCTTGCAGGTGGTAGCTAATGAGTTTTAAATTGGTTCTAAAAATGATTGATTAAAAATATGCTATTTATAAGAAATAGACATAACAACCTGGCTCAGTTGGTTGGAGCATCATCCTGTGCACTGAAAGATCACCAGTTTGATTCCTGGTCAGATTGCTGATCAGATTGCTGGTTTGCTCCCTGGTCAAGGTGTAAATGAGAGACAACTTCTCTCTCCTTCTCCTGTGCCTCCCCTGCCCCGCCCCCCCCCCAAAAAATATATTTTTTTAAAGTAATAAAAGAGTTAAAGGTTAAAAAGTAAAGACCTACTAGATCCTAAGGAAGGAACCTGTAGCCCTTTGAGCATCCACTGGGTTGTAGACTTCCTGGATGCCCTGCCCTTCTTTCCCACCTCCCCTGGAGCATTTCTCTCCATCAGTCATAATACTCTACTCCAGTGGTTCTCAAGGGTGTGGCACATTGCCTGAGAAGCACTTTCTTTCTTTCTTTCTTTCTTTCTTTCTTTCTTTCTTTCTTTCTTTCTTTCTTTCTTTCTTTCTTTTTGTGGAGGAAGTACATTTTTATTTGTCATCATGCTTGGAGGCCACTCTTGACATTAATAGGTGAAGCTAGCGTGGTAAGAAAATTTCCTACATGCCACACAGCTTTAAAATATTTCACCATGCATTTGGTGGAAGTAAAACAATTTTTTCAAGTTTAGTATTACCTGACCCTAATTATATTTTATTTATGAAAACTAATTATTTTTGTAGGATTTTATTTTTTTATTTTTCATATTATTTTCACTTCCCAGAACATCAAATAATTTATCAGGTATACTTTATCTTTATACATTACAAAGCGATTCAATTCTATCATTAGTTCTGTACAACCACTCAATAGTCAGGTGTTCTTAGATCCAAGCTTTCTAAATTTAGGTAGTACTAAATTTAGAACTGTTTCAATTATTTTCAAATTGTTTTGGTTTATTTTTACTATTCTTCTGTCCATGGCTTTTAAGTTGTCCTAACATCTTTTTTTTCTTTTTTTTACATTAACAAAATAAAAGAGGTTGAACTTCAGGAAATTTCAAATAGGAAAGAGCAATTCAGATACACAGAATCGTTGAAATAAGGTCTAAAAATAATATCAACAGCAACAACTGGGTTTCCAACTTACTTACACCTTCCTTCTAATTAGTGCTTTACATTTCATATTCAGGAAAAGATTAAAACCAAATATTCTTATTAAGTTTATAATGCAACAGGTTGCTCACCCTATAAATGAATCTCTGATTAAACTGCTGCATCGCTCCTTGAAGCTGACTATGTTGGAGCTGCCACTGTTCATAGTTCCGGGTGGATTCCAGTGTTGGCCTCTGCCATGTTGTTGTTCTTTTGAAATGGTCAACATAATAAATTTGTCCCATGTTGTCAACCCTGCATTCCCAGCTATGCCGCCATCTTGGTTTCTCTGTAGGATTTTAATATAAACAACTTCTATAAAAAAAGTG
Organism: Pipistrellus kuhlii; assembly: GCF_014108245.1. Lineage (NCBI taxonomy): Eukaryota > Metazoa > Chordata > Mammalia > Chiroptera > Vespertilionidae > Pipistrellus > Pipistrellus kuhlii. The sequence goes on from NW_023425551.1 coordinate 62,454,189, forward strand.
ACATTTTATTTTGCCCAACATTTTATCAAAAGTTATCCGCCATGTGGGAACATCATGTCATAAATAGCAACTCATCTCATGGAACTGAGCTGCCAACCAGTACTCCTGAATCAGTTTGCATTTGTAACTGAAGCATTTATGGAGAGACAGTATTTGGGTACAAACATCTGACACCTTTATTATACCTTCTAGGATACCGATAGCCAAGAATTCACACATTAAAAACCTTATTAATTTATAATACATTTATTTCACTTTGTTTCTTTTTATATTCCAGTAAGGGCATTATATATTTCTCATTATTTTTAGGGCATCATATTTTATTAAAACTGTATATATATTATATGTGAACTTCATTTCAGCATAGTAAAAGGGATACCTATTGACCACTCTTAAAGTTATTCCAACATACCAAGCCTTTTTCCCAACTCAGAGTTTTCATACAAGTGAAGTTCACTGCCCTCTGCCTTCCCTCAAATCCTAAAACCCCTACTACCTATCCAGAAACTGACTCTTTTTCTTCTTTCCTCAACTTTCACATCATGGCTGAGTTGACACCTCTGCCAAGAAGCCTTCCCTGACTGCCCTAGCAACTGGGTTTCACATGTTACCTTCCATGTTTTCATATCATCATCTTGTTCATCACTTTGAGAGCTCCTATTATCTACATTGGTAATGACTGCAGTGTTGGTTTGTGTGTTTAATGCTCATCTCCCACCAATTAAAGCAAGACCAAGTCTTTTTCATTGCTGCCACTCTATAGTCAGGACCTAATAAAAGACCTAAAACATAGTGTGAGCTCAATATATATTAGTTGAATGAATTAAAACTCTTAGAACTAATTTTTTAAGTCTTTTTATTTTACAGGGTGAATTGAACCACAACTCCCAATCTTGGGGGTGGGAGGGAACAATAATAAATGCAAAATCTGAATAATATGATTAATAAGGTCACTTTCAGATGCATATACTAAACTTTGTGGTCTACAGGATGTATCTTTTCTAGTGATACTAAAATGTTTTTAAAACAGATCAGACAATAAACCACTTAGAAAAGCTCAATTATTCCCAGAAAACAAAAGTGGCCTACCATATTCTATGATCACAGGGCAGTAAAGCTAGAAATTTTTATTTTTCCACTCAACAAATATTCACAATGGGCTACTATGTGCCAGTCCTTCACCAGGCATTAAAAATATAGCAGGGAATAATATAAGAAGGATCCTTGTTTTAATTGTGTTTATCTCCTGGTAGGGAGGGAGAGACAGTATACAAACAAATGAGTAAAAAATAAGTCATTTAAAAAATATTAAGTGATTTCGAAAAACTCAACCACTTAGAAATTTTAAAACACTTCCTTAAGTGATTCCTACATTAAAGATGAAAACAAAACTGCCAAGATGCTTTATGGAGTAAAACAGTCAGTATACTGCAAATCAAATTTTTCAAAATGCTGGCAAAATTGTTCTTAAAGGACATCTCCTGGTCTTAAGTGCTTTTATTATCTTAAGAAAGACAGGAATAGCAAAAAGTATTAAGAATTTAACTCAAGCCAATAGAAGAATATCTATAAATTGAACAAAAATAACATGGAAAGATTAAAAACAAATGCAAAAATTAAAGAATTGAATTTAAAATGCTAAATATAAAATATAGTACTCTAACATGTCCATTAATCACAAATTTACTCAAAGTTAAATGAAGTGAATTTTTAATATTATCACATAAAACATTTAATAAAATATCAGTTTATGTACATAATTTAAAATAACATTAATCTCTCCCAAGTTAAAAGTTTGTTAAGGAGTATGTAATTTCAGCAATCATATTAATATTACTGCTACCTGAACATGACATGTTGCACTATTCACAATTTTTTTAGTATCAGCCTTGAGTTATACAAGGTTTGATTTATGGAAGGTTTATGGGGATAGTTTCATCTCTTTAAGAAAAAAAACAAACAAACATGATAGCCCTATAAATATAGATGCATGTATATTGTATATAAGAAAAGATTGGAAGAGAAACAGACTTCCATGATTAAACAAGGGTTCTTTCTGAGTAGTGAAATTGTAGGAGGTTACTACATTTGCCTTTGTGCTTTTGGTCTTTTTCAGATTGTTTATAACAAATGTGACTACTTTTTTAAATTAAAAAAACAAAATATTGAAACATAACTAATTTTTTATCCTTAAGTAATCTAGGAGATTCTTCTTTTCATCCTTTCCTTCGCAGGCTCCGAGGTGGCTCTGTGTCTAACTGTATGGTGTCCCTGTCCAGCCATCTTGCTACAAGGACACTACAACACAGGGGTGAAGACACCTGCTCTAGAGCCACACTGCCTGACTCGCAATGCTGGCTCGGCCTTATCTCTGGACGGCCTTGGGTCTTAGTTTCTTCATCTGTAAAATTATAATAACAATGGTCCCAATCTAATGGGATTCTTATGATGATTAACCCAGCTCATAAAGTTGTTATGACTATTAATTGAAGTAATATGCAAACTGCTTGAAACAGTGCCTGGCTCGTAAGTCCCACTATGTAAGAGTAATGTGGTTATTAGAAGAGAGGCTGGGAAATGTGGTCTCCAGCTGGTTGACTATGGGCCTAGTAACAACAAAGGCCTTGTACTGTAAGGGAGGAAGGGGAGAATGCACTTTGGTCCTCTTGATAGCATTATAATTAACTAGTTATTAATAATAGATAAGGAACAAAGGGAAGGCCGGATATTATAGACATGTGTTCCCTGCAAACCACTGAGTGGGAGGGAACCACAGAGGGAAAATACTGTCTGTCAATCACACCTGGGGACAGAAATGGTTGGCCAAATGAGCGTGACCCCTGCAATCGGGAAAATTTGGGATGTTTATCCTCTAAACAAAGAAGCTCACTTTCTTATGTTCTTGGTTCCTCTTGGCATGCTTAGCTCATGGCTCATGCTTGACTTCCTGGCATTCTCTCCTGTGGTCCATGGCCATGCAGACTCCAACCCTACCCCCACATAATCCCCCTACTCTCCCCCCCCCCCACACACACACACACTTACACATACACACATATACACACACTTCTGGTATCACTCTGGTAGGACTCTTGACCTCAATCTACAAACATGTTCTGAATCATCCAGAGTTGTTATTAGGTATTTTCTTCTCAATTTTGATTTATCTAGAACTGATATTAAAATCTCATTCCCATATTACATGTGCAAGAATTGAATCTTAGAGACGTTAAGTAATTTACCACAAATCATATAGCCAGTAGGAGATGTGATATTATCTGAATCTTTCCCTTACTGACTCCCATGGTGATTACAGAAGTCATACTCTGGAACAGCCCTGTTATCAGTGAAAGGCAACAATACTGGCTAATGATGTATTCTTGAGAAGGTCATTTTTGCCATAATTATGAGTGTTCTCCACAGAGGTTTCAAAAGAAAAGTATAAATGGCAATTAAAATTTTGAGAATATAAATAGTATGTTCTTTAAGATTACCAAATTGGCATCAAAAATACATTTCTAAAAGACCAGCCATTGGCAATGGACACTGAAGAATTTGTTGAGCTGTCAAAATTTGGTTTCATAGAGAGCTCAATAAATTTTACTTTTTGGTTGTCAATAATAGAAACTCACTTAATCCAATGAGCAAAAAAAGACAAAATGTTATGAAGACCCTGAGATGTGTCATGGAACCAAAAGCCTATTGATGGCATCACAAAAGACTGGGACTAGAAAGAGGAGACCCATTGGAGATCAACACAACTGCTTTCCTCGCCTCCTCTCTCGCTCTCTCTCATTCTCACTCTCTCCTTCATGTCTCATCTCTCTATCGCTCAGCATGTTGGCTTCATTTTCCTCTTTCTCTGAAAATCTGTATGATGCAGAGAAGGGTCCCACCTCTGGCATCGCAGCCTCTGCTCAGGAATTTGTGTCACCTCAGCCAAGAAAACTAAAGAAATTAACTAATATTTCTGAAGTCCAAGTTCACATTTCCAGTACCAAGACTAAATGGAGCCCAGTTAAAAGTTTACTTCTAGTCCAGTCTGCTATGGCCACAGGGCAAAAGTTGTGTACAGACTTTGTGGGCAGGTATAGATAGTAGAGCTGTCAGGGAAGAGGGCTGGGGGTTGGGAAGATACAAAATGCATCTCCTGGAGTGAAGTTTTTTATTAAAACTATAACATCAGAGATGTTATAACTGTGTTCATTTTTGTGAGGAAATTAATAAGATAGGACTATTTCAAAACTAAGACATAATAATTGGCCTGTGGTTCCCTTAAAAAAAAAAAAAAAAAAAAAAAAGACCTCATTATAAACTGCAACACCAGGGACTAAGCAGATTATAAAGGAAAGAGGGGTCTGTATTGATTTTTAACATCAGCACAACTTTTCCTTCATTGGAGGGAAGCTGGCATGTAATTAAGGGAAAAGCTCTAAGACCATTTCCAGAAAGCTCAGGATCATCCAAAAAAAAAGAAAAAGAAATTCTGCATCTCTGTTTCTACTCCTTGACTTTTTTTTTTCAAGTAATAAGCTGAATTCAGCTAGAAAACCTTTTACAGTATTCAGTGTCCAAAAATAGCAACAGAGAAGAGCTTTTCAAAATAAAAGACTTCTCACAATCCCTGAAAGGTGTTTCCTAAGAATTTGTCATCGGTTTCTGATTCTGATGAGTATGTTGGACTGTTATCTTGACACTGACTCCAGGAAGTTGTGCCGCAAGAGAAGACTATTATGTCCACTGTCCACATGTGTTAGTTGAGGATTAATCAGATAATCGCTGGAAACTGAAATGTGGTCTATAGCAGGAGAGAAGGCTCTGCCCTCATTATCCATGGATGATTTCACTCCTAAAAGAACTAGTAGGTTCTCTAAAATGGGATGTGGCTTCCAACTTCTGTCTACATTTGTGAAAGCGAGAGCAACACTTTAGAAACTAAACCAACATGTCGTCTGTGAAGAGGGGGGGACCAGAGAATGGTGTGAATAATGTGGAACTTCACATTAGCCAACAGTACCTTACAAAATAAGGTAGTGAACAAGCTTATAATGTAGCCTATTTTCTTGAGCCCTAATTTCGTACCCACCACTAGATTTTATAACCAAGTCAAAGAAGTTTCTTCTATTGGACACCTTTTGTGGACAGTTCTCATGGTTACAAATGTCTTCTCCGTAATAAACCCTACAGCTTTCATCCAGGTATCCTAGCACCATCCTCAAGCAGCCATTCTATTGAACAAGATCAGTCTAAGTGTAACAGAAAATAGCTTTATTCTTTCCCTCATTTTCCCATTTAGCCACTCTGAAGAGCTGTTTGTTTGTTTGTTTTTCCTGCCCCTCTGGACACTTGGGAAATCACCATGACTTTTCTCTCATTCTCCTATAATAAAATATATAACAATATTATTTTTATGTATTATATTTTTCTTATTATGTAGGTGTATATGTTTTTATATAAAACATATAATGAGAATAAACTTACAGGTTTATTTAGAGAGTTAAAGCCCTTCTCCTCATCCATCCTCCATGCTTTCCCACAGTCTGCCTTGTTTTGGGCTGGCAGCTGGCAGTGGGGGGGCAGGGAGGGAATGCTCTCCATGCTCTCTCTTTCCCCGCCTAGAACTTCTCCTCAAAGCAACCCATGAGGCGACCTCTGCCTTTTGGGTGCTGCCTGAGCTTGGCAGCTGTTTAGAGTTGGGCTTTCCTCTCATAACATACTTTGCAGATTCTTTCACTCCTCCATCACTAGATCTCTCACTGTAGTTCCCTTGACATGGTGAACACTGACCACTTTACATAGTCCCCTTAGCCTCTATGTAGTTGAAAGAACAGCCAGAACCCTTCTCCTGTGACTCCCTTGGACAAGATTCACTATAACACCCTTCTGACTCTTCAAAGAGTAACCTCATCCAGCCCAGAGGAACACCACTGCAGATTTAGCTGGACAAGCCCTGAGTGTGCAAGTGCAGTGGTCTAGTCAGATGCCATTCAATTCAAATTCCCGAAAAAGTTACTGCCACTGTATCTACATCTCTTTTCCCCACAGTCCTAGACAGATGGCCCTAGTCATCAGGTAAGTAGAAATTTTTCAGGAATAAGCAGACATCAGCTCTAAGAGAAGCATGTGTGGACCTCTCTCCAGGGGTCCACTGAGCTCCTTTCCCTGGTGTGAGCAGAGAGAAAAGCACTCTCTTTACTCCTACTCCATGCACTAGGGAAAGGGAGACTCAACACACAGCAAGAACCCTCTCCAAAAAGTCATCTTCAAGACTCCAACTCAATCCTGGAATACCTTCAGTGAGGAAGAGGAGCTAACAGTTGCCTGACCGAATTTTGAATACCTCCTGAGAAGTCTTTCATGATGGCTTGCAGAGTAAGTAGCTGGCCATGCATACTTAGTGCTACAGCTGAAAGTGAAATTGATATAGTTCCATTTAAATCATGCTACCTATGAGGACACAGACAACATGGATAATCCTTCTTCCATAGGAAAGCCCTTTAACAACCTTATGGAAAGACCCTCAAGGATCTTCAGCATTTTCAGGTCATCCACATCTACTGCGGTATTTGAAATTCCTCTGTAGGGTAGTAAATGAGGATCCCAAAGAGACAGAAGTAACTTTTTCAAAGATCTGTACAGAAAGTTCTTCTGAACACAAATCCAATGTCCAGCCATAAACTTAAAATTTTTGAAGAAAGTGGAACTGCATGGTCAAGTATACTGCCACCCTACCTAACAAACTATGAAGGGCCCTCAAATAAAACAATAAGCTCCCTAATCTAGTGATTTTGATTGGAGAGGCCTAAGTATGTGTATTTTGGAGTAAGTCTTCTAGGTGGTATTTTTCTGATGTATACCCCTCCTATTTCCTTCTACTTTTTTCCTCCATATAGTCCCCACCCTATATCTTCCTCAAGAAACACTATTGCTGATAGTGAATTAATAAGACAGTTAACTGAAACCTTGAGATAAAATAGTATTTGCAAGCCAGAAACAACTAGTTGTTTGGGTACATTCACTTGCTTAATGTGTAGAGAATGGAGAACAACAACAAAAGGCCAGAGTCTATGCTATAGTTTTTTATCATGATATACTTAACTACCAAGCACTTTGTAAAATATGACATAAAATAGACCAAAGATAAAGAGGAAGCTGCCTGTGACCTTTCTCTTGTCCTTATATTTAATTTCCTTTTGTTTTTCTCTTTTAATTTTTTTCCTGTCAAGTTGCAGCATTAAAAGAGATTGAAGAAAGCAATCTTAGGCAATAATTTAGTTACAACCATTTTATTTGTCTTAGATATTTTTAACACACAAATCTTAACTCAGTCAGAATATTTAGAACACACGGTCACTGCAATAGATGATCCAGGATGGAGAATGAGAAAGGGTAATTTTTAATCTTTTGTGTGTACAGTAGAGAAAGTGTATCAAGTTTTGGGAAGAGATAGGTAAAAGGGAATGATGTCAATGATTATGCATTAAACACAGAAGACAGATAAGAATTTAGTACCTGAAAATGGGTTGCTGCCCTAATTAAAAATGTAAGACATGAGCCATTGGCTCTGTGACTGGAGCAACAAGCGGAAACTCAGAGGGCCTAGGGACATTGCTGGTGGGAGTTTGAAGGAGGTGAGGTAGATATTACCGTATTTTTTGGACCATAAGACGCACCAGTTTTTAGAGAAGGGAAATGAAGAAAAAAAGATTCTGAAACAAATAGTGTCCTAAAATATTTTATGTGCGTTAAAACCCAACATCACAGTCATAAACACATGTAATCAACCCTGTAAAGTAAACAGCAGCATTTAGAACCATTTTAGAGCCGGGCAAGCACACAGAGACCACACAGAGCCTTTCAAGTAAAAAAACTTTTTTTTTAAAATATTTGTGTAGGCTATATTTGGACCATAAGACGCAGGGACTTTTTCCCCCCACTTCTGAGGGGAAAAAAGTGTGTCTTATGGTCCGAAAAATACGGTATATAGTGGTGGAAAGTTTGGCAACACTGACACCTGTGGTCCAAAGGGATGCAGAAAGGACATCGAAACGAGCTCATGGGTCTGGCTGAAGAAAGGGATAGGCAGAAGGTAGAAGGTGCCAACTTGCTCCCAGGTACCTGTGACAAATACTAGGAAAGACAGATGACATTTTAAAAATATATATTTTGTTGGTGTGTTAGAGAGAGAGGAAGGGAGAGAAGCATTGATATGAGAGTGGAACATCCATCAGCTGCCTCCTGCATGTCGCCTACCAGGAATCGAGCCCACAACCAGGGCATCTGCCTTGACCAGGAATCAAACCTGCAACCTGTTGGTACATGGGATGACATCCAAACAACTAAGCAACACCAGCCAGGGCAAGATAGATGAACTTTTAAAAGAATCGTTAAGTTTTCAAGCAGAATTTAGAGAAAATATGAGCAAGCCAGGACTCACGTGGTATGAAAATAAAAATTGCTTTGTGTCCCCAGCATAATATCCTCAAAGACATAGCTTCAAAAAAAAGATCAAACTCAGGGCACTCCCAGTAAAGGATGACTTCAAGGCATGGCTATAAGACCATTTGTGAAGACCTCAGAAATGTTCAAGAGTATGTCTAGGAGAATTTCTAAGAATCTTAAAGATATGCTCCAAAGAACTTCTTGGGCCCTCCAGACAAGGCTAAATACTACCAAGTGACCTCAGTCAACACTACAGGGAGCAGAAGAATCCCCCAACCAGGATCTGCCCGAATTCCTGACCCACAAAGCCACAAGGTATGGTAAAGAAGTTGTTCTTTAAGCCAGTAAGTTTCAGAGTATTTTGTTACATATCAATAGGTAGAAAACACACACAGCAATATTAGGAACAGTTTAGGAATGATGGGAAATTTAAGTTTGTAGTTTTTTCTTATTTTGTGCTTTATGATCTATTCTATTTTTCAAGTTTTAAAAAATAAGCCTAAAAAATTCCCCTGTCAAAAATAGCAATTGAGAGGCAAATCTGGACTGAAACAAAGAGGAATGACAGGGTCAAAATGACCCTTCAGAGACAGCAATTATTTTTGCTGCTCTAGGAGCAAGGACCCACAAGAAGGCTGACAAAGGAGCTTTATCACAGCCAAGAGGAAAGCAGAATGGGATCTGGCAGTGAAAGTGAAGGGAAAGAGGCAAATATTTTTTAATGTTACCCCAAAATAGATGGAACTTGCTTTCCTCATCTTTTGCACTTACATTCATAGAGATATGAAAAGGCTACAAGAATTATACCCAATGGCAGCAAGACTGTGTGTATCTCCATTTTTCTATTTCCATCCTACATTTAAGGAATCAGTGAATATAACAACAGAAACATTTTTGCATTCTATGAGACTCCTGGGGACAATATTTGAAGGTTTGTTTGTGTTTTTTTTCAAAATAGATTCCTTTATTTTGATAGTCTTTAAACACTAACATGATCCTAAAACGTAGGCCATCTGCTCTTAATCTACAACAGCCCCTATTTCCACCCCCGTTTAGCTTTTGTTTTCAAACACAGATGTCAAACTGGAATTTTTTTCTACAGCCATTAAGCTTTTCTGCAACATACAATCAAAGGTCACAGGTTTTTGCCTCATAATAGATATTTTGGAGACATATTGCCTCCAAGGTGGTTTTTTAAGGAGATGGAGCAAGAGAAGCCACTGTTCTCTTTAGGAAAATGTTTAAGCAATCTGTACCCCTCTTACTGTATTCTGATAAGCCATCTAAGACACTTGTCAGTTAAGACATTTGCATTCTAAGACATTAAGTTTGAAAGGCAAATATTTGACCTGGTTTGCAACACCCCAATATTTTTAAATGCTTTATTTCTTTTCCTTATTTTTATTTTCCAATTACCCTTACCCAGCCACAACAGGTAGCTTATTAATGTCCTCCTGGAAATTTAAATTCTTGCTTTGATTCTCCAGAAAGAGAGAGATGAGACATCTTAATGAAGGACAACAGAACACATAAGAAAAACTAATGAAAAGAACATGATGATGCCCCACAGGGGCCTAATACTACATTGTGAATTCCATTATAAATGAAATCTGATTATTTTTTGTTTCTTATCAGATGCATCCTCTATGCTTGTCTTTCATTCCTGCTGCAGGAAATTCTTTACTGACACTGAATTGAAGAAATGGTTATTTTCCCCAACTGATGGTTTTGTGTTTTTTGAAAAGATGACTTTCAGCATGTAAATTGGATGCTTCAAAAGTCATTCTAATGCAAGACCAGAGCTTCCCACAACTCTTTTTACAATTGCAAAATGAGTTTGCTGCCCAAAGGAAAACATAAGACACACCAAAGCTGGAGAAATGGCTTAGAAATTTCTTCCTGCCTGATGAACTGCTTTTATTAAAGAGTTTACTGTTTCCCAAACCCCGCCCCCAATTTTGAATAAATGTTTCCAAAAATGGATGAAAGGTGAAAAGGCAAAAGAAAAGAAATGGACAAATTTGTAACCACAGTAATATCCAGACTCAAACAACAGGGATGGAATAATGAACCAGGAAAGGGCTATTGATATAATAATGATAGCAAGTAATTACATAGTGCTTGGTGCATGTCAGCACTCCTATAAGTCCTTTTTGTATAGTAACTATTTAATCTTCACAACCACAGTAATTTTAATTTTCATATTACAGATGAGGAAATTGAGCCATAAAAATGTTAAGTAGCCCGGCTAGTGTGGCTCATTGGTTGAGCATCAGCCCATGATCCAGGAGGTCACAATTCAATTCCCTGCCCAAATTGCAGGCTCAATCCCCAGAAAGGGCAAACAGGAGACAGCCAATTAATGTTGTCATTTCTCTCTCATTGATGTTTCTATCTCTCTCTCCCTCCCTTTCCTCTCTCTGAAACCAATTTAAAAACATCTTATTTAAAATAAGGTTAAGTAAATTGCCCACATGATTGAGCCAGGATATTATAAACACAGGCAGCTCTGATTCTAACTAAAATGATTCTGTAGGCCTGGGAGATAAAGAACTCCATCCTTACTTATCTCTTAAAAGTCTTCAGAGTTTCTTAAGAGCAGTGGAAGAAATGTTTCCCAGGGTAAGCTGGTGCCTGGGGGATGATAAAAATGGCAATGCTGACTAAAGCTTCATAAATCATCTGCTAGGAATCCCATAAGAAAGCACAACAATGGTCTGCTTTCAACAATCCTGCTTACTATTTTAATAGACCAAGATGTTTAGATATATTTCTTTCAAGTTTTTTATAGCAAAACTAGGTTTACGGACAATATGTTTGGGGAAGAAAGCCTCGAAAGAAACATTCAGTAGTAAATGTACTTTTGTTTGACACAGGAATTTTTGTTATAAAGGGCCACTGTGAAAGTTACTTAGGCTCTCTGCTCCTCCCGTTTGACAGGCAGCTGTGCCTGCCTGTGCAATGCCAGCCTTGACCCTGACACATGATGGTGAATGTCAGAGTGAATGGATTGGCCATATTTAGTATCTGGTCACCAGGGCTGCTTTTAACTCTTACCAAGTAGATATTTTCACCATCAATAACCCCTTTTGCTGACCTCAACTACTCACTCTACAAGTTCCCCATATGATTCCACCTAAGGCAAGTTCAAAGGTATAGTCAAGACTGAGAATGGGAAGCTTGTCATCAATGGAAAACCCATCTCCATCTTCCAGTAGCAAGATCTCACCAACATTAAATGAGGCAATGCTGGTGCTGAGAGTGTGGTGGAGTCCACTGGCATCTTCACTACCTTGGAGAAGGCTGAGGCTCACCTGAACAGCGGAGTCAAGAGTATCATTATCTCTGTCCCTTCTGTGGGAGCCCCCATGTTTGTGATGGATATGACCCATGAGAAGTATGACAACTCCCTCAAGATTGTCAGCAATGCCTTCTGCACCACTAGCTGCTTGGTCTCCATGTCAAAGCTCATCCATGACAACTTTGGCATCATGGAGGGACTGATGACCACAGTACATGCCATTACTGCCACCCAGAAGTTTGTGGATGGCTCCTCAGGAAGCTGTGGTGTGATGGCTGAGGGGCTGCCCAGAACATCATCCCCGTTTCTATTGGTGATGCCAAGGTTGTGGGCAAGGCCATCCCTGAGCTGAATGGAGGGCATAGCATTCTGTGTGCCCACCCTCAATTGGTCATGGATCTGACCTGCCACCTGGAGAAAATTGCCAAATACCATGACAATAAGAAAGTGGTGAAGCCAGCATCAGATGACCCCTCAAGGGCATCCTGGGTTATACTGAGGACGAGGTTGTTTCCTGCAACTTTAACAGTGACACCCATTCTTCCATCTTCTATGCTGGGGCTGGTGTTACTCTCAGTGACTACTTTGTCAAGCTCGTTTCCTGGTATGACCATGAATTTGGCTATGGCAATAGGATAGTGGACCTTACAGTCCACATAGCTTCCAAGGAGTAAGAGCCTCCTGGACCACCAGCCCCAAGGAGAGGAAAAGAGGCCCTCAGCTACTGAGAAGTCCTTGCCCCAAATCAATCCCCCAACACATTGAGAATGTCCTGACCTCCGCAGTTTCTATCCCAGCTCCCTTAAAGGGGAAGGCGCTTATGAGCCGTACCTTGTCATGCACCATCAATAAAGTTCACTGTACCTCACTGCCCACCCCCCCCCAAAAAAAAGTTTTTCAAAACCCAATAGGTCCACCAAGTTATATATAAAAGCCATAAGTTATCAGGGAAGACTAAATGAGCCAAACTGTGTACTATAGTGGGGGCTTTTGTCAACATGATGACCTTAGAAAGTCGTGTGCCTGAACAGATTTTGTTTTCATGGATAAATAGAAATCACAAGTTACTTTGAAAGGGAAACTTACTTACATCTATCCTTTCACATGGCAAATGTTTTTCCCCAGGATTTTATTTGTTTCAAATTACTACTTGTCTGGGAAGGGGGGAATAGAGAATCTAATAATATATAACTGAAAATAATGTTTAGTTTAGTTTAAAAATCAACCACATATTTCTCTGCCTTAAGTTAACTTTATTATAGAATTTTAGAGCCTCTTGGAAATTTAAATAGAGATTACTCTCTCACCTTAAACATTCTACTTATTCCTTTTGGAAGTTCTTTGGGGAGAAGAGAACTCAACATTTATTGAACAGCTACTCAGGGCTGGGTACCATGCTACATATATCACTCAGGAGATCACTTCATTCTCATTAAATATTACTATTCTCAGTTAGCATTCAGAAAAAGAGACTCAGAAGTAATATTATTTTATGAGGTCATATAGGTGAGATGTGTCAGAACTGGAATTCAGCCCATGGTTCTCTGATAGCACAGCCAAAGCTCTTCTCACAGCAGGACCCTGCCTTCCTTTGAAACACACACAAGCCAACTGACATTTCACTTCCCCAATCACAACAGAGAGGGGAAATGGAGGTTGGAAAGAAGGCTGGGAAGTGGCAGCTGCTGTGAACAGCATCTTTGGCTTCCTCTAGAACCAAGGCAGTCTGGAAAAAAGCATTAAACATTATGCAATACTAGGGCTGGGGCTGCTCTACTCCATGCTGTTTATGTTCAAGGCAACAGTAAGTTTTTGTATCTGTGATCATTTTGATTATTGTTCAGAAATAGTTAGTTTCTCCCTCCCACTTTCAGGGAAGTGTATCCTCATTTAAAGTAGGACTTGGTTATGTGACACACTTTGGCCAATTCTCGTGGTTAGCAGAGTTGATAGCAGAGGATTCGATTCAAGTAGAGAATTCACATGGTTGTTTTTTGGGGCTTCCATGATCACCCTGAGTATAACATGATCCAGCTAGGAGATGAGAGACACAAAAGCCCCCCATAATGTATAGCCAAGATTAAAGTAAACCATGCTATTTTAAGCCATTGAGATCTGGGTTGATGTTTAAGCAGAAAAAGTTGATTCACTCACTATCTCAGCCTAGCCCACTAAAATGTACCTCTCTAAAACTACCTTTTAATTTCAGATATTTTATGAAACTGGATTTCCCATTGAAGGATAATAGTATAAGGCAGAGGTCAGCAAACCACAACTCGAGAGCCACGTGTGGTTTTTTGGCCCCTTGAGTGTGGCTCTTCCACAAAATACCTGGTCGAGTCTATTTTGAAGAAATGGCATTAGAAGTTTAAGTTTAAAAAATGTGGCTCTCAAAAGAAATTTCAATCGTTGTACTGTTGATATTTGGCTCTGTTAACTAATGAGTTTCACTGGTATAAGGTAACTCTGGAACACTATTCTCAGATACTAACCTTGCCACACAGAGATGGTTTAAAATAAATTAATGTATATTGATAGACATACAATTATAAAGTTGCAGGTGAGTTGGTGTACAGGGTTTTTGTATATGTTCATGTGTGTGTGGTTTTAACAAAAACTACAACATTTATACAAATAATATCTGCCTCATTTTTGCAAAAAAATATGCTTTGCTTGACAATTGTAGGGAACTCACTGGATGCATCTAATATGTTTATAATATTCATGTTAGGAATTATTCAATTGATGTACACCTTTCTTATATTAAAGTCCACTTATAGTATTTAATGAATTTGCATTTTTAGCATTTATAGAACCTCTTCTCACCAGAGAGTTTGGGTGCCACTTAAGTTCTCTTTTGGTTCTTAGATGGACTTTAAAATAGAAAGTCACTTACCACTCAATGCATGACCCAAAGCACAGTTGGGAAAATCATTGTCCTGTTTGCCTCATTCTATTGTTCTCTGCCAATCTGGTGCTAGACAAGATTCCATTTCAAATAGAGAAAATTCTATTGCCCCTCACAAAATGGTGAATAGGCTAAGCCTCACAATGTGTTTATTTTTACTGCTATTCCACTAGATTTGTCTGTGGTTTCATTCCATATTACAATTTTAAAAAAATTCATGTATAAAGCACAAATCATTACTTAATCTCCCTTCCCTCCCTCTCTTTTTGATGGAGAACTTACTAAAATATAGTCTATAGGAACTCATGGTTAGAGCTCACCTTTGTGACTAAAAATATTTTTAAAAAACACTTTGTGAATAATGTATTACAATTATGGCTGTGTTAGTTCTCAGATATGCAGCAATTATAAAATAGTGGGAGAACAGGTGAAATGAAATGAAAATTTGACTAAGATAATGATAACCTGGCCCTTTTCTCAACCAGTCTGCCAATTTCCACTCATCAAGTAGTGACCTATCTCCTTTTCTCAGCTATTTCTTGCCATCCATTCTTCTGTAATTGCCAATTATTTCACTCTAAACTTTCAATTTTGCTGGGCAACATTTGCCAGTGTTCTGAAACTTGCATTGTACATGACTCAAAAGAAAAAAAACAGAAAAAAAAAATTAGCCTGATTTTTACAGAGATAACTTCATTCCAGCTATGTTATAGCAAATCTATAGTTGCTAAAAACTATGGGTGTTAAACTATTGAGAAAAAAAGAAAAAAACATAACCTCAAAACTCTTCTGCTTTATCTTTTCCCTATTCCTTGTACAGAGCAATATTTATTATATCTGCAGTCCAATGACTGATTCATCATTAAGACTTTCTGAAAACTTTCTAAAAAGATTTTATAAAAATTATTTAAAAGGTCATTTAAAAGATTAACAAAACAAAACAAAATGGGAGCTCTTTCTAAAAGTCAACTTGTCACTATGATAAATAAAATGTAAAGAATACTTGTCTAGAAGTCAAAAGACTTTGGCTGATATCATTGGTCTGCTCAAAGTTTTGATTTGGAATAAGGCACTTACCTTTATTAAATGTCAGTGTTCTCTTTTATAATATAAAGATAATACCAGTTATGCCAGCATCATAGAATTTTTGGGAATGTGAAATGATAGAATGCCAGGATTAATCTATGTTTAAATGGTATCAGAAAAAAAATTTTCAAATCAGTTTAAAAAAATAAGGATTAAGAAAAATAATTTAAAAAAATGATTAATTTATATTTAGTGATACTTGATTCTGACAGGTACCATTATTTAGGCTACTTAATATTGATTTTGAGGATGGTTTAATAAGTATACTGAATCTCATCATAGAGTCTTAGAATTCATAGTTTGAGAAATCTACAAAAGTGGCTGAGAAATGACAACCTGCCCCCAAAAATATCCATGTCCTAATCCACAGAACCAGTAAATGTTACTTTATATGGGGGGGGGGGGGGGGAGGAGAGGGATTGGCAGATGTGATTAAATTAAAGGTCTCGAGATGGAGGAATGATCCTGGATTATCTGGGTGGACCCTAAATGCAATCACAAGTATCCTTACTAGTGGAAGCAAAGGGAGATTTCAAACATAGAGAAGAGAAGGCAATGTATCATAGAGACAGACCTGGGACCACAAGCCAAGGAATGCTGGTAGCCACCAGCAGCTGGGAGAGGCAAGGATGGAGTCTCCTTTAGAACATCCACAAGCTCTGCTGATCCCTTGATTTTGGCCCAGTGACATTGCTTAAAGACTTCTAGACTCCAGAAAATGAAGAGAATAGTTGTGTGTGTGTGTGTGTGTGTGTGTGTGTGTGTGTGTGTGTTTTGTTGTTATTGTGGGTGTGGTTTTTTGTGTTTTTTTTTACTTTAAGCCACTAAATTTGTAGTAATTTGTCACAGCTGGCTTAGAAAATTAGCCCTACATTTACCAGATTTCCTTGTATAGGAGGCAAGACAAACCTGCTTTAAACAAAACATAGCTTCATAATAAATAAGTTGTGTAAAGCAACAGGTTAAAAGTGGTGCTCATTAAATATGAGCACTACTATTCTATTGAAAATTATTCAAACAAGGTTTTACCAAATAGCTACGTATTTCTGAGAACTTACCATAAACCAAGTGCTTTTTTTAAATCTTTTTTGTGCATTAATTTCATTTCATCATAACAATAACACTCCTATCTCATTTTTTTAGATAAGGACACCAAGATACTGGAGGTTATATAACGTACGCAGCTCACACAGGAATTGGCGGAGCCAGAACTCAATCCAGCCAGCTTGTCCAGAATCTATTTTTATCCACTATACAACACTTGAGTCCCCGTGTAGCAGAGCAAGACATAAATGTGATTCTCAAGGGTGTTACAGGCAGGAGTCATCATTTAAAAGCAATGTACTTTATCAAATTATCTGTTGTATAATACACTCAGTTAGAAAAGAAAAAGAAAAAAACACAGGTAGCCACACTCCTTTGGGGGACTCACTCAGTCCACAGCCCTGTGGGTATTAGTGCAGTGACACCTCCTGGCCCCACAACATAATGCTATGTATTCTATTTTGTATTCTGCCCTACAGGCACGGAGCTAGAGAAGTGACCCTGTGAATAGGAAGAATGCCTGTCATCCTATTCACATACCAGTCAAGATCTGAGCTCAGAATTTTGCCTGTCCCAGGAAGTCAAGATGCAAAGATTATGGGTCTGCCCAGAACTCCTTATGGCAAATTACAGCCCTGATTACTGTGGCCTGACACCTGTTCCTCATCAATGTAGTCAACAGTGTCTTTCATTCAACCAATCAACAGATGGTTACTGAGTGAAAATACTATCCTATAGAGTTCCTGCAGGTGCTGCAAGGCTGAACAATACACACTTCCTGCCTGAACAAACCACCAATGTGGGGAGGGATCCAGGCTGACATTTTGTTTTTCCAAACCACACAAAGACCCTGCACTGGACATCTAAAATCCATGTGGTTTCCAGTGCTTATCATAGACCATGGCAAGATAAATATTATTTGGTATTTGAATCAGTATCATTTGTAAGCAATGCCAGAGGTCTTATTTTCATCATAAAGTTTTTCCTTGGAACATTTAGAATAACATTTTAAGGACTGGTGTTCTAGGATATGCCGGTTCTATTTTGTATTCTGCCCAAAGGGCATGGAGCTAGGGAAGTGACCCTGTGAATATCAAGAATGCATGTCATCCTATTCACATACCAGTCAAGATCTGAGCTCAGAATTCTGTTCCTCCTGAAAAAGACTTGGGGATAGTAGATGCATCTAAAGCAGAGTTTGCTCCTACACTGTCTCTGGGCCTTCAGATCTTGAGATAATAAACAGAAACTTGCTGTGTTTTTTTGTTTTGTTTTGTTTTTTCAAAGTAAAAAAGAGAAGACTGGCATCTCAATTTTTTTTTCAAGACAGTCTGATTCCTCTTTCTCAGAGCAATGTCAGAAAACCTTGACCTGCTTTTTGAAATAGACTGCAGCGGTCAAGAGCTTGTTGCACATAATATGTGGCAACAGCCCATCCTAAGCCTGGAGAAAAGTGAAATGCATTTCACCTCCAAGGATCATCTTTTATGCGACTTTAGAAACATTACCCAAAAGTTCCAAAGTATCCTTCCAAGAAATTAAGAAAATTCACTTGCAATTTTCATGAAATTTGAGAACCTCTCTCTAAAGCATGGTTCCAATGTTCAAGGTATTAAAATATATCCATTTCTTAACACCAACATAAATATTTTGTTCTCACAAATATTGCACACACACACTCACAAAAGAATTTTTAACTGAGAGACTATTTGTGACTTTGCATATGAACAAGTACTAGAAGCAGCAGCCTTTCTGTAACTGAACAATCAATGGGTCTGTGCTGCCTGTCACTACTTGAGCCAACTAAGCAGAGACAGGTTTGAATCTTATATGGGTGTTTATTACAATACTGCCGGCAGTATGGGAGAGTAGCAGGCCATCCACAAAACCTGCTCTGCCCCCACCATGAGCCAGCTGCTTACATTGGGTAGAAAGACAAAGATTACATGGGGAAGTAGGCACAAGGGATAAGAATGGGTTTGCAAAATAGGCAATTTACAGGTCCTGCAGGGTGGAGCCTTGCAAAGGCCTGGGGGTATGCAAAGGGCTGGTGGGTTGAAAAGGCCTGGTGGTTTTGCAAAGGCCTGGGGCTATGCAAAAGGCAGGGATTTTCAAAAGCCTGAGGGTTTGCAAAGGGCTGATACCTCTGGTTTCCGCAGTGAGGCTCATACTCTTTCCATGATAATAGGCAACTCTCAGGTGTAGAGGATGGGCCAATTTCCAGGTGAGCTCCAAGGTCCCACATGCCACTCCCAACCTGGTTAGAATGTGCTTTCTTTAATCAGAACAAAACAATCACAGTTAACAGACCGTGTGTAATATTTCTTATAATGATAGCTGGTCTCCAATATTCTGTTTCTGCCCCTAACATTTTTTGTTGGGAAATTGCAAAGTTCTCATATTTAAAGACCAGAATCTATAGTCATCTATCTTATACTGTGAAAGGATATATGAGATAAAGAGAAAATGAATAAAATATAATTTTTGAATCTGTCCCCAAAAATAAGTATGGAGCCCTACATACAGGGCACTGTGCTCAATGCCTTCAACATGTGATCCTTTATTCATAAGATGAACATGCAATCAGAAACAGGCCAGTCACAAAATAGTCACGGGGCTATAAAATTCAGCACAGAGAATAAAGTGAATAACATTGTGACAACTATGTACAGAAATTTTAGAGGTAACACTTTGTATAGAATTATCTAACCATTATGCTATACACCTGAAACTAATACAAAATAATACTGAATGTAAATTGTAATTGAAAAATAAATTTTTTTAAAGATTGAAAAATAGATATAGGTCTTTCCCCCCCCCACCCCAAACTCCTACTATGTGCTAAGTACTGTTACAGGTGCCTTAAACATATTACTTCCAACTCCCTAACATTACTGAGAGAGAGAGAGAGAGAGAGAGAGAGAGAGAGAGAGAGAGGTTTTTTGCACCCCAGTTTATAGATGGGATTCTAAAAGGTGACAAGGTCAGTATTTAGAACTCCAAACTCTTCTTGTTTCTCAGTTATACAAACATGAGACAGGATGTGGCAAAAAGCAAATAGGTGATACAGTATGCAGCTACAAGTTTCTTCAAACCCATCAGATAAAGGTCTGTATACCCTAATAAACTTTATTAAGTGCAAGGGAAAGCAGTGGAATTGCAAACAAGACAGATCAGAAGCTGTGTATACTTAGAAAACGTTAACCATTTCTAAAACTGCTTGTGATGTGTTCAATTGGCCAGGACTCTCCAAACACAAGTTCAAAAACTTATATATCTCTCCACACATGCCCATTCATACATACATGTGCATACACAAACATACACACACACACACACACACACACACACACACACACACATATTAACAATGCATCCTTTTCAGAACTAGACTATGAATAGCTAGCAATAGGGGGGATAGGAAATACATGAAATGAAACATAATAACCTCTTCCCGTACCCTAGGTTCTTTGGCTTCACAGAATCCCTCGGGTTCTTGAACACAGAGGTGCAGAAGTCCTAAGTTCCCAGTTCACTGTAAAAATATCTGCACTAGAAATGACATCGGCAGTTTTCAGGACCAGTGGGGAAAATCTGGTGAAGCTTCCCATATGAAGGGCATGAAAATGTGTTCTCTCACAACCTCTTTGATGCATTCATGTGATCTGCTTTGTAAATGAGATTATTTGTTCTTCTAAGTTATCCTCAGAATTTTAGACAAATCTCAAAAGCCTAATCAGCCTCAGGAGAAAGCAGTTGTTTGTTTAACGATGATGGAGGTGCTAAAAAGGTTCCCTCACATCACTATTTCCCCATTACCTTTAATGCACCTTCAAGAACCATTCCTTCGAGTTCTTGAGAGGGCAGGGTGGGGCAAGCATAAACTCCTGACTCCACTGTGGGGCAGGGCGAAGTTATCCATTTTATAACTGAACCCTAGCCCTCACCCAACCAATCAGGGTCAGCCAAGGCAGTGACATCACCACCAGAGTAAGAACCCCAAGGCTTGGCGAAGTTCGCTCTCTCTTCTGCCATGCTGTCAGTGTGAGTGGGACAGAGCCCATGCTAGCATGAAAGAGGCTCTATTGTTTATTGCATCGGACTCAGCTCCCTGATGGTCCTTGGGATCACGAAGTCTGGGCGTAACATTCTTAAGCCTTTTGGTCCTTAGAAGACTCCTGTTAAAATGCACACACCATGGGGACCTTGTTGGCTGATGCTAGAAGAAATTCTTATCGGCTGGTGTTTCTACGGTGACAGCTGGCAAAGAATGACATTCTCCAGGAACAAGATGTGGGACTTCTGCCCCAAGGTGACTGTAGAGCTTGGCATTGAGTAGTGCGGAGGGAGAGAGACAAAGACCAACTTCTCCTATTTCACAATATCGCTCAAGGGCAGCCCTGTTAACTGATTTTATCATAAAGACATCTTGCTTGACAACTTCAAATCCTATGACATGCTGCTATGTAATACTCAGCACTGCTTTCAGGCTGCCAGCCAATTATTGCTTCGGTGTGCTGAATGGTGTCCCAGTTGACTGAGGAAGGACTATAGTTCCCAGAAGAACACAATTCACTCCAAAGGTATTATTTTACACCCTAGTAGAGTCTGACTCAGTAATATCGGTCTTTGACTGCTCCACTGGAAGCTAAATTTGAGTCGATGTATTCCACATATGGGTGCCCCAAAATACCACACCAAACCCATATTCTATCACTATAATAACAACTGTGGATGAAAAAGGGCCACAGGCTAACCTGACCAGCTCAGGAAAGACCTGCGTGGTGGCCTTGCAGACTCAGAGACCTAAAGTAACCACAAAGGATGGTCTAAAATTAAAACTTCTAAATTAAAAAACACTCTCTGGAGAATAGTCATGTCCTAGGCCAGTATCTTTCCTAACAAAGATCAACTTTGATCTGAACTGAGCTTATTGTCTTTTTTGCATCTTCGATAACATATCTTTGGAATGTCAGGGTAACTTGTAACTTCCCTTTTTCTGGACCCCCCAGAGCACAACCAGTGCACCAGGGCAGAGACCACAAATTCCCTCATTGGTATTGTTATCCTGTTAGTTGTTGACTGTTAGTGATCCTGTACTCATCTGTGTAAAAGAAGCATGTGCCTATCATTTTGCTTATTATCCAATCCCAGATCCCCCTTCTCAAAACCTCCCCTCCCACCTTTCTTTCTCCCACCACCCTAATCTATCACCAATGGATTTCCTGTAACCTACTTACATCTCCTCCTTTTATGATAATTTATAAAAATAGGTGAAAAACACCATTCTCTGGAGCATTATCTCAATACCATGATATTCTTCCCAGTAATTGTCCACAGTTTATCTCAAATAAACTAACAAATATTCTTCACAGGTTTGAATGTTTCTTACGTTAACACAACTATTAATTACCTACTGTAAGCATGCATTTTACCCATATACTCTGAATTCTAAAAATACTCGCAAGCTATTTGTATGCCCATTTTTGCAGATATTAAAATTGAGGCTAGAGAAAGATAAGTCCAGGTCACAAAACTGCTAAGGGAGAGTTTGAATTTGCTGACTCTTCCAAGATTGTCCCAGCACATTACACTGCCTATCTACAAATGGGGATCTTGCATTCTCATTATTTACTGGTAGTACTGCTGGTCAAACATCACCATTATCATCACACAATACTGAGGGCCCACTGGTCATCACCCAAACAGAACACAAAGAAGCAGCTCTTCAGAGAACACATAGACCAGTTGGGCACTGCAGAGAGATGATTAATAGTTCAAGACAACATGCACTATTGCTTAAGGAACAATATGAACAATAAAGGCTGCAATAGGTTTTGATCACTAACAACTATGATGCACAATATTATGTTAGTTTCAGATGTACAGCCCCGTGATTAGGTATTTATATCATTTACAAAGTGATCACCTAGATAAGTGGTCAGCAAACCGCAGCTCGAGAGCCATATGCTTCACTCATATTGAGGACATTTTTAGCAAAGGCCAGCTTAAGAGTACCCTAATTAAGTTAATAACAATGTCCCTACCTATACAGTTTAAGTTTAAAAAATTTGGCTCTCAAAAGAAATTTCAATTGTTGTACTGTTGATATTTGGCTCTGTTGACTAATGAGCTTGCCAACCACTGACCTAGATAAATCTGGTACCCATATGACACCATATATAGTTATTACAATATCATTGACTATATTCCCCATGTTGCACTTTATATCCCCATGACTACTCTGAAACTGTAACTTGAAAAATAAAGAAAATATTTTTAATTAAAAAGGAGAGATTAATGGCCAACACATTCAGATGTCCTTAGAGTTAAAGTATGACGAGAATTTTTTTTTTAAAAGAACTCTAATGATCAGAATAAAGGACATGAGAAGGACAATCTTATCAGTACCCATTAAAATAACGTCATAGAAGTTTCTTAACCTTAACAACTATTGACACTTTGGGTTGCATAATTCTTTGTTGGGAGTGAAGGAGGGCTGTCCCACATATTGTAGGATGTCTAGCAGCATCTCTAGCCTCTACCCATTAAACACCAGTCACTGCCCATTTATGACAATCAAAAATGCCCTGGCCTGGTAGTTCGGTTGGTTAGAGCTGTGGTCAGCAAACTGTGGCTCGTGAGCCACATGTGGTTCTTTGGCCCCTTGAGTGTGGCTCTTCCACAAAATACCATGGCCTGGGTGAGTCTATTTTGAAGTGGCATTAGAAGTTTAAGTTTAAAAAATTTGGCTCTCAAAAGAAATTTCAATCGTTGTATGATTGATATTTGGCTCTATTGACTAATGAGTTTGCTGACCACTGTACTAGAAATATGTAATCTATATCTGACTTCCCAATTCAGTTCCTGAAGGATGTTTTCTTCATAAACTCAGAATGATAAAATACATTTTAAGCCAGTAAATGGCCCCCATCAGATCTGTTTTCCAGACTTGGGAGGATGTACATTTGGCTCTGCTGACCACTGGGTTAGAGCACATACACCAAAAGACAGTGGCTTTGATTCCAGGTCAGGGAACATACCTACATTGTGGGTTCAATCCCTGGTTGGAACTTGCATAAGAAGCAAGAAATTAATGTTCCTCTCTATTTCTGTCCCTCTTTCTCTAAAATCAATAAACATATCTTCTAATGAGAATTTTAAACATTTCCCCAGACATGGTCAAATGTCTCCTGGAAGAGCAAAATTACTCCAGTTGAAAGCCTGTGGAGAAAAATATTTAGAAACACAAAGTCTTATTGTATAGTATTTTCAAGCAAAATGATTGTAAAATAAATGTGTGTGATTAACTTTTTAAAGTGTATGTACACCAAAATATAGGACATCAAAGTGTTAAAGTGATCAGCCTCATAGCAGGATAATAGATAAGTTTTGTTTTCTTTTTAGTATGTTTTCCAGGCCTTCCTTATTTACCACAGTAAATATAAATTTCTTTTGCAGCATATTATGGCATTCTGGAAATTTTAGGCATTCATTTATTTTAAACCTACTTGTATAACTTTAGACTAGAAATAAAGAAAAAAAAGAAAAGAAAAGCATTCCCTGATAAATGTAAATTCCAGATTTGTAAGTCACACCATCTACCTTTGTGGTCCAGAGATCTCTAAACTGAGAAATTACCACAAAAACCCAACCTGGATCATTGTACACACACACACACACACACACACACACACACACACACACACGGCAAGAAATACATCTCCCCCAAACAGTCACAATGACCTGGGGACAAACTTACCATGGGAAAGTCAATAAACACAGACAAGAGGCTGAAGCTGCAAGACCATGAAATGACTGAAAGACAATCTGAGGAGAATGGAAAAGGAGCCTGTTTAACGTGATAGGAGAAAGAAATAGCCACCCTGGTCCAAAAGGTAAGACATTGAAAAAATAAATAAGTAGCCAATAACTTTCTAGAAAGAAGTCAAATGGAGCTTTAAGAAATGGAATGTGTAACTGAAAAGAAAATTAAAGAGCTGGGGGGAAAAAAACTGACTGCACTCCAGAGATGGAGATAATAAAAGACAAGTTAAAAATCACAGGAAAGCAACTAAGAAAGTCCACTATATATTAAATATAAGTTTACAGGAGAAAGGAGTTGAAAGAATGAGAGAGAGAGGCAATATTTAAAGAGACAATAGCTAAGAATTTTTTTTTTTTCAGAATTGATTATAACTATGAATTCTTAGCTTCAAGAATTCATGGTTACGGCATGTACAAGGGGCAACTGATCGATGTTTCTCTCTCAACATCAATGTTTCTTTCTCTTTCTAAAAATCAATAAATATATCCTCGGGTGAAGATAAAGGAAAACTTTTTTTTTTTAACAAAATAAAGTTTCATCATATCTTTATACATATTGGAAAACTCAGGTAGCAGTCAACACAATCTCAGTATGTTCCAGGTAAACAATCTAAAAAGCCCTAGCTATAAACAGAGCAGTGGATTGATAGAATGAGAAAGAGACAACAACTAGATTGATAGCTGATTTCACAAAAGCAAACAGAAAAATTAGAAACCAATAGGGAAATAACTTCATGTGGCTGAAAAGGGGGCCACATACTAAACCTGACAAGCACAGGGGAGGCCTGCATGGCAGTCCTTACAAATTTAGAGACCTACAGTAACCACATAGAGTGGTCTGAAATTAAAAGTTTCTAGCTAAAAGCAAATCATGGCTGAGAGTCATGTCCTAGGCCTTGACAAAAGTCAATCCTTCCCTTAAACTGAGGCTTTCTACTGTCTTTTTTTTTTTAAATATATTTTATTGATTTTTTACAGAGAAGAAGGGAGAGAGATAGAGAGCTAGAAACGTCGATGAGAGAGAAACATCGACCAGCTGCCTCTTGCACACCCCCTACCGGGAATGTGCCCGCAACCAACTTACATGCCCTTGACTGGAATCGAACCTGGGACCTTTCAGTTCGCAGACCAATGCTCTACCACTGAGCCAAACCGGTTTCAGCTCTACTGTCTTTTTGCACCCAAGGTAACATATCTTTGGAATAGCAAAGTAAGAAAGAAACTCACTACAGACTGATTCATTTGCCTCTCAGCAAATAACCATTATGGCTTGTCTCATTTTCGGTTCTTATAAGTGTAGTTCTTGTATCACATGAGCTCACTCATCTAGGGGAAATAATGAACAACATAAGCTGAAGAACAAAAACAGACCCGGTGACAGGGAAACATCGATCAGACTGTCAAACCTCAGAGGGAAGGTAGGGGAGTAGGGGGGTGGGGGGTGGGGGAGATCAACCAAAGGACTTGTATGCATGCATATAAGTCTAACCAGTGGTCATGGACAACAGAAGGGTGGGGGCATATGTGGGGAGGGGATTGGGATGGAAATAGGGGGATGAGGATAATTATGTGATACCATAACCATAAAAAAATTTTAAATTTTTTTCATTTTTGTAGACCCCTCAGGGCATGATCTCCCACCAGAGCAGGAGACCACAGAGCCCTTCATTATTATTGTTATCATGTTAATTGTTAACTATTAACTATCCCATACCCACCAATGTAAAAGAAGTGTATGTCTATTCCTTTTACTTTTTATCCAAGCCCAGAAATTTCCCTGCTTTACATTCTCCTACCTCCCTTATCTATCACCTGTGAATTTCATATAACCCCTTGTAACTTCCCCTTGGATTCTGATGTATAAAATAGTGGCAAAACTGCCATTTTAAGAGCATTTTCTTAATCTTTGAGATTTTGCTTCCTGGCAATTGTTGTCAGTTTGGCTCAAATAAACTCATAAAAATTCTTACAAGTTTGGACATTTCTTACATCGACACTCAAAATGTTTTGAAAAATAACTGTCAGCCAAGTATTTCATTGAGAGATAAATGTTATTCAACAAGAAGAACACATAAAGAAAAAAACTGAGACAAAGACTCAGAATTCAAAAAGAGCCACAACCATTCAGTTTAGAAAGCAATTTGACAATCTCTAGAAAAAAGGAATATGGGTAAATCCTACAAAGTCTACAATTCCACTTTATAGCCCCAATATCATGCACACAGGGATGTTCATAGGAGAACTGCTGGTAAGATGTGGAAACAACTGTCCCTCATTAGAAAGCCAAACTGATAAATTGGCATGTTTATATAATGGAATGTTATGCAGGTATTTAAACAAAGGCAGCACTATATGAATAATTTTTAAAAACAATGTTAAAAGAAAAAAAGCAAATTGCAAAAAGGAGATTATATATATTTATTTATGTCAATTTTAAAAAACAGGGAAAGTAAAGCAAGTATTGTTTTAAGGATTCATACATAATAAATATGAAATAGCATGCACAGGAATGCTAGACATCAAATTCAGGCAAGAGACTAACTCTGGGAAGAGAAGGGGTGGGATGGCTGGTAGATAGACAGATATAGATGATATAGATTAGCTAGATATAGATATGGATATAGATATGGATATAGATATAGATAGATATAGATATAAAATAGATATGGTACTTGTTTATGAAAGAATGAGAAATATTAGGCAAATTTGGCAAAAAAAATGTGTTATTTATGTAATCTAGTAATGGATATGTAGACATTTATATAACTTTTTATAGGTTCCTATTATATTTATTTTGAATATTTTTAATTGTAGCTAGAATCAGATCTGGCATTAAAAATTGTTTTACTCCTCAGTGTTTTATTGAAATCTCAAAGGGGAAGAGTGCATTTGAAGGCTTTCCTTTGCCTCTTAAACTAAGGCTTGTCTATTTAAATTATGTTTTGGACCCCAAGCATCTGTACCATCTCTCATCCTCCAATTTTTTCCTCTTCCTCCCCCATTGCATCATACTTCAAAATTTTATTGAAATGCAGGGTGTGGATATGACACTAGAAACTGGATCTTAACAACAAAGCAACCTACTTAGGAAATCAAGGCATGACTAGTCATAGCCTTACATGTTAAGTATCTCTACACAAGGCTTCTAGTCCAACAGCCCTCCTATACCTTAATCATTTCTGCAGCTGTAATTAAGGATAAACTTCATTTTCATCTTAACTGAAAAGGTGGGGAGTAGTAAATAAATAGCACCCAGGAATTCACTGCTGTCTTCAGATAGTATCATCCAAATTCTAATTCTCTTTAGCTTAGAAATTACTTTTTCTAAGCTCAGAGTTTTCAAGTTTGTAACAGTCATTGAGGCTAAATGTCTAAGCTACTAGACACTAAGGAACCACTGCAGCCTGCTATCTAGGAAAAAAGAAAAAGTGCCACTCTTTGTCTACTTAGGTAATAAAAGGTCTAAGTTACAAACAAGAGAGTTTGGATTAGAAAAATACTGAATCTGATCAGCTATAAGTGATTTACTTAAGAGAAGCAAATATAGATTTAAAGTTTCATCACATTTTGCTCTGGCTGGGTGGCTCAGTTGGTTGGAGCATACACCAAAAGGCTGCAAGTTTGAACTCCTGTCAGGGCACATAGCCAGGTTTCAGGTTCAATCCTTGGTTAGGGCATGTACAAGGGGCAACTGATCGATGTTTCTCTCTCAACATCAATGTTTCTTTCTCTTTCTAAACATCAATAAATATATCCTCGGGTGAAGATAAAGAAAAACTTTTTTTTTTAACAAAATAAAGTTTCATTATATCTTTATACATATTGGAAAACTCAGGTAGCAGTCAACACAATCAATGGGGGTATATTGAGTAAAGAAAAGAAATAAAGCTGGCACTTTTGACTTAGTTTTCTCATTACATAAACTTTAAAAAAAATATTTAAATGTTGTCCACAAAGTGCAACACTTTTTTTTTTTTAACACAATAGCTTATTTTAAAAAGCTTCCCAAATACTTGGCTAAACTTATTGTTTGAATTGAATTGCCTAAATTTTATTTTTTCTTCTTTTAGACATTCAACATTGAATAGAACAAATTTACATCATAGGTGGACAAAACAATGATCTCACTTTATATTGGACTGATATAGTATGCATGACTTATGGTTGCTTACACTCTCCTGACTTTCTAATATAGTGTCCTACATTAGATAATAGTATCCTAATATGATATCCAGGCTTTGTAATATGGTGCCTATATTACAACTTCTTTTTGTACTACATAACTTCCAAAAAGCTTGCATGGCTCATGAAATAACAGCAACCTTCATAAAAAAAAAAAACCCAAAAAAACAAAACAATTTCATAGAAAAACAATAACAAAGTGTTCAGCAATTAACTGTTGAGCTTTTATTAGAAGGAAAAGTTGGCCCTTAAAATCTGTTGTACATATCTCTGCCTAAATTTGACTAATGCACAAATTATATATTTTTCATTTTTTTTAAAGAAATAATCCAGCTGAAAAATTGAGTAAAAAAACAAGAGGAGTTATAGCAAGGCCAGAGCTGCTTGAAAACAAAGTTTCATAAGCTAAGTAAAATGCTATCTGTTTGTTTAACATGTGTGGCAAAAATGTCAGAGTGTAATTACATTTTCTAATGATTTTGTTTTGAATGTGCATATATAAATCAATAACAGCTGCAGGATATGTTTTAGCATTGTGCTGGTGTCATTTCTATTTTTTTTTTTTTTTTTTTTAAGCCTTGAAATTGCCAGAGAAACTTGTACCTGGCAATTTACCCTCATTTATCTTTTATTATTAAGCAAAAATCAATAGGCTTTTCCCCAACGTTTTTTCTTTTTCCTTAAAATTTTCAGTGAATATAAACATGACTTTCTACTGCTTCCATGACTTACCCATGCTGTTCCCTGAGTTTCATGTCTCACTTTATCCCTTCTCTTCATCTAGCTCATCCCTAGAGTTCCATCAACTCTAAACTCTATGACTATTCTGTAACAACTAATTTCTACTTCTTATTCTCTTCACTTTTACCACCCATCCCCCAAACCTCCCTCTAAATTCCCTTTAGAGTTTTCACAAAAGCCTTCCTTGACTCTCTTTCCTTGTTCACATTCACTGTGTCTCTCCTTAATCCACATCTTCTTGTAGATTCTTCCTATTTGCTAGCCCATGTCTCCCTCTGGAATCTCAATTAGCAACCTGTATTTACAACATCATTGGTATCAATCAGTAACCAAGTATTTACTACATCTGATGGGTAAGTTCACAGTCTGAGGGGTAGGAGAATCTCCCTCAGAGAGCTAACCAAGACCACAGGCTCATTGAAGTGGTAGGGCCTGGGTATTTCTATGAAGTTCCCCTGGTAGAAACAGACTCATTAATTCAGAGGACACTTAGACAGTTGCCATATGGAAGGAAGGTTTGGGGGGTGCGTAGTAAAGGTGAAGAGATTAATAGGTAGAAGTTAATTGTTACAGAATAGTCATAGGGATATAAAGTACAGCATAGTAAGCAATATTCTAATAACTATGTATGGTGTCCTGTGTTTGCAAGATTTATGGAGACGATCACTTAGTAAGTTATGTAATGTATAATCAATCAGTGGGGTGTACACCTGAAACAAATATACCGATGCATTTCAACTATAATTAAAAAATAAAAATGACTGATGGAACTCTAGGGATGAGCTAGATGAAGAGAAGGGATAAAGTGAGACATGAAAGTCAGGGAACAGCATGGGTAAGTCATGGGGAAGAGTAAATAGGTAAGGTAATGGGTAAATTAGTTTAATTGGGGAAATTATTTCACTATATATATCAAAACATTATGTTACATACTTTACCTATACAATATGCATCTGTCAGTAAAATTAAAATAGCCATGTATTCCACTGTAAAAAAAAAAAAAAAAAAAAAAAAAGATTCAGTATAACCAAGTACTAAGTGAAGATTATAAGCAGTTCTCAGAGTCCAGCTCTCCCAAACGCTAGGGTGGCTGCCCCTAATCCCAGCCTAATGGGAATGGAACGGTGCTTGTGATGATTCCAGCAGAGAACAAGGACCGGTCTATAGTACAGAGCCTCGGTACCTTCCATGTCTGTGCTCCACGGCTCTTCTTCTTTTGAATTATAAAAACCTATTCTGTTCTAAATTTTGCTACCAGCCTCAATAGATCAAAAAGAAGTGAACCAGAACCTGTAAGGAATATACTTCAAAAAGTTTTGTTTGGTTATATGAAAATAGTAAAGGCACTCAAGTTACTATGACAAATTCACCATCTATAAAGATTTCCTTTAAGAGATAGATTTTTATTGGTGTCTAAATATCAATACTTAGTAATATGTAGCATTTTGGATATGAAATCGTAGGGGAAGAAACTGGTGAACTTACATGCCACGCCAACTTGATATTTGAAAGTAGTACTTTATGATTTCTACTATTATTTTTAGGATGCCTTTCTCAATTAATTTATAACCCAAAATTGGTAAGGAAGCATTGATGGCAAAAATTCTTATATACCTTTTTTTATATATAGCTTCTTAAAAAACTCTAAATGTACTGTGAATACTTCTAATACATAAAAATACTACTGTGTTCTGGAAATTACTAGCTTTCCTTTTGAGTTATTCATATATTAATACCTTGTCTATGAAATGATTTCTTAAATATTTGATTGATAGACTGCTATAGGCAACAAAGACAGCAAACTCTTTTATATGCTAATTTAAAGGAGCATCTATGGATTTATTTAGAAAATTTGTTGTCAGCTACATAAAGTAATGACACTAGGGGTACAAAATAGAGGACAGGCTTCAATGATGACTAATCCAATCTCTGGAGACCTGTGGTGATCTTCAAAATGGTGACCAGCCAGAGCAAGGATGGGGTATTATGCAATTCCCAACTAAATACTGGATGATCTTTGCTTTAGGTGATATTTTTCTAATAAGAAAACATTATAGCCGGGACCGGTTTGGCTCAATGGATAGAGCATCGGCTTGGGGACTGAAGGGTCCCGGGTTCGATTCTGGTCAAGGGCATGTACCTTGGTTGCGGGCATATTCCCAGTGGGGGGTGTGCAGGAGGCAGCCGATCGATGGCTCTCTCTCATCGATGTTTCTAGCTCTCTATCTCTTCCTTCCTCTCTGTACAAAATCAATAAAATATATTTTAAAAAAAAATTATAACATTTATTATTTGACAGATACAAGTAGAAACTCCTTAATTATTGGTTTCAAATTTTAAAAAGTTTTCTCTGGTTCAGCATTTTGTTGTTTTGGGATGATGTTGCATACTGTATATTCGGGATGATGTTGCATACTGTATATTCTAGAAATATGTAATCCTATATCTGACTTCCCAACTCAGTTCCTGGAGGATGTTTTCTTCATAAACTCAGAATGATAAAATACATTTTAAGCCAGTAAATGTCCTCCATCAGATCTGTTCTCCAGACTTGGGAGGATGTACATTTGCTATTGTAGGGACAACATGTCTCTGTGCAATTGCAAAACATCAAGTTGAGCTTTGAAAAATTTGAATCTTAATTTTGTGAAGTAATTTATTCTTTAAAAAAAAAAAGAAGTGAAAGGGAATGGAATAAAAGGAGTACTCTAAACTGCCAAATATATTAAATACTGTTTTAGTAGAAGAAAGTAACTTAATTGTATTTCCCTTCAGACTGTGATGGAGTTTGGATATAGTAGAATAAGCCAACAATTTCTTTATAGTAAACTAGAGGCCTGATGAACAAAATTCTTGCAAGAGTAGGCCTTCCTTCCCCCAGCTGCTGGAATCTGCTTCCCTCTGGCACCCAGGACCCAGACTTCCCTCGCAGCCCTGGCTTCTTCTGGAAGGTCGTCCAGTCTAATTAGCATAATATGCTTTTATTATTATAGACTATAGGTCTGATGCATGAGTATTTGTGAAAGAATGTGCATTCCTTCCCATGGCTGCCAGCACCCACCACCTTTGCTACAGCCAGAGCTGCCTTTTCCCTCCGGCCTGAAGCCGCCTTACGGTATTCCCATGCTGCCCAGAGGCCTAGAACGGCTGGGGCAGTGCAGAGCATCTGTGTCCTGACCATGGTGATGATGTAAGTGTCTCACTCCATCCCTGGGCACGTGGCACCTGCATATGCAAATTAATCCACCATCTTTGTTGAATTAATTTGCATACTCACTCCTGATTGGCTGGTGGGTGTCACAAAGATACAGTCAATTTGCATCTTACTCTTTTATAGGTGTAGATAAGGTCTACAATACAATTATTTCACTAGTTCCCTTGATTTTGATTTCTGTTCATTTCTTTACGTGCTGTGGTGGTACATGCTACATTATAAATTAATGTTGGCATGAATTTATAATTCGGAAGAGTAGTGTGTGTATTTTTTAATGGTAAATTTAAGCTGAATGTCTGTGTAATGGATGAGTGTATAGTTTTACATATTTAAAAGCATTTTAATAGATTTTTAACCTTATATAATATTGCTTTTATACTTGTGTTAACATTTTCATTTGTGTTTTTTGGGTAATTTAATTTTTATTATGAATTTCTGGTGTCTATGAGCTAGCTATCACCTGAAAGGTACTTACTTAAAGGTGAAGGTACTGTTCCTAAAAATGCATCACTGTGGCACCTTTCTATCCTCACACTTTTCATCTTGCCTCCTCTTTTGGATACAATGGAATGTATTGTGTTATTCATAAAGATTTTTAAATTTCAACACCCCCAACACTCTTTTAATAGAGCACAAAGTTTAATAAACAAATTTTTCCCAAAAAAATGTTATCTAACAACCTGGTGGAATGTTGTGTGCCTTGTGGGCATGTGAACGTTTATGGAATCAAATACCACACCACACAGTAGCCTATAATCTAATCTCAAAGCTGCAGAGAGAGTAGTAACTGTCAGAGGTCATTTAGTCAGTGCAGCCTCCGGAGGAAACTGCATCTAAAAAATTCCTGGCAGGTTGTTGTATATCCCATGCAGAAGATCTGCAGGAAAGGATAATCAACAGATTCCCTCGGTAACCACCATAGACCCTATAACACAGCCATTAGTATAATTCTCTTGTCAGAACCCACGTCCTGATTCCAAGTGGTGTCCATGATCAGCTACATGGGCATCACCTGGGGGCTTGTCAGAAATGCAGACTCTCAAGCTCACCCCAGTCCTACTGCATCAAAGCCTGCATTTTAACAAGATCCCCAGCTGGTGGTGTGCACTCTAAAGTTGGAGATGTTCTTCCCTTGTGCGTCAGGCTAAGAATCTCAATGAGAAACTAAAGTTTACAAGCCATGAACTAGGCTTCATAAGCATTCAATCAAAATGCAGGACATAAGTGAAGTGTTCTCTTGACTATTACATTATAGGCTTTGGGAATAATCAATGTACCCACAGGATTTATTGCTGTTTATTCTGTATTACTCAAGTACAGGCAGTAGGTTCTGACTAAAAATACCCAAGACCTGAAAGCAAGGGTGTCCATGGAAGATGGGGTCTTGAGGGGGGGAGGGGTTCTGAATTACAATAGTTTGCAAGGAGAGGAGGGATCAGCTTCTGCAATATTTGGCTAGAAATTAACAACACATAGAATTATTTACACAGGTACTCCTTTCTGTACAAATAAAATATTTTTCTCAGAAAATGTGAAATTTCTGTGAACTCAATACCATTTCCTAAGTTTTTCTAAATCACCTCAAAGATTTTTACTTTCACTTTTTTTTATTGCTTTTCAATGATCAATTTTTTTTTTAATATGATAGCTTTACATTTCTCTTCCAAAGTATTTTTCTCTCAGTTACTAAAAAATCTATAAAGAAGAATATAATCAACAGGAAAAAAAGCACATTTTCCATAAACAGATGATCTTAACAACTACTAATACATAGACTGCTTACTGTGTACCAAGCACTATCTACAAAAATATATACACATGTTAACAACTGATAGCTCAACTTTGAAAATGAGATGTATTTTAATAAGCACACTGCCTTTGTAATTATTCATTTTGGGGACACCCTATAGATTAAATAATTTGATTCTCACATCAAAAGTATGAAGTAAAAGCTACTACTGCCCCATTGAGATGAGATGAGACAACTGATTTATTGCTAACTAATTTTATCATTATTGTTAACAAATTTGTCCAAAGTCACACAGCCAGTAAGCAAGAAAGCCAGTATTGAGACTATACTCTTATTCACTGTACTCTATTTCAGTATACAAGCACATGGCATTTATGTGTGCTTGTATACTGACAGATACTTTGATTTGTTATATAGTTCACCTTAATTTCAACAGCAAGCTTCCATCCAAATGGGCTCATCCTTGGGGCTCCCCCCATTCATGCTCTCTAACACTGTGCCAGGCCTAAGATCATAGAGGATGCCCAGCCATAGTGAGGTCTCTTGTCATTGGTCATCCCTCCACAGAGGTCACATCTAAATTATTCTGCACCTCGCCATGTGGTCCTATCAGGCTCCTTGGTCTGCTACTTCTGTGCCACTCCAGGCCATGGGAGACTTGGGCACAGCCTCCTGGTGCTCATTGGGGCCTTGCTCTCTGGTACTCCACAAGACTGCCTCCCTGATTCCTGTCGTATCTTGAATGTAGTCTAGGGGCAGAGAGCAATCACACAGTCTTCCTCTCTGTAGCAATGCCAGTGTAGTCACTAGTGTATATTTTTGAAAAACAGAACAGGAAGCCCCTGAAACAAAGCTTCTCTGAGGCAAGGAAAACCCAGGTGTACCATCTGCTAGAATTAGGAAAGGAAATATGAAGACATATTTCAGAATTTTGCCATGAATCCTAGTTACCAGATAAATAATAATTGAGGGCAACAAGAAAGGAGGGGGGGGGGGGGAATGGTTCTATTAGGATAAAAAACACACCAGGTTACCTAGGTTAACCCTGGGCATGAGTTAGCAGAGGTAAGTGTGATATCTTAGGGACTGGCATGCACTGACAGTGGTTGAACAAGAGGAAGTGGTGGTCGTCTTTTAATGACATTCTGTCTGACATCATCAAAAGCAGACCAGGAATTGAGCCTGAAGGAGGGGAAGCCATGTTGCCTGTGTGTCCTTGGTGAGCCACTGGGGGTTGGTGGCCTGCACTTGGCTGCAATCATATGGCTTCCCCATCTCTACACTCCAGAGTGACTGGTCTACATTCAAGGATAAAGGAAGAAATCTTGTCCAGAAGAAATAACGAAAGGATCTGTCTATGACCTAAGCTTCCTCTCAACCTAGATGACCAAATTTTTTATCATAAAATGTCATAAAAGAACCCTTTTTTCATTTGTTTTTACAAATAGTGGAAGAAAAAAAAAATAGCCTATATCAACTGTATGTCTCTCCACCAAATGTAGCATTTCTCTTTAAGCCAAAAAGATATTGAATAACACCTGGACACATGATGGTCTCTCTTGCAGAGAGCAAGGAGGGCCTCAGAAAATAAGAGAAATCTATTCAAATACAGCTCAGTCCAGCTGCTTGGCTTATTGAGGTACTGTATTTTCCGGCATATAAGACGACCCCCTAATTTTTACAGTTAAAACATAGGTTTAGGCCTATATTCGCTGTATAAGACTACCCCCCACTTCCGAGGCAACACCAGTTCTTCTGTACAGAACATGTACACTGTGTTCTAGTAAAAAGCCTGCTCAGATTGGCCAGAGTCAGAGAGGTGGTCTATTAAGAAAAGAACTGGTGTTGCCTCGGAAGTGGGGGGTAGTCTTATACAGCGAATATAGGCCTAAACCTATGTTTTAACTGTAAAATTAGGGGGTTGTCTTATACGCCGGAAAATATGGTACCCTAAGAATCTAGAACACTGCCTGCTTCCATGTGTATAATGGACAAATATTTGGAGTCTGAGAGGATGACTAGATGAGCTACGGAATGTCCTGGGTCTCTGATTTGGGCCTAGGTCTGGAACTGTGTAAAGAGATTTTTCTGGTTTCTCTAGAACTGAAGCCAGATCATTGCATTGTGTTTCTGAGTCTCTGGGGAAAACATGTCAGAATCACCACTTCACAGGCCTTGGGAAGAAGAAAAGAAAACTCTTGTTCCTTTCCTGCCTTATATAGTACAGAACTCTATGGGCAAAGATTTAGTTTGGCTTCAATGAAATTCCTTGTAACAGTGGCTGGACCAAGACAGGAATTTGTTTCTCTCTGATGTCAAAGTGAAGAGGGAGATAGTCCGGAGTTGTGTGTTGGCTCTACTCCGCAGAGTAAGGTTTTTAACCTAAAAAGGCCTTGGGAATGTAGACTCTGCCTTGCAGCTCTGCCTTGCATGGCCTCAAGTTTCAAGTTCAAGATGCCAACTCCAGGTCCAACCATGATCCTTGACTTCTGACAAAACTGTACAAGGAAAAGGAAAATAATCAAAAGGGCAGGGGACATACACCAGCTGTCTCTTTGAGAGTGTTTCAAAAACTGCCACACATTATCTCATTGGCCAGAACTTAGTCTAACAGACACACCTGAGTGCAAGGAAGGCCAATAAAAATAGACTTTCTCCTGGGCAGTGTGCGTCCTTAAAATTTCTATTAATTTTAAGGAACAGATATTAGGTGGCAGTAGCAGTCTCTGCCCCAACAGCTAATCCTCCTGAATCTAAGTGGGGCTCAACATACTAAGGAATACTTTGCTTACAAATAACTAATGACAGCAGGGAAGACCAAGTAGTGTTACTTTATGAGTGCAGACAGAGGCCATGCTATGAAATAATGATTCATTGTTACTAATATTATTGTTACTATCATATTTAATCCTCATTTGAGGACATTTTCATTAATTTTTAGAGATAGGGGGAGAGAGAGAAAGAGAGATACATCGATGTGAGAAACATTGATTGGTTGCCTTCCATATGCTCCCCGATGGAGGCCAGGGATCAAACCCACAACCTAGGTATATGCCATGACCAAAAATTGAACCCATGAACTTTTGGTGTGTAGAATTATTCTCCTCCCAATTGAGCCACACCAGCCAGATGCTCATGGTTATTATCCTGACGATCACATATCAAATGCCAGTAACTATGCTGAGTGGTTTTTGTCATTGTCCCATTTGATCCTTACAATGACCTTTGATATTGGTGCCAAAGCTGAGGCTCTCAGAAGTGAATAACTTAACAATAATTGGAGACGTGGAATTACTTCTTAGGTGTGTTCATTGTAAGAAACTGTGGTCTCAAACACCATCAGTATATGTGACCAACCCAAGATTGGATTAGCAACTGAAGGCATGCTTTCTTTATAAGAGCCCATTTGAACAAACAATGATTTATTTAGAAAGTATCATTTTGAGTATAAAATAGGCTAGCCTCTGGAGCTATAAACAATGAGCAAAAAACTCCCGGTACTTAAACACTTGTGGGAATTAAGTCATTAATCAACTAATCTCAAGAATAACTGTGATAACTGCCACAAAAGAAACTTTCATAGAATTCGAAGATTGGCCTAGTCTGGTGGATCTGAGAAGGCTTTCCTTACTAAGAGACATGGACCTGAGACCTGATAACTGAGGATGGGCGATGGAGGCTGGAAGTGTTTTGGGTGAAGAGCACAGACTGTGCAAAGGCCCAGAAGAGGCAGGGCAGGTGGCATAATTAGGGAACAGAAACAAGGCCAGGTGGTTAGAGTGAAGTGACTGTTGATAAAAGGTGAGGCTAGAGGGATGGGGACATGATCATGATGGCCAATACATTTTTGTTTTTATCCTAATAATAACTAGAAATCTATCAAAATGTTTTAATACGAAGTTGGGGGGGGGGGGGAGAGATAGGGAGAAGCCTGATAATTTGTCTTGCATTTTCATGATGGAAAAACTTGTTCCCCACTATATCTTTTATGCATAGTAGGCACTACAACCATATTTGTGAGATGAATTAATACATTAATTGGTAACT
Source organism: Pipistrellus kuhlii (assembly GCF_014108245.1). Lineage (NCBI taxonomy): Eukaryota > Metazoa > Chordata > Mammalia > Chiroptera > Vespertilionidae > Pipistrellus > Pipistrellus kuhlii. Next base: position 62,492,731 of record NW_023425551.1, read on the forward strand.
TTTGAGAATATCATTCTGACTATACAGTGTGGAGAACACTGATAGGAGGGGGAGCAAGTGGGTGCAAAAGAAGTCACTTAGGGGCTATTTGAGAACTAAATAGAAGGACTTTGTGATGGATGGAATATAGCCACGGGGAGTAGAAGGTATCAGGATAGCTCCCAGGTTTCTGGCATGAGCCACTGGGCAGATGACAGCCCTATTCACTGAGACTGGGAAAGGGGCCAGCTTTGAAGAGAAAGGTCACATCTTGTCACCAGAAGTAGTTTCCACTTATATAATGGCAAACTGTGAATTCTGTGTACAAAGGTAGCAGGAAATAAATGAAAATACATCTCAACAAGCCCAAACCGCACATCTGGAATGAGAATCAGCCCTAAGTCTCCTGACCTATTAAGTTCCTCTGATAATCATCACTGGAAGTTAAAGTAAAATCTCCCTATGGACACTTAGCTCCAACATTTGTGGTATGGGGCTCAAATAAGTCTGAAAAGTCAGTGTGTATTGATTGGATGTATGTAGGAGATAAAGTTGTTTAAAGTACACTGTCTTGGTAACAGGACAGGTAGTTGTGGGGCTGGTGTGTGTGATAGGTTCATGCTTTTTGAAAAGATAAAATAAATCATCAACAAGAAAACTTATCACTTCACTGAACCCGTGGCCTTTCTAAGAAACTGCTGGATTGCCAGCAGGGTGATGGCTTATTATGCCCCTTTTCTCCAGCCTCCATTCTCTGCCACAATCACAACTACTGAAAACAGGTTTCACTGGGTCTGAGGACCTTGACTGTCAGACTGGATCATACAGTATGTCTTAGGAAGGAAAACTTATGACCTAGTAGTAGGCATAAAATGAACTGCTTTGTAGGCTGGGGGATTATTCATGTACTTCCAAATCCTAAATTTACAAGCCATCTATCCAGGAATCCATCTAAAGTAAGACATGTTATAATACCTCTACCATTGGCATCCTGCTTTATCTTTCTACAGGACAGTAATTTTTCCAAAACTGAAATCGCATGGTCTCCCTGAGGTGAGAATGATTGACAACAGTTTACACCACAGATGGCTAAGCAGATGTGTGCATAGGTATGACACCTCCCCACAAACAAGCTGGCCAATCAGAGAGGAGCTGAGAACTGCACTCTGAAGCAATTATAAATTCTATCCAGGGAGATCAGAGATCCAACTTGAACAGAATGGTCCTGTTTTCAACTACATTGGAATACAAATTAGGCTCTACTTGAGTCTAATCAAGTATTCCCCACATCTACAACCAATATCTCCACCGCTGTGTGTTATACAGAGAACTCCAAGAAATCCTTTCCTTTGCTTAAACAATATTGGGGGTTAAAAGCCCAGTCCTTGGAGACAAACAGACCTGAAGTGGAATTCCTGCTCTGTCTGTGAAAATGTAGGCAAATTGCCTCTCTAAGGATCAGATGCCTCACCTAGAATATGATGTAGTATTGCCTGCTTTGCAGAAATGTTGCAAGTATAAATGAGGAACAGTGATAAGCACAATGTTTGGCATATACCAACAACCAAAAGGGACTTAGTAATTTTTAGAACTGCAGAGTCAGTGCCCTGCAAATCATGGCACAAAAGCACTTCATTGTTTCCCGGGATCAGAGGAAATAAGGCACAGCTAATGAATCTTAAAAATCCCTACCAAAGAAGAGCATACATGTAAATAGATGATTTTGCATTTAGGGTCCAAAGCAAGCAGTTGCAAAATGATATTTCTTAGAATTCTCCTACTTTATCTTTTTAAACGATGGCAAATTATTTCTTTTGCTTCATAATATATCATGCATATTTTGAAATTTAAATTAATTATACTGGAATAAAATGTCCCCCAGGAAAATATGGCATGTTAACCCACACTCGATGAACTTATCGGCTTGCCTCTAATAAGCATATTGAGGAAAGAATAAGAATTTTGGAGCCAGATATGGCTTGAAGGCTTGAATTTGGGCTCTCCCTTTACACGAGCAAGTAACTTAGCTCTCTAAGTCTTCGTTTTCCATATGTAGAATTATAATAGAAAATATTATCTTCATGAGATTTGCTTCCACTCCCTTTTTCCTACCTACTCCCATCTGTAGCAAGACACTATTTAAAAATTATTTTAAGCATATTTATAGAGTCTAGTGCCAGGTACTATGGTAAAGGCTGAATTACTAAAGATAATTTAATATCAACATTTAAAAGAGAATGTCCACAATGAGATCTGGCTTTTTCTGACCTAGCCTGACAGTCATACAGCATCAGTCCTAATGCATTCCATTGGTTACAGTCAAGTCACTAAGTCCAGCCCAGATTCAAGGGAAGGGGACATAAACCCCACTATGTGAAGGAAGGAGTGCCAAAAATATGTGGGCATATTTTAAAACAAGTAGACAGGCAATCTATTCTTAAAGAGACCTAAAGGAAAAAGGAGGAGATAAACAGAAGAAAAAGAAAGAGAAGAGGGAAGGAAGGAGAGAGAGAAGGAATAAGGGAAGGAGGGAGGTTGGGGAAGAAAAATGTCCAAGACCTCTACACAGAAAACTACAAAACATTATTGGGATTCACAAATTGCAGAACTCATTATTCTAAAGACAGTAATCCTCTTATTTTTTTAAGATTTAATAAAAACTCAATCAAAATCTCAGTGGGCAAAAATCAATGTAATTGACCACATTGAAAGACTGAAAAAGAAAAATCACATGCTAATCTCAACAGATATAGCAAAAGCATTTGACAAAATTCAACATTCTCTCATTTAAAAAAAAAAAAACTCTCTGAAAATTAGGAATGGAAAAGAAACTCCTCAACCTGATAATAGGCACCAACAAAATACATAGAAGACCATACTTAAAGGTGAAAGACTAAATGCTTTTCTCTAACACCATGGATAAATCAAGCATTTTCATTTCCACCACTTCTATTCAAAACAGTGCATGCATATGGGCCTAGCCAGTTGCCATGGACAATAGGGGGGTGGGGGCATATGTAGGGAAGGGGTTGGGATGGGAATGGGAGGATAAGGACAATTAGGGGAGACCATAATCAATAAAATAAATTATTTTAAAAAATAAATAAATAAAAAATAAACATGAAAAAAAAAAAACCTGTGGTGAAGATTCTAGTCAATATAATAAGCCAACAAAAAGAAATATAAAGCATCCATATTATAGTGAAACTCTTTGCATTCTCAGAATACATGTATACAGAATCTACAGAAAAGCTATCAGAACTAATAAATGTTTAGCAATGTTAAAGGAAAAAAGAGCAAGTACAAAAATCAGTTATATTTCTAACATACTAGGAATGAAGATGTTGAAGTTGTAATTAACAAACAAGTACCATTTACAGTAACATCAAATATGTGAAAAGATTAGGGATAAATCTGTCAAAAGTTGTATAAAGCTTGTATTTACTGAAAATAATAAAATATTGCTAAAATATTATATATTAATGAATACATAAATAAATGGAGCAATATACCATGTTTATGGATCAGAAGACTCAATTTTGTTCAGATGCTAATTATCCCTAAATTTATCTGTTGATTCAATGAAATCAGAATCAGTGGTTTTTTTTGTTTTTGTTTTTTTTTTTGGCTGGAAGTTAATAAAAACTTATTCTAAAATCCATGTGAAAATGTAAAGAGCCTAGCATAGCCAAAATGACTGAGAAAGAACAGGTTGGAGGACTAACATTAAATGTGACTTCAGGACTAATTAAGAAGCTAGAGTAATAGAGTTAAGTATTGGTGCCAATATAGAAAAATGAAAAGCACATTTGCATAAAAAAATCAACTTTGACACATACTCCACACCATATAAAAATATTATTTCAAATGAACAATAGACCTAAATATGCAACTGAAAATGATAAAATTTGTATAAGAAAATGTAAAAGAAAATATCTGTGACTTTGGATTGGGCAAAGATTTTTTAAAATATAACACCAGAGATATGATTGATAATAGAAAATAAAAAGATAAATTGGACTGCACCAAAATTAAGAATTTCTGCTATTCAAAATACAGTCTTAAAAGAATAAACAAACCATAGAGAGGAAATAATTGCAAAGCATATATCTATATGATAAGTCCTTGTATCCACAATATCTAAATAATTCTTAAGACTTATTAAGAAAATAAAGCAATAAAAACTAAATAAAATATTTAAATGGACACTTTAGCAAATAAGATATACAGATGGCAGATAAGCACATAAAAAGATGCTCTGTATTATTAGTCATTAAAAAAGTACAAATTAAAATCATGTCACATTTATTAGACTGCCTAAAATAAAAAAAATACTGATCACATCAAGTTCTGGTTGAGGACATTGATATATTGGAATTCTTCTACATCACTGGTGGAGATGTAAAATGATTAACCAAGTTGGAATGCAGTTTGGCAATTTCCTAAAAAGTTCAACATACAACAACCATTCCACTCCTAGGTAATTTATTAAAAAGAAAAAAAAAGTATATACTTATATAAAGATTTGAACATGAACATTCTTAGCTTTATTTATAACTAGAGGCCCAGTGCACGAAATTCATGCATGGGGGGGAGGTTGTCCATCAACCCAACCTGCACCCTCTCCAATCTGGGACCCCTTGGGGAATGTCCAACTGCTGGGCCTAAATAAGCAGTTGGACATCCCTTTCACAATCTGGGACTGCTGGCTCCCAACTTCTCGCCTGCCTGCCTGATTGCCCCTAACCTCTTCTGCCTGCCAGTCTGATCACCCCCTAACCAATCCCCAGCCAGCCTGATCAATGCCTAACTACTCCCCTGCCCTCCCCTGACAGCCTGGTCACCCCCAAATGCCCTTCCCTGCATTTTCCCTCTTTACTAAATAGGGTTTTTTCTTTAACATTATTGGACAGCTCTAACTGGTTTGGCTCAATGGATGAAGTAACTGCCTGCAGACTCAAGGGTCCCAGGTTTAATTCCGGTCAAGACCATGTACTTTGGTTGGGGGCACAGACCCAGTAAGGACTGTGCAGAAGGCAGCTGATCAATGTTTCTCTCTCATAGATATATCTAGCTCTCTATCCCTTTCCCTTTCTCTCTGTAAAAAATTAATAAAATACATATAAAAAGAAGAAACATTCAAGATTCCTCCATATATGCCTGGCTGGTGTGACTCAGTGGCTGAGACCCCAGGCTGGGGCTGGGACAGGATTGCTCCATGGGGAGTAAATTTGTTTTTGTTTTTTATAAAGGGTCAGGAGGGCCTCTGGGCAGCATTTTGTCAGGCCACTTACTCTGCCGGAGTTGGAGGACTGGGTGCTGTCATCTTGTGGCTATGGGGGCTGTCATTTTATCACAGAGTGATGGTTAATTTGCATATTACTCTTTTTTTAGATACAATGACAAAAAAACTGGAAACAATTCAAACGTCTCTGAACAGATGAACAGAAAAACAAACCCATACAATGGAAAGCTATTTAGCAATAAAATGGTATAAACTATTAATAAATAACAAAATGGATGAGCCTTAAAATAAGTATCCTAAAAGAAAGAAGTTAGACAAAAAGAAAAGCATTTGCTATATGGTTCTAACTACATAATAGTCTAGAAAATGCCAACAAATCTATAACCTATACTAATAATAGAGAAATATTTAAATTATCCGTTACAGCATCATGTCATGACTGGATCAGCAGGCTACACCCCTGCCCTCTGCTCAGGCAGCTGTAAGACCTGGGATAGGATAGGATACAATAGGAGAAGATAAGAAAAGAGAGGGAGAGGAAGGCAGGCCTTCATGCAGACAGGCCAAGAGGAGAAAAAGAATTACAAAAAGGGAACAAGACAAAGATGCAGGAATGGAAAAGGGAAGGAAACTCTGGGCTACACGTGGAGGGGGTGGTGACTATGGAGGTGGTGGTGACCGTGGGGTGGGGGGGGGGGGGGGGAGCTGGTGCACCCAGCGAGGGACAGGGTTTGTGGGAAGAGGTTGGTGGCCCATTGGCAGGGAGGCCCCCATGGATTCAGGACAAAGTGGTGGATGGTCCAAGGCCTTCTGGGTGGAGGCGCTCCTGCTTCACGGCAACAGCAGCTCCCGGGCCACACAGGCCTTGGCAAACCTTGCTGGGCCAAGCGTCCCAGGCAGGGAAAGGGAGCAGAATGGCCATGGGGAAGCTGGGGAAGGGGGGTGGCAAACACCTGGCTGGAGAGGAGATCTGGGCTGGGAGTTAACAGCTCCCTGAATGGAAGCTTTAAGAAGGGAGGGAAAGAGGGAATAATTTTATAAAGGAGTCAGTAGAGAGCAGAGTTAAAGAAGGAAAGAGGATGTGTGAGTGAACTGTAGGAGCTATAATGAAAATCAAGTACAGTCATGTACTGGGGACAGATTTTAAACGTAGGAGTCAGAAAAGAAAAAAGATAAATGATAGTGAATAATTAGGCAGGTAGATAGATATTAAAACAGTGGAAGTAAGTAGAGAAGAATGTATGGGAAAGGTAGGATGAGAGAGAAAGAGGGATGGAAGAAAAGTTTTAAAAAGGAGCCAGTAGAGCTTAAAAAGAGAATGGGAAGAAGGAAGAAATGGGGAAGGGAACAAAGCCGGTCTGAGGGAGGATGTGGAGAAAAATATTAAGGTGGGAAAGAAGGAAAAGGGGAGGGAGAGAAGGGGTAAAAGGAAAGGAAAGAAGGAATGCGGAGAGGAAGAAAGGGTAGAAGAAAGATGGGAAGAAGGATGATGGAATAGAAGTAGGGATATAAGGAGAAAAGAAAGGTTTATAAATGATGAATCAGTAGGAAAAAGTATTATCTAAAGGAGAGATAAAATTGTGTGAGAGGGAGAAGTCAGTAAAGAAATCAAATACAATTGTGTGTGAAAGGAATAAGATTTTAAAAAAAAGAAGTTAATAGGGGCCACCACGCTGGCAGGGGAGGACAGTTAGGAGGATCAGGTAGGCAGGCAGGTGAGCAGTTAGGAGCCAAAGATCCCAGATTGGAGAGAGTGCAGGTTGGGCTGAGGGGTCCTCCTCCCCATATATGAATTTTATGTACCGGGCCTCTAGTAATCTATAATATCAGAGGTTGGCTGTGAACTAAGGGGTCTGGGAGGAATGGGATTGAGTACAAAGGGGTTCAAGGAAAGTATTGGGTGTAACATAGATTTATTATTTTTTATTGTGATGATGGTATGACAAGTTTTTTTATGTGTCAGAACTTACCAAATTATGCTTTTAAAAGAACAGTTTATTATATGTTGATTATACTTCAATATAGTTGTTACAAAATTGCAAAAGCCTTTTTGGTGGTAAATTAAAGGTCATTTTCAAAATTTATATGAAAAATACAAAGTGCCAAGTATAGATCAGACAACTTTAAAGGACAAAATTAGAAAACATACATTACCAGACAGCAAGACTTATTATACAGCTCCTTAATTAAGAAAGTATGATAATGTCACCAGGATGGAAAAAGAGACCACAGAATAAATTAGAGTTGACCTATAGTCACTTGATTTATGAAAAAAGTGACACTATAGAAGAGTGGGTGAAAATGGTCTTTTCAATAAAAGGTGCTGCATAAATTGCATATTCATGGAGAATAAAATAAATCTTGACTCTTAGCTTGTATCATACACTAAAATCAACTTAGGGTGGATTATAGGTCTCAATGTAAAAGGTAAAACAATAAAAACATCTAGAAGATAACATAGAAGGTATTTCATCACTTGAGAAAAGGCAGAGATTTCTCAAATGGGGAACAAAGAGAGTAACAATAAAACAAGAGAAAGAAAAATTGGACTACATTAAAATTTTAAATTTCTGCTCATTAATAGACACTATTAAAACAATGAAAAGGCAACCAATAGATCAGATAATCTATACAATGCATGTAGAGCCCTAAAAAGATTTGTATTGTAAAAATCAATAAGAATAAGACAATTACCTAATACGTTTTAAAATTGGGCAAAAAACCTAAACAGAAAGTTCACAGTGGCCATTAAACATCTGAAAAAGTGGTTAACTGCTTCAGTCAACCAGAAAGTGAAGAATAAAAGTGAGATACCATAATACACAGAATATATGACAAAAATTTCAGTATGTGACATTACCAAATATTGGCAAGGTTGTAGAGCTACTAGAATTTTCACATATTGCTGGTGAGAATGTAAATTGACATAACAATTTTGGAATAGTGTTTGGCACTATCTAAATTCAAACATAAACATTCATTACCTTGGACCGCACAATTCCAATCTGCTGTTAAATACAACAGAAATATATTAGTGATAATATCATTGGTACAGACTGTAAGCATACAATTTGGCAGTATCAAATAAAATCTAGCAATTCTACTCTTAAGAATCTACCTCACAGAAATATAAACACAAGTACCACAACAAATCTATGTATACATGTGTTTGTTTCAGAGCTATTTGTAGAGGTAAAAATCGGAAATAACTTGAATATTATCAATTGGTGAGTGGTTCATTAAATGATCCATGGAAATTGCCTAAGAGTTCAAAAGAATGAGTTAGATCTAAATATACTGGTTGAAGAGAGATCCTAGATATCCTATTATGTAAAAAATTTTGCAGAGCAATATACATAGTGTGATTGTTTATTAACAGAATATACAATTTTAGTTTTAAATAGTTTAAGTTTACATGAATGCAAATATGAAGATCTGGAAAGATCAACACAAATGGTTAATAATATTTATTTTAAGAAAATAGAAGGAAATGAGGGAGAGGCCTATAATGGGATATTTGTTTGTTTGTTTGTTTTTACTATATACTGAAAATAACAAAAATATTTGGAAAAATTCCTTGAATATATATTTTTAAAGATTAATTTTTGTCTTCCCAGGGAGATTCCCCAGATGAAGAAGTAATGAAAGATAAGCATCAAATGAGAGCTGCCTCTGGCCTGTTGGTGGAAGGAGCAGAGATAAACCTGTTTGACTCCAGCCACACAGGTCACTTTAGAGAAAACAGTAAGAACAATGGCTCCACCCCCTGCCCCTGCAAGTAAGGCATCCTAGAGAGGAACCTTCATTAGCTTCATGGCAAACTTACTTCTGTGTGAAACATTATTAAACAGCATAGGGATTTTGGATGTAATAATGCAACAATTTCCAAACAGAGTAATATAACTAATGGGCAAGAGGACTGTATATTGCCAATGATTTTATTTCAGTTTACAGCCAAAATAAATGTATACATATTCAAATCATAAACTGTTAAAAGTTCACAACCATGTTCTACGGTAAACTTCAAGAAAAACAACAACAAAAAACCCACAGCTAATATTTTTTTCCAACCTATTGAATATTTCTTCCTGCCTTAATAAAATACCTTGCAATGGATTCATTTTTACTTAAGCTTTTAAAAATTACTTGTCATTCTCTGGAAACTTTATTATCAGAGTATATGAATATACTTATTCAGAAAGGGGTGTATTAGAGCCTCGCTATTAGACACATGGCACCAGAAAGTTGGAGCTGATGTGAAAGCAAAAGGCGTTATGAAAGTTTCATGAGATCAGGAATCTTGACTTGTTTACCACTGAGACCCCAATGTCTCCTGCCTGTCAGAGGACACAGCAAACCACAATGTTGATTCCCACATATTGAGCCAGATTCTGTGATAAATGCTTCACAGACAGTATTCCTCTCAACAGTCCTGTTGGAACTGTTATTATTCCCTTTATTAATGAGTACAATGAGGCTTAACTTGATTAGGTGATTGACCCAGAGTCATACAATTATTAAGTGGTAGAACCTAATACTACCGTTTCCCAGGCAGACCTCAATAAATATCGGTTGTGGGCATACTTATTTACATACTTCTTTACAAAGAAGGAATAAAGGAAGGGAAGAGGAGGAAGGAATGGAAGGCAGGGTAGATGAGAAAGCCCTGTGGCATTCACTTTCAGGAGAACCATTTTCCCATGGGCATGATGGGTGACCCTAACCCAGCATTCTTGTTTAAAGAAGCCGGTGCTGAGCAGATGATCAGGACAGGACAATGGACCAAGGTTGGTTCTCTCTCAGGTTTATTTTGCACCACGCTCTGCCTTGCTCTCTCCTTTGGGCAATAATGACTCTTCTCAAGGGCTGTGTCCAATAGTCCTCCTCCTGGTACTACAGTTGTTTGTCCTCACAGGCTCTCTTTGAGCTGTCTATTGTTCTGGTCTACTCATCCCTTTGGATGCTACAGTATTACTACCTCTATTTCCAGGTCATAGGAACCTTTGATGGGGCTGAATTCAATCCCCCTAGGGCAGCGGTCATGGTCGGCAAACTCATTAGTCAACAGAGCCAAATATCAATAGTACAACGATTAAAATTTCTTTTGAGAGACAAATTTTTTAAACTTAAACTGCTTCTAATGCCACTTCTTCAAAATAGACTCGCCCAGGACATGGTATGTTGTGGAAGAGCCACACCTAAGGGGCCAAAGAGCCACATGTGGTTTGTGAGCCATGGTTTGCCAACCACAGCCCTAGGGATATACAGTCATTCTCCTGAAGGCCACACCCATGGAGGTGCCACCCAGATCTCTTGTAGAAATCCTCACAGGCTTCTCTCCTCCCTTCCTATGTGGGTTATTCTCCTTTCCATCTCCTGGTCCTCAAAAGCCTTTCCCTTCTCAGCTCCACTCTGAAACTGGGTTAAGCCAAAGACCAGCCTTAGACTCCAGCCTAATACTTCAGGCACAGCCAAGATACCTCAGGCTTAGAGTCATATTGACAAAAAATGATTTGAGGCAGTCACACCATTTTTAAATGAATCAGAAAGGAAAAACATAATTTAACATTTCATTATTCTGCCACATTTCATGGTTGAAAGGTTAGACCTTTTACCAAGGAAGAAACATAATACAATGACTAGGTTTGAAGCAGGCGACCACAAGTCTGGTTTCTGCTGTGATAAATTGAGATGCCCTTGAGAGACCCAACAGGAGGAATGAGAAGGAGATAGTCCTAAGTCTGGATCTCACTGGCTAGCTTTTTGTAGATCCCAGTGCAAAAGTCCAGTATTTTTCCACTTAGCTATTTCTAATGTGGACAAATAATGTTTTCTTACTGTGCAATAGGTTATAGGACCAAGACTATTTATTTCTAGCACTCTATTTGAGTCTCTAGTTTCACCAGTATTTTGAAAATCACAGTTTCATGGAAGAAAAGGACAAGAGCAGAAATTCAACAAAATAGTTTTTCCCTATGAGTAGTTAAAGCCAATGAACTTATTTAAAAACTCTTTTTACTTGAAAACAAATTATTACAGGTGAAGAAAATTATGTCCTTGGAGATCAATATCTCATTTTCAACTCACTACAATCTCCCTTCTGTCTCACCTGATTTATACAATGCATTGTTAGACTGTCCCCCCCCAAAAAAAATTGACTTACAAAATACTTAAGAAATTATAAGAAACTTTCACTCAAAAATTTAACTGCTGGGTTAAACCATAGATATTTCCAGCTGGCTAACCTAGTCCCCAACTTCCATCATGACTATCACCTACTGCTGAAGGGATAATGCTCCAAAGAGGGGAGAAACACAAAATATGGATTGTCGTGTAAAATGTTTTAAGTTCTAATCAACATTTGGATATTATAAAACCATATCATGGATACTCTGTACTTGCATTTTTCTGTGGTGGTGGATTCTCATCTACATCATTTATATCATAATGGGATTAAGTTGTAAAACCAGGTCACAGCTCCAGCAAAAGAAAACAAAAACTGAGAAATGCCATGGAGTTTATTGCCTGTACGTGAGGAGTACACTAAGAGCAGGGCCCCCGGCAATGCCACAAGGCTGCCACGGCTGCCAGCTGCAGAGCTGATGCAGAACTTCATCACCTTATCAGGGTGGAACAAACCCACCTAGTGAGCCCAATCCACTTTCCTTCATCACTGAACACAGGAGAGGAATGTCAGCATGAGAACTTTGGCATTTGAATCTCCTTCCTACTGCAGAAATCTCAAAATCTGACCCAAACCTACCAGGAGGGTCTGCAGCCAGCAAACAGTACTTTCTACTATCAATTTTATGAAACTGGGTCATTTTTCATGTGTCCTAAAATCCCAAATAAATAAAAAAACACAGATGCCTATATAACAAACAGAATGAGGTCAACTTCCCAGTGTAGTTATCCTCTGTAATGTTTAAGGTGGAGGTAAGATTTTGGCAAAAGTCCAGACTGTTGCAGAGAGATGGGTAGAAATAAATGTCTAATAAATGTCTCTTATTTTATCAGGACAAATTTATATAAACTAGAGGCCCAGTGCAGGAAATTCATGCACTTGGTGGGGGTATCTATCAGCCTGGCCTGTGCCCTCTCATAGTCCCAGAGCCCTCAGGGAATATGCAACTGATGGCTTAGACATCCTGCATACTGCTGGGATCACCAGCTGTGAGCCCAGCTTCTCATTGAATGGTACTCCCCCTATGGCAGCTCACTGACCACCAGGAGCAGCTCCTGCATTGAGCGTCTGCCCCCTGGTGGTCAATGCATGTCATAGCGACTGGTCATTCTGCCATAGGGTCAACTTGCACATTAGCCTTTCATTATATAGGATTCAGCCAGTGTTATTGATGATAACTGACAGTCAAAATATTGCCACAGTGGGTTTTTTTCTTAAGTGCTTATTACCAAGTAGCATATTAAATAATTAGCGAATTAAAATATGATAGCATAGGATATTATGTGCAAGATACTGGAGACTGCTGGGGGAAATACGGCAATAAATAAACACATAAGCACTCTCTTCAAAGGACTTAATCTGCAATAGGAAAGCAAGATAAACAACTTATTCGGTAAGTGTGTCTACTAATGCCAGACAGAACATGATGAGCACAGAGAAGGCACTGAGAGTGCAGGTCTGGAGTCCCTTTTGGATTATCAATATCAGGGAAGACATCAAGGAGCTAACTGGATTTGAATGAGGCCTGTAAAGTTTGGTAAATGTTCAAAAGTAAATATTATATATTTTTCCCACAATAAGATTAGTGCATACTCACAACATAAATGATAGCTCTTCTGGGGTGGGAGGGGTGAGTTTAATGAAATTTTTGGAAAACAAATCACCCATAGTCCCATCAGATTGCAAAGGAGGCTCCCTTCAAGAGAAGAGCACACACACTAGGGCACAGAGATTGGGGGGGGGGGGGGGGACACAAAGGGAGGAGAGAAAACATCAAGAGATTCAGTTTCATTGAGATATGGGGGCTACATAGGAGAAAATGGATTTGTCACATTTACAGACTGTAAATCAGCACTGGAAGCCCTAAAAACCCTCACTGGGAACCCTAGTGGGTTAAGATGCCACCAGAGAGAGAAGTGGTTAACAATCACCCTCCTCACTATTCCAAGACCCATTTGTCCCTGGGGGTTAGATTCTCATCAGCATTGTAGTCAAGCAGCACCCCCTTTCTATGTATTTATTGGTATCTTCTAGTTCCCTACGGGACTAGAAACTCTGATTCCCTTCAAGGACCAAAGATATCGCATCATTTCAAACAGACTGCAGCAACCTCGACAAAGACCAAGTTATAGAAAGGACGATGGGAACCCTGTACAGAGTTCAAGTAATTCCTCTGTACAGGGTTCCCGGAATCCATGAACTACAAATCCAGAGCTTCATAAACTTGATAGGAATAATACATCTTTATTTTCACTCGTCCTTAACTGCAACAAAGCATTTCCTTCTATTACAAAACAGAGCAGTATCTGTGATTTTGTAACCAATAGAAAAATGCAGATATTTTCATATCATAACTGTGGTTGCTGTTAATTCAAAATAGTATTTTATCACCATTTCAAAATTGCTTATTAGACCCTCCAATGGATCTTGTTATTATATGTATAAAGAAGTACGTTTTTAAAATATTTTTAACTGTATTTTATTATAACTGGCCTCCTTTATAATTGTATGTATTTTCTTATGGATTTAAATACATTATCCTGGCAAAGGCCCACAAGATTCATATTATCAAAGAGGTCCATGGCACTGGAAAAGTTAGGACTTACGGTAATATGGTAGCAAGGAATTTGGTCTAAAAGTTAGACACCGCACAAACTCTGGTAAGTAGATAGAAATTTGTTCTGCAGACAGCAAAGTCATCTGTCTGGAGTAGGGAATGAGAAAGGACAATAGTTGCCCTGTAAGTACATTCTCCAAAATGAAACCATTTATTAAGATAACACGCTGATTGTCTCTTCCCACATCTTCCTCAAGAGGTATAACTGAGGGAAATGTTTCAGTATGAAGACACCGTTTAATGGGAGTTCTACGAACCATGCAGGTACCCCACCTGCACCCACCTCCATGTCACCCAGACACCTCTTCCTGATTTGTCTAGGGGAACAGCTAGAGAGATACAAGATCAGAGCTAAAAGAAAGCACTCGTGGAGAGAAAGAAAACAACCGTTCCTTTCACTCTACAAATAAATACAAACTTCAAAAATAAATCCAATAATTGGTTCTCAAAGTTTCCAACTGAAGTCAAATTTCTGCAAAGATATCAAAGCAGGAAGGACTTGAAGTTAACTTTAAAAAGAGAACTATGCTACAGAATAGAAAAAGAAATATAACAAGTTTAGGTTCATGGACACCAAATTAAGTTCTTTATCACTCTTACTAAACGATACTCTTTTATGGTAATATCCAGCTAACTAAATACTCTTTTGTGATAATTGGCACTTAACACTCCCAAACAATAAAGTGTTAATCAACAGGAGGACAAAGACAAATCTGGAGCCTACAATCTTTCCATCTGAAGACTCCTGTGTTTTATTAGAAACAATGAGAATGCGGGACACTAAGGATCAGGAGGGGGAAAATGCAAAGTAATTTAACATGTTCTTTAATAATTGATTATGCCTTTTCAAAGAAGAAAGCTGAGGCCTCAATATTGAGAAAATAAATTTGAGGTCATTTCTTTTTCAATAGAAATTCTTCCTGTATCCATCACCCAACAGTACGGCTTGAAAATTTAATTGAATGTTTTCTATGCCTAGGGAGATGTGAATAATGACAACAAGGAAGGTAAATAATAATTCAAGGTCCTTTGGAGATTCTTAACTTTCAAGTAAATAGCAACACTCACAATATTTTCAGGTTGAAAATAACAACTTTATATTGTCTAGTACTTTCAAAAAACCTAACCTAACATCATACTGACACTGTGGGGGAGTGGGGAAAGGAAAAGGGGGGTGTGAGCTGTGGAGGAGAGCGGAAGAGGCTTATTTTATATGGGTTTTTTTTTGTGTGTGTGTGTGTGTGTGTGTGTGTGTATGTGTTTTTGTTGTTGTTGTTTTGGGGGGTTTTTTTATTGCTCAAGGTTGAAAGAGAGCTATTGTTGTTAGGGCCTTAAGCACGATAGAAAGGCCAAGGCAGATGGGAGGACTATGCCCACCAGGTAAGTCTGTGATGGCCTCACCTCTGACTGGCCGGAACCCTGGCTTTCTGTACTTTAGAACCTCCATCCTGCCCAAGATAAGCCTCATCTTATGACATAGACTTTCATGTTGGATCATGGAGAGGCTTTTTGTTATATGCTGCAGTGGAAAAACATACAGATCTATGATCTAACCCACACTCTGCCACTAACAGTTGATGACCATGGGTGGTGACCAATTTCCTCATCTGTCCAAAGAAGTGCGTGGACTATATAAGGGGTCAGCAAACGTATTCCATAAAGGGCCAAATACTACGTATTTTGGGTTTTGAGGGCCGCCGAATCTTTTTACAACTACTGCACTGTCATTGTAATATAAAGCAACTACAGATATTATGTAATCAAAGAAGTATAGCTATACTGTAATAAAACTTTATTTTAAAAAATGAGTAGCAGACAAGATTTGGCTCAAGGGCTCTAATTTGCCAACCCCTGGACTATATAAAATCTTATAGCTCTTCCATCTCTGAAATTCTGAGGTTATAATTCTAAAAATGAGGTAGCAGAGTGAGACCTATCAGGTAGGCTTGAGCTGTCAAGACAAGCCTGTAGATAGACCCAGGAAGACTTCAGGAAACTAAGAATGCTTTATTGTCTCTGGAGCCTATAACATCCACCCACACCTAATCCATGCAATAAGGCATGAAAAGTACACAGAAATTATATGGATTTAAAAGGAAGTAATAAAACTGTGGGAGATTTGACTGTGAATATCCAAAGAGAGAGAAAGAGAAATTATCAGAATAAATAACACATACACTGGCCAGCTATCTAGTTATCTCAGATTTATCCCTTTTTTTTTTCTGTGCTGTACTGTATTTAAAAGAACAAAATTTTGCAATCTCTTTTGCCCTCTGGTTTCTACATACATTCAACCAATGAAAGGCACTGGTGGAGTATTAGTGGGAAGGAGGAAGGGCAATCCAGGGTATTTCTCTCTCTCTCTGCTTCCCATGGCATCTCAGTAACCACTAATTTTTTCTAGCTCCTGCTGTACAGGCTTTCTATGGTTCCATCTCTGCTGAATGATGCTGGTATTCAGTAATACTACCTTCAATTTTACAGTAGATCCTTTAGCATTTCTTGCATTGCTGGTTTGGTGGAGATAAATTCCCTTAGTCTGTTTTTGTCTGTGAAGCTCCTGATTTCACCTTCACTTTTGATTGATAGCCTTGCTGGGTATAGTATTCTTGGATTCAGACCCTTCCTTTGCATGACTTTGTATATTTCATCCCATTCCCTTCTAGCCTGATAAGTTTCTGTGGAGAAATCAGTTGCTAGTCTGATGGGGGTTCCTTTATATGTAACTTTCTGTCTCTCTCTGGCTGCTTTTAAAATTCTTTTTTTGTCGTTGGTGTTTACCAGCTTAATTATAATGTGCCTAGGGGTTGGTTTTCTGGGGTTCATTTTGCTTGGGACTCTGCGAGTATCTTGGATTTGTGTGGGTTTTTTCTTCTCTATCTCAGGAAAGTTTTCTGTCATTATTTCTTGAAATACGTTTTCCATGTCTTCCTCAATTCCCTTTCCTTCTGGAACCCCTATTATTCTAATATGGTTTTGTTTTGTATTGTCCCAAAGTTCCCTTAGACTTTCCTCCTGTTTTTTAATTTTTTTTTCCAGAAGTTGTTCTAATTGGGTATTTTTTTCCATCTTGTCTTCTAGCTCGCTGATGCGGTCCTCTGCTTCTTCTAATCTACTCTTGATGCTTTCTATTGAGTTCTTTACAGTAGCAATGTCATTTTTCATTTCTTCTTGGTTTTTCTTCATTTCCTCTTGGTTCTTACTCATATTGTCAAATTTGTCTTCCATTCTTTTTAGCCATCTTGATCATTACTCTGAATTCTTGCTCAGGTAGGTTGCTTGCCTCTATCTCATTTACTTCCTTTTCTGGTGAAGCCTGCTTTTCTTTCATATGCGGGGTGTTTTTTGGTCTCCCCATGATCTAGGATGTCTGGTTGTATAGTTCTCTCTCTCCTGCTTTGATTTAAAGGCACAAAATACAACACAACCAGGTACAACACACAAGGCACTGAGTAGAAATGTGTTTGCGATATTAATAACCACCAATAGGGGTGGTTGTGTTGACTAGAAGCCAGAATAACAAAGACATACAATCAAACAAAAAGCATAGGCAAATCAATCTCATAACAAAAAACATACAACTTCAGTATAGTTAACATTCAACATACAACTTCAAACAGTTAGAGAGACAGACTGTTTTTTGTTTTGTTTTGTTTTGTTTTGTTTTTAGGACAACTGCGAGGGAGGTGTGAATGGGTTTGGAGCAGGTAGTTGGAAATTAGATATATACAAGTAGGGTGAAATTTTAGGAGGGGGTAGACAGAAGGAATGGGGAAATTCTAGAGCAGGAAAGGGTTAAGATAAACGGGGTACCAAAGGAAAAGATCGGAAAGAAGGTGAAGGCATAAAGGTAGGGTTGAGATAGAATAAAGCATTGGAGAAGGAAAGATAGATAAAGACTGTAGAACAGTAATCCTGAAATTTATATATATATATATATATATATATATATATATATATATATATATATATATATATATATATAAAATCAAATGAAGTAAAAATAATAAAAATAAACAAAAGAAAATAAGATGAAAAAAGTAAATTACATTGATTACATATACAATGTAATAATTATAAAGATAAAATCCAGTGAGGAAAAAGAAAAAAAAATAGTTTCTTAGTAAATGTTACAAATAATGAAAATAAAAATAAAAAACAAAAATTTAAAAAAAAAATTTTCAAAAATTTAAATAAAATTTGCAGTAATGAAGGTCATTCGCTTCCTCTATTGTTATGATCCAGTCCTGATTTTTAGGCAGGTTTTGCTTTGTTTTTATTACACTAGAGTCAATTTGTGGATTAGCCTCTGGGGGCAGTGTTTCTAGGTTGACTTCCCAGACTCTAGACGTAGGAGTGTCGAACTCAATCAGAGAAGGGGCCAAAATCTAAAATCCAGCCTAAATCTCGGGCCGAATGGTTTACTGAACAGTCATAAACTGTCATTGTGATGGAAACGCAGCGGAGTGCAGTGATGACAGCGCGGTGCGGGCCACATTGCAAGGCCTGGCGGGACGGATTTGGCCCGCGGGCCTTGTGTTTGACACATGTGCTAAAGCCTCTCCAGCTTTTTTTTTTTTTTTTTTCTCTTGTCCTCTCTGAAGCAGGAACTACAGAGGGGGGGAGGGGGCAGGTCCGAGCAACTGCAATCTCCAGCAACTCTCCGATATCCCTCCGAGGCAGATCCAAATGTGTTGCTCTTTAGATATCTCCCCTGTTAGGAGCCCCGTCCACTTTCACGGGTGACAACCCCCCAACAGCTGGGGCTTCTACTTGTAATCACCGCCCTTGTCCTCCAGCTTCCACGCTCTGTGCGCTCAGGCTTTTGTCTTCGCCACAAGCACTCTCCACCCTCTCCCCGCGAAATCTGACCTTTTCGCCGAGCAGTGGGGCACTTCAGTGCAGTCAGGTGTTCGTGCCACCTGGGATCCGCGTTCTGGGGGTCACAGATGCTTGGTGGTCGCTGTGGCTGTGGATATTCAGGCCTCTGACACGATCCTATCTTCCTCTCAAGATGGCGAGGTTTCCCGTCTAAGCCGGTAGGTAGCTCCAGGCAGGGACGTAGCCGGCGTGGGTGCTTCCCTGTGAGGGGTACCTCTGTCAGCGGCCCCCCAGCAGTTTCTTCTGGTGTTCGCTGTCTCCCAGCTTGCTAATAAACACTCACAGCACAAGACCCTCAGTTGCTCTCTCTTTCTGCTTCGGGAGAGGGCTCAGAATCAGCCCATCTATTCTTCCGCCATCTTACCTCACCCCAGTAATACTACCTTCTTTCTTTATTCCTAGAAGTATAAACATCTTACTGCTCTTTTATAATTTGGGTTACCTCATTACTTCTCTTCTGTTTCTCAATTTCTCCATCACCAGTGTTATAAATCCCTTATATTAAGTTTCCTCTGTAATAAATATTTAGAATAGTCTCTGTTTTCCTGGTTAGAAAAGAAGTTGCTGTATACAAATTCAATACACAAAAATTAATTTTGCTTCTCCATTACAGCAGCAAGCAAGTAGAAAATACTTTTTAAAAGATACTCTTTTCAACAGTGTAAAAGTTTTAAAAATACCTACAAATAAAACTAATGAAGTATATGCAAGTCTTCTATACAAAAAACTATATAACACTATTAAGAGTAATTGGAGCAATTCTAAATAAATTAAGAAGGAATTATTTTTAGATAGAATATATAAGTACTTATTATAAAAGAAAAGATTGAGCCTCTGCTGGTAGTGAGTCAAGTAATTGGAGCATTGTCCCATACATCCAGAGGTGGTGTGTTGGATTCCCACTTAGGGCACATAGCCTGAGTGTGGGTTTGATTTCAGTGGGGGCATGTGCAGGATGCTTTTTAAAATTAAATATTTACAGGTCACATGCCAATTGATGTTTTTCTCTCACATCAATGTTTCTCTCTCGCTCGCTCTCTCTCTCTCTCTCTCTCTCTCTCTCTCTCTTCCCTCTCCCTCAAAGATCAATTAAAAACAGCATAAAGAAAAAGATTGATAAATTAGGCTATAATAAATTTAATAGCTCCTAAGATTAAGATAGAGAGAAAAAACATGAAGTAGGAAGATATATCAATATGCATGCATGTATACATATACATACAGTACATATATCAATATGTAATTTTTCTAAATATTCCTATATGTAAATAAGGAAAAAACAGACAACACAATAAAAAAATGGACAATACCCAAACTTCAAAAAGTAAAAAAGTAAAAATATTTAAAAGCGAATAATAGATAGCTAAAATTTAAAGGACATACTGCAGTATTTCTAAGAGGAAAATGAATCTGAATAAAATTGTCAAACATATATAGTATATATATAATTCTGAGTGTGGTTCCATATTAGTAGGTAAAAATGTTTATATTAAAAAACTTTCAGGCAGAAATGTCTTTGTATTAATCTTCAAATAGAAATAGAATTACAGAAGAAAGTATTGTAAAGGGAGAAAAAAGGACAAGAAACTAGAATATAAAAGCTATCCGAATAGCCCATGAAATGTTCAATGGGTGGCTACCTCATTGATGAAAGAAATGCAAATTGAATAACACTTCGCACACCAGTATGGCTAAAATTTTTAAAAACTGATAATACCTGAGATTTACAAGTCTATGGAACAACAGACATCTCAGGAACTGCTGTTAGGAGTGTAAGTTGGTGCAACAACTCTAGAAAATACGTTGGCATTCTTTACTAAAATTAAATATTTACAGGTCACATTTTCTATCAGTTCTGTTCCTTGATAGGTACTCAGTAGGAAACATGCCCATGTGCCTCAATGAATAGACACCAATTATGGTAGCCAAAGACAAGATAGAACCCAATGTCCATCCACAATAAAATGGATAAGGACATATATTTTCATAATAGAGCACTATACCGCAGTGAAAATAAACAAAATCCAGCTATGTACAACAATGTGAATAAGTCACTCAAAATATGGTCAAGGAAAAAACTCCTGCTCCATTTGAGCCTCCAGGCCCACTCTCCATCCTCTCTCCACCTCTGTGTCTAGGAGCCTGGACCATATGGATTTCTTTAAATGGCTTGCCCTCTGGCTTTGGTCCACTCTTGTCAATAAGAGGCAGGTGAGAAGGCAGGAGGAGAGAGGTTTAGGATATTTGTCCCTTCAGACTCTCTCTGCCAGGGCACAGTTGGTATGTTTCTCTGCCAAAGGTCACATGTGCTGTTGGCAGCTCTCCCCAACAGCAATAGGAGTACAGGGGTCTTGTAACTGCTTGCCCTGCAGGCCTATGGGTAATAAAGGCTCCCCACATCCCTGCTATTGTTAGACCCAGATGCTACAACATTCCTTGTTGATTCTCTTTAATCTTATACACAATTTGTATACAGTCTCTATGAAACTCTTAAATCTTTCTTTTGAATATGCTATTTGTTTCCTGCCAGGAACCCATACAAAGCCAGACCCAAATGTTTACATTTATATAAAGTTAAAAAAAAATAGACCAAAAGTAAAATACAGCTTGAGGGAATGCATACATAGGTGGTATAATTATAGAATAAAGGAGAGAAAAAAATTACCATAAAAGTCAGGCAGGTGGTTAATTTGGGGGAGGGGAGTGTGAATGGGAAAGAATACATAAGGAGAGCCTGGGGTACAGCAATGTTCTATTAACAACCTACCTGGGTGATGGTTAAATACTCCTTTGCCTTATAATGATTTATTAAGCCTGATACATTTTCACCTTATGTTTGCCATTGTTCACCATAAAAACTGCTCAAAAAATAAATTGAAAGAGAAATTTTATTTGATTGCTGCATCCCATTAAGTGCACTTCTGTTTTAAGAACATAGATGTCAAGTGCATAATTTAATCAGCCTCACACAGTTTGGAGAGAAAAGAAGAAATCAGGAGTGTTGCAAGAGTTTCCTCTAATTGTACTGAGATTAAACCAGGGATATCAGTTGACAAGCATCTGGTTGATGTAGTTGGCCTAGAGAAGATCAGGAGGAAAGACAAGAATAGAGAGAGACGGAATACTTGAGCCACAGGGGTATGATGATAAAGGAAATAAAAAGGTTAGTAAAAGATTTCAGAAATACCCCAAACCAAGTTATTGTTAGTATTACAAAACTATGTACATACAAAAAGAGTACACAATGAATGTATTTACATCTGGGCTTGGGTTATTAACATGACAACAACTACATTTGATATGTTCTTTTAATTATTAACCTCTGTATAATCCTTGTGGTATCTAAATAATAATAGCTAGCCAAAGTCGGTTTGGCTCAGTGGATAGAACATCAGCCTACAGACTGAAAGGTCCCAGATTCATTCTGGTCATGTAACTTGGTTGCTGGCACATCCCCAGTAGGGGGTGTGCAGGAGACAGCTGATTGATGTTTCTCTCTCATCGATGTTTCTAGCTCTCTATCCCTCTCCCTTCCTCTCTGAAAAAAATCAATGAAATATATTTTTAAATAAAAAAATAATAATAGCTATGTAGAAAATTTGAAATGTTTACTTGCCCAGACCTATAAAAGAAATATCTAAACATCAGATGTGTTTTCTAAAAGGCAAGTTTGTTCCTTGTCCAAATTAGAAGTAAAATGCAAAATATTTGGAAAATAAATATAGGTGATAGGATGAATGCTGGCTATTTTAGATCAGTCATATCAATGGCTTGTTAAGTCATGGTGCAATCTACTATGTGGAAGAACTACAGGTTCCAATCTTGTACCATTAGGTGCATGTATTCAAGTCATACAAATACAAACTTACTTGTGCAGTGACATTCCAAATTATATTGTACATAGCCTAATAAACCAAGAGATAAATGCTATCTCTCAGGAGTCTCAAAATTTCCCATACATCATAAAATTATGAACAAAAATAGATACAAAGAGGCATCACACAGACTGTCAAACTTCAGCGGGAAGGCAGGGGGAGGTGGGAGGCGGGGATAAGAGACCAATCAAAGCATAACCAATAGACACAGACACTGGAGGATATACACCAAAGAGAAGTAATTATTTCCTCTCCACTGTAAAAGGAGGATTAGATATCTATTTTGCATTCTTCTTGCCCATCTGCATTTTTGAAAAAATTATAAGCTATTAAACTACTTACGAAGTACTGTTCCCATTCACAGATAGCGAAAGTGAAGTAGTGATGACCTAAGTACCGTATTTTTCGGACCATAAGACGCACTTTTTTCCCCCCAGAAGTGGGGGGGGGGGGGAAGTCCCTGCGTCTTATGGTCCAAATATAGCCTACACATATACTTTAAAAAAAAAGTTTTCTTACTTGCCCGGCTCTGTGTGGTCTCTGTGTGCTTGCCCAGCTCTAAAATGGTTCTAAATGCTGCTGTTTACTTTACAGGGTTGATTACATGTGTTTATGACTGTGATGTTGGGTTTTAATGCACATAAAATATTTTAGGACACTATTTGTTTCAGAATCTTTTTTTCTTCATTTCCCTTCTCTAAAAACTGGTGCGTCTTATGGTCCGGAGCGTCTTATGGTCCGAAAAATACAGTAACTTTGCCACTAGACCTCAGAGATTAGGGAACTAATATAGGGTCCCTCCAGGTCTTAGTCTATTTTTTAGCCCACTACCTTCACTGTCTTCTTTTTTAAGAGTGCAGCATCTTGAAAGCATCTTTTGGAGACACCTCTGAGGTTAATGCCTTAGAAAAACCTATCAAACATAATAACTTCAATAGAGACCATTTCACATTACTTTTACCAATCTATTTTTCTTGGTTCAGGCTCTCAAAAAAATAAAAAATAAAAAACCTAATTTTTTCCAATGACACTGTTCACATTGATTCTAGTTTTTAACAACATAGGAAAAGATTTAAGCTCGTTGTCAATGAGGCAAAAAGAAAATGGCAGTAGAATTCAATTCTCCAGGATAGAGAGAGAATATGCAAATACATCTTCATATTAGGAACCATCAGTACTGCATTACCCAGCAACCACTACAGAGGCTGATGGGAACAACACTGGCAGCTTCATGAGGCCCTTCGAGAAATCTCTCTCCTCTGCTTCCACTCCACCCCAACTTATTCCCAGATTATTCTTTGTAGCTTTTAAGATTGCCAATATAAGTGGCTCCAGAGCCCTGAATTATGAATTTGTGGTGAAGAGAAATAGGAAATGTGGGATATGGAACTTCGAGAGAATAGAGAGCTCTGATGACATATATTCAGTCTAACTCCCTCACAGGACATAAAAAATAAAATAAAAAATAAAATAAAAATCAGACCTTTTAATTCATTAACAGATGGTGGGTTCTGCTTTTCAAGGATTTGCATCTCTATGAGGAAGTAAATTCGTTTGTCTTGTTTACCCAATACTTTTTCTAGGACAAAGGAGTTGGAGTAGACCCGGGGGTGCCTCTCAAGGAGAATACAGGAAAGAGGACCTGTAAGTGCTGAGTGACTTACCATGACTCTCTCACCACCTTTCCCGGGAGCTGCTATCTCCCTTCAAAGTCAGATCTTCTACCTCCTTCAGGCAATGTTTCCCTTGAGATACAACTTACTTCTATCCGTATAGCAATGTTCATTGGCTTGGATCCAGAGGACTGAGATGGGAAAATGGATTGAGATGGGAAAGACAGGTCCAACCATTTACCTGCTATGTTACCTGGAAACAGGAATTAGATCCTAAGGGGATAATAAACAGGCTAATTCAGATTTGAAGAGTCAGAGACAGGTTAGGCTGGGACCTAGTCCTCAAGGAAGGAGATGAGAGTCAAGCCAGGGAGTCTAACATGCAACCAGGTACAAGAACAACATAGAGGCCTAACTATGAAACAGAACTAAAAATCAGGAGAAGTAAAAGAAAGGAAAAGAGCTGGTCAGAGATGAGAGTATGAATTGTCTATGCAATTTTGGATTGGGAAGCCTACTGCTTGTTTTTAATTTATCAGAGAACAGAATGCTGAAATTGTATTGGATTAGCTTAAAAGAGGTACTACTATTTGTAAGAATGTCCTCTACATCTCCATCTCAAAAGCCAGTAGGAATTATCAGATTCATTTTCTATGCAAAATGATAAGAGTCATTACCTAAAATTCTACTTTATCACTCCTTAGCATGTTTGTCAGTCAGACTGTAGGTTGTTAGCAAAACAAATTGACATGGGCTGATAAGCAAAAAACATATCCCATAATCCATAGAAGAGCTAGTTGGGAAGCTGAGAGCAAGGCTCAAGGATAACCTTGGTTATAATGTCAAAAGCCATGGGATAGCTGGCCTGTTAAAGAGCAATCATCATTTCTAAGGCCCCACAAAGACTACAGAAACCAACTGTGGCCATTGTCACCACTACACCAAAAATCACAAGGCTACACATAGGCCTGTTTGCTCATACTGCTCCCTTTTGTATCACATTTTCTCGTGGGTATATCTAATGGCTGAGTCCTGGACCACATGCCACATTTTAGCTGCAAGAGAGGCTATGAACTTGTGGTTTGACTCGACAGTGAGGATGGTAGGACTCAAAAATGGAAACTTCCGATATGAGAATATAGCTTGAGTGAAAAGGCCTCAGCGGGGACTGCTGCTTGCGGGAGGCTTGCCCTCCGGGTCGGGAGGATCAGAGACGTCTCTATGGTCAAGTAAACATAGAGCGGTGCCTCCCCTTCCCGCGTGGTAGGACTGCGCATGCGCCGGGGCTGCAGCTTTGGAAAGATGGCGGAGGAAGAGCAAAGGAAAAAGATCCCTTTGGCTCCAGAAAATCTCCTGAAAAAGAGGAAGGCTTTATCAGGCGCTCAAAGCCACCGAGGCAAAGCGGGCACTGTTGGAAAAGAAAGAGCACAGGAAAGGAAAGGATATCAGGTTTAAGCGACTGGAATGGTTCCCACACGACGCGTGGCGGCAACAGTGTGACAAGGTGTGCCTCAGACAACTAGACGGGAAGCCTTATGGTTTGGAAGTGCCCGATGAACATTCCTTGGCCTTTGTTGTACGCATCCAGAGGATCAGAGGGGTGAGCGTAACGGTACAGAAAGCCATGGCAAGGCTTCGCCTGAAGAAGATTCTCAGTGGTGTCTTTGTCAAGACCATAAAAACGCTGCGTACAGTGGAGCCTTATGTGACCTGGGGATTTCCAAATCTGAAGTCTGTCCGGGAGCTCATCTTGAAACGTGGGCAAGCCAAGGTCAAGAATAAAATCATCCCTTTGACAGACAACACAGTGATTGAGGAGCATCTGGGGAAGTTTGGTGTCATTTGCTTGGAAGACCTCATTCATGAAATTGCCTTCCCAGGGAAGAATTTCCAGGCCATCTCAGGGTTCCTGTGCCCTTTCCACCTCTCAGTGGCCCACCACGCTCCCAAGAACAGAGTGGGCTTCCTCAAGGAGGTGGGCACCCATGGGTATCGAGGTGGACGCATCAACCAGCTCATCCGGCAGCTGAACTAGACCAGAATACCTGAAAGCACCCTGCATTGGAAGCATGTGTTTTGTATTTTGGAATTATCCAGTATCTTCAAAGAAGATTATTTTCTGCTGTAGCTTCAGAAACCAGAGGGGAAGGGCCGGGGAAACATGGTGATGATGTCCCACTTCCAAAGGAAAAGTCCAGTGTGTTTTCTACGTTGGCCACTGCTGCCACCTCTGAAATCAGCCCAGGGCTCATGCCATGGAGGAGAGGGGCCTGTGTCACATCTCTACCCCAGCATGAGCACAAGGCGGCGTGGAGCAGGCCCAAAGCATACTGAACTTGGGGTTCCTGTTGCCTTGTTTGGAAAGAACTTGAAATACATTTAGAGGAGCACAAAAAAAAAAAAAAAAAAAAAAAAAAAAAAAAAAAAAAAGGAAACTTCTTCAAATACAGACTATTCAAAAAGTAATGGCAAAATAACTCTAGGAAAAATAATACTGAACAATTGGATAATCACATGCAAAAAATTTTTTTCAAAAGCTTTCCTACACCACATACAAAACTTTACTCCAAATGGATCATAGCTCTAAATGTAAGAACTAAATCTATATAACTTTTAGAAGAAAACAAAGAAGTAAATCTTGAAAACCTAGGGTTAAGCAAAGCCTTCTTGGATATAGCACCAAAAACATAAGTGATCAAAACAAAAGGATAAATAGAACTTCACCACATTAAAAACTTATGTCCTTCAACCTAGCTAATTTGGCTCAGTGGATAGAGCATTGGCCTGCAGACTGAAGGATCCCGGGTTCCATTCAGGTCAAGAGCACATGCTCAGCCGAAACCGGTTTGGCTCAGTGGATAGAGCGTCAGCCTGCGGATTGAAAGGTCCCAGGTTTGATTCCAGTCAAGGGCATTTACGTTGGTTGCGGGCACATCCCCAGTAGGGTGTGTGCAAGAGGCAGCTGATTGATGTTTCTCTCGCATCGATGTTTCTAACTCTCTATCCCTCTCTTTACTTCTCTGTAAAAAATCAATAAAATATATTTTAAAAATATATATAGAGAGAGAGCACATGGTCAGGTTGCAGGCTCAATCTTCAGTAGGGGGCATGCAAGACACAGCTGATCAATGATTCTCTCTCATCATTGATGTTTCTCTCTCTCCCTCTCTGAAATCAATAAAATTACATTTTTTTAAAAACCACTTATATCCTTCAAATGATACCATCAAGAAACTGAAATATGACATAGAAATGAGAAAAAATTGCAAAATATATTATTATTATTATTATTATTATTATTATTATTTTGCTTTCCCTTTGCTTCTTGGTGAGGGAGGGATTCCTGCCCTAGGGTTAGGGAGATAGCCAAACATACAATGAGAATGATAGCGATTTATTAGTCACATACACTCACAGCCCAGAAGAGGATGACACTGTGCCATGTAGGATCACATGGGAGCTGCACTCAGAGCCGAGTGAAGAGTAAGCTGTGGAGGTCAACTTGGTAATATCAAGCGGGTGGGATGCCCGCTGGGTCCCGTTAAAGGATATAATTGGCTTATTTGAATAATTTCATTGAAACTCACTAGTCAAGCATAAGTGGAAAACATATTTGGTCCATTTGATAAGGAGTGTTGATTGGCTAAGTAGCCATATACGTGGGAGCAGAGTAGAGAGGGGAGCAAAGAGTTGGCCATCACGGCCCTTCCAGTTTTTTTTAGATATCAGGTAGCATATGATATTGAACCTTAATTTGATGTCCTACACCAGTGGTCGGCAAACTGCGACTCACGAACCACATGTGGCTCTTTGGCCCCTTGAGTGTATCTCTTCCACAAAATACCATGGCCTGGGCAAGTCTATTTTGAAGAAATGACATTAGAAGAAGTTTAAATTGGCTCTCAAAAGAAATGTCAATCATTGTACTGTTGATATTTGGCTCTGTCAACTAATGAGTTTGCCAACCACTGTCCTACACCACCATAAGACATGAAGTTTTGCCCTGGCTGGTGTGTCTAAGTGGTTAGAACATCTGCCTGGCACTGAAGTGTGGAGGTTCAATTCAATCCCTAGTCAGGGCATGTGTGGGAGGCAAACAATCGATGTGTCTCACACCTCTCTCTCTCTAAAAAAAAAAAAAAAAAAAAAAAATCAATGGAAAGAAATATACTCAGGTGAAACAAAAATAAACAGACACCAAGTCTTATAAGGGGCTTGTTGCCAGGGTATATAAAAAAACTCTTACAACTGAACAATAAAAATACAAATAGCCCAACTTAAAAATGGCTAAAGAATTTCAATGGACATTTCTCCATAGAAGATATTCAAATGGCCAATAAACACATGAAAAGGTGCTCAACATTATTAGCTATTAGGAAAATGTCAAGAAATACCACTTCACACTCACCAGGATGACTAAAATAAAAAAGACCAACAAAAAACGTTGGCAAGGAAATACAGAAATTGGAGCCCTCATACACTGCTGGGAGGAATGCAAAGTGATACAGCTGCTTTAGAAAACAGTTTGGCAGTTCCTCAAAATGTTAAACATAGAGTTACCATATGAACCAGCAATTTCACTCCTAATTATATATCCATGAGAAATGAAAACATATGTCCACACAAAAATCTGTACATGAATGTTCACAGCAGCGTGACTTATAACAGCCAAAAAGTGGAAACAACACACATGTCTATCAACTGTTGGATGGATGAGTAAAATGTGTATTCATGCAATGAAATATTATTCAGCAATTAAAAGTACAAAAGTGTACTACAACATGAATGAGCCTTGAAAATGTGCTAACTGAAAAAAGATAGTCATAAAAGAATGCCTAGCATATGATTCAATTCACAAAAATGTGCAGAATAGGCAAATCCATAGGAACAGAAAGTAGATTACTGGTTGCCTATTACTGGGGACAGTGGGTGATTGTCTGCTAATGATGATAGGGTTTCTTTTTGGAAAATAAAAGTCTTTTCCAAACCAGAGAGGATCTGACCTGCATTACACCATTTGTCCACCATCCAGAACTGAAATATCATTGCTGACATGTACACATGTTTGACATTGAAATTGGAACTCAAAAGAACTGTTGGCCCAGGAAGAAACTCCCTACAGACTGATTCATTTGCCTCAATATAACCATTATGGCTTGTCTCATTTTCAGTTCTTATAAGTGAATTTCTAGTATCACATGATCTCACTCATCTAGGGGAAATAATGAACAACATAAATTGATTAACAAAAACAGACACAGAGACAGGGAAGCATCAATCAGACTGTCAAACCTCAGAGGGAAAATAGGAAAGGGTGGGAGTAAGGGAGAGAGATCAACCAAAGGACTTGTGTGCATGCATATCAGCCTAACCAGTGGTCACGGACAACAGAGGCATGGGGGCATGTGTGGGGAGGGGTTTGAGATGGGAATGGGGGGATGAGGACAAATATGTGATACCTTAATCCATAAAAAAATTTAAAAAGAAGAAAGAAAAATAAAACAGAAGTGTTTTAAAAGTAATATGATGATGGTTACACAACTCTGTAAATGTAGGAAAAACTACTAACTTTTATACTTTAAATGGATGAATTATATGATATATGAATTATTGAGATATAAAGTTATTTTTTAAAAGGTAATGAGTAGCCTGAATATGACTGGTTTAACTATTCTCAAATATCTCTTTGAATCTTTTACTTTAAAATGTCTTCACAAAATTTGGGAACTCTTCTCTCTGGCTGATTGACTACAGTAGCCCTTCTGATTCACAGGGAATACATTCCAAGACCCCCAGATGCTGCCTGAAACGGCAGATGGTAACAAACACTATGAATATACACTGTTTTTTAATGCATATATATATATACCTACAATAAAATTTAATTTATAATTTATGCACAGTAAGAGGTTAACAATAATTAGTAATAAAATAGAATAATTATAACAATAAAATAAGGCTTACTTGAACACAAGCACAATACCAGATCAGTCAATCTCATAAGCATGGCTCTAAGCAACTAACTGGAAGGCAGCATTCTCAGCATGGGTACACTAGACAAAGGAATGATTCACATTCCAGGTGGGAGGGAGAGGGACGGTGCAGGATTTTATCACATTACTCAGCACACCATGCAATTAAAACTTATAAAATTTTTATTTCTGGAATTTTCCATTCAATATTGCTGGACCACAGTTGGTTGTAACTGAAACCACAGAAAGCATATTTGCAAATAAGGGGTCTACTTTATTCCCTCATAAATCTCCTATAATCTTGCCAAATTTGTTGCTGGTGGCAACAGTAAAAAACATAAGCACTAAAGAAGGTAGATGAGAACTGCAATTTTATTTTTTTATTTTTTACCATCTGTGCAAACAAGGTTTAGGGAATAAGCTGATAATGTTTTTTAGAGGAATAAACATTAATAGAGACATACCAGATGATAAAAATGCATCTCAAAAAATGTTAAGTGAAAAAGATGAAGAAATTAGGATTAAAAAACCTCATGGACACAAGACAACATATGGTAATTACCAGAGGGAAAAGGGGTGGGAGGAGGTAGAAGAGGGTCAAGTGGGGTTAGATGGTGATAAAAGGAGATTTGATTGGGGTGGTGAACACACAAAACAATATGCAGAATGATGTATTATAGAATTGTACACCTGAAACCTACATAATTTTATTAATTTATGTCATCCCAATAAATTCAATTTAAAAAAAAATGTTATCTAATGTAAGGTCAAATAACCAAATAATGAAGACATTGTGTGTTGTGGAAACCTAAAACATCATTTGTAATAGCCATTCTCTAGGACAAACCCCACTGATCCTTGTCTCCTGGCATTATATTCTTATGGAGTCCCTCCTTTATTTCCCAACACTCATGCTGTGGGAAGCTGGCAGAATGTCATGATGATAGCCAAGCAAGCTATGGAGAGTTCCATGTGTCCAGGAACTGAGGCCTGCAAACAATCACATGAGTGAGGTTGGAAGTGTATCCTCCCCTAGTTGAGCTTTAAGATAAGACTGCAGCCCCAACTGACAATTTGGTTGTAACCTCATGAAAGACTATGAGCTAGAACCATTTAGGTAAGCTACTCCTGAATATATGACATAATATATTGGTTTAAGCTACCAGGTTTGAGGGAAATTTGTTATGCAATAATAGATAACTAATACACCATTTATGCTCTTTCCCCTCTAAAATACATTTCTTATCTGAGAACTTTTCAATATTTACAAATGATTTTCCAAGTTGCAAGGGTTAAAAGTCAAACCCTAACCACTCTGGGTAAGATTTTGATTTACATGTTTACAGTTTTAAGGGGAGGAAAATTAAATATCACAATAATTGTGTAACTTGTTCCTATCTGATTAGTTTTTTCCTCCTACCTCTATGACTGTTTCCACTCAGTCTCCTTTCCTGACTCCTCCTCTTCTGCCTGCTTTCCAAATGCTTCCATTTCTCAGGGCCAGTACAAAAACACCTCTTCTCTCTCCTGCAAGTTTTTTTTTTTCTACTCCCAACAAATGAAAGTCTATAAAAAGGCCAAAATTTCCACATTTATGCCTCCAGATTTATATATCCAACTGTCATCTTGAGATCTCTACTTGCCATGCATACAGATTAAACTTAACATGTCTAAAGCAGAACTCTTCATTCCCAAACAAATTACTCTTCTGGGTATCTCTACCCAGGCTAGATACTCAAGCCTGAAACAAACTGGAGTGTTACCAATCATTTCTCCCCATCCCAAACCTCCATTCATATTCAATCTAACAGCAAGTCCTCTAGAGACTGTTGCCAAGATGTGCTTGAATCCGTGCACTTGATGGCAAATGCCACCCACCTAGCATAAGCCATCACTCTCTTTCTCCAATAATACTGCAATAGCTCCCCGCTCCAGTTTCCCTCTCAAATCCATTCCCCACACAGTAGCCAGAAAAATCACCTCAGATGACACTTAGCAAACTCAATAACAAACTTTCGACTCCCTGCCTACCTCTCCGATCTCATCTACTGCTGACCCTCCTCATTTGTGAACTACAATCACTGGGACCTTCCACCTGGAGCAAATCATGGCCGGTCTTTCCTCCTGGGTCCTCCCCAATTACTGTTATAAATTGTAAATATTCAACAGCTCCCAGAAAAGCAGCAGCTTGTAGAGTGGAAAGAAACCAGTGGTATATTAGTTAGCTATTACTACATAATTAATTTCATCCTGTCTAAAGTTAAGTCCCCACCCCATCACATCATATCCCATCCCATCCACTAGGCTCTTTAGTTTCTTATTATTGTATATATTTTAGACTAAATATAATCTAAGTTTCTGAATAAATCCTTTTATTCTCTCTTTTACAAGTTCTCTACAGTTTATAATTGCCAATGTTTTTACTTGTCTATTACAGCTCTACCCCTTCCACACTGTAAATTCCATAAGCAAACCACCATGTTGTCTTCATTCTTCATTCTAAACTCAATGTCTAGAACAATACTCTGAATATACTAAATCCTTATTAATATTTTTAAGTTAACAATAATGATAATGTTCTATGTGGTTAAAGAATATTCTGTTTAAGAATTACGAAATCAAAAGACTTTTATGAACAAATTAGTCATTCTTGTAAAAAGGTACATGTTATTAGTATGCCTTACATTAATAAGTTTACTAAACACAGTAATGCAAAATTACTGTATCCCCATCTCCACCAGCTACATATTGTATATGTGTATGTGTCTGGTTATTTATTTTTATTTTTAAAATATTTTTATTGATTTTTAAAGAGAGAAGAAGAGAAAGAGAGGGAGAGAGAAACATTAATTGGCTGCATCCTTGCATGCCCCCTTCTGGAGTTTGAGCTGAAACCTGGGCATATGCCCTGACCAAGAATTGAACCAGAGACCTCTCAGTGCACGGGACATTGCTCAACCAACTGAGCCATACTGACCAGGGCAGGTTGTGTTTATTTATTCGTTTTCATTTGTAATATGTTTGTATTGATTTCAGAAAGAGGAAGGGAAAGGGATAGAGAGATAGAAACATATATGAGAGAAAAACATTAATTGGCTGTCTTCTGCACACTCCCGACTGGGGATTGAGCCCACAACCTGGGCATATGCCCTGACAGGGAATTGAACCTTGACTTCCTAGTTCATGGGACGACAATCAACTAACTGAGCCACACCAGCTGAACTGTATTTATTTTACAAAAGTTCTACTCTTCTAATTCCTATTCCCAGCACCTTCTGATTCAGATTGACCAGAATCAACCCCTAAAATCTTGATTCCCCTTAGAATATTTGACCTTAAAAGACCTCCTATCAGAAGCCTAAAAATGTCATTTCCTCAGATGCAGAGGCTTGTCTCATCTCTTTAACCACTAAACTAAATGATAAATCAAAGATACTCTAAGGGAGAAGGGGACCAAGAAGTCTTCCTTGTAAAGTAGAATTAAAGTTGAAAAGAAAGTAGAAGTGAGAACACTATCTGGGCATCAGCAGCCACGGGGGAATCCTGACAAAAAGTCAGAAATAGCTTCTCAAGGGTAACCATTTTCAATCTATTTTATTTCTTTTGATTACTCTTTCCAGGTAATACAAAACTTCAACTGATATGGAACCTTTGAACAAATGCAGCTGGTAATATGATCTATTTATATTCCTGTTTTATTTGATTCAATTATTCTCCTATAATTCTCCTGGTATTAAAAGTCCTTTTGATGGTTGCTCTGTTTTCCATTTCCAAAGTCATTAACCTCATTCCCTACCCGAGGTAAGAGGAATGCTCGGTGAGTGACAACCTTGTTTACAGAGAGCAGGAAGGACTTGGCAGCTGCTCCAAAGTGTCAAACGAGATAGCCTGAAGAAAGCTATAGAAAAGTGTCACCAAATGGGGAAGCCACGTCACACTAACGAGACTGCCTGCTTGTCGACCACTAATAGAATTCTCTGATGTGTACCTCTTGAGAGGGAAAGATTTGCTAAGAGGAGGGAGTACTAGGTAATTTCTTTGGTACCTTTCATATGACTTTTACAGTCTTCAAACTTTCAAAAGTATTGGGGTTGTCTCGAAAAAGCAAATAACAAGAAGAAACTGTATTAATTTGAATTAAAGCAGTGCCCTTCTGAGAATGACTTTATTGTTAAATCTCAGAGTTATCTCTAACACACGGAACTTTCAGCCCAAAGCCAATGCCTTTTATGTTTCAAAGGTATATCTGAGAGTGTGCCAAAGTGTTCATTTGAATTATGTCATTACTTAAAAAGCACGTGTTCAATTACTAATTGGCCAAAGTTCTCTAAAGTATTTAAGCATTTAATTCTCAATTCTCTTGTTACATTTGGCTCTTGGTGAGTTTGATTTGTTCATTCATAGACATTTGTTTAAATCACCTATTATGTGAAGGCACATTTCCAGGCACTTAAAAGCAAACAGAATTTAAAATTTAATTTCTAAATTGTACTAGCCACATCTGGGAGACATCAAATCGTTCACAATCTTATAGGAAAAAGGGGAAAGAAGAAGGTAGAGCTACAGTAGCCATAAGAACATCCACAAGGCAACATTTCCCTGTGCTTTCTCTGGGCTCAACACTTTCATCTGAATCTTAATCTATTTCTTCTAACCCATAAACTCTCCAACTTCACCTAAAAGCCAGGATGTTCAAGGTCAGATTTTGCCATTGCTCCTAACCCCAGTCTGGTTCCTATCCCTAGATTGTCAAAATAATACCCAACAATGAGCATAAACTATGTGCAAGGAATCACATTAAGTGTTTCACAGATTATCTGATTTAACCCTCAAAATATTCCTATGAACTAATATTATTAGTCTATTTTACAAATAAGGACACAACCATCAAAAAAGTTTTTCACTTAATGAAATTCTACAGGAACTACTTCAGAGAATAAAAGGAAATAAGAGATTAAAATACAAGAATGGTGAGCAAAAATATGGTAACATGATAATAAATCTAAAATATATCTATATAAAATAATAATAATTTATAATTTTTAGGGTTTAAATAAGATAGACCTAAAATACTGGGTGGAAATTAGATATAAAGTGCAATAGTGTGATTGGAATTAAAGTCCTATAGGGCCTTATATAGTTCAGAAAGAAGTTAAGGTATCAAGTAACTCCTTTAGGGCAAAAAGCACATTTAAGGATGAAGAGATTCACCATATGTTAATAAGCATATGTTAATAAATATCTTTAACAATAAAGAAATAAAAATCCTAAATAAGTATGCAAAAATTATAATTTAAGTGCTTATATAAAAGTTAAATGCTTATATTTTTAAAAGGATGTTTAAAACACACTGAAATAAAAATTGATCCTAAATAGTCTTTTAAAAATAAAATAATGCATCACACTTAACACTGTTTTGAAGGTATTGTATAAGCTTATAATATTTAAATTGTGGAGCTTAAAAATAAGATAGACATATATATTGGACAAAAATTAGACACAAGATAAAATAGGCAAGAGGAAGCTAAAGTATAAAACTTTCAAAGAAAGAAATAAAACTATATCTATTTGCAGATAACATTATTGTATTTCTAGAACATCCAAGAGAATCAATGGGTTCTTACATTCAATAAGAGAATTTAGCAATGAAACTCTAATATTATTATTATATACAGAAATCAATAGTTTTCATATGTAAAAATAATAACCAGCCAGAGATATAAGGAGAGGGAAGACCAATTTACAGGAATAACAGAAAAGAAAAATACTTGATTATCAGGTTTACAATAGATATGTAAACTTACTTATATGAGGAAAATTTTGTATTATTTCTGAAATATAAAACATAATTGAACAAATAAAAAGAGAAACATATTTTTGAATAGGAAGACTTAATATTCTACTGGTAAAGATGCCAATTCTCCCTAAATTAATTTATAAATTTGCTTCAATTCCCTATAAAAAAAATGCCCATAAATGTATTCCCACATACAGATAAGTTGACTATAAAGTTAAGATTGAAAAATAAAACAAGCAAGTTGGAAAAGTTCTAGAGAAACATAGCACCACAATGTGAATATACTTATATTGTATATTGTTCACTTAAAAATGGCTAAGATAGTAAATTTTGTCAAGAGTTGCTTTTTTACCAAAATTTTTAAAAAGTATATATGTTTTATTCCTTGGCCCAACATTTATTTCTCCTGGGAAAAACTTTCCTAATCTTTTCCACAGTAAAAGTCTTTTTCCCTTCCTTCTTTTCTTCCTTCCTTCCTTCTTTCCTTCCTTCTTTTCTTCCTTTCATCTTTTTTTGGTCAAGCCTATATTAGTTGAGTTCAATTCTCTGTTACAAACTATACAAGAAGAAAGATTTTCACAAAAATAGGAACATTTTAAAGCCATTTTCTTTCTAATACAATCTCTGACAATCTGAGGTTGCCTATGTCCTAACTTAATTATTAATAGCACCCCTGCTTATGTTAAAAATTCTCCTGCTTTGGATGATAAATTATATGTTTGCAGACCAGATAAAGACCAGTTTTCATCAGAGTGGCACAGAAGGAATTTTACCTGCATTAGCGAGCATTCATACACTAGCAGATCCATATGGCCTAACCATCCACCTTATGCTATTGTACAACAAACCATTAAAATAACAAACTCTTATGGTTCAGTAACTGGAATTAAGGCTGAATGCAATTAATTCTACAGGTGTGAGCCCTTACATTTGAGTCTCCTAAATTTATATAATATAACTGAAGTATTAGGAAGGCTTGCTAGCAAAATGAAAATAAGAGTAGGTGTTAATAACCCCTATATACTTGGTTTATATCCGTTATTCAGATGCCAAGCCAGGACCCTTCTTGACCCACACTGTTCTCAATAAAACATTCCTGCACCTCTTACACATATGAATTTCTGATCAGGTGGTCTCCTACTGATATAATTCAGATGCTTCTTGCTGAAAACATGATTTCTTGCAATCTCCAGTTTCATTTCTACCTATCTCTATATATCCTCAGGAGTTATGACATATGTTTTCCACTTTTCCTGATTAAAAGTTCCATTCTTCACAATTTGTATCCTGGTATAAACATTAGTAGTATCCTATATAATAAAATGCTAATATGCAAATTGACCAAACTGTGAAACAACCAGTCGCTATGACATGCACTGACACCAGGGAGCAGATGCTCAATGCAGGAGGTGCCCCCTGGTGGTCAGTGCGCTCCCACAGGGGGAACACTGCTCGGCCAGAAGCTGGGCTTATAGTTAGCAGGTGCAACAGTAGTAGCGGGATCCTGTCCTGCCTCCATGGCAGCACTAAGGATGTCTGACTGGTCAGACATTACCCGAGAGCTCCTGGACCATGAGAGGGAGCAAGATGGGCTGAGGGATCCCCCTAAGTGCATGAATTTCATGCACTGGGCCTCTAGTGAATAGTATAAGGTAATATTCACTATTAGAAAAAGTAGGAGGAAACACAATAGATTTATCCACTATTAGAAAAAGTAGGAGGAAACACAATAGATTTATCTAAATCACTGAAATGGAAATACCTAATGAAAGTGAATGGAATATTTAGCTAACTCCCCAGTTGTGCTGAAAATAGGTAACAGTGAATTTCTCATTCCAGAAGGACTTCCTGAGGGCAGCTAAATGAAAGTAGGCGTACTTTCCAGATTCCCCATAGAGCCGACTCCATAGCAATGGTTTGGCAATATTTCATTTCATAGATCCACTCATAAAATCTTCTAAATGAAATTAGTTTCTTTTAAATAACAAATGACTTGACAGTGATTATTTCCACATGGCTATCCACTATAAATAAGCTAGACCTTTAACACGGGGCATCACTGAAATATTAGCAGGCATGTTTCTCAGTAGAAATACACCAGAATGCTGTGCTACATCCATTGACCTTTCCAAATAATCTTGCTTTGTGAACAAAAGGCAATGTTAATTTCCTCAAGAGTAAGCGCTGATGCAGTTGTCAGAGATAAAAGAAAAAGGACACAATAGCTGCAAACTTCAAATGTGCTCTGGATACTAAAACAACGATAGCAAAGGAGATCGGTGACCTCGAGAATGACAACATACTAAAGTGGGATTTAGAGGTCCCCAAGTATAATGTATTCACCAACACTTTTTATTTTAAACAGACAAGCAATGGAGAATTAATGCCCTGTGGAGCTCATGGCTCTGCATCGAAATCCACCAAGTTGCCAAGACTTATGGGCCCTCCAAACCACCCAGGTGAAGGCGGCGCTCTTTACGGTGTGCCTGACCAGCGGAATACAGATTTGATTCGTTGACCCTTGAGGAAAATACAAAGCAGTCACTTTGAGCTAAGCCTCCAAATTACAGCTGTGGTTCAGCTCAGATTCCTTTTGTAGAATAAAACTTGCTGACTAAGGCCATAAGATTTGATTTATCTTTTCCTTTTAATGGTGTTTATCAGAATAGAATTGGTCTCTTGCTACCACTCTGAATACATTGGGCTTTGCAGCATACCTAGCTCGGTACATTTATTCTAACCTCGTTGTGGCTATCAGGAGATGAATTTGCTAATTAATAGTAGAAACCAAAGAATAAACAGAGCGAGTGAATGCAAAAAGAATAATATTCTTTAGGAGCAGTGTCAACTATATTTCAGATAACTCCCTCTTGGCCAAACAGCACACAAAACAAAGCTTGCAGGGACTTTCAGCCATGAAGAGGCAGAGAAAAGAAAAAAACAGCAGATTGAACATAGAAATAATTTGTCATCTCAGAAGACTTGCAAAGTGCAATAAAGGACTGTTTGGAATCTAATTGAAATGATTCTGGGAACGAAATGACATCAGCGCTCAGTGAAGGCACATTAGAAAAACACAGTTGCTTCAGTGAAAAGCTAACGGAGCCCTCACTTTGGCCTAATGGGGCATGGGAAAAGGCACCTTCAGGGTCACCCACTTCAGCACCACCACAAATCAACGTGATGGGACAAACCAAGGACACAGGGCAGGCCCCTTGGTGGTGCGTGTCAATGAGGCCCCTGCTGACTTCAACTGGAAGGACTTGTGATAAAAACAAAGAAATAAACAATAGGGTTTTGCCAAACTCTCCACAAGAATCTGTTTCAGGCTCCCCTGAAGATAATAGTGCTGCTCCTTCCCCTACAGAAATAATATGGCACACTGCTAGCCCCTTAGCAATGGAAGGGAAGACCTGAACCCTACATTTCTTTAAAAGAATTCAGTTTAATTTACTGAATGCCCCTCTTACTTAACTGGACATTACCAAGTACGAAGTACACACTGTTTCCACAAAGTGACTGCTAACTGAGGGATAAATTATACTACTGCAATGTGGTTATACTAAAATCATATACCAAGTCCAGGATCATTTTGTTCCATCTGAAGAATCCCCACCTGTGGAGATGCCCACGTGTGGCGTTGGAGCATGACTATGAGTTCACCCTGCAGATACAGCAGAGAAGGGTAGACCCACCTGACACTGAGAATGAAACTATTGCCAAGGAACACGGAAGGGCATTGACACAGCAGGTTGCTGCCCACCTGTGGGTGTCCCATTTAAATCTGGACCCTAAGCATTGACAGAGGTGTCCCAATAAAATCTCCCCTGAAGGAGTTGTCTACTTTCTTCTTCTCCTAGGCCTCGTTTCATGTTTTCTCTTGAACCTACTCAAACAGGCATTTGACTTCACCACTCCCCTACAATTGCTTTTGCCAAGGTCATCAATAGTCTTTATGTTATTGAATCCAAAGTCAAATTTTAACCGTTTAAAATTTTATCTGCCAACAGAGGCTGGGCTCCACCTCCCCTTTAATAATCGCTTTCTTTCCTCCTCATGAAACAGAGGCATTCTCCTGCCCATCTTAGATATACTTGAATACATTTCTCTAGGGCAGTGTTTCCCAACCTTCTCTCATGATGAGAATCACCTGGTGGAGTTGTTAAAACACAGATTCCCGGATCCCAACTAAGAAGTGCTAAACTAGAATTTTTGGGAACATATAGGTAAAATTGTATACTTAACTAGTGCTCTAAGACAGATTTTATATACAGAGCACTAAGTTAGGTATGCAATTTTACCTATATGTTCTCAAAAATTCTAGTTTAGCACTTCTTAGTTGGGATCCGGGAATCTGTGTTTTAACAACTCCACCAGGTGATTCTCATCATGAGAGAAGGTTGGGAAACACTGCTCTAGGGTATAAAAACACATAACAAGCCAGAGAAACATCCATCAAACCATCAAACCTCAGAGGGAAGATAGGGGAGGGTGGGAGTAAGGGGGAGAGATCAACCAAAGGACCTGTATGCATGCATATAAGCCTAACCAATGGACACAGACACCAGGCGGGTGAGGGCATGAGTGGGGGATTAATGGGGGGATAAGGACACATATGTAACACTTTAATCAATAAAGAATTTTTTTTTAAGCCAAAGAAACAATTCAAGATTTTAACCGTCTCAGCAAAGCCTTCTTGAATCAATTAAGCACCTGAAACATATTATGGGACTCGTGTCTTTCCCTGACTTACATATTCCTGTTAAGGGCTGACTTACATATTCCTGTTAAGGGCTTTAGAATCCTGGGTTCCGGGTCCACCTTTCATGACTTCTCCCTACCTCTCCATGTCCCCTCTTGTTCCCGTGTCCGGTTCTGCACAGGCTTGGACCAGCTGCGTGTAGGTACCACCTCGAAGCTCCTGGCCTCGGCTTCTCCCGGGCTGCGTGCCTGGACGCTCACACAGGTGCACCCATCACCGGAGGAATTTGCTCTGTAGGCGGTCCTTGAGCCGTGATGCAGGCAGCTAAATGCGCCCCCCTGGATTCAGAGAGCTGGTCCTGAGGCTTTTCCTTGGGCTCCTCTGATGATCCCGCTGTCAGGCTTCTGTAGCAGCAGCCCAGCAGCCGCCCCCTGGCTAAAGCGTCCTTTGTGGGCTCCCCCTGCTCCCTTCCACTCTGCCTGCTCCAGGTGTGCTGGCCTGGCTCAGGCTCTGCCTTGGGGGGAACCCAGGCTTAGAGAGTTGGGATATTTTGTAAGATGAGGCAGAAGGAATAAGAACAATTTCATTTAGCAACTTCCCTTCTTCCATTCCTGGCCTACCAAAGGACAGGTCACCTTAGGGAGAGTGGTAAGAAAGAAAGCAGAACAGGACAAAGACCAAAGGCGAATGTGCCTTATTTTACCCAAGTGACAAACTCAAGGCAAGACTTGGTGGCTTATCTTCCTATCTGTCCTACAACTAGAATATTTGAGATATTTGGAAGGCACGCCAGGAGAGCCAGTGGCTATGAGGAACACCTGCTCTGCTTTTTTTTTTTTTTTTTTTTTTTCCCTATGAAAAGCACTCAGTGAGAATTCAATTTAGGTGTGTCTTGATCTACCTCAGAAGTATTCCCATGACCTCAAGGAGGAAGAGAGCAAGTTCCTCAATCAGTGAGGGCTACAGCTTCAAGGAAAAGGAACATATTTGAAGGTAAGTTAGAATTTTATAGACTCTTGAACATTCAGTCAGATGTGTGGGAGAAGCAATTTTGTTAACTTGTACTAAAATGTTATTGAATCCATATTCACTTCTTACAAGCAAGTATCCTGTTTGCTGCTCCTTATCAGTCACTTCACTGGTACTTATTCATTGCTGTTATGTGTATATTAAGTTTAGATTCATTTAATGGCAATATATTAATTCTACTGTTAATAATGCTAAACATCGTTAATTCACCTAAGTCACACCTTTACTGGTGGCCTAATGCCCCGCCCTTTTTTTTTTTTGCTATGAATTTCCACGAAGCAGGTTAAAGTGTACTTTTAAAGCTGATCATTACATTTTGTATGGAAATAGGATAAAACCTCTCATTAATCCACCTAATATGTAGTGCCCTGAAATCTAGACAAATTACTCTAATTAATATTAATTTCTCCCTCTCAGGGGCAGATATGCTGTTTCATTCTCTCAAGGTATAAGTTTAAACAATTATCTACAACTATAAAATGAAATCGCCAATCTATGTATAATAATACTCAAGTGTGTGACTTTCTGACCTCCACATATTTAAGGCAGTTTTTGATAAAGTAGAAAATTAAACTTTAGATGATTATATAGGTCTCCATTCACAGCCAATGGGAAAAGTCCTAAAATAGAAAATTTTCAATTTTGTGGTATTCATTTTTGCTCAGTCGTAGTGTATTTTTAGCTCATGTGCAATGAGTTTCTAAATGAAAGAATAGCAGATCTAATTAAGAGGCATTTGATCAGCCTTGATAAGCCTTCTAGGTGTATTTTCCAGAAAAATGAGAAAGTTAGTAATTGTAAAAGGTTAGTCAGCACTTTGGTCAGTCAGCACTTTTCTATGCTTTTCCTTCAACAGAATTAAATGTAGACATGAAAATGGTCAGGAGCTAAAGTTTAAATATAATTTTTATATATTACTATGAATTTGAGTATATAACTTGGAAGAATTTCAACAAATTGAGTGATGTTATAAAAGTTATGCAATTTTTTCCATTTACTATGTAAATAATATTTCATATTTATTATATGTAATATAGGAATATGGTTGATGCTGAGCCCTGTTTCTTTCTAGCAATGTCATATTTACCAATATCTACATAACCTAATAAGAAAAAAGAAAGCCATCCATCTCACAGAACAATGCAGCTCCCATAATATTTTACTTTGTAGAATTTTCATTATATATAACACATATATTAATTTGATAAACATGTATTAAAAATAATTTATAGCTCCAGCTGATTTGGCTCAGTGGATAGAGCATCAGCCTGTGGACTGAAGGGTCCAAGGTTTGATTCCAGTCAAGGACATATGCCTGGGTTTCAGGCTCAATCACCAGTAGGGGATGTGCAGGAGGCAGCCTATCATTGATTCTCTGTCATCATTGATCTCTCTCTCTCTCTCTCTCTCTCTCTCTCTCTCTCTCTCTCTCTCTCAATATATATATATCCCTTTCTCTCTGAAATCAATAAAAATATATTTTAAAAAATAATTATAACTTATATTGATATACAACCTTATCTTTGAGAAAAATATTAAAATTCCCATTTACATACACATTTTTGTTGCAGAGAAGTTTGATAGAATGATATATAAGACTTTCAAGCATAAAATCATATTACATTAGGATGCAATTCTATGGGGGAATTAAAATGAAAATATTTCAAGGAGAAAAGGTAATGATGGAAATTTTTCATCTGTTAAAGAATTCATATTTGTAGATGATGGTGAATTAAATAGATGATGGTAAATATCAAATCATTATGCAGTTTAGATTTCTTTGTTTACATTTAAAAGAATAATGTAACAACATTGTTTTTTTAATAAAATATTTACGTGCAGCATAAATTATATTCTTTTTAACTTTTTAAACTTAGTATGAAAATTTTAGACGTTTGCATAAAAAGATATGAGTGCTCATATAGATTTTTAAAATTTATTTAGGATTAATGCGGGCAAACATATTTGAAGGTCACCCTGTTAGTTTCCTTTTGCTACTGTCAACAATGACCACAAGCTTAGTGACTGAAAACAGTGCACATTTATTCTCCTCTGGTCTGTAGGTCAGAAGTCTGACATGGGTTTCTCTGGGTTTGAAGCAAGGTGCTGACATGGCTGAGGGGTCTAGGAGAAAATCTGTTGCCTGGCTTTTCTAGCTGCTAGAGCCACCTAATTTCTTAACTCAAGACCCTGTTCCTGCATCTTCAAAGCCAATGATATTAGACCAAGTTCCTGTCACACTGACATCTTTTTCACTCTCTCTTCTGCTTCCTCCTGGCACATATAAGGACCCTGTATTATGTTGGGCCCACCTGCATGACCCAGGCTAGTCTCTCTACCTCAGAGTCAGCTAATCAGCAACTTTGCTGTAACATATCCTAACATATTCACAGCATGAGGGATCTGGACGAGGAAACCCTTAAGAAGTTGTTATCCTGTCTACTGCAACCTTGCTGTCATTTCCATCCACGTCTTCATTTTCTGATGCCACATGCTATCAGCTATTCTCTTTCTCTCTTTGTATTGCTAACTTTTTTCTACTTGTCTCTTTCTCAAGAGTAGAGAATACATCTATCTTATTCATGTAGCCCATTTGTCATAAATAAATAACAAATTGTTTAAACAAAGTCTTCCCTCCAGTTCGAACTTCTGACATTGTTCTACCTCTCTGTCCCTTCACAGCCA
This sequence comes from Pipistrellus kuhlii, assembly GCF_014108245.1. NCBI lineage: Eukaryota > Metazoa > Chordata > Mammalia > Chiroptera > Vespertilionidae > Pipistrellus > Pipistrellus kuhlii. The sequence continues at coordinate 62,537,310 of NW_023425551.1, forward strand.
AACATCTTGAAAGAGTTTTTAATTCAGTCACTTTCTTCACTTCTGACCTTCAATCTATACATAACCTTCTTTTCATTCATGAAGATGCTCCACCCACCATAGTAAACAATGGACTTCGTCATTAAATACAAAGATCACATGACAGCATATGACCACTTTCTCCATTCTGAAACTCGTGATGCTGTTGGTTTCTGTGGCTTCACCTCTCTGCTAGGTATTTACAATCTCCTTTATGGCCTCCTTGTCCCTTGTCTAGCCCATACATCTTGCTGTTTGGGTGGGTGGAGTGGGGGGGAGGTCCTGTCATGAACCCTGTCAGGATTCTGCACCCTCTCTCTAGGCAGTCCCATAGCTTGATTACATCTATAGGTGAATTGCTCCCAAATCAATATATGCAGTCAGACTTGTCTCCTTAGCTTCAGATCCATAAATTTTACTATTGATTGAATTTCTCTGTTTGAAGCCTTGCAAGTACGTCAATTTTAACATACTAAAAACTGAATTTATAATTTGCCACTACACTTGAACCATCTTTAAATCCTGTTTTCTCTATCTCAGTAAATGCCACACCAAACCCTGGTAGAACAAGCCAAGACCTTGGGCACCATCCTCTCCACCCTCATCAACCATCATCATGCCCTGTCAGTTCTGTCTGCTAAGTGTAACTTGAATCAACCACACACTTCCCAAGTTTAAACTACCATCATTTCCTGCCTGTATTACTGGTCTTCCTGCTTTCGATTTTAACACCTTCTTCCTAATCTCCATATTTGACACACACACCCCACACCCCCCACTGCAGCCAGAGTGATCTTTCTGAAAGACAGATTTCATCACATCACTTCCTAAATAAAACAATGCAGTGGCTCCCCACCTTCCTTAGTTAGGATCAAGACCCTTGCCTGGTCTCTCATTCCAAACATGCTAAATTTCTTTCACTTCCTTTAACTCAAAATATTGCTTCTCATTTTCAGACCATCTCACATGCTGTTACCCCTGCCAGGCATATGCTTCCCACCCTCCCTTGCCTTCCTGTTTAACTGCTACTTAATCCTGAGATTGGTGGGCAGTACACATCAGATACTGGACTCTAAACTCTGGAAATGCATTCATTTTCCCATAATGCTGGGTCCTGACCAGGCCCAAGGCAGAGAAACTAGAATCACAGTGCATGTTGAACACATTTTCACTGTGTGGGGAGCACTATGGAGGTTTCTCTGTGGCAGAGAACAAGGATCATGCTTTTTACTCAAGACCTTTAAAACATGGTAACAAATAAGCATAGTGTGTTTTATCTGAGATGAGAGAGAGAGAGAGAGAGAGAGCGCGCGAGCGAGCACGCGCGAGCGCGAGCCTGACTGGCACTGCCATGCCCAAACTGATGGGCACCCAAAGTCCATGCACTCAGAAGAAAAGTTAAATGTGGTTGGGTGTGTTTTTTATTTCCCACTAGAAGCCCAATGCACAAAATTCATGCATGTGTAGAGTCCGTAGGCCTGTCTGGTGATCTGGACCAATCAGTGGGATGACTGGTTGAGTGATCAGGGGCCCCTGTTTGGCATCTGCCTTGGCCATCCTGGCATTGCCTATCACTGGTCCCACACCCTGCCTCCTCTGCCAGTCACCTCCCTATGTGGGGCAACTGGCAGGGCAATTAGGGGGCCCACACTGGCACCTGCCTTGGTTGGCCAGGGGCCTGTGGGCAGCTCCTGCAGTAAGCATCTGTCCCCTCATGGTCAGTGTGCATCATAGCAACTGGTCATTCTTCCATTTGGTAAATTTGCATATTAGGCTTTTATTATATAGGATTAGAGGCCTGATGCATGGATTTGTGCACATTGATTAGAAGGTGGCCAGTGGGGTGGGACTGGGCGAGTCAGGCCAGACACGCCCTGGAGCCAACCTCCCACAGTTCCTCCCGGGCCAGCTGCACCTGGAGCAACACCGAAGCTTGAAGGTCTTCTGTGGAGTAAATGGGGTCCCTCCGTAGGTGAGGTTCCTCAGCCTGACCTGAGGGGATCGGGCCGAAACCAACAGTCCATCATCCCCTGAGGGATTCCCGAATGCAAGAGAGCATTCTGTAAAGTTGCTGTCACTCGGCAGCTCCTGCATTGACCATCTGTCCCCTCGTGGTTATTGCACGTCAAAGCTACTGGCTGATTAGCTGGTTGGCCAATTGGCCAATCACTTAGACCCAGGGTCAGCAAACTGCAGCTTGTGAGCCATATGCAGCTCTTTGGCCCTTTGAGTGTGGCTCTTCCACAAAATAACACGGCCTGGGTGAGTCTATTTTGAAGAAGTGGCGTTAGAAGAAGTTTAAGTAAATTTCAATCATTGTACTATTGATATTTGGCTTTGATGACTAATGAGTTTGCCGACCACTGACTTAGGCTTTTAATTACATAGATTACCCTAGAGAATGAACAATCAAAAAAACTCTGTGGAAACTTTTAGGTTTTTTCCAACAGGATTCCATCACGTGACAGAACCACAGAATTTGTTCCTGGAAATATCTTTAGAAATCATCCAGTTCAACACCGCCCTCTCCCTAGTCTTATTTCATACTTAATTTACCTATTTTCTGGCATGAATAAATGCCTCTATTGTTAAATGTCTGTATCTGTAAACATTTGTGCATGAATATCCACTGAGAAAGTTATACAGGGTGTGCTTCTTTCCCTGCTAGAACCCACAGGTTATTTTATTTCCTTTGCATCTCTTCTCCTTAAAGTTCTAGTGCAGCTATTTTCAACCTTTCTTACCTCATGGCACACATATACTAATTACTATAATTCTGCTGCTCACCAAAAAATGTTTTTTGCCAATCTGAAAAAAAAGAAATAGGTATAATTTTGATTCATTCACACCAAGCAACTGTTGTTGTGTTGGCTGTTGTCATTTATTTTCCTTGACAGTCTAACAGAGAGGAGGTCAGTGCCCCTGACTAAAGAGTCAGGTGTTGCATGTTTTTAAAATTCTTGTGGCACACCAGTTGAAAAATGCTAGCTCTAATGCAATGACCTTTTGAGTAAATATCAGAAAAAGCACATTTAATACTTGATTCTGTATTTAGGTGCCTAAATGTTAAGGAAGCAGGGAGTGGTGTGGGATAGAGAAAAGGCAAAAACAGAGAAGGAAAGTGTGAGAATCCGAGGGTCAAAGAAAGTGTCAGGAGCAAAGGACAGGTTCTCCCCAGGCCCTCCTTTGGTCTGAGTAGAAGGTCAGAGCGGCCCACCAAGCAGAGAAGTAGGGAAAGATTCGGGCTGCTCTAACAGAGCCTCAATTTGGGAAAAAAATATAAAGTCAATTTCTCTTCTATGTCCAGTTTCTCTAGTTGGAAGTAAGAGATTTGAACATGTTTGCTTTCCTTGCCTGACATCCCTGTGCTTGCTGAGCAGCAGAGAAAGTGCTAGGGCTGGATATAAAGAGCAGTGAATGTCAGCACTGGGCAGGGGTGGGGTAGGGAAGAGGGGAGGGTTTGAGGTTGAAATGCAGTTCTGATACTACCGTTTTGTGTCGCCTGGAGCCTTGCCCAACCTTTTCTAGCCTCCGTTTCCTCATTTAGTCTGGAGACCTCTCTAAGATGCCTTCCTACTCTAACACCCTATGCTTACAGGTGCTGAGCGTCTCCTAACCAGGGCCTTGCCTTACATGGGCTTCAGCGAAACCTGAGTCCAGTGGGGCCCTGTCTGAGTGAGGCCGAGGACCTCAGTAGAACCCGGTATCTCCTCTAAAGCTAGTATCACCTACAACAAGGTCCTCATGAGCCCAGGTTTGGAAGCTGCATCTCCCGCAAGCTTCCCAGCATGCCTATACACTGCAAACCTGAAATACAGTTCTTCCACTCAGTACGTCACAAGTGCCAGGCTCTCAGGTTGGAGCTGGGGGTGAGAAGAGGAAAGGTGGAGCCTACCCCTCGGCAGAGCAGAGGTGACTGTTATTCAGTGAGTGGCAGAAAGGGGGTATGTGCACAGAAGGCTGAGGAGGCCGGAGAGAGTGATGAGCTCTCTCTGAGTAGAGAGGGATGTTCCAGGAAAGGCTGCACAGCCTCTGAGCAGGTGAAGAGTCATACACGTGTTTTTGAGATGGCTACAGTCAAAGAACAGTTTCAGAAAGAAAAAAGAGAAAGAAGAAAAAAAAAAGATAAAAACCACAGTTTGGGTAAAGGCAGAGTGAAGAGCATTGCTGTTTCAAGAAATGCTGAGAAATAAACTGAAGCTCGAATGTAGGGCATAGGATTACAGTGGGGAGGAAGAAAAGGAGTGAATTGGGTTGAGGCCAAATTGTAAATGGCTGTATGTGCCTGTGGAAGGAATTGTGAATTACTCCTGTGAGCAACAGCTGGGAATCAAGAGGTTATATATAAGGCAGGAGACAGACTCAGATTTATTTCTAGTAGGAAAATGTACTGGCAGCAGCATGGAGGTTGAGGAGTCTGGTTGACAGGAAATTCAGCCAGAGAGGGCAATCACAGTTCAAGGAGAGCGAGTAACCAGCTCATCCTGGCTCACCACGTGCCATTTGCAGGATGGAATCTGAATTATATGTACACGTCCATTCAGGTCTGATTGGCCATAGATACAGAGCTGCAGAAAGACTTTCCAGGAGTTATAATGGGAATAAACCAAATTTCTAGACCAGTAGTGACAACCTTATTGCAGAAATAAGACTGTGGTGTTTCCTGTTACTCAATTTATTACACAAATCTTAAACAATTTATTACAGAAGTTCATAGAATGCTTCTCTCCCTGCTAGAAGCCACATCCATAGGGAGAGCTTTCAGAGAGGATGTTGGTTTCTCCATTATCCCCCTCCCTGGACAGTGGCCATCCGGACACTGTATATACTATGTTAGAAATGTGGCAGATACCATTTCCACTGTTTGTCTTTACAGGGAATAATCAAGCTAATAAATTTCATCAAGTCACAAAGGTATATAGAAGACTCAGGTATGGGAAAACATGAAAATTTAACCCAAGATTCCCAATTTCCCCCTACTAAAATCCATTTCTTAAACTTAATAAAAATGCAAAAACCTGATATTGAGAGACTGCTGTAACCCTGAGAGATTACTTTTGAAACAACAAAAGTTTCTTGAAATTCTCTTCTGTTTATCCATTCTTCTCTTGAACTTGATGAGCATTTTTAGGACCATTATTTTGAACTGTTTACCAAGTATACAACTTCTCCTGTTTATTAAAATCTTTTCTTTCTGAGTTTATCTCTCGTTTTTTTGTTGTTGTTGCTTGCAACAGATTCCTTTATTTCTTTGTTTCCTTTGACTTTGTGTTGGTGTCTGTACTTTAGATAAAACAGCTACCTCTTAGTCTTGAAGAAGTAGCCTCAGGAAAGTGATGAAACATATCTTTCATCCCTGCCCTAGCTCTTGATTGTCTCTTAAACCTTTGTGGGTGTCTAAGAAGCCTATTTTATTGTTATTTTTCATTTTTATTGAATTTATTAGTGTGACATAGGTCAATAAAATTATATGTTTCAGGTGTATAATTCTATAATACATCATCTGTATATTGTATTTTGTGTTCACCACTCCATGTCAAGTCTTCTTCCATCACCATTTATCTGCCCTTTAACTTCTCCTACCTCTCCCAGCCCCCTTTCTCTTATAATCACCATGCTATTGTCTGTGTCTATGATGGTTTGGGGGTACTTTCTTTTTTATCTTAATCCCTTCACCTTTTTACCCAGTCCCAGAATGCCCTTCCCTCTGACAACTGTCAGTCTGTTCTCTGTATCTATCAAGCTATTTCTATTTTACTCACCTGTTTATTTTGTTCATTAGATTCCACATATAAGTGAAATCATAATGTACTTGTCTTTCTCTGATTAGCTTATTTCACCTAGCACAGTGGTTGGCAAACTCATTAGTCAACAGAGACAAAAATCAACAGTACAATGATTGAAATTTCTTTTGAAAGCCAAATTTTTTAAATTTAAACTTCTAATGCCACTTCTTCAAAATAGACTTGCCCAGGCCGTGTTATTTTGTGGAAGAGCCACACTCAAGGGGCCAAAGAGCCGCAAGTGGCTTGAGAGCTGCAATTTCTCCAGGTCCACCCATGCTATTGCAAAAGGTAAGATTTCCTCCTCCTTTTCCTCCTCCTCCTCCTCCTCTTCCTCCTCCTCCTCGTTGTTTTCTTCTTCTTCTTCTTCTTCTTCTTCTTCTTCTTCTCCTCCTCCTCCTCCTCCTCCTCCTCCTCCTCCTCCTCCTCCTCCTCCTCCTCCTCCTCCTCTTCTTCTTCTTCTTCTTCTTCTTCTTCTTCTTCTTCTTCTTCTTCTTCTTCTCTTTTTCAGCAAACAGTATGCCATTGTGTAAATGTACCATAGTTTTTTTTACCCACTTATCTACAGATGGGCAGTTGAGCTGCTTTCAAATCTTGGCTATTGTAAATAATGCTGCAGTAAACATGGGGATGCATATATTGTTTTGAATTAGTGTTTCAGGTTTCTTCAGATATATTACCAGAAGTGGAATCACTGGGTCATAAGGCAATTCCACTTTTAATTTTTTGAGAGTACTCCATACTGCTTTCCATAGTGGCTGCACCAGTCTGCATTCCCACTAACAGCGCATTAGAGTTCCCTTTTCTACACATCCTCACTAACATTTGTTGTTTGTTGGTTTATTGATGATAGTCATTCTAACAGGTGTGAGGTGATATCTCATTATAGTTTTAACTTATGTTTTCATATGTCTATTGGCTACCTGTATGACCTTTTTGGAGAAGTGTCTAATCAGGTCCTTTGCCCATTTTTTAATAGGATTGTTTGTTTTTCTGATGTTGTAGTGTATAAATTCTTTATAAATTTTATATTAATCCCTTATCAGATATATCATTGGAAATATGTTCTCCCATTCTTTCTATTGTCTTTTTATTAATAGTTTCCTTTGCTGTGCAAAAACTTTTTAGTTTGATGTAGTCCCATTTGTTTTTTTTTCTCTTATGTTTACCTTGTCCAAGAAGATATATTGGCAAAAATACTGCTCTGAGAAATGTCTGAGATTTTATTGCCTATGTTTTCTTCTAGGATTTTATGGTTTCAAGCCTAACTTTTTAAAATATACATTTTTACTGTTGATAGTATTATAGATTTCTCCCATTCTCCCCTCTCTTACTCCCCTCCTCCCAGCCTCTATTTCCCCCTCTCGCAACCCCACCCCCCTGGCCAGGTCTTGACTACTCTATTGCCCCTGTCCATGGGCTAGGTATATAAGTATACTAGAGGCCTGGTGCATGACATTCGTGAACTGTGTGTGTGTGTGTGTGTCTGTGGGTCGAGGGGTGGGGGGCGGAGGTCCCTCAGCACAGCCTGCACCCTTTAGCAGTCCAGGAGCCCTTGAGGGATGTCTGACTGATGGCTTAGGCCCACTCCCACCACCACCACTGCACTTGCCAGCCACCAGCCTGGCTTCTGATTGAGTGGTGCTCCTCCTGTGGAAGCACACTAACCACCAGGGGGCAGGTCCTGCATTGAGCGTTTGCCCCTTGTGGTCAGTGCGTGTCATAGCAACTGGTTCTTCCACTGTTCGGTCAATTTGCATATTACCCTTTTATTATATAGGATAAATTCTTTGGTTTATCTCTTCTCCTCCCCCAACTCCACATTGAGGTATGGCAGTGTGTTCCATGCCTCCATTCTTTGGGTATTATTTTGCTGGTCAATTCATTTTGCTCATTAGATTCCATAAAAAAAGTGAAATCGTGTGATATTTTTCTCAGATTGGCTTACTTGCTGTTTAGTAACATGTTATTTAGCCTCCATATCTTTGTGTGTTTTTCAGGGTTTTTTTCCCTGTGACTGATTTGTAGTTCCATATAATTATGGTCAGAGAAGATGTTTGATATGATTTTAGTCTTCTTAAATTTATTGATACTTGTTTTGTGTCCTAAAAAATATTTCATGTATACTTGAAAAGAATGTATATTCTCCTTCTTTGGGTAAAATAATCTGAAGATATCAATTAAAATCCATCTCATCTAGTGAGTAATTTAAGGCCACTGTTTCCTTATTGATTTTCTGTCTTGAAGATCTATTGATGTCAACGAGGTGTTAAAATTTTCCTACTATGACTGTATTACTATTGATCTCTTCCTGTATGTTCATCAAGATTTGCTTTATATATTTAGGTGCTCCTATGTTGGGTTCATAAATGTTTATCAGGGTTATATCCTCTTATTGGATTGCTCCCTTTATCATTATGTAGTGTCCTACTTTGTCTCTTATGATAGCTTTTGTTTTAAACTCTATTTTGTCAAATATAAGTATTGCTACCCAGCTTTTTTTTTTTTTCCATTTGCATGAAATATATTTTTTCATCCTTTTACTTTGTCCTTATTTATCTTTAATTCTGATGTGGGTCTCTTAAAGACTATACACACACACACACACACACACACACACACACACACACCTAGGTTATATATAGTTTAAGAAAGCAATCTATATATTTTAAGAAAGCAATATATACATATTCCTTTCTTTTCCATTCAGCTACCTTGTCTTTTTTTGTTGTTGTTAATCCTTACCTGAGGATATTTTTCCCATTGATTTTGAGAGGGGAAGGAAGGGGGAGCTACAAAGAGAAAGAAACCTTGATGTGGGAGAGACACATTGATTAGTTGCCTCCAACATATGACCTGACTGGGGCCAGGGATTGAGCCTGTAGCTGAATTACGTGCCCTTGATCAGAATTGAACCTGAGACCCTTCAATACATGTGTCAATGCTCTAACCACTGAGCAAAACTGACTACGCCTATCCTGTCTTTTTACTAGCATTTAAGCCATTTACATTTAAAGTGATATTTAAATATATAAGAAGGGAGAGGGAGAGGGAGAAATAGAAACATCAATGATGAGAATCATTGATCTGCCTCCTACGTACCCCTGACCAGGAATAGAACTTTGACCTTCTGGTTCATAGGTCAATGCTCAACTACTGAGCCACACCAGCTGGGCTAAAGTAATTGTTGATAGGTATGTATTTATTGTTATATTATTCTTGAAATCATGATCCTCTCCTCCTCATTTTTCAAGAAGACCCTTTAGCATTTCTTGTAATACTGGTTTTGTGGTATTGAACTTATTTAGCTTTTTCTTATCTGGGAAGCTCTTTATTTCTCTTCCATTCTAAATATACCCTTGCTTGGTTAAGTAGTCTTGGTTGTAGGTCCTTGCTTTTCATCACTTTGAATATTTCATACCAATCCCTATTGGCTTGAAATATTTCTGTTGAGAAATCAGCTGAGTCTTATGGGAGCTTCCTTCTAGGTAACAAACTGTCTTTCTCTTGCTACTTTTAGAATTCTCTCTTTGTCTTTAGACTTTGCCATTTTAATTATGATGCGTCTCAATTATTGGCTTCTTTGGGTTCATCTTGTTTGGTACTCTGTGCTTCCTAGTCTTGTGTGTTGTTTTCCTTCACCAGGTTAGGGAATTTTTTAGTAAATACTTCTACAAATATGTTCCTTATATCTTGCTTGCTCTCTTCATCCTTTGGAACACATATGATGCAGATGTTGATATGCTTTACATTTTCTTAAAGATCCCTTAAACTATCCTTACTTTTAAATAAAAATTTTTTTTTCTCTATTAATTGGGTATGTTCTGCTACCTTGACTTCCAAATCCCTAATTTGACCCTCTACTTCATCTAACCAACTATTTTTTTTCTAGTATGTGCTTCATTTCAGATATTATATTCTTTATTTCTGACTGGTTCTTTTTTTATGATTTCTATGTACTTTTTCATGCTGAGTGGGTGATTTTTCTGAGCAGGATGCAAGGGTAATTTCTTTCCTGGGTTCTTGTCCAGGTGAATTCAAAGAATGAAGCCACAGAAAAAGGTGGTAGATGAAAAGGGTAGAAATTTATTGGAAGCAAGTATAGACTCCCATGTAGGGTAGAGATCCCAAGGAGGTGACCCACTAAACTCCTTTTTGTTAAGGTTTATAAAGGCTGTAGTTCTTTGTTTCTTCATACTGCCTTCCAATTGGTCACTATATCAGTCTCAAAGCTCAGTGCTCCCCACTCTCTCGCCCCCTTGAGTGATATAATTCTCTATGTCCTGTGAAAATCTATTTCCCTTTTTCTCCCATTTGTCAGCATTTCTCTATCCTCTGTGAAAATTTGTTTCCTCTTTCTCCCCATAGCCTGTGGTTTTTTCCTATCTTATGTGAATGGATGTCTTCCTCTCCCCTTATTCTGTGTCACCTCTTCTTTTTCTCTGTGAATGTATGCCTTTGGGCAGCTCCAAGCTGTCATCCACATGTGTCAAACACAAGGCCCGCGGGCCAAATCCGTCCCACCAGGCCTTGCAATGTGGCCTGCACCGCGCTGTCATCACTGCACTCTGCTGCGTTTCCATCACAATGACAGTTTATGACTGTTCAGTAAACCATTCGGCCCACAATTTAGGCTGGATTTTAGATTTTGGCCCCTTCTCTGATTGAGTTCGACACCCCTAGCAGTCCTCCACTATGAACCCCTTAATTCTTAAAACTGCCTATTTTACCCTTAAAACTCTTTTCATTACTATAGTTATCACTAAGTTCCTTGTAGTTCTCACTAAGTTCCCTGAGCATCCTTTAACCATTCTTTTGAACTCTATATTTGATAAAATGCTTACCTCCATTTCACTGAGCTCTTTTTTCTGGAGTTTCTCCTGTTCTTTCATTTCATTTGGAATGTTGCTGTCTCCCCATTTTGCAGCCTATTTATTTTTAGCAGCTTCCAATAGTTGAGGCTGTGCCAAGGCCTGTCAGTGTCCCATTGTGGAGGATATCAGTTAGCACCTAGATAATTGGATGAATTTCACTGTCCTAACTACAAGTTTGCTAATCTTTTCTTCCACTTGATCTATCTAGTCTGCTGCTGACCTGCTCTATTGAAGTTTTCAGGTTATTGCTTTCTTCAGCTCTTTTTCATTTTTGTTAGGTATTTTCTATCTGTTTAAATTACAATTTTATTCACACATTGTTTTTCAGTGAGCATCTTTATGACCATTATTAGTTTTCTTATGACTATTATTTTGAACTCCTTATCTGGTAAATCACTTATCTCCGTTTCATTAAGGTCTGTTTCTGGACTGTTAGGTTGGTTTCATATCTGGACCATATTCCTATATTTCCTCATTTTCCTTGACTCTGCATTACAATCTATGCATCAGATTAAACACTCACATCTCTCAATCTTGACTGAGTGGTTTCCTGTAGGGGAATAATCTTATCATTCAGTCCAGCCCCAGCTCTTGGTTTTTCTCAAGAAAACCTTTGTTATTGTCCAAGCAGCCTATTTTACTTTTAATGGTTTTCAGTAATTGATGCTGGGGAAAGACCTGTCAATATACCAAAGACGAGGATTTTAGTCAGCATCTATTTAAATGCAGTCTCATTGGAAACTAGAGCCTCTGGTAGCTGCTGTAAAGTATGCAAATAGACTTTTTAGGAAAAGGCTAGGAAATGAACATTTCTGTCTTCTCCCTCTGCACTGAGCTCTGAGGAGATGTCCAATTAAGAACTGTTTCTTAGTTTACTTAAGTCTTGTGGCATCTTTGAATTCAAACCCTGCTAGCCACCAGAGCCAGGTTATAAAGGTTGTGTCCCTGAGCTACAGCCATAAAAACCAGGGCCCCAATCATGTGCCTAATATCCTTCCATGGAAATACTGATGACCTGGATCTGGTTACAGGGAGAATGTGGAGATGATATAAGGAGATGATAAATTATCTCTCCTTGGTCTCTGGGTAGAATAGCAGTCAGCCTGAAAGTGTGCTAAATCTGAAGTCCGACCTTCAGGCTGCAACTTTTAAGATTATGCAAATAGACCTCTTTCAGGGAAAGAATACTAGTTCAGTATTTTTGTCTGCTGCCTCTTTGTTGAGCCTTGGAAAGATATCTGGTTAAGAGCTGTTTGTTTGCTACAAATCTTTTGAAATCAAGAACATAAGCCCTCTGGCCCACTAGAGCTAAATTTTCAAGGTATGTGTCCTTTGGACAGCAGCCACAAAGCCAGGGTGCTAGAGATGTGCACAATCTCCATTCATAGAAACACTGGCCACCTGGAGTGGGACAGAGAGAGAACATGAAGATGGCACCACTGACCTCCCAATCACGGGAAAGTATCACAGTAGGCTCCTAGAACTGTGTTGTTAAAATCCTGGCCCATATATTTAAAACTTTGAATATATATATATGAAAATAGGCCTCTTTCAGGAAAAGTCAAACAGTTCTATTTGCTGCTTCTATACTGAAGGGGATGGGTAATGGGGGGTAAACCATGTTGATCCTTGTGAGCCCATTAGGTACTGTTCTTTATTTGCTATGGTCTAATGGGTCTCATGAACCTAGATCCACTAGCTTTTAGAACTAATGTGTTGGGGGCCTGTCCTTCATGTAGGAGCTTTAAAAAAACGGTGTTGGATTCAAGCCCTTACTCCTCAGGGAGAAGCCGGAGTCATGAGTACCCTCCAGATTATATGTTATTGTACTACCGTGTTTCCCCGAAAATAAGACATCCCCTGAAAATAAGACCTAGTGCAACTTTGGGAGAAAAAATTAATATAAGACACTGTCTTATTTTGGGGGAAACAGGGTAGAAATGGGGATTGTGTCAAGAGTGTGTCTCAGCATTTTTTACCCATTTTCATGTGTGGGGTTTTGTTTTTTCCTTGTTCACCCAACGTGTACGAGTCACTAAGCTAGTTTCTGGCATTATTTCAGAGTTAATAGTTTCCTCTGAAATAGTGTTACAGATTTGGTATGTCTATGGAAAAAGGTGAGTGGGTTCAAGGGCCTCCTATATTGCCATCTTGGACAAGAATTTTCAGTTCTGAGTCCTAGCCATGAATAGTTTTCCTTCCTATTTGGATTTTTGTCATATGCTCCTGACTTAGAGGCTGAAAAGCTGAGCACAGATCACAGTACATTTGTAGGTTAAGGGAGACAAAAATTGTAGTTCAGAGTCTTCCTAAAAGTGTTGGTCTTAGTAAAGACCCAAGGATTTCAGCTGGGACTCCTGAAACAGTATAACAAGATTTTCATAACAAAAAAATAGTTTAATCCTTCAAAGACCAAAGCCATGCCTTAAATCACCTCAATTCCTAGATTAGATTGGATTGGATTGGATGAGATACTCCTGCTTAATTGCCTCATAGGAGAAAATGTAAATCATTTCTAAAGGAAGATATATTATCTTTCCAATTTTTTTCTGTATTCTGACATTAAATAAAAAAAATTATGAGGTAACTTGAAGATAAAACCATCAAAAAGCAAGAAAAAAATCAAACAATAGAAATACAGCCAGAGGCAATACAGATGTTAGAATTAATCAGGGGATTTAAAATGAGTTAATTTTTAAATTGATAATTAGATGGGGAATCTTAACAGAGAACTGGAAGTTATACAAAGAATCAAATGGATCTTCTAGAGCTAAAAAACTAACCCATGGACAGAGACACTAGTGGACTGGGGGTGGTGGGAACTGGGTGGAGGGAGGTAATGGGGGGAAAATAGGAGAAATCTGTAAGACTTTCGGCAATAAAGAAAATTTTTTAAAAATACAGTAACAGAAATTGAAGTCTTATTAGATAGGTTTAATAGCAGATTTGACAACAATAAAGAAAGCATTAGTAAACTAATATACAGACTAGAAGAATCATTATAAACTGGGCCTGAAGTTTTATCCTATTTGAAAGCTAGTAAGTTGGGCTGCTACAAATTTATAGATGCTGGAAAGAAAACATGAGAGATTCCTGGGTGAGGGACAAAGATCTTTATTACTTAGGGCTTTATACTCATTTGTTCATGTATTTCTCCATGCTTTCCTTTGCACTACACTAACAGAGTTAAGTAGTTGTGACAGAGATAATAGGTCCCACAGCTGAAAATAACCATCCACTCTACACACATTTCCTGAGTGCCCAAGATTTTGTGCATCATTGCTAAAAACTAGAGACAATGCTAATTATTAAGGGTTCAAATAGGAAAGTGACATAGTTCCTGCCCTTAAGGACTTTATACAATCCAATGAAAGGGAACATAATAGATGGCTATAAACATAAGTATTGTGTTAGAAATCTTAGATGGCCTCAAAGAGACAATGAACCTATACTAGGCTTATCAGAGAAGGCTGAAAGAATGTGTAACTAACCTGGGTCTTAGGGGAGAAATAGTAGTCAATAGGAAAGGGAATGGAAGGATGTTCCAGGCAGGAAACATAACAAGGATGAGAGATAGGAGCATAGTAAATGTGCTGGGCAAGCTTGTTCGGAATGGCTAAAACACAGGGCTGGATCAGAGAATGGAGGGTGGCTGGCAATAGATGGGACTGGAGAGGTTGGCTGTGGTCAGGTCATATAGGGCGTCATACGTGAAATCGTGGAAAGTAAGACTTCATAGATGTAAGAGAGAGCTGTGTTTAAGAAGATAAACACTTTTAGGGAGAAAAGTACTCAGGTTGCATTTTGAAGGAGGACATGGAAATGGGTACAGGGAAGGCAAATGGAGACCAGGATAATAAGTTAACAGGTCACTGTGGTAATACAAGGTAGAAGTGGTGAGAGGAAGCCAATGCAGTACAAGTGAGACCGAGAGGAGAGGAAACCATTCAGGATTTCTCAACCTCGGCACTAATGACATTTTAGGTTATTTTTGTTGTAAGGGGTTGTCCTCTGCATTGTAGGCTGTTTGGCAGCATCCTTGGCCTCTACCCATTAGATGGCAGTAACAGGCTGCCTTACAGTCCTGACAATCAAAAACCTCTCCAGAGATTACCAGATGTCTCCTGTGGGCAAAACTGCCTCCTGTTGGAATCCACAGGTCTAGCATACTGGTATTAAAACAATCCATGGAGTTGGATGTGTAAAGAAGGTGAAAAGTGAGAGAATGGTCAAGTATCTACAGTGAAAAACTTGTGGGAAAAAAATATAGATGGGAAGTAATACCATGGGAGTGAATGAGATCACCCAGGGAGACTCTTGGGGTGAGAAGAGCACCTGGCAGGATCTCGAGAGGGAACCAAGAGTTAAGGGTGTAGAGCACATGTGTCAAACACAAGGCCCGTGGGCCAAATCCGTCCAGCCAGGCCTTGCAATGTGGCCCGCACCGCGCTGTCATCACTGCACTCCGCTGCGTTTCCATCACAATGACAGTTTATGACTGTTCAGTAAACCATTCAGCCCGCGATTTAGGCTGGATTTTAGATTTTGGCCCCTTCTCTGATTGAGTTCGACACCCCTAGTGTAGAGGATTATTAAATCACCATTCTAATTCAGCAATGAAAGGGATGATAAAAGAGGAACATGTAACACTACATCCTATAAGTCAGTAATGATCTTGATATCTTCTATGACCCAAGTGCAAGCTATAAGTAAAAAGTGGGGGTATGTGTGTGTGTGGGGGGGGGGGGGAAGGGAGGAGGATTAGGAAAATTTGCATGAGATGGTTACTTTTCTTATTACACAACCTTAAATTAAATGTATCATTTGCTGAATTTATTTCTCTCTATGCTTTCAGTATAAAACTGAACAAAATCAAAAACCCTCACAGTTCTATTAGGGTGAATGAATATCTCGAAACGCAGGGCTGAATTGGAAAATCCATCATGCATTTATTAGCAGTGTTGTTTCACTACCTTGTCATCAATGTTCAGAAACAGTGCTGCAATTGAAGGCTCAGGGGAAATGCAGAAGCCTTATGTACAGAGATATTCTTTAGCTTTTGATTAGGTTCACCAGTGATAATTCTTGGAGAAAATAAAATGTCATGAAGCAATGAACAGAAAGAGCTTTATGGGATAGAAAGCAAATCCAATAACAGGAAATAGTATCACTTTTGGCAGGAAGGTCAGATGAAGTGGGAAGATCATTTCCTACCGGGTGACAAGATTCCCAGAGTCACAAAGCTAATTGCTTACAAGGCCAATTATGGCGAGAAGTCTTAGACTTGAGCAACAGCTACCTATCATAAAGGAACTAGGTATTGGAAAGAAGGCCAGGTGCTTGGGGTAAATAACTGATTACCTGGATGTAAGTTAGATCCCCTTGAGGGAAACACTAACTCTTCGGGCCAACCATGGATCTGGAAAGCCCACTCCCTCACAATGTGGTCTGACTACCAAACAGTTCTCACACACTGCACTTCTTCTGCCTGTGCACTGAAAGACAAACCAAAAAAGTTCTTCGAATAATTTCTCCATCGTACTCATTTGTCAGAGGGGACCTTTGCCATTTTTCTTAGCAACACAGGACCCTGCCCGCAGGTTCTATAGGGAGCCCTGGACTGACTGCCTCTCCAGTTCCTGCCTCTCTGTCAACCATCTCTCGTCCTTCCTTTGCCAACATTGGGGAAGGAGTTAGCAAATGGATCTAATTACCACAGTGGTTTGAGGCTTCTCAGCTTTTTTCCCTGCCAGCTGTAAAGATGTCCTCAGACAGAGCATTGCATTCAGAACTGCTGTCAAACTTTCACTTTAATGGGCACTTAAATTTAATGTCAAGCTGATGCCTGTGGAAGACCTTGATTAAATTTGCAAACAGTAGACTCTAACCAAACCAGAACTTGAGAGCTGCCTTGTTTTGCCTTTCAAGCTTAAATTCCAGAAGTTTTTTCTTCTTTGCAAGAACAAACATTACAAAGTTTGCCTGCAAAGACCCTGAGTATCAGTAAGACAGCCAAGTGTAACAAGCAAAAACATTCTGAATGCTTTTAGAGAGAGAAGAAATCCCTCAGCTTATTAAAATTCGATATGAATTAAAGATCCTTCCCATTGCTTTATTTTGCTCTCTCTCACTCAAAATCTGTAACTGTTCACTTTTATGACTCTATAGTATTATAAGCAGCTCTAAAAAAGTTTACTTAAAATCTTCCTGGTGATCTTTTATGCACATTGCAATTAGGAGCTTCATACTCTATAGGCAGAGTAAGAAACATTATGGAGAAACAACATGAAATATGATAAGATCTTTACTAAAATGTCATTAGTTTCAGCCAGCTACACATTTCCAACCTCGTCTCTTTCCTCGGCTGTTTCTTCTTTGGCCTCTCCTCCTTGAAGAGGTCATAACCAACTATCATAGAAGTTAAAAGACCTGCAAGACTCATATTCTTTTTTATTGGCTCCTGTTTTGAAAAGAGGCTGCTGGCTTTTGATTTTTCCTTTTTGGTTCTCCCTACATCATCTGATTCAAACAGATCTGTTTTCAAAGAAAACAAATCAAAATTGTCAAGACCTGTGAAGCATGAGAAATAAATTGCTTTTTCCAACTCCAGGAAACACCAGAAAGACATTAATTTCTGTCGTCTTCTATAAACCTCTAACTCCTCTAATCTACAGACTTCACAATATATTTATATATTCTTCTGTATAACACATGATAGGAGATCAAGCCTCATTACAAAGAAACTGAACTTGTAATGCAACTACTATTTAAACCAGTGTTGTTTTGGACTAGAAACATATAAAACATTCAAGTTAGGATGGTAAATTCTTGGGACTGCCAGTATGAAATGAGTCGGCTAACACACACACACACTGTGCTGTTAATGGCTGTGTCCTTTGGCAGGTGGGAGCTCAGGCTTCATAAGGAAAGGTGAATGTGAGGCAGTGGGAAAAGATAGCCTTGCAAAATGTTGCCAGATATGAAATATCCTGTCATAAGATTTCCCATTGAACTACAGCAGCGAGACTGCTTCTAATATTTCCCCTCTATTTAACACAACAGAGACCTACATAGATTCTGTGCCCGGCTTTCTAAAGCTAACTTAAATCTGTGGTTAAAACAGCCCTGTGCAGCACTTCTTGTTAACATTTAAAAAACAAAACAAAAAAGGACTCCTGATTCTGCAGTTCATGGATAAAGTGGTAGGCAATCATCAGATTCCTGGTGAGAACTATAAATGATAAAAAGAATAGCAGATGGTTTCCGAAGGGAGGAATTTATAGGGGTAATTTGTAATGGAATAATACTGTTTTCTGAACTAGCTAATAATAATTCACAAAGACAAGTAAAGGTTCAGATGGTATCTCGTTAAATTATACATGACAGACTATTCCAAGACATCTTTGCTCAGCAGCTTAAAATACAAACCTGATCAACTGACATGCTTAGGTTCCGACATCTGATCCTTTTTCAATCCTTTTCATGTTGCTGCCATTTTCCAAGGGATTTAAAAAGTGCTTCTCACAGTCCAGTTTTTTGAGTTAGTGTTCTCTTTTCCATGTAGTTAGTATCTGATTCAAGAAGATAAAAGGAAAGTACCTTTCTTCACCAGGAAAAAGGACTGAAATAGACATATTTTTACATAATCTAAGGCAATAGGTGAGGAAAGAGTACATTTCAACCTGGGTCCCTCTTCTTAGAGCCACATCCTCTGAGTGAGCAGAGACCACAGGGAGGAAATGTGTTAGTTAAGGGCCTCCCACAAGGCACTGCTCTGCATAAAGTGCAGGGCCTGCTTCCCACAGGCAGGCAGAGAGCAGGTCATGACTCTATTCAGGGGTCCTCAAACTTTTTAAAGTGGGGGTCAGATCACGGTCCCTCAGAGAGCTGGAGGGCCGGACTATATGAACTACCAATTCCTACTGTAACAACTCGGCTGGGCTCACTGCCCAAAAAACCTGGCGGGCCGGATCAGATTCCTCTGCGGGCCGCATGTGGCCCGCGGGCCGTAGTTTGAAGACGCCTGCATGTGATCTCAACCCCAGTGCTGGCAGAATAGTCATTACTGAGCTTAATAAATTTACTAAACCTATTTGGCAGCTCATAGCATCCACAGAAGCAATAAGGTGTGGAAGTTGGAGGGTGCGATGAAGAAACACTTCAAACTTTCCTTACAACCTCCTGTTTTAATAATTATCTGATCTTTCTGAACTCAGCCCCAGAATGAATGGGAAATGAGGAGTTACCATCATTTTATATAACAGAACACTTCTATTTGTTAATTACATAGCTGACTACAAAGTCTGGTTCTCTTAATTCCTGAATCACAATTCATTTCAATAGAGTTTGCTGCACTCACAGGACAAAAGTTCTCCATGCTGGTGTAGAATTACCACAAACGGCCAATTCAAGAAAAAGTTTAAAATCTTCATTGGTTATCGATCGTGTTGGATATCCCAAAATACCACTTTAAGGATGAAGGCAATGTCTAATCTGTTATTACATAATATGACTCTTGCAATTATACACAGACACACTCATATACACATTGATATTTATTAACAAAAAAAAAAAAAAAAAAAAAAAAAGGTTTAGCTCAAAATTACAATAAAGGTTAAAATAAGTTGTTTTTAGTTGTATTGTTTCTAAGGGACTGTAACCAGTCCACAAAGATGTTTTACCTCCTAAAACAGGACTTACATCACACTATTAAAGTGTTAGATTTCAAGAAGAATTATTTCTCTTCCCTGTTGTTAAAGCAAAATATGGTGGAGGTCTTTATTTTTACCTGCAAACCTGCTTGAAACATAGATGGATTGGAGTAGGGTGGGTGGAGGGAAAAGTTAAACAAAATGTTAAAAAAGAAATGTAGGATATGAAAACTAGTGAGGAAAAAGGGTCACGGACTGCCTAAGAATCAATCACTGAAGTAATCTTCCAGTCCCTCCATATCCATTTTCAGAGAGGAGTTGAGAGAGGCCAGAGCAGAGGAGGCATCCTTGGTTTTCTGGACACTTGGTTTGGGCTGAGGAGTCTCTGGTTGGATCGGTTCCTTCTTCATGTCTTTACCACCATTTAGAATCCTTTGGCTCTCCACAAAGAATTGATTAGGATGATTCAATGAAAAGCCACAATCATCCACCTGTACAGGGAAGTAAATGTATATAACATTAATACGTAGCTAAAGTATAAATAAAAGGGCTTCACACGCTGTCCCAGATCTCATTCAAAAATCTATTTAATACCTGAAACATCGATCCTAGTAGTTCTCATTCATAACATTCAATCTGCTACTTACATCTCATTCAGAGGCAGCTTCAACCACTTCCTCAACAATGACTCCTGCATTTACACTTACAGCCAACACTTGGCTCCAGCTCCCTCTCCATCCAGTCCCGTATCCAACTCCTACTCAACATCTTGGGTGGCTGAAAGGCAGTTGCAAGCAAAATGCCTGGCACACTGTCAGTCAATAGATATTTGTTGTTAAAAAAGGAAGAATGGTCTTTAAACATTCCAGAATCAGAGGGAATGAGTACAGACATGGTCCTCAATACCATTCATATGTTAGAGCTGACTTATAAATCTGGCATAGGTTATCCCATTTAGTATAATACAAATTCTGAAAAAGCAACCTAATTTAATGTTGTTTTTTTTCATGCCAATCTTGGCCTTTCTCTGCTCTTTCTTTGTACAGAAAATCTTTTCATAATATCATTGTGGCTTAATGAAAACGTGACCAGGTTCATTGTTTTATGCTATTTCTTTTTTCAAATATTATCGCACAACTTGAGATTAAATTGTGAATATCATTTCAAATTACCCATTACTCTGTGTTTACTGAAGACCTACTCAGTGAGCCTTTGAGAGGTTATCAATACTTTAATCGAAGATTCAGTAAACACTACTTCCCCTACATTTTTATTCTAAAATTTACTAATGGTGAACAAAATATATTTTAATAGATAATTATTTAATGATGCAAGACATTCTAAGTGGCATAAACACACACACACACACACACACACACACACGTATGTATGTAAGTATGTATGTATATACAGTTAACTTCCACAGAAGCCCTCTGAAGGTAGGTTATCAATATTTCCTAGTTTTTTATATGAGGCATCTGTGAAAGGGAGAGATTAAGGAACTTGCCCAACAACACACAATGACAGGGCAGGAGATGGGATATCAATCGGCAGAGTCCATGCTCAATGTGCAGCTGCCTTGTTCTTATGCCGAGGTCAATATTTTTATATTATATTCATTCTAAAACTTATAAACATTTACTAACTCCTAGTGTTTGATATTGGGGGAGGGGAGTGCCATAGAAGCCAGATAACACGTACAATGAATTTTCTCCTGAGTGTGAACCTCCTGCATGATTTATTTTCTTCACGTTTAACCAGTGGATCAGACTGAGCTGATCACTCATAACACAGCCTAATTCAAATCCCTGCCCTTCCTTGTCTTCTGCAGTTGGAATTGACAACAAAAAGAATACCATTTTGCTCAAGTTATTTTGCTGATTTTTGTTGGTTAAGGGGTATTTTCATTTCTTATTTCATTTTTTATAAACTGAGAAATTATACTTCTTTTGGTCATCTATCTTATATTTATCAACCTTTTTATGTCTCACTCTTCATACTGAAGTGATTTGTATACAGTAGATGTCTAATAAATATTTAGTAAGTCGGGCTCAGAACTAACCAGTGTAAGCCAGTCATGCATTTGACATATTGATTGAAGACTTAATATGTATAAGGTCATGTTATGAGCTAGTAGCAGTTTTCAGCATATAAAAATGTATCTCGGGAAAAAACAAAGAAATGTATTTGACTAAGACTAACTCTAAAGAAATTTCCAGCCTAGTAAGTCATATATTTGAAAACCTCTACCAAGAATGAAGTGATAGGGGTCACAGATGAAGGCCTATTATACTCCACATGAGAGAGAAATTCTGGCTGGGGAGATCAAGGAAGGCTTTGTGAAGGAAGTGGTATATAAGTTGAGTCTGGAAAGAGGGAGAAAGTAAAAAGCTGAAAATGAAGTCAAGCGCAATATAAGCAGCAGGACCACATGAGCAAGGTAAAGAGGCGACATCCCAGGAAAGGAAGTAGTTCAGGTGGCCTGGTGTGAAAGGCATATAAAAGGGAGTAATGGCAAATGAGGCTGGAAAGACAGGCTGGGGCCAGACTTTGGAGAGCCTTGAAAACCAGGCTAAGTAGTCCAGACCTAATTCTGTAGGCAACAGGGACTTATTTAAAATCCGTAAGAAGGGACATGATGTGATCAGAGCTATGGGTAATCTTATGGTAGGTTAAAATGGGTTAGCGGGGGGCTTAAGGACCTGCTGTCACGGTCCAGAACGAACCCTCTTAACAGGTGGTTCAATAAGTAGAAACAAGGTCTTGTAATACTAATCCCAAAACTATACTCAACAAAAGCCTTGCCCTTACATCAAAAGATTAGCAAGTAGCCGAGACCGGTTTGGCTCAATGGATAGAGCGTCGGCTTGGGGACTGAAGGGTCCCGGGTTCGATTCTGGTCAAGGGCATGTACCTTGGTTGCGGGCATATCCCCGGTAGGGGGTGTGCAAGAGGCAGCTGATCGATGACTCTCTCTCCCTTCCTCTCTGTACAAAATCAATAAAATATTTAAAAAAAAAAAGAGGCAAATATAAAAAAAAAGATTAGCAAGTAAATGACATTTTAATACTTTAAAATATGATGTATAAGGAATGTACTTATTTTTTCTGAACTGCAATTTTCATTAATATCCTTACTAACCAATTAAAACAGTGCCAAGGGTCTTGAAATGAGGACCTGTCCCATGTTTCTGTGTAATGTTATGTTTTTCAGTTTTCTCAGGTTTACAATTGCCCTTTCTTAATTCATTTTGTTAATAAATTCACTTTACTGAAGTTGCTTGATAGCATAATGAAATTATGAAGCGTTTCCTTCTGTTTACTGCATTGTATTTTCATCTAGGTTGGTTTTGTTTGTTTGTTTGTTTTGTCTTTTGAGTGTTTGACTTTTACTTTTGGCTGAAGTGTACAGCAGTCCTCAAGTCATTTCATTATTAACACTGCTGAGATCCATAGGAACCTAACTCGTGTTTATAAGTAAACTGTGGTAAAATTGGTTTCACTTACATTTATAGGGTGTTTTGTTTAAAGTCACAGAACCTATTGATAACATTATGTGAAGACCTATTATGTATGGTTGATAATTTCCTTTCATCTTGCTCAGGAAAATAAACAGACTTTTTTTGGGATGGAAGGTGAGGAGCATAAATCAAATGAATGAAACAGATTTTAATCTAAATTACATTAGAAAAAAAAATAAAGGAAGATACCACAATTTCACTTCTTATGAGTCAATAGATGTTTCCTTTACTCTTCATTGAAAACAAAACAAAAATACTCTGTTTCATTCTGGATTTGGGAGTAGTGAGAATTTTCGCACTTCTGCCTGCTGTGAACCTAGTGTGTCTTTCCTTGCCTTTTTTCTTGTTTGGCTGCTATCTGTGATGTTTTTTCTTTGTGACTGATAATTTATTATTATGTTTTATGCACTTTTTAGGTATTGGGAGAGGAAATTCTATAATGCATTTTCATTCTGCCATATTAACTTGGAATTCCCAAATAATTGTAAAGGATCTGAAACAAGAGCAGTGTAACTGAAGTCTATAGGCTACATTATAAAATTTGGATTTCATCTTAAAGGCCATCAGGAAGCCTCTTAAGATTTTTAAAAAGCAGGGTACAGAAATGACCAGATTCCTCCACTTAAAGTTCACTCTAGCAGCTGTGCGGAGGAGAAAGAACAGGAATGATGCATGTGTGCTAGATGTTGGGAAATGAGTTAGGAAGCTACTGCAGTGGTCCAAGTGAGAGATGATGGTGGCTTCTAGCCCAGGATTCTAACTGATATTCGTAACAATGACCCTGAGTTATTATTAAAAATCTTAATTGTACCTGGTATATCTGTTTAAAATGGTAGGAAAATATGTGATAGATTTTAACAAGATATCTGTAGAGATTTATATGGTTGGAAAAACATTATGCTTAGCTGTTTGGAAAATAAGTACCCCAAAAAACTCCACCTAAAGGAGTCTATTTCTAAAGACATGTTTTCTATTAAAAGTCAGATTAATCTGCCCAAGGCTTAATGTTGTCATTACACATGGAGTATGCTGAAAGGAAAAAAGGTACACTGCTCCCTAAAAACACTGAGGAAAACAGTTCTCAAATAGGCCATCTACTGACATCTACTAAGTGAATCTCCCTCAAACTCTTGCTTGGAATCCACACGTTTTGCACACGGTGACCTTCACACAAACATAGTCTTATATTTCTGCCACAGGAAACGTAGATTTTGAAGGCATGGAAGCAATATTGTTTTACCTATGGGATGTTTGGGTTTTAATCAAGAGGTTTTGCATTGACAGCTTATAATGAGGCAGCTGGTATTACCAAAAAAGCCATATGGAACGATCACAGTGCTGCCGTAAATGGTATCAATTAACTGGTTTATTTTCAGAACTTTTATTAAAGTGAGTTTGATTATAGAAGCCTCAGGAAAATAAACAGCGGGTGCTCTTTTTTTTGGGGGGGGGGATGGGGAAGAGGCAGGCAGAATGGCAGAAATCTAACAATAAAAATTCTATTGTTAAATTGAATTAGAAAAAACAGTAAGTGAAGATATTCACAACTAAAAATCTATACTGAGACATCCAGTGAACATAAATAGCCTTTATATTTCATTGATTTATATGTGGTTTAAGTTAGACTTTCTATATGTGGGAGGATTTAGACACATTCTTTTCAATATCTTTATTAATTTAAGGCATGTTTTTTTTTTTAAACATATTTTATTGATTTTTGACAGAGGAAGAGAGAGAGATAGAGAGCTAGAAATGTCGATGAGAGAGAAACATCGACTGGCTGCCTCCTGCACAACCCCCACCGGGGATGTGCCCACAACCAACGTACATGCCCTTGACCGGAATTGAACCCCGGACCCTTCAGTCCGCACACCGACACTCTATCACTGAGCCAAACCGGTTTCGGCAATTTAAGGCATGTTTTAAAAATTGACAATAGTAATAATTTTCTTGTAGGAATAATCAATAGGAGAGATACTACAAAAGCAATTGAGAACTAAAAAAAATAGTGAATGTCACAAAGTCAATGTTTAAATTTAACTAGCATCTTATTAAAAAAGAGTTTGAATAATAGAACTTAATTTGTGAAGGTTCTGAGACCTCTTAATTAAAAGGGTCTGCAAATAATTAAAAACATACACAAAGTTAAAATTCTCAATCTGAGCAAGCAAATTCAGGAATCCAGTCTTCACTGGTGCTGAAAATATCAAACATATATATGTGGCTTGTCTGGTGAAATTTCTATTCTGATAAAACCAAGGAGATCCTGTTGTTTACATTTTATTGATACTCAGTCCTTTAAATTTTACAAAAAAAATTATTAAATTTTTCAATTACAGTTGACATTTAATATTACTAACTTAAGTTATGAAATGATCATCCAGATAATTCCAGTACATACATAGTTGTTGTATTTTAAATTCTGTAGCTATTTTGTAACTCCCAATTTATACTTCTTAATCCCTTCACTTTTTTCACTCCCCTTCTCAACTCCCCTATCTGGTAACCATCAGTTTGTCCTCTGTATCTGAGTTTGTTCTTATTTTAATTTGCTTTTTAGAATCCACATGTAAATGAAATCATATGGCATGTGTCTGTCACTGACCTATTTCGCTTAGCATAATATTTGCTCGGTCCATCCATGTTATTCTTTTTTGGGTTGAGTAATATTCCATGGTAGATATGTATCACCTATTCTTTATCCGTTCATCTACCAATGAACACAAGTTGCTTCTATATATTATAAATAATGCTGATATCTTTTCAAACTGGTGTTTAGGTTTTTTTCAGATACTCTGAAGTGGAATTGTTGAATCATATGGTAGCTCTATTTTTAATTTTTGAGGGTCTTCCATATTGATTTCCAATTTACAGTACTACCAACACTGCATAAGGATTCCCTTTTCTCCACATCCTGGCCAACACTTCTTTGATCTGTGGTTGGTTGATGCTTGAGCTGAGCTTGGAGGTACTTGGGAGAGGTTATTCTGTGAACTAAGGATGGCTGCCACTAGTGTCAGGCTTGGGACCCTTTGGTGGGCACCACAATGTAAGTTGAGGCCAGCTGCCACTTGTGCCTGGTTAGTGGCCATTTACTTGAGGCTACATTCCAAGGCAAGATTGGCCGCTTCTTATGCTAGGCTTGGGGCTACCTGGCAGGAGTTACTGAGACCTTGCCACATGTGCTGATGTTGGCATAGCTTAGCAAGAGGTACAGGGCATGCTGAGGCCAGCTGCTGCTTGAATGCAGTTTGTAGACCTTTGAGAGATCTTTAGGAATATCCACAGCACAAGCCAAGGCAGGATGTTTGTGTGGAGGAGCCGCTGGAACAGGTGGAGGCCTGGCATACAAGTGGGGTGGGGCAGGGTCTCAGGGTATCTCCAGAGACAGTTCAGCAAAGGAAGAATGGTGCCTACCAGCACTCCTGTCCCTGGAGAGTTGTTTTTGAGCCCTGCCCCTCCAGTTAGTTCTTCTATGTATTTCCCTGGTGCTTTTTGAGCTGCTGCCTCTTTGCTGGAGCCCAGAGCAAGTGAGTTTATGAGCAAGTCTGTGCATGGGCTCTTTAAGACCTGCATTGCCTAAGACTCCAGAACTCTCCATCTCACCAGGATGCAATCGCCACTGGTTTTCACAGCCAGATTCATTTTCCCGACACTGGAGCTCTAGGCTGAGAAACCTTGTGTGGGACCCCATGCTCCTCAGGGGGAACCTCCACAACTGAGATATCCCTACCAATTCTCACTCACCACACCATATATGTGGGACCTGTCCATTCCACATCTGCATCCTGCTACCAGCTTCTTTGTATCTTCAGTTTTAGGACTTCTGTTCAGGTAGTCATTAGGAGGTTCTCAATGATAGTTGTCTATGATTCAGTTCTAATTATGATAATTGTCTATAATTCAGTTCTAATTCTGCTGTGGTTGTGGAAGAAAATGAGCACATTTCCTACTCTACCACCTTGACTAAAAGCCTCTAAATTATTATTTTAAAATAATAATGATATTTTTAACATTTAGGTATAATAGAATGAGGGCTAGACACAAAACAGACCGGATTTCTAGCTCCTGATCTCTCATTAACCAGATTCATTACCCTGGGCAAGTCATGTATAAGTGCTGGATCTCAGTTTTGCTTTAATGTAAGCTATGATGATTGGCACATGAATCTAAAAAGGAAAATGCTAATGATTTCAACAGTAGTTATTACAAATCCAGTACCAGATACTGTAGAATAGCACAGTCCTGGTTAGGCTCATAAGTGCTAGACAAGTTACTCAATAGCTTATTTCAAATCCAAGTTCCATCCCCTATAAGCACTATGATTGCATACATGTTGGTTAGTACTTAAGTGTGGATCAAAATAGCTAATGTGTCCAAAGTACTCTGGGCTGGGTCTGGCATGCATTAAGGGTTCTATAGATGTTGGCTGATGTCATTATTATTATTTCCATCATCATTAGTAATATTATAGGATACATTTTCCTATGAAATATTTTATCAAAAAATTCTGCAGTTCTATAACCACAGTGAAAAAATTTCATAAAAACTAATTTTTAAAAATATTGTAAAACTTAGCATAGCCTGGTAGCTAATGATGAATTCAATAAATACACCTTTTGAAAGAAGTTATGCCCCCCCCCCCCCACCTTGTATCCTAGAATGCTCGATGTACTGACAGAAGCAATGTTTCTATAGGTGCATTGATCTCCAAGTCCATTCTTGGATGTCTATATTAGGTTAGGAAGCCATGACCAGGATCAGTATTTGAAGCTTCACTTTTTTATTTATTTTTTATCCTCTGAGTTTGCAATCCTCTTTTTACACCTTTCAGAACCTACTATAGCAGGACTTTCTTATACTAAAGAGGCTGGCATTGAGAGAAACCAAACACTTCACTGACTCCCTTGAAGTTAAGGGTCTACCATGTAACCTAGGTTATTCATGCACATAAATACAAGACTTGGGTAGTAGCTTAGATAAACATGAGGTGGCAACAAGTAAAAGGATCACATTTTCTGCAGGGAAGACGGTGAAAGCCTTAGGTTCCTCGGGACAGCTGTGGCCGTAAGTTCTAGATCTACTCCAGAGGTTGGCTGAGGCCTGTGGGTCAAATCTTGTCAGCTGTTTTTGTAAAGAAAGTTCTACTGGAATACAGCCATGTCTGTTCATTTTCATACTGTCTATGGCTGTACAGCATACACAGCAGAGCTGGGACAGAGACCATATGGACTGTAATGCCTACAATTCTTACAATCTGGCACTTTACAAAAGTTTCCCAACTCTTGGTCTCATCTCTAGATGCGGAGTGGTGGGTGACAGCTGTAATAGAGTAAGGTTTGCTCATGGTGTAGCTCCTCCTAGTAACAACATTCTTGGTTCTGGAGCATCTAAGCTTAACTCTCCCGCCTTTCTATAAATTTCATAAGCCACCCCCAGTAATGTGTAATAAATTCCTTTCTGCTAAAAATGGCGGGAGTGGTTTCTATTGCTGCAACTAAAACCCCTGAATGAAGCAAAGAGTAACAAAAGACAAAGAATTAGGCTTATAAAGTTTAAAAATATACTTACATTATGTGTTATCTCAAAATACTTCTGACAGGCTACCTGGTAATGTGTCCCTTTTACTAAATCCAAAATCTAAAATGAATGGGAAGGAGAGGAAAAAGAATTAGAAATTCAGTTTCTTCTGAATCACTGTAGCTCATGATTGTTGGCCATCTTCATTCTAGACAGGAAACACATTAAATCATGCAATGTGTGTACTTCTTCTGCAGCCTAGACACTGAGATAACATTGATATTACACAGTACTGTTTAGGTCAGCATTAAACCACAGACAAGAGATAGTAAGTGATCTTTCTGATCTACTAACTATGAATTTCAGTAACTTGACCTTGACAACAAGATGAAAACATTCTAGTATTATGACTTTGACAGTTATTATCAGATCATCATATTGCAACATCTAAAATTGTAGATAAAAATATGGTAATCTAAATGGTTGCAGCATGAAGCAATCAAGTATAGTATTTAGCTTTTTATTTTCCACATTACCAGTTTAGATAGATACAGCTGTGTGCCCATCAAGAAAATTTCATGAAAACCCTTTGGGTGAGTATCTATGGGGAGGGAATGCTTTTACCTTCAATCAGATTTGTCCTTTTTTGAAATGAAGTTATTTCTAGTAAAGCTCAGCAGAATTTGAGAGTGAATGGTCTATTCTGAACACCTACTAGGAACATCATCCTATCTTTTGTAAATACAGTTTGCTTTGCAAGTCTACTTCATGTAATCTCCTCAGAATGGTGCAAACTCCCATTCTTATCAGCAGAGTGCAATGCCAGTTGAAATTAGTAAAGTTTTACCACTTCCTCCACCAAATAAAAAATATGTATTGAATATATTTGGCCAGTTTATCAAACACCAAGAAATACTGGAATTAAGAGACAGCTTCAAATGAGGAGAAATATCATTCTGGAGAAATGTGAATTTCTATCCCTGACTTTTCTATGACAAAAAGGAATTCACATCAAGTCTCAAATTTCTGCTGTCGTCATTATTGAATATAGCTTATATCTTTTGACAAATTACATTTGCAGAATGGTCATCATACAACCCTGTCAAGAGTGTACTTAAAAAATTGTTTTTCTCTGAGTGTCTTATAGATTACATTTCTGAATTTCAGGTCATCTTGTAATTAAATCCCATATGAAATGTCAACCAATCACAGCACCCAGGATCCTGCATGTCTGCCTACCTGACCTACCCAGATTTTGTGATTAGAGCAAAATGAAAAGTAAAATGAATGACTATGGATTTTAAAAAGTCACAAAGTTTTCCAAATAATTCTAACATTCTGAGCTCACCTTATCCAATGTTTTTACAAAAAGGTAATTCAAATTGA
Organism: Pipistrellus kuhlii; assembly: GCF_014108245.1. Classification (NCBI taxonomy): domain Eukaryota; kingdom Metazoa; phylum Chordata; class Mammalia; order Chiroptera; family Vespertilionidae; genus Pipistrellus; species Pipistrellus kuhlii. The sequence goes on from NW_023425551.1 coordinate 62,567,062, forward strand.
ACTTATAATTGTTTATTGGCAAACATTAATGACACCAATACATATATGAATTTCTGTGAATTAAAATTTTGGAGAAGCAAAGACACAGCATAAAGTTAAATTTGAAATGATTGCACAAATTACCTGAAAAGGAAAGGACTTCACAGAAATAAGCACATAGCTCTGTGGTATATGTTACTTTTATATAAAAACAAAACAATGACTCCAACATCATATATTTCTGTAACTTATACACATACAATATAATATACATTGGGAAGCATGCTATAAATATTTAAAAGAAATGTCAAAAATATCAGTTGGGTAATATACAAATATGTAAAGTTATTAAGGAAAACTGATATATAAGCCATTACATGTGAGAAAAGCAGATTTACGTGTCTTGAAATTTTGATTAATCACATACAATCCTCCTACCACACCCCACTCAGAGTAGGTTCTTCATTAACAAATACGTTGTTTACTTTGTCTCTTTTGATAATCTTTCCAAGATGAATTTTTCTTGCAAATCCACAAATAAGTTATCTAACAATCTATCCTTAGACAACTTTACTGATCATGTCACAGCATATTTGAGTGGATAAAAGTTCCTGTACATATGTAAAGGTACAGTGGATGAAAATGAGGGTTTCAAAGAAAGATACGTTTAGGCCTAGTGAGAGGAGCTAGAGTACACTAAGTAATGAAGACATGGAGATATTAATGAGCTAATAGGAGAAATCAAAAGAAGGACTGCTCTGAGGTGACCAGGGATTATTGGTAGGTATTTTCTGTATTTTAGAGATGAAGAAATATATCCTCTTAAAAATAGGGTGATCTGTTTATCCAGTGAGGGCCATTTATTAAAGAATTAAAAATTAAAAAAAATCATATGCAACCTGGCCAGAGTGCTGAGTGGTTGAGCATTCACCTATGAACGAATGGGTCACAGTTTAATTCCCAGTCAGGGCACATGCCCAGTTGCAGCCTCAGAATGTGCAAGAGGCAGCCAGTCAATCAATGATTCTCTCTCATTGATGTTTCTCTCCCTCCCTCTCCTCTCCCTTCCTGTCTGAAAAAAAAAAAATCATATGCAACTTAATGACCCTGTTTTCCTTAAGAACATAAAATACATGTTTTAAAACTAAGGTAGAAAATGTGCAACATTACTCAAAAGAATTCAACTAATAAAAAAAATTATTTTGATTTCACATTATAATCTACTAGAGGCCCAGTGCACAAAATTCATGCACTGGGGTGCTGGCTGGACCCACAACTAATTGCATTGCACCTGCCTTGACTTGGCCTGGTGCCAGTGGGTGTCATAGTGTGGTCATTCGGAAGGTCATCTGGCTGTCTGGACTAATTAGCATATTACGCTTTTATTATTGATATTACAGAGATGTAGAAAAAGAGAAGGGTCTTCTAGACCAATGAATGAAGTTTGGCTTCTCTCTGAGTAAAATGGGGAGCTACTGTATGCAGTGTTCTAAGCACATGAGTAGCATTCATTGACTTCCATTTTTAACAGGAATATGCTTCCTTCAGTATTATGCACAGACTACAAGAGTAAAGGAAACAGCTAATTACAGAAACCCAGGGAATAAATGATGGAGGCTGGGGTCAGAATGATAACAGTTGTGGTGCTGAGAAGTGGATTTGGAGATGGAAGCATTTCCTACTTAATGACCATAAACTGTTTTTTAAAACTAGCTTTTCTACATGAAGATGCTCAACAGATACCTGGTCCCCAATGTTTTGGAATAAGGCATTACCTGTCATTTAGTCCCTCCTCTTCCAGACTGATTTCCTAAATAGAACTAACTAGTTTTAAAATTCAGTAAAATAATGTGTCATCCTATATAATAAAAGGCTAATATGCAAATCAACTGAATGGTGAAATGACTGGTTGCTATGATGCGAAATGACTGGTCAGTATGACGCTCACTGACCACCAGTGGAGCAGACACTCAACGCAGGAGCTGCCCCCTGGTGGTCAGTGTGCTCCCACAGGGAGAGCTCTGCTCAGCCAGAAGCTGGGCTGATGGGTGGCGAGCGCAGTAGTGGTGTGGGAGCCTCTCCACTGCAGCACTAAGGAACCTGCGGGAGATGTCCACCTGCCGGGTTAGGCCCCTCCACCTCAGTGCACGAATGTTGTCACAGAGCGTCCAGTGTAAACTAAATGTAAGGGTTAGGCCCCTCCACCTCAGTGCACGTATGTTGTCACAGAGCGGCTAGTGTAAACTAAATGTAAAAGACCAAAAATAGCATTTACTAGTCACTAAGCAATATGATTAACAGATGCTTCTTAAGCAGTTATATGAGCATGACACCCCTTATGTCACCAGCATTTTAGATGCACATCCCTTCTGCTGATTTCAGAATTTTCACATTTATACATGGAATACAACTTGAGGCTCTTTCTGCTCATTTTCTTTTTTTTAAATATATTTTATTGATTTTTTTACAGAGAGGAGGAAAGAGTGATAGAGAGCTAGAAACGTTGACGAGAGAGAAACATCGACCAGCTGCCTCTTGCACACCCCCTACCAGGGATGTGCCCACAACCAATGTACATGCCCTTGACCGGAATTGAACCTGGGACCTTTCAGTCTGTAGACCGATGCTCTACCACTGAGCCAAACCGGTTTCGGCAGCTCCTTATTTTCTTATCTTTTTCTGATACAAACATCACTGACAAATACTAGACTAAGGTATTCTACAGGCATGTCTATTTTGAGGGTAGTGCTGGTGTACTCTGCTGCCAGGTTGGATGACTCCAAGGCAGGGAATGCCAACCTAAAATCAAAGGATGAGAAAGGAGAATTGAGGTGTGAGCCAGGTACTAACATTCAGTTGGTGAAGTAGTAGCAAACACAGAAACATGGCAAAGAAACACTAAAATCTAAGAAGGACAGATGCCTGAGGGAGAATCTGTGAAAACAGAATTTGGGGACAAAAGCTAAATTCTCTACATGTTTCAAGCACCCTTCCTGGTTCTGCAGTGATGACTGAAATGCACAGCGGTTAGGATCACTGAACCATCCTTACCCTACTGCCTGAAATTCAGGCTCTTAGGAATCATTGGTCTCATTTAGAATTTAAATTTTTTTGTTTAGTCATAATTCAAATAACCTTTTTTAAAAGTGCTAAGTTGTTTTTTTGTTTTGTTTGTTTTTGTGTTCCTTTTTTAATCCTCAGCTGACAATAATTTTTCCATTGCTTTGAAGACAGAGTGGAAAGTGGAGGGAGAAGAGACACACTGACTGGTTGCCTCATGCACATGCCCCAACCGGGGGCAGGGAGGGAACTCACAACCCAGGAACATGCCCTTGACTGGGAATCAAACCCTTCACCCTTTGGTGCTCAGGCTGACACTAACTACTAAGCACACTGACTAGGCCTAATGTGCTAAGTTTTAACAAAAAAGTCCACATCTCAGGGCTGTGGACAGATAGGATTGTCTTATAACCATACTAGTGTGTACCTAAGATAGATGAGGATCTAACCAAAAGTGGTCTGATTTTCTTTGAAACTGAAATGTTTCTTTGATGTTTTCTCAAGAAAATGTTGGGTGTGGTAATATTTTACAATGTGCTCATTTTGAACTTACCTAAGTATTTTTTCAAACTATCTTTTTTTTTTTTTATTGTTTAAAGTAGGGGTGTCGAACTCAATCAGAGAAGGGGCCAAAATCTAAAATCCAGCCTAAATCACGGGCCGAATGGTTTACTGAACAGTTATAAACTGTCATTGTGATGGAAACGCAGCGGAGTGCAGTGATGACAGCGCGGTGCGGGCCACATTGCAAGGCCTGGCGGGACGGATTTGGCCCGCGGGCCTTGTGTTTGACACATGTGGTTTAAAGTATTACATGAGTCTCCTTTCCCCCTCCCCCACTGACCTCTCCCCTGCCAGCCCCTCCCCCAAGCACAAGTCCTTACCCCACTAGTGTCTGTGTCCATTGGTTTTGATTATATGCATGCACACAAGTCCTTTGGTTGCTCTCTTACCCCCTCACTCCCCATCTTCCCTCATAGGCTGTACAGTCTCTTTGATGCTTCTATGTCTCTGGTTCTATTTTGAGTATCTGTTTGTTGTTCATTATATTCCACAAATGAGTGAGATCATGTGATATAAAAAAGTATGCTTTACAGGCGTTGGAAGGGAAGGAGTTAGTTCATATTGTACTTTTTTATATTTTTGTGTTAAATATGACATTAATATTTTTTAAGGAAAAAAAAAAAGTATTCTGTAGAGGAGCCAGAATGAAGATGTAGTCAGGTGACAGTATTTTCTGATTGTATTAGTTTTGCCCACACAACTTGTGAAGGGTGCGATCTTTCTCACACACTGCCTTGGCCCTTTTTAAAGGGATAGTTCCCCTAGGCTGGGTTCCAGCCAGCAATGACTATCCAGAGGATCAGAAATAAAATGGGTGGGGGAAACTCATACCACACCAAGGGAGAAACTCACTGATAGATTAGAAATGAAAGGAGATAAAAGGAAGCAAACAGGAAGATGAAAAAACACAGGTGAAAGAAAAATATGCAAAGCTAGAAAAATAGGTAAATAAAATGGAGTCTATAACCTACTACTTACTTGGCCTGTCAACATAAAATGTAACCCCCAGCTCACAATGGCACGGACTCCATAGTTTTCATATCCATCTAGAAGTCCTAGAGCGCATCATGAGTTCCGTTTATATGGCATTCATACCAAATGAATAGCTCTCAGAAAAGGAAACCAAATCAAATGCCAATTCTGATGCCTAGGCTAAGAGTTTCCTAATTCTGCCTAAAAAAATCTATAATAATAAAAGTGTAATATGAGGGGTAATGAAGCAGGCAGGCAGAGGCAATTAGGGGCGATCAAGCAGGCAGGTAGGTTGAGTTGTTAGGGGTGATCAGGCAGGCAAGCAAAGTGGTTAGGGGCAATCAAGCAGGCTAGCAGGCAAGTGGTTAGGAGCCAGCAGTACCAGATTGTTAGAGGGCACAAGGAGGGCTGAAGGACTGCCCCCCCATGCATGAATTTCATGCACCAGATATATATATATATGGCCAAACAATTTGAACAATTATCCCACATAAAGGTGTATTCGAAACACAAGATTATTATTTAAAGAACATATTTCTAGGAAGATCTAAGAATATCAAATGGCAATTTGACCTTTGGTTTTCAATGCCAATATGTCCAGACTAAAGTACAAAGTGTCAGGCATAAGAACTCATTTATTGTAATCTAGTTCATCAGTAATCAAAGGATGAGAAAAATCAAGTGTAGTGACTTTTTCTCTATATATTTTTAATATTCTTTTTATCAGTTGACTAAAGTCCGCCAAGAGGAATATAAGACCTATTTTTTATTATTGTTGTTAATCCTTACCTGAGGATATTTTTTCCATTGATTTTTAGAGTGGAATGGAGGGGGAAAGACACATCCATTGCTTGCCTCCCACTGGGCCCTGACTGGGGACCAGGGGTTGAGCCTGCAACCCAGGTATGTGCCATAGACCAGAATCAAACCCATCAGCCTTCAGGTTCCAGGCTGACACTCTAACCACTGAGCAAACCTGCTGTGGCAGACCTGCTTGTTTTAAACACTAGTTTGTCATTTTTACAAAAAAAATTCATCATATTTGTATTTGGTAAGTTTGGTTAAAGCATTAATTACACTCATCTACTATTTCATCCTCAAGGCAAAGTACAGTTTCGTTTGGATTCTAATAAAGTGACTAACCAAGATTTCTTTGCTGGGGAAGAACAAAAAACAAATAAGGTGATATTTTCCTCACTTGATTAGTGATAGATCATCGCTAGCTGATAAATATGTGATACAATACACTGGTGGGAATGCTATATTTATATTTACCCCCACACATACATAAAATAGAAATATAGATTGCATTTATAATTTTGAGCCACGCTTCCTTCTTTCTTCCTATTCTAATATTCCCTGCCATCTGCAAATTCCTCTCTGTCTCAGTTCCTGCCAGTGAGGACCAGATGATGCCCTGGCAGCTGCATGTAGCTGGCAGCAGAATGCAGCCACCTGCTAGTCCTTGGCTTCTCGGAGTCGGGTTCTGTACAGCTAGGTGTGCCCTGCTCACAATTAGACATGCAGTTACTCTGTCTCTAATTCAAGGTTATATTCTGTCTTATTTAAAAGTTATAATAAGCTTGTTTCCTTTTTGGGGGGCATTTACATTTTTTCTATTTTCTTTATTAAGGTATTACATATGTGTCCTTATCTCCCCATTGTCCCCCCCACCCCCCTTCCCCCACTAATGCCCTCACCCTCCTGTTGTCTGTGTCCATTGGTTAGGCTTATAAGCATACACACAAGTCCTTTGGTTGATCTCTCCCCCTTACTCCCATCCTCCTCTATCTTCCCTCTGAGGTTTGATGGTCTGATAGATGCTTCTCTGTCTCTGGATCTGTTTTTGCTCACTAGTTTATACTGTTCATTATTTTCTATAAATGAGTGAGATCATGTGATATTTATCTTTCTCTGACTGGCTTGTAAGCTTGTTTCTTCCTAAAAAGCACAACTTTTCAAATGTAGACCATATCGATCCCCGCCCCCACACTTCATTTCTAACCTTCCTTATTTCAAAGATGGGAGAAAATGTGAGAGACATGCCGAGTCTGAAAACACATTACTTTGCTTCTGTTTCTCACACACTCAGCATAGTTTATCCGGTGCTGCCTTACAACTCTGCTGTGACCTTGCTGTGACCTTCATTTGTTGGCAGATCGGGGCAAGTTTCCTTCTCTTGAAGATAAACTTTCATTCGCCTCAAACATTACATGCCAAGAACTTTTCTGACACATTCTTCATTGTCTATAAACAGTTATCTCGCTGAATTGATTCTGCCTCCAAATCCCTTTAAAACCTATCTTTTACTCTCCAGTGTTCAGACTCTCATCATTCTCTTATCACAAAGATTCTCAATTTAGTCTTTCCTTACTCAAGACAGCTTCCAAACTGCTGCCATAGTAACTTTCCTAAAAGCTGAATCCTGGCAGTGCTGGCTCCCCCGGGAGGAGGGGGCTCCCCACAGTGGGTGGGGCACCAGCTCTTCAAAGGGCCCTCCTCCTGTGGCCTCGGGATCCTTGCACGCCAGACCAGCTTCTCCCACAGTCTCCTCGGCTTACAAAACCCCAGTGATGAACCAGTGAGCTTTCTAGTCTTATGCATTGTTTGATTTGGTTTAATCCATAATTATCTCAATTTCTTTATGGCAAGACTTGATTGGGCTGGAATTTCTCAACTAATTTGTCCCCAGAAGCTGTTTTCATACATCGCCCAGGATGAGGGTTCCTCAAGACACACCCTGCCAACCTCACCTAAACAGGCTCACCTCCCCAAGTCTGGCTCTTTTCCCTTATTTTGTCTAGTTTCCTCTCACCACACCAACTTGTCTGTCTCCTCCCGCTGGAATGTCAGCTCCATGAAGAGGGATCTTGTTTGTGTCATGGGTCTTGTTAGTGTCCTTCATCACTGTACTCCCAGTGTCTGGAGCAGTGACTGCAGGAAGTGAGCATCCAATTGTTATTTGTTGATGCTGAGTGAGTGCTATTCCCTTTGTGCGGTAAGCCTCACTTCCCTCTATTGGGGAAACTCCTACTCAACTTTCAAACCCAATTCCAAGTTCACTTCCTACAAGAAACATCACCCATGTCACACTCCCGCCCCCAACAAATCTTTCTCCTCTGAATCTACAACTAGCACTTAGAATATATTTTTATTAAAGCAATTATCATACCTGACTATAGTTAATTATGCCTTTTTTACTCCACTAGGCTAAAGCCCTAAAACAGTGTTTTGATCATCTCTCTCCTTCCGACGTGAACATACTGAAAGCTCGGTGACATGTTGAGTGCTCGGTAAACGTTTACTGGGTGATATCGTAAATGTCTCTCCTCGCCAGAGCAGCCTCGGCTTCAATCAGTCTTAGAACACTTTTATTAGAAACTTTGCAATTAGACAGTTGCTCTTCATTTATTTTCCTTTTTTTGATGTAGTACCACAGAGTGGAAAAATCCCAAACTTAGCTCTTTCATAAGGCTTTGAAAGGGCTTGCTGAAGCAAAAGTGCAGACCCCCGGCCCCCTTCTCCCGCCAAGGGCTGGCCTCTAGCTGACACAATAGCAGTGGAGGTGTGGGGTGACAGCCTAGAGAGGACCAAATGGGCTGAAGGAACATTCCCACCTGAGTGGCTGGTGCTCACTGTGGCTAAACCCAGCAGTAAAAACCACAGATGTACAACCTCCCCACACCCTTGCCCACAATCCTCCCTAACACACTGCAGCAGACCCAGGAGAGGCAGCTGGGACACCTCCCATACTGAGGACAGCACAGCGGGCAGCCTCTGATTACAGGAAAGCAGCACCGGGAACTCACAGGCCCAGAGCCCTGTGGCCCACCAACCCACATGGGGATGGTGCCCTGAGACGAAGACAACCAGTCACAGAGTAGACACCACCTCCTCGGGGAAAGGGGGGCACTTTCCACAGCTAGGACAACACAGCCCCACTGAAACCCTGGACGTCCCAGTGGTGCAGATTAAACAAACACTTGTGCTATCACATTATCTACTGGGAAACAAAAGACCTCTACTTATCAACCTGCTAAATTGTCAACACCAAAAACAAGTATCTAAATGATTTCAATTCCCAAATACCCAGGCAGAGAAATATCCCATCAAGTACCACAAACAACCAAAGTACGTAACACAGTAACTCAGAAAGAAAATGAGGTCCATGGAAAACAAAGGCATAAAACACTGTGACTTAAATGACAGAGAATTCAAGATTGCAGTTTTAAAAAGAACTAAATCTATATATAAAAAGACTAAGCAACTGTCGCAACTGAAACAACCAAGTGGACAACCACCAGGCTGCCTGGAGTGACCAGGCTGGCAGGGAAGTTAGTGAGGGCCGAACAAACCACTGAGCAGCAGGTTGCATGGGGCGACCAGGCCACCAGAGGGAGCAGTGAGGGGCAACCAACTGACCAAACAGCAGGTTGCGTAGGGTAACCAGGCCAGCATTGGGGGTGGGGGGGTGTAGTTAGGTATAACCAGACTGGTGGTGGTGGTGGTGGGGGCAGTTGGTTGGGGGTGACCAGGCCCTTGGGGGGAGGGAGGGGCGGGCAGTTAGGGGTGATCAGACAGGCAGGCAGGCAGGCAGGCAGGTGAGCAATTAGGAGCCAGTGGTCCTGGATTGTGAGAGAGATGTCCAATTGCTGGTTTAGGCCTAATCCCTGTAAACTGGCAATAGGACATCCTTTGAGGAGTCCCAGATTGGAGGGTGCTGGGCTGAGGGAAACTCCCCCCACCCCCTCATCCCCCAGTGCATGAATTTCATGCACCAGGCCACTAGTAATGATAATACATAGCTTATGTATCAGATACTGTTCTAGTTATTTAATTATCAGCTCTCTTATTCTGCTCTTCATGTATATATACAAACTCAATTTTAAAAAATGCTTATAGCCATTTTTTAGATGTCTTTGAGATACCTTGGAGAATCTGATTACAACTGTAAACATCTTCAGTTAGTAAAACATAATATGCCATAACTCACATCCTGAAATATTCTTACATATTAGCTAAACTCTATATAGAAGTGAAGTTTTCTGGAAGGTGCATGACACCCAAATTAATAATCACCTTACTCCTTTATTATGATTTTTATGACAAAATAGGAACCCAAATATTAAAATTTTCTTATTGTATTTTAACTTATATTTTAATAAATGCTTTGAATCTTTAAAGATAGGTACCCCCCCCCCCCGCAAAGTTATTCTCTATTCTTTTTGTTGTGGTTAATACTCATTCAAGGATATTTTTTTCCCCACTGATTTTTAGAGAGAGTGGGAAAGAAGGGGAGAAATACACATGAATGTGAAAGAGACACAGCAATTGGTTGCTGTCCTTGACCATAATTTAACCATTGAGCCAAACCAGCTAGGGCCAAAAAATGATTCTTAAGAAACAATTTAAATTTCCACCCAAAATACTGAATTCCTCAGTGCAGATTTATACCAACATTTGGATTTAAGCTATTAGGGAACATCAACAACTAAGTGAATTTGGAATGGGGGGGGGGGGGGGAGAGAGGGAAAGAAAAGGAATAGGAGAAGTAAATGTAGGTAAATGTGTATGGAAATATGGAAAAAAAAATATTGTTAAATCTCGATTCCATGGTTTACTTACTAATTATAACTGTGCTTCAAGTATTCTAATTTTTTTGCCTAATTTTTTTTGCTTGCCTAATATAAAAGCAAGCAAGCAAGTTCAGCATCATTATGCCCTATAATTTTTATGGAAATAATAGAAAAAATTTATACTAATTTTATAGTTAATTTCAAATATCTTATAAAAAGAGATGTTTTTGTATCATATCCAGTATGTTATTGCAAACAGAAGCAAAACTTAAACTCTGCCACTTAAAGGTTTTCCACAGACTAGATGAATATGTGTATACATACACATGTATGTACATATATAAAATGTCATATGTGATTATATACACTGAGTGGCCAGATTATTATGATCTCTGAATGCATAATAATCTGGCCACTCAGTGTATATCCTATATAATAAAAGGCTAATATGCAAATTGTCCCCTCAACCAGAAGTTCAACTATTGAGTTAATCAGCACCAGAGGGTATTTTTCCCATTGCTTCTTACAGAGGGAAGTGGAAAGGGGGTTAGGGAGACAGAGATTGGCTGCCTCTTGCACCTGCCCTGACTTGGATGGGAATTGAAACCTGCAACCCAGGTACATGCCCTTGACCCGGAATCAAACCTGCGACCCTTTGGGCCAATATTCTAACCACTGAGCACACAGACAAAGACAAATTTAGAAATACAATATTTGGCTAACAAAAAACACACTGTAAATTGGAGGTAAACTCTACTAGGAAGTATGAAATGGATTAGAGCTAAGCTGACTAAGAATCTGAAACACTGGCCTTCTGGAATAAGGCCAGTTATTTAATTTTCTGGATACTTGACATTTGTTTCTCCAAAAGAAATGAGGGGAGAAGAATACTCTGTAAAACTAATCACAAAATAGAACTAAGCTGTGTCTGTAGGTAGACAGGCTGAATCCTAAGTTTGCACTATATGTATTATTTAATTATAATTATGTTACTGATATCTATAAAGTATATAGATATCAGTAATTTCTCAGAATAGATAATAAAATAATTATAGAATAATACATAACTGTAAACATAGTACTAAATGTTCTTATAAGGAAGACTAGTTTTCCAGTTTAATGCAAGTAAACTTCACTAGGGTTAACTAAAAATGGCATATGTTATTTGATTTTCAAAATGACTTTTATTTGAACTACTTTGAACAATATTAAATAACCTTCAAATGAGCATATATCATCAGTCTGTAAAAAAGGAAGCAACGTACGATAGAGCCAAAAGTACAACCACATCCTCCTGGTGCCAATTCTAATGCTCACTTTCCCACCTTTCCCTAATGCAGTTCTAAGATTTACCAAGAACAGTGTACACATTTTCAGCTGTAACACAAAAGCAAGCTGAGTGCAGCAAAGTGCTGCTCTTATAAATCAGGAGAGATGCTCCCGGAGATGAGATAGATGGAAAAGCTGCCCTTAAAAGCAGTTACTGTTCATAAAGTAATGGACAGACTGAATATCATTATCTATTGATAAGTACTCTCACCTTAGGAAGAAAAAAAAAGGAATTTTAGGTAGTTCATATTTATATGAACACTGAATACGGACTTACTGAGATTTATCTCTGCCATGAAATTTTCTTGTCATAGACTTACTTTTAAGTCTTTTAAACTATTTCTGAAAGACTTCTCATTAACAGGACTTTACCAGTTTTAGATTTAATATGTTCACTAACTTCTTGCGAATTTTTGGACTGTGAAAATGAGAGGTTAACCAATCTCTCAAAAAGTATAAAGAGCATACTTCTTTTCCTACTTCATGGTTTTGGCATCATTAGTAAGTTTTCTTGAAAGCACCAATTATATTTGCTTTTAAATCATCATTAATGGTTATGCTGAGTTAAAATTATAAATTTTTTTCTAAAAATAAAATAAAATGAGAAGTAAAAGAGTTTCAAAAATATTAGTGCAAATACATTTGTAAATAATGCATCATTTCAATTTTTAAAAATCTTTAAATTTCTGCATCTCAAAATATTATTTTATCATAAAATTATAGTGTTTTCTTTTAAGCAAAAACTGAAAGCAACATAACTAAAACAAAAATCCAATATATTTAAATTAGGAACTGTTAATAGATATGGTTAGCTGAAAAAACTAACGAATATTAAAAGAATTATTACCCTCATTGGAAATTTTTAAAATAAATGATAATGAAAGTAAACTGAGATTAATATACACATCAATATTTTAAGAAGAAAAATGGAAGGTGCCTATTAAAAAAAGTTGGCCAATATAGCTCATAGACTTTTATATTATCTATTTGTCTTCTGCTGTATACTACTGAGGTGATTTTCCAGGGGCCTCAAGTTTCTGAACATGAGCAACCAGAGAAAACAGCAGCCTTTGCTCCAGGCCACTTTTTCAAGGACGTTCATGTAATGAACAGCCTCAGAAGAGACAGTGCCTCCCCCTGAAAGTGTCAAGATGCTCTGCAAAGTAAATGCTTGTCTAACTACTAAGCTGAACAACAGAAGTCAATACAAAATAATATTGAAAAGTAAAGTGTAATTGAAACATAAAATATATTCAATATATAAAAAAGGAAATGCTTACTGTCTATTTCAGAAGATTAAGATTCTCTGCACTCAGGGTTTCTCTCCTCCAGCACATGTGGGTAGTGCCTGGCCTTCTTCATGTTGCTCTGTGGGAACTGGGGTTCAGGGAGCTGGTACAAGAAAATGCTGATGTACTGCTGTTTCTGAAATCTTTAAACCTTCTGCCAGAATCCATAAAATTGTGACAGCTAAATTCTTAGCTTGAAAGTAAAATAAAATCTCACACCTTTCACAGTTCTTAACATAGACTAGACACTGGTAGGCGCTGGGAAGACTGAAGGGAAGGTTAAAATCTCATATACAAAGATCTCAGTATCTATCTCACTGCGATTACCTATCCATTAGGCATTTGACCAATTAAACTCCATATATTACATGAAAGTGTGTGTTTTTTTTCAACCTTTGATTGAGTAAAGTGTAAGTGAAAAATTCTTTTACGTACATAGTATGGCTAATTATTAATATCAACACCTCCCACATCACATTTCTTCCTTGCCTGGAGGCAGATACTCCTGAGAGGCAATTACTTTTAACCATTTCCATTTTTGGTTACATAGAATGTTTTCTATATAATTCTAAATTAAATGTTGGTTAAGTTCTTTATTAACTTAATCTATTAAATTCTGCTAAGTAAGATAGTTGGTTCATTTATGCTACCTCCTACTTACTCTTTTTTTCCGTTGAAAAAAAAATAAGGTATAATTTTCATAAAGTAAAATATACTCCTTTTAGTGTATACTATACTTATAAGTTTTTCTTTTCCTGTTACATAAAAGAAATCATATTATGTGGTTTCTTTCATTTAGTATAAAGAATGATGAATGCTGTTGGGTTTAGCAATAGTTTGTGCCTTTTTTATTGCTGAGTAATATTTCATTTTGAGATTATAGAATAATTTGTTTATCCAACCACACACTGAAGGACATTTGGGCTGTTTCTAGTTTTTGGCAATTATGAATAAAGATAATATAAATAGGTTTTTTAATGAAGTTATGCTTTTATTTCAATTATATTAAAAATTATTAGTGATATAACTATCTCATACAATATGTATAAATTTAACTTTATAAAAAATTGCCAAATGGCTTTTCAAAGAGGTTCTACCTCTTGGATTTCTTCTGGCAATGCATAAAACTTCAAGTCATTCTACATCCTCTTGAGCATTTGATATTGTCAGATTTTTTTTTCCAATAGTCCAATTCTAATAGTAGTCACTGCAGTTTAAAATTGCATTTCCCCAGAAAGAGAGAGAGAGAGAGAAACACTTACCATCGTACCAAAAAAATTTAAGATACCTAGGAATAAACTTAACTAAGGAGGTAAAAGACCTATACTCTGAAAACTACGTGTCACTAAAAAAAGAGATAGAGGAAAAGATAAACAGATGGAAGAACGTACCGTGTTCATGGATTGGTAGAATCAACATCATTAAAATGTCCATATTACCCAAAGCAAACTATAGATTCAGTGCACTCCCCATTAAAATACCAACAGCATATTTCACAGACCTAGAATGAACTCTCCAAAAATTCATCTAGAATAAAATAAGACCCCCAAATAGCTGTAGCAATCCTGAGAAAGAAGAACAAAGTTGGTGGGATCTCAATACCAGATATCAAGCTGTATTACAAAGCCACTGTTCTCAAAACTGCCTGGTATTGGCACAAGAACAGACATATAGAATAATGGAATAGAATAGAGAACCCAGAAATTGACCCAAACCACTGTGCCCAATTAATGTTCCACAAAAGAGGCAAGAACATACAATGGAATCAAGACAGTATCTTCAATAAATGGTGCTGGGAGAATTGACATATACATGCAAAAAAATGAAATTAGACCACCAACTTACACCATACACACACAACAATTAAACTCAAAATGGATAAAGGACTTACACACACAAGAAGGAAAACTATAAAAATACTAGAGAAATCCACAGGCAGCAAAATCTCAGACATATGCTAAAGCAATTTCTTCACCGATACAGCTCTTAGAGCAATGAAAACTAAAGAAAAAATAAACAAATGGGACTAAAAAAAAAAAAAAAAGCTTCTGTACAACAACAACAACAAAAACCATCAACAAAACAACAAGAAAGCCCACTACATGGGAGAACATATTTGCCAATAATGGTTTAATCTCCAACATTTATAGGGAATTCATACAACTTTACAAAAGGAAGATAACCCAATCAAAATATGGGCAATGGACCTAAAGAGATACTTTTCCAAAGAAGACACATGGAAGGCCTAGAGACGTATGAAAAATTGTTCA
Organism: Pipistrellus kuhlii; assembly: GCF_014108245.1. Classification (NCBI taxonomy): domain Eukaryota; kingdom Metazoa; phylum Chordata; class Mammalia; order Chiroptera; family Vespertilionidae; genus Pipistrellus; species Pipistrellus kuhlii. Next base: position 62,582,101 of record NW_023425551.1, read on the forward strand.
AAGTCACTAATCTGAGAGATGCAAATCAAAATGGCAATGCAGTACCATCTCACACCTGTCAGAATGACTATTATCAACAAATCAATAAACAGTTAAGTGTGGCGAGAATGTGGAGAAAAAGGAACCCTGGTGCACTGCTGGTGAGAATTCAGACTGGTACAGCCATTGTGGAGAATAGTATGGCGTTTCCTCAAAAAACTAAAAATGGAACTGCCATTTGACCCAGTGATCCCACTTCTAGGAATATATCCAAAGAAACTAGAACATCAATCAAAAGGATATATGCACTCCTATGTTCATAATGGCACAATTTACCGTAGCTAAGATTTGGAAACAGCCTAAATGCCCATCAGCAGATGAGTGGATTGAAAAACGGTGGTATATCTACACAATGGAATACTATGCTGAAGTAAAAAAGAAGGAACTCTTACCATTTGCGACAGCATGGTTGGAACTGGAGAACATTATGCTAAGCGAAATAAGTCAGTCAGAGAAAGATAAATATCATATAATCTCACTCATTTATGGAATATAATGAACAATATAAACTGAGAGAAACATTGCTCAGACCATCAAACCTCAGAGGAAAGTAGGGTAGTGTGGGGATAAGGGGGAGAGATTAACCAAAGGACTTGTATGCATGCATATAAGCCTAACCAATTCAGAAGGTTTACATTTTACATTTTGACATAAGATCTACTTCAAATTAATTTTTATGTAAGATCTGAGGTATGTGTCTATGACCTTCCCCTTCTCCTGGCATATGGACATTCCGTTGTTCTAGAACTACTTGTTGAAAGTATTATCCTTTCTCTATTGTATTGCCCTCGTAATTAACCTGTTGGCCAAATATATGTGGGTCTAATTCAGTTGATCTTTATGTTTATCATTTTCCTAACACCACATTGTCTAGATTCCAGTACCTTTACTTATGTCTTGGAATCAGGTAACTGTACTTCCAATTTTTAAAAAAATTTTTTCATCAGTATTTCAAAATAAAGATCTTGTACATATTTTGGAAAAATACATGAAAAAAAAACCTCTGTCTTTTTGGTACTATTGCATATGACACTTTAATTTTTTGTTTGTTTTAGTTTCCAATTGTTCATTGGAAGAAATAGAATTGACTTTTGTGCATTGACTTAGAATCCCACCATCTATTAGTTATAATAGCATTTTGGTAAGTTCATTGAGGATTTTTTTTTCATAAATCATCACATTGAGGCTAGAGAAAGGTTTTTTTTCTTATTTTCTAATCTGCTTTTTAAAAATTTTCTTGCCTTTTTGTACTGGTTATAATTAGAGAACATATTTTGTATAGTTTCAGTTTATTTAAATTTAAATCCGAATTAATGTTTTTTTGTACACATGAAAAGCATGTGTGCTCACTGTTGTTGGGTGTAACAGTCTATAAATGTCAATTAGGTCAATCAGCATGGTTGACAGAGTTGCTTCAAGGCTTCTATACACTCACTGATGTTCTTTCTGTCTCCTTGTTCGATGGATTACTGAAAGAGGAGTGTGGAAGTCTCCAAATATGAGTGTGGATTTATTTAGTTGTCCTTTCAGGTCCTTCCACATTTACTTCATATATTTTAAAGCTATGTTGTGGGGGTATAGACATTTCAAATTTTGCTATCTTGTGGGTGAACTGACCTCTATGTTTTCTCTTCGGGGAGAGGACTGAGGAATAAATGCAGGACTGCCCATTTTCTTTGGTTTTACGTATCTTGTTCAGTTGCTGTCTTCTGAAGCTGAATACCAAGCTCATTCAAGAGGAAGATGAAATGTGATCCCATAAATATATGTTTGTTTTAAAAGTATGTGATATCAGTTAAGTCACAACGATCTCTCTTCTGGTCATCAAAATTTTGATATTTAACATCTAGGTAAGTATTTCTAAAAGTTGAAAGTATTTTTAAGTAGGTTTTTCTGAAATAAAAGCAGTTCCATTGTTTTACTTTACATGCATTTTAGTGTTTTCCTTGACTTTCATTCAGTATTTTAACATACATTTTGACTATTTAAGATCTAATTTACACTGATGCCAAAGTGCTACTAAGTATTTATCAAAATGTTTTACATGCATTTTTCATTCATCAACTTTCTGCCCTTTAGAACACAGTCCCCCAGTTGCTTCACTCTACTGAGATCCACTCAGTAAAGACATCAAACGAAAGCAATATACTATTTACAGCTTGCCCACATGCACTATACATCAGATAAAAAGTTGCGATGCAGGTCCAAAGGATGATTTGGAAATTACTAACCAGTTTCAACTAAGTAAGCAACCTACATATAGATCAAAAGTAAATGGAGAAATGCAAATGACTTAAAGCAAAGGGTGTATAAACATAATTATCACTATTAAATAAAAGCAATCTTCTCGGTAGACTTGATGATAGCCTGTGTTTTTTTAAAAAGTAATTCTTTACAATTGCTGGAAAAGCTTCTAATTCTTTTCTTCTCTATTCCCTATCAAATTTGTTATCCACAGTTCGTGACCTTTCCCATGTCCAGAACACCATTCCCAGTCCATTTACTCTCAGCTAATGATGAGACTTCTCACCTTACAAAGAAGAGTAAGGTCAACTGATATGCTCCATCAACCTCCCTTTGTTCTATCTCTAAGCTTTTCTCTTTATTTGCACAATGACTCTTTCTGTTACTGTCCTCTGTCCAAGTATATCTCCCCCAGTCTTCAATAAGATTATCCCTATCACTGAGTGCCAATCTCCTCTCTCTGCACCCCACCAACACATACTCCAGTGTCTATTTCATACCCAAGGTGTATGATAAGCCCACTTTTCAACATTTTTAAGGACCTACCAAGTGCCAGTCACTCAATTACTATGAGACAGGAAGTTAAATAAAAATCCATTCCTCCTTTTATAAAATTCACAAACTTATGGGAAAGATAAATAGTTTAAAAAAGAATTATAGCTGAAACTGGTTTGGCTCAGTGGATAGAGCGTCAGCCTGCAGAGTGGAAGGTCCTGTGTTCAATTCCGGTCAAGGGCATGTACTTTGGTTGCAGGCACATCCCAGTAGGAGGTGTGCAGGAGGCAGCTGATCAATGATCCTTTCTCATCTGTGTTTCTAATTCTCTATTCCTCTCTGTGAAAAATCAATAAAAAATATATATATATATATATATATATATATATATATTTTTTTTTTTTTTTTTTTTAAAGAATTACAATTGGTGTGATAAGAGCAAAGGCATGAACAGTGTAACCATGGAAAAATAACAATGGTTACAGAGAAATTAAAAAAAAAAAAAATATATATATATATATATATATATATATATATACACATAGATCTCTATCAAGCCTACTTTCTCTGATGGGTTTTCTTCTTTTTCTACAAATAGGCTCAGGTCTCCTCTAGTCTTAAACACACAAAACACCCATGACACTTAAACTAATATTGCTATCATTCACTTTTACTCATAGTTCACAAATCCAATCCACTGTTTTTTATTCTTCACCTTTCAACTTGGTCTTGGTTTCCACCATTATATTGACACCTCTCATCAAATCCAAGTTGAGTAATCCACTCAACATATCACTTTTCTTTTCTGATACTCATAAGTCTCCCAGCTATGAAGGACTATTGTAGACTGTACCCTCTTCAAATTCTCTCCTTGCCTTTTGTGATAGTTTACTTCTCTAATGTATTACCTCCCCATTAGATGCCATTCAGTCTTCACATATCCCACTTCTTTCTGTAGCCTGACAAAGGGAAGCTTTAGCCAGAATTCCATTTCGAGATGTGATTTTTGACTCTCTACATCCTCTCTCTGCTATTTTGTTCTCCCTCTCTGGCACAGAAAATTTATGATAGTCAGTGCTATAGTAACCTGTGATTGAGAAAAATAATCATGAAGTTAGAAGGCGTGGCTTCAGTTTCTGATTCTACCACTGACTTACTATCTGTGTACCATGGGCATGTCACATCCTATGATTCCATAAAAGAGAATGGCTTCCTAATTAATATTCCTTCCAATCCCACAATTCTACAATTTCAACTGGAAAAAACACCAGATTTTTAGTTTTAATTTCTCTAATGCAGTACAAATCCACATTCTGTCTGCCATTTAAATGTTCCACCTTTAAAACTAATCTCTTTAATCAACTAGTTCTTTTAAGTTTTCCACTAACCTTTATGTACTTATGACCATTATTTTAAACTTGAAATCCTAATAATATGCACACACTGCCTTCTATTCATGCATTCATTCTCTCTTCCTGATTCCCAACCCCCCTTCAAGTCCCAACTCAAAGAGAATCTCTTCCAGAAAGTGTTTCATGGCCTCTCCTGATGGTTATAGTACCCCACTTCTTCAGAAGACCCAAGATATTCTATGTATACAATAGTTCCCCCTCCCCACCACCACCAATTACCTGTGGTTTCAGTTACAGCAGTCAAAAGTGGTCTAAAAATAGAAAATTGCACCATCAACATAGTCTGCTCCTGACACCCAACCACCGACACTGTCATGGTTCCAAAACCCAAGACTACCCAAAGCAGATGATCCTCCTTCTGACGTATATTTGGAAGGTCAATAGCAGCCTAAGTTATGCCTATGTCATTCACCTCACTTCATCTTATCAGGTAGACATTTTATCAGCTCACATCATCACAAGAAGAAGGGTGAGTATAGTACAGTAAGATATTTTGGAAGAGAGAAAGAATCCACATTCACTTAACCTTTATTGCAGTATATTGTTATAATTACTCTATATTATTAGGTGTTATTGTTAACTAGAGGCCCGTTGCAGGAAGATTCCTGCAATAGGGCTTCCTGCTGCAGTGGCTGCCCTGCCTGCTTTCCTCCCTTCTCCCAGCTACTCCTGCTTCCCTCCCTTCTCCCCCGTCCCGCTTGCTTGCTTGCTTCTCTGCAGCTTTGCTCCCTTCTGCAGTGCTTGGCTTCTTTCTATGCTGTCTTAAGTCTTCACTCTGGCCTGGATATGCAAAATAACTGCCATCTTAGTTGGGTTAATTTGCATACTCGCCCTGATGGGCTGGTAGGAGTAGCAAAGGTGTAGTTACTTTGTATTTTTCTCTTTTATTAGGTAGGATTTCCCACTGGGCCTAATCTTATAAATTAAACTCTTTTGTAGGTAGGTATGTATAGGAAAAACCATAGTATTTACTGTAGGGTTTGATACTAACTGCGATTTCAGGCATCCACTGGGAGTCTTGGAACATATCCCCTATGGGGAATGGGGGACTGCTGGACCCCTAACACTTGGCAAGCTTCCCTCCAGACTCTGGCTCTGATCCTCCTTTGCATCCCCCAACAGCACATGAGCATTGTCTTGTGCAGTGTACAGGAAACCTCTGAGATTTGAACTGAACTAACCTGAACTTTGGACACAACAGAAGCAGGAGCATTTTAGACTAATTACTTTCTTCCAGTAGAAATCTGTGTGGAAGGACACATGTTGTAGGTGTTCTAGCTCTAAACTGAGAAAGCAGAAGCTCTTCTTGAACTCCTTCAAAATCCAAGTCAACTAAAAAGGACACTATAGACAGTAATCTTTGCAGTGTCACTAGTTTTTAAAAGTATATTTACTAAAAGGTATACTCCTAAATAGTTGGTTTTATATTGAAGCATTTTTAAAACTCTAAATTGTTTACATCGAGACAATGTGTTTCATAGACCTAATGAACTATCATCAGAATTGGAGATTTATCATAGCAACAGTGATGTTTATCAGAACAGTTAGCCAGCACACACTGCATCATCATCTGCTCTCACCTACATGTGGCATAGCAAACAATTTCCAAAATGAAATAAGATGTCATCAATTTTCAGCTTCATTAATAAGCTTCAATGCATTCCTCTAAAAACTGTTTCAATGCCCTCAATTGTGATAGCAAGACATATTAAGAGAGAAAAAAAGGTTTCCAGCTTCCTTATTACCAAGAAACATGAAAATGCAGCCTAGCAGACGAAAGAACCAGAATTTCCAAGCACTCTACACCAGAAAAGTCAAGGCTTTAGCTTAACTCACCTGGAAGGCAGGCTATCTGCGTGCGGCCTGACGGTGGTACACAGCATCGCTGCAAGGACGTTAAATGAAACTGAGAGGAACTGTCTGGCACCTCATTACCGAAGAGGCAGGGCAGACTCTGACCTACCTGGCTTATCCCTCCAGGAGAGATCTTGTACGACTGCAACTTCTGCTTCAGCAGCTCGGGATCACTGTGACGGAATGGGCACCCTGACAACAAAAAACAGGCCAGCACATCAACAAGGTTATTTACGTGGGACTTAGTACAGAGCCACACTCGAGAGACTGCCTAAGCTGCCCATAATTGGCTAACAGCTTATTAATAAAAAAGTTAATTGCCCATGAGTGCAACTGCGTTCCTCTCTTTATCTAAATGACGGCTTCGCTGTACGGTTATCAGGGTACCACAGGCTCAAGAGTTACATAAAGCACTGCAGCATTCTCCGGCTCAGTTGCTCATTCACTGGGAAGAAACAGTTTTAATTGTGCTACTGGCTAATAAGCAGAGATAATCACAAAGTAGCTATAAAATAGTTTATCTAAAAACTTTATATTAGCACACATTTTTTCTAAAGAATTACTTAAAAGACATACTATCGGAGGAAGATAGTGTAGACTAGGGGTGTTGAACTCAATCAGAGAAGGGGCCAAAATCTAAAATCCAGCCTAAATCGCGGGCCGAATGGTTTACTGAACAGTCATAAACTGTCATTGTGATGGAAACGCAGCGGAGTGCAGTGATGACAGCGCGGTGCGGGCCACATTGCAAGGCCTGGCGGGACGGATTTGGCCCACGGGCCTTGTGTTTGACACATGTGGTGTAGACAAAAAGAAAAATGTCCAAATGCTAAGAAATATAAAAGTTTTCAGATGTAAATTCCATACCCATTTCCCATTGTGTAGAAACAATATAAATTTAGATGAATCATGAATGGGAATGAGATGCATAAATAAGGAACTGTCTCACAGAAAAACAAATTATAGTAGATACATGACATCTCTAGACTATTTCACGGGAATAATAAAGTTGGACTACTAAACATATTTGTCTAAACAAAAACACAAAAGAATTGAAATGTAAAAGCTGTATTAGACCAAAATCTAGAAAATTTTAGATATTTTAGTAAGAAACTGCAATGACAGGCCAAAATACTTAATTTGACATTTAATATAGGATGCCAGATAGTTTTTCAGTCAGAGATATGATAGATCTATAAGTTAGAGACAATTATGCATTTTTAACAATAGGAAATTGATTGGGACAAAAATAATGGAAAGGAGTCTACAGATATGTTTCCCAAAAATCTTACCTCCAAATAAAAACACCCATGATAACACTATGGACTCCTACTAATTATGAAATTTACAAAATACATAGTATATATTTTATTCAGTTTAAAATCATAGTTATTTTTAGTACAAGGAAATGTCTTGAGAAGCTGTGTAGCACAGAGATGAAAGTTTGGATCTGAGTTTAACAGTTACAAGCTAGGAGACTTAGGCAAATTTTGTATCTTTATGTTGACTCAGCTTCACTGTCTGTCAAGTGAGGGAAATACTCACTGAGCTCGTGTGGGAACAGACTATAAAGCTCTTATCTTACATGCTCCTGGTACATAGTAAACACACAAAAAATCTGATAATGAACTTATGAAGAATGACAATGAGAAAGACATGAGGGTGCATGTGGAATTTTTGGTTTAGTCCATAATTTAATTACCGGACACCAAAAGAAAACATTAACTGAATTTCCCAAAGTATTATACATCTGAAATAATAGCTGTACCTGTATGAAAGGTCAGAAAGGGCAAAGCCAAGCAGAAACTAAAGATTGCCAAAATATTAAATATCACATAAAAGTCTTTAAGAGTTATGTTCACTATAAGAAGAAAACAGAGGAACCAGATTACTAGAGAAGCTGATCTATGATAATAAAAGCATAATATGCTAATTAGACCAGGTTTTCTTCCAGACAAAGAAGCTGGGGCTGTCCGGGTCCCGGGTGCCACAGGGAAGCTGGTGCCCAGCAGCTGGGGGGAGGAAGGCCTACTGTTGCACAAATTTCGTGCATCGGGCCTCTGGAGTTACTATAGCAGAGAACAGAAGTAAAACAGAGCTCAGCGTCTCCTACTTTGTTTCTATCTTCCACATCAGAGAGAATGATATTTACAATTGGAAAGAGTTGCACTAATGAGATAACTAAAGAAGAAGTGAATTCCTAAACAACTAACTCTGACTTCAGCTAAGTGTTTGACAAAGCTTTTGTGGAAGAGATCGATAAACATCATCCAGAATACAGTTACACCTACATGGATTCATAACTGGTTGAACAATCCTTCCAGGCAGTGCCACTTAATGAAATAATGTGAACCTAGGGGACTAGTTAGCTTTGGAAGTAACAAAAAAAATAAAAGGACAGGGACTTCTGGTTTCCAGTATAGCATGTAAGGAGCTTAGAAGTTGCCTCTCCATCCAAATAAGTAAAAAGCTGAACTGAAAAATCAGAAGCTGTTCTTGGATCCATTTGAGAAGCGAGTCACTGGGCAAATCACTGTCCTCAAAACTGGAGAGAGAAGGAGACACAGAGAATCTCAACTTACCAAGCAGAAATCCCTGTGGGAACTAAACACTGGGGTAGGAAAACTGAATCTAGACAGATTGCTCGAGTCTCCATGTGGTCAATTCTAAGGGTTAAAAACTCAAGGAGACCCACTCATGGGGGAAGAGCACACTTTTCTAAGTTTAACATCCAGGAGCTCTACCAGAACTTCACAGTGAATAAGAGAGAGAATCCCCACATCCCCCTAGCAGTGGGAGAGGAAAAGTAACCATTTTGAAAGAGCTATCTGTTCTTCTTAACAAGGCCTGCCTACAGGAAACACTATTTTATCAGAGCCTAAAATGCTGGGGGCTTTAACAAAGTCTAACCTACCTGGAGGGGTGGGGGGGATACCCAATTCCAACAACTACATCCAACAACAGCTGATGACACATTCTTCTCAGCTCACACATAACAAAGCGCTCTGGTGAGGGATGCTAGCAGCGGGGAAAGCTATGCAAGTGCTGGGTAGGAGCTATCTGGGAACTCTGTACAGTCTGCTCAGTTTTGCTCTGAACCTAAAACTAGTCTTAAAAAAAAAAAAAAAGGAAGTTTCTTAATTTTAACAAAAGGACAGATAAATGTGCCTATAAATCATATGAAATCATTGAGTGTTTGCTAAGTATAATATTTTTAACTGGTAGTTCAAAACAAACAGAATGGAATAAATAAAACCCAATTTATCAGGAGTAAGAAATATAAAATCCTGCATTTAAACTAATAAAAGTAAACAAAATGTGTAACAAATGCTAGGATCTAGAAATTGACAGAAGAATCCCTGGGAGGAGTTTTTCTTGGCCAAGCTCCATGTAAATCGCCTGCCTGTTGTGGCGGCCAGGCAAAGCTCGAGGCTTTTTCAACAGGAGTATCTGGCCAATGGTTTTCAAAGTTCAGAAAACATAACAGTCATCCAGGGAACTTGTAAATACATCTGAGTTTATATATCTGAAGGTAGAGAATACGCCTTTCTAAAAGGTATGTTAAGTGATTGACGAGCGGTAAGACTCACTGGCTGTGTGCACTGCACTACCAGCACTGCTGCCTCTTCACCCATGAAATATATGAACACACAAGCATTTTTAAATGCTCCGTACACATGCAACATCTTTCTTAAAATTCTCTCTGTGATTATAGGTCTTTAATAACCTAAATGTGTATCTTTTTAAAGAGTTTCATTTAAGGTGCTAAAACAAAATATGTTTTGACATATACATTGCAGTAAACTTTGGTAGTCTAGAATATTTACTAATATGGACTGTTAAACCATTCTCTGATATACCTGACAAATGGGAAGCTTTTTAAGGTATGCTCAGAGAACTATTTTAGAAAAAAATATTTTGAACTCAGCAATCTATAGAAAATATTGGGTTGGCAGCTAAGTAATTGCAGGTTTCACACAACAAAAATTCAGTTGAATTTTTAGGTTTGCAGACATAGTACAAATGTAAAACACATTTTGTTATTTGATAGTTGGCTATTCAGCTGTTAATCAGTAAAAAAAGTTTTTTGATCTGTTTTGTAGTTTTCGTTTGGCGTTCGTTGAAAAATGGAAAATCAAAAGGAACATTTTCATCATATTTTGCTTTTTTATTTCCGCAAAGGGAAAAACGCATTGCAAGCTCATAAAAAGTTATGTGCTGTTTATGGTGACGAAGCCTTAAAAGAACGGCAGTGTCAAAATTGGTTTGCCAAATTTCGTTCTGGTGATTTTTCACTCAAAGATGAAAAACGCTCTGGTCGTCCAGTTGAAGTTGATGACGCCCTAATCAAAGCAATAATCAATTCGGACTGTCACAGTACAACACGTGAGATTGCAGAGAAGCTTCATGTATCACATACATGCATTGAAAATGACTTAAAACAACTTGGCTATGTTCAAAAACTCGATACATGGGTTCCTCACGAACTGAAAGAATCACAGTTAACGCAACGCATTAGCAGCTGTGATTTGCTAAAGAAACATAATGAAAATGATCCATTTTTAAAACGACTGATAACTGGCGATGAAAAATGGGTTGTTTACAACAATATCAAATGGAAAAGATCGTGGAGCAGGCCAGGTGAACCAACTCAAACAACATCAAAAGCTGATATTCATCAAAAGAAGGTTTTGTTATCAGTTTGGTGGGATTACAAAGGAATTGTCTACTTTGAACTCTTACCACCCAACCGAACGATCAATTCTGATGTCTACATTGAACAACTAACGAAATTAAACAATGCAGTTGAAGAAAAGCGGCCCGAATTGACAAATCGAAAAGGTGTTGTATTCCATCATGACAATGCAAGGCCACACATATCTTTGGTCACTCGGCAAAAATTAATGGAGCTTGGTTGGGATGTTTTGCCACATCCACCATATAGTCCTGACCTTGCACCATCTGATTACTTTTTGTTTCGATCTTTACAAAACTCCTTGAATGGTAAAAATTTCAATAATGATGATGATGTCAAATCGTACCTGATTCAGTTTTTTGCTAATAAAAACCAGAAGTTTTTTGAACGTGGGATTATGATGCTGCCTGAAAGATGGCAAAAGGTCATTGATCAAAATGGGCAATACATTACAGAATAAAGTTATTCAGTTCTATGAAAAAATTGTCTTTGATTTTCTTTAAAAAATCCGCAATTACTTAGTTGCCGACCCAATAGTTTAACACAGATTTTTTTATTTTTTAACCTACAACTCAAATTGATAGATGCTTGCTACTGTGACTTGCTCAATTCCTCACTTAATCTGTGTTTGTTAATCAGATGATAGTAATGATAATAAAACACGTTTTTCCTTGATAGTCTTATGAAAATAGTGAATTTACTATTCTAAACTTTGAGGCATTCCATCTTCAAAGAGCTCTGAAGAACTTGTGTCAGGGTGCTAAGACTTGCAGAATGAGAGACACAGACAGATAGGCAGACAGACACGAGCAGGCGAGGGGGAAATTGAGAACAAAAGAGCCCGGTCCAGCAGCTGCGTGACGTTCTCTTGCCTGACCTAGTTCGGTGACAAGGCAAACAGACAGAAGAGTAATGGGGCTCCGGCTTGACACTGATGACTGGCATCCGCTGTAAACTGGTTCCTGTCAGTGATGCAAAACGCCATCACACTGTTTCAGCGTTTCCCACTGAGCTCCTGGGTTTCTGTACTTTGCAAGCATGTCAAGTGGAAGCACTTACCATGATAATCCCCTTGGCCTGGCGGATTGTTTAGAATAATCTTCAGGCAACTGAAAGGTGTATAGTCTGTCCTCTTGCCTTCCTTTCCGAAGCTGTGACGGATATTGTAAGAGTAGCCTTTATCAAACTGGTTGGAGGAAAAAGAAAGGAGAGACAAAAGTAAGCCAGTATTGTAGAAGTAGTGTCAGCAATCTGGCTAGGACCAAAGAGCAGAGAGGGATATTTCATAAAACAAATTCAGCATTCATGGGCAGATGTACATTCAGATTGCACACATCATTTGGGTCCCTTATGATACAAATAAAAGTGTCTATGTTTTTGAGAATTACATGTATTAGGAGTTTTTTTCTTTTATTGTTGAGTAGTTTTCTTATTAATGGATACCTGAGCTACTCTAGTTTGGGGCTATTATCAATAAAGCTGCCATGAGCATTCTGACAGATGATCTTGTGGACATGTATTTTGACTTCTCTTGGATAAATACCTAGGAGTGGAATTGTTGCCAACTGTTTTTCCAGAGTTGCTGTATACCCCACCAGCTATGCATGTAAGTTCCAAATTCCCCCCCAAAATATGGTGTTTCTTTTAGTTAAAATGCTTTCCTAAGAAATGGGTAGTGATATTTCCTTTTACATTTCCGTTATGACTAATACTGCTGGGTACTATTTCATAGGTCTTTCTTGGTTAGTGATATGCCTTTTTTTATTAAGTGTCTATTCAAATATTTTGCCCATTTAAAAAAACAAAACAGGATTGTCTTCTTTTAATTATTCCATTGTAAAAATTCTTCACATTTTCTGGACTCAAGCCCTTTGTTAGATACAGCAAACCTTGAAGTGGTCAGGTTCCAGATCACTGCAATAAAGAGTACATAGCAGTAAAGGCTCTCTTAATTTTTTTGCCGGTGAGGGTCTTATCTTCAGTTTGTAATAAATAGAAAATCTATGAAGTGCAATAAAGTGAGGTATACCTACATAGGTATTACAAATATTTTCACAGTGTATGGCTTGTCTATTTATCTTCTTGGTATGGCCTAAGTGACCATTACGACCGATCACTATGATGCACACTGACTATCTGGGGGCAGATGCTTAACACAGGAGCTGCCCCCTGGCGGTCAGTGTGGTCCCACAGCCAACTTCCCCTGGCTGGCCAATCTCCCACAGGGTACAGACACATCTTTACAAATGTATATTTTCTTTATTTAAAGGGCAAGTTTGTACTTTAATTTTAGGTAGCTAAGGGATATAAAGTGTTTTTCCTGCATCTGCTGGTTCTCAAGTGCCTTTAGGTCAAAATAATCCCTATGCCAAAGTAGCGTATTTTGGGATGGCTTATTCTCTAGTACCCTTCAGCCCCATGGGATAAGCGCCATTTCCAACACCATGTGTTGAAGACACTTTCCCTTCCTTACTAAATCACTTCGGTACACTTGTCAAACTTGCCCATAAATGTGTGGGTCTGTTTTTGGATGCTGTATTGTACCAGGGATCTACATGTCTGTCCTTCTGTCAGTGCCACACTGTCTTTTTTGTTTGTTCATTTTAGAGGAAAGGAGAGAGAGCGGGGAGGGGAGGGGAGGGGACAGGAGAGGGGAGAGGAGAGGAGAGAGGAGAGAGGAGAAAGGGGGGAGAGAGAGTGAGAGAGAGAGAGAGAGAGAGAGAGAGAGAGAGAGAGAGAGAGAGAGAGAGAGAGAGAGAGATCATTATGAGAGAGAAACACCAATCTGTTGCCTCCGCAGACTCTCTGAACCAGAATCAAAGCCACAACTTGGGTGTGTACCCTGACTGGGAATCTACCTGCAACCTTTCTGTGTGCAGGACCATACTCCAGCCAACGGAGCCATGCAGCCAGGGCCCACACTGTCTTCATTACCAAGTCTTAGAGTTAAATCTCAAATTCAGATCATCTAAGACTGTTCGTCCTCCTGCTTTGTTCTTTTTCAAAATTGTTTGGGCTATTCGATGTCCTTGAATTTCCATATAAATTTCAGAATCAGCTTATTAATGTCTATTTTTTAAAAAGACTGCTGAAATTTCAATAATCAGTAGTTATGGCTTCACAACTACCTACCTGCCCATAGAAATCTACAACCAAGAAAACAAAGGCATTTCAACCTAAAAACAACTTTCAAAAAAGAAGACAAACTTTCAAACCAACATTAAATTTCACCGGAGAAAACAAGAACATTTAGAAGTTCTAGCAAGCATCTTTTACAAACAACTTCTGTTTGTTTTGTAAATCATAAACATTAGCTGTAGTCAATCACTTTGTGCAAACTTTTAGGTCTGACGTGAATTTAAATAGATACAAGATTTCTGTATGTTCATCAGAAAACACTGAGAGAACTTCTGGGTCAGCTATTCTGTTAAAGTAATGGAAAGCTACTCTCTGGAAAGGACACAAGGCTAAATTAGTATTTTTTTCACCTCCCTCTCCTTTCCAATTTATTTACCCACTGTCTGTGTGTATAGAAGCCTAAAGTTTGGACCTTACTGAGCTTTCAGACTATCTGCATATCAAGAACACAAGTAGTCCTCTGGTTTTCAGACAGGCTAACTTTTGTAACATTGCAGAGAGGGAGCATTTACTCTGAGATGTTTTTGAGAGAACACTTTCTAAGTGTCCCTACCCACAACTTAAAGGAACACCTCCAAGTAGTTATGTGGGAACTAAGAGAAGAGCACACATTGCCATTTTGGCTCCTCCATCCTACTCCTTTCAGTGACAGGCAATGTCAGCAAATCCGCTCTGGTCAGAAGGTGGATGAGTGGCAGTGTGTGACCTCCCAAATTAGTCCTGCCATCCCAGCTGTGGCACTGGCAAAGCACCATCTGTATGTCTGCCAAAGTCAGCGGTGAATTAGTTTTAAGGGCACGATGTTACCAATGGAACTCAAGAAAAGTGAGAAAGCAGGCACATCTGTTTGTTTTTCTCTTGTAAATCCATCTTTTGTCAGTCTAATTTATGGGCAGCAGCTGGAGAACTTGAGTAGAAAAACAGAGTATTTTCCTCCCTTTTGGTTTTGTCCAAAAAGAGCAGGACGTATGTTCTCCATCTTCACATCCTAATCATGGAGAACATTTTCAGTTCTAGAATGAGCAGATTTCCTTTCCCTCAAATTTCCCCGGGGGCAGGGTCTAGCTAAAATTTTTAAATAGTGATTAACCACTTGGTTAGAAAAGGAAATAGTGAAATGCCAAAACCCACCGAAAAAGTATTAAATAAAATGGTCGTATGTGATTAGATGAAATCATTGATTAAGCAGACCACTTTCATTGAAGCCAACAGATGAAAAGAAACATCAGCTGTGTATGAAAAAACTTGCCATATCGTCAGAGGAAAGTGGGGAGCTTTCTGTTCAGGATACCAGTGGCATGTGGGCCAGTGGCTGTCGTTTCTCTTCTTCATGTTTCTCTTCTTCTTACGCTATAAGACTATACCCCGCACACTCAGAAAACAGGTCTGAGGGCCATCTGTGACTGGGGGCTGTGTGATCGACATCATTCTAACTATATCTATTAGGTCAGACATTAAATAAAGACTATCATTTATAAATTCTTAATGCAGAATTTAGTGCACATGCAATACTGTTATTAACAATTAAAATAAAGTAACAGTGATGTTCCAATACTAATAGCTTACGGTTCTACAGATCCTTAGCAGTGACAAAGTGATGATTCTTAGACCCTTTACTACTTGTAAGGTAGAGTAGTTAGGTATTCCTATTTTATAAAAGAGGAAATTGAAGTTTCAAGAAGTTAAGTGAATAGTTATTTCAATTACTTAAGAATAAGTAATCCTAGTGGAAACGATGGAGTTAAAATCTTAGTCTTCTGCTTTTTTAGAAAATGCTATAATAGTATAGATGGGAAAAAATAAATAAATACAGGCAACTGTCAGTTACCCAAGGCAAACCTTCAACTGTAGGCTGCTTCCCTGCTGTCACTCAGCTCCTTCAGGGACAGGTGAAAGTCAGAGCAAACCACAGTAAGACAAAATGATTCTGAGCCCAGTGAAAACCAGGAAAAGCTGTCTACTCCCAAAAGAAATGGTAAGTCTAACAAACCACTGGCAGATCATTTATTTGGTTTCTAATTTATCATAATTTTAGAATCACAAAAAATGGCAAATTTGAAGTTACACATTTAAAATTAAAACAACTCCCACTAAACAGGGCTTGTGAATGCTTTCAAATTACTGGGCACACTGACTGGGTAGTCCTCCTCTATAACATTAGAGTTGGGGACATGGTCAGGAACTGAAGAACAAAGTCAGAGAAAAGAAAGTATAAAAAATGGAAAGAAAAGAATGCAGAACACACCATTGTTTATGTATTTAATCCTCACCCAAGGACATGGTTAGAGAGAGAGGAAGAGGGAGGAAGAGAGGGACATCAGTTGGTTGCCTTCCCTACACACACTCCCTGATTGGGGATCAAATCACAACCCAGGCATGTGCCCTAAGCAGGAATTCAACCAGCAGCCTTTCAGAATATGGCACAGTGCTCAACCAACCGAGCCGCTCCAGGAGGACCGATCGCTTTTTTAACTGGCAACAGTATCTGGGGCTTTAGCAAATTTAGCTTATCAGAATCATGAGTTAAGAGCTGGAACGGGCTTTAGACATCGTCTAGCGCAGCTGTTATTACATGGAAAGCAGGGGCTAACCCTAAGTTGCAACGTGAGTTGGGGAAGGAAGCCCTGTATTGCCTGCATCTAGCACTTCCATCCAGTCTGTAGCCCCAATGCTGAACACAAAGCCTAGCATACTGTAGCTGCTCACTAAACATTTACGAGGGTCAACAGTTAAGAATATTTTTTTGGCTGAAACCAGTTTGGCTCAGTGGGTAGAGCGTTAGCCTGCGGACTGAAGGGTCCCAAGTTCGATTCCGGTCAAGGGTATATACCTTGATTTCGGGCACATCCCCAGTGGGGGGTGTGCAAGAGGCAGCTGATTAATGATTCTCTCTCATCAATGTTTCTGACTCTATCCCTCTCTCTTCTTCTCTGTAAAAATCAATAAAATATATATATATATATATTTTAGAAGAATATTTTTTTTGTAGTATGGTCACTGGCTTGTCCCTACCAGAGGACTGAAAGCTAATCTTATATTTATCACTTTGTTAACTTTCACTGACAAGACATTTAGCAGATTCCTATCACTAAGCACCGTAATAACATATTACTTATATGGAGGCCTCAACAATTCAACCTGGGGGAAATGGGCTGGAAGAGTTGTGTAGGTCACTTTAATTGGCTATCTGTTCAGCTACTGTCCCTGATATTAAGAAAAGGACATATCAGTGATAGAACTTTCAGTATCTCACCTGGGAAGCTTATTTTAGAAAAGTGTTCTTTATTCATGGATAACAACATTGACATAACAGTGAAAATGTATTCAGATTCCAAATGAACTCTGCCTGAATTTGAAGACAGAGACCACAAACAGCCCTTCATTCCCTATAATGCATTTACTGAAATCACATGCTGAGAGCCTAAAGGACAATTTAGTAACTCCCAAGAAGTGGTCAATGTAGTCACCATCTCGCTGATAGGAAAAGAGCCAGCATAAAGCTGGCTCCACCAGAAAAATCACAGGCGCTGGCTGCCGGAGGTAGGATGCTCTGGTCCAAAGTGAGCTAGCTGGCTCTGCTTGAATACAGTGGTCCTTTCACTCACTGAAAACAAGGAAGCCAACGGAAAGCATCGGCCAAGCCTCAAAGACTGCACAGAAGCACACTGACCAGGGCTTCCAGTCACCAAGGAAAAGGCCTCCTCTCCTCCACAGTTATAAGAATGGATTTTTACAAACATTTTGAAGTAAAAATTAAATGTAAATTTATTCAACTTCTGCTAGATTCACTTAATCCTATTTATTTTCCCCAGAATTTTTGTCTTTCTCCTCCCCCCACCCCACCCCCCCACCCCGCTCCTCCGACTTTGCTTTTCTAGATTGCCATATCTGGCAACTTTAATCCACAGTGAGTATTTTCTATAACTAAATTCCTATTACCATGGAATTTTAAGGATCTAGCTTGATCATTAAAAAATGTTCCAAGGTACTACCTACAACTATTTTATATAGATATATATATATACACACACACACACACACACACACACACACACATAAATATATACTCAAACACATATATACATATGTTGTATGTAATAAGTTTAAGGTTTTGAAGAACTATCAGGATGATTACAAACATATAATCCCATACTCCTACAAATGTTAAATACTTAAATATTTTTTATTATAAACATTTAAATATTTACACATATATCAATACATTTCAATTATATATTTCTGAGTACATAAAGGTTCAGATTTATAATATATTCCTCGTGAATTATGTTTTATAAGCATATATTTGTCCTGCATAATAGTTTTCTCCCTGTACTGAATTTTGTTGATATTAGTGTTTTCAGTCCAGTTTTATTTTTATTACACCTGCAGATATTCCCCTACCCTCCTTTATGCTAATTTTTTGTATCAGAACATCTTGAATAAATTGCAAGTGGAGTAACTGGTTACCCATGACCTCCCTCTAGTGGTTACTCATAGCATATTAAAATAAACATTTTTCTATGAATGCCAGAAATGAATCAGATTCTCTACTAAAACAAACAAAACAACAACCATCTTTAGCACACTTTTAGCACCATCATAATTATAAAATTAGCTCCAAAATAACTCTAAAAATGAACTGCTAAAATAATTAATTTCCCCAATTCACCACAATATAGTGAGATATTTCACTTACTAGATAACATGTCATCTTCTAGTCATCTAGCTTGGCTACATAAGAGATGACCAAAAGAGACAATTACATTAGGTTTTAAAAGCTAGCAATAAATGGTAGACAAATGTATCATGCCCCGAAATGACAAATGGCATGAGATACAGTTTTAATTTACAGTGACAAGCCAACTTGTTCCTCTACAATAGTAGTTTTCAACCTTCCTAATGCCATGACCCTTTAATATAGTTCCTCATGTTGTGGTGACCCCCAACCAAAAATTATTTTCGCTGCTACTTCATAACTGTAATTTGGCTATTGTTATGAATCATAATGTAAATAAATATCTGTGTTTTCCAATGGTCTCGCAACCTACAGGTTGAGAACTGCTGCTGTAGAGTCTAAGACCATCGGAAAACACAGATATTTACATTACAATTCATTAACAATATCAAAATTACAGTTCTGAAGTAGCAACAAAAATAATTTTATGGTTGGGGGTCACCACAACATGAGGAACTGTATTAAAGGGTCGCAGCATTAGAAAGGTTGAAAACCTGCTCTACAATTTCAGGGATAAACTGAAGATCTGTCACAGGCGAGTGTTTTGTTTCTCTCCAAAGATTAGAAATGAATAGATTCCACTTGGTAAGACTACATTTCCTAAGGCTTCATCTGAAGAAGATCAGAATAGGAATTCCAAAATATATGTCAAGAATTAGAAAAGGTATGTGGGGTGAGAAAAGAGAATTTACAAGGTTTTTTGGAGAACAAGTTGATTCTAAGACCATGGCAGGGAAAACACAGCATGAGCTGGAGCATCTGGTGCTGCCGAGAGGACTTGATCAAAAAGAGGATGGGGCATGTCAAAAGGGTTCCAGGACCAACCAGAAAGAGCTCTCAAAGGCCAAAGTTGGAACAATTTGAGCAACAAAATAAACAATAGCACTGAATGGAATGTTTAATTCAAACTACCCATGAGTACCTACTGATACAAGTATCTGAATAGGCAAATGGGGGGGTGGGGGGAGGAGAACAGCTTTTCCTTATAGAAGAATTCCAATGAATAAATATAGGAGAACAGGGAAGAGAAAATAGCCAATAGGTCACCATATTAATAACAGTTGCAGGCAAGGTCCTCCAAGGGAGGCCCAATCAGCAAGCAGGGTATTTATGCAGTCTAAAAGTATCTCCCCCAAGACATTTTGAGGAGAAAGTAGTAACCCTACAGTGGAGAAACCCAGCAGATGCCACCTTAACTAAGTGGCCAAGTAATTAGTTATGCTGATGTTATTTGCCCCTGATGTTGATGCAATCAGAGAGAATGTCACTCTGGTGGTCTTCTTGCCAAAAATGCATAACCTCAATCTAATCCTGAGAAGACAGAAAATAAACCCAAAGTGAGAGACAGTCTACCAAAACAAACAAAAAGGACGAAAACCACCTAACCAGTAACCTTCAAAAATATCATGAAAGACTAAGAAACTGTCACAGACTGGAAGAGACTGAGGAGACACAAAAACTAAACGCAATGCACAACCCTGGAGTGAATCCTGGAGCCACGAAAGGACATTAGTGAGACAGCTGGGGAGATCTGAGTCAAGTCTCTGGTTAACAGTATTGTACTGCTGGGAATCTGTTGGTTTTGATAACAGTGTAATAGTTATGTAAGATTGTTAATATTAGGGAAAACTGGGTGAAGTGTATATTGAACTCTTGGTACTATTTTTGCAACTTTTCTGTAAGTCAATTTTTAAAAAAATACTAAAAAGTTTACGTGCCCTACAGTGAACTAGGCATAATACAGATTATCTTATTTGATTCTCCTAACAACCCTTTGAAATTGGTGTCATTATCCCCATTTTACAGGCTGGAAAATTGAGGCTTGGGATGATGAAGTAGAAAGTTGTGTCAGGACTGAAATCTTTTTATGACTTGCTCAAAGTTCATATTCTTTCTACCTTGTTATGATCAACACATGTACAAGCATTTCTCATCCAGTAAACAGAGGTCTTCTCTTCTGAAACTAGATTAAAATTTTAAAGTGGCAACGATTCTAAAAATAGCTCCTGCTATTAGAACTTAGTGATAATTTTCAATTTGCTTAAAATATGTGATTTAAGGGATGGAAACAACAGGTTTTCCAGCATAAAAATAAAGGGCTGATTACTATATATTTAAGTACAGCCATTTTAATTTACTGTAACATCTAGCAAGTCTTGCAGAACTCTACAAAATAGAGCACACTGCTACACTCCCAACATAAAGCATAAAAAAGGTTGATTTGCTACAAAGGTTGTTCAACAGGCATACGTGTTTTCTTATATAATTCACAGGTACCTAGCACAGAAACTTAAGTGAATTTTCGAATTTATTTTAGTACTGTTTTTTCTCATAACATTATACCACTTACCTACATAACCAATATATACATATTATTTAATACAAAGGAAAAGCATATCAACTCTAGGGAAATATCTGAGAAATAATAAAATATTCATGACAGAAGAGAAATACTTCCCCTTTTTCCCTTTTATTGATAGGGTTACTCACAGGCATCAGAATTAAAGTCTCAAAACAAAGTGGCTGCTTTCTTGTAACCAAATGTAATTAAATTGAATTATTGATGGACTGTGTTCTCAGCAATGCAGGAAGAAGGCTCTACCGAGGGAAGGCTATGTACACTTATTGTATAGCTTCAGGATATCTGTTTGCTTCTCAACTTGGATATATTATACTATCTCATTAAGAAACTAAATTCACTTTGCCATGCCATTCTTTTGAATTAACCATATAGAAGGGACATGCTAAGAGAAAATGATGACAAGATAAGCTAGAAAAATTGCTTTTTTAGAGCACATATTTTTAAATGTTAGAAGATACTTTAGCATAACAAATATTTTATATATCCATTTACAGGAATGTAATTTAAAAATCAATCTATCAATGATATTTTATAATGAACATGGTCTAAAGAACAACTGGGGAGAATAATCTGATTACTGAGCAAAGACTAAATGAGATAGTTTGAGACATTTCAAAACAAAGGTTTTAGAGTTTTGTTCAAAACAAAATGTTGAAGCCTGTAATATCTTAGTCAAGGAAAACAAACCCAAAAGCAAATAAAAAACACACATAGTATGCAGCAGACTGACAAATCTCAGAGGGAAGAAGGGGGTGGGGGAAAGGGGCAGGAAAAGATTAACCAAAGAACTCATATGCATTAATGCATAATCCATGGACACAGACAAAAGTAGATGAAGGCCTGGGGAGGAGGCGGAAGCAGGGCAGTATCTATAATACTTTCAATAATAAAGATTTTTTTTTTAAAATCACACATAGTTTACATCAAACAATGAATATAAAAATCGTTATTATGGTTCCACTATAATAACCTGGTTATTATTGAACAGGAAAGGAGGAAAGGGAAGACTAGATATAGGTATGCCATTTATACAGCTTCAGTGCCCAGGATGGGCATGGGCAATGCAGTTGCTAGAAACCTGAATATTTAAACTTCTAAGCAAAGCAGTAAACTCTCTCTCTCTTCTCTCTGGATATCCCAGCTCCCCTGTGGCAGGGGGTGGCATATCCCTGCACCCACATGGCACACAGTCATGTTGGGCTCTGCACGTGGCCTAATGCACTTTAATTACACACCTGGATGAACTACACACCTGGTTGCAACATGGAATGAAAGCTCTGGACACTGGCCTTATTTCTAGCTTTGCTGAAACCCCAGCTGCACCTTTTCCAGGACTGGCTTAAAGGACAGGGGACTTTGGAACCAGAGAAACATAACTCTATGCCAGTAAAATCTACCACCTACAATGCCTGGCACATACAAGTGGCTCTGTACCCATCCTCCCATGGGACTTCTGAAAATTCTTATTTCAGTAATGCCTCAAGAACCCACTCTCATGAATAGCGGAGGAATTCCACTTGTATATTCCTCCAGCAGCAATTCCCTATGTCTTTAATACAATTCTCACCTTTCTAAAGAGTGAATTTTCAAACCACTTGGTAATCTCATTTACTTTCCCCACATTGTTGAAGCATGGATAAACAGTTAGTTTACTCTATTTCCTGATGGACACCTGAATAACAGAGTTCCTCAACAGCAAATCTGAAACTCCAATCTAGCTCTGTCGATTCCCTATCCAGAGCTCATTCACTGAATCATAACACGCCTTGGCTATTTACCATGTGTAGTGAAGGATACAGAATAGCTTGTCGAAATGTAGTAGAAAGAGCAAATACATCATAGGTGTGTTTAGCAGTCTACCAGGCTCCATTTTCATGTCTGAGTGCATTTTAAAATTCAATAGATAAAAATCACCATTTGGTATCTTAGAAATTACCACCTTGTTTATTGGCTCTATTATCTTGACACACACACACACACACACACACACACACACACACACAGAGACAGAGAGAGAGAGAGAGAGAGAGAGAGAGAGAGAGAGAGAGAGAGAGGGACAGACAGACACACCTTGGACTAGCTCATACATTCAGGATCATTCTACCTGTGATTTCTATCTACAAAGCAGATAAGATCTAAGTGTACTGTTTATTCATCAGGAGCTTGGTCTAATGCTTATTTGGAACCCAAGTGGACACAGAGAGAAGGCAGTGGACAGATGCTGAGTCTAGAGAAAGAGAGGAGAACCACCAGAATGCAACCCCCAGGAAGACAGGAGTTGTCTGTTTTGCTAACTGCTATCCTTTAGCTTCTACTATCAATACAATGCCTGACACATATTATACAAGTGGCTCTGTAAGCATTAAATGGGACCAGATGCAATTGCCATGATATTAGCCATTTTTTATCTACATAAATGGCAATTCTTTGTGGTTTCATCGAATACTTATCGAATGAATAATAAACTATAATTGTTCATTTCAGTCTCTCCTCTAGGCCTGAGCTAGAAAAAAATGGCTCTTTCTAGAAAAAGAGCAGAGCAGTAAGTGGAGAAGCAGCGGTTGGTCCTGCTCCTTTGCAGAGCAAGGAGCCAGGGTCTCATGCTACTGTTCCTGCGCAGTGATGTCAGGCACTGAAAAAACATACCCTGGTGGTGGTGGTGACTGAGATAACCTTTCAGTGACACTGTCTATAAGTAATTATTAGGAAATTAAGGATAGCCTCTTGTAAAGTATGTAAGCAGTTGGCTTTAAAAACATTTGCAATGCCGTTCTCAGCACCACAATCACTATGTTATAGCTAAAATAACTGAGTAACAGTTGGATTATTTCTCCAAAGCCACAGAAGAAGAGTAAACATGTCTGTCACCAACTATACAGAAATATTACATACTAATGGCCCAGTACACGAAATTCATGTACAGAGGGGGCGGTTCCTTCAGCCCAGCCTGCACCCTCTCCAATTGGACATCCCTCTCGCAATCTGGGACTGATGGCTACTAATGACTCACATGCCTGCCTGTCTGATCGCCCCTAACTGTCTCTGCCTGCCTGATCACCTCTAACTGTCCTCCCTTGCCAGCTGGATCTTGTCCCCAATTGCCCTCCCCTGCTCATCTGATCTAACCCCCAACTGCCCTCCCCTTGCCAGACTGGTTGACTCCAACTGCCCTCCCCTGTTGGCCTAATCTTGCCCCCTATTGCCCTCCTCTGCTAGCAATTTGGTTCTGATTGGTTGGCTTCTATGCCAGTCAGCATCAAAAGCTCTGCCTCCTAGGCAGCCATTGGTTCCTCACACTTCACCCAGATTTGGTTCTGATTGGTTGATTTCTATGTCAGTCAGTGTTTCTGGGCCTATCAACGGCCTGATCAGAAAGGCACCTAGTGGAGGTTCAAAGAGAAATGGAGGCAGGGCTGCTGGCCAGGCTCGGAGGGAAAGAGAGAGGCAAGTACTGGTCAAAAGCTGCCTCAGATGCTACTGATCAGCCCCTGCTTCTCTCTTCAGGTCTCTTTCTGGGCCTGATTCAAAGCCCCTTCAGCAGTCACTGCTGGGTCACTGTGCCTACAGCCTCAGTAGTGTGAGCTGGGTCCCCATGGCAACCTAGCGCTGACTTCCAGTTGGTCAGCCTTTGGTCATGATTGGTCATTGCACTCTGGCTCTTTATTATAGAGTTGTGTATTCATAAATACGTTCTTACGGCATTTAACTACATTAGGAAATTTTCTCTCCTTCATTTAGCTTTTTTCTATGCCATGTCACATTTAGAAACTTTTTTTTAAAAGTCAGTTGCTTGTTATTTTACTGAAATAGTTACTAGATAATTATGTGAAGCACCTTTCCTCCTAACACACACACACACACACACACACACACACACACACACACTGTTTCAAATTACCACTCTGCTACAAAAAAAAATTTTCTGGAGTATCTATCTTCTCCAGTTTATCATGTCATAAATTAAGTATCTATACTAATAACAGATAAATATGTAAATTGACCATACCTCCACAACACCAACAGCCAATCAGGAGTGAGTATTCAAATTAACCCAACAACACACACACACACACACACACACACACACACAGGACGCCCACCCACCCTCCATGCAGCCGGGGCAATGCGGCAGGCGTCCCTGGGACCCTACCCACTTCAAGCCTGTGGCCAGCGTGCGTGTGCACAAGCGCCAAGCGGCCAGGGTCCCAGGGATACCACTGCAGTGTCCGGTCCTGTCAGCCAGGCCTGGGGATGGCTGGAGTTCGCAGTACTTTTGGTTTGTGTAGTCCCTGAACCAGAAGTGGAAATCAAGAGTGCAGGAGCACCAGGAATTCTGGGAATCATAGTTCTCATAGCAGACGTGGTTTGGGATCTCCTAGACCACATGTGTCAAACACAAGGCCCGCGGGCCAAATCCGTCCCGCCAGGCCTTGCAATGTGGCCCGCACCGCGCTGTCATCACTGCACTCCTCTGCGTTTCCATCACAATGACAGTTTATGACTGTTCAGTAAACCATTCGGCCCGTGATTTAGGCTGGATTTTAGATTTTGGCCCCTTCTCTGATTGAGTTCGACACCCCTATCCTAGACACTACAGCAAAGTGAGCCTGGAGCAAGTTACTGTTGCGGGTGGAGGATGGAGGGAAAGCAAAGGTGAGAGAGTGTCAGAGTGTCGAGGAAAAATTAAAGGGAAGATATCCTGCAACTTCTAGGAAATCTCCACCAATGGCGCAAAGAAAAAAAAAAAAAAAAGACCTCTATTATTCTGTGAGCACCAAACCAAACTGGGTTGTGGTCTCAGACAATTTGCACACAATCTTGCAAAGACAGACAGAAAAACTCCTGGATTGGAGGGGGCTCCCAGGTTAGAGAGGATGCAGGTCAGGCTGAGGGACCCACCCCCCCTGCATGAATCTTTGTGCACTGGACCTCTCGTTTACTATAAAGTATAATTTCCTGTTCTGTTTCTCAAAGAAAAGATGTTCCTGAAATAACTCTTACTATTCATTAATTTGAACTTAGTGTTTTAAATGACAAGATAATAAAAAAAGAAAAGAAAAGAAAAGAAAGCTGGGGATAGCTATAAAAATCTAAAAATGGCACTCTGATACAACAGTTTCTAGAATCTCAAGTCTACTAGCAGCTCATATGTAGACTAATTTTCTTTAAGATCTGAAAGCCACCTCTGGTGTCCCGTATGACACACAAATGAGCAGAACAGTAATGAGAAACATCACAAGCATAAAATTACAGGAATAATATTTTGATGTGCAGCTTTAAAGACTAATTTGTTGAATACTAATCATTCTCAAATCAAGTTGATGCACTTAATTTATTTCTGAAGAAATAAAAACACAATACCACTTTTGAAACTTTACTAGGCAGTAATGAGAACCTTTTCATCAAGTAGCTAATATTACATGATTTATATATAAGCTGAAGAATTCTATAATATAAACAACTTGCATTTCACAAATCTTGCTGCTCTGACTCACGTTAGGCAATGAATGTACTCATCATGTGGCTTAGGTTTCTCTTCCTTAACATATTAAATGCAATTGGACAGTGAGTGTGATAGCAGGGACTTCTCTCTATTTCTTTAAATCTTTCTGTTTTTTGTCCACTGTCCTTGATAGCAAGGACCTTCAAAAATTATACAATAAATTCCACAGGTACACACATAAAATCACATATAAATGCACAATGAACTGTTAAAACTCAATTCCTTAAAAGTTCAGAGGGTTATTACCTACGTTTCCCTTCTGTTATGAAAACATCATATCCTACAAACGTGTAAAATTAAGCTACCCGACCAACAAGCCCAAGCTGTTTAGCTCCAAAATTGAGGTGACACAATGTGCAAAGAAAAGTCACCCGAATTCCGCTCGGGGAAAATAATGCCCTAAACCCCATCTCTTCATCTCTCTCGGCTAAGCCTTCATTCAATATTGAAACAAGTAATCTCAAAGTCTATGGTTTTGGCTGCCGCTCAGCACTATTCCATTCAACTGGGGATTGAGCAAAGCAAAATGAAAAGGCGCTTTAATCTGTCTTTTCTTCTCTCCTTGCTGTACGACACTGACAGCATCTTGTTTATTAACTAAACTTTATTTTCTTAAAGAAATTGACTAAAGAGAACTATAGTGGACATTGAAGAAAGAAGGCAGCAGATAAAAGGTATAGTTTTAAAAAAGCTAGGTTTTGCACCCTGACAGGCATGCTTAGTGGTTAGAGCAACTGAATGGACCGAAGGGTCATGGTTTCTATTCCCAATCAAGGGCACGTACTTGGGCTGCAAGTTCAATCCCTGGACGGGGTTGAGGTGCTTCCCTGAGGCAACCAATCGATGTTTCTGGTTTCTCTGACAATGATGCTTCTCCCTCCCCTGCCCCCTTTCGCCCTCTATAAAAATCAATGGAAAAAATATCCTCCGGTGAGGACTGTCAACAACAACAACAAAAAATCTAGGTTTTAAAATTCTAGTTAGAGAGGCAAAGTATTCATAAGTAATAAAACAAATATAGAAAAACATTTCAACAAATACAGTGACACAAGGGCCAAACCCGGGCTGGCTGGGGTTGGAGACAGCTCCGTTCTGGGGACTCAGAGTTCATGCACATTGCCCATTATCGCTCCTCCCCGTAAGGAGATGGGGTTATGCATTTCAAGTTTTAGAAACTATGAGCCCAGTTAAAAATGACTATACATTTGCCAAGCATGCTGGAGTCCCCAAAACAATTTTTGGTGTTGTGCGCCTGACTTCCATTGTGTTTCTCACTGCTGTGTGGTCTGTCAGGGCAAGGAAGTCATGAGGGGGGGAAAAACAACCATAATTCTTATTCAGTACCTTATTGATATTTATGAACTTTTGCTTTGAATCTAATTTGAAGAAGATATGTCATTTCTAATTTTGCCATCTTCAAACACAAACTAATAATGCAGTGAAATTCTAAGTTTAGGCAGGTGTTCTAAAGGGAAATGAATGAAAGATTTTTAAAAAATGAGAAAATGCTTTTCATGTATTTTTTATTTGGGGTTTTTGAAACCTCAATACACAAGACTTAGAGGAACACTCACTTTCTTTATTATTTTATCATTATGTAAATCAAATAGCTTTTCTTTTCCAATGAAATTCTATCTGTATATTGCCATTGTGAATATCTTGGGGCCAAAAAAATTAAAAGAAGGATGCTGGTTTGAAAGAAGCTTCAATTTTAAAAAATGCTCCTCAGCTTTACAACATAACTAGTAACAAACTTTACAGTTTTCTGAAATCTCCATTAAAAACTGAACTAGGTCTCTTCCTTCCTCAGAAAATAGTATTCCAACATTTAAATGAAATAATAATCTTGAAGTCACATCCCAACATTGGTGGTTTACTTTCTGGCAAAAGTTGTCTTCTAATCACAGTAATAGTTGCCTTTTATTGAGTCTTTACTCTGTTCTAGGTACTGCAGTACATGTTTTATTCTGTTTCCATCCTACCAATAGTATGAAAAAGACTTCACTAGCATTTTACAGATGTGGGAACTGAGGTTCAGAGAATTAAAGCAACTTATTTAATGAAGCCTGCACTGCTAGTCAGTGGTCTGAAGTCAGCTCTGAGTAATTAAAGGTAACTATTCTGAAAATATAATTTTTTCAAGTCAAATTGATGGGTTATAAACCTGAAATATAAACTTTAACCAGTAGCTAACAACATTTTCCAAGTATGATTATTCCTCCTATTTTACAAGTCTGAAAAGTAGGTATCATGGTCACTTATATTTTCTATGTTAATACTATTTATAAATTGTGTATAGCCTAAAGATCTATATAAAGTTATCTTTGTTATAAGATTAGATCCACTTTATATAAGTATAAAGTTAAATCAATTTTGCTATTAGTAACACCTACATTTTTACAACATTTTTTAAAAAATTGTCATGGTTTGATATTCTGAGAGCATAGTAGCCATGTGAATTAGAGACAATGAAATACAATCATAGGGCCACACCTAGCTTTTAACTATTATGTAGGGCACTATTTTTTTTCTAACAAAAATCTCACTGCTTTAATTCCAATCATGAAATGAATTCAATTATTGAAAGTATGTTGAATGGCATAGTTTATTTTCTTCCTAACTTAATTGCAATTTTAGAGGCTTTATGAATCTTTACATTCATCTAGGACAACTGGAAAGCCTTCAAAACCCTTTCATTAGAATGCTCAGGCAGGGACCAGTTTGGCTCAATAGATAGAGCGTCGGCTTGAGGACTGAAGGGTCCCGGGTTTGATTCCGGTCAAGGGCATGTACGTTGGTGGAGGCAACTGATCGATGACTCTCTCTCATCGATGTTTCTAACTATCTCTCTCCCGTACAAAATCAATAAAATATATTAAAAAAAAAAAAAAAAGAATGCTCAGAAAGGAGTCAATCCTTTCAATGTTAGTACCTAAGTATTTTACAATACTTACAATCAGAAAATTTATCTTAATATTACAAAAACAATACTATTTATAGATACCAAGAGAAAGCTCTCAGTGTATAAAGAACTGTGATGTCATGGGACATAAGTAATGTTTCCCACAATAAAGATTAAAAAAAAAAAAAAGAACTGTGATGTCCAAGACATTATCAAGTTAATGAATACTAAAAGGAAATTAAAGAAATTTGTCAATTAGGAATCGCAAAAGAAATGTTAAGAAATCATTTTCTACTCCACAATACCGACAATGAATCCAATAAAAAAGCTGAAGCAAAGGTATTTGGTTGGTACTGCAAAACTATCTAAAACAGGAGAATGTAAAAGCCTTAGTCACAGCTCTTTCGCATCAGTTAACTTTGATCTGAACACTCTCCAGACAAGTGCTTCTATTACCTTTCTTAAAGATGTCACCCTGGCTCAGCAGCGGCCATAATGAGTTAATGAACTACGGCGATGGCTTCTCATGCACACACTATTCATTTCCACATCCACAAGGAAATAATGGGCAAGAATAACTAATAGAGTCCACCAGAGCCAAGAGTGAGAATGGAAACGAAAGCTGGAGGCTTATGAATTCACCTTAGAATTCATTGGCAGATTATGAACTTTATAAGCTTTTCTCATTTAATTATACTTCTCCTTCCATATTTGGTGTTCAAATCCCAATTTTTTAAAAAGTCTGAGTAATGAATATAGTAGATGACAGCATTCAGGGAGAAAGGAAAGGTTGTAAGTACAAATAAAATCTAAGCTTAGAAGTTCCTTATTATAGTCATCAATGTTTTGGTTTCAAGGAAAATCAATAATGTTTAGTTAATTTCACAATATTGATTTTTAATTAATTCTATACCTTAGAAGAGAAAATGATTAGAAATGGATACTTTTGACAAATACCACATGCTCTTAATACTTACAATGTCCTCCTTCTATCAAAAGGACTCACTTTCCTTCACATTAATGTGTACAAAATGAGTACTGGTTAACTAGCAATAATTTTTGTAAGTAAATGGCAATGGAAGCTACAGGCACAATTTCTTCTCTCACAAGAACCAATGCAAAACAGGAATTATCTTATATACAGAGGAGGGCACAAGGCAGACCTGGGTGAGGGTTGGTACCTTGACCAAGATCATAAAATGAATCAAATGGTCAAATCTTAATAGAACCGAACTATCATCACTGTGCTCCCCCATAACCACTGCAGCATATTCTAACTTTGATACACTAACAATCCACACTTTAGAAAGAATTTTCATTTCCAAGAAGCTTACTTAGCACTTGATACATACACACACACACACACACACACACACACACACACACACACAGCAAGTATTATTTCCTTCCTTCTGCAGGGGAGAAAACAGAAGCCCAAAGATAGCAAATAGTTTTCTGAGTCTGTCCTTTAGCTTCAAATCCGAAGCTCTTTCCAACACTCAGGCCTTGTCAGTACTTGAAATACTTGCATCTGCAACAAAGTACTTGGACAAGCACGCCCCCTTGAAGACTTGATAGCTCCCCGAGCTTTATATTTAATCACACATTTATTATTCCTTTCATATCTTTGTAAGACTAGAATTTTGGGCCTGGGCAGGTGGCTCAGTTAGTTGGAGCATTGCCCCATATACCAGAATGGTTGTGGGTTCAATCCCCAGTTGGGCATGTGCCAGAGGCAACAGATCAATGTTTCTCAGAGGTGTTTCTTTCTCTCTCTTGCTCTCTCCCTCTCTCTCACATCAGTGAACATATCCTCAGGTAAGGATTAAAAATAAAAGAATAGAATTTTATGTACATTTTTCTTTATTTGAGCTGCTTTAAAAATCTATTGTTATTGCTTTAAAAAAAAAAAACTGTACCTACCTATACAACTAGAAATTGGACTAACTATACTCATTTTGATTCAAATCACTCTCAAATGCAAAGCAAAGCACTCTCAAATACTCAGAAAAATGTTAAATGAAGTATATAGCACATATCTATAACACAACTGCCCTTTTGAATATAGCTCAAAGATAAGTGACAACTCAAGAAATATATAGTGAAAAGACTTTCATAATAGCGTACAAATATCAGAGAAGAAATGGCTATGAACAAAGCAAAACAGTTATGATCAAACCAAGTACATACACATACATACCTTTAGCACAGAGTTAAAATATGAACCATAAGAAAATAATGCAAGCCAGGCTGGCGTGACTCAGTGGTTGAGCATTGACCTGTGAATCAGGAGGTCATGGTTCAATTCCTGGTCAGGGCACATGCCTGGGTTGTGGGCTTGATCCCCTGTGAGGTGAGCAAGAGGCAGCCCAACCATGATTCTCATCATTCATGTTTCTATCTCTATCCCTCTCCCTTCCTCTCAAATCAGTAAAAATAATAATTTTTTAAAATAATGCAAAATGATGAAGCTATTAATAGACTTTAACAGTATCTTGAATAATCTATATAAAAGCTTAAGCAACCAAACGACCGGTTGCTATAACATTCACTGACTACCAGGGGGCAGATGCTCAATGCAGGAGCTTCCCCTTAGTGGTCAGTGCACTTCCACAGTCAACCTCCCATGGCCAGCCAATCTCCTTTGGTCTCTCACCCCCCTTCCTACAGATGGCCAACCTCCCGCAGTCCCTTCCCATGGCAGCCAGCCAACCTCCTGCTGTCCCTCCCCAAAGCCAGGAAGCCAACCTCCCTTGGTCCCTCCAGCCAGTCAGGCCCCTTGATTGGCCCCAATAGCAGGCCAGGCCAAGGGACCCCACCCATGCACAAATTCATGCACCAGCCCTCTAGTACAATTATGAATTCCACTGCCTTATAAGATGATAAAAAATACTGTACTAAAGGAAACTCTTCAAAGGTGTCTTTAAAAAGCCCACACTTATGACTAAGATGTCTACACACACAATTTAAATATAATAATACCATCTATAACATGATAAAGTATTTGCACATCTTGTTAAAAATATAATACATTTGACAGCTGTTCCTATTGTGCTCTGGGAGAAGCATTAAGACTCCAAAAAAGTGGATGGGGTTGTGGGAAGAAGAAAAGAAAAAGACTCCATAAATAAGTATTCTTCATAAAAAATAAAAAAAAATAAAAATAAAAAAAAATCCAAAATTCAGAACATACAGATTACATATATCTTTTTCTACATTTTATTTTTATTTTTTAATTTATCTTTATTGTTGAAAGTATTACAGATTACCTCTTTTTCCTCAATTCACTTTCCCCACTCTGCCCCTGCCCCCACTCCAGGCCTTCAGCATTCAATCACTTTCTACAAAGTTGACTACATAACTAATTCTATGTGTGTAAATAAAGTTTAAAACAGTGTCTCTCTGCAGTTACAACTGTTAATAGAAGTGCAGCTTCCATAGCTTTGATTCTTTAGATTCATGCTCTTTCTTAGACCTACAAATAGAACCTTCTGAATACTGACCTGCTATCACTTTTTTGCATCAATAGCACAACATAACATTGTTTTCCTAACATTACTACGTTATTTCGAATGCTCAGTTGGATGACTAATAGAAATAAAGGTGTAGCTCTGGGACAGTTTTACTTCTGAAATGCTAGGTGGTATTGAGTGCTTGTTTTTTCATGGGACTGTTCTCCTTGTAGCAACTTCATTTAATCTGTACAATAACCTTTTAAGACAGATTCTCTCAGGATCTTCATTTTACAGATAAGAAACCTACAGCATGGGAAGGTTAAGAAACTGGCCAAAGTTGGGATACAGCTGCTAAGTGATAGAGCAGAGGTATGCATCAGAGCAATCCGATTCCTAAGCACTCAGTTGCTCTAAAACAAACAAACAAACAAACTTTCTGTAGTTTATCAGATAAAACTACCTTCTCTTCCCTGGGTTTATTGGGGGGTTAGGGGGGTAGAGAAAGGAAAGGGAAATTGCCCTCAGTCTCTCAACTTCTCACCCTTTAATTTCTGAACCAAGAACTTATGATGTCAGTCTTCTAGTTCCCACTGGTATTGCATCTGAGATAACTAGAACTGGTACCAAAAACTTCAATTTGTTCTGAGCTATGTATGTTACTAGTTCTGTGACTTTAGACAATTCATTTAAACTTTCTGAGACTCAATCCCAAACTATAGAATAAGATTCAATAATATTCCCTATGAACTTTATTTCAGGGTAACCAAGTGCCCAAGATGACTAAAGAACATTCTTCACAGAAGAATTCCAGCTAATAAAAGTAGACATGAAAATGAGATCATTGATTTGAAAAAGTTGATTCAATGGATAAAACCATTTGATGAAAAGGTGAAGGGGAACTTACAGTCTACTAATGTGACACAATATGAAAAACCAAGTACCACTTACAAAAGATTCTTGGCAAAAAGGTTCCTAAGCTTTCTCCACTTACAGGAAAATAGGAAATATGGTAACAAATTAAATCACATCACAGGGGGGGGGGGGGGGGGCGGGGTGGACAAATAAATTGAGAATGTGAAACATTCTACAAAACAATTGGTTCATTTCTTCAAGTTATAGACTGAATAAAACAAACAAGAAAAGGAGATGAAAGTAAAGGATTACTAACAAGTTTATGTCACAACAGTCAATGTAACATATGACCTAAACTAGATCATATATATATATATATATATATATATATATATATATATATATATGTGCAATTGGGAAAACTTGACATTGATGTGGGTATTGGATGTTATAAAAAATTACTGTTAATTTTGCCAAGTGGTAAGATAATGGTATTATAATTAAATAAGAAAATAGTGGCCCAGTGCACAAAATTCATGTGGGGTCGAGGAGCCTCAGTCCAGCCTGCACCCTCTCTAATCAGGGACCCCTTGGGAGATGTCTGACTCACAATCTGGGACCGCTGTCTGCCTGCTTGATTGCCCCTAACTGCCTCTGCCTGACTGCCTGATTGCCCCTAACTGCCCTCCCCCTGCTGGCCTGATCTCACCCCTAACTGCTCTCCCCTGTAGGCCTGATCTCACCCCCAACTGCCCTTCCCTGCCAGCTGATTTCATCCCAACTGCCCTCCCCTGACAGCATGATTGCCCCTAACTGCCTCTGCCTCGGCCCCCACCACCATGGCTTTGTCTGGAAGGAAGTCGGACATTTGGAAGATTGCTGGCTGGTCGACCGGTCTAATTATTATAGCATATTACCCTTTTATTAATATAGAAGGTCTATAATTTCTAAAGATATAAAAGCATGTAGGCATCAAATGACATAGTCTAGAATTTGCTTTTAAATACTTTAGCTAAAATAAAAATAAAGAGGGACATATAAATGAAATACGGAAAATATTAATAATTGTTTGATATGGTAATGGGAATATGGAGATTTGAGTTTGCACATGTTCTAAATTAGGAGTCTGCAAACCATGCCTGGCCCACAGACTAAATCCAGGCAGCTGTCTCTTTTTGTCAGTAACAATATAGTCTCATTCGTTTGTTAAATATTGCCTATGGTTGTTTTCATGCTACAACAACAGAGTAGGTGCAGTGGAAACCAAATGCTCCACAAAGCCAAAAATATGTACTCTCTCTCCTTGTGAAGAGAATGCATTTATTCCTGTTCTAAATTCTATTTTATTTTACTGCCTCTCTGAGAGGAAAGTTAGCCTCAAAAGATTTTTCAGAGACTTTCTCCTTAAAACTTACCAAGGATTTTCCCTACACTAGCTTCTCAGAAATACAAACAAAATCACCCACAAAGTAGGATTGAGGTAGCCTCATACTATTTTCCCATAAGTGAATAAATCATTTCATAGCTTC
Source organism: Pipistrellus kuhlii (assembly GCF_014108245.1). Classification (NCBI taxonomy): domain Eukaryota; kingdom Metazoa; phylum Chordata; class Mammalia; order Chiroptera; family Vespertilionidae; genus Pipistrellus; species Pipistrellus kuhlii. The sequence continues at coordinate 62,617,317 of NW_023425551.1, forward strand.
AAGGTAGTTACTTTTTCTGCTAAATCTAGAGGCTTAAAATGAAAATAAACAAATAAGCCAAAAAATCAGAGGTAAAAAAAAAATTAAAACTGAAAATATATTATTATTTTACTTCAAGTTCCCTGGGTTAAAACAGAATAGCCCAAGGGAAACAATATATTACATGTTTCAACACATTACAACCAAAGGGAATTTTTCATTTAGGGATGAAGGAAGGGAAGGAAGTATATACACATACAACGCTAGAATTCTGTCCTTATGAATCCAATAAAGAACACGATACACCAAGCATGTCAAACTCTCAGCTCGTGAGTTGACATGCTTCTGTACACCCACGGGCCATTTTTTTTTCTAACTATAAACTTATGTATATTTTTGGATTAATAGTTTAAACACATTCTTTGGCAGTCTTCAACTTAGCTTACATAACCTTCAGGTATACCCAGGAGCTGATTAGCAATTTAAGGCCTGAGAAAAGCAAAGTTTCAGAGGGAAGTACACTAAGACATGGATGAGTTTAATATGCAAGTACACTAGCTAAAGGGTATAATTAAAACTACATCACTCTTTTAAATCTACATAATTATGTCTCAAAGACATTCTCATTAGTATCTTATCCTTTGCCACTAAGCTAGAAAGGGCCTCAGGTCTACATGGTTGGGAAAAAATATAAAAAGTTACAGCGCACACACACACACACACTCACACACACACACACACACAAATACAGTTCAAATAAAATACCTACAAAACTCAATTAGTGAACTTTCCTTTTTAAAGTAATATATAAAATCCACCAGTCACCCATCATTGCTTGTGATTCCACAGTAATATATACAACCATAATATCTGTGGATGACCTTATGCCCCAAATTTCAGAAGCAAAAATAATCAGAAAGATTTAATAAACTATTGTTTTTATTTTAGAAGAGAGAAAGAGCTGCTTTGTCTAACAATAACTCCACCAGAGATTTCCATGAATCAGAACTTCCTTTACTATGCAATGATAACTGGTGTTTCTAATGATCAGCCTGCAGCAGCTCCAAATCCTAAAGTTCATGCTAAGTCATTAAAAAGAAGATGGAATTAGCCGAAGCCGGTTTGGCTCAGTGATAGAGCGTCGGTCTGCGGACTGAAAGGTCCCAGGTTCGATTCCGGTCAAGGGCATGTATATTGGTTGTGGGCACATCCCCAGTAGGGGGTGTGCAAGAGGCAGCTGGTCGATGTTTCTCTCTCATCGACATTTCTAGCTCTCTATCCCTCTCTCTTCCTCTCTGTAAAAAATCAATAAAATATATTAAATTAAAAAAAAAAAAAGATGGAATTAACTTCAGTATACTTCTGGAGGTGAGTGCATGTTCTCATATTCTCTTTATTTTAAGATTCAGTAATATAGTTAAGGTATTCAGATGGTTGAGTGTCAGCCTGTGAACCAAGAGGCCCCCAGCTGGATTCCTGGTCAGGGCACATGCCGGAGTTGTGAGCTCAATCCCCAGTAGGAGGTGTGCAGGAGGCAGCCGATGGATGTTTCTCTCTCATCAATGTTTCTAGCTCTCTATCCCTCTCCCTTCCTCTCTCACTAAAATCAAAATAATATTTTAAAAATCTGAGATATGAAACACTATGGAGTATTAAGAGAAATCCTGTCCAAGGAATTGAAGGAATTTTAAATTCCTTTCAAGGAAAATATTGGCCTAAACAGTTGCCCTTCTTCCACCAGCTTCTATTGACATTGATCAAATCTGAGAAGCTGGAAAAGTGCTTAGGAAGCCACTGCAACAATCCACCGGAGACAGTGGTAGAGGGACCAGCACTGGGGCAGTAGGGGTGATAAGAAGTGATGACTTTCAAGGTTGAGTCAAAAGGATTTGCTGACAGTATAGACATGGGAGGAAAAAATGACTCAAAGATTGTATACATCAAGGTTTTTTATTTGATCAAGTGTAAGAATCTAAGTGCCATTATATGAGATGGAAAAGACTGGAGAAGGAGGAGGTTTGGGGCAGACTGGTGGACCAGGAGCTCAGTTTGGAGACTTTATGTTTGAGATGTTTCAAGTATTATTGCATGTTTCTGATCTAGAGTCTAGATCATAAGTAGGCGCTTGGGTATCAGGGTCAAGATCTCAGAGAGGCGGCTAAGCTGGTAGAGATATACATTAGAGTCCTGAAAAGAGACTGAGTTCATCTAGGAGTCAGTATGGATTTTTTTTTTTTTTTTTTTTTTTGTCTAAAGTTTTACACGTGTCTCCTTTTTACCCAAATGACAACCCCCTCACCCCACCCCCGGACAGATATTTTTTTAAAGAAATATGCTGTGTCCTAGGGCACTAAAATATATATTTTTAAAAATGGAATACTGCCTTAGGGATATTGAATATCTATGACATCTATGCTGTCAATCTAGCCCATGACGTATGCCATGAACTCTTCTGATACAGTTCTTCAAATTTTGATCAAAGCGTTCATTTATCTTTGCTGCAACTGAAGAAAAATGGTTATTGTGACATCAATCAGATGGGACTCTCAACTGAGTAGGTCCCTAGACATCATTTTAACAAAAGCTGAGAGGCACAACTTGCTGCAGGTAAGAGGTAGAGCAAAGGAAAGAGCATGTGAGTTCACTAAACACACAAAACACTGACATCAGGCGGTCAATGACACGGGGCTGAAAGGAGGCCCAAGTGATTTCTGCAGTAATGTTCGTGCATTCAACTTAAATCTTTTCCATCTGCCACTAACAAGTCAAGTATCCAAAAATGTGTGACTGACACAAACAATTTGCGAGGTATTGATCTAAGTCATCTATGTATCACCTCAAAGCCTAAAAGTTATCTTTTAAATGACTTCCTAAAAGTTAGTGTTGGCACTCATTAGAAAATTGAATTCTGAAGAGATCTCATCCCTGCACTCACCTCCAATTTTCTTTTCTTTGTACAGGAATTAACATGTAGCAAATAACCATTCATTAGATTTTCTAATCTCTTTCTCAGTATTAAGATTCCCTCCCAGCAATGAAGACATCCTATAATTTCTCAGCATCCAGCAGGAATACTCCCACTGAGATTTAATAACATGCTCTCGGCCTTTACAAAGGTTCACTATATGACTCGCCCACTTGGGTTATAGATCTGTTCTTCAGCCAAACGTGGTTTATAAAAGTCCTCCATTGGGTTACCAACAGCCTTTACACAAATGCTCCATGGATCATGAACTACTCATGTGCTTCAATGCTGTATGTTCAAGTCCTATCATCTTTCAAGGTCCAATTCACATATCAATTTCCCCATGAAGCCCTCTCTGGGTCCCCAGGGTGGATATAATAATATCTCTTAAACTTGCTATAATACTGAATTGAACACTTTCAGCCTCAGAAGAAATGAAAACCAAAGTGAGGGCATTTTATTGATTATCTATTAAAAGTTATAGCAGTATAGTAAGAGTACTATCATATGTAATCCCCACACCAACTCCATCACTTCCTTGTGTGAGGGATGAGAAAAAACTGAAGTTGAGAGAGGCTGACTTCTCAGTCACACAGCTAACAGGCAGCAGATGAGGTCTGGGCTCTGGTCTGACTGCCTTCCAACAGGCTGACCCACCCTCTACAGCACATGTGTCAAACACAAGGCCCGCAGGCCAAATCAGTCCCGCCAGGCCTTGCAATGTGGCCCACACCGCGCTGGCATCACTGCACTCCGCTGCGTTTCCATCACAATGACAGTTTATGACTGTTCAGTAAACCATTCGGCCTGCGATTTAGGCTGGATTTTAGATTTTGGCCCCTTCTCTGATTGAGTTCGACACCCTAGCTCTACAGGAAGCCAGTGTTTTATTGAAGAAGTTATGTGAAAGAATTCCCAATGTCCAACAAATGTTACTTAAATTTAAACTTTAAAACACCAGGGTCTCTGCCACTCAAAAAGCTTGTAATTCACTGGAAAGCAATTCAATAGTTGTATTATAAGACAGAAGTTATTATCAGTCTAGTACAGACTGTTTTCCTTAAGGTCATGAGTAATGCCTTATTGCACATTTTTTTTCACTCACAGACTTAAAAAAACATTGGTATATGCAGAGTTTAATGAACACAAATGTGAAAGCTTTCTAGTCTAAAAAATTGTACTTATTTCCAAAAAAAAAGAAATCATGGGATCACCCTCCCCCCCCCCCCCCCCGGCTTAATTTAGGACTCAAGTAGAATAACTAATTTAGCTAAGTGTTCAGCAATGCCTGTTTCTCCATTTCTTTCAACATTCTGTTCTTATTTTCCATCTTTCCTCTTGAAGAAGATGCTATCATCAAGCACATTTAGTGTCTGTATGGTCTATCCAGCAGACAGAAAGGTCTGTGAACCTTAGAGCTTCTAATTACTAAGGAATTCACTGAGTATCAGGGTAGCTCTTTGCAAATCTGGATAACAGCAACACCTATTCTCATATTATGAATGCTTGAAGACTAAATAAGAATATTTACATAAAGTGTCGGGTACACTGCAGGACTCAATAAATGCTAGTAACTCTATTGTGACAAATTACTCCAAATGCCTTAAGCATGCCAGAGGATAGAAAATTTACTCTAAATCAATCATCTTTTCTAAGTGCTATTAAAAATACATGTTTCTTAAAAAAAAAAAAAAAAAGACCTTTTTACTTCATTTGTATCTATCAACAACCTAAAATATTATAAAGCTCCTATTTATAGCTGTCCTTCCCCTCACTATAAATCCTATAAACAATATAGAAAATATTTTCTTTTAGGATCTTGATGTATCTTTAATAGAGAGAAAAATGCCACAGGCCATCATTCACTCGGGCTGTCAGGGTCCACTGCTGAGGATAAGCCACCTTATAAGCCACAGTCAGGAGAGCAGACTGCATGGCTGGAGGGACTCCCTGGAAGAATAACATTATGGTCCTGACCAATCACACTTTTACAAATGAGAGGTAGATCTTTATTACTACGGTAAACGTCAAATGAGAAGGGAGAAGGAAAAATATTTTACTGAGAAAAACTAACAGCTGGACATACTGAAGACCATTTTCAACTAATGAATACATATTAAGAAAAAACTAGGTGCACTGCATTCTGCCCAGTGCAGAGGCTGGTAGGGGAGAGTGCAACAATGTTCAGATAGAGTCTCTGCTACTTAGAGACTTAAAATCAACTTGAGATTAAATGGGTTGTTTGGTGGGGTGGGGGAAAGTCACTGCTGGCTGGGAAAAGATATTCAGGAAAAGATTAACCCAGGAACTGGGCTATACGTGATAAATAGGAAAGACTCTTTGGCTCTTACCAACAGTGGCTTAAACTAAATCCAATCTATCCCCAATAATACTGAAATTAATTTCAACCATGCGCTTAATTATTCAGAATCCTCTCCCCTCTTCTGAAAGTACAACCTCTCCCTTTTCTTTAGGCAATAGTTTATCTGTAGTTTACGTAGATAAAAATTTAAATTATCTTCTTTAAAAAATCACAAAAGTTTTGAATGGCCTTGAATGTAAATGTCCAGATTTAACAAAATAAAGCTTTTAAAACAATATTTACCCGAAACCATGCATGCCATGAGTCCACAGAAGGGCGTTACTACTGGCTGAGAAGAAACATAGTACAATTATAAACTGAGATTAAATGGCACTACCATGGCATTATTCAAATGCACCCTTTGTGTAGAAGGCCTCAAGGTACGATCAATAAGTTAATAATTAGAATCCATAAAACAGTAGCAGATAATAATTGCCATAAATTGTGTTAACATAATGTTTAAGTGTTGCCTTATCAGAAGGGTCTATTATTAAACATAGATTCTTTTTTGGTACTATTCCCAGAAGGTCCATAAATGAGAGAAAACAACAGTAAGAGATGAAGAATGCTATCTATACATAAGGTACTTTTTGGATCAAGTTCTTTGCAGTAAGAATTTGGAAACTGCATAAACATACTGAATTCATGTGTAGCCAAGGCAAAGCTCTGCAAGGGATAAGGGAGCAAGAAGAGGGGACCTTCTGGACATGACCTTAAGTGTGATAGCATCCTTGAAACTCCAAGGACCAAGCAAGAGTGCTTCCATTGCATTAGTAAAGAATGAAGACACTCAGACCTCAAAAAAATACACGAGTCAAGACCTAGTGGTTGAGGCATACCTGGCATACCAGGAAGAGGAAAGGACAACCAAAGCTTACAACACAAAAGAGGAATGCTGCCCACCTTTAAAGTCAGAAAGAATTGGACATGTCCAGAAAAGCAGAGAGAATACTTGATGACCTCTACTTGAATTAACTTGAGTGAAATCATTTTTGTTGGTGAATATTATATTCAACTACGAGGGGGAAAGAAGGGAACAAAAGCAGGTTTATAGTTGTTTATATGGAAAATAATATAATAATTAATAAATAAAACAAGAATAAACTCTTGCTGAAACTGGTTTGGCTCAGTGGATAGAGCGTCAGTCTGCGGACTGAAAGGTCCCAGGTTCGATTCCGGTCAAGGGCATGCACCTTGGTTGCGGGCACATCCCCAGTGGGGGGTGTGCAGGAGGCAGCTGGTCGATGTTTCTCTCTCATAGATGTTTCTAGCTCTCTATCCCTCTCTCTTCCTCTATGTAAAAAAATCAATAAAATATATATTTTTTAAAGAATTAACTTTTTTTTCACAAGCAACGGCAAAACTACTTTTGCCCCACTCTGTATATTGATAAAATTACTGTACTAGGTTTTTTCCTAAATATATATTTTCAAGATTTTTTAAATGCTTTAAATCTGAAGGTAGAGAAATAAAAGCATAATTGTGACAAAACTTATATAAAAGAAAATCTGTCCACTTACATTTTTCTCCTCTGTAGGGAGAGAAACAACACATCTATGATTTATTTAAAAACATCGAAGTGGAAAGCACAACTCATCTTTCATGGGTTTTAAAGTATACCATTATATCTAAATTGCCATATCTATTCAAATAAAATGTCTCTAATCCACATAGTTCCAATAAAATGTCAGTGTTTACCATTCTGACTTTGTGTATGCATTCACTGAGCAGTATTTCTCAGCCACTCCCTCCGCTAATGACAATAGTGTATAATCTCATATATATTAACCTATTCCGACAAGTGCTTTTTTTCCCACTGTACTCTCAAAATAAATCTAATAGGATAAAATACAATTTATTTGTAGAGTTTTTAATATTACAATGGAGAATATCTGACATGAATTTTCATCAGGAAGTTTATTTTGAAATCTGCCCAAGAACAGGGCAGAAAAGATAGGTGGGCATAGAGAAAGTTGGATTCTTTGCATCGTGATGACAGAGCTGATCTGCCAGAGGTAGGACTAGACTTCAGTGTGTAACAACATTACTTTTCAGATGTGAGGATAGAATATAGGAGTTATCTGAAGAGCTGAAGAATGTAAGGGACAGTCAATCTTAATGCAAAGAAAAAACAGAAACAAAAGATTGTAATAAAAGGTCTTTAGGTACAAAGATGTAGAGAAAAATTTAAGGCTATATCAGCTAAAAGACCCAGAAACCACACTGGTCATCAACCATTTCCCTTTCTAGTGGGGGATAAAAAATAAAAATTAAAAATAAAAAAGCCAGGAATTCTTCTGAGATTTTAGTAGGAAGCCCTGCACCTCGCCCTCAAACTTTGAAACCCTGATTACATCACAGAATGCCCGGTTCTAGGTGTGATGAACAGTCTTCCTTGACTCATCCTATGAGACTATAAGGATCAAAATTTAAATTATCTATTATGGAGAGTCAGCCTCATTCAGTCCTAGAGTGATCACAAAGCCTAGTACCTTATTTTAAACCAGAACTCTTCATAATAAAGGGTCTGAAAGGACTTTCCTCACTGAAACCTGAGATGCAGTGAGCTTAATGAGCCTCAGTGTATGCCTGGTCCACCCAGTCCTGCTTCTCACCTGGCTTCTGCTAGATCTGCCCAACCTCATGACTGCAAGGGGCTCTACTGCCATGGGCTGGCCTTCCCTGAAACCTTGACTTTTGGGCTGGGTCTGGCTGCTGCACTGAAGCTCAACTTCCAGATACCCAAGTCACACTATCCAAGGGTTTAAGATCCAGTGTCCAGATTTGTTAGTGAATATTATATTCAACTATGAGAACATTTGGACAGTTTCCTTGCCTCACGCTTTCTTCATTATAAAATAGCGAACTCTAACATTCACTTATTCATATCCCAAGATGTGATAAACAACAACAATGCCAAGTCCAGAACTCTTTTCAAAAGTCAAGTTGTGGTTAAATGTAATCTTTAATTTAGGCCTTCCCTGACTACCCTATTGAAAACCACGTTCTCTATCTTCTCCCTGCAAAATTCCCTCCATAGTATTTTTTTTTTTTACCATTAATATATAATTTTCTTATATCTCTCCCACCAGAATGTTAACACTAGAGGGTTAATATTTTTGTCTAATTTTGTTCACTGCGGTACCTCTAGTATCTAGAAGAGTGTCTGGGACACAGTCAACACTTGATAAATTATTTGTTGTACGGATGAATAAAATACACTTTTAACATAGCTACCTAGGAAAAGAGAGGTTAGCTTGGGCATATCTGAGATAGTGCAAAAAAAACCGATACCTTATTCTAACCTATAAAAGCAATCTATTTTTAGAGTGCCTCATCAATATCTTCCTCAAATTTTTTAAGCTGAGTTAAATTTTTTAACCTACCTCATTCTTCTCTGAACCTATTATTGCTTAAAAGTCTTACTTCACCTAAAAAGTGGTGTTCTTGCCAATCTCAAACATTAATCATCTATATCTCTGCTTGAGTAATCATCTCTCTATTCCTCACCTGGTTAGGATTCCTATTTTTCTGATTGATCTACATACAATAATTGCATCCTTAAAGCACAGCCATTCTCTGAGGCCCCCAACCATGGAAATTTATGTTTTACTAGAAATGGCAATGCCTGATGGCATGCATGCACAAAGTAGCTATTTGTTGCTTCTCTTTTTAAAAAATATTTTTTTTTTTATTGATTGAGAGAGAGAGAGAGAGAGAGAGAGAGAGAGAGAGAGAGAGAGAGAGAGAAACATTAATCGGCTGCCTCCTGTATGCCCCCTACTGGAGATCAAGCCCACAGCCCAGGCATGTGCCCTGACCAAGAATAGAACCAGCGATCTCTTGGCACATGGGTCAGCACTCAACCACTGAGCCTCACCAGCCAGGCTGTTGTTTCTTTTTAAGTAAAATAAAATCCTACTCTACAAAGAAATAAGTTAACCAAGTAATTTTTTTTTAGAGAAAACAAAACCAAAAAATACTAAGAAAGATTTAGTGGAATGAGCTGAGTAATAAAGACATAGTGGTTAAAGAAAGCCTAGAAATAGATACCTTCCCCACACCCTGAGCCCTTCAAATCCTAACTTTGATTCACTTTCCAAAGAAAAATATCTCAGTATCAGAATTCTTACCCATTTTGGAAGTTACACACCCCATTTTTCTGGAGAAAATTTACCACCAGGACATGGCAATTAAGGCAAATTCTGTAAAACCTTAACTTGTTCCTCCTTATTATCATTTTCTCCTAAAAGTACTACATATATTTTTAACATTTTAACCTATCTTTTAAAATGTTGGATAAAATGTCATTTTCTATCTATTTTAATCCATACAAATACCACTGATAAAACAGTTATAAGTTAATAATTAAAGTTGGCGTTTTCTACTTTTTTATCTCATTTTTATAGTTTAAGAATTGAAAAGCATTGGAGTAGAATACCAAAAGCAATTAGATTGGCTAAAGCTAACTCTAACCAAGATGGCATTGGGAGGGAGGGGTAATACTTGTTTGATCCTAATGATAGACTTAACGCAATACACAATTTAATTGAAAATTTGACAAGCTAGACTCTTGACAATTCATGAAAGTAAACAAATAACCTGCCCAAGTCAATGTCTAAATATTAATCTTCATACTGCATTATCTAGAATTTGAATTTCAAAGGCAATGGAAAACATAGAGATAAGAGTTAAGCCTTTAATATGCACACATCTTTATTATACATACATCAAAGTATTTAGAAGAGAGACTACAATAGAAATTTTGTCATAGGAAAACTTTAAAATATATATTCTGGATGACTTGGTAACTACTAAAGGCTCTTTTAAATTTGCTGCTCAATATCAATAATGACAAAGATTAGACTACTTTTGCAAGAAACTACTTTTTATTACATTCAAATGACCTTCCAAGGATATTGCTAATTTGAATATTAAAGCAAAACAAAGTTTTCTTTGAAAGAAAAACCAAAAACATAATCAATTATTATAATTAATATAACTAGTAAGCTAATTAATGTTTGAGTTTCTAGTTAATACATTTGTAAATATAGAAAAAACATATGAATGATTATAAAATAACCCATTCATCATTTTAAAGTTATTGACTAATATAGGTTTAGTACTGTATAGGTTACATAATATTTCATGCATATACTTCCTTTTTTGCAACATTATGGTAGTCATTACATTACTGATGTCCCCATTTTAACAATGTGATTGAAGCACTCACTAAATGATTAAACACAGAACTGAAAATCTCTATTGTAAATTGTGTCTTCTTAAGTTTACATGGTTGTTCATACCAATGTCAACTTAAATAGCACGTTAACTCTTTATCCTGAGAGTACGGAGAAAAGCACAGTGTTTGGACTAAAACAGACCTGGGTTCTAACTCAGTTCTGATCATGTACCATCTACTCTTTGCCCCTTGGGGAAAGCTCATTAAAGCTCATTAAAAGGATGCTGCTGCTTATCTCACAGTGTTGTGGGATTTAATGAAATAAGAAACATAGGAAGGATTTAATAACAGCATGCCTGCTTTGCCACTTCCTACACCTGAGTAGATTTTACCTTATGCCCTCTCTTACTTCTGCTCTTAGGCCACAAGACATAGTGAGGGAAAGTAATAGAATAATGCTGACTCAGCTGACTATGAATTTATGGCCTGGTACAGTTTTCTCATTAGTAAACTAGACATAAATAACACCTATCTCCATAGATGGGGCATGCAAAGTACTAATTATAGTGCCTGGCATATGCTAGGCACTCAGTAAGTAGTCATATCGCAATCACTCTGTAGCTTAGCAATCTTTTTATTTATCATAGGCAAACTCCTTAGCATACTTCCAGAAGGTGTTATTCTACACGCTTTTCCACTTTCCTTAAGTCCTAATTGCACCAGATTCCCTAGTAAGTGACCTCCCTACTTACTTTACTGAAAAGATGGGCAGTGGCATGACTTCCCAGCTCCTTTCATCCTTCAAACACTTCTTTACCAACTTAAAACCTCTCATACAACTTCCAGGTCTCAGACAAATAGACATCCTCTATGAACTCTTTTACACAATTCATTCATTCATTCATTCATTCATTCATTCAACAAATTTTTATTGAACATCCATGACCCTTTGGGCACCATGCCAGGTGCTGGGTATATGAGGGTGAAAAAGTCCCTACTCTCAGGAGTACAATATGGTAGAGGAGAGTCACACTATTTAATAACCACACCAGGAATCTTCTCCTTCTATTTCCTCAATTATTCCCAGCACACCCTCCATTTCCATGAGTTCCAGCTTGAAATCATCTTTGCTTGGCTATGATGATCTATTTCTCTCTGTTCTGATTTCTCAAAGTTCTGAAATACATACTCCATTTCTTCATGTGGTCAAGGAAACCTGGAAATCTGCCTCCTGTCTATGCTTTTCTGAGAACTTCCTCAAAATAATATCCATGCCTTTCTTAGTTCAAAAGTACCACGTACACCTTACTTTTTAAATTCTCCTCTTCCTCAGTTTTTAGGTCTCCAGGCTGATTTCTTTCTTCTACTCCAACTTTTCTAGTAATTCTGCTTTCTCTTTAGGTTCCTCCATTTCTATTCCAAGCAGTGGATATTCCTCAAAGTGGAGTCCTCTGTTCTCTAAAATCCTCCCTATATTCTCTATCTGTCAATGTACTTATCTTCAAAAAATTCTCCTCTCATTTTTATTTTGACTCTCAAATCAACATCTCCATGTTCCTTCACAAAGAACATATAGTGTCTTTCACAATGTGAATACTCAACAAATAATTACAGAACGAATGAGGGAACGATGCCAATTAATCAATCAGCAAGAATTTGTAATTAGACATCAATTCAACTTTACATCTAAAACCAAACCCATGATCCATTTCTCCTCTCTAAGCCTAGACAAGTCCGATCACCACCTACTACCTATGTTAATGGAACTTCTTATCTTTCTATTTTACATAGGCTGACCACCTGAGTTAAACTTAATTCTTTCCTCATTCTGTCCTACAAACTGTCCCTCAAAACATTTCTTGAATCCACCCCTTCCATTTTGCTCTTATCACTACTACGGCAAGACCTAATCTGGTCAACTATGCCATTCCTAGCCCCTTCCATTTCAATTACTTTCATATTAATCATCTGAAAACAATTATCCTGCCCTGGTTTAAAATTCACTAATGGCTTTCTCTTGACTAAAAGCAAATTTCATTTAATGCACCTATATTCTCACACTAATACTGCTCTGGTCTCTCTTCTCATACCTTTACTACTTTCCTAAATTCTATACTACAAAAAGATAGTAATTTTTGAACATTTTAAGTACTGAAATCCAACTTTTATGTGAAATCTTACACAGAATTATAAGATACAGATACAAATACACTTCCTAAAGCAGGGCCAGAAATCAGACCCCTCCATCTGCCTTGTGAGTTCTGCCCCCTTTGCTGTTGAACACAGGAGCTCCCACGAACACAGCCTGAAATTGCTTGACTATTTCCTAAAACAAACTTTCTGTCAGAATTCAGTCCCTAATTCCTTTCTTTCCCCTTAACCTTCCTTGGCATTCTAAGTTATATGAAACATCTGTATTTTTTAAAATATATTTTTATTGATTTCAGAGAGGAAAAGGACGAGAGAGATAGAAACATCAATGATGAGAATCATTAACCAGCTGGATCCTGCACGCCCCCTACTTGGGATGGAGACTGCAACCCCGGGCATGTGCCCTTGACTAGATTTGAGCCTGGGACCCTTCAGTCCACAGGCCAATGCTCTATCCACCGAGCCAAACTGGCTAGGGCTATATGAAAGCTCTTAAAAAGCACAAATTTTATTCTATCTGTGGAAACCACTGATTACTCCATGTCAAGCTAACATCTCCTTCCTATGAAGTCCTAGAATAAGTACAGCTAGCACTCAGAGAATGTCAGAATCTGCACTCAGCCCTTGCTTAATCCTCCCCACTTTCAATGAAGCGTAGACAGGTAGACAGACAGAGATATATGTGTATATCTACACACATATACATAATCACTGTCCACATTCCATAGGTAATGGCACGTTAAGTAATTTGCCCAAGAGCACACAGTTTTGTTTTGTTTTGTTTTTATAGTGGAATCAGACTTTAACACCCCAAACGTGAACTCAGTCTGACTCCAAGGGTGAACCTATTAGTTCTTTTGAACTTTTTTCATGTCACCAAGCACATATAAAATGAGATTTGTAAAGCTCTCTAGAACAAAAGAAAGAAGCTGCTCACAGTAGGCAACTAGTTTTCAGTACCCCATGCCCAGCTTAGCCTTCTCAGAGGTTCATGGGATCAATACTGGAGTATATTGGAGGCTCATTAGCAATATACCAGCCGAGAAACTCTGCTGTACATACCATTTAGTAATTACTAGTACCTGACATATTGTAGATACTAGATATATGTACAGCTTATTGAAAAAAGACAACACATTTTGCTCAAATTCCAACAGAAGTGGACAGGAGAACAAATAAGAGCTGAAAATTTTCAGTGCCTATATTTTGAAAAGCCAATAACCAATTTAGATTTTTATAAGGGCAATATTTACATTTACACAATGGAATATTACTCAGCCATTAAAAAAAATGGGGGGGAAATCTTACTTTTGTGACAGCATGAATGAGCCTGGAGAATATAATGCTAAGTAAAATAAGCCAATCAAAAAAGGACAAATACTCTATGATTTCACTTACAGTTGGAATCTAGTGAACAAAATCAACTAACAAACAAAATAAAAACAGACTCATAGATGCAGAGAATAGACTGAAGCTGTCAGAGGGGAGGGGATTAAGGGGCAGGGTAAAAAAGGTGAAGGGATTAAAACAAACAAACAAACAAAAACAACTTATATACAACAGTACAGTGATTACCCAAGGAAGATAGGAGTAGGAAAAAGGGAATAAATAGTGATGGAAGGAGGCTTGACTTGGGACAGGGAACACACAATATACAGATAATGTATTACATAGAATTATACACCTGAAACCTAAATAATGTTTATTAACCAATATCACCCCAATGAATTCAATAAAAAGGTTAAGGAATAAAATTTCTTGGTCTTTACTGTGCATCAACTTCACCTGGAAGGCTTGTTAAACCCCGAATTATGGGCTCCGTGCCCAGAGTTTGATTCAGAGAGTTTGCACTTCAAACATATTCCCAGATGCCATTGGGACAGGTCCTGGGAAAACCACTGATCTTAGAAACAAAAACTCTAGTGATAAATAGGCTTCATGTACTCACTCCCTCCATCCCCCTGACAGGTATTTAATCCTTTGGTTGGCAATGTTTAACAACATAGGCCTGTTCTAAGTCATGATGCAAACTGGGTTCTGGGACAAGAGATAAGCTTTTTAAATAGTGCTAAATGTTCCTTGACCCAATTATAACAACATGTAGTACACCTTAAGCATGCTATCATCAGGGACAGAAATTCAGCTACATAAAATGTGCATGATCTATGTTGTGCTTAATATCCAGCACAGCCAGGTCAAAGCCATTCAGAACAGCACCAATATGAGCAATCTGATTAAGAGGACACATTGCTTTGGATTTATTAGAAGAATTATCCAGTTCAATTTATTCTTAACAAAGCTAGTGGCTGAAGTGATTTAATATACAAGTTCCAAGTGAACGAATATTTTAGCAGTATATTTTTTCATTCTTTAAACCGAGGTTTGATTAATGTCCAGAGTGAGGCTTTTTCTCAGGTACACTGGCATGTAAATAATCACAACTAAGAAACACTTGCAGAAAACTGTATTGTGATTAATTAAATATATTTTATTTGCAGAAAGCATAGATGCATTTATTTCAGGAATCTAAAAAATTATTTAAAGAATAAGATATTCAAAGCTTCAAATACTTCTTGTAGAATCACTCACAAATCCAAAGTATGCTATTGATATTTGACAACCCAAATGCAATTTTCAAATGTCCCCAACCCACAATAACAAGGATCATTGAAAAGGCTTTACTTTAAAAAATTGATATATTATAAATATTCATATTCAATATATGTAATTATATCTAATGATAAAAACCCTATATTATAAAATAACTATTCTTGGAGTAAGAGATAACCTAAAGCAATTACAATAGTTTGTTATAAGATCAGTCATAACAACAGAATGTTCTCTTGCAAATGGCTGATATTTTAATACTAAAATCCCTTATATTCTAGGACAATATGCATCCAAATAAAAATGATATTCAAATATACTGACCAGGTAAAATTCAAGACTGAAAGCACAGATTTGAGAATGAAGACAATCAAAGCTCACAAAGAGTAGAAAGCAAGCGATGCTCTACTTTCCTCTACTTTCCCCTCATTCCTGTTCACTGAGTATTCTCATCCTTATCTACCTACTAATCCACGTCATTCACTGCCTTCAAATCCTAGTTCAAGAATGATCCTCAAGAAATCTTCAGAAACTCGATCTACTATGATAACTTCCTTACTCCACATAACCTCAACAACACTTTCCTTTTCCCCACGTTTTGTAACTGTTTTCTAATTACATCTACCACTCAACTTACCCTGTTACAAGTAGGTTAAAGATTAAAGTCATACGTATAAATGACTGTTTATTTTTTTAAATCAATATTGGCTCAGATGATCAGAAATCCATATTTAGAGAGGCCGAATTAATTTGAATCCAGTGGAAATACCTCAATATAAGTGGAAACTGTTCATACTATTTTCCTTTTGTCAGCACACTTTCATAACATCCATCCTCAGATTCACTTCACACTTGCAGTAAATATTCAAAGTTATGAAATTAAATTTATTTAACTAAATTACAGTTATCAGTTGATCCTATATAGCTGACCTGATCCCAGGGGGGGGGGGCAGTTCCCTCTCCAGCAAGACCACTTCCTCCTGGCATACTAATCCTATTCTTTGGTAACTGCTAAAAACAAACACTATGTCTACTGAATCATCTCTAGCCACAATCATTCCTCCAGCTCAGGGTCACACCATCAAAAGGATGGGCTACCCTCCCTCAACTAAGGTCCTCTGAAAATGCTGCCCCCTCAACAGAGCACTTCACTTCTTCCTCTAACTCCTTAATTATAACTGGCAAATAGAACATCCTCATTCAGTGACACACAGCAGCCATTCTCCTTCCTCACGGCTCCTTCCTCTGACCTATTGAATCCTATGGCACCTCTACCACAATAATGATCAATTATCATACTGAATTTGTATATTTCTATTTATCTGGTTTGCCCAGGAGACTGTGAGGTCCTCATAAAGAAGGGCTATATAAAAATAAAAATCTGTTGAATGATCAATGCAAAGTAGACGGAATATGTATGCGTGTGTATGCACACACAAACATAGGCATATTTTTGTACTTTTAAAACGAATCATAATTGGACAACTGTATTATTTACATATTTGTAACTTGAATATGTACTGTATTTCTGGACACTAAAAAATAATGATGATTACTGGTTACCATTACTTACATAGTTGCATTATCTTCCAACCTACATTTTTGATTTAGAGAAATACATGGAAGTCAAGAAATTATAATATACCAAAATTATATTCTTTAATAACTTTTTGAAAATAATAGCTTTACCTACAAAGAAACAAATATTTATTTTCTTATACTGAAAGCCACTTTTTAAAGCTTGGGCAGAATTTACCACATATTGAGCAAACATTTAAGAGTTGTCAGGGCTTGTGTTATGTCCCTGAGACCCAAAGTGACAAAATCATAGTCCCTGCATTCAAGTGGTTCAAAATCCAGCCCAAAGCCACACATGCAACAAAGATACTACAATTTTTAAAAAAAATTTTTATTGATTTCAGAGAGGAAGGGAGAGGAAGAGAGAGACAGAAACATCAATGATGAGAGAGAATCATTGATCAGCTGCCTCCTGCACAACCCCCACTGGGGATGGAGCCCAGAATCCAGGCATGTGCCCCTGACCGAAATCAAATCTGGGACCCTTTGGTTCATAGGCCGACACTCTATCCACTGAGCCAAACCAGCTAGGGCACAAAGATACAACAATTTGATAACAGTTATGGAAGCCCTGTCCTCTGCTATGAAAACCTTTTCTCTACCACAACCCCTTTGGCAAGCCCATGATGTGAAATCCCTTCCAATTTATAAAATCAATAGTTTCTGTTGCAAAGTTCAGGTCCTACTAAAATGCTCAATTTAATGCAGTTTCAAGTTCACTATAAATGGATCGACAGCACATTAACAAACAGATATATAGAACTGATTTATGTAAAGGCATTGGGAAAAATAGACCAAATTTTCTTATTTTTCCATGAATTGATATCTATGGGGACTTATTCTTTAGTTCACACAATAAATAATTAATGAG
Source organism: Pipistrellus kuhlii (assembly GCF_014108245.1). Taxonomy (NCBI): domain Eukaryota; kingdom Metazoa; phylum Chordata; class Mammalia; order Chiroptera; family Vespertilionidae; genus Pipistrellus; species Pipistrellus kuhlii. The sequence continues at coordinate 62,635,012 of NW_023425551.1, forward strand.
TGCCTGTTATGATTCAGGCACTATTCTAGGTGCCTAAACATGCAGCAATGAACAGGACAGCTGCTCTTATATAATTTTTATTCTAATTGTAGGATATAGGTGATAAATGAACAATAAATATGAGGTAGTGATAGGTGCCCAAAATTATAAGAGCATAATCTGGTAGCAAGTAATTGGAAGCTATAAGGTGACACCTCTCTCTGTTATTATATAATACCACTTACTGGAGTGTGTATGCTAGTCTACAAGTTGTTTCAAAGGAAAAGAAAAATAATTCAAACAACACTGAGTAAGCCTTTTACTCCTTACATACATAGAGGGACTGAGTTAGTATATCGAATTCCTTATAAAAGATAACAGTGAGCATCAGATCCTTAAGCTTCTTTCACAACCACACTATTACTATTCAAAAATGGTTGTAAGAGAAAATAAGAATGTGCAGACTATAATACAAAAGCTGCTTAACCTTAATAAGAAGTATCTAGGGACATGCACCTTTAATATTAACACTCTGGGTGACAGTTACAAAAGCTAATCATACAGTGTTAGATTATTTTACAATATGGACAACTAATTCCCCTCCAACTGTAAGCATAATCTGAGATAGAAAAGTATTCCAAGTATTAAAAAAAACCAAAAAACAGCCAGATAAATCTCTGCAATAAACAGAAGCACAGGGAAGATGGGAGAAAGAGCCAGACACTAATTAGGCAAACGATTCATGGAGAACGAAACATAATTTTTAGAAAGGAGGCAGGGAAAAGGGATATTTCGTTCTAGACAATGTAACCCGAAAAGGTGGCAGTGACAAGTGACAGCTAAAAAGTGCCAGAGTACCAATTCTTTCTCTGTTGCTTCAAAAGTAATGGCTAAGCACCCACAATTTTTGCTTAGGTGCATAAAGCAAGTTACAATGAGGACATAAGCACAAAAGGAAAGAAATCAGATATATGACCATTTGGGAAACAATAGTAAAGGAGAATTTCAGCTAAAACTGACTTTATCACCACCACATTTTTCTTGCACTGTCAGGAAATGAGCTATTCGGCAACAGTAGCTGTTCCAAGTCATTCCTAGGTTTAACACCAAAGTGCTTTGCGCTCCACAAAAAATGTCTAATATGCATCCTCCATAATCACTCTTTATAAACAGTTCTGAAGCCATCTATTTTCTTCATCTCTTCAGAGTATTTTTAATTGTATGTAGAATTAACAGAAAAGTACATTAAACTGAAGAGAATCTTTTTTTTAATTTATTCTCCTAATGATTCCATAGTATATTTATTTTATTTATTTTTAAAATATATTTTATTGATTTTTTTTACAGAGAGGAAATGAGAGGGACAGAGAGTTAGAAACATCGATAAGGAGAGAATCATCGATCAGCTGCCTCTTACACACCCCCCACTGGGGATGTGCCCGCAACCAAGGTACATGCCCTTGATCGGAATCAAACCCGGGACCTTTCAGTCCGCAGGCCGATGCTCTATCCATTAAGCCAAACCAGTTTCGGCTGAAGAGAATCTTTTAATAAACCAAAAGATACTGTACAACATTTCATTGCAAAATATGTAAGAGATGCAACTGAGAAAAGCATGAACATGTATTTACAAATACAGACTCTAACAATAGAACACTAGACAGGCACCATAAATCATATGTATAATTTATAGTCTTTTGTCAAAATAATATATTTGCTGTAATCAATAATAAACTAATGAATATATAGATTGCTATATATTATCTAGAAAGGTACAAATTATTTATTGATTTCCTTTTGCAATAATTCTTGAAGAAAACTTACAATGTAAAATAAAAGTCCCATTCAAAAAATGTTTTCATATACACAGGTTTAAAAATAACTAAATACTGCCCTGGCCAGAATAACTCAGTTGATTGGGTGTTGTCCCATGCATCAGGAGGTTGCTGGTTTAATTCCTGGTCAAGGGCACATGCTTAGGTTGTAGGCTTGATCCTGGGTGGATGGCATGCAGAGGCAGCCAATCGATGCAGTCTCACTTCCTCTCTCTCTCTCAACTATTGTGTGTGTTTTTAAATAACTAAATACATTTATGCATAGGCCATGGCAGATACACCTAAAAAAGACGAGTCAGGGATCAGATGTACAAGTCAAAGGCTAGTATTCAGAGCAAGTTTTCCCTCCTCTCACCTTCCTCTTCCCCATCTCAGTGTACAGAACAAACCAAGCTAGACTGCTAACTCAACTTCTTTTTTCACTTCAGAACAACAGTTCATAAAAATTTATCTACTCTGATGATAATTCTGTGTTAACTTGACTGGGCCAGGAGGGCCTAGACTGTGGTCAGACATTATTCTGGTGTGTCTCTGAGGGGGATTCTGGATGAGAGTGACATCTGAATTGGGAGACTGGTATGACAGATCGCCCTCCCTGGTGGTGGTGAGGGGGACCAAGCCAATCCTTTGAAAATGCCAACAGAACAAAAAGGCTGGCCCTTCAGTGAGTGACAGGGCACTTCCGTCTGCCCGACTGCCTTATGCTGGGCCATGGGCTCTCCCTGCCCAAGGACGCAGGCTCAAGCTCTTCCTGGGTCTCACGTCTCCTGCACCTGAACTGGAAGTACACTAGCGCACAAATCCCCAGCATGCTGACTGCAGGCCTTGGGATTTGTCAACCTCCATAATCACAGGAGCCATTCCTTATGATAAATCTCTTTTAGTACACACCCATGCTATTGGTTCTGTTTCTCTGGAAAACCCTAATACACCTACCTCCTTAATATATCAAACTCGTAATAAAATATCAAAAAACATTTTAAAATAATAATGACAAAGCAAGATACACGGCTTGATAAGAGTCTAATTTAAAACCCTCCCGAACCATCATTTCCTAGCATGCATCAAAACTTTAAACCTGCCTACAGTTTTCACCAGGTAATTTTATTATCCGATGAATATATACAAAGGACATAATCAGAACTATAATCAAAGATTTATGTGCTCAAGATAGTGATGCAATACCATTGATGGCAGAGTCAGACAGACACAGCCATATGTCCAACAATCGGAGAATGATTAACCCAATTATATCTCTTTCAAAGGATGTGCTGTCATGCAGCTAATCCAAATGATATTTTCAAAAATCACTCAGTAACATGGGGGAACGATAATAGAATGTCAGTTTTTATTAATAGAAGGTGGAGACATTGTGGTATCTAGCTATCTAGATTAAGAAGGAATGGCTAAAATTTTCACAATAATTATTTCTGAATGGGGAAATGGCAGGGTTTTTTTTTCTATTTTTCATATTTTGTATAATCAGAATGTTACCTTTAAAATTATTTACATACATATATATATATATATAGTCCAAAAACATTGTCCAAAATTGTGTGTGTTTTTTTAATTTTTATTTTATTATTTAAAAGTATTACAAATAGTGCCGACACCAGTTTGGCTCAGTGGATGGAGCGTCGGCCTGTGGACTGAAGGGTCCCAGGTTCAATTCCGGTCAGGGGCACGTACCTTGGTTGTGGGCACATCCCCGGTGGGGGTGTGCAGGAGGCAGATGGTCGATGTTTCTCTCTCATCGGCGTTTATAGCTCTCTATCCCTCTCAATTCCTCTCTGTGTAAAATCAATAAAATATATTTTAAAAGTATTACAAATAGTAGTACATATGTCCCCATTGACCTTCCCCCAGCCTCCCCTACCCCCCGGCACATGCCCTCACACACCACCTCCCCACCGCCACCCTGCCCTGCCCAGTGTCTTGTGTCATTGGTTATGCTTATATGCATGCACACAAGTCCTTTGGCTGATCTCTTACCTCCCCCAGCAAACCTCCCCAGCCTTCCTGCTGTAATCTGACAGTCTGTTCAATGCTTCTCTGCCTTGGTAGCTATGTTTTTGTTCATCATTATAATGAGTGAGACCATGTGGTATTTTTCTTTCACTGACTGGCTTATTTCACTTAGCATAAATGCTCTCCAGTTCCATCCATGCTGCTGCAAATGGTAAGAATTCCTTCTTTTTTATAGCAGCATAGTATTCCATTGTGTAGATGTACCACAGTTTTCTAATCCAGTCATCTGCTGAAGGGCATTTAAGTTGTTTCTAAATCTTAGCTATTGTAAATTGTGCTATGAACATAGGGGTGCATATATCCTTGTGATTGGTATTTCTGTTTTCTTGGGATACATTCCTAGAAGTGGTATTACTGGGTCAAATGGCAGTTCCATTTTTAAATTTTTGAGGAAACACCATACGGTTTTCCACAGTGGCTGCACCAGTCTGCATTCCCACCAGCAGTGCACAAGGGTTCCTTTTTCTCTGCATCCTCACCAGTACTTGTCATTTGTTGATTTGTTGATGATAGCCATTCTGACAGGTGTGAGGTGGTACTTCATTGTTGTTTTGACTTGCATCTCTCTGAAGACTAGTGACTAAGCATGTTTTCATATGTCTTTTGGCTTTCTGAATGTCCTCTTTCAAAAAGTATCTATTTAGGTCCTTTGCCTATTTTTTTATTGGATTGTTTATCTTCCTTTTGTTAAGTTGTATGAGTTCCCTGTAAATGTTGGAGATTAAACCCTTATCGGAGATAAAATTGACAAATATGTTCTCCTATGCAGTGGGCTTTCTTGTATTGTTGACGGGTTTTTTTTTGGGGGGGGGGTTGTTTTTTGCTGTGCAGAAGCTTTTTATTTTGATGTAGTCGCATTTGTTTATTTTTTCCTTAGTCTCTCTTGCCCTAGGATCTGTGTCTGTAAAGATATTGCTATGACATATGTCTACAATTTTGCTGCCTAGGAAGTCTTGTAGGACTTTTATGGTTTCCCATCTTACATTCAAGTCCTTTAGCCATTTTGAGTTTGCTTTTGTGTATAGTGTAAGTTGGTGATCTAGTTTCATTTTTTTACATGTATCTGACCAAATTTCCCAGCACCATTTATTAAAGAGAGTATTTGACTCCATTGTATGCTCTTGCCACCTTTGTCAAATATTGAGTATAATGGCTTGGGTTAATTTCTGGATTCTCTATTCTGTTCCATTGGGGGGGTCTGTTCTTGTGCCAGTACCAGGCAGTTTTGAGAATTGTGGCTTGGTAATATAGCTTGATGTCTAGTATTGTGATCCCTCCAAATTCGTTCTTTCTCAGGATTGCTGTGTCTATTCAGGGTCTTTTTTTATTCCAGATGAATTTTTGTAGAGTTTGTTCTAGATCTTTGGAATATGCCATTGGTATTTTAATAGGTTTTGCATTGAATCTATAGATAGCTTTGGGTAGTATGGACATTTTAATGATGTTGATTCTACCAACCTATGAACATGATATGTTCTACTCTTTATTTATGTCTTCCTCTATCTCCTTTTTCAATGTCCTATAGTTTTCCAAGTACAGGTCTTTTACATCCTTAGTTAAGTTTATTCCTAGGTAACTTAGTTTTTTTGGTGCAATGACAAATGGGATTTTTTTTTTTTTACTTCTCTTTCCGTGAGTTCATTATTGGTGTTTAAAAAAAGCCATAGATTTCTGGGTGCCAATTATATCACTTTCAAAGGATATGCTGTCATGCAGATAATCCAAATGATATTTTCAAAAATCACTCAGCAACATGGGGAAATGATAATAGAATGTCAGTTTCAAAAGGTGGGGACATAGTGGTATCTAGCTATCTAGATTAAAGAGGAAAAGCTAAAATTTTCACAATAATTATTTCTGAATGGGGAAATGGGAGGTCATTTTTTTGTATTTTTCATATTTTCTAAAATCAGAATGTTATCTTTAAAAATTATATATCTTTAAAATTATAAAATTATATTAGAAGTATAAAAACATGGCCCAAAATTGTGTTTAAAGAAGATTCTATTTAAAAAAGATAAATTAAGAATTTATCAGTGGAAGCAGTTTTTAAAATAAATCTGTAAAAATTATAAGAGCTTTTTAGATGTTGTAAAAGAATCTTGAACTTTAAAGATATATAAAGCTAGGGACATGTTATGGACTGAAATTCTCATGTTAAAGCCTTAACTCCCCAAGTGACTGCATTTGGAGATAGGGCATTTAAAGAGGTCCTGAGGCTAAGTAGGGTGTAAGGGTGGACTCCATTCCCTTATGACTGTGTCCTCACAAGAGGAAAAGGCATCAGAGAAGTGAAAGCAGAGAGAAGGCCAGGTGAGGACACAGCGAGAGGGTGGCTGATGGAAGCGGGGAGAGAGGCTTTAAGAAGAAACAAATCTGCCCAAATCTGGGCCTTGGACTTCCAGCCTCCAGAACTGGAGAAAATACATGCGGTTATTTAAAGCACCCACCTAGCTGTACTAGCTCTAGGAGACTAATAAAAGACATAATAAAGTGTTATAAAATGTACTTGGTAAATATTCTTGGTTTTATAATTTATCTTTGCTGGGAAGAAGAAAACTCAGAAATAAACAGTAAAAAAATTTACTTCATACCAGTGTCATGGCTCTGAAGGGATAAAAAAAAAAAGAAAGAAAAAAACATATTTCCAAAATAAAATGTTATTAGCTAGCACTATTAAATAAGGAATAGGAGTGGGAATCTGACTTCTATTAATAGACTTAAGAGCAGTTCTTTTATTTTTAATCTTTATTGTTGATGAAAGTTTACATATATCCCCTTTCTCCTCCATTGTCCTCTCCAGTCAGAGAAAGGTAAGTATCACATGATCTCACTTATATGTGGAATCTAATGAACAACATAAACTGATGAACAAAAAAAGCAGTTAATGTTTACCTAAAAATGCTCCACAATGTAACTTAGCATAATACAACAGAAAACATTTTAAATAGTTTTTAGCTTGAATGACATGACATGCATGTAAGTAATCAGACCTCTAGGAAAACCTTTTAATGTAACAATCTTTCAAATTCCAACTACAGAGACTGGAGAAGAAAAAACAGAGAACTTTTATACACGTATCCAAAAAGAAACAGAGCACACACCAAAACAAGACATGCTGATAAAAATAAACACTGAGACACAAAAGTAGGAAATAAAGCAGAATTAAATGCCATAAAAAAACTGGAACTAGGGGTCAGAAATAAAGCAGGAGAGTGGCTCATGGATTTGGGCAAAGCTAGCAACTCGTCGATCGTAAACACATGCTTCAAACAAATGACCAAGCAATTGCACACATGGGCATCACCAGGTGGCCCATATAGAAATCCAACCCGACTGTGTGACTGGATGCAGGAGATGGAGAAGCTGTGCTCGCTCTGCCAAACGAGAGCACGAGCAGGTTGTGGTACCGACTATGATCTGTTAGTATCAAACATAGAGTAAAGCTGAAGAACAGTACCAAAAGAATTGTAGTGCCAAACGTATAACATTCCTGATGGTTTTAAAGTCCACATAAAAGCAGGTTTAAATTGTTAAACTTAAATTACCAAGAACAAGAGGAACTGAACCTAGAAATATTATGGAGGAAGAATAAAAAAAAATAAAAAATAAAAAAAAATCCAGAAGTAAAACGGAAAGACAAATTGAGATGGCTGACAGAAGAAACATTAAAAATTGTTAGAAGCAGACCAGAGGCAAAAGTAAAAGGTGACAAGGCCAAGGTTAGAAACCTGAAGTCACTTTTTAAACAATGGTCATCCTGTCTAATAAAAGAGTAATAAGCAGATTGACCATCACTCCAACACACAAGATGGCTGCTCCATGTGGTCAAAATCCTGCTCCCATAGGGAAACAAGATGGCCACCACAAGATGGCCAGCAGGGGAGGACAGTTGGGAGGGACCAGGGCTGCAAGGAAGGGCAGTTGTGGACAATCAGGCAAGCAGGGGAGGGCAGGTGGGAGAAACCAGGCCTGCAAGAGAGGACAGTTGAGAGGGACAGGCCTGCAAGGGAGAGCAGTTGGGGGCAATCAATCCTGCAGGGGAGGGCAGTTTGGGGTGACCAGGTCGGCAGAGGAGGGAAGTTAAGGGCAAACAGGCTGGCAGGGAGCAGTGAGACATCAATCAGGCTGGCATGGGAGTGATTAGGGGAGTGATCAGGCTAACAGGCAGAAGGGTTACGGGCAATCAGGAAGGCTGGAAGGCAGGCGAGCAGTTGGGAGCCAGCAGTCCTGATTGTGAGAAGGATGTCCCAGATTATTGCTGAGGGACACCCCTTCCCCATGCACAAATTTCATGCACCAGGCCTCTAGTGTAGAAATAAAGAGAATGATTACAATGTCAATATAAGGAGAGAGAACAATGACAATGGAAAATCAGAAATTGCTACCAGAAGATTCAAGAAATGCAAGCAGACACGGAAGCACATTATCTGACCAGGAGAAAGTGAAGAGAAGGTGGAAACAATATGCTGACAATCTACAGAGAACAGACAAAGGAATGTAAGGCACCTTTGAAGATTCCTAGGAGGATGAATCTGTAATTCCAGAAAGTGAATTGAAAGCTGCCTTCAAAGTATTGGGAAGAAATAAACCACCAGGGGCGGCTGGAATACCAATAGAATTTTTTCAACCCACAGACACTGAATCTGTCTGTTATACTCCTAACAAGAATATGTCAACAAATATGAACAACAAAACAAGGATTTAAAGACTGGCTATTAAGGACAGGACATTGTGGACATCACTCATTCTCAGGTTGGCCAGAAATCAGAGCTGACTCAGCTCCATGCGGGCACACACGCGTACACACGTACATTTGGGGTTTTTTTGTGTTTTTTTAAAAAACATATTTTATTGATTTTTTTACAGAGAGGGAAGGAAAGGGATAGAGAGTTAGAAACATCGATGAGAGAGAATCATCGATCAGCCGCCTCTTGCACACCTCCGACTGGGGATGTGCCCGCAAACCAGGTACATGCCCTTGACCGGAATCGAACCCGGGATCTTTCAGTCCACAGGCTGACACTCTATCCCACATGTGTCAAACACAAGGCCCGCGGGCCAAATCCGTCCCGCCAGGCCTTGCAATGTGGCCCGCACCGCGCTGTCATCACTGCACTCCGCTGCGTTTCCATCACAATGACAGTTTATGACTGTTCAGTAAACCATTCGGCCCGCAATTTAGGCTGGATTTTAGATTTTGGCCCCTTCTCTGATTGAGTTCGACACCCCTACTATCCACTGAGCCAAACCGGTTTCGGCACACACGTACCATTTGTATATTACATGTACATATACATTGCTACAGAAATATAACTCCGAGGGAAGTTTCCATCTTATCACATCTGCTGCCAGTATATCCAGAGGAGAAGACTCCTCAGTTTAAGCAGTAGTTTACACCCGGCTCTGCTGTTTCAATCTTCCCCCCTTGGAATTAACTTAACTCTCCCAATCTTTTGTTTAGTATCTATTACATTAGTACATGAGTTTCTTTTTACCTAAAAGAATCTGTAGACATGTTTATCTTTTAGAACTGGCAACTACATTTCAGGGGCATATTGAAAATCAGACCTTTTCGTTTCAAACAAAAGTTACTGCTTTGATTTTTCAGAATTACCTTGTCTGGATCCATCTTCCCTCTGATAAATTCTTGCTTCCAGAACTGCAGTGCCTGCTCCAGCGTTAAACCAATGCCCTTCAGGAAGAGGCCATACTGCATCCGGCCCCCGTGCCGGAGATGGTGATTGTCCCGCAAAGCTTTGTGTAACTGACGCATGCACGGTGGGAAGGATTTGGTACAAAGCTACAAGAGAAAGAGAGTTTTTGGTTATGTGAAAGACTTACCAAGTCATTCACAATATATGTTGCAAATTCAACCTAATTAGCAAATTTGGTCTGATTGGTATAAAAACAAAAATTATAAAGATTACTATCTTACTGAGATTACAGATGAACTCTCTTATTAATATTTCATATAGATTACATGTTGAAATTATAAATATTTTGCTTTGTGGGATAAATAAAATATATTATAAAAATTATATCTATTTATTTAAACACGTTTTTAATTAAATATTTTCTTTTGAGAAACTATAGGTTCACAAGCAGTTGTAAGAAATAATATAAAGAGATCGCAGATGACTAGTTTCCCCCAGAGGTAATAGCTTGCAAAACTATAGTATATTATCTCATCCATGATGCTGACGTTTTTAATAATCCACCAGTCTTATATTCCCTCAGTTGCACTTATGTACACATTTCTATACTATCTGTAGCTTTATATAATTTTATCACATGCAGGTTCCTGCATCCACCATCACAGTCAAAATACAAAACTGTTTAATCACCACAAGGATTCTTGGTACTTCCCTTTTATAACCACCCCACCTGACTCCGGCACCCTCCCCATCCCCTCACCATTTTCAACTATGAATCTGTTCTCTAGCCCTATGCTAGATGTGTTATATAAACAGAACCAGATAGTATGTAATGTTTTGGCATTAGGTATTTTTTTATTCAGCATAATTCCCACAAAATTCATCATAATTGTTGCAGATATCAGTAGCTCATTCCTTTTATATTGCTGAGTAATATACCACGGTATGGATGAACCCCAATTTGTTTAACCTTTCACTTGCTGAAGGACACTTGGGCTCTTTCGTACTGTTTGGGGCTATTTCAAATAAAATGAATGTACAGATTTTGATGTGAACTTACACTTTCATTTCCCTGGGATAAATGTTTAGAAGTACAGTGGCTGAATCACAGATGAACTTTTAAAATAACCCACATACAAAGTAGCACACAAAAATTAGAAAAATGAGTCTCAAAAGAAATCTTTAAAAAAAAGTATTAAAAGAAGAAAATTACAGGTCTTTCTTTTGGTATCGAACATAAGCTATCATTGCCCACTTTCAATTCAACTTTTTCATTTATGGTCTTAACTGCATCCTCTCTGACTTCCTCAAATAGCCTCCTCTCGAGAAAAATTCTCACCCCCTTATGTATTCCTTGACAAACTCAACTTTACCTTAAACAGGCGCAGGACTCACTATGATTGAGGTTGCTGCTCCCTCTAGTGGCCACGAGTTTCTTCATCCTTTCATAATAACAACTGAATTGTCCATTCCTGGTTCAGAGTCATATCTCTCTCTATCCTCCCTTGGCAGCACTACTGGAAAGATTTCTATGTTCCTTCATACTATTACAAAATTACTTTTCTTAACTATTGTTCTAGTTCAAAAACATCAATAAATATTCAACATCCTTAGTTTGAACATACAAGATTCCCTCAATGTCTATACTGAACTATTTTTTCAATTATGTCACAAAACAAATATTTATTAGATGTTTTAGGTAACAAGAAGGTGAGTAAAACATAAATTTCCTTGTAATTCAGTTTAAAAAAAAGAAGCGGTCACTAATACATTCCATGTCATATAATCTAAACTCATATAACAAATTACATGAGGACTCCAACAAGGGCATAAACCAAATGCCATGGAAGCACTGTGTCAGGGAGGGGTAAGAAGGCCCAGCCTGATACTGTACCATCATGAACACGTGCTCCAGCTAGCTGGTTTATCTCATGATCACAAGTCATGTTTTGTACCTTCTCACTTTTCTCACTCCACCAGCCCTGCCTGGTATAGTCCTGGCACTCCCATGCTATCTAGCCAAAATCAAGCCATTTGACAAGACCCAGTACAACTTCAACAGCTTGTGGCACAATTCTTGATTACTTATCGAATCACCAAATATCTATTGAATACAACTGTGTATACAGTCCTGGACAACCAGCAATGAACCAAACACCCTATCATTAAAGAAGCTATAGTCTAATGGGAGGAGCTAGGCAATACACAGACATAAATTAAATTAAAAAAAAAACACCACACACATACAAAAAAAACACATAATGTCTGATTCCAAAAGCACTGGACATAAAGTAGAATAATGGGGTCAAATGTAAATGAGAGGGGAGTATTTCAACTTGAGTGGCCAGAGAGGTCCCTCTGAGGAGATGGCACTGCAGCTAAGACATCAGCATAAGTAGGATTCCAGTCCAATAAAGATCCAAGAATACTGTTCGAGGTCCCTATGGCAGAGCACAGTGAGTGAGCCAGAATGGAGACGATGAAATTGAAATGTAAGAACATATGACTTTAGAGGCCATAATAATGAGTTCAGATTTTAGTCTAAATGTGGTGAAACCCAACAGAGGGTTGTAACCAGAAGACTGACATGATCTAATAAACATAGAGAACTCTGGCTGTTATGTAATGAACAGACTATACAGAGGCAGGAAGAATGCTTAAGAGATTTTGACAATAATCCAAAAATGGAAATGGAAAAGCAGAGACATGATTGTGGATGTTGAGCAGACAAAAGATGATAAGGCCAGGGTATGGGGTGAATTATCAACATGGGTACTGTGGAGGCCAAGAACAGTAAGTAACAAGGTGGTACAATAGGATCGCAAGGGCTTGAAAGGAGTTGGAGTTCTGACAATGGAGGCAGAGAAACAGTTTGGAAGTGGTGCTGTGGACCAAGGAAGACACATCCCATAATCTAACAGAGGGTGTGGAAGAAAAAAGCAGTTTCTACTTGAAAGAGGCTAGAGAGCCAATGGTGTCATTAAGGGAGCCAGATTTCAGTGAGAAATCTAAAGGAAACATTTAGAAAAGACATGGAGAACATCCAGGGCTGTGCTAAAGACCTGAGTTAGAAAGAGATCCAGATAAGGGTATGTCTATCACCTAGCACAGGATCTTTCCCAGACCCACAGACAGAAATGACCATCACAGCACTTAATTTATCATGATATTGCTTATTATTTACTACTAGAGGCCCAGTGCACAAAATTATTGCACAGGTAGGATCCCAAGGCCTGGCCAGTGATTAGGGCCAATCAGGGCCTTCTGGCTGCCGACCAGGGCCTTCCTTCATTCTGTGCCGCCCCATGATGGTCAGTGCACATCATAGCAAGTGGTCGCACTCCCAAGGGGACGATTTGCATATTAGCCTTTTATTATATAGGATGTTGTCTACTCCCTCCAGTAAGTCAATGAAAGGAGAGGTTCTTCTTGTTTTATTCACCTCTGTATCCACATCACAGAGGCTGGTATCTAACTGATAGGCTCAATATATAATCTCTAAATGACTATATTTCTGTGTCTTCCTACAGTATTCAACCAATTTCACATTTGCTTAAATTAATAGGATAGGATTAGAAGTAGAATGAACTTCTAACTATTCACATAACAAACACAATTATTTGGCAGGAGGAAGTATTAGAGATTTCAAATCAACTGTATAATGTGGGCAATTCTATTGTTATGTATAGACATATTAACCGCCAGTGTTGATCATAATTTATGGCTGGTTTATTTTTCTTTTTTCTAATAAAGTGTGTTATCAATTATGTGTTAAAGAGAAATCCTACAGACTATAGTAAAGTATGCTACTCTTTCATTTTACAATGGTACCACAAAGTGGAGTTGTAATGAGCTGACCAGTAATCTAGTGGCAACCCAAGGATGGGAGCCTACCTAGACTCAAGTGTTATAGAAAAAATTTCATCCTCCCAAAATTCATGATAAAGTCTTAATCCCCAGTACCTCAGAATGTGACTGTTATTTGGATATGGGATCTTTAAAAAAAAGGAAAGTTAAATGAGATTGTGGGGGTGGGGCCCTGGTCTAATTCCTAAGAAGAGGAAGAGACACCAGGGATGGCTGTACAGTGGGAACCCAGTGAGAAGAGCCACACAAGAAATCAAATGTGCTAACATCTTGATCTTGAAATTCTAGCCTCCAAAACTAGGAGAAAATAAATTTCTCTTGTTTAAAGCACCCAGTCTGTGTTATTTTGTTACAGAAGCCTAGCAAACAGATACATTTAGTATTTTCCATTTCTTCTTTTCTAAATGTAGATGTTATTTAAATATAAACACATGAATACCACTTAGCTATAAAAGAATTCCCCATTAATTAATCAAATCCTGTTTTCCTCAGAATACAAACAATTTCCTGATTAATTTTGGTATTTTTATGATTTTAAAATTTCTTTTTATAGCAAATAGGATTTCTTTAAAATGATTGGCAGACAAAGGAATAATACTCTCTCCCAATATTCTGACCCCAAAATAATCTTCGGTTGAAGAAAATCTGTGCTTCGTCCATTGACAAAGATCTAAATTTAAAAGGATGTGATGCTTACCGAGTCAATCTGATCCAAAGAAATCTTCCCCGCACTGCCCAGTGTACTGTAGTCTTGACCAGTGTAGGAATGACTAAAGAGAAAAAGAAAAATTATTAAGATAAGATTTGTAAGACATTTTAGATCACATCAAAGGGAATTTTTTATGCTGATGTTAAGTCAGAATGAGAAAACATTTTATACATAAATCTTAGCAGGAACATAGCTAAGTGTTTTAGTAGAATCCATTTAAGTAGTAACTTCCCTAAAACAGTACAAAACTACAGTGACAGTCTCGCATGCCACGTCCATTCTTAGAAACGTAATGCAAATTGTTAAAGTTCAAACCTCGACTGCTGATTTTTAATTAATAGCAGCAAAGGAGAAACTGGAGCTTAAATCAGGACTATGCACTAGTGCTAAGTCCCTCAGCCAGTTCCTTACACACTCTGTATCCCTGGTTCCTTGTCTGTCGAATGGAGATAATACTGCCTGCTTTCCAGTGCTGATAGGCGGTCTGAATTGAAATAATTTTCCATCAAGTACCACATAGGGAATATAATCAGTAACATTGTAGTCATTATGTATGGTGTCAGATAGGTACTAGACTTACCGGGGTGATCACTTCATGAGGTATGTAAATGTCTAACCACTATATGTATAACATAATATTGTTATGTCAACTGTAATTGAAAAATTAAAAAAAAACATTATTTAAAAAGACCTGACATATAGTAATCACTGTTTACTAAAATAAATAACATCTATATGGCATTTTAGATATGCAGAGTTCTTATCTATATCCTATAAATAACATCCTCACAGCCCCGACAGAGCATTTTTATTTTACATTCGACAAATGAGGAAATGAAAGCTCAGAGGAGCTGGAAACTTGTTAGATCAGAAAGGAAGCCCACAGTACAGTAAGGAGCTCAAACTTTTTGACTCCCGATTCTTTGCCTTTTCACATACCATAACAAGTTTCCCTGTAATATTATTCATAAGTTAGGATTTTTAACTTGGTATGTATATACTTTTGTAAATTTTTTATGTCTTTACATAGCATCACAGCCATGTCTAACTCCATAAACAGCGACTCAGAAGCAGACATTCAGACACTGACACAGTGAAAACCAGCTGCTGGCTTACACAGAAAAATATAATCAAACCATGATCTATGCAGACTCCACAGCTAAGGGGAAACCTGGAATAAAGCATCATTGTGACCTCCACATTCGACCAGGTCAGTAAAGATTCTTGCTGCAGAACAGTATAAATATACACACTCAAGAGGCTCTGTAGAAAGGCTGTTGTTCCTACAATCAATCAATTATATTGACTAAACAATGGGAATGAATGATGAAGCAAAACTACAGTACTACTGGGGATGCCTTAGCCACAGGCTAGGAGACTATTAGGAGTGTAGACTTCCTATCGCCCTCCCTTCCATGTGCTAAGAAAGGCCTGAAAAATCACAGAGAGCAAGATGAGTGGAATGCCAAGGAGTGATACAGAATAATCCCTTACCTAAAACGCACCTTCTTGCCTCTGGTGTATTTATCCCTTAAGTAAGAAGTATCTGATAATGTATGACAGAAATGTATACATTTCTGTGATAATGTATCACTATAACCATTCCTTTAATCACAGTGATTCCATGGCACATAAAATTCATGCTTAGTTAAACCAAAAGTTGCCATTTAATTTATCAAATTTATTAGGGTGACATTTATTAATCTGATCACACAGGTTTCAGGTGTGGGTTTCTATGTTACAAGATCTGTATATTGTACTGTGTGCCCACCACCCAATGTCAAATCTCCCACTGCCATACATGAGGAACCCCTTCAGGATAGAGCAAAATCAGATAATTGTGTCAATGAAATCCCAAAAATAAAAACGAGTTTCAGTTTCCACCTTACAGTGGAGCAAAGAGGCAGCATGGCCAATGGAAACAGCAGTGGGCTCAGTGTCCAAAGACTTGCCCTGGTTTTTGTTTTCTAAGTCCCGAGCTGGCAAACCGGGGTGAGTCTCTTGACTGTCCCGATTTACACTATCCTCATCTGTAAAATGGCATTAATAATGCCAGGCATGTCCACTGCCAGGAATGCTGGCAAATTAAGTGAAATAATATATTCAAAGTACTAATTAAAATCGGTAAATCGTATTCCAGTACATAGAACAATGGCAGCCTTGACCAATGAGTATAGCGAAAACAGGCTGGAAGGAGGAGGAAGCACAATCCTACAGGCCGCTCCAATGACCCACATGACCTTCAGCCTCTTAGCCTATAAAGTGATTGTAATCCTCTAACAGGGCTGTTCAGATCAACTGATTAAGAAATGCAAAAGTCCTCTAAAAACTGTAAGACGATGTATGAACATGACTATAGTTATTGAGTAAACAGTGCTAGCGGTTAGCACAAGGAAGCTTCTCTCAGCCCAGACTAATGTAGTATACTAAATACAAAGAGGAGATATATAAAAAGAACCCAAACATTTGCCCGAATGATAGTGTAAATGCCTATTCCTCCATACTTTGATAGAATATGCAAAAGGGCTAAATTCCAAGGGGGAAAAGTAAAAAAGAAACAGAATGGTAGCAATGATTAGTGCAAAGACTTTAATGGATATAAATAACTACCGAGAGGATATAAGGAAACTATATAGACATCATATTTCTAAAATCATTATTAATAGACAGGAAAATGGCCATCAGCCAACCCAGTGAGGACAAGTATGGAGCCCATGGGAAGGAAAAATGACAGAAATGAAATGTTAAGCTTCAGAATTAGGAAACAGACTTCTCCTCTATTTATGACCAAAAAGGATAACTTACGTTTTGGTCAAAAGAGTTGGAACATCACAACTATTTCATATATCTTTGAACTAGTTATGGATAGATGAGGCCTAGGTGGGGGATATTATTGGATATAGCATAGACAGGTCATAGGAAACATTGTATCCAATACTAGAGAACCATGAAAACATTTTTCAGGCAAGAAGTTACGTAATCAAGTTTATATTTGCGAAAGTAAGCAGAATGGAAGAACAACTGGAAAGGGGAGAGACTGGGCAATAGAAAATCAGTTGGCAGAATACCGCAATACTCCAGACAAGAGAAGGTGAGATCCTAAATAAAGTAGTGCCCACAGATGAAGAAAGGAAGGCAATCAAGGGGGTGGGGGGGAGAGGAACATGTAATGCTGCCATAAAAGAATAAAAATCCTTAAGAACATTTTAGTGGACATTTGGCTTTTACTCAGAGGTGCCAAGGGACCTTACTAAATGAGACTCCTAATAGGAGGTGAGGCACTTCCCAACACATGCAGAGCTCAGTGTCAGCTTTACATCAAACTGCTCCTGCATGAATGCAGCTGCTACATCAAGGAATTGTCAAAATATTACCTTATCATCATGATTTTTTTTTTAAATCAATTTTATGAATGAGCATTTCTTATATTGGGAAAACATGAAAATAGTAATTTTTAACAGCAACATAATTTCTACTTGGTTCAAGAGATAGAAAGATAAGTACAAATATAGATTTACTAGAGGCCTGGTACATGAAATTTGTGCATGTAGGCGGGGGGGGAGGGGGGTGTCCCTCAGCCCAGCCTGCACCCTCTCCAATCTGGGACCCCTCAAGTGATATCAGACTGCCCTCTCACAATCCAGGACTGCTGGCTCCCAACTGCTTGCCTGCCTGCCTTCCTGATGCCCCTAACCACTCCCATGCCAGCCTGATTGATGTCTAACTGCTCCCCTGTCAGCCTGTTTGCCACTAACTTCCCTCCTCTGCTGGCCTGGTCACCCCTAACTGACCTCCCCTGAAGGCTTGATCACCCCTAACTGCCCTCCCTTGCAGGCCTGGGCTCTCTCAACTGCCCTTCCCTGCAGGGTTGATCGCCCCTAACTGCCCTCCCTTGCTCTCCTGGTACCTCTCAACTGCCCTCCCCTACTTCTTGATCACCCACAACTGCCCTCTCTTGCAGGTCTGGTCCCTCCCAACTGCCCTCCCCTGCTGGCCATCTTGTGGTGGCTATCTTGGGTCCACACAGGGGCAGGATCTTTGACCACATGAGGGCAGCCATCTTGTGTGTTGGAGTGATGGTCAATCTGCATATTACTCTTATTAGATAGGATAGAGGCCTGGTGCATGGGTGGGGGACAGCTGGTTTGCCTGAAGGATGTCCTGGATCAGGGTGGGGGTTCCCTTGGGATGTGGGGCAGCCTGGGCGAGGAGCCTGTGATGGTTTGCAGGCTGGCCACGCCCCCCAACAATCCAAGCAGAGGCTGTGGTATCTGGGATTTATTTACCTTCTACAACTGAAACTTTGTAGCCTGGAGCAGAGCCAAGCCACCTGCTCGCTCCATGGCAGCAGCCGTTTCTGTTTGGATTTATCTTTTATAATTAAAACTTTGTAGCCGTTTCTGTTTGGTGGAGGCCTAGGCCGGCAAGGGCAGGTGGAAAGCTTGGCTTCCTCAGTTGCTGGGGAAACACCTTCCTTCTGCTTTCTGTGACTGTAGCCATCTTGGTTGGGTTTATTTGCATACTTGCTCTGATTGGCTGGTTGGCGTGGCTTGTGGGTGTGACTTGTGGAGCAGAGTGATGGTGAATTTGCATATTGCTCTTTTATTATTAGGTAGGACAAACACATGAAAGATCAGCAGAAAATACTGTTTTCTGTCCATTTTAAATTATGTTATTTTGAGAAACATTCATTGTCACTTATGTACAATTTTTTTAAAAAAAGAGGGATTCAGGAGGTATAAGTTTTCCTGCATCTAGCCTTTCAGAAAATAATAAATTGAGATATATCACAAGTTCCATTTTTTCAATACAGCAGACCAACATATTTTAATGGGCCACAAAAATCCAATAATGTCATTAATCACTATTTTGACAAATATAAAGAGAAATAATCAGAGAAGACTGAAAAAAAACAAAAACAAGATATGATTTTAATTTTTAATTTATCCCCTAATTAGCCATGAGTAAAAAACAGGCAAGTCAAACTATGCATCAGTCTGTTCATCCATAAATACAGTGGTAAAGGACTTCAGTGATATATGCTTAAGTCTCTATGCATAATTTGTATTTTATTTGCCAGAGTATCAGGTGAAAGGCACCAAGGGTGAGTGTTACACAGAGTTTTATCAAGTTACCAAAAAGCCAGAAAAGTAGTGAAAATAAAGATGTGTTCAGTGAGCAGTCAATTACATTCTAATGTAATTGAAGAGAGTAGGATGTAACAATTATAATGTACTTTTGCTAAAATGTAATAATTATTACACTGTACCAGTAAAATTATCACCTTCGCTACTCAATGCTATGAATGCATAAAACCCAGGATAAAAGTCATCAGATTGTCAGACTCTATAACAGGCTTTTCTAGTTGCTTTCCTTATCTGGATATAACAGATTCTAATTACCAAGAAAACAACCAAAATGTATTCACATGTCCCTGTTTGACCCCTGAATCGCTCAGCATACAATCATTAAGCACCTTTGTAACCAAGGAAGAGTCACAGAGTAGTGAAGAATCCAGAGATGATGCAGAGGTACATGTGATGAGTGCCACGGCATGTTCACATGTCCCGGAGCCCAGAGAACAAGGTCGCTTCTAAAAGAAGGAGGAGGGAGGACAGAGCAATGGGCAGCATCCAGTTCTTAGACAATGAAATGGCACAGAATAGAGAGTTATATGCTTTCGAAAGCTACAGGCTACAGGATTCTGGATAGTTATTAGAATGCTTTGGAATGACTGACACCAGAGCCTCGACTGGACAGAGAAGCCTGTTTAGCCAGAAAGGAGAGGTGACTTGGGGTTGAGCAGGGAAGGCTGACATAAGATGACAATCAGTGAGGATGAGCGGCTGGGAGCAAAGTGGAAAAGTAGATTACTGCTAGAAAATGAATTGAATTTGAAGGCTTGGAAGTAGGATGTGATGACCACATAAAAGTCAAAGGCCTGCTTGTTTTAGTATTTTATCATTGTAGTTTAACAATTTTATATGCATTAAATGTTCTTAAATGTTGACCGGGTTCATAAAAGTACCGTATTTTTCGGACCATAAGATGCACTTTTTTCCCCCCAGAAGTGGGGGGGAAAAGTCCCTGCGTCTTATGGTCCAAATATAGCCTACACATATACTTTAAAAAAAAAGTTTTTTTACTTGCCTGGCTCTGTGTGGTCTCTGTGTGCTTGCCCGGCTCTAAAATGGTTCTAAATGCTGCTGTTTACTTTACAGGGTTGATTACATGTGTTTATGACTGTGATGTTGGGTTTTAATGCACATAAAATATTTTAGGACACTATTTGTTTCAGAATCTTTTTTTCTTCATTTCCCTTCTCTAAAAACTGGTGCGTCTTATGGTCCGGAGCGTCTTATGGTCCGAAAAATACGGTAAGTAGTTTGCGTTTATTAAGGTTATTGTAGGGGTGCAAAGGTAAGCCTGTGATATGGAGAGGGAATTTTGGAATAATACAAAAAAGACTATTTTTCTCAGAATCTAAAGAGTTATTAGCAGATATCAGATAGGCAGAAAAATCAAAGTAAAACCAAGGACATTTCTAAAGTACAGTTTATAGATAAAGAAGTTGGGATAGGTGGCATAAAAAAACAAATCACAAAACAAGCAGCAGCAAACTCTAAAATTGGATAGGTAGGCCTTGAGGAAGATTTGTAAACAAAAAAAAACAGTAAAATAAAAAGCAAGCTTTAAATCCTATCTCCTTTTGCAATAACTGGTGCTAAGCTGCCATTTTAATAAAAATTTGAGGCTTTGTCGAGTTTAAAGCCTTTAAAAATGTACATGTATGCATAACAGCAGTCTCTAAGAAAACAGAGCTGTGCAGCTGTGGATAAGGAACCCTTTGCTGACACTGAAGTATTGTAATTCAGTCTTTGTCTTTGATTATGTTTTTATTTTGAGGAGCTGCTCCTAAGTTATCTAGTGTACTCTGAGAGAGCTAGAAATACACAGAACATATAAAAGCATCTTCTTACTGCAGCATTTGTCCAATAAACTTACATGCAACTTAATTAAAACTCAGCCACATCTGAGGAACTTTTTCCTCCCAGATTATCTTGCTCATTAAACAGTAAGAGGTAAGCACAACTAGGTTTCAGATACAGGAGGGAAAAAAAAAATCACAGTAAACAGAAAATGGTAAGGCTAACAGCTTCAATATATTAAAAACCGAAAGCAAAAGACGACTTTCAAAATATCCATAACATATTTATATAATCAAATTAAAACAACCCTATTTTAAATCCAATCAAATCTTAATCCAAAGAGCTGAGGAGGTTGAGGGATAATGGAGACAGGAAAGCATAATTCATCACAGGCCCAGGGAACCAGAATTTTCCCAAAACACTTCAACACAAACATCTAGTTTACAGAATAAAAACACAGTGGCCATCTGAACAGGTAAATCTGAAACAGATATATCTGCTCACGTCTGATCTGTGAATCACAAGGGAAAGGCAGAGCTACTCCTGGTCTTTGTAGAAAGGACAGAAATTTAAGTCCTGTTCAATGCCCCACAATATCAATAGGAGCACTTAGGTTCTCGGCAGGGAATTGTTTTTGAGCAGCTGAGAATTCAAAACAAAGGGAAGAAATCGTAGGAAAGTGGATTTGTGGGTCCCACAGCAAGATGAGCTGGTTAAGAAAAAATAATAACCTTTTCATGCTGTGGCGTGATCCTCAGCAGATGAATCAGCACACCTGGGTTGCGGTGGCAGCCGGAGCTCCTATACAGAGACACAAATGCCACAGGGTGGAACTGACAAATGAGAGGGCAAGGGTCAGCTTTTCAAGGGTGATTACTTCTCCAATCATCTCCTTTTCTGACTATTGAGGAAAATGTGAGGAAATAAACAAGGAGCACAGGGATCATTGCAACAGTTGAGGAGTCAGCGGTAGCTTCTCTTCATTTGCATAATTTTTCCAAGTCCAAGTGGCCCAAGGCAATCATGGAGGCAAGGCAGAATCAGGGAGTCAGAAAGTGAGTGAGAGCACAGGTTTCAGAATCCGCTGGTCAGGGTTGGCACACTCTCTGTGTGACTTTGAAGAAATCTCTAAATCCCCTTCAGTGTGCTCACAGGCAAACAAGGATTAGAAAGGAGATCTAAAGACCCTCCCACCAAGAGCTGCCTCAGGGACCAAAGCAGATCTCTGTAAACAGTATCTTTGAGTTTATCACAGTATTTTTTCATTCAAATTGCAATCATCATCATCACCCAAGCCTAAATTTATTGCATTTAAAGGTTTTGGTTGTTTTTTTTATTCTTAACACTTACCAGTTTCTTTCCTTGAATATTATGGGGGAAATGTATTTCTGTCCAACCTACTTTATACTATCACATAAAATATTTATTCTTGAAGTTGAAGGATTTAAGTGTCCCTGAATAACCTGGTGGCCGGAAAGGTTTTATCCACACTTTCATTCTCAGGAAGTTTCCAAAGTACAAACATTCAACATCAAATATTTCAGTCTCCATTTCCATCTCCATTTCAGTGGAGCCCCATTCGGTTGAGCTGCACTGTCCAATACAGCAGGCACTAGCCAAAAGGGACCACTGAGCACCTGAAACATAGCTTAGTCTGAATTCAGATATTCAATAAATGTAAAGCACACACTGGATTTCTGAGACTTAGGGTGAAAAAAAAAATAATGTAATGAAGCATAGTAACCTCCATCTTGTATAGAAACTGCTGTTTGAAATTCTCTGCTATTGTTAGATAGTCCCTTGTTCTGTAAACTCTGTCATTTTTAGACAGTCTCTTATTCTAGAAAATAACTGTTTTAGTTTGACCATGCAAGCTAGCCATCTAACGTAATGGACTAATACCGATACTAATTCCCATATTCTTATGCCAGATGTTTGTTCTTTATGTATCCAAGATTACAAACTGTCTGTAACAATAACTCACACAGAGCTCTTTGTGAAATCTGCAGACAAAGAAGCTCAAAGGGTACAAATACAGAAAACTTCCTGTGTGACTTCGCTCAGAGTTTTGGAAGAGACACCTCCTCTGGGCCGCATGCAATAAACAATCCTAATTAATTGGTTCATTAAGGCGTCTTGTATCTCACTCGCTGATACCCGATACAACAGGAAAAATTTCATTAATGATTTTTTCATATCAAATACATCTTAAATGATCTTTTGGAAAGAAGTTAAATAAAGTTAATTTTACTTAAATAATTTAAAACTAAATTTGTGGTTCTCACTATGTTTCTACCGAACACACTGCGGTAAAGTGAAGAACACATAATGACATAAGACAGTCAAATGATTCTCAAGGACTAGGTATATCTGTGGAACAGTCAACTGACCACCTGACTTCTGTCTGCCAAGTTAAGATCAGGCTCTGCTAGCTGCAAGCAGAATATAAACTGCAATTGAACCACTAAAGAAAGTGCCTCAAGTCTACTGCAAATATGCTTCCTTTCACAGCATTTTACTTAGGAATCAAGTTTTAAACTTGAGCCACAGTTTGCCATGTGCATTATTAGAGAAGCAATCTTGAATTCTTATTAGTTTGGAGGTAAACTGAATCGTTTCTTTGGGGGAAAATAAAGCTGTGACAAATTTCTATTTGGAAATCTTTGAGGTTGCTTGGCCTGCCTCAACATCTATTTGCAATTGTCCACTCCTCTGTTGTTTGTAAGAAGCCACTTTAGGTGGGACAAGACCCTGAGCCAGACCGGCAGGAATTCCTCTCCCATTCTTGGGGAGTGTCACTCTGCCACCCTCCAGAGCAACAGACTGGCTCCTAAACAATAACATATAACACCTATTTCCTTTCTTTGTCAAGAATTTCCCAGTACTCTTGAACCTAGGGAGGTTAAAACTATCTACTCCGTTCTATGTGGCAGGCTATAGTTTATCATATCTTAAAAACTAGTGTAAAATTTTTAAAAAGCAGTGAAGAAAGTATCACAAGTAACCAAAACTGATCTCTGCATACAGGAAACATATCTATTTGGAGCATTAAAAAAGTAAACCCATGCATCTTTCAAACAAGCTGCAATCTCCTACATCATTCTCTGAAAGAGCTCCAATACGACCTTTCCTCAGAAAGCCAGGTGTAATCATGGCACAAATGGAAAAACAATTTCAGGAGGAGGAAACCAAGATTTTGTGTATCACCCATATATCCACTTTTGCAATCACAATTTCACCCACTTTGGATGTTAAAAAAAATACAAAACACACACACACAAAAAACAATCTGTCCACACGAGCGAGGCTATTCAGACATTTAGAAAGCACAATCCCTGCAGTTTGCATTGTTGGGCGTGTAGGAAATCAGGGGGAGCAGAAGTTACAATATATCATTTCCTGCTGTGAAGGATATCACAGGAACATTCACTCAACAGCTGTCAGTGCTGAAATTGAAATTAGTTTCCTTTCACAACTAAACCCCTAATAAATGACACCCGACTTGTGTTGGCCCAGGTGATTTTCCCTGCAGTTATTCCAAATCAGAACACAGTCAATACAATTCTATTATAAATTAAATGTAAATTATTTTCCACAAGCATAAAGTCAGAAGTTGCATTTTTTAAAAATCTCCCTAAAAACTACCATCACACAATATGCAGTGTGATAATCTATATTTCTTTACAAGTGGGACAAATTCTGATACCAAGAGGCTCACATATCCAATAAAAACCAGGATATACAGGTTTCCATATCAGGTAAAAACTATATTCAACACATTTGCTACTTTTATTTTAGGCTGGCCTCATCTTGCTCCAGGCGGTCCACATTTTCCTATTCACTCAATTTCTAAACTGCACCAATCCAATGAACTGAAAGGAGCATCTCATTGTTCAATCAAAACATTTGTACCTTACACTTGCTAAAAATCATTGAACTGTACCTTTAAAATAAGTGCACTTTACAACATATAAATTATACCTCAATGTGCCGCGCCAGCACAGCCAAGGGTGAACCTGGGAGGGGGCCGTGAAGGATTTGGGAAAGACAGACAAGAGAAGAAAGCTGGGTCTGGGTGGGTTGCTGCCCTCTCTGATGGAGACAGTACCACAGCCTGTAAGCTGTCTCTTTATTTTACAGCCAGATTCCACGAGGCAAAGTAAGGGCGTGGTTTTTGAATTTTGAATCTATTCAATTACACGCACCTGAACTCTACCAAGCCCACATCACTCATCACATGGGACCACGTGTTAGGAGCACAGGTTCAAGCTTACAACTAGAGCTTTTGGGCATAATTGTGCTGGAAGGGCTTTGCCCTCCAAGCTGGGACTTGCATGTGACTTTGCCATGAGAGGACTGTGTCCTCTCATTAGTCTGAGGCTTGAACCTGGCCAAACACAGTAGCCACTCTCCACACCTCAATAAAACTGATTTAAAAAAGTAAAATACATACATATGTGCACGATGTATTCAAACTACAGACCAACAAAGGTATTTTTAATATACACATTTAAAGCCTCCAACAAATATCTCCATTTCATAAGTAAGTTTTGCATATTCCTTTGCATTCTTAGCATATATTCTAGTAGTTTAATGACCGCCTAAATGGAGGCTGTTTTTTTATTTGCTTTTGCCCTAGGATACTCAAATAATTACAACACAGAAAAGTTGCCTACGAGAGTGGTGATGAAAAATCGAGGAGAGTGTGGAGCAAGAAACAAAGTTCTAACATCCAGAAGAATACATTAAATTGATGGGCATTTCATTCTCCTACAAATCATCTACAGAGTGTGGAGTGCTTCAGCTAGCCCAAGTTTATGGTATTCTAGGATCACCTCCTCACATTTGCTCTCTAATAACAGTACAGAATTAAGGACACAATGTCTTTAGGGTTTTGGTGGGGATCTGGGGAAGGAGAGAGATCAAACAAATGAATAAAATAAACAAATGAACAAATAAAGAAGATCATTTTGGCTAGTGATGTCGCTTGTGAAGAAAACGGAGTGAAGTAATATTAAAGCACTGGGGGTGACTTCACGTTGGGTGGTGAGGAGCAGACCTCCATAAGATCTGGGAAGACACACTCTTATGCTCGTGGGATGACTATACCTAAGGGCCTCCTTTACACTGTAATTATGCAGTATGTCAAGGACAAGGTAAGGTAGCTTAAGTAAAAACTGACTTTTTAATTTATTTTATGTTATATTTTATAGAACTATTTTCTAAATAGTAGTTGTAAACAATTGAGGGGACATTAAAACTTTAATGAGTCTTGGCAGTCTGTCTTTTCTCAGCCCAATTTATCCAATTTTGTTTGTTTTTACTCTGGGTGAATAAAGGTCAATTGTGTCAGGAACACCAGGTCTTCTTAGATTAAGTATTTAGACTCGTGAGATTACCACAGGCCACACATCGCAATGTGGCAGAAGACTGGAGAAACCCAAGTAACGCTTAGAGAAATAGAGTTACACTTTATTATTATTATTATTATTATTATTATTATTATTATTACATGTGGGCCCAGAGAAAAATGTTTTTCAAATTCTGGACAGCAACATGGAAGTTGTCCCTTTTTATATCCTTTTCAGCCCTTTGTCTCCCAAATATGGGGTTTTCCGGTCCCCTTTGCAAGTTCTTAAAGAGCCCTATGTGCTGGGGCTTTAAAACCTCAACCAAAGGCCTGGCCTGGGCCAGCACTGATAACTTTGCTTAGGGAAGGTTTATAAACAAATCTTGCAGGACCAGACAATTCAAGGGGCAATAAGTAGATTCAGATTGCTATCCCCATCAGCATCAGTTGACTCTCCGAGAGATCCAGCCCTGGAATCACAGCTGGCTGGCAGCTCCAAGCTTTCCTAGTCTCCGGGACTTCTTGCTACAGTCCTGTGCAGGTGGACAGCTCTTGTGCAAGGAGGCAAAATCCACACCAGCAAGAGCAGGAGCGGCCCTGGTGTAGGAGCCTCATGACCCTCAAAAGCCACAGTTTCTAATGACACCTCCACAGATATAACTTCCAGGGCCACCTCAGAGCTGTAACTCTGGAGTCCATTAATCTAAAAACCATATTGTGATTTAAATATATATATATTGTGTGTGTGTGTGTGTATATATATATATATATATATATATATATGATTAAATGTATTTCAAATATGACACAGGTCTATGCTATCTAATCAAGTACTCATTAGCTATTACTGGCTATTGAAATTTTAATTAAGTAAAATTTAATAAAACTTAAAAACACACTAGCCATATTTCAAGCATTTGAGAGCTATGTGGTTACTGGCTGTTGGGTGGAACGGCTCAGGTAAGGAACATTTCCATCAGCCTAGAAGGTTCCCCTGCACAGCACTCAACAAGTTACCATTCAGCTGCTAACATGTCACAGTAACTACCACAGTGCTTTCTTGGGCTTTTTAAGAAAGTTATTCCCGGAGAAACCAAGATGGCGGCATAGGGTAGACACCCGAATGCAGCCTACCACAACAAATTTGAATTTAGAACTGAAAAACAGGGGAGGCATTTCCCTGAAGCGCCAGACGACTGGCTGAGAGGAGGCTCTGCCATCTGGGAAGGAGAGAGAAGGCACGCTGAACCTCAGGAACTGTGAAGGTACGGAGAACTGTGTGTGCGAAAAGGCGCTGGCTTAATCCCAGTGTGGAGAGGAAGGGCCGGACCGAGATTGCTGCTGGCTTACTCCCTGCATGCAGAGAGGGCGGGCTGGGCTGAGTTCGCTACTGGCTTACTCCTGGCGCGGAGAGGGCAAACAGCTAACGCAGCTGGCTTTCTTGTCCGAGAGGAAAACAGAATCACCCTATTGCTCTGATAAACGGCCCCAGACAGGGAGAAGCCAGACTGTCAGGCAGTGGGCAGAGATCTCTTGGAGGTGTGTGAAGCCAGAGGCCATTACTGCGGGTCTTGGGGAGGAGCCGAAGGGAAAACAAAGTTTGTCTGCACCAACCCGAGACTCCGCCCTACCTGTGGCTGAGCACAGAAGCTCTCCCAGAGGCTGGCTTTCTCTAAGGAGGGACTTGTAGGAATCCAAAGCTTGTCTGCGCCTTTACCAAAGAGGTGCGCACTCGCCTGCAACCAATCTTCAAAAACTCTCCACGAACAGGACTTTTCTAAGGCGAGACTGACAGGGAACCAAAGATTGTCTGCGCCACCCCGAGACCCCGCCCTATTCAAGCAGAGTACGGAAACCCTCCTAGCTGAGTCACTGCTGATCCTCACAGCCAATTGGCTTGGAGATCAACGCTTCCCAGTGATACCAACAATAAGCAAGGCTTAACAACAAGACTGCACACACAGTCCACAAAGGGCTAGACCAAGACTGTCCACTGCAGGTAACTGGGAAGGCTGTGCTACTGGGCTCTACCAGAACACCTAGCACACAAAGCTATTCCATCAAATCAGGGAAACAACTAAAATGCAGACAAGAAGAAGAACACAAAGGAAGGAGATGGAGGAAAAGAAAAGATTGGACATTGAGTTCAAAACTACAGTTATAAGGTTATTCAACAATAACCTAAAAAAGGCCGATAAAATAAATGAGACCTATGAGGATATGAAAAGGGAGCAACTAGAAATAATAAGGGATCAACAAGAAATGAAGAAAACATTGTCTGAAATAAAAAATATTATACAAAGTCCTAAAAACAGACTGGAAGATCGCAAGAATCAAGACAAAGATTTAGAACACAAAGAGCCAGAGGACACTCCTCTGCAGAAGGGAGAAAAAAGAATCCAGAAAGTTGAAGATAGTGTAAGAAACCTCTGGGACAATTTCAAGCGAACCAACATCAGAATTATGGGGATTCTAGAGGAGAGAGAGCAAGATACCGAAAGAGTACTAGAAGAAATAGTGACAGAAAACTTCCCCCACCTGGGGAAAGAAATAGACTTACAAGTCCAGGAAGCCCGCAGAACCCCAAACAAAAGGAATCCAAGGAGGACCACACCAAGACATATCATAATTAAAATTCCAAGAGCAAAAGACAAAGAGAGAATATTAAAAGCAGCAAGAGAAAAGCAGGTAGTGACCTATAAAGGAGCACCCATAAGATTGTCAGCTGATTTCTCAACAGAAACCATGCAGGCCAGACGGGAATGGCAAGAAATATTCAAGGTGATGAATAACAAGAACCTACAGCCAAAAATAATCTACCCAGCAAAGCTATCACTCAGAATCAAAGGACAGATAAAGAGCTTCACAAATAAAAAAAAGCTAAAAGAGTTCATCACCACCAAACCAGAATTATATGAATTGCTGAAGGGGGTTATTTAGGAAGAGAAAGAAGATAAAGATAAAAATTATGATCAACAAATACGTAGCTATCAACAAGTGAATCTAAAAACCAAGGGAATTTAAAAATCTGATGAACAATATTAACTGGTGAATATAATAGAATCAGAGGTATGGAAGGGGAGTGGACTGACAATTCTCAGGGAAAAGGGGAGTGGGGGTGCGGGAAGAGACTGAACAAAAACTGTGCACCTATGGATGAGGACAATGGGGGATGGGGAAAGGACAGAGGGTGGGGTGGGAACCTGGTGAAGGGGAGCAATGGAGGGGAGGAAGAGGATCACATTTGTAATAATCTGAACAATAAAGATTTATTTAAAAATAATAATAATAAAAGAAAGAAAAAAAAAAAGAAAGTTATTCCCTGTATCAGCAGCATCATTTTCTATTTTGTTGGCATGTTAGGTGTAAAGGAAACATGTCTAAAATAACTAACACAGTCTAAAATAACTAATTTTCTTTGTTATTATTTAGAGGACAATCAATGTTTTAAAGAAATCCAATGAGTAAAGCATAGGAAACTGGTATAATCATAGATTTTGCTTTCCAGGAAGACTGCCAGAATCCACATCCCAGAAATCCCTGAAGAAACTTCAGAGTCAGAGGGCTAATGGAAAGCTAGAATGTCTAATTGGGGACAAGCTGCAAGGGTACCGTGACACACGAGGCCTCGCTATTGCCTCGATCCTGTGTTCCCAGAGCCATGTACCTCTACTCCGCTAAATCATCCTACTTTATTGTAGTTACTTGAGCTAAAATTCTTCTGTTCTGTGATCAGAAAGTCCTATAAGGGCAACATAAATACATATCCCTAGAACATACACCATGTCTAGCACCAAGTAGGAGTTCCATTAGTATGTGTTAAATGAATGATAAATAAAATAAACTCTTAGGAGGCTAGTTTGTGACCATATATTTACTAAATACCTCTCATACCAAAGTACCTCCACAAGTTGCAGCCACGACATACAACTTCATTACAAAGTCTAATGTTTGCAAAGGTATACATTTGCCTTGGCTAGCTAGCGAGTCAGAGATAGGAAAGATTTTCCTGCCTTCTTTCTATGTCATTAAAAAGAAAATCAGTAACTTACTTATATTTCTGTGAAAATCATTTATTAAATCTTGCATTAACTCTAAAACATGTTAAGCTAGCCACGTGAATTAAGATAACCACAAAACTCTGGAGAAATTTAAGAGTTGTGGTTTACTTGAAACACTGAAGCAAAGCGATGCAACAAACACCCCCAAAGAAAACCCTTCCTGTTAAGCAGATCAATGATCCTTTAAAACTGTTCACACTAATCCCTGGACCCTGTGACTATGTTAGGTCACATGGCAAAAGGGACTGTGCAGATGTGATTAAGGACCTTGAGACGGGAGATTATCCAGGATGTTCATGTGGATCAATCTAATCGCATGAGCCTGACAGCAGAAAATGTTCCTGGGTGGAAGCAGAGCGATACGGCAGAAGGGGAGATCAGAGATTCGGAGCACGAGGAGGACTGATGCTTGGTTGCTGCTCTGAGAGGGGACCCGCGTGCAAGGACCCTCGGGGCACATGGGAAGCATCAGAAGGAATGTGGGCAGCCTCTGGGGCAAAGACAGTTCCTGCTTGACAGCCAACAATGAAAGAGGACTTCAGTCCTACAACTGCAAGGAACTAAAAATCCAGCCAATAACACGAATAAGCCTGGGAGCAGATTCTTCCTGAGTCTCCACGAAGGACCACTGCCCTGCTGACATCCTGAGTTTAGTTCAGTGAGACCCAAGCCAGATGTCCAACCTACAGAACTGTGTGAAAATAAATTTGTGTTGTTTTACTCCACTAAATCTGTGGTCACTTCTTATGGCTCCAACAGAAGATTCCAATCTAGATGCACTAATAAGGTTTAAATTTCAGCTTCCTGAATTCTGTATTTTTCCAGTCACTGCCACCTTCTCACCTGGGCAACATGACACCATTAGAATAATGAACTCTCTTTGCCCTATCTGATTTGTTCCAATGAATAGAGCATCGGCCTGCAGATGCTCTATTCGATTACTGTCAAGGGCACATATAGATACCTCGATTGCAGGCTCCTCCCCGGCCCGGGCCCTGTACAAGCAAGTGCAGGAGGCAATCAATCTATATGTTTCTCTCACATCAATGTTGCTCTCTGTCTTTCCCTCACTCTTAAAAAAAAAAAAAAAATCAATGAAAGAAAAAATATAGTTTTAAAAAGAGAATAATGAACTTGTATTTTCAAAGCTATGCATCACCTAGTTTGCTGCTTCTTTGTTCTTATCTCCATCTGCTGGAAAACATCCATGCTACAATTTTTCTTCACAGGTTTAATTCAACCAAAGAAGCCTAAATGCCCCATAAAATGGGAATGGCTAAGTAGAAGTAGATCTATCCATTCTCAGCTGAATATTGTAGAGTCAGTTATAATTAAAGCCATGAAAACCAATTTTCTACTTTATTACATAGTTATGATATATTAAGTTAAAAGCGTTTCAAAGTTTACCCATTTTAGTTATAATTACATAAAAATACACATGAAGATTACAACAAATGCCTCGCAGCAGTTGGGTTGGTGAGGATCTGTTTCTTCTATTTTTTCAATTTTACATATTGTGCTTATAAATTTTATCAAAAACAACAAAATGACATTAAATTGGTAACAAAATCACGTATAGGGACTCTCACAAAAGATTTCCCACCTCTCTCTTTACCTGATTAAGCTGGAGCATTAATGCAGTGCAGCTCTGTGGGGTGGGGCAGAGGGGTGTGTGTGTGTGTGTGTGTGTTAGAATACAGGTATAAATATCTCAAATTAAGGGACAACATCTATCAACTCCTTTGTACTTAATCAAACTATACTATAATGCCCTTAACACAATGGGTTGATTTTAACAAAATGCTGACTCTTGACAAGTACATCTCTAAGAAGGCATGCACATTTTCCATACAGATGCGGGGGTAGAGGGGGGGGGAGGAAGGGATAATTCAAAGACAATAAACAATGGAAAACATATTACTTCTAATGTATTAATATATTATAGGTTACCTGAAAAGCCTTCACAATGATCATGCTTGTTATTGTTGCACATAGAAAAATAAATAGTTGAAGGGACTGCCAAGAGTGGACACAGGTGATGAGGAAGAGCTGACAAATACCTGAAGCCTGTGGACCATGTTAGTGAGGCTTTCATTTCCACTCTCAACTGGTGAAGTCCCTGTCTACTGAACTTTTTTCTAGCACAAGAATGTCCACACGATTTTCTGATTTAAAAATGAGCACTAATTCAAAATGAGAATATTGAGAACTGTGCCACTATGGATACTGGCAAAAGCTTTCTTACAGGGATTTCATTTCTGATATAAAAATCTTTGAGAGCATATTCTTTACAGGAATAAAGAGAAACGTGCATATTAACCAAATGTACTGCATTAGAAAAACAGTCACAAAAACAGTCTGTAATAACATAATACCAACTGAGTAAAGATGTTTCATCATTTTTAATGATTTTAAATTAAAGGTCAATCTAAACATCTGCTTACAAATTCAGGATGTACCACAAGTTAATCCATGCAGTACAATGTATTT
This sequence comes from Pipistrellus kuhlii, assembly GCF_014108245.1. NCBI lineage: Eukaryota > Metazoa > Chordata > Mammalia > Chiroptera > Vespertilionidae > Pipistrellus > Pipistrellus kuhlii. The sequence continues at coordinate 62,667,917 of NW_023425551.1, forward strand.
ACTACGGGCAATCTTCTCATTGCTAGTTTGTTTTATCCTTTAGTTCTACTTCATTGTTGAGCTAAACTGTGCTAATATAATTAGGAAAATTGTATAACAAATACATGTTTTTGAAATTATTCTTTAATTGAGGAGAAAAAATTAAATAAAAGCAACTATTAAAGTGACTGCTGTCCCCCATTCATTTCATACCTTGAGGCAGAGGTGTGAAGAGGACTGCGTCACTATAGGAAATGGAGTTATTTTTAAGGGGAGAAATCTCAATCACACGACTGAAGTTAATGCATGTGGAAGGTAGGCTGCAAGTTATCCTCTCTAGTCTCACCTGTTTATACCCAGAATTTGTAAGTGATATAATACATAAAAATAATCATCTTTAACATACACCCTGGAGAGTCTAATCTACATTATAAAAGGCCAGGGGCTGTCATGACATAAATGACCAGACGGATGACTGGTCACCAGGAAGTGCATGGAGCACCTCTCAGTCCCTCCCCGCAGCCCACAAGCTCCTATCAAAGCAGAGGGCCAGCAGGTGGGCAGGGCAGTGGGGGATAGGGAGTGAGGTGAGCATGGCAGCTAAAGATCAAGCCCAGAGAGAGAGAGGATTGGAGAGAGAAGCAGGGCCTAATCTGCAGCTGCTGTGTAGGCTGTGGATCAGGCCCAGAGACACTGACTGGCATAGAAACTGACCAATCAGAACCAAATCTGGGTTAAATACAAGAAGCCAATGACTGACTAGGAGGTGGAGCTTTTGACGATAACTGGCATGGAAACCAACCAATCAGAACCTAATCTGGGTGAACTGCAAAGGCAGAACCTAAGGTGGGGGCTGAGGAAGGGTTTTAAGAGCAACAACTGTTTGATGTAAGGTATAAGAAAGTGGTTCAATTTTTTGATGACCAGTTTGGCAGTACAGTGAGTATGGCTGGCTATCAGTCTAGATATAGGGATTATGTATTTTTGTCTGCCAAGAGCATCTCTTCCTGCTGAAAAAGGTTTTTCCCTCCCATTTAAGCAATCCTGTTCTATATAATCCATTTATACTAATAAAAGGGTAATATGCTAATTAAACCAGGCTGACCGGCCATCTTCTGGATATCCTACGGGCAAGGCAGAGGCAGTTAGGGGTGATCAGGCTGGCAGGGGAGGGAAGCTGAGGGTGAGATCAGGCCTGCAGGGGGGACAGCAGTTAGGGGTGAGATCAGGCCTGCAGGAGAGGCCCATTGGAGGTGACCAGGTTGGCAGGGAAGGGCATTTGGGGTGACCAGGGTAGCAGGGAGGGCATTTGGGGGTTATCAGGCCAGTAGGGAAGGGAAGTTGGGGGTGACCAGGCGGCAGGGGAGCAATTGTGTGTGATCAGGCAGACAGGCAGGCAGAGGTGATTAGGGGCAATCAGGCAGGCAAGCAGAGGCAGTTAGGGCCAATCAGGAAGGAAGTAGAGGCAGTTAGGGGTAATCAGACAGGCAGACAGAGTGGTTAGGGGCGATCAGGCAGGCAGGTAAGTAAGCGATTAGGAGCCAGCGGTCCCAGATTGTGAGAGGGATGTCCAACTGCCAGTTTAGGCCCTGTGGGATCTGGCCTAACCCAGCAGTCAGACATACCCCAGGCTGGGCTGAGGGAACCCACGCACAAATTTCGTGCACCAAGCCTCTAGTACTATTATATAAAAAGTATCCAGGGATATCCTCATTAAGGTATCAAAGATATTTATGAACAATAAATGTCCACATTCACAAAAACATATCCCAACACCTTTATATATATCTAAATTAAAACATCAGTACACTATACAGTTCATCTTAGAAAATGCAGTGAGAATGACAATAAAGTCACGCCGAGATGTAGACTCATTAGATAATATATCTAATGATGTGTGACTTGAAAACAGAAACAATGGTTTACACAAATTCTCTCTGACACTTCAGAATTTGACATTTTGGGGTAAGTCTAAGCAAGTTTATTTCTTCCAATGGAGAAGTTTTGGGCATAAACTTTCAAAAGTAGTCAAGTCTTATAAAATAATCCATGCATCTCTTTTGAGGAAGTATAGTTCACTTGAAAAATCAAATTTTAACATGAATTTCCTGAGGCTCCATCAGCAAACTTTAAAAGAGGGATGATGATAAATTATCACCTATTGCCCTCACTGTGTTTTTCTGAATATAAACTGAAGTACTTTGTACGTTCTTGCCCGTTTGATTTCTTGGTCCCATCTCCTTTTACCTCTTCTAATAACTTCCCTCTTCAATTATTTCCTCTTACTGCCAGAGATATAATTTCCCACTTAATCTATAAATAGGCTCATCTTTTCAATCTTAAGGAAAAGTAAGCCACTTCTTCAACCATGAAGCTCATTGGAAGAGGACAGAGTCCTCTTACCTCCCCTGCTCTACCAAGAGTAGCCTACACACCCTGTATCTTCACAGCCTCGATTCTCATTTACTCTCAGACTCCTCAGGGAATCAGACTTGCCTTTGTAACATCACAATGTGTGGCTAAGCCACCAGTGGCTCCCGTGTGCCTAATCCAACTGACATCATGTAGTTCTGACCTGACTTTCCGAGGGCGTTTGACAGTGTTTACCTTTCCTTTTTAAAATCTTCCCCTTAGTATTCTTGACACCACTATCCCTTGCTGTGTTCCTGTCTCATTCAAGATTCCTTCCTGGTATTTTTACTGAGTTTTCTCTTGCAACTTGTTTCCTCCTTCCACTGCTGCCCATCAAAGTCACTTAAACACTGGGGTTCTACAGCATCTATTCAGAGACACTTCCCCTTTGCTTGTCACTCTGTACTGTCTCCCTCAGTGATGTCAACCATTCCTCTGATTTTAGCCAGCACCTATATACTGATGGTTAGCAAATGTCTCTCTCTCTGGTATAAACCTCACTCTTACATTATGGGTTTTTTCAGCTACTTATTAAACATCCCCTGCCCCCGCATATGCTCCACGGGCAACTCAAGTTTAAAATGTCTGAAACTACTAAATTTATAATCTCAGTAGTCACCTTCATTCCCTAATCCCTTGTCTTCCTTTATTATTATTCTTAGTTAAGACAACATCATCACCCAAGTAAGATGAAAGTTCAGGCCAGTCTGCATACCCACAGTGCTAGGAGTATGGAATCCTAAACCAGGAAGTCTTAGCACTATTGCTTAAGGAAATAACTGCAGGGGGCACACAGTTCAATTCATAACATTAAGTACTTTGTCCTTAATTCTAAATAGAAAGGTTTACAAACTTTGTAATATGTTTAAGTGTCTATCTTTCAAATGAAATCAAAACTGTAAATTCCTTGAGAACAGAAATTGTTTATCTTTTAAATTCCAACCAAATAATAGGCTCACTTTTACTAATAAATAGATGGATGCTACTATTGAATAAAATTAAGTTTGTATTTCCCTAAGATATTAAAGCAAAATGTTTTTCTGTGCTTAATTTAACTTTTGACTAGAAAACTGTAGTCTCTGTATTCTGGAAATAATATATATTACTAAACAATATCTAGGATTTTTAGGGTTGCAAAATGTTGTATCTTTGAGCCTTTAAATCCTGTAAAATGATTTGAGAATTTCTCTGCGTTGCTTCTTCAATTTTTAAAGGTATTTGTACCATCATCCTAAATTAGTTTTATTGACAAATTTAATTAAAATGCTATTCATCATTCCACTTTGATCATTAGGGCCCTGAACAAAATTAGACCTAATAATGATTTGAGTCTCAACCTCCTGTCCATCCCCTCTAGGTAACATTAAACATTACAGTTCATGCAAATCAATGATGATTATTTTTCCCTAACAAGATTATCATTAGAATTTCTCAAACGAAATAGTATGCATTCCTATTTTGACCTAAGGAAGGTAAAAGAAAAACATTTTATTCAGACAGCCGAAAGAGACAATCCAACATGATTGAAAGCCATATCACAAGGTTACTTTGTACAACAGGAAATATCAAGCTATGCACATCAACTGTCACCCTCCATACAGATGTCGCTGACATGGTAATAAAATGAGAAACCATTTGGTTTAATAATAATAAAAAAGCAACACCAGTTGGTGCATATTACATGTAGCATCTAGCCCTGGTTGCCTAGCAACCAGTCCTGAGTGAACTGCATGGAGAATGAACGCCCAAACGAATGTACAGTTTCTGCAACTTTCAAGGACTCGAAGAGGCATGTCAGTAGTTAATCTAAATTCTAGTTGACAATTACCATACTGAGGTGGAGGCAGGAAAATCCATCATTATCGCACAGAATTGAGCATTAACTAGAGGTATGATTCAGCCCTTTTAGGTTTATACCTTTGATACCAGTGGTTTTATAGGAAATACTATGACAATGTGATTTATAAATTATAAAACTATGCAGAAGTAAAAGCAAACATTAATGCTAAAAGACACATTCATTCACTCAACATATTAAATACCTATCATGTCACAGCCACTGGAAACACAAATATGAAAGTCACTTTCCAAGCTCTCAAGCAGCTCATTTTAACTGAATAATCAGACAAGTAAACAGACAATTACAACATCATAAGTTCTGTAATACAGATGTAGCCATAGGGTATTGTAGAAATACATATAAAAAAAACATTAAATGCTGACTGAGGGGAAGGGGATGGGGACAAGACAAAGTTAGTCAAATTATAAAATTGGCGAAGGGGAGGGAACATTCCAGGCAGAAGGAAAATATTTACAAGGTCACAGAGGTGAGTAAGTGTGCTGTCTTAGAGTAACTTTAAGGCATTTAGTGGCATTAGAAGTTGGGGTACTGGTACTAAACGAAGAGTCCAAAGAAACAAGTCAGAATCCTTCCAGAAGAACCTCGTATGTCAGGCTAAGAAGTTCAGACTTCATCCAAAATGAAATTGAGGGGATAGAATAGTTTTAAGCCAGGGAACAATATAATCACTCTGGCACTAATGTGATATATTTTAGAGAAGGCAAAACTGGTGTCAAGGAGAACAGATAAGAAGCTACTATAGGAAGACAGATACTCGAGAGATAAAATCATTAACAGATTAGAACAAGCAGGAGAGGGGGTTAGGGAAGTGACTCAAACATGATTCCCTACCACAATGCTCTAGAAAATTTAACAATAGGTGTAATATTTATGATACTCAGACCTGATGAAATGTTAGTCTGACCACCACTATCCCCCCCAAAAAAACAGTTATACAGAGTTAAAAGTATCTGCCTGAAAAGGAAAAGTTACTAGAGAGAAGGGTAGGAGAGGAAGAGAAATGAAAAGGGAAGGAAGGAGAAAAAATAAAGAATACTAAAAGATACTGGAAATTAGTATCAACCCAAAATTTATAAACTAGAAGTGGCATTCTCAGTTTTAAAAGAATTAAAAAAAAAATGATTGGCGCTTGGTTATATAAAACTTGAAATCTTAGGTATGGTGAATAATGCAACATAATAAAAAAATTTGCAGGAAAAAAAATTTTGTAACAAATACAATGAAGAAATAATATCCTTTATATCTAAAGTACTTAAGATCAAATAAAAATCAAGAGATGCTATCAATAAACGGGGCAAAAATACAGATAGTTAATCCCACCCCAAAATAAAAATGTTTTAAGATTATAATATTTTAAAATTATTAATAATAAGTGAAATGTACAGGATCACAATAGTATCTTTATGACTAACTATTAAGTTAGCAATGTTTTGGTTGTCCCAGCTAGTTTAGGGTACAGTAACATGGGCAATCTGATACAATATGAAAGTACAGGCAGAATAAGGTGTGTGTGTTTTTAAAGAATAGGTTTGGTGGTTTTTTTTTTAATCTTTATTGTTTAAAGTATTTTTTCACTTGTTTTTATTGATTTTTAGAGAGGGAGGGTTAGAAAAACATCGATCATCAGCCTCCTTACACGCCCTACCAAGGATTGTATCCTGACTGAGAACTGAGCCAGCAAACTTTCAGTGCACTGGATGAGATCCAACCAACTAAGCCATACTGGGAAGAGCTAGAATAAGGTTTTGTTTTGTGGTTTAAAAAGAGGAAAAAAAAAGTATACTTAAATCTTTTAAATGGCTCATATGGTTTGACAAAATAATTTCACTTTTGAAAATCTATATTAAAGAATGGTCAAAAACACAAATAAAGGTATACATATGACATTTTTTATACTAGTGAAAATAATTGGAAATTATCTAAATGTCCCCCTAAGGGGATAAATATACTACAGTATATCTATACAAGAAAACTTCATGCAGTCACTAAAAATATATTTTTGGAGAGATTCAAATAACTAACAAATTCTTACAATTTTTATTTTAAAAGGAAAAAATAGCAAATTATACAAAAGTATAATTTCAACACTGGGTTTTAAAACATTATAAGAGAATTATTCTGAGTAGTGCTGATTAGTTTTCTCTTTACCCTCTTGTATTTTCTAAGTTTGTGTTGTTGTTTTTAAATTAAGATACATTATTGTTGTATTTGAAAAGCAAATCCCTATTTCTCTTATGCCCCATAAAATATGTGGGGCTCCAAAAGTATGTGTTGGCCTTATATTTAAGTAAATTCCTTTGTTATTTTCTTGTAGCTAGTCATCTCTACTCATTTTAATTTAAACTTGTCAACTAGTTCTGTATACTCTTATTAAATTAAAACTGCTTTCTATAGTACCTAAAAGTCAAGGATCATAAGTGTATTGTATTAAAAATTCAACTTAAATCAATGAATTAAACCAAGAAAAAAAAAGAAGCTTTTGGTAACTGAAGGGGTTTCACCCACTCTAATATGCTTTCCTCATTGTAAGGCCCTCTCATTTAGAAGCATGGCAGGGCGACGACGCCCTCATTTACCTGAGGTGGTTAAGCAGAGGCTGTAGTCTCTCATCGGACTGCACAGCAGGCAAGGACCGGGCTGTTAACTACAATAGAAGCAGAGAATAAGGTTAGTCAGAAAAGCAAAGGCCAAATATAAACAGGTCTAAACACTGGGTGCAAAATAGGGGTGGGGAGGCAGAGAGAGATGGAGCCCTTAAAACGCAAGGACCATTTTCTTTTTTTTAAATCGGAGAATTGTATAGAAAGCTGATACATTACGTGATCCAAGCTAGCTCTATGGTTCTAAGTTTGTAGGGTATGTCATTGAGTTTACAAGTAAAGAAAAGGAGGTAAAACAAAGAATAACATCTGAGTTCATGAAAAGGCCTCTAGTCATGAAAATATTATCTTTGTAAATAAAAATGGAAAACTCCTAAATTTATAGCAACCAATCTTGTAGCACTGAACCCTGGGATGATGAAAAAATTGGGGAGAGAGACATTCATTTCTAGCTAAGCCACTGTGAAATTGGTTACGTGCAGAAGCACACACGCTACCATCCATTCCTCCGTTTTGACAACCACATTACTATAAGAGACTAAGAAGAGCTTTTACACAGAAAAAGAGGAACTCAAAATATTTAATATTGGCATACGATGTCAAATTGACCTAGGAGACAAAATGTGAGAGCCAAAGCCTTATTCTTAAATGCTGTGCATTAGGTTCACAGTAGAATCATGAACTGTGAGCCTCTGGTGGACTTCACTGCAATAATATTAAGTATATCTCTACCTATATCCATTTTTTTCTCCATTCTTAAAAAAGTCGTCTTGTGCTATAAGAATTTGACCCAAAGAAATTAAAAATATTGACCTAAAGTAACTAGATAGCTTGAAGTAACTTTAATAAAATACCAAAACAAAAATATAAGATAAATTTCTTCTGGATTCAATTGCCAAAAGAGTTCTTGTATCCTACTAACAGATCACTTGACAATTCACAAAAGAGAACTTTCCTTTAGACAAGCAACAAACTGAAAGATATCCTTTGGTTTTATATAGGGTGTCTGTTCTCTATAACTATTTCATACATTAATTAAAATTATCTAAAAACAGACATTTAATTCATCAAGCCTAATTTTCAATATTATACAAATAAAATAAAACCATGCCCTTTAAAACATCTAATAAATACAATGTTGAACAAAATGCCACATGTGAAGTCATTTTTATTAAATCATATCTAATAACAATACTGAAGAAATATTCCCAATTTTATGCAAGTCAGCAAAGTAATAGACTAATTTAAAGTACAATTAAGTCAGACAATTAGTCATCTGTGATTGTAGCACAACCATAAGATTCTCTGTATCCCTAAGAAATGCTATAAAATGTTACCAAGGTATTACAAACAAAACACTTGAATACATTCTATATCTGCTAATGTCAAATCCCTTTACAAAATGTCATTTTTATTATTTAAGAAATTTCATTTCTCAGAACCAATGCTATGCTCTGAAAAAATTAAAATAATTTATCTAGATATTTCAAAAGTCAATTTTCTGAAAATAGATGGAACACACAGACTGGATTTTCTTTAGTTACTTCTGTCAATCTATACAACATGCTTGCTAATCAAACCATCTTTTCTAAATGAAAAACAAAACAAAACAAAAACAAAAAACACACCTCAATAACAGCAAACTATCTTTAAACTAGAAGCCTGGTGCACAAAATTCGTGTGGGGCGGGGGGGGGGAGGGGGGGGTGTCCCTCAGCCCGGCCTGCATCCAGGACCCCCTCAGGGGATGTCCGACTGCCAGTTTAAACGGGCAGTCAAATATCCCTCTCGCAATCCAGGACTGTTAGCTCCTAACAGCTTGCCTGCCTACTGGCTTGATTGCCACTTAACCACTCTCCTGCCAGCCTAATGGCCCCCAACTGCCCTCCCCAGCTGGCCTCGTGGCCCCCAACTGTCCTCCCCTGCTGGCTTAATCACTCCTAACCACTTTTGCCTCAGTCTCCACCACCATGGCTTTGTCAGGAAGGAAATTGGATGGTAGGAAAATGTCCAGTCTAACTAGCATATTACCCTTTTATTAGAATAGACTAGTGGCCTAGTGCACAAAATTCATGCATGGGGGTGTCCCTCAGCCCAGCCTGCACCCTCTCCAATCTGGGACCCCTCAAGAAATGTCCGACTGCCAATTTAGGTGCGGTCCCTGTGGGATTGGGCCTAAACAGGCAGTTGGACATCCCTCTCACAATCCAGGACTGCTAGCTCCTAACTGCTCACATGCCTGCCTATCTGATTGCCTCTAACCACTCTGCATGCTGGCCTACTCACCTCCAAATGCCCCACGCCAGCCTGATCACCCCCAACTACCCCCCCCAGCCACATCCCCATTGGGGTGGGGGTCCCCACTGGGAATAGTGCTGGCCTGGGCAAGGGGCTGGGGCAGTTTGCAGGCCAGACATGCCCCCATGGAGTGAGGGTACCCATTAGGGGGCGTAGCCAGCCTGGGTGAGGGGCTGATGGCTATTTGCAGCTGGCCATTGCCCCAGTGGGGACCCTCACCCCATGGGGGCCTGGCCAGCCTGGGTAAGGGGCTGAGGGCCATTTGCAGGACCCTCCCTCGGCGGCCGGCTCAGGCAACAGCGACCCAAGCCTCCCGCACCACCTGGCAGGTGCCGTGTCCTCTGCTCGCAGGCCCCTCCTTCGGCAGCAGGGCCAGGTAGACTTGGCTTCCTCGGTTGCAGGAGTATCCAAAGCCTCCCAATCACATTGGCTGGCTCTTTGGCCGCCACTATCTTTGCGCCGTTAATTTGCATACTCACTCCTGATTGGTTGGTGGGTGTCTCAAAGTGATGGTCAATTTGCATGTTTCTCTTTTATCAGTGTAGATGTCTGCCCCATAGGAAAATTTTCTCAATTCACTCATTTTCAGCCTTCGTTTCCTTTTTCCTAAACTACACATCTCCATGTTTTTTCTGCTTCCAATTGTGCATCATTTCTAATTTATTCTCCACACCAAGCCCAGATTAAAATGTTCAAAATGCAAGTTAACCACTCCCCTAATTAAAACCATTTAATAATTCCCTTAGGCTCCCAGGCTAAAGTCTGTTCTTTCATCAGATTCTCCTAGAATACTCCCTTGGGCCACATTGTGGAAACACTGGGCACAGGATGAGTATGACTGATGGTCCACTTCTGCCCACTCCACCAGACACGCCGGGAGCCGGGAGCCAGCAGGTGGAAACCTGCCATGACTCCAGCTTCTGGAACACATGTGCACAACAATGGATTCTCTCTCTACTCCTCCCCAACCCACAACGTATATTCAAGTTTAAATCACTGACAAGAAGAATTCCTAAACCGTGGTTCAATGCTCCGAGTAAAATAATTTCAAGGGAGGTTTTGAGTTTTGGGAGAGCATTGCTTTCAACTTTTAAAACAGTATTTTCAGGAAGAGCACACTCTCTTCATGTTAAGGAGATGAAATATATGTAAAGCTTGCATTCCACAGCTCTCAGTGGCAAAGCCATTGGCTGACCTCTTGCTGGCCGGATGTAAGCTTTCTTTTAGAGGCTGCTGGCTTCACCATTTCTACTGAAAGTCTCTTTGAGCCCAAGCAGTTACTACTAGTTCCACTGGACTCTGAGGGGCACTGCAGGCCTAGCTCTTGCAACGTAACAGGTGTTCAATAAATAGTTATTAAATGTGTGACAAACCCAAAAACTCACAACTGTGTAATTCTATTCACTGATGAAAACAAAAGTACATCTACATTTCATAGTTAAAGCGTTTCCAATTCCTGCTTTGAGCAAAACTAAATCCAAATCAAAACTAAACTAAATCACAATTGTCAGCCTTCCAAGAAAGCAATACACTATCATAACGAGATTTTCAGCTTTAAGGACTTTCTCCTGCACACCAAAATGAATAACTGCCTAGTTGAAATAGACTTTGGTTTCCACATTTTATTTGTTTGTTTTTTCTAAAACAACAATGTCCTTGACATATAAATCACCAAGAACGAAAGAGAAAGATCTATCTTGGTTAACATCTGCAAAACCTTAATGAGTTGTTTACCATAATACAGTCAGCGTAATTTATAGTTCATTTCTTATGGTTGAGAGGTCAGAGGTGCGCTGTTAAAATGCCTTTCATTATTAAGAATACTAGAAGCCTGGTGCATAAATTTTGGGGGGAGAGGGGGAATCCTGGATTGCAAGAGGGTGCAGGCCCCTCAGCCTGGCCTGCATCCTCAGCCCGGCCTGCACCCTCTCGCAATCCAGGACCCTTCAGGAGATAGAGCAGTGTGCCAAGTGGCAGGCAGCCAGGTTGGAGCCTGACCCACTGCACCTGTTGCCATAGCTCAATATGCTGCCACAGCTGCACTCGCCAGCTATGAGCCCGGCTTCTGGATGAACAGCACTCCTCCTGTGGGAGCAGACTGACCAGGGGGCAGTTCCTACATTGAGTGTCTGCCCCCTGGTGGTCAGTGTGCATCGTGGCGACTGGTCAACCAGTGGTTCCATCATAACAGTCGCTTAGGCTTTTATATATGTAAACTAGAGGTCCGGTGCATGAAACTGATGCACGGGAGAGGGGCGGGGATCCCTCAGCCCAGCCTGCACCCTCTCCAATCCAGGACCCCTCGAGGGATGTCTGACTGCCTCTTGCAATCCAGGATCGCCTGCCTGCCTGATCGCCCCTAACCTCTCTGTCTGCCTGCCTGATCACCCCTAACCACTTCTGCCTAACTGCCTGATCACCCCTAACTGCTCCCCTACCAGTCTGATCACCCCTAACTACTCTCCTGCTGGCCTGATCACCCCTAACCGCCTCTGCCTTGCCCTGCACAGCCCCCAGGCACCCAGTATCCAGACCAGCTTCGCCTGGGCCGGCTGCAGCCACAGGGGACTGTAGGCAGGTGGCATCGCCCAGGCCACAGCCACAGGTGCCCAGGACTGCGGGGCGGGAAGAACTTGTTCCTCTTCTGGGCTGCAAGTCCAGTCACTGGTGCCTGGGATTGCGGGGCAAGCAGCTTGTCCCCATTCCTCTCTCCCCAGTGTTGAGTGCCTGAGCCATTAGGGCATGAGGGAATGATGACCATTTGCATATTAGCTTCTTATTATATAGGATATGTAACACACTGCATTAACTAACATCACTAATTCTTAAACAAATCTCACCTTAAAGATTAGTATAATTAGTGAATCATTCAGTTCACCATATATTTGGGAAAAAACAATAATGCATTTTGCCAGCTAAAGATTCTCCTTTTATTGCCAATAGATTTAAAAGCACATAAAAACAAGAGTCTGGGAGGGCCAACCCGTTTGTACTATCCTGAGGAAATTGGGTTCTTCAGACCATGACCAGCTACTGCAGCCACTGAGACAGGGCACTTTGCAGGGCAGCAATGCAACTCAGTCTGCATATGCACCAGCCGGAGGCCTTTGCTTCATAGAAGCACGCTTCTGTCTCCTCTAGTCCTTTCACTTTTCAAGCAGGGAAGTGCCCTTCAAGGGTCACAAACCCTTGAATTTTGTTGTAAAGATTCCCCAATTTCTGCATCGAAGGTTCCTGCACACCACTTGGGATTTGACTCAAATGGGACCTCTTCCCTGGCCACCTCTGCTGAAGCAGCAGCCTGGCTGCAGGTCTTCTGCTGCAGGCATCTCACATTTATCAGGATCTGAAATCACTTATTAGATTGCTCACTTCTGTCTCTCTCTCCCACAAGAATATAAAGCCCATCAGGGAAGGAACCTTTGCTGCCTCGCACTCCACTTTTCCCCACATGCTGGTAAGAACAGTAGCAGTAGGCTCTCAATAAATATTGAGTGAAAGGTTCACCTCTCTCAAATATTTCCAATAGAAGTATGAGTTTAGAAAAATCTGCCCTAGACGCTGACCCTTTTGGTCCTGCATTTCTAAACTTTCCAAAAGTAAACATGACCTAAGAACTACAGGGCACACACATTTCTTTTCCCACTTCCGGCTGATGGAGTATCTGAAGTCCTCCCTTTACAAGAAGGGCAAATGTTCTACCACTCAATGCAGCTTACACTATGGCTCCCTGGTCAAAGGAAATAAATAGCTCAAAACAGTCTGACACCCAAATTATGTTTATGAAACAGGCCCCACCAAAAAAGTAGTCACGATATAGTTCCTTCCTTCTAAACTATGTCCTTCTGCTTTTTGTGTACAGTTTTGGTCATTAAATAATAGCTATAAATAAAGCAGAAATGTCAGCTAAATACATATTTTTCTAACATTACTGAAATTTTAACACGTACAAAGTTCAAAGTATTTTACAGTGAACATCCTTAAAAACACACACACACACAAAACTTAACCTGGCAAGACTGAAACGGTCTCAAAAATTTATAGGAAGGGAATAAGGAACAGACAGTGGAAATGTGATATTCAAGTAAGACTCACTTAGACAGATGTAAAGAAACATTTCTATAACAATAAAAAAAATTAAAGTGCTGTGCTAAACACCTTTCAAGATACTACTGCTAAGTAAATGGGTGGTTGTTTCTGGCAGGTAAGTTATTTTGAAAGAGAACCCAAAACATTTGTCTCAAAACACTCCAACCCCTAAAGGACATAAAGTTTCAATAACATTGAAATCCAAATAGCAATTAGAAGATTAATTTATTCAAGGATGGTAAAACCTGGATATAAAGCATGCTTGGTGCTTATAACTTCTTAAGAACAAGGCAAGCACAGAAGATAATTTATTCTTAGACTTTTTACTTAAATTCAATCATCAAGGAAAAAGTACTTTTCAGAATTATGATCCTGCAGGTAACGACATGGGTGTTTGTTATATTATTTTGCATACATTTGTGTTTAAAAATAGTTCAAGAGAGGGAGGGAGGAAAGGAGGGCTGGCTGACTGATTTTCTAGCGATATGAGGAATAGGTTAGAGTGATCCAGCAATCCAAAATAAAGAACCAAATTGTGGCAGAGGCAGTAGCAATAGAAAAGAAGACATGACTAAGAAATATGAAGGAACATGGCCAGTGTGGCTCAGTTGGTTGAGTGCTGCCCCATGAACCTACAGGTTTCCAATTCAATTCCTGGTGAGGGCACAAACCCGGGGTGGTGGGCTCAATCCCTAGTAGGCGGTATGCAGGAGGCAGCTGATTTGATATTTCTCTCTCTCTCCTTTTCCCTAGCTCTCTAAAATCAATAAAAACATATTTTAAAAAAATAGAAGTATAAAGAAGATATACTCTAGATAACTTCATGTCTAAAACAGAAGGAGAATAAGAGAGGAAATCCAGGTGGGTAAATACTTGTTTCTATTAACTGCAATACAGCAGCAATAGGAGGAGGAGATTGGGGAGATGAAAGAAAATTATTAGTTTTAAGTATGCTGAATTGAGGTGCTTTCCAATTTCCAAAAAGCAAATGAATATTTATGGTTGTAGGCACAAGGAGAGGCTATGGAGTTACAGATTTATATTTAACTGCTATCAGCAAAGAAGTAGCAGGTAAAGCCATGGAATGACTAAAGATTCCCAGGACTTATGCAGAAAGCAAGAATGTCCAATTGTCATTCACCAGTAGTAGCTGACTAGGGCAGTGTGTTGAAGGTTCATTCCCAGCTACATCTGGGAAAGAGCAGGACTGATTACCAATATGCTCTGGATATGGACTGGGAAATTAGAGATATCTGCCAGATGTGTGCTACCCTTACTGGGAATCTATAATAATAAAAGTGTAATATGCTAATTAGACTTTACAGCTGAATGACCTTCTGGACGATCTTTCGGATGAAGCCGGGACTGTGAGGGCCAAGGCTAGCTGCCACAGCTGCAAGAGCTGAGCCCCTTGCACAAATTTCGTGCATCAGGCCCCTAGTCTATATATATATATATATATATATATATATATATATATATATATATATGTAAAAGCCTAATATGCTAATTGTCCCTCTGACCATTCTACCAGTCAATATGATGCACACTGACCACCAGGGGGCAGATGCTTCCTCCAGTAGGTTAGCTTGCTGCTGGGGTCTGGCTGATCAGGACTGGGCTAGACAGGCCAGACACACCCTAGAACCCTCCCATAGTCCCTGTCTGGCCCCAATCGTGTTCCAATGGGGTCCCTCAGCCTCTAGTGAGATCATAAAAAGAAATAAAAAATTTAGCCAACAGACTTAAAAGTTTTATAACACTGATTTTAAGCAACCACGGGTTTATGAGAAAGAGAGAGAGAGAGAGAGAATACAACCAATAGCTCCTTTAATTTAACTATTGTTGCACACCTCGAATGAATTAATTTCACTTTGTGGGGTGAGGGGAAATGTCCCCTGAGGAAAGCATTCTGCCTCCAGCTATGAAGCTGACTGATGCTCTTAAAATCCTAAAGGAGACTGTGCTTCCAACCTGCTGCTATTTTGAAGCAGAATTTTTTTCAAGAGGCCCATAGGGAAAGAAATTTTTTTCATGGTTTTCTTCTTCAAATGATGGATATGAAGTGAGGAAACAGGAATAGACAAGGAAGTAACTACGTAAGTAAATACAGTAAATGGTTCTTAAAGAGTCAACATTTGGAAAACAAACGTGACTCGATCAATTGGAAATGAAGAACTAGAGGATGGCTTCATTTTAAAAGAATAAATCCCTTCTCTCTGTACTACTCACCCAACACGGGCTAAATTAAAACACATAAAAATGACAGGAGAACAATGCTCACTTGGAAAATATTGTTCAATTCTGTTCTCCGGTGTTTTTACCCTCTACCAGTCAATTCAGTTCCTTACAAAACTCAAGAGAAATTACAATATGCCCTAACACCAGAGTTGTACCTCAAAGGCAATCCAAGGAGGGTAATCAGCACAACTTAGAGCTTTCTTTTCACACAATCTTCATCTCCTCAAGACACAAGACGTGCTCTCTCCCAGTGAGAGCATGATAGTGCCACTTAGATACATTTACAAATGACAGACCAAATTTAGATGGGTTTTGTTCGGGTTTGGTTTTTTATTTCTAATAGTTTGACTTTTTAGAGCTGTTTTTGGTTCACAGCACAATTGTGAGGAAGATAGAGATTTCCCATATACCCTCTGCCACATATATACACAGCCTCCTCCATTATTGACATCCTCTATGAAAGTGGTACATCCTATCTAATAAAAGAGTAATATGCCAATTGACCAGCATTCCAACTCACAAGATGGCTGCCCCCATGTGGTCAAAGATGGCTGCCCACATGTGGACACAAGATGGCCGGCAGGGGAGGGCAGATGGGAGTGACCAGGCCTTCAGGGGAGGACAGTTGCAGGGGGCAGGCTTGAAGGGGAGGGAAGTTAGGGGTGACCAGGCTGGCAAGGGAGAGCAGTAAGGGATGACCAGGCCATCAGGGGAGGACAGTTGGGGGCGACCAGGACATTAGGGAAAAGCAGCTTGCAGGGGTGGGCAGTTAGGGCGGCGAGGCTGGCAAAAAAGAGAAGTTAGGGATGCCTGGGCCAGCAGGAGAGGGCAGTTGGGGTGACCAGGCCTGCAGAGGAGGACAGTAAGAGGTGACCAGGTTGGCAGGAGAGGGCAGTTAGAGGTGACCAGGCCAGCAGGGGAGGGCAGTTAGGGGCAATCAGACTGGCAGGGAAACAGTTAGGTGTCAATCAGGCTGGCAGGGGAGTGGTTAGAGGGGATTCAGGATGGCAGGCAGAGGTTTAGGGGCAATCAGGCAGACAGGCAGGTGAGTGTTTGGTGGCCAGCAGTCCTGGATTGTGAGAGGGATTTCCAACTGCGTGTTTAAGCCTGATCCCTCGAACCGTGTAGGTTTATCAATTATAATAAACTAGAGGCCCGGTGCATGAAATTTGTGCACAGGGGGAAGGGTATCCCTCAGTCCAGCCTGCACCCTCTCCAATCCCTGAGGGACACCCTTCCCCCTGTGCACAAATTTCATGCACAGGGCCTCTAGTTTATTATAATTGATGAACCTACACTGGTACATCATTGTCACCCAAAGCCCATAGTTTATATTAGGTTTCACTCTTGGTGTTGTACATCCTATGGGTTTGGACAAATGTATAATAACATGTATCCGCCATTATAGTATTGTACAGAATAGTTTCACTGTCCTAAAACTCCTCTACCCATTCACTCCTTTCTCCCCCGATCACCCCCAATTCCTGGCCACCTCTGATATTTCGCCTTTTCTAAAAGGTCACAGAGTTGAAATGATACAGTATGTATGCTTTCAGATTGGCTTCTTTGACTTGGCACTATGTATTTATGGTTCTTCCATGTCTTTTCATGGTTTGACAGCTCATTTCTTTATAGTATTCCATCATCTGGAGGTACCAAGTTTACCTATTCACCACTGAAGGACATCTTTGATGCTAACAAGTTTGGGCAATTATAAATAAAGCTGTTATAAGCATCCGTGTACAGGTTTTTGTGTGGACACAAGTTTCAAACAGATGTCTTTTTTAATGACAAACAGAATGCTTTTCAAAATGTCTTTACATCCTCCTCCTTTCAAATGCTTCATTTACTAATTTTATATTTAACTTAATTATTATTTTTTTGTACTGTTTCTATTGATTTCAGAGAGAAGAAGGAAGAAGGAGAGAGGGACAGAAACATCAATGGCCAACTTCCATATGCCTCCTAAGGGGAATTAAACTCGCTACCCAGACATGTGCCCCACCCAGGAATCAAACTCTGCGCTTTTGGTTTCTGGGTCCACACTCAACCACTGAGCCACACTAGCCAGGCTTACCCTGTTAATACAAAAAAACGCATTAGGATATATAGAACGTAAGAAATAACAGGATGCCTTCAGAGAAAATTGTTTTTTCTTTCAATAAGTATGATGCAGAAATAACATTCAATAAACTTTTCTAAATAGGAGTGAGGAAAAAAAAAAGGGTTGAGATGGCTCCTACTGCACCTTATAAATCACCAAGATACCAACTCAAAATCTAGAATACCAACCCTTTTCTACTGAATTGAAGATGTACAGATTATATTTATGCATATATTCTAAGTGACACACAATTTATAGATCCAGAAAAGAATTTGTGAAATCAAAAGGTAAATTTAAACAGAGACCACACAGTGGAAAAAAAAAAAAAAAAAGGGAAAAAAAAAAAGAAAAGAAAAAAAAAGGTACAGCAATAGAGAGAACAGGTTGCTCTACAGAACTATCATTTTTATTACTGGGACCAGGACAGATGTGAAGTAAAATTAACTTTTACAAGCAGCTGCTCTTTTAATTTCATTGATTTTAACAACGGAAAATCCTGCGTTTTTTTTTTTAACTACATTTTCTTATAAGAGCAACGGATCACAATTACAAATCTCAAACTGTGAGGCTCCACATTATCTTCCGTCTTGCTCCTGAAATCAAAGTTGCTTCCCAGTTTCATGTTCTCTGGTGGCTGCTGGGACGCGGTGGGCCACTAATCCTAACAGGCTCATGCTCAGACGCCCAAAGCATTTCCCAGATTTCCCAGTGCTCACAGGGCTCTTACACACATTATCTCACTGATCTTCACGACAGTGGTGGCTTCATCCCACAATGCTCCAGTACATGGGTATTTCTCTATCAGCTAGCCACAAACACAATTTTTAATATGTAGGCTTCTATAATAAAACCCAACCAACGACCTTGTCGAGCAAAACACATAGATTCCATTTGAGCTTTAAACATGCCCAACTAGTTTAATTTCCAAAGAATATTAAACAGTACAGAGTTAACAAGATATTTCCAGTTCAAGGGGCTGGATGATATGAAGAACTGGGAGAGTAAACCTGGGAATAGTGCAAGCAGACATCCCAGTGCTGACTTTTGATCATGAAACCTATGGTGTGAAAAGAAGCTTGTTACTCAAAGGCTAACCTAAGCGCCTTACTGATGCTCTGTATCATCTAGAAATATAAAACAATTGATTGAGCAAGAAAGAAGATACTAAGAGATGTGCAGTGATAAATACACATGGATCGCTGAATTTCCTCCCTTAGAGTGAAATACCCATAAAATCATTTTACCTCTAGAATGCCTGCTAATTTTGGTTGAAAATTCTTAAGCCACTACAGCAAATAATTTTACAATTTGACTCCCCATAAGCAAAGCAAAGATCTGGCAAGCAAAATGCAATATGTTTTGTCTTTCATGTTGGGACCCAAGAGATTAAATTGTCAATGATTTGTTTGTCCTCTTAAAGGATTGTTCTTGTGGAGTAGGAATCAGAGCAGCAGCAACACAGCTGGCATTCCTCATCTTTTTACTGCATGCAGGGTGTTCTACTGGGAGTTCTATATAGACTAATCCTCACAATATCCCTAAAAGTGATATTATCTCTGAGGCACCCCAGGGCTTAGCAAATTGTTCATTCAGCCAAATGTATCTGGACACCCACACAGAGTGAATAGGTAACCTTTTATGCCCTAAGCACCTAGTTCTTTTAGCTTCAGGAATTTATGTTTAAAATGTATCCAAAATGTGCATTTCATTCTACAACATGTTCTTCTTGGTCTTACTAACAAAATGTTTAATTATTTTACCATTGCCATTGTTGTCCTATACTAGTGGCCCAGTGCACGAAATTCTTGCATGGAGGGGGCGTGTCCCTCAGCCCAGCCGGACATCCCTCTTTTAATCCGGGACCGCTGGCTCCTAACCGCTCACCTGCCTGTCTGCCTGATTGCCCCTAATCACTCTGCCTGCAGGCCTGCTTACCTCCAACTGCCCCCCCCACCTCCGCCAGCTGTCTCACCCCCAACTATACTCCCTTGCTGGCCTGATCACCACCAACTGCCCCCCTCCCATCAGCATGGTCACCCCCAACTCCCCCTGTCGCAAGCCTGCTCGCCCCCAACTGTCCCCCCAGCTGGCCTGATCACCCCCAACTGCCCTCCCCTCCTGGCCTGACTGCCCCTAACTGCCTCTGCCCTGGCTCTGCCACCATGGCTTTGTCTGGAAGGACGTCTAGAAGGTCTCCCAGTCTTATTAGCATATTACCCTTATATTAGTATAGATGTACTTTATTATACCCTAGTACATCTAGTCCCATATATTTTGGCCATATGATAGCTTTAGAAAACTTGTTAGCACATCTTTACTCCTTACAGTTTCCCTTTAGTCTCCATATACACTGAGGGTTGGGGAGCTGGTTAAGATGGTTCTGAGTCTTGCCAGATTTCATGGGCCATGTCCTGTGACCCTCACAATTACAGAAAGAATACAACTGCCGTTTCAGTCATAATCTTCATATGCGAAAACTGTAAAGCTCATTTACCCTCCTGGATGTTTCACTCAATCTGTGAGGCAATAACTTAAGTTCTAATGTTCCTTACTCATTAAGATCATATTTTCACTTATCATTTTTGTCTTCCAAAACACCTGCATCATATTTACCTAAATTTACATTTGTCAATTTCCTATTTAATGTAAGAAATACTCTTATCTGGGTTTTCCAGAACCCAACTGTTCTTTCACTGTTTGTTGTAAGCATGAATCTTGAACAAAATCTTATTATGTGGAAGTTTCTCATAAAGCTTCCTAAATATGCACATAAATTCTACTGTGTGCACTAGAGTTGCCAACTGTATCTATAGGCTTCCAGTAAATGTTTAAAAGACTGCCCAGACAGGCTAGTGGCTTTCGTAGTGGATGTTATTTATCTTCTTTAAGTAGTATAATCCAAAAGTCTTCAACTTCCTGCTGAGTCTATTTCCTATTATAAATGTCAGGCATAAACCTCTCATTACACTGGCGATCTTATCTCCTTTCTAAATATTACTAACTGGTGTACCACTTCCAATGTTGGAAACTAAATTCAATATAATCTCTTCTAGACTACACTTATATACTTAAAATCTGTTTATTAAATAAGCTGAAATTCGAATCAAAGGGACCCATAAAAATATTTAATTACCAAAGTGAAGAGGCGCAAAAGATCTGTCTGAATAAGTTAATACTTTCATTTTTTTTTTTTTTACAAGAACTCTTTTTCCTTTGATTTGGGACTGTTATGAACACTTGGACATGTAAGCAATGGGAGTGAAGGGGTGAATAGGATTTCTACTGAAGCGCCTGTGACATTGATCTGCTGTGTGACAAAACAAGCTGTCCTTGGGGATGCCCTTGCAGAACCAGAGGGCCCTTGGTGATCAGAAACAACTGATCAACAAGGACATATAGAGACTTCCATCTCCTTCCACAGGGAAATGCAGCCACTGAACTTCAAACCACTGATCCAGATTTATAATTCAAGGAATGTGGCCCCAGATGGCTAACAACATACCTCTAATGGTTATGCTAACAGATGCTGCAGAAACTATTCATTTGCTTCCTACCTTTCCTTGCCTCTGTGACTTAATTTTCCCTGCTGTCTCAGAGCACCTTGATTTCTTCCTTGGCAGAGACCCTTTGTAAGTGTAGGAAATGCTTTTAGTTAAGTGTAAATGGCTCAATGTGCCTCCACATCTCACAGTCTATTTCTCTCACCTGAAATAATCAGACATTATACTATTTTTAGGTTCAATTCAATTTAGTTGAAATTTAAGCAATCTTCTCTGTTCACGAAGTAGTCCTACAGTTTTCCTTTATAGGCTATTATATAATTTTGCTCCTCCACCAAAGAATTTTTATATTTAAGCTTCTAAAGGAAGCTTCCTAAAATATTTGACCAGCTTTCAATTACACAGAGAGAAGCATGTTCTGCCTGCTCAAACTAGAGCTTTGTGATTAATTATAAAAACATCTGAATGTATTTAAAACAAATCAGAACAGACAAAAATAAATAATTTCCATTACTAGGACATAAAACTCAACCATTCATTAACAACCGTTCATTATGAAAAGGAAACAGAGAAGTAAAATGTCTTTGCTGTGATAGGAACATTCAAACACAACAATGGACTTTTCATTGCACATTCTAACATCAGATTAGATGCATTTTCCGAAAGATTCACTTAATCATAAATTTAGAGAGAAAGCTCATGTAAGATAACTAAAGAAACAAGAAGAAACATAAAATTAATGTATTTTTAAATATTTCAACTTGTTCCCACAAGGCCTCCTCTTTTCTTTCTTGCCTTTTTTCCTCCCAAATGAGGAATTAGCACAAGTACTTCCCTGGATCCCTGCTGTCTTCTCATTTCTAAACTTATGGCTGTTTCTCTTCTTCTTATTGAATTGATTAGGGTGATACTGGTGAACAAAATTATACAGGTTTCAGGTGCACTATTCCACAGCACATCATTGCATTGTGTGTTCACCACCCAGGTCATCTCCTTCCATCACCGTTTATCCTCCCTAAACCTTCCACCACCTCTCCTCATCCCCTCCCCGTTGGCAATCATAATAAACTCATGGAGGTTTCAAATAACATACAATCCCCTTAAGAACACAAACCCAAGTTTCTGAATTCATTAACATAAAGGAATAAATCTGTTCATTGTTCATTTAGATGACCTTATAAGTTAAAATTGCATGCAGAGATCTATTTTTCTGAGAAAAGTAGATACTTTTCTTATTCCTTATATCCTTCCAGGTTATGGCCTTTCTATTATTTTCAAAGTTGCCAAGCATGTCAAACATGTGACCTGCTGGCCATGAGTTTGACATGCCTGTAATGTAAATAATAACTAAATTCTATGGTAAAGAAGAGATAGTGGTCTGAAAGAATCCTTCCATGCTTAGCTGGAAAGATTTTTAGAAAATAATGTGGCTATGATTATTATTATAACAACTGCCTATTGTTTTGACTGCCTGAAATTAGGAGCTGCCATTTTAGTGAGGGAATGGACTCTAGCTGACACTTTCCTGCAAGCTGCACCACTGTGACATAACATTAAGTGCACCTAGCCCATCTGGCTGAAAGTACTATGGTATGAAGTCAAGAGAGGGGCTGGCTGGTGTGGTTGAGAATTGACCTATGAAGCAGGACATCACCGTTCAGTTCCCAGTTACAGCACATGCCAGGGTTGCAGGCTCCATCCCCAGCGTGGGGTCTGCAGGAGGCAACCAATCAATGATTCTCATCATTATGTTCCTCTCTCTGAAATCAATAAAAACATATATTTTTAAAAAGAGAGAGGGGGTTAAAGCAAGCCTGTCAAAGACAGTTCCTAAGAGTAACCATTTTAGCATATCATATGTGTAAAACATCCTTTGATATCAACAGTTAGTTGAGCCTTTTATCTTATCTTATTTTAAATATATTTTATTGATTTTTTACAGAGATGAAGGGAGAGGGAGAGAGAGTTAGAAACATCAATGAGAGAGAAACATCAATCAGCTGCCTCTTGCACACCCCCAAGGTACATGCCCTTGACCAGAATAGAACCTGGGACCCTTGAGTCCACAGGCCAATGCTCTATCCACTAAGCCAAACTGGTTAGGTCTAGTTGAGCCTTTTAAAAGACCTTGATACACATTTGACTGATTGCTTTCTAATGACAATATTTCTTATTTCCTGGCACAATCGAGTTGATAGTGTTTGATGAATAACCAGACAAGCAAAGGACAAGTCTGAGCAAGAGCCATCCTTTATATCTGACACCTCCGTATTTTATTACATATTTTAGGAAAAAAGAACAAAAACCCTTTTCTGTTAGTTAGGCAATGTTAGTTCCAAAAGATCTCACTACACACAGAAAGGCCCCAGTCAGTATTACTTTGAAGCAGCCAATCCTTAAATAAAAATTTTGTTGCAAGTAAAGAGTCATCAACAGTTATAAAACTGGGGAGAGGGAGAGGTTTGTATCTTAGCCGAAGTTTGCTTTATCTAATAAAACGTTTGCTCATATGACCACAAGACGTCCAGGGCAAAGCACAGTATTACACCAAATGCAAAGCTTGGCTTTCCTGATCTGCCCTTCTGCCAGCCTTATACTCAGCCCTCAGTTTGCTCCCTTCAATCAGATGTAAATGAATGCCAGCAGGAACTAAAATCAGTCCTACCAAGATGCTTCAACAGTGTTGGCATATGAACTATCAGACAGCTGACAGAATTTTAAAGTCAAGTATTGAAAAACACATAGGTTTGGCCTAAATCTCTACTGAGGTGTTTTTTTTAAAAGTGACATTAACATTACTTAAAAGTACTCAGCAGACTTCTTTCATTAAAGATACATCACTGCAAAAGCATGGGCAGCTAAGGACTTAAGGGAGCCGGACATTTGCAACAGCAGCCTGTGACTTTTCACTGTGCTAGCTGGCAGTCAAAGAAAGAATTTTTGGCCCTGTGGTGGGAAAGAACAGAGATGCCACTCACTAAATATGAGCAGAAGCCGATCTGGAAGGAAAGATCAGAACTTCAGTTTTGTCCACGTTAAGTCTGAACTGCCTTTTAAAAGACCAGGAGGAACTATATGAACTACAACTATACAACTATAAAATCAGCCAATCTCGGCACAGTCTATAGATTTAAGTGTTTAACATTAGCTCTACCCTGAAAACAACAGCAATCAAATAATGTCTTACACCCTTTTCATGATTAGCTGCAATTAATGGGTAGAAGTATCAGTTGCTACAGGACCATTCAGCGCTAAGATTCCTTAATTCAAGAAGATCCCTTCCTACAAGGAACTCGTTAGCCACCCACCACTTCTCAGAACACGGAACGATCATTCGCTTTAGGGGTGCGCTCACAGTGTGTTGGCTACTAGCCGCTCGTGGTACCGAGTTCTTGGAACTTGGCTAGTCCAAATGGAGATGTGCTGGAAAATACACCAAACTTCAGAGACTTTGTATGCAGAAAGGAATGTAAAATATCTCGTTTTAAATTATGTATGCTGATTACATGTCAGCCGGATAATATTTAGTGTACATTGGGTAAATAAAATACAGTAAAGTTAATTTCATCCTTATAAAACATTTTAAATGTGGATATAGACATTTTTAAATTATATGTGTCACATTATATTTTTACTGGACAGAGAATTTCTGAACAAAAGATGAATATGGCTTTTTTTCTGGTACATAAGCAGTGATATGTAAAATATTTTAAATAATTGAAAATCCAGGAGCATGAAGAAGAGCAACTAAAAATCATATCTAATTACAAGAAGTAGAAAATTATCTATTTTACTTCTATGGCTACAAAAACATATCTCTAAAAAGTATTTAGCCCAATATGAGATCAAGAACAATTAAAAAAATAAAATGAAAATAAGAAAATAAGGAAAGACGTATCCCTTTAATAAAAATAACAACTTTCCCCAATTATTTATATAAAGTCATAAAATTATATATTGTGATCAGCCACCCTAAATTTTTTTCAAGCGAGAAGTTTATAAAACCAAGCATGTTCCTTATTCCATGGAGAAATACTTTAGTAAATGCAATGTGATTTAGTAAATTTATTTTATAAGGTTTGAATTACATATTATACAAACAATTTCCCTAACCTTAGGAATATGCAAAATAACTGAGAACCTCTGAGCTGAAAAGATAATTTAGTCTGATTTATGTTCATTTGTGGATAATCTATGCTTGTGTTCCAAAACTTTTTAGATTTCTTTAGCTATGATATTTTTTTTAATTTCTATATTGATTAAGGTGTTATATATCATATTCTTTTATTTATATATATATAATTATATATATATATATATATATATATATATATATATATATATATATATATAATCAATAAAATTGATTTTTACAGAGAGGAAGAGAGAGGGATAGAGAGTTAGAAACATCGATGAGAATCATCAATCAGCTGCCTCTTGCACACCCCCCACTGGGGATGTGCCCACAACCAAGGTACATCGTGCCCTTGACCGGAATCGAACCCGGGACCTTTCAGTCCACAGGCTGACGCACTATACTGAGCCAAACCGGTTTCAGCACATATCATATTCTTAAATTTCACTAGACTACCAAGATGCAGGTTTTCATATCTTTCTTCCTTGGTATTCTATTAGCCCTTTTGATCTAAAGACTGTTCTTTTTTAATTTTAAGTAATTTATCATCATTATTTTTTTCAATATTTTTCTCTCCTCAATTTCTTTTCTCCCTTCTGGGAATCCTACTATTCTAATGAAAGCACTAATATCTCTCTTCATCATCTCTTTTAGCCTTCTTGATATTTTTTATCTCTGCTTTTCCTCCGCCTTCAGATTTCTACAACATGATCTTCAAGTTCATTAGCTTAGTTTTCTCCTGTATCCATACTATTTATCTGTTTATTCAATTCTTTCCTTCAGCTACATTTGTCTATCTAATATTTCTGTTTTATTCTTTGTCACTTCTTGTTCCTTCTTAATACTAATACTATCCTCCTTTATCACAGGATATAGTATATAATTATGTCTATTTTAAATTACTGATTCCTTTGTTCTCACAACTCTGCTTCATTAAATATATACTATTCAGTTTATCCCATTATGCTTTCAATAGTGATTGTACTCCTCATGCATCCCAATATTTTGGTGTAGGTGGTCATATTCACCAAAGGATATGAGCTAACAGATCTGGAAACGTGTGTTAAAAAAAAAAAAAAAAAAAAAAAAAAAAGGCCAAAACCCAAGTCCTACTACTACCTTTCCCGATAGTTCTGAGAAAGATGGAGGGGATGAGCCACCTGCGCCAAATAACCACTCTTGACCACTTCTTTTGCTGTGTGCCACCTGGCAACTCCTTTTAGCCTTTAATCTCTTAAAGCGGCAGCAGTGGAGGAAGGCATCTCTGTGAAGTATGATCTGTGAGCCCTGGAAGGAATGAGCCTGGTCTGCTGGTTAACATGTGCCTGTTAACACCCAGCAGGGCTGTCACACCGCCCTAACTGCACCCTAATGATATCAATTTCTGTAACAGAAGGGCAGCAATTATCGTTTCAAAGTAATTGGAGAAAATCAGGTCAACACAAATCTTAAAAGGAAAGAAACAAACTAATGTATGACCTGATTCCTCAGGCAACCCCATGCCATAGGCTAAACTATCCACGCACATTCACCAACTTTCAACAGCCTCAGTCACCCCTGGGGTTCTTCAGTTATTGGGTTGTTTCCTCTGGTCCATGCTTTCCTCTTTCCTCTCCATGGTTAGCTTTGGCACAGAAAGCCAACAATCCCCATTAACTACCTTCACACAACCCCAGATCATTTAGCAAAGGAATGAGATCCCTGTGCTACAGCTTAGGAAGCTGGTAAAATATGATAAAATCCTGTAAGGATTCATTGACAACACTAAGTGTAAGTAATCTAACACTTTTTAAGTACCACAGGTACACTTAAAAATACAAACAAACATGTATTCCAATTATCAGACTAATATCAACAATTAAAAATACTTCCTAAAATACAGCCAAACTCCTTCACACAACTAACCTGAGGTATTTCTGGTACAACGTAAGTATTGGGAGAGGCAGTCATGTGCGGCATTAGAAGAGGGTTGGGGCCCAGATTTTCTTACAAAGAGGTAAAGCGCTCTTACAACCTGTACTGGTCGTATCTCTCTGTTTTGGGAATATCCTTACATGCTCTGGGTTTGACCTTTGTTGTTCTGCGTGAGCCTCTGTGTCATGTGGCACCTGGCCAAGCCCACTGCTCTCTCTGTTCTGGGCAGTAAGTAAATGAGGTCCTTCACCTGCAGCACAGAGGGTGCTTGCAGATCATCCCCCTGTGGCATCGCGTGCCCACAGGGAACCCGTGTTCTCAACTGAAGCTGACTTGCTCTGCCTCTTCTCTGTGAAAAAAAGTGCTGTTCCATCTAACGTCTGTGTGAGTTATGCCTTTCTTGGTGACTTGGACTCCTACAATCCACATAGTGGTGGCAGGCATTGTCATGCCCTACGCCAGTGGTCGGCAAACTCAATCAGCAGAGCCAAATATCAACAGCACAACGATTGAAATTTTGGGGGGGAGCCAAATTTTTTAAACTTAAACTTCTTCTGACACCACTTCTTCAAAATAGACTAACCCAGGCCGTGGTACTTTGTGGAAGAGCCACACTCAAGGGGCCAAAGAGCCTCGGTTTGCCGACCACAGCCCTAAGCTATGCTCCACAGAGTGGGACTCCTCAACAAGGTGTAACTTGCTCAACAAATATTATACAAAAACATTCTCAGGGGTGGAGCAACTGGCTTGGCTGAGGACAGCTCTAGGGCTCTGAGGTGCAGGGGTTCAATTAAGAAGATGTCAGCTTTTGCCGAAACCGGTTTGGCCTGCAGACTGAAAGGTCCCAGGTTCAATTCCGGTCAAAGGCATGTACATTGGTTGCGGGCACATCCCCAGTAGGGGTGTGCAAGAGGCAGCTGGTCGATGTTTCTCTCTAGTTGACGTTTCTAGCTATCTCTCTCCCTTCCTCTCTGAAAAAAATCAATAAAAATATATTTTTTTAAAAAAAAAAAAAAAAAAAAAAAAAGATGTCAGCTTTTACTCCAAGGAAAAGGAAGTAGAAATCTTTGAACTGTGACAACCTATTATCTGACATTCCATCAAAGAAATTAATTTGGGACTTTACTGAAAATATATTTTCATCACCTAATAAAAAATATACTTGCCAAAGTAATGATCAAAAGAAAATGTGCATTGCTCTCAACAAGGTCATTTCAAGTCTGCTCAAAACAACTGAAAAAGAAAGATTAGCATCTGCAAATCAAGGTCCACCTTTTAAATCTTGTGTGTCTACTGTACCCTTTTATAACAAAAATAAGTGTTATCTCAGTCCATTAGAGAGAAAGATGATAACAGTGAATAGACCCATTTATCTAAACACTAATAATGAAGTACCTTTTTCCCCATGTGACAGAAAAAATGCAGGAAAAACCAATCTGCTCCAAGAAGATGAAGGAAAAAAAACACAGAAGAGTTTAACTGCTAAGTGTCAACTAAGTTATAAATGCAGCAAGCCTGTATCAAAGAATTCTAAAAATTCCAAGCAAAATTGAGTGGCCTGCAAACCCATTGTAGAGAAAGAGAATAGTTGTTATTCAGCTGAAAATAATTTAAATGCTCCTCGAGTTCTAAGCCAAAAAGTCAAACCACAAGTAACACTCCAGGGTGGAGCAGCATTTTTTGTTAGGAAAAAAAATCCTCTCTTAGAAAATTGTCTCTGGAAAATAACCATTTCTGGGACTCACTCAAGAGAATAAATCAGAAGTGATTAAAGATTCTGAGTAGAGACTGTCAATGAAAGACAAAGTTTTGAGACAAGGCAAGTGCTAAAGTACTTGTTGCTAGAAAAGGAATTGAACATTGATCTGCTGGGTATGAGAAGTAAAAATGAAGAGAAATTAATAATAAAGGATTCATCAACTGGAGTAGTTTCTTCAAGGGAGCATAAACCTGAAGAAAATACATGTTTTTCTTCAGAGGATTCTGACAGTGAAAGCAAGGTAGTTTCTTCAGTATCCACTATCTATCCCATCTTCAGTGCATCTTCAGTCAATACAAAAAGATCTCTAGTTGGAGAACAGTCTTCTGTGGCATCCATCACCCCTACTAACTTTTTGAAAGAGACCAATACACAGAAAAGTATTAATGCCAGAGATGTAAATAAAGAAACAAAAAATTAGCTCATCACCGATGCACGTCAGAAACCTTTGGAGCCACCATGTGTAAGTCTTGTGGCATGATCTATACTGCTTCCGACCCTGAAGATGAACTGCAGCATGTTCATCATCACCACAGATTTCTGGAGGGAATCAAATACACAGGCGGAAAAAAGAATGTGTCCAGCTGGCGTGGCTCAGTGGTTGAACACTGACCTTTGAACCAGGAGGTCATGGTTCCATTCCCAGTCAGGGCACGTGCCCAGGTTGTGGGCTTGATCCCCGGTGGGAGGTGTGAAGAAGGCTGATCAATGATTCTGTCTTATCACTGATGTTTCTCTCTCCCTCCCCTTCTCCTCCCTCTCTGTCTGCCTCCCTCACTCCCTCCCTCTTCCTTCCTCTCTGAAATCAATAAAATATATATTTTTAAAAATAAAGAACGTGTAGTAGCACAGTTTTGGGATGGGAAAATTGTGTTGGTTCTTCCACATGATCCAAATTAGGCTATCAAAAAGGTAGAAGTGCAAGAACTTGTTGGTAATGAATTGGGCTTTCAGCAAGTTGTTCCCAGATGTCCAAACAAAAATATATCTGATGAAAAGAGAGTAATTAGTAGGGTGTTTAATTGCAGAACCCATCAGACCTTCCATGTCCCGTCTGAACCAACTAGTCCAGAACCTCCAAGTTCTAAGGAATGTCACAGGGCTTGGTAATGTTCAAATGTACCAGTACCTGCAGTCTGTGGAATAAGTAGAGTCTGGGTCTTCAGGTTTAAGAGAAGAAAATGCATTGCAAGACAACTAATAGGACATACTCAGTTATCACTTCATGTTTGGCTGTTTTCTCAGAACTAATGAAATAGCATTTTCTGACCCAACACCAGGATGACAAGCTATTCACAGCCAAGTACTGCAACACTGCTAATTTCCTTGTATACAATTTTAATAGTTAAAGCCAATTCCAACTATAGAATAGTTACTGTATGGATGAGTTAAGACAGTTTCTTATCATATAATAACTACTTAGCAAATGTCAAAATAAAAATACTAAAACACACGCGCACACACATACACAACCTGGTTGTTTAATTCTTTATGAATTGAAAACTCAGGGATAAATTTGTTGAAAATTATCTGGAGATTCAAAGAAAAGAAAAACCTTTGGATGATGTATACTAACACTCTGAATCCTTAATTATGAAACTTTGCAGATATAGCTGGAAATTACTTGCCCCTTATATAGGAATACTGACATGTTTTCCACAAGAATGTGACCACTTGCATTTTATTAAGCACTTTTGTACCAGAGTTATTTCATGCTTACTCAGAAGCAAACAGGAAAATTTAAAGACAAATTATTTCAATGCCCAATTTTTAAAGGTAATTTCTAAATTCTGTACACAGAATTCTCACCTTACAGATAGCAGCTCAGTTGAATATATTCAGAAAGTGTTCTAAATTTCTAGTTTGTACAATAATAGGGTAAGGTAATAAAAATAAGATATTTGTGGAGAAAAGAATTATATAGCTTAATGTTTTAATCTTTTTAAAAATCTTTACTCAAAAGAAATTCTAACCAGATTTAATTAAAATTAAACTTAGTAACTGCACTACTATCATTTAATTTTTGGTGTATGAATATGTTAATTATGCTATTTATCTTTAGTATAATTATTACTGTTAATTGAAATCATCAACAAAATGGATGCCCAATTAGGATTAGATGATTCATATTATCACATTTTAAAATTTTTGCGTATCTAAAATACATCTTACTTGTTCTAAGACATCTAACAAAATGTATAGTATCAGAACCAAGGTTAGTGAATAAATATATCTAGGTTAGTGAATACATATATCTAGGTTAATGGGCCAGAGAACATGACATTATGTAGATACAGCCAAATGTCTTAATCTCTCTAAAAATCAGTTTTCTAGTATAATTCTTGGTTACTTTGAAAAGCAAGGAATTATTCAGATTGTTGATTCTAAAAAACATTTAATTGCTATCTGGCAATAATACTCTAGGGAAGTAGTTTTCCAGGTTATAACTTTATGTAGGACATGTTCATTACATTCTTTTATTTGCCTGTAAGTTAACATGGTTCCAAAATTTAAAGGCTTGAGTTCCAAAAAGAATGTGAAAGTATTAAAATGTGCATAATTATGCAAACATCTCATTTTTTGTACTGCTATTTTGTCTTAAATATTTTATTTTAAAAGTTTTTTAACATTATTTGCTTGTTCAATGTCTTTGCAATGGATCAATTAAAATTCTTTTCAATATTAAAAAAAAAAAACATTCTCAGAATCACATATTTTTCAGTGAATGACTGAGTGACCACTAACCACCTTTCCTCTGTTGTACTAATCCTCCCATTTCCACTGTTAAACCAGCACAGCTTTCAAACTGCCCTGTGTAGACTACAGTTTTCCCAGGAGCGTGTTCCTGGTTCATATTATTATAGATTGCAGATGATGGGGGTGAGGGTTTCCAACCACCACCACCACCACCAAACACCACACCATTTGTGGCTGTCTGTCCCAGTGAAATTCTCCTTTCCAACTACCTACAACACAAAATCAATATTGTGTATCATCTCACTATAGCCAGAGTTACTTATGGGATTTTAATATAAGACTGGAAAAAGAAGTGAGAAATCAGGCAGAAAGATACAGTAATGAATGATGCCACACTGAGCTTGAAGTCAGACATGCCTGGATCCAAATCCTAATCCTTCCTAGCAATATGGCCTTGAAATAAGGGGTTAATTCCTTTCGTGCCTCAAATTCCTCATGTATAAAGTGAGGGGACTTGTTCCTATTTTACATGCCTACTCTAAGAACTAAGAATAATAAATAAAACATACATGTAATATGTCTTTACTTATTTTTTCAGCAAATATGTATTGTGCAAAAACAACAAGCTCTGTACTAAGAGCTACTGGCTGTTGCTAGTACTAACCAGTACTCAACTAGCACCATGACCATTACTATTAGTTTTTTGTTTTGTTTTTTAATATATTTTTATTGATTTTGTACAGAGAGGAAGGGAGAGAGATAGAGAGTTGGAAACATCGATGAGAGAGAGTCATCGATCAGCTGCCTCCTGCACACCCCCCACTGGGGACGTGCCCACAACCAAGGTACATGCCCTTGACCGGAATCGAACCCAGGACCCTTCAGTCCCCAAGCTGGCGCTCTATCCACTAAGGCAAACCGATCTCGGCTACTATTAGTTCTGTTAATTCAAATATCTTGACTAAGCTTTGCTCAGAATTCACAAGCTTATTACCCTTGAAGTAATTACCCCAAGAATACATTTACTGAATTCTCAAATCATGTCAATTCCCAATGGATCCAATCTGCTTCTAAAAAAGTAAAATCAAACTATTACTATGTGGTTTTTACTAAAATGTCTCCTCCACAAGTCAGTGAATGTGTTTACTTCTCATTATTTCTAAATATAGTGTTTGTAATACCATAAAAATAATGACCTTAAGGTCCCAAACTTTATTGATCAATTATATTCAGCTCCAAACATGATATACATTGCTACATTTTTTACTCAAAAGTAGACAATTATTTACAAAATAATATACATACATTCATATATACAAACACACATACAAACACCTTGAGACATATGTTAGATATATGCCTTTTACACTACTTTCCACCTTCTTGTCTGTCTTTACTACATGAATATTTTGTAGAAGAGGGTGGACTTGAAGACACTGATTCAAAATCAAGTTGAGTGCTTGTTCCAATTAAAAATTAATATTAAGCAAGTTCATTAGAAGACATTTCTTTGTTGTAATTTTCTAGGGGAATTGTTAGAATTGGACTAGTGATTTTTAAAATTGTTTTTCTAATGTAAAATTCAGGGGCTAAATAAAAGCCACTATAAATAAACATTAAATTGATTTGTACTCAGCACACACATTTTTTGGAATTGTTTTTTTAAGGAATATGAATAAAAACCTTTATGCTTCACACTAGAAAAAAACAAATGTATACTCTGAGGGAACACAAGATTATGGCTCCAGTAATTTTTATAAAATAACAAACCACAGAAATATTGTTGTGTGTCTACTCAATTTTGATCCATTTTTCCCAGACATCATCTCACGAGACCAAGTATTTTCACAATAAATACTGGTCAATACTGCTTATCAAACTGTTTTCCAACATCTCATTTCTGATTTCTAGGTTTGTCATTTAATATGAAATATGGCAGTTCAATTAGGAAGACAATAAACTTTTAGGGAGGTTGAACATGGCACGAAACTAGACATATCAGGAATGTATCCTCTGTGCCTAGGGCCCTTTGGAGGCTGAATCTACTGCCTCTAACCAGGTAAGGTCTCTTGATCCTCTTCTTTCCTTAAGGATAAACCTGTGTCTAAGAACATGCGGCCTCAGATGTCTCTCTCCAAGGTCTTCCTGCCTCATCTTATATACCTCCCGCCTACACTCCACTTTGTCATGCCAGGGATCCTGCTAAATACAAACTGCTCTGTTGTTCCCTTACACTTAAATTTTGTCAGTGAATCCTCACTGCCTTCAAATGGACTCAACCCTTAGCCTGTTCTACCTCCCTTTGCTTCAGCTTCATTCAGTCCCCCACCCTAACCTTCCTCCCCTTAGGCTAGATGCTCCAGCCATTCTGCAAAGCAGTTCTTCCCATTGGCCCAGCAGTTGCAACACCTCTGCTCTTTGGAATCCAGTTCTCCTTTTATATAACTCATCCATCTCCCTGGCAAACACCTATATTCATCTTTTCCATTCCTGAAGGGCCTTCCAGGAAACTTCGATCTGTCCTACACCTTAACCTTTCAGCTGAAGACTCCCTCGTTGGTGTCTCTACAGTACATGCTTCTGCTTTGCACACACCTATCTGCTCGTTGCTCTCCTCCCAGGCAGCAAGCTCCTTTAGGGCAGAGGCCAAGGCTTGTCCATCTCTGCCCCCGAAAAGCACAGCATAGAGTTTTCACTCAATGGGTGACTGACAAATGAAGTAATTAACCTTTGCCTGTAAAGATAATATCCTGCACAGGATAAGCACTCATTAGACATCTACAGAATAAGCAAATAAATGAATAATTCTCTAGCCACTGGTAATAATGTGTGAACATCTATAGACACTCAATTTTCCTATAAACTAAGAGTTTTCAAAATATAGATATATCTCCCCCTCCTCCCATCTCCTACTCTGCCTTAGAAACCTAAAATAAAAACAGGAAAACACAGGGCTATCCTTATCAACCCTTACCATAAACTAACACCAGCTCAGATCTTATAATGGAAAGATCTGAACGAATTCTCATGAACCATCTCTGCCTACCTGTATTAGGCAGAACTCTTAGGGGTTAAAGAACAGACACAAAACTTTAACTATCCAAAGGGGAAACCAGCAATTATTAACAGGAGTCCAGTCTGGAATAGCTCACAGAATCTAAGGAAGAGCGACAGAAAGCAGATACAGTATTTTCCGGCGTATAAGACGACCCCCTAATTTTACAGTTAAAAGATAGGTTTAGGCCTATATTCGCTGTATAAGACTACCCCCCACTTCAAAGAAAAGACTTACTTTGCTGTTAAGATCTGCAGGTAATTTTTGTGAAATTTTGGCCTTTTGCCCCTCATTTTCGGTTGACTTTTTTTCATTTCAAAAGTCGTCTTATACGCTGGAAAATACGTACAGCAAGGTCTCACATAATAGAGCCAGGTTTTCTGTCCTCCAGCTCAGTTTGGGCCAAGACATCCTAGACTAACCACCATGGCCAGAAGGATGTGAAATTATGATTTCCCAGCCTATTCACATGGTCACAGAATCTGATCCTGCAGTGTGGATATTTATCTGTCCCTCTACTAACCAACCCAGACAACTAACTCCCTATTCAAGTATCTCCAAATACTAGCTCCAAAGTAGCTTATCTCTATAATTTGTAAGAAACTATGTTTGTTTGTTTCTTCCAATTACAGCTGGCATTTATTATATTAGTTTCAGCTGAGCATAACAACTTAAGTAAGTATCCATTCATCATTACTTATTTGAGTACCTCTCCTCTCCACCCCCCACCCCCACCCCCACCAGACAATCCCAGTTCTAGATGCTAAGAACACAAATGTGAGCAAGGCAAAAAAAATCCCTCCCCTTTGGTGGAAACAGTAAAGAAATATAAAATTTAATGTATTGTGAGATTGTGCTATAATTAAAAACAAACAAACAAACAAACAAACAAAAAAACATGTTAAGGGCATACAGCGCCAGAAGGAAGGTTTGGGAAGGCAAGGGTATTTTAGACAGAACATTCTCTCTTAGAAGATGACATTTGAGGAGAGAGGCCAGAATAAAGTGAGAACACAAACCACATGAGAATCTGGGTAGAGAGCATGCCAGGATGAGGGCAAAACAAATGTAAGGGTCTACAGTGCAAGTGTTCAAGGGAACCACAAAAATCTGGGAAAAGAGTAGTCCCTGTGAAGAGAGAATACAGAAAGGCTCTGAGACAGAAAAACGAGGTACGGCTAGAGGAGAGTGAGGAAAAGAGTAGTTTCACAAAATACAACTGGACAGACAGGCAAGGATTTTTTATTCTGAGTTTACAAGAAACCATGTGCGTTTTTTCTCATTCCATACACTTATGTCTATGCCTTCTAATTCTAGGGTGAAAAAAATCAACTACAACTGCTAATGACAGCATAATCCCTACAACAATCCCTACCACTATTATTTATTTTCCAAACACATGTGTAAATACTATTGTGCATCAGGTTTTAGAATCAGTTATAAAGAGATTTTATGTAATTATCCAAGAGAAAAAACACCATTTTTATTTCCCATGTGCTAAAGCTTTTAAGTCTATGAAGCTCAAGCAAGATCAAATAAATATTTGTGAACAAGCAAGACAAAGTAAATAAATTTCAACTATGAATAGTACCTAATAATCATAGGATCAAGTATTTGACATGGCATAAAGTACCATTAAATCAATGAATAAGATGATACAAAGCCTTGTACTATTGTGAGAATATCAGAACTACTTAATATCTTAATCATTTTAGCACTAAACTCAGGCCATTTATTTTTTTACTACTTCTACATTACTATTTGTCTTCTTGTGCCTTTAGTTTAGATTTAGACCAATACTGGCTCACATTTCACTGCAAGTTACATAACCTTACATTGCCAAGAAATAAATATTTAACTTTACTTTTATTAAATATTTAGATGAAACGTTTTAGATGAAATCCTAATTCTTAGTGATTAATGATGGTATAACACACCACCATCACCTCTCCCAATAATCAGAAACTCTATGTGTAGTACAACGAAGGGCATTTCCTTCACTTTCCCATTCCCTTCCTGCTGAGTCTCTTCCTTCTTTTGCCTTCTAGGCCTACAGATTATCATAATCTGCGTGAATGAACAGTCAGTATTACAATGCCTTGCCCAGCGAACCTTTCATCTTCCCTGCATCACTAAAAAAAAATCCTAGCTTCTGTTAGACCTGAGAGATCAATTTTGTGATGGGTGTTTTGTTTTGTTTTTAACTATCATATGTGATTAGTATATTTCATGCTCACCATCCAATTTTAAATACAGTCTCTTTCTGGCATGATATACAGGTAGACATGTATGTGTCGCTTTTAAACAAACCCACTGACAGGATTGTAAAATATATTGTTTATGCTGCTGGCACTTCTTTTCACTGCTGCTGCTACTGCTGCTGCTGTTTAAACATTTAATGAAAGATTGTATTGTACTGATATCCTGGGGCTCTAATCAAAGCAATCGTTTTAAAAATAAATAACCTGGAATCATCCAAAATGTCTGATAAAAAAAAAAAAATCCTCTTTCCCAAGATCAAAGAAGCCATCTGATGCTTGTCCTCAGTCTCCCTCCTCAAAACTCTGTTCTGCACATCCTTCTCTCTCCTCCCTCCTGGGCCGTGAAAGATGTATTTACTTTCCCTGACAGAGAGGATGCTTCCTCCTGCCTCTAACACTGTCCCTAACATGCCCCTCACACCCTGCTTCCATCAAGGACCTTTGCTTGCAGCTTTGAGACAACCTGTTCTCACATGTGTCTTAAACCTTTAATGGTTCTCTTGGTCCCTCTTTTCTCTTTCTGTAACTATGTTTACTTCTCCTGTTTAAAAAAAAACAAACAAAAAAAAAACTCCAAGCTTATTGGTCACATTTATACCTCAGTCCCTTCAGATCTGCATTTGCATGTACAAGGAAACTGAAAGTGTCCCCAATACCTTTCTTCCCCCTTATCTTCCTGAATCTCCTATTGGCTGAGACTCTGCTGACCACCAATGCCTATGAAATTGGTCCCTCCTGTGTTGCCCCTTCCAGATCTCTGACTTATATATTTCTTTTGCTTACTATTGCTTTTATCCAAGCAAAATGTGAGCCAAATGAATATCCAGATTAAAAAGAAAATTCAAAATTATCTATTTTTGTCAAGTGTAACCTGAACTTTCAGTCATAAATCATCAATACCAAAATATTCATTTACTTTTTCTCTCCATTATCCTTACTTTTTCATATTTATGCAGACCATTCTTTCTCTGTTTACCTTAGCCAGCCAAAAAGCCTTCTGAATTTCCCACTTAAACTAGTTCAATAGCTTCCAAATTCACCTTTCTGACTCTTTCTATTCTTACCTGTCCAATCCAGAGAAAAATCACAAAAGCAAAAACAAAAATTCCTTGAAACACGTCGATTTCTAACTCAAACAGTATTTGATGGGGAGAAAAATGTTCAATATCATTAGCCATGAGGGAAAAGCAAATTAAAACCATAGTGAGATTACCTTACACACCTATCAGAATGAAGAAAATAAAAAATGATGATGCCAAATGATAGGATGGAAAAAACTTAGACCACTCTTCCACTGCTAGTAGAAATGTAAACGGAACAGCCACTCTGGGAAGTAGCTTCTTAAAAAACTAAACAGGCAATTACCACTTAAGTCAGTAATTGAACTCATGGGCATTCATCACAAAGGAAAAAATAAAACCTATGTTCACACAAAAACCTGTACACAAATGTTAATGTCAGCTTCATTCATGATAGCTCAAAATGGAAAGAGTCCAAATGTTCTCCCACAGATGATTGGTTAAATAAACCACAAAATGATAAAAAGGAACTACTGAAACATGCAACTACGTGGGTGGGTCTCAAAAAAGTCAACGTTAAAAGGTCATATACTGCATGAGTCCCTATAAATAATACTCTTGAAATGAAAAAAATTATATGGAAAACAAATTGGTGGTTGCCAGGGATTAAGGGTGGAACGGAGGCAGGAAGGATGTGGGTGTGGCCATAAAGGGTAGAATGAGGTGGATCTCTGTGTTGACTGAACAGCTGTGTATATTGGTGCTCCTGGTGTTTACATGAATCCACAGAACTATACACATACACTGTGCCAATGTCAATTTCCTGCATTTGATATTATAATATGATTGTGCAAGATTCAGCCACTGGGATCAACTGAGTAGAGTACATGGAAGGGACATCTATACTGTATTTCACACTTCCTATGGATCTAAGATTATTTGAAAATACAAGTGTTGTTTTGTGGGGGTTTTTTGTGTTTTTTTTAAGGGGGGCTACATAATATATTATTCCATTTATATAACATTCTTAATATAATTATAAAAATAAAGGAAAGTTTAGTGTTTGCCAATAGTGTGGCAGTGGAGAAGAGAGAATAGGTGCAATTTGCCAGGTCTTTATCTAGCATTCCTTTAGCCATCTAAGCACCATAATGAGGACAGTGTTCTGTAAAGGCCACATGTGTATGGGGCAATATATCCAGAGGCAAGAGAGACAGACAGAGGGAAAAATCTTTTTTCCCTTGTAAGACAGTAATAAGAACATGTTAGATTATGCTTAAAAGTCTATCTTTCAGAAATCTCCATGGACCAGCTGCAAATCATCCCCTACTCAGACAGGAAAAATCATTAGTTCTTCTCGACTTAAGACCAGAGAAACGAGATGAATCATAAAAAGGGTATGAATAAAAGCAGCCAGCCAATAACTTTTCCTAATCCTGTTTTTTCTAAAAGAATTATTTTAAGTTCTGAAGCCTTTTTTTTTTAGCAATCCACAATACATTAACCAAGTAAATATGGCCAATCAAGCAATTCCACATGCACTACTGTAGAAGAAAGACTTCTACATAATGCTCAGAGTTATCAATTAACACTCAAGTAAATCAGTTCAGATGATTTAATTCAGAGGATTTATTTTCATTTTAGGCCAACTACTAAAATTATATAGAAAGACTGAAATAAATGTTTAACCTAGAATATAGTTCAACCTATTCTCTTCACTATATGACAGTCAGTTTTAGAGCCATGGAGATGATGATAACCAATTCACAGATGGGGAAACTCAGGCTCAGAGACCTAAGGAGCTTGCCTTAGGGAATAGTTAGCAGACAGGCATTGCTAAGCTTCAAATCTAGGTCTGTCTGACCCAAAGTAGACACAACTTCAAATACTCCCACCAGCTAAAGTTCACTTCCAAATTTCCAACTAAGAAAATATACTTTCTTAGAAAGACAAAGTCTAAAAAATATTAATATATGTTAATCTCCAAATATCTCATATATGTATGTCAAGAAACATACAAGGAAGGGACAATAGTCTCTAATTTGCTTAACTTGTTACAATGAACATATAGCATTTCATCACAAGAAAAAAAAATCCTACAGAAAAATAACAAAAAAATAGCAGTATCACAGTGGTGAAGAACACAGATAATGGGATTAGTCAAGATTAAATTCTCTTTGGCAAGTTACTTAACTCTGTATCTCAGTTTCTTCATCTAGAAAGTAAGAAATCACTACACCTCACAGGATTTCAGGTGTTAAATATATGCACATTGTCTGGCTTATAGTAAACAATAAATACTGGCCACTACTGTCTTGTTATTACTTACATTTTACTGCAGTGCATGATTTTGCATTATCGCTGATGCAATGAGTATCTATTATGGCTATGAACAAGGGATACTGTGCCATCTAAACTTACTATAAACTTACTTTAAAAACTACTGCCTCTAATCACACATACACACTATTTGGTTTATGCTGACTCCTTCCATATAAGTTATTATCTGGAAGTGTCTTTGCTCAGGAGTCTCCTATCCCCTATCACCAGTCGCTCTCACTGCTATAGCTTTCTGTCTATTATTCCACCCATAAAAATCTACAGTCTTTTACTATTTAACTAAAATATCTACTGTTGTTGTTGCTGATAATATACAGCTTAGAGACATGTGAATGTTAAAAATTACATTTGAACACAGCATAAAAATAAACACTTATTTAAATTTTTTTTTAACAACAAAGGCTACACAAATAGAAGGTGTTTTGGTTACCTCTGAAGAGTGGAGGAAAAGGCTATTTTCTTTTGGATTTCAAGTTTTAAAGAAACACTTTTTATATTTGATGCTATTAATTCTGAAATATCTTTATACTTCTATACTTTGAAATGAATACATATGCTTCAAATTAGAACTATTCAGTACTATTTGTAATAGCAAACATACCTTCAAAAACTAGGAGCAAAATTTTACAAAATCCTTAAAATCCAACTTACTTACAAAATTAGTAAATAAAATCTTTTCCCGGTACTTACAGTTTATTATAATGTTTTAAATTGCATAATCATATTACTTATGCAACATGGTTTTTAAAATAAATGATTCAAGCCCGGACAGTGTGGCTCAAGGTTGAACATCAACCTATGAACCAGAAGGTCACAGTTCAATTCCAGGTCTGATCATATGCCTGGGTTGTGGCCTTGATCCCCAGTAGCGGTTGTGTAGGAGGCAGCTAGCTGATCAATGATTCTCTCTCATCATTAATATTTCTATCTCTCCCTCTCCCTTCCTCTTTGAAATCAATAAAAATATATTCAAATAATAATAATAAAATCAATGAATTGAGATGGCCTACAGAGTATTAGCAGACAGCAATATAAGTACAGAGAAACATTCATCTTTCACAGCTAATTATAAACACAAAGACAGTGACATTGTGAATATTTTTATATGATATACTACACAGCTTTAACAAGAAAAGATGATATGCTAGCTATAAAATCTAAGTGAAGCAGATGAACGGCAT
This sequence comes from Pipistrellus kuhlii, assembly GCF_014108245.1. Taxonomy (NCBI): domain Eukaryota; kingdom Metazoa; phylum Chordata; class Mammalia; order Chiroptera; family Vespertilionidae; genus Pipistrellus; species Pipistrellus kuhlii. The sequence goes on from NW_023425551.1 coordinate 62,709,361, forward strand.
TTCAAAATATCCTAAAGAGAATTTCTCTTGTGAATCTGAAGTTCACTCAAGTGGCTACAACTGGTATTTATGCATTGCTTATCGGGGTACGCAGAAGCTACAAGGTTTCCCATCCATTAAACCTGCCTTTAACTTGAATTCCAGCTGAATTAAATAGGATATTATCACTATGCAATTTTGGTGGCTGAATGAACTTTGCCATTTCTGAACATTTCTGAATAACTTGGTACTAAATGATACTCTACATTTTTGGATCCATTATAACCTATGACCTTCAAGACTCTAAAAAGAATATTTATTGGTTTTAAACTGGAAAAATTCCAAAATGATTCAGATTCATGTTTCAATATTTAAATGTATGGGGGTAGGAGAATGAAATTGTTGAACAGAGCTCCTATATCGGAGACCATTGCCACTTCAGTGGCAGATAAGGTGATGAATGACAAAAAGAAACAAAGGACCTAGGAGCCAGGAGAACTGGCAACCTCAAATTATAAGCAGAAACAATTATTTCCTTCTTCTGAACCTGATTTTGCTTACAACAAACATGCTTACAGCACAGTCAAACATTACGCCATTTCCTTTATAAGTTTATGTATAGCACAGTGCTGTGCACATGTTAGGCACTCAATATAACTGTGATAAATGCACAAAAGAATGAGGGGTTCCATTCTATCCCTAACAGTGCAACTGCTTCTGTTCTCTCCTGTGCTACTGAGAGGCATGGCTTTAGCTGTTATAACCAAAACAATGTTGGGAGTCAGAGGAGAAAGATACTGAAGACAGAATAAAATAACCAATGTGCTACTTTCATACAATAACTCACCCATCTGCTACATCCACACAATGAAATAATATTAGGCAATAAAGAGGAATGAAGTACTAACTCATGCTACTGCATGAATGAACCCTGAAAATACTATGCTAAGTCACATGTGTCAAACACAAGGCCCTCGGGCCAAATCCGTCCTGCCAGGCCTTGCAATGTGGCCCGCACCGCGCTGTCATCACTGCACTCCGCTGCGTTTCCATCACAATGACAGTTTATGACTGTTCAGTAAACCATTCGGCCCGCGATTTAGGCTGGATTTTAGATTTTGGCCCCTTCTCTGATTGAGTTCGACACCCCTATGCTAAGTGAAAGAAGCCAGTCACAAAGATCACATATTGTATTGATTCCATTTACGTAAAATACCCAGAGTAGTCAAACCATAGAGTAAGGAGACAGATGGATTGAGGATGAAAGCTAAACATTAAATGGCTTCTTTTGGGGGTGATGAACATGTTCTAAAATTGACTGAGGTGATGGTTGCACACCATCATGAATATACTAAAAACCATCGAAATGTATACTTTAAATGATTGAATTGCATTGTATGTAAAATTTATTATATCTTATATAATAAAAGCCTAATATGCTAAGTGTCCAGTCGTCCATTCAACCAATCAAACTGTAACATGCTAATGATATGCTAAGGCTGCTCAACCAATTGTTATGACATGCACTGACCACCAGAGGCAGACAGTCGACTGGTCGACCAGTCACCATGACATGCACTGACCACCAGGGAGCAGACAGTCAACCGGTCAACCTGTCACTATAATATGCACTGACCACCAGGGGACAGACACTCCGACAGGTAGGTTAGCTTGCTGCTGGGGTCAGGTCAATCAAGATTGAGCAGGCCAGACACACCCTGGAGCCCTCCTGTGGTCCCTTCCTGGCTGGCCAACCTCCCGCAACCCCCCAGCCCCCATCATGCACCAGTGGGGTCCCTTGGCCTTGTCTGCACCCTCTCACAATCCAGGATCCCTCAAGGGATGTCAGAGAGCCAGTTTTGGCCCAATACCAGAACAACCGGTTGCTATGATGCACACTGACCACCAGAGGGCAGGCACTCAATGCAGGAGCTGCCCCTTGGTGCCCCTCAAGGGTAGCACCACTCAGCCTGAAGATGGGCTCACAAGCTGGCAGTTGGACATCACCCGAGGGCTCCCAGGCTACGAGAGGGTGCAGACGGGGCTGAGAGATACCCCCTCTGAGTGCATGAATTTTGTGCATTGGGCCTCTAATATTCAAATAAAAGACAGCATAGTAAGTAGCATCATTAGATAATAGACACTAACTCCATTTTCAAATGGGCAACCTGATATTGTGTAAGATGAATCTGTTCTTGGGCTCCCCTCCTTTAATAAGAATACATAATAAATTCCTCAGGCATGTGAAATGTAAACAAAATGGAGTTTAATGAGTAATTTGCAAGAAAGAGGTCATGAAAAACACTATCATTCCTTATTTCAAAACTTTCCTAAGTCAAAATGTGATTTTAAATATTCAGACACACACAAAAAAATGTCAAAGCTGCTTTGACAGGCTTGCAGGCTCCTGAACTGGCTAGAAAATGGTCAAGTTTAGCAAAGAAACCTTAGATTGAGACATTCTCTTTATCGGTGAAAACAGCAAAGTTACAAAACTGGAAAGAGTTGCCAGGGAACTGTTTGCCTCTGAATAGAATTATACTCTGGAAGAGGCCCAGGAGAAAACAATGCAGCCTGGCTTTGTTCATTTGTTTCACTCGATCATATTTTCTCCTTGTAGAGGAATATGGGAATATGGGGCCAAAAACAAAGGAAAGAAAAGGGAAGTTATCAGACAGGACTGAATAGACTGTGTCTTAATGCTTGGCTACACATTAGATTCCACAAGGAGCCCTTTAAAGAAAACCCACACCCAGTATTTAATTGGGGGAGGGGGGGGGTGAATGTAAAGAACAGCTGGGGTTGAGAACCAAGGAGCTAGCCACAAAGCAGAGTGCAGGCCAGGTGCAGTGCAAAGCCTGTCGTGATGCTGTAAGGGTAACAAACATCTGGTGGATAAACACTTTCTGATGAATGCTTTGCCGTTCTCCCTTCTGGACCATGATGCGGGCCACCTCCTCATCAAGGACCAGTATCTTTTCCAGGTACCTCCTCACCCTCCAAAGTTAAACAGCTTCAGCAATGCACATTTAAAGCCAACTGAGAAGTTCTTACTGCATCCAGCCCTTTGATGAGATTCTAAAAGACAGGACTTTCACTGTTTAGCATAAGACCTAATGTAAGCAATTCTTCTTCAAAAGGAGAATTTGGGTTTACTGGAGCAGAAAACTAAGAGCCTTTAATACAAAGCTGTAATTAATGGATATTATAAATCATAGCAGCCGGATCTGTGATTTCAGGTTTGTGGGACGCACTGGGTGCACCGCACAGTAATTCAGCAAAAAGTGGCCTCCCGCATGTAATTGCCTTTCCTGGAGAAAACCAATTTGATCCCAAAGAGGTTGGAAAGGAATGCAGATAATTACACACACTTACAATACAATTGCTTCCAGCTCTCCAAAGCCAACTTTAAAATGTACGCTTTTATTTTAAGCAAAATAAATTTTCTTCGGCTATGCCTTTTTATATTCAATCTAATAGAATAGCAGGGCCAAATTGTCACATTTGCCTATTACATATTTAATTAGTTATTCTGAGACTTGAACATTCCAAGATTTCATACTGATTAAATTCCTGTATTCTCCTAATAGAAGGATATTTTTGGTAAAATTGCCCCAACATAAAAATGCAAATCAAAAAGGATTTGAAAGACACCATCCGTACGATGCAACAAGCAACCAGGGTACCCTGCTAGGAACCCGCTAACGGGTAACACTCAGGCAATCCCTACATCACACCTGCCCTTCACTTAGGAAAGGGCAGCCGTAGGCAGAACTTTGTTTTAATGCACAAAGGACTTCTTTAGAGAGAACCCTGTCAGCCCTCCTTAGCAAAACTCCGTTATAGCCTCTAAATCTCTTCCACTATCCCACACCCAAGCCATCTCACTGGTCACTGGCTCCAGAATCTCTTCAGTTGAAGGTAGGCCTTATTTAATTTTAAAGTACCACCTGGTCAATAATGACAGTTCAAAAAAAAAACAAAAAAAAAAAACAGCACACCTCAAAACAAGAGCTCCAGAAAAAATTCTACCAAAGTCGTACGCAATAACTTGCATCGTTAAAAACACTCAGCTTAAGTTTTCTGTTCTTTCATATCTTGAATGAAATATGGAAAATTCAGCTTTTATGTATGTACTAAATTATTATCATCACTCAAAGAAGCTCTCTTACTGAAAAGTATGCTTCATTTTTTTTCCCAAAGGAAAAGAATGTACAGTAAATTGATGATTTCCCTAATTCAGATTAAGTTTATAACTTTGCAAAAGTAAAATTACGCACATCTTCGGGACTGTGAAGGACTGACAACCACTGGGCCTGCTGGGATTCTACCTTCAACAGAAACCATCAGCAGTGTCTCCCACCTATTTTAGCAGGATACTGGGTAGAGGGTCTGTTGTAGACAGACAGACGAGCAGAGCAAGGACGATGAGTCAGGTTCAGAAGGTCGCCAAGGTGGAAAGCCCCAGGTGCCCAGCAATAGACAATTCTAGTGCGGGACCCTGCTCCCAGGGTCCCTTTGCTCCTCTAACATATCACTGGTCATGCAGTTTGGACCCCCTGACCTTTCCTCCCAGATATAACATCTAGGTCTCAGTTGTATTTCAGCTCCAGGCCTAGAAGAAAAGCCACAAAACCAGACACAGGACCAGATGACCCCTCTGCCCTGGCACCAACCAATCAATCAGTGGAGACCCCAAACCTGAAGGACATACCTGGAAAGTTGCTGAATATTCTATTAAGATCTTCCCCTGGGACCTCCCCTGAAATCTTCACCCTTAAACCCCATAGAAGGAGAACGCAGCTTGCTCTCCCTCCCAGGAGCACACCCACACCTTTCCCTTTTCCTTCTCTGTCTCCCCTCCCCCCTCCCTACCCTCACACCCACACTCCCTATCATTACCTACCTCACTCCCAACCTTCCTTTACCTCTATAACTTGTTTCCTAAGCCCATTTCTTCTAGGAATTACTTTTTCTATCTCTGTGATTTACCAAATAAACATTCTCTTATAGTTTGGGTCTTGGCTCTGAATTCTTTCCTAACCAGAACTCAAGGACCGAGGTTACTAAACCCATGGGTCTACTCCTGCCCCCTACAGCAGGTCCATCTCTCCTTCCTCACCATCCTTCTAACCTATGTCCCTGACTTTGTACCTCCTCCTCTCCCTTAACCTCTCTTATCACTACTTTTTTCTGCATTACTTTGAATCCATTCAACTTCCACTGTTTTCACCACTTATTTTCCTCTAGACACACTCTTGCTCTCTCCAACCTCCTCTCCTCCTCCATGCTCCCTCTTCCAAAATCACCCCCACCGGCTGATTTTCTTCTTGGCCTGACAACTCCTTTGCCTTGATCTCTGGCTCTCACTGCTGCCTTAGCCTCCTCTCTCCACTGGTTATTTCACTCCCTGTCCTAGTCTCCTTCCAGGAGCTCACACCTCATTTCACTGTCTAAGTGCCTGTCCCAAAACAGGTGCTCCCCGAAGAAAGGCAAGCGCTAACATCCCAATGAACTAGAAACTCCAATCTCTGGATTTAAAAATAACAACACTAACATCTCACACTATAAATCCTTGTCAAGTCCTCAATTACTGCTATCACTATAATTTTCTGCAAGTATTCTTTTAAAAACTGAGTAGAGAGAATTCCATTCTGATCTCATAAAATCAAATAAGTGGTTTTATTCATCTCTGTAACTGTACCCTGGAAGCTATTACTGCAGCTCATTCTGGCTTCCCCTTATTCAATCTTTGAAGTTCCTATGAGAGGGTAATTAGTGGGGAAGAACAACTGGAATGCCAAGAACTAAAGGAGAAAGCAAGGTGTTCATGAAAACCTAGAATCCAGGAACTATTTGAACCATAAAATGGAAGCACAAGATAATAGGCTATAACTAAAGCTGGCTGTAACTGGAACCCAGTGAGATGTGAAAGACAATGTAGACTCATCCTACCAAACTAGAATCAGTATCTGCTAACAGTGAGGCTCCAGGCAGTTATTCAGTAAACCCCTTTTCTAGTCTAAATCCTGAATGGCACTTAAAGATTAAGGCAGGATCCTGGGATTTCGGGTTCCCAAAAGTCATTCTGAAATATGACGGTTCATATTTACTCTCCGCACATTTTTCTACTAAAGCAGCAAAGCTCCTGTCCTAAGCTTTGCTAGAAATTACCTAAAGACTACTATTGAAAAAAAAAAAAATCAGGGGGGAAAAATGCCCCTTCTTTTATTTAAAGCAACTAGCATACTAAAAACCCAAGCCAGCTAATTTGTGATGGAATTTTCATGAAGAGCTGGCTGCAAAACACAGCCCCATGGAGAAAAGGAGGTGGGAAGGGCAAGAGAGCTACCCAGACCTAGGAATTCAAGGTGTCTTCAAATATTTGTAAGATGTGATTAAAAAGATTAAGGGGAAATGGAAAACACTTCTGATAAAATGCCACAATACTCAAATAAAAACCTTTCCGAAAGCAGAATTGAGAGATTAGTATTTGTCCAAAAAGACAATCTGTGTTTAAGTTAAAATGGAAAGGCTTCTTTGACAGGTCAGCTTCCAATGTACTACAAATTGACCAATAAAGCTCTAGATGGGTAATTTTACAAAAGAGCAAAATTTAAAAGTATGAGAACGCAGAAAAGAAATATATTCAGATGTAGGTAGAGGAAATTTAGAATGCTGTGTGGCTAGGGTCTTTCTAAGATACTATGCTACGTTCTTAATAACAGCATGTATTTATTGGTAAATATCATTTTCGAAACAAACATTCATATTTAAATATAAATTATTGTGTTTTAAACACACAGCTATAAACCCATGAGAAAACTGAATACCCCTTCTGTTAAAATATTAAAAGTGTGTAAACTATTCAAATAAATTCAAATCTACTACATAGAGCCCTGGGTCTCATTACTTATTCTGAACCAAGGACAAAAACTCATACTATTTTCATACCTTGCATACAAAACAGCTTGCTTCTCCAGAAATCAATAAGTCAAATATTTGACTGCTCTGTATGCTCTGATTAGAGAATTCACATCCCTAAGGTCACAGTGTTCTACCTGCTTTTTTAAGTTTTTCACATTAACAGTCAGCACCAGGGTGGAATTTTCCTAGGTTTAAATGTCACTGTCTGTTCTCATTGTAATGGCGACAAAACCATAAATGTGCTTCAACAGTGTTTTCATAGTGAGGATGGTAAGAATGTGCCTGCTGTGAAAATACCAATAGTTCACCTCGCATGACATATTCCCATTTGAAAGTATCTTTCTTCACAAACCGAAAGTGAGCGTGCCGGGAGGCAGTGTGCTCCTCGGCAAGTCAAGGGGCTCCAAGGGAAACCCAGCACCCGGAGGGGCCTCCACTCCATCGGGTGGGAAGCGCATTCATCGGCCTCTTCACAGACAATACTGCTGAGCAACAGCGTATGTGAGATCAGCTAGGCGGTGGGGATGATGCAATCACTACCTGACAGCCCATAGCCTCACAAGATGCCTTCCTCATAACTGGTCACCATCACAAAGACCCTCTGTCTCAGAGTTTACAGACAAATACTGCACCACGCCTGGCCTCACAGCCTGAGGCCTTCAATGAAGTAAGTCAACGCAAAGAGACTCCAGAGCAAGTGAGTTAAGCATTTTAATAAAAAAATTATACAGCCCTAGCCAGTTTGGCTCAGTGGATAGAGCGTTGGCCTGTGGACTCAAGGGTCTTGGGTTCAATTCCAGTCAAGGGCATGTACCTTGATTGCAGGCACATCCCCAGTAGGAGGTGTGCAGGAAGCAGCTGATCGATGTTTCTAACTCTCTAACCCTCTCCCTCCCTCTCTGTAAAAAATCAATACAGTATGTATTTTTTTTTTAATTATACAAATTTTTGGCCCTGGACACACAGAAGAAAATGGTTCTTCTATATATCCTTCTAGAAAATGAAACACCCAATTATACTATATCCCACGCAGTTACCATTCATAAGTGTATGTTGTATCAGTCAGGGCACCAAGTTGTAAATAATCCTCCAACTGATAAATGCAAGCAGAAAAATAATCTGTTAAAAGATGTGTACCCGAAACCGGTTTGGCTCAGCGGTAGAGCATTGGTCTGCGGACTGAAAGGTCCCGGGTTCGATTCCGGTCAAGGGCATGTACCTTGGTTGTGGGCACATCCCCAGTGGGGGGGGTACAAGAGGCAGCTGGTCAATGTTTCTCTCTCATCGACATTTCTAGCTCTCTATCTCTCTCCCTTCCTCTCTGTAAAAAATCAATAAAATATATTTTAAAAAAAAAAGATGCATGTGGGGGGATGAGGACAATTATGTGATACCATAATCAATTAAATAAATAAATAAATAAATAAATAAATAAATAAATAGATGCGTATGTTCAGAGAATATCCAGAGGGCCCGAGTACAATGACAGAAAACACTAATACACATTATAGTAAACATGCAGCCACTGCCCTAAGAGTTTTACTTTAATTAACTCATCCAATCCTCACAACTCTACGAGGTCCATGCTATCATTTCCCCTTTCACGTCTGAGGGAGCTGACGCACAGAGAGATGAGGTGAGCTCCTCCAGCACAGGTGCAGGGCTGGGAAGTGGCGGGGCTGGCGTGCAGCAGGGATACGATCGCAATCAGTCTGCACCTGCATCCACACCCCACACTCTGGGCTGCCTCCCAGACAAGCAGGTCAGAAGCAAAGTCCAGGAGGAGACCTGCTCTCTTTCTGGGCACAGGCTCTACAAACTCCACCAGCTCTGCACCCAGGACTCGCTCTCTAGAGTGACTGGTAGTGCAATTTCTGAAAGCCCGATATAGCTACCACCTAATCCTCAGTGGAACGGATTCTCTCTGGTACCTTCCTCTCTGTGTCATGAGCTTCTGACTTGGAAACTAGGGCAGATATATCACGTTCCTGTACCTTAGCTCCAAGAAAAGCAGGGAAGGCAGGTGTCTGACATTTTCTGCTGTGTGAAAAGAGAGAGGTCTGTCCTCGTGGGCAGGAGAGGATTTCCACACACAGGAATTTCCCAGGAGATCAAAGTTATAGTAACTAAACGACAAGATCTCTGCCACGCTATGATGGTAGTGGTTGATACAGCAAAGAAGAAAAAAGATTTACGAGCAAAGGGCAAGACTTGATGTGGGTGACAAATCCACAGAAAGCCTCTGATCTTCTCCTATGATATTCCCAAGTGTGGAGCACAGTTGTGGAGGATGTGGATTCCAGGGTCTGTGCCTGGGTTAAAATACTCAAGAAATTGTGGTAGTGATTATGAAAATCGTGAAGATGGGGATGGGGACAAGAGCAGAGGAATGGTGCCTGGCACTCTGGAGAACATAATAAAGAGCCTCTGCTACTGTGGTTAGTATTATCATCATTATTTATCCCAAGTCAAGAGGCCCAGGTAGTTTAGCTGTGCAGTCACACAACAAACAGGTGCTGAGCACCTAGTAGGTTCCAATTACTGAGTCAGGCTTTAGCAAAAAATATGAAAACCGCAAAACACACATGATCCTCATTATGGTAAGTACAATACATAGGAGAAGGAAATGAGTAATCAAATAATCATACGGATAACTGACATTATAATGAAGGCAAGTACTACAAAGGAGAGGTACATGGCACTGCGGCTGTGTGAGGAAGACTGGTCTTTTTAAGAGATTCTTGAGGGAAGGCCGGAGAGTAGGAGGAAGCCAACTGAGAGAGGTGAGCCAGCAAAGAGCATTCCCCTGAGGAAAGCGGGGCAGCAGAGAGCAGTCCTGGCAGGGAGAATGGCCAACCATGTGTCCAGAGAAAACACTGCATTCCAAGAACTAAAGGGGGCGCAGTGTGACAGAGAGAAGAGGCAGGGACCAGATGATTCGAGACTTCCAAACCGCTTAAGAGATGCTATGATCTCACGGCCAGTGAGTAGGACCAAGCACCGAGTTCGCTTCTTTAACCAGCTTCCTCACACACCTGGGAAGCTGGAGTGTCGTCACCACGTGAAATAGCTTACGTGGGTTTAAGATATTGTTAATACCCACCATTTAACATGCAGTGTTATGAAGGCCTGGATGGTTTAAGATCTCTGAAGATGCTTTAAAAAACACATGTTGGAACTTCTGCCCTCCACTTCCCCCCAAAAAAAGTGTTTTAAATTATAGAACCAAAGGAAGATAAATTAAAGATAGAAAAGGATATGCCCGCTGGTGTGGCTCAGAAGTTGAGGGTTCGATCCCCAGTAGGGGGCATGCAGGAGACAGCCGATCAATGATTATCTCTCATCACTGATGTTCCTATCTCTCCCTCCCTCTCTCGTCCTTTCTGAAGTCAATAAAAATATATTTTTTGAAAACGACAGAAAGGATAGAGACACTCACTTGCCCAATGTCCCTCGCTTCCTAGAAAAAGAAATCATACTGGCCGTTAGTGACAAAACCAGGACTAGACCTCAGTCCTAGATTTCCACTCCAGAGCTGTCTCCTGCTACTCAGAAAATCCCATCTCCTTAATCTGCCCAGGAGTCAACACTGCCTCAATGCACTGAGAAGGCTGGCTCGCTCTACTGTTGAGCACAAGCCTTTAACCAATCACTATAGCTTCTCCTTCATGGCAGAATAACGTTTTTCAACCCTTAATGTTTTAATTCTTCGGGTATCTTTTCTGATTTGCCAGAGACTGTTCTATGTAAACTGACTGTGATTGCTCTCATTTTCCACACATGCTATTCCACAACTGGCTTACTGAATTCTTTCAAGAATTCTATCAAGAAAAGCAGGCATTGACTGCATCTGAATTATACCAACATGTTTATACACCAATTCTTTTTGCGTGAATTTCCTGTTGTGTTATTAAAGGTATAGGCCCCCAAAATTAACCAAAGTTGATGGTAATTAGCACAAGATTACCACAGCAGCCCATCTTGGTTTCTAATATGCCTCCTCTTCTAAAAGCTGACTTGCGCTGAATTCGCTATCAGATTAAGTTACAGGCAAGCTGGGAGGTGTGCTTTGCCATTCGGACATTCGGGAACACAGAAAACGCGCGTGCACACCTGCCAGAAGCTTCTGTTGCCAGAACTTGTCGGAGCAAGAATGATGCAATACTAATTGCGGTGCCCTTGACAGTCCCGAACCGCAAGGTTCATCCATCTCAGGAGGAGGGAGCTGTGAGGCGGCACCTGAGGGCAGGCGCAGGGAGCAGCGCAACCTCCTCTGACAGCTAAACAACAAGGCGGTGAGGAACAGTGCTCACCTTTCCACACGTCAGCAGAGCCACCATCCAGGTTTTAGGGAACGTTTTGCTGGCCGCCCAGGTGATTCCTCCTCCCCTTCCCACAAGCTATTTTCGAAACGACATCACTTGCTGAGCCTTCCCTGTTCACCTTCTCCCCATCCTCTGTGCTTAATTGCACGTTGACTGTCCTTCTCTTTCATGGATCGCGTCATCCTTAAATACAGATTTCCACTGGTGCAAGATGAGATGAGAGACTCCGGGTTCCTGGATTCTAATCCCCCTGCAACAAGGCTCATCTTTCTCATCTGTGTCATTAATCAATAAAGGTGCTGACAAAAGAGTCACTCAATATTATGGGTCATTCAGTTGAGCTGAAACATCACTCAGGTAAGATTCAGAATAAGAAGTCGTCAGGCTTCATAAAATTTATCTCACCCCAATAAAACGTCGTTAAGGAGTCCTTCATTTTTCATAAGGAAAATCCAAGAGCAAGGAAAACATGGCTCAGAAGCAGTTTTATAAAATTAATATTACTTTTGCAGTAAATCAAACCCACAGGGGGATTTCAGAAGTTACACCTAGAAGTCAACCTTAAAGTTCAATTTAAAGACATTTTTTCAAAAAGTAAAATCAGGCTGACAGCCATAAGCCAGGTCTATCGGAAGGCTTAACTCAGTAAAATCTTAAAAGGACACTCTTTAAAAATGGCACAGGTTTAAAATGCAGTAGATCTAGTTAACCTGCCAGAAGAAGAGAGAACTTAACAAGCTTTCCAGAATATCCCCCTGGCGGTTTTCAGAAGTACTGCCGGCTGTGAAATTGCAGAAACTGTTCAACTGTATCGGGTCTAGTAATAATTAATGTCGTTTTTAAACATTCGTTTAAAATCTTGCTTGGCGTTGACTTGTATTGACATAACCTTCAAACACGTGGTATCTACAGAACGTGTGAAGTGCAATTAACAAGTTTTGCTTGAAAAAGTTTGTGTTTGGTTTGGTTTTTGTTGCAAAACTAGGGCTAAGAAGATGGCGGATAAAGAGCATATTCGGCACTGCATGCTTTACGAGTTCCAATTAGGAAGAAAAGCAAGTGAGGCTGCAAAAAACATCTGTAGTGCTCTTGGTCAAGATGCAGTTAGCGCCAGAAAATGCCAGCGTTGGTTTGAGAAATTTCGCGAGGGAAATTTTTCGTTAGATGACAAGAGTGGTCGAGGCCATGTGTCCAATTTTGATCAAGAAGCTCTTCAAGCTCTTTTGGTGCAAAATCCTCAAATTACCCAACAAGAGCTTGCGACAACTTTAAATTGTTCACAAAAAACAATTTCCAATCAATTGCGTGCACTTGGCAAAGTCCAAAAGTTTGGAAAATGGGTTCCTCATGAGTTGACTGACAACAAGCGTAATCAAAGAGTCACAATTTGCAGTTCGCTCCTCTCTCGTCAAAACCGTTTGCTGTTTTTAGAGCAAATTGTTACCGGAGATGAAGAATGGGTGCTGTATGTTAATTTGAAAAGGCGGCCTCAGTGGTTGGACAAAAATGAGGCTCCGCAGCCCACGCCAAAACCTGACTTGCATGCGAAAAAAGTGATGTTGTGTGTTTGGTGGAATTTTAAAGGAATTCTTCATTATGAACTTTTACCATCTAACCAAACCATTACAAGTGCAGTGTATAGTGCCCAATTGGAAAGGTTAGCCCAAGCTTTAAGAGAAAAAGAACCCGCGCTGATTAATCGGAAGGGCGTAATTCTTCACCATGATAACGCATGACCGCATACTACAAGAATCACTGCTGAAAAACTGCGCCAGTTGGAATGGGAAGTTCTCCCTCAACCTGCATATTCTCCTGATATTGCCCCTTCCGATTACCATTTGTTTCATTCTTTGCAAAACTTTCTTCTTGGAAAAAAATTTAATAATGAAGAATGCCTCAAAAATGCATTGACCGAATTTTTGGCATCAAAATCACAAGAATTTTACAACAGAGGGATTAAAATGCTTCCTGAGCGTTGGGCACAAGTAGTAGAAAACAACGGCAACTATATTGTTGATTAAATTTTGTTGTATTGTTTAAATAAATTCGATTTAAAAAAGTATTAGAAAACGACATTAATTATTACTAGACCTAATAGAAGGAGATGCTTACTGAGACCCAAGTATATTCCTGAATACCTGGGAACGCTCTACAAAAGCCTACGCAAAACTGCCACTGAATTAAGCACTCCAGCAAATTGAGCGTGCTCATAACTTTTCTACTGGTAGCAAGCACTTGGGCAGCAGCAGCAGCAGCAATATTCCCATCCTCCCTCTGATACCCGACAAGCTATTTTTAGCTCTAATTGTGAACAGAATTCTTTTTCTTTAAATTTGAGAAACAGAACCCCCAAACAGTTTGGCAACCACAAAAGCCATTCACACTGGCTTTTGTGTTGCTGCTCCCACTAAGTGGCATCAAATGTCCTAGAAAAGCACGGAGATAGGGTGCAATGACCTTCAATATGAATGGTTTGAGGGAGAGATGGCTCTGGGTCTCTGCTCCCCTCACAGCCTCTTCTGCTTCAGGAAATCCCTCCGCGCCTATACAACATTTAATTTTATGTGTCAACTTGGCTAGGCTATGGTGCCCTACTGTCTGGTCAAACAGTAGTGTAGGTATTGCTGTGAAGGCAGTTTGTAGGAGTAATTGACATTTTAAATAAGACTTTAAGTAAAAGAAATATCCTGAATAGCTTGGGTGGGCCTAATCCAATCAGTTAAAGGCCTTAAGAGTGAAAACAAGATCCCTGGAGAAGAAAGAATTCTGCTTCAAGATTGTAATACAGAATTCCTACCTGGGTTTCCAGCATTGGTAGCTTGCCCTGCAAATTACAGGCTCTACACTGCAACTTGAATTCTGGCCTGAGTTTCCAAGCTTACCCTACAGATGTCAGACTGGACAGTCTCCCCAATCATATGAGCCAATTCCTTAATTTCTCTCTCTCCTGTCACCCCCTTCCTCTTCCTCCTCCCCTTCTCTCGTCTCCTCCATCCACCCCCCTTTTTGTCTCCTATTATCTCCTATGGGTTCTGTTTCTTTGGAGAGTCAGGAATGACACAACCCGTTTTAAGTATCAGACTTAGGAAATATTCGGAAAATCACTGGGGTACAAAATCAAACAAAAAGAAACCACCAATAACAGTTTTCAGATAAGTACTTTATACTTTTTTTCAACAAAGACTAAGCTTTTCATCCAAGTACCCCTTTTAGTGTTTTACTAAAAACAATTTTTAACCCAGGACAAATGAAATGTAAACTATAGATATGACTTCTATCTCTTTTTAAATATGGTTTTATTAATGAGAGAGAGAGAGAGAGAGAGAGAGAGAGAGAGAGAGAGAGAGAGAGAGGAATCAAGTTTGCAACTCTAATCAGCAATCAAACCAGGGACCTCTTGGTACCTGAGATGATGCTCAACCAATTGAGCCACAACAGCCAAGGCTGTCTTTTTTTTTTTTTTTTTTTTTTTAAGTCATTTTGTCCAGTTGAAAGGACACACTGTTGTCATTAAAAGGATATACTGGGTGTCACTGAAAAGATACTGAATTTTCCCATGTATAAGATGCTACTTTTTTAGACTAAAAATCGAAAGGCGTCTTATACATGAAAATCAGCTGAGGAGTGAGTCTCATGGGTGCACAGCTGCCCATACCTTGTCAAACAGGCTTCCTCCAATCACGAGCCTTATTGTTACTGACAGCAGCTGATGCCATAAGTGGAGGTGAAGGTGGAGAGAGAGTGTGCAGATACAACAGGAACTGGAGCCCATAAAGATGTCAAAAAAAAAAAAAATACTGGTAAGCAATTGTCTTACTCTGCAACATTCAAACTGAATGTAATCAGATATACAAAAGAGCATGGAAATAGAGCTGCAGAGAGACAATTTGGATCTCCTCCCACTGAGTGTATGATCAGACAGTGGAGAAAACAGGAAGAACAACTCCTTAAGATACAAAAAAAAAAAAAAGAAAAGAAAGAAAAAGGCATTAAGAGGAAAACCAGCAAAATGTTTAAAATATTGATTTCTTAATTTTGGATTGGAAAAGTGGGGGCATATTACACACGGGCGTCTTATACAAGGAAAAATATGGTACTTTACGTATTCAGAGATTTCACCAAGCATTAATGATCCACTGCTGTGTAATAAGTAACTCTACAATTTATTATCTCACACTGGAGCTGAGGGTCAGGAATCCACATGTGCCTTAGCAAGGTGGTTCTGACCCAAGATCTCTCACTAAGTTGCAGATGAGCTGGTGGCAAGGGCTGCAATCATCTGAACACCTCAGTAGGGCTGTTGGGGCCGGAGATCTGTTCCAAGAATGTTCGTTCACCTTGGATAATGGCCTCAGTTTCTCCTATCTGTTGGCAGAAGGCCTCGGTTCTTCCTCCCCTGTACTTTCCACAGGGCTGCTAGAGTGTCCTCACATCATGGCAGATGGTTCCTCTCAACACGAGCAGTCCAAGAACAAGGAGGCTGCCACAGTGCCTATTATGAGCTAGTCTTGGAAGTCCTCTGCCATCACTTTTACTATTTATATTCTGTCCATAAACAGCCACACTCCACCTTTTAACAGGAACAGTAACAAAGAGTTTTTAGACATATTTTAAAACCACCAAAGGGCATGAAACCATAATCTTGATTTGACCATTGAGCTTTAATTGGTCTTTAGTTCTCTTAGTGCTAGCCTATTATTGGAATTGAGAATTAGTTTCTCTCTTTCCTTTCTACAAGTCTCTAAATGTGTAGACTCTATATACTTTCTTTTCCTACTTGTATACTGGACACTTCATTGCATTTTAATAGCAGCCAACATGCACACCATTAGCATTCTGTTTTGTTTTAGCTCTTCCTCTATAAGTACAAGTTTATTAGGTACATAAACTCTTTACAGATGTCTCATCTTCTAGAGCAGGGGCAAATCCTAGGTCACTGGCTGGCTAGTAGGCTAACTGTTCCTGGCTTCAGTGCAGAAGATCCACTTGCATGGAGGACGTTGGTGGTGGAGATGGTGGGACTCTTCATGCAACCTGACTATTCCACAGGCAGAGGGAGTGTCCCTTTGAAGTGTTGTAGGTTTGGTAGGCATGCTGCACAGAGGCCTATTTAGCTCAGATAAAAACCTCATTACTCACCACTGTCTGAGAACCCATCATTTGTGGAAAAGATAAGTAATAAGAGCATCTTGACCTCTACTCAGAAGGAAATGTTTAAATTGGGCCTAAAAAGATCCACTTAAGCATTTTACCCAAACCCTATTCTCACTATTGGTTATTTTCAATTAGTGAATTCCTTTCAAATAATCCTATATTTAAACAACTCTACTAATGGAAGAAGTAAGGTGCAAGGTAAAGGGAAGGGAGATGACATTTTTTAAACTATTCTCGTATATTGAGTGCTATACAAAATATTTTATAAGTCATTCAATGTAATCCTCACATCAGAAATGTAGGATAGACATTATTTTCTTCATTTTACAGATGAAAAAACTCAGTCTCAGGGAACTTAAATAACTTATCCAAAATCACACCACTAGCAGAGTTAGCATAAAGCCCAAGTTGTCTTAACTCCAAATCCCCCTGTGGTTAAGTTGGCTTTTGCTGGTAGTAGCAAACCCAAAATCCCAGTGACCTACCACGTCATTTAGTCTTTGTTCAGGTGGAATGAAAATTACAGGCTTTGCTCTATGCTGCAGGTCTACTCTGCATGTCTTCTCATATTGGAACTCAAGCCTGAGGAGCAATCCCCTTCTGAAAAGAATTCAAGCCAAATCACACAAGCCACACTTAAAGCTTCTACTCAGAGTTGCCAAACATCATGCCGACTCACATTCCACTGACCAAACAAAGCAAGTCACATGATAAGCTTTACTGTGTGGGGACAGAGTACACTCTGCCTACTAGAAATTACTGGAAACCAAATAGCTAAGGATGTGGATACACATGTCCTATAAGATTTTTAAATTCCTTACTCCACATGAGTAAAGGAAAGTGAATAGTTGATAGCTAGAGAAACCCATTGCAGTAAGTCACTAGTGTTGCCCACCAAATAATTGTAGCTCTCTTCCAGGGCACGTGGAAGGATTGTACATTCTCATCCCATTAATGTCATGGGTGGCCCGGTAGCTAACTTTGGTCACTGAAATATGAACCAGGGTGATATGTCACCTCTGTGTGAAGCTGCATAAGATGGTGCATGATGGGGCATTTTCTTTTCTGGCAGTGTTTCAAATGATGACTACAGCTTGAGTCCGGAATGAGGACAATGAAGGAACAGAGCCTAAACCAATCCATGATGAACACATGGCACAAATAAGAAATTATATGGCCATCTCTGTCACCTCAACATAAATTAGCTTATTCTGACTAATATAAAATTCAATTCGATTATTTCCCTCGGGAATTTAAATTAAGAAAGAGAAAAAACTGGGTGATAAGCAATAGATGACAAATGCAAAGACTTTATGACAAGCCAAAACTAAATTATGAGTGAGCAGAAGCTGAGACATAAAAGAGACAAAAGATGACAAATGTAGTCTGCAGTTATAATTCTAAGAATGGAACAGACACAAAGAAAAAAACAGACTCATCAGGAGAGGTCAAGTGGCTCATGAGTATAGTGATGAACTTCCAAACCTAGAGCTGCCTTTATCACTACAGCTTTCTGGCCATGTTTAGGATGAACAAACCATTATAATCCCTTATTTTTCTTAAACAGCCTAAGTTAAGTCTTCAATTTAAAAAAATAAAAATAAAAAAATAAAAACAGGACTAACTGAGACCTATTAGATGCTCTAGGTAGCCAAAAAAAATTTATATGGCCCTAAAACAGGGTTGGGTATTAGACACTGAAATGAAGTAATAAGCAAAAAGTTGTTTCAATTGTATTTTTAAAATCAATAAATTTAAAGTGCCTAACTTTTTGACAGTTATATTATCATCTGTATGCTTGCCTGGTCCTTAAATCTTGTTTTTGTGTCTAATTCAGCTAGGATGATGGACAAATAGGAGAGTAACAAAATTTATACTTAATTGATTTTTAAAAGATTGGATACATTTCCATCTTTAAGTGACAGGCTGTGTAGAATGGCATGTGACAAGTAAAAGTAAATGAAATAAAACTGAATTACCCTTGTCATTGTTCCTGTTCCTGTGAGCAGTAAGCCCAGTTTGGGAGTGACACGTTCTGAATTTTACTGCTCCAGCACTAAGTGAACGGCTCCTCCATGTGACAGTCCAGCGCAGCCGTGATACATCTCCTCATCTTAATTAACCTAACGGTCTACTCACCCATCATACTTGCAGGTCTATTTCGTTACCCTAAATTAACATTTTCTCTCCATTAATGTTACAGATAATGGAAAAAAAAAAATGCTGCATTCCTGCATGGCTTACAACACATTTAATCTATAGTACTCCTTTGCTTAGTGATTACAAACGCTTAAATTTTCTTTGAAAAGCACTTAGACTACCAGCAGCCAGATAATTTATTTACTCGTGTGCAGGGAAAGCCATTAATAAGGAAAATAAAAATGCAATATTTCAAGAAAAAGAATATCTATTCATTAGCTCAATGAAAGCAATTCTAAGAAAGGTGATGATTGATTTTATTTTAAAAGGTGTGATTATTCTCCTTAAAGTAAATGGGTTTGTATTTATGTAAAATAAGTGAACACTCTTAACTGACAGATTTTGTCATTTTATCTTCTTTACAATTAGAATATTGATTTCTCCAGTTTAGAGTCAAACATAAGAAAAACAAAGTCATTTTAATTGTTCAAGAGGACTGTTTAAAGCAAATGTGTGCCAGTTTAATGAGAAATTATTTGGTCATAATTCTTTGATACAAATTCAGCACCTAAGGCCAAGCTGCCAATCAAGCCTTGGATAGAAATTTACATATATATAGCCAATATTTTTTAACTTTCCCAATTAATCCTTGTTGATCCAAATACATACATATTATTTGATAAAACATATTCTCGCCCTAACTGGTTTGGCTCAGTGGATAGAGCATAGGCCTGCAGACTCAAGAGTTCCAGGTTCGATTCTGGTCAAGGGCATGTATCTTGGTTGTGGGCACATCCCCAGTAGGGGTGTGCAGGAGGCAGCTGACCAATGTTTCTCTCTCATCAATGTTTCTAACTCTCTATCCCTATCACTTCCTCTCTGTAAAAATCAGTAGAATAGATTTAAAAAACAAACAAACATATTCTCAAAAGTGTCAACTGTTGCACAAAAGTGAATTCCTTTGAACTCCCTCCCTCTTCCCACCTAATCTCCACCCTACTTCAGAATCTGCTCTCAAAAACTATTCTGTTACCTCAAAGAAACCATAAATTTTAAGTGAAAATTGTATTTTTATGATACTGTAAACTCTCATTGATTTGAAAATTTAGATATTTTATAAGAGTGATTGGACTTAAAATTAACCTATTTTGATTAAAATTTTTCTTTTCAGGAACAGACTTTAGATTTTTTCTATAGAAATTTCAGTATAGCAGAATCTTAATAAATAGATCTGTGCACTTTAGAAATATTTGCTATACATCTGAACACAAATTTTTTTAATTCTTTGAAATTCACTTCACAAAGCTGAATGCTGATTGGAGTAGTGCATTTTCCAAAACTTAATGAAACAAAAACTCAAACACTTCAGGATCAACTACCCCCAATGTTAACCTTGGAAGCCCGGGAATATTTTTGTATCTATTAGGACAATAGCAAAGCAAATGGCTATCCATTCCAATTCCTTTTCTTCAGGGATTAATATATAGAACTGTTTTGTCAAAACATACAGTTTGAGCCTACCCTCCTCTGTATTTTATCATCACAGGAACAAATGTGTTCCCTTTCCTGGTTAAGCTATTCTGAGGCAAGTGTCCTATTACCTGCAACTAAAAAGAAGTGTCACTCATTGGTTTGAGGCACAAAAAAGAGTAAGACCGTAGGCTTCAGAATAGAAAAGACTCCTCTATTCTCCGGGGTCAAGATGTTGAAGTTCCACGAGAAAAATTTTCAAACACCGTACTGGCGAGGACTGCAACTCCTTGGGCCCCAGCCCTGGCTGAGAGAGTGAACACCAAGGAACGGTTCTGAGTGTCTGTGCAAGCTTAGAAGCTGGAACTAAAGTGCTGGGAAGACTGTGGCTGAACCTCCCTCCACCATTAGAAGTAAGTGCTGGACTAGCACTGGCAGCACACTTGTCTATTACTGTGGGGCATTAGGTGCAGGGAGAACCAGGGACAAAGGTTGCACTGGGCTGCAGGGAATACAACCCTTTGGTAAAATGAGATTTTCATGTTTCACGTCTGTGAAAATAGTAACCAGAACCAACTATAGGAATGAGTAAGCCCTTGAGAGTTTTCAGGCAACTAAAGAGAGAGGAATCTCGAAAATGAAAGAAATTTTCCAAAAAAATGTGACAGGGCTGAGGGTAATATCTGTGAAATATTAAGGTTATAACCTGCCTTTTCCATCTTGCCTTCCTTCCTGTTTCCAGCAAGGAAGAGACAGCACAGTGGCTGAGGTGGCTAAGGACACAGCAGTGAGAAAGAGTGGGGGTTTTATGTAGAGACCCCAGCCAGTGAGGGCTGTGGCAGGGGTGACCTGGAGGTGGTAGGCAGCAAAGACAGCAATGTGAGTGGGAGATCTGGTTGAGTTATTTTTGGTTGAGCAAAAAAAGATACTGAGGATAATAGGTGCTATGTTTCTCATTGCCAGAGTACGTATTTACAAAGAACTCCAAGATGCTGGGTTAGTATTGAAGGTATCATTAAGAACCCATGATCTCATTATACATACACAGATAGATACAGAAATGTATACGGATGTGTGTATGTGTATTTGCTTCTTATAACCTTAATATATATACACACATATATATATATCCCAATCAAATACATACTATATATGATATATACATACACACACACACACACATGTGTGTGTGTGTATGTATATATAGTCCCAATCCTGTCCCCAGATAGTCTCATTTTTTTTAGTTACAAAAATAACATACAATGGGATATCTTAAAGTCATCCTGAATCCGTTCCAGCATTAAATTGTTGAGAGATCCACCTTTCTGCAATCTGCCTAAACCTCCTGCAGATAATATTTCAGGAATACATGTCATGACAGTAAAATATTAGATATTCAACAGGAGAAAGCAGAATTATCAATTATGCCTACCACACAACATGAAGTCGCACATTATAAATGTTCACTCTCTAGATGTTGTTAGCGCTTAGAGAAGTTGTCACCTCAGCAAATAATTCCTGTTGATGCTAGGAAGACATGACATGAACATTGCTCTGCTTTAAAAGGGGAGAGGGGGGACTATCACTGACAAAAAGCTACCGCTCTAACTGATTTCACTTCCACTTTATGCTAGAGATGAAATTTTAAATATTAAAAACCAGAACACATAACATGCAGAGAGCAGCCAAGGAAAAGCAATTAGAATTGTGAAATATTAATTTTAGCTTTTGCTTCTTATAACCTTGATAAATATATCAATCAAAATGTTTACTTTTCTGCTAAAGCTAAAGTACAAAATGCCCTTGTAAACTGAACATGTATCTATGAACTTTTCTACTCTGTTCACAACTTTGCCATCCCCATAAGCAACAGAAACAGATTTAGCATTAGACACCATGATAACCATTCTAACTCTACTCAATGATTCTTATAGGAAATATATATTTATTTTCTATCTAACTCAGAAACATTGTTTTGCTAAATTGCCTATCCTAGCCGAAACCGGTTTGGCTCAATAGATAGAGCGTCGGCTTGGGGACTGAAAGGTCCCGGGTTCAATTCCGGTCAAGGGCATGTACCTTGGTTGCGGGCATATCCCCAGTAGGGGGTGTGCAAGAGGCAGCTGATCGATGACTCTCTCTCATCGATGTTTCTAACTCTCTATCTCTCTCTCTTCCTCTCTGTACAAAATCAATAAAAATATATTTTAAATTGCCTATCCTATATAATCCTATATAATAAGAAAGAAATATGCTAATTATCCATTATGCCCTGAAAGTGTAAGGACCAACCGCATAAGGACTGGATCACGGATCAGCAGGAGGGTGGGGCAGCAAGCTACAAGCAGGCTGCAGAGAGCTACAGGAGGGGGCAGGGCAGCAAGCTATGAGGGGAGGTAAGAGGAGCTACAGGAGAACAACGGGGAGCTGCGAGCTACTAGCGCACAGATTCGTGCACAGGGCTACTAGAATTACATGGTATCTCAAATGCTATGTGAACCACCATAACATCTTACTGATTTCCTCATTAATTTCATGAGTTAAATAAAATCTCTGACAAGTTCATTTTATATTTACAAGTTTATATCATATCTTGACTTTTAGAAAATTATCCTTTAATACAAAACATAAACCATGTCTGTACATAATTATGTGGGTCTGTTTATGCAATCACCCTGTTCATTATTAATTGTTTAGATTTTAAAAAAAATACTGATGAAAATAAAAACTATTTACATACTATCGTGTGTTATTGTCTCCCTCGGAGGAATCATAATTTTCAGTATAAAAAAAATTAATGCACTGGTTCATTTTCTTCAATTGAATTTTTTTTTCATTTTTAAATTTCTTTTTCAATTACAGTTTTCTTTCAATATTATTTTGTATTGGTTTCAGAAATACAGAATAGTGGTTATTCAATCATGTACTTTACAAAGTGTTCCCCTGAAATCTCAGTACTCAACTGGTACCATATATTACTGTTATAGTTATTATTAACTATATTTCCTAAGCTGTATTTTACGTCCCCGTGACTGTTTGGCAGCTACCCATCTGTATTTCTTCATCCTTCATCTGTTTCACCCAGCCCCCCACACCTGTCCCCTCCGGCATCCATCAGTCAACTCTGTGTCGATGAGTTTGTTTCAGTTTTGTTTGTTCATTTATTTTGTTGTTTAGATTACACATGTAAGTAAAGTCATACGGTTATTTTTTCTTTATCTGACTGGCTTAATTCACTGAGCAAAATACCCTCTAGGTTATAATTTCTCTAGTAAGCTCAGCAAAGCTAGGAAGAAAAGTGTTGACCATTAATGAACAACTCACAGACAAGGGAGCCACAGCTCTGGCAATTGGCAGGGGGCTCTGTTGAGTGAGCGCCTCCTTAAATTATGCTTGAGAATGAACGAGTACATAGAGATGTGAAAAACCCATACAAATACATGCTTAATGAGCAATGGGACCTGTGCAGATACACTCAATACAACAGCACGGTCTCTTACTAAATGACAAACTATGCGCTTGACTTCAGCAAACAATACATAGCAACCCGTAATTCCAACCACTCTCAATGAGATGCCAAGAGAGGCAGACATTTCTTAACGTTAGGTTCAATGAGAGGCTCACGCTGCTTATGTCCAACCAGTATGATTTCTTTTCTGCTATATTTATTTTGCTCAAGAGTATTATCTGAATTTAATGTTAAAAGGCAAGTAGAAGGGTCTTACTTTAAAATTTTTCTGTAGGAAATTCTATAAGGAAAAGATTTAAACAGAGTGAGCTTCACTGAGAATGCACAAATGAGACTACTGGGAGGCAATTTAATTTGGTCAACAAATACAGCTACTGTAAAACCTTGCTAGTTGATGGAATCATTCAAAATGCTGCCAGTCAAAAAACAAATGTATTCCCTAAATGATAAGAGATTTCATGAAGACTGGGTTAATCAGTGTACGGGGTAACCTTCAATCCAGAGAAAACTCTTGAGTCAAGGGCATGGAGGAATGTATGTATATGATTCAAAGTAAATCAGCTGCCTACAAACAACTACAATTTGTTTCCAAAGGAAAGAATTAAAGGGAATATGATTCCAAACAAGTACTAATCTCTAATTCCCTTTTCTTACATCTCTCCTCAGCTGTCAACAAGTAATCAAAACTGCTCACAGAATCCTCAATAGGAAGTATTGGCTTAAAAGATTCTCCTGAAGATAAAATACAATTTGAACAAGACAAAGCCATGGCAAGCTCTCTGCCAGAATGCAAATTGTTGTTATTCGTATGTGATGGTATTCTAAATTACTTTAATTTTTTACTGGCATTCCTCTGTATTCTCTGAAATTTCTGAAGGGAACATAATATTACTCTGATCATCAAAACAAAAGCAAATAGACATATATAAACATATGTATATGTGTGGAAATTTAAATATTTTTAAAAAGAACATTGATCATTCAAAAGTCTTCCATTTTAAAATAATTTAAGAAATAAGCCTAAATTTTTAATTAATAATCTTATTAGCTTTAAAAAAAAATACTTCAAAAAATTCTTCACATCAACTATACAATATTTAATGATTAGAAACTAAAATTTTGGAATCTGGTTTAAAGATATTTTACATAATCTTAAATAAGGCACATAAAGTGACAGTATTTATATAAGTACTCAGGAAAAAAAAAGTGTTGTTCTCAAAGTTTGTGGCAGTATAACCCTCTCAATGTAGGACAAAAAAATAAAATAATTCAAACTACACATTAGAAAGAAGAATCTGAAAAAGAGAAAGGTTTGCCTAGTTTCGATTCAAATAAAAAGAAATAAGTCTGTCAGAGCAAGACAAATACCATATTATTTCACCTATATGTGGAATCTAAAAAACAAAATAAATGAAAAATAAACAAACAAAAAAACAGAAGCAGATTCATAGATACAGAGAACAGAGTGATGGTTGTGGGAGTAAAAGGTTGGGGGTACTAAGTGAAAAGGTGAAGGAATTGAGAAATACAGATCTGTAGTTACAAAATAACTCAGGGATATAAAGTATAACTTAGGATAATATTATAATAATATAATAACTATGTATATTATAATATTATAATATTATAATAACTATGTATGGTGCAGATGGGTACTTGAAAAACCAAAGATTTACTTTGTAAATTATATGATTGTCTAACCACTATGCTGTACACCTGAAACTGATACAAAATGATATTAAATGTAAATTGTAATTTAAAAATAAAATTTAACTACAATAATCTTTTAACTATTGGAGCATGGGATTTGAACCCATTCTCCTGGGCAACATGAATTGAAACCCACTCTCATCATCACTGTATTGCCTCCAAGACTTGAAAGCAATGGGTACAATGCTCTATCCACTCAGCCAAATTGCTAGGAACATGCTTTTATTTTTTTTTAATTAATTAATTTACTTATTTTTTATTGATTTCAGAGAGGAAAGGAAAGGGAGTAAAAGTTAGAAACATCAATGATGAGAGAGGATCATTGATGGGCTGACTCCTGCATGCCCCACACTGGAAATTGAGCCCGCATGTGTATGTGCCCTGACTGGGAATCAAACCATGACCTTTTGGCTTATCGGTCGATGCTCAACCACTGAGTCACACTGGCTGGGCAGTTTTTTAAAGTTAAAATAAATGTAATTTTTTCCATACAATACTGCCAACTCAAACTGAAAAAACAAAATACCTACAAGCCTTCAATACAAATCCAAAGTCAAAGTGGCCATAGTTAAAATAAAAAACAGCATAAAGAGTCTAATGTAAACAATATAATAAATCCAAATTATAGCTGCTGAACTCCTTAAAAAACCAGTAGTGTCTAGGTGATATCTATCCTAACATGAAGCTCAGAAATGAGATGCTGAGCTCATTAACTTGGGGAATAAACATGGAGAGCCAGGGACCATCCTGCCATGGAGATGACAATAAAAAATAAATAAATAAATAAACAAACAACAACACTGCTTTTAAACGCCACAGAATTCTCCAAGTTTCACAAAACTAATCATTTTAAGGTAAATCTGTCAAGGAGCATTTAAATGTATTCCATTTTCCTTCATGCTTGAGGTAATGTAACTAACTTCTGTGCAATAATCTCCAGAATTATGCTGATTTCTGGAATACCTTAATTTTAAAATACGCGCATATTCATCAAACTCAAAGAGAGCTACAACTGCAGGCCAGGCATGGTGGGTAATTTTAGAGGCCATCTCCTCTTTGTTCACATTGTAAGAGCCAGTAAAGCACTTCCCTTATTATTTTTAGTGACAGTTTTCCTGCTCTTCATATCCCTGGACACATTCACTAAGATTCAAGACTATTTGAAACTAGCCCTCCCCTGAAGGGTTTTCATTTCAAAGTAGTAAATTAAAGCTTATAAATCTGAAGATTTCAAAAGAAGTACTTTTGTCACTGATACACTAAAAAGAGAATCTTTGCATTCTTAAAGCTTAGGAGGCAATCTTAAAGAGCAAATCATATATTCGAAAAAAAGTAATTTGGCAAAAGACTACATTTAAAATATTTCAAAACTGAATATAGACTTTTTGAAGCCAATTTTTAGAATGCTGTTAGGAAAACATCTAACTTATTTTAGTGACCAATACCATTTAAATAGAAAATGGAGTTGGGGGAGGAATATATTTTAAAATCCTTCCCAAGGATTTTTGTTAGTTGCTAAAGTATAAATCATTTCTCTTCCAATAACTTTATTTCATAAAATTCTACACTGAAAATGAAATCTAGGTCTTAACCCTCCCCTTCAAACAATTTTCTGAACCTTTATCATTCCACCTCTGCTAGGCAAAGGGTATGAAAGAAAGTTTCAGCAAGAACTAATAGAGTCGGGTGAAAATTAGTAACTGAAAAAGATAAAGAATGAGTGAATAAAGGTGGGAAAAATAATGACAGCATCCCAAAACCTCACCCCTAAGCAAAAAAATAATAAAATGCCTGATAATTATGTTCTATAAAAAATTTCAATAACAAGAAATAAAGTAGTAACTCTTTCAATTTCAAAACCCGTGCACAAAATAACTTCTGTTAGGAATATACATATCCACAAGACTCTCAGGGCTTGTGCTATTTAATTAAATAAAAGACTCTGTGGGGGAAATGCCGTGTTTTCATTCTTTCACTCAAATTCTTGGCCGATAATAAAATAAGCATATTTACCACCACAACAACAAAGGGTTAAACCTTTACGTGAAATGTGCCGTGCAGAAATGTATTTCATTACAGGTCCTTTGCCCATCAACAATCAAGCCCAATGCACAACTCAAAGGCCCTGGGGCTGGGAAGCAGCATCCAATCTATGTCACGTCAGTCTGTATAACACTCCTCAGCCGTCAGTACTGCCAATGGGAATCCAACTCATTATTGCTTATAAGTTCTGTGACTCTAAGAAAGTTGAAAATCACGTTTTCTGAAGACGAATGATCAAACATTTAAATAGGCATTTTTCTCTCTCCTGATAGATGCCATCTGCAGCTCACAAAAGGTGACCACTGACAAATCACATTATGCTCTGGAAGAGACTTAGGAAGCTTACCAGGATTTATAAGATATGATGTAGTTTTTCACACCTTTACTCATTTCAAATCCTCTTCATCAGAAATAAAACTGTCCCCCCTGGTTCTTAAAAATTACAACCCAGTCAATACCACTGTTGGCAAACTCAGCAAAAGCCATGAAATCAAGCATTACCCGCCTCCCCATTCTGATAAGTGAAGAAGAGGAAGTGAATGCAAGGAAGAGAGAAGATGGGGACAAAAGGAAGAGATGGAAGAAGTATTTAAAACAAGCTGAACTTAGAACTAATTTTATTAATGAAATAGTGACATAATGTTGCTAGAATCTGAATGTAACTTGCGAATTGCTGACAGAGCAATCAATCAGCAGCTCCAGAGAATTCTAAATTAAAAATGATCAATCACTATACTCAAGAAATAAAATAAGGCCCAGTGATGGATAGAAGAATAAACGCCCACAGAGCAATTGTGGGCGATGTCTAGTCACACAGAGGTGCTAGCAATGAAAGATCTCAAAGTCAAAATGGACCACAAGTTTAATCAATCAGCATTAAAAGATGATTTAAAAGAAACTTCATGTGAAATACAGCTTGATAGTGGTACAAGAGAAATGTATTTAAATCAACATTATAATGTTGATTAAATATTGAGACAGATTACCATGACAGGTTGTGAAATTGTCTTTCTTAGAAACTTTAAAAAATATGATACAACAGCTTAAAAGCACAGGCTTCGCCCAAGTCAGGACATAGAAAGGGCCCGGGCCAGTATTTAGGCTCCTGGCAACACTTCACATTCCAGTACAGATGCACATTTTACAACGATAGTCACTGAGCAGTTAGCTCTCAATTATCCACAATAATGAGGACCAGAAGCTGCAAGCCAAAAGCACAACCTTGCCCTTCCTCTAACTGTATCTAATTCTGATGACAATTATACAACAAACCAACATGCAGACAAAGTCCTGTTATATTGTGTACTTCCTTATATGGAGCTTAGTAAATGAAGGAAAAGGAAAACTCATTTTGTGGGAGTGATATTAATGGAATGCTCCAGAAAAGTAAAGGAGCAGCAAATCTAAAATTTATTAGGATTCTTTGAGTACTAATTACCCTGGATTGACAAAGAAATAGCAAATTTGGAGAGACACTTAAAGCTAAATTGAGATCCAATGGAGTCTGGAAATATAATAGTAAAAGGAAATTGGGGAGTAGCCACTTCTTGAAGCAAATGAGCAGGGAGGTGGCCTCAATGTGTAATAAGAAAAAAGGTACCCAGGGGATAGAGATGGGAGGGGAAGGTTAGCCAGGCAAGCTGTACCAGCTCCAGTGCTATATAGAAGAAAGGGATGTGAGGCCCAGTGAAGTTCTCCACTCCTTTCACTAGGATTCGTAAGAATAGGAGCCCCTACATCAAAGCATATTTTATGCCAAAACCAGTTTGACTCAGTGGATAGAGCGTCAGCCTGTGGACTGAAGGGTCCGGGGTTCGATTCCGGTCAAGGGCATGTACCTTGGTTGCAGGCACATCCCCAGAAGGGGTTGTGCGAGAGGCAGCTGATCTATGATTCTCTCTCATCGATGTTTCTAACTTTCTATCCCTCTCTCTCTTCCTCTCTGTAAAATATCAATAAAATATATTTGAAAAAAAGAAAAAAAAAGAATGGTTTTAAAATAACAAAAAAAGCGTATTTTTACAATGTTTGTCTCTTCTTTTAAGTATTTGTTTTCTACTTCGTCTCCAAAGTTCTTTTGAAATTATCTAGCTGTCTTAATAGGGTTAGCTCAGTGTAAGCACAGTTTAAGCTGGAGGTTAAAAGAGGAAGGTGAAATATGAGTGAGAGAAGGGAGTCCCCGGCAAGGACCAGCAACACAGAGGCAAGAATGATCACAGAGTTCAGACAGCATGTCCCTCCTGAATGTTCTTCCTCCACAGTCCCTATTCAAACCTCAGCAAATTCTGTGACACAAACAGAAATCCATTTCCAGTCAAGAGTTTTCATCTCCTCCACAGTCTAGCTTCTTACCAAAAAATACTGAAAAAAGTCAGAGAACTCAATGGTTTGCATATTTCAAATCAGGTTGTTCCCATGTGGTTCTCAAATTTTGGTGCCCATAAGAATCCCCTGAGGGTCCATCCCTAGAGATTCTAATTCCCTAAGGTCAGAGCAGAGACCCAGGATTCTGAGATTACAAAGTACACCACCCTTTCAGAAACTCAAGCTGGTGGAGAAAAATACTTCAATGGCATCAGGCAAACGACAGAAAGGAAAAAAGTTCAATCAAGGAATTAAAAGAAACACCTACCTCAATTCATGTTCTAGTCAATATAATTAAAATGAATTGTACTCAATAGATAATTTCATTCTACTTCAGAAATGTAGCTACTTGGTTAGTTTTCAACTCTGATATCTCAAATGAATAGCATCACTTGACAGTTATTACCAGTACAGAAAGAGCTGGGGTTTCAGGGCAAATTCTTGTGTGGTTTTTTTTAACCTTCATCCAAGCACACTGCTTTCAATTACAGACGCTGTCATCTTGTGACTGGAGGAGCTTCGATAAAATATTATAAAAGCAAACCATTCTGACAACAACATACATTAAGCATTTACAATATACAAGGCACTGTACTAACCTAGCATTTATATGTATTAACCCAACAGCCCTCTGAGGTAGGTCTTGCTGTTGTCTCCAATTTACAGGTAAGAAAACTAGGATACAACTTATTGGTATGATCACCTTGTGATAAATGTCTAATCACTATGCTATACACCTGAAACTAATATAATCTTGTACATCAACTATAATTGAAAAGTGAATTGTTAAAAGAAAAGATAATATTAGCCTCTTGTATAATTTAAATATTAGCCTCTTAAAGGATACTGGTTTGTCACCTTTATTCAACCACTGGAACTTGTGGCTGCTGTTTAATTTTATCCATAACTGCTAGTTAAGATAAAGCTCACTTAATAATTTCTGCTCCACACTAAGAGAATAAATTGCCTCTCAAAGGATCCCCACGGTTGTCAACATATGTGCCCTGTTTCCTTCAGTATAGAGCAATAACTTGATTTTTTTAAACCAGGAATGAGTCCTAATCTTTTAATACAGTTTAAAAACAGCCACAAAGATTTATATACATTTTTCATGCCATCATCTAGTACTGAGGTCAGCAGTCTGACGGTAAATACTTGAAACTTCAAAAGCCAGTCTCTCTCTCACAACTCGTCAACTCTGCCACCAAAGCCCTAGATAATACATAATGAATAGGCATGCCTGTGTTCTAATAAAACTTTATTTACAAAAATTAGCAGCTGGCTATACTCGGTCTGCAGAGCCTCAGGGTGCCAATTCCTGGTTAAAAGATACTACAGGCAGTCCTTGGGTTATGTTGGACTCAACTACGTTGTTTCGTGGTCACGTTGCCATCTCCCATTTACTTATTTAAAAAAAAAAAAAAAAAAGTTCCATCATTTCGACGTATGTACATATGTGCTTCATGTTTTTTATTATTTATTTGCCACAAGTAAAGGTCAGGAATTGTTATCTTTTATATTTTTTTAATTTTTTTAGTACTGTTTCACTTCATCACTGCTGTGTCTATGCTCCATGTGAGTGATGTAGGTGCTTATGTAGGTGGGTTCCGACCCACAGCAAAAATCACATTACATTGCGCCATAGGAACGGATCTCCGACATAACCAAGGACCTACTGTAGTTATGAAAGAAGAATTTAGAAAAGGCTGAATGACTTGTTTGTTAATTAAAATTCCTAACTACTTCTAATAAATGTCCCTGTTTAAGTTACGGTTTAGGGTGGGCATTCTGCTAGCACTGCTGAGCCACAGCAAAATTTTGTTTCTCAAATCAGACAAACAAATATTCAACTGCCCACTATGACAAAGGACTCATACTCAATTCCTCAAAGTTCCACAATTTTTAAGAGCTTAACACCTGTGAGGCATATATTAATGGAAGACTCTCAAAAAGACTGAAAAAAATGATTATATGTTTCTGTGAATTATAGAAATTCTTCCCAAAATTATTGTGTGTTTTTTAAATTTTTTTATAATCCTCACTGAGGATATTTTTCCATTGATTTTTAGAGTGAGTGGAAAGGAAGGGGAGAAACAGAGTGAGAAACATCAATGAAAGAGAGACACATGGATTGGTTGCCTCCTGCATGCACCCTGATCAGGACCCCCTGGTCAAGCCTGCAACTTGGTATGTGCCCGTGACCAGAATGAAACCAGGACCTTCAGTCCTCAGGCCGACATTCTATCCACTGAGCCAAACCGGTACGGCTTCAAAATTACTGTTAACTGTCAGTCTTAAAAATGAAATGAAAATTAAATTTTTATTTTAATGACACTATAACTATTTGTGGAATTGTTTTTAAATGCAAATGTTGTATTTGCTAATTGGCTATAATCAAGACAAACAGGTTTTCTTTTTTATTTTCTAAGAAATAGTTGTGCCCACTCTTCAGTTTTAACAATCCCCATCACAGAATAAACAAAGCCAAGAGTCTGGCCTCCCAAGATTCCTCAAGATTCCTGCCTCCTGGTGGTCAGTGTGCATCAGAGCTACCAGTTGAATAGTTGGAAGTCAAATGGTCGAATGGTTGGAAGTCAAATGACGAGTTGTGAGAGAGAGACTGGCTTTTGAAGTTTCAAGTATTTACCGTCAGACTGCTGACCTCAGTACTAGATGATGGCATGAAAAATGTATATAAATCTTTGTGGCTGTTTTTTGCTCTTCCTGCTTCACAAAAATTTCAATACAATTCTTGATATTTTAACATATCAACCCCAAGTTTCAAAAAGTTTCTGCTTTACTATTTTCATTAGAATCTAAGCACATTTCCTTCATGAAAGTCATTTTAAAGTCTACCAAAAAAGTAAGTTTTTCTCATTTCTCATATTTCCTAGTTTATTTATTCCAAGAGTTGGCAAATTTAGTAATCTAATTTCCTCTCCTTTTCACAAAACCTCATAATGCCAGTATTTCATTCACTTTACTTTTACAAAGGCTATGTTGGTGATAACATATTAATTGGAACAGACTACATCCACATCGAGAAAGAAAATGTTTTAATAGCATGTAATTCCAATGGTGAAACCAAATGCTACTGTAAACCCAAGCCTAGAAAGCCTGCTTCAGTGTTGTGAATTGCACCCACAACTACTCATGCAATTTTATTACTTTAGGTTCGAAATACATATAGCAATAAAACATGCAACACATATCTTAGAAAAGCTTAACTTATAAAAATGAAACCATGCTATGTTTGAAAGTGGAGAAAGAGAGATGAGATAAGAACAGGGAAGTTGTTGAAGTTAAATCTGGGCCACAATACCAACATACATTTAGCAGCTTTTATATGAAAACTAGAGGCTCACTGCAGGGATTCGTGCACTGGTGGGGTCCCTAGGCCTGGCCTGTGGGGATCGGGCCAAAACCAGCCCTCCAGCAACCTCTACGGGGTCCCAGATTGTGGGAGGACACTTGTCGGGTAACCCACATGGAAGGGGGCTTCCTCCTCTCTGGTTCCAGGTGCGTCACTGGAGAACTGCAGCTGCCAAGTCACCACAGTTCAGCAGCTCCTGCATTAAGCATCTGCCCCCTGGTGGTCAATGCACAGCATAGCTACCGGTCAGGGTGTCTGTTCCCTTGTGGTCATTGCATGTCATAGCTACCAGTCGGATGGTCAAACAGTCGGATGGTTGCTTAGGCTTTTATATAGATAGATAGATATCATTAAGTCCACGATGAGTAAATACGTTTATCTCTCAATGAACAGCTTAAATTTTCTTTTTAAAAAGTATGTCAAGAACAGTCTAGTCACTGGATACTAAAGCAGGCCAATCTTATCTGATCTTTGGGAAGCATATTTAACAGAGCTGAGGTAGCTCCCTGTTGTTACATAAAATGAGAAAAGATGATGTGGTTCTGTGGCCACCTGGGAAAAGTCATGCTTCTCTGAGTGTGCTCTCCATTGTGCTAGAGACTATGACAATATAAGAATAGTAATTTACTAATTTCTGTGTGGACATATTGAAAACAAGGAAATAGAACAGTTGAGGACAAATATCCAATAGGAAGAAAAGGAAAATAAAAGGGACTGAAGAAAAACTGTGTGTGTGAGTGTGTGTGTGTGTGTGTGTATGTGTGTATGTATGTGTGTAAGAGAGAGAGAGAGAGAGACAGAGAGAGAAACATTCACTCTTATAAAACTGTCTACTACAAAGTCCACAACAGTTTTGAACACTATGTGAGAAAGTGGTGTGAACTGAAATAATATATCTTCAAAACATGCAAAAGTGTTTGTTTTGGTTTTCTGCAATCAGTTCCATTAAAAGTAGGATAAGCTTATTTGAAGAAAATGCCTGAAGTCAACAAAAGATGCATTTAAAAATTATTCAATATCCAAATAATCTTCAAAACTACATTAAGGAACTTAATTATATGTATTACTTACTTATATAGTCTAATATGCTTCTCTCAACGGTAGCTTTTCAAGAGTTGAGAAGCTCATGTGAAAAACCAACATTTTGTATAAAATTGCTTTCTGTTTCCCATTACTTATTTATGGACTCAGCTTTTAATCCAATATTTTGAGAATCCTGGTCTTTGCTAGCTTCTTACCACTATGAGCAAATGAGTAAAGAGGAAGAAATCAGTTCCACTATTACTTTTTATGAATAACATTCATGCATTTGAAGTCCCAGCAAAATGGATTTCTCACTCAGGTACTGGTTTTTCTTAGCACAACAGCAAGGAAAGAGCCCAATTACAGAATTCAATTCAAAGGACTCATTGTGGCTGAGCTAACAATTCACCAATCCTAAAATATTCCACCACCACCTGCTAATGCCAAACATCCTTCATATCCAGCCACAATTTCAATTTCCTGGCCTTGACTCTAGGTTTACAATGCTCTACAAATCTGAACTAAAATAAGAGACAATTACTTCACAAGGAGGCATGAGGATTGCAAATAAGTAAATGAAAAGATGTTAAACCTCATTATGGAAATAGCCATTATAGAAATGCAAATTAAAGCCAAGATGAGCTATCATCACACACCTATTAGAATAGCAATTAAAAAAAAATACTGACAGTACAAGTTCTGAAAAATACTGACAATACCAAGTGCTTGTAAGAATCAGAGCAACTGGAACTCACACACATTGCCAGTGGAAATGTAAAATGGTTTGGCTGGTCTAGAAACTATATATATATATATATATATATATATATATATATATATGTGTGTGTGTGTGTGTGTGTGTGTGTGTGTGTGTGTATATAATATGCAAAGTGTCCCCTTGGGAGTATGACTGGAAGGCTAGGAGTTTGATCGCTATGATGTGCAATGACCACAAGGGGACAGCGTAGAACAAAGGAATGCAGCCGGCAGCCAGTGAAGAAAGGCCCTATTCAGCAGCCAGAGGCCCTGATCACGGCCAGGCCTAGGGACCCTCCCTATGCATGTATTTCGTGCACTGGGCCTCTAGTTTCTTATAAAGTTAAATGTACAATTATCATATGACCCAACAGTCTTTTTTCCTGAGCGTTTACCCTAGAGAAATAAACACATGTTCACACAGAGACCTGTACATGAATGTTCATAGAAGCTCTGTTCAGAATGGCTCTGAACTAGAAACAACCCAAATGTCCACTAATGAATGAATGAAAAACAAGCTAGCTGTGAGACATCCACCAGTGAAATGCTACTCAACAATTAAAGGAACTACTGGTACACTATTGGGTGGAGAATTATGTTGTGTTTTTTAATATTTTTTTATTGATTTCAGAGAGGAAGTTAGAGGAAGAGAGAGAGAGAGAAACATCAATGATGAGAGAGAATCATCAATCAGCTGCCTCATGCATGCCCCCTACTGGGGATCAAGCCTGCAACCAGGCATATGCCATTGACTGGAATCAAACCTGGGAACCCTCAGTCTGCAGGCTGGCTGTATATAATATGTTGTTGTTTTTTTAATGCTAAAAGATGCAGTAGCTTGTGTATGTATTAGTTTGCTAGGGCTGCCATAACAAAACACAGTCTGAGTGGCTTAAACAACAAAATTTTTCTTACAGTTCTAGAGGCTAAAAGTTCAAGATCAAGGTGTTGGCAGGATTGTTTTCTTCAGGCCTCTCCCTGGCATGCAGATGGCCACCTTCTCTCTATGCATTCGTGTGGTCTTTTCTCTGTACCCGAGTTTTCTGTGTGCCCAAATTTTCTCTTCTTCTAAGGACACTAGTCATACTGGATTAGGGCCTATTCAAACAACCTCATTTTAACTCAACTCTTTAAAGATCTCCAAATATGGTCACATTCCCAGGTACTGAGGGCTAGGGTTTCAACAAAGGAATTTTGAGAAGACACAAAACATATGGTTCCATTTCTATAACATCTCTAATATGACTAAATTATAGTGAGCGAGAACAAATCATGGTTGCCAGGGTTGAAGGGACGGTATTACTATAAAGGAATGGCATGAGAATATTTCTTTGGTGTGACAGAGGAGTTCTATAGCCTGAATGTGATGGCTCTGAGAATCAGAGTGTGGCAAAATTTATAAAACACACACACACAGTACATGTAGAAATTGGTGAAACCTGAAAAAGGTTTATAGCTGATAAGAGTACTGTGGTTATGGAAAATGTTATCTTGGAGAAAGCTAAGTGAGCACTATAAAGAAACTACTATTTTTGCAACTTCTATGTGAGTCTATGAACATTTCCACATAAAAAAACTAAAAAAATATATATATATAGTCATAGCTCATAGAGTCTTTGGTGAAGCCTAGAGAATCATGCTTAGTGGCTATGCTGCCAGATGCAAAGCTCTCACTCCAAACACCCCTAAAAAAAAATTATGGTCTCAGCTGTGTCTTCTCCCCACTCCCCGACCCATTATACTCAAGTCCCACCACAATATTAGGGGTATGCTCTCCAGGGACTGAGAAGCCTGAATAGGAAGTTCTAGTGGAAAATATCTGAGAATTGATGTTTCAGGCAAAGATTATCAATGGCTTTAATTATTTTTTTCTTCAAAGTATATTTACATGAGAATTTGAATGATTTACCCTTTAGGTAGGCCCAGATTTCAAAAGCTGCTTATTAATTTTATTCTCCCTATATCAAATTTTGGAAACAATGAAGATAGAGCAGAAAGGTAAACAACTTTAAATCTTGGTAGTATTAGTTCATATTCAATTAATGAAGAGTTACCTCAAAAATAATTATATTTCAGCAACAAGACAATGACAGGTGTAACACATTTCTTGTGTGTATTTCTTTTTAAGAAAATCCTTTCCAGGGCATAAATAAACTTTGTATTAAAATATATATATATATCAATTCCCATTGCCTGGAATAGACAATTTACACCTAATAAAATCATTTTGCCTGGCTGGCATAGCTCAGTGGTTGAGCATCGACCTATGATCCAGGAGGTCAGTTTGATTCCCCGTCAGGGCACTTTTCCAGGTTGCTGGCTCTCTCCCCAGTGTGCAGGAGGAAGCCAATCAATGATATTCTCTCTCTCTCTCCCTCTCCCTCTCACTCTCCCTCTTCCTTTCTCTCTCCCTTCCTCCCTCCCCAGTGTGCAGGAGAAAGCCAATCAATGATATTCTCTCTCTCTCCACCCTTCCTCTCTGAAATCAATAAAAAGATATATTTTTAAATCCTTTTTTTTAAAAAAAAAAAAGTTTGTTTTCAATCTAGCTTCTCTCCTGTCTAGATTTAGCCACGGGATTCCTAAAGTCCCCTTAAGAAAAAAAATCACAGAGTTTTCGGCATACATTTACATTAATTTGAAATTTGGAGTTAATCTGCAAAGTTGTACTTATAAAAATAAGGTTCAAATTTATAGTATTGTTATTTCATGAAAAAGCAGTGTTATAATACACAGACCATATGTAAAGGATTCAAAAGTACTGACTTTCTTTTTTAATTAACTTTTATTGACAGTATTACAGATGTCCCCCATTTCCCCCTTTTTGTCCTTCTCTATCCAACTCCCACCCCGACCCCAGGCCTTCCACACACAGGATTATCTGTGTCCATGAATCATGAATACATGCATATATGTTCTCTGGTTAATCGTTTCTGTTCCCTCCACAACCCTCCCCACTGAGATCTGTTACTTCTGATCTTACAATTTTCTACCATCTCAGTAGATATCCCTGATAAGACTCTCTCATCATCCTCAATGAATTCAAACAATACATTTGTAAATAAACCCCAACACTCCCCAAAAATTATGATTACAATAAAAAACAACACTGGCATAAATTCACTAATCACACCATTAAAATACTATTCCAGAAAAACGTTTGGTTTAAAAGATAATCTAACAGTTCTTGACACAAGCATTCCCAAATTCTTATTTAATACCTATGAAATGTGGAAAATAAGAAAACTTACAACTCAAAAACTAAGACTAAAAGAATCTGAGAAGAATTCAAACAAACCTCTTTATTGTTTAAAGTCAATTTGTTCTTGTATCATAGAAGAATCCCACACCTAAAAACTATATGCTCCTGTTGACCAATGTCACCTCAATCAATTTAACAACTATAAAAAGAAAAACTAAAAATAATTTAAAAAATAAAGTCCATTTGTGCTGTGGTGATAGTCCACCTCATTTTCTAGAGAATTCAGTTTTACCCCAGGAGAAGGGGACTTTCAGGAGGCAGCTATTTTCATACAAACAGGACATGGCTGGGCAACACTTTCAATCAGATTCACTAGCTTATTCCAGGTCACATACACAATGCAGAAATCCACTGCTTTTTCAGGTTAGGAATAAAATGAAATAAGATTAATTGTGATTTCTGGCTTAACAAAGACTGTGCTTTTTTTAAACTGATTTTTAAGAGAGAAAGAGGGTGAGAGAAAGAAATATCAATATGAGAGTGAAACATTGACCAGCTACCTCCGATGTGCCCCCTACCAGGATTGAGGCCACAACCTGGGCAGGGGCCCTGACTGCAAATTGAACTGACAACCTCTCAGTGCACTGGACGACACCCAACCAGTGGAGCCACATAGGCCAGGGTTACCTGGCTATTTATTTTAAGAATCTTTCTGTTTTAAAATATCTGAAAATTTTACACATTTCCAAGTTAGCCAAGGACAAAGCTCAGTACAAAAACAAAAAGAAATCTACATCAGAATGTATTTCACTTGATGGTGGACATTAGGTTTGTTTGTATTTGGAGCTATTATCATAAAACTGCTTTGAATATTCATGAACAAGTCTATGTGTAGGCATGGTTTGCTTTCTTTGGTATAAATGTGTAGGAATGAGATTGCTGCCTCACATTGTAAGTGTATATTTAATTTTATAAACTGCCAAGTTATTTTACAAAGTGCACCATTCTACCAATCCCAATGGCAATGCCTGAGAATATAATCTGGTCACCAGGACTTGGTATTAGCAGTTTTTAATTTTAGCCATTCTAGAAGGGTATGCAGTTGTATCTCACTGAGACTTTAATTTCGCTTAAATGACAAATGATGCTAGCATCTTTTGCACAGACCATTAGTAAGATGTCTATTCGAATCTTGTCCACATTTCAGGATATTCACACAATGGAATATTACTTAGCAATAAAAAGGAATCAAACATAACAAATGATACAGGCATCTTGCTGAGAAACCAGACATAAAAGAGTACATACTATATGATGCCACTTACATAAAATTTTAAAATAGGCAAAACTAATCTATAATATTCAAAATCACTCTGGTTGCTTAGGGCAGAGAATTGGGAAGACTGACTAAAAACAAGCCCAAGGGTTCTTTCTGAAGAGATGGAAATGTTCTACTTTGGTTTAAATAGTAGTTACATAAACGTATACTTTTGCCAAAAGTTAGAGGCCCATTTATTTAAATGCATGAAGTTCGTTATATGTAAACTAGAGGCCCAGTGCACGAAATGCATGCACTGGTAGGGTTCCTAGAGGCTGCTGGCCAGGGCCTCCCTCCCTTACCCGGGCTGGCCCCGTCCCCTTGTCAAACTCCTGGACAATCGCCCAGTCAAGGGGACAATTTGCATACTATGCTTTCATTATATAGAACTAGGGCCCAGTGCACAAATTCATGCACTTTGAAAGGAACTGTGGGCTGCGAAGCTGCAATAGGCACAGGGGCAGGTCTCAGTCCATCCTTCGCAACCCTACCCGGCCCCTCCCACCACGGCCCCCAGTTCCCTGTCTGCTGGCAGCCCCACTCCTGCCGCTGCCACTGACACGCGCTGCGCTGACCCCACTCGCGCCCGCTGACAGCACAAAGTGATTGGGGCCGGCACTGTCAGCAGATGCAAGCAGGGCTGGAGCCATCAGTGGGTGCGAGTGGCAGCTGCTGCCCCAGTCACCCCTCAGAAACAGGGGCAGGTGGAGAAGCCACTGCTCACACCCACTGATGGTGCCAAGTGATTGGATATGGCAACGGGTGCAAGCGGGGCTGACGCAGGTGTAAGTGACGGGCAGGACATCAGCATGCAGAAACAAAGAATTTCAAGTAACCACCTGAGGCTCACCCATATGACAACAACCACACCCAGCCTTGGTCTGGTGCCCCCGCTCACCTGCTCCGCCATAACACCATGGCAATGCCTGCCATTTTCCACACACGCCCTCTGGTGTTCAGTGCATGTCATAGCGACTGTTTCTTTCGATTCCAATTGTTCCACCGTTCAGTCTATTTGCATATTAGGCTTTTCTTATATAGGATTATATCTGAGTAAACACTACATGAGATACATTGCATATCTTCAAACATCATATTTGAATTATAATGTTCTTGTGTTGTAAAAAGAAGTGCTGAGTCATTAATTGCCCACATATACTTGTGTTTTAAAACTCCTTTGTAACAGAAAACTGATATCTGACTCTGAGATCTAGGTTCAGGGTCTCTTCTGGCACAAACAAGTCTATATTTGACTAATAGACCCTGTCTTTCTGGATTTCCATCTATTTACAATCCTTCAACTGATCACTGGGGAGAAAATGAGTAAAAAGGTACACTACTTCTGAGAAACATGATTTACTTAGTCTCTGCCACCATCCCTCATTGTTGGCCTTCTGAGGTACCTTGGAATTGTATTACTAAATGACCATCATCATTACTCAGATTATTAATGACTTCTAGCTTCTGATAATTATCTGATCTTTAAACAGATAATTAACCTTATGTTGACCAAATGTTTTACATGCTCAAAGGAGATTTCTAATCTTTGAGTAACATTTCAAATATCTAATGTTATTATAAATTAGGCCACATTATGAATAATTTAAAATAATTCAATGAAAAATGGGTTTAAAATCCAAATCAAATATTATTTGTTCAAAGAAATAATTTAAATACATAATCACACAATTAAATCTAGATAGACACAGTGCATATTTTATGTCAGGAAAGTGTGAAAAGTCAAAGCTATTTCTAAGTATAATTGTATAGTTACCTATTTAACAGAGAAAAAAATGTTTATGTGTATGTATGTTTATCATTCACTCATTCATTCATTATTCTTCTGCCTTTTACTTGAGAGAACACTGCCAAGGTGCTTTTTTTGCTGTTGTTATTTTATTTGAATAGCATTTATTTGCATATGCATAAAAGGTTTAAAGTGATTCTTGTTAGTGCAGTTAATAATTAATTATATATTTTAGTTGCCTCAAATTATGCTGATGCATCAAAATTAGTAATAATATTTTTTTAAATATATTTTATTGATTTTTTTACAGAGAGGAAGGGAAAGGGATAAGAGTTTGAAACATCTATAAGAGAGAAACACCAATCAGCTGCCTCCTGCACACACCCTCCTGGTGATGTGCCTGCAACCAAGGCACATGCCCTTGACCAGAATTGAACCTGGGACCCTTGAGTCCACAGGCTGACACTCCATGCACTAAGCCAAACCAGTCAGTGCAATCTTATTTTTAATATACATATTTTTATTAATTTCAGAGAGGAAGGGAGAGAGAGATAGAAACATCAATGATGAGAGAGACTCACTGACTAGCTGCCTCCTGCAAGTCCCCACTGGAGATTAAGCCCACAACCCAGACATGTGCCCTTGACCAGAATTGAACCCAGGACCCTTCAGTCCACAGGCCGACACTCCATCCACTGAGCCAAACTGGCTAGGACAGTGGTTGGCAAACTCATTAGTCAACAGAGCCAAATAACAACAGTACAACAATTGAAATTTCTTTTGAGAGCCAATTTTTCTAAACTTAAACTTCTTCTAATGCCACTTCTTCAAAATAGACTCACCCAGGCCATGGTATTTTGTGGAAGAGCCACACTCAAGGGGCCAAAGAGCCGCATGTGGCTCATGAGCTGCAGTTTGCTGACCATGGGGATAGGGCAGTAATAATCTTTTTAAAGACTGTTGATCAAAAAAGATTTGTCTAGAATCATGTGCAAACACTGAAGTCAGAAATGCACATTCTAATATCTTCCATCTAAACTTTCCAACTTGATATCTTTTTAAGGCATTATTCTTCATAAGATTCCCTTCAATTATAGACCAATGTTATTATTTAAACATGTCTTTGACTTAATGTTAATTTAATCTCCTAAATATAAGAGTTTCCCAAATTTGATAGTCTTTTAATGAAGCCATTGCAATGAAGCTATATCTATCTATTCTTGATATGCTGTTTACCAATCACTTGATAAGTTTAAATACCTTTATTTTAGCACTTACTCATGTTATCTTCTACAGGCAGGCTCTTATCTTTTGCATCTGTTCTCACATAATTAACTAAATATTTAAAATCTGGTGGTTTGGGGTGTTGTTGGTTTTTGCAGACTTTCAATTTTGTTTAATCTCTCCCTTGATAAAAATTAAAGAACTTTTTCATATATTCTCTACATTGGCTAAAATTTTGCTATCTTTATGCTAATAAAGCACATTACTCAAGCAATTTAAGATGTGGATGTAACAAACAACAATTTAATTCATCT
The DNA here is from genome assembly GCF_014108245.1 of Pipistrellus kuhlii. Lineage (NCBI taxonomy): Eukaryota > Metazoa > Chordata > Mammalia > Chiroptera > Vespertilionidae > Pipistrellus > Pipistrellus kuhlii. Next base: position 62,751,898 of record NW_023425551.1, read on the forward strand.
TGGTCTTTTAGTTAAATCCCAGAGAACTAGCTAGCCATGAGTGAATAAACAGAAAAAGAATATTTATTTCCAATAGTATCTAATGTTTAAATCATATCCATATTTTGTTTCATTTTACTTATAATTTATTGAAATAAATGCACTTTTTCACAATCCATGCTGACTAAAATAAACCCATTTCTACCTCTATATCTATCTATCTACTACTGACCTCACAGACAAATATTTCTGGTCAATCCAAAGTAAAAAAGCAAGAATATCACTACTAAGAAATAAAGTATTAAAAAGAAAATGTTCAGTGCATGGCTTGAACTAATACTGATTGGGCTTCAATCAAGTGAAACCCTGTGGAATACACACACATGCAGGCACACACATGCACATCTCCCACCATGTTCATCTACAGCAGTGTTTCCCCAAAGTGTGGTACACGTACCCCCAGGGGTACGGGAAGAGTTTGGTGGAGGTACGCGTTGCACCGGAGTTTGGTGGGGATATGTACTGCACCGTGCTTAGCTGCGCCTAATTCTACGTTCTCATGAGTACGAGGGGTACTCAGTGTTACGAAAATTATAGAAGGGGCACACATATGCCAAAGTTTGGGAAAGTCTGATCTACAGGCATACATACACCACACACACATGCAGACACATATAAGAAGCTCCAACACACCCTAACTGGTTTGGCTCGGAGGATAGAGTGTTGGCCTGCGGACTGAAGGGTCCCAGGTTCAATTCTGGTCAAGGCATGTACCTTGTTTGTGGGCACATCCCCAGTAGGGGTATGCAGGAGGCAGCTGATCTATGTTTCTCCCTCATCGATGTTTCTAACTTTCTATCCCTCTCTCTTCCTCTCTGTAAAAAATAAATAAAATATTTTTTTTTTAAAGGAGAAGCTCCAACACAGCCAAAAGCTGTAACTCCACCTTCAGACATGGACTTCTAAAACTTCTGCACTAACTGATGATTCCCTGGCTTATGGGGATCGTTATGGAACTAACACATACCCTTAATCAGTCAGTATTACTCTAGCTATCCCTGAGATAGAGTCCGTAGTAAAACAGCTGCAATTAATAAAAGCTACAGGCACTGTCAAGAAGAGGGAAGACCACCTCTCCACCCTAACTGGATTTATGACTTAAAACTGGCAGAGACCAGCTCAATGCAATGTGGTGACTAATTTCATCTAAAGGTAATTTCATCTGGCCTCACTATATGTTCATTGTAGAACATTAGCATGCTAAATGACACACCCTGGGCTGCCATGATCACAAAATAAAAGATCATATAAGAACATAATGAGTTTATGCACCAAGAGGTCACCAAGTCAATTCCCCATCAGGATACATGCCTGGGTTGCCGGCTCCATCTTCAGTGGGGGCCTTGCAGGAGGCAACCAATGGACATTGCTCTCTCATTGATGTTTCTCTCTCTCCTGCTCCCTTCCTCTACCTCTAAAAACCAATGAAAACATTAAAAAAACCACACACACACACACACACACACACACACACACACAAAAAAAAAAAAAAAAAAAAAAAAAAAAAACCTCAAAGACCTTATAAGGACACAAGTAGCCAAGGAAGCTCCTCTGAGAAATCTCCACCCCTTTACCAGGAAGACCCTGAATATTTCTCCTCCTTTATTGAATAAATACTCCGATTAAATGAACCTCAATAAAGGAAACAAATTCCACTAAAGGGGGGCTGCTCTGTCTGCCCACTCCCTGCTTCACTAAAAACTCACTTTCACTTTAAATTATGTGCTGGCTCACATATGAATTCTTTCCTGCACAGCACCAAGAACCCACAGTGGATGGCAGATGCCCCAGAATGCTTGCACTATATCCAGCCCTGGATCTTTCAGCTTGATCCCCAGTTGGGGCCTTGAAGGAGGTAGCCAGTTGGTATTTCTCTCTCATTTTTCTCCCCTCAGACAAGAGAACAGGACATAAATTGGTCAGAGATGTACATTAAGGAATCATAGCTTCCCTTGATTTTGCATACACCAAGTTTAGTTTGCTACTTCATCATAATTACCTCAAGAGGACTCATGACCACATCTTAGACCATGAATCTTTTACTTAAATCCTACTGCCTATTAAGCACTGGCATCTCACCAGACCCTACTTCTGCTGCCCCCAAGCTTCCCGACTTTGCCACAAACTCCTCCACTGCACTCAGCATCACTCCCTCTGCCAAAGCTCCCATTCCCCATTCAGGGCAATAGTGTCCAATGTAAAGGGTGAGTTGTCTCATATTTTTCTCTGAGGCCTTCTAGATTTCTTTTGTATTAACTATCAACTGATTGATACTGATTAATTTTGCAAATTGTCAACTGCAGCATTTCTCAACTCACTGGCCTAAAATGAAGTTTATATATATATGCTTACCTAACTAATGATGGAAAACTGAACTATGTGAAAGCACATAAAAATCTACTGAAACGTTCCTAAATCTAGAACTTCTCAGATGGGGGGAAGGAAGGGAAAGAGTGGGAAGGACCATAAATTGTCAGAAAAAGGCCATGGTATAATGCTAATAAAGTAATGAAAATACGCTTTCTAATAGGCTAACAAGTCAACTTCAAAGTAAAAAACAAAACCAAGAATATCAGACTTCTGTTGTGTTGCTAAATTACCTTACTCTACTAACCTTTGTGGGCATATTATAAAAGTCATCCATTTGTGCTACAAGGAATTACCTTGGGCTAACACTGGAAACATAGTTCCTGAAGTACATTCCAAGTGACAAGCTCCTCATTAATCATTGCTCTGAAACATCCATGCTTCAGCATGGTTTTTTAGCTCATTGTTTAACATTTTAAGTAAACACAACATCCCAAAGATCCACCTGCAAAAAAACAGCATTTCCCCAACCTTTCTTAGCACCTGACATGCTTGCCAATTTATTCTGAAAGGCCACTGTGTAAAGAGAATTCTGCTGTATCTAGGGGGAATAAAAAAAAAAACTGTTTAGCATAAAACACTATCATCCTATATAATAAAAGCCTAATATGCAAATTGTTCAACCCAGGAGTTCAACCACTTGTTATGATGTACACTGACCACCAAGGGGTGGTGTGGAACATGGCAGGCATTGGTGACACGGTGTTGGCAACGGATGGCAGTGGAGGCACTGCTGGCCCCAATGAGAGCAGGACCACAGCGGGATGGTGGAGCAGGTGAGCAGGCGACACCAGGCCAAGGTGGGTGCGAGCAGGGGCCCAATTGCTCCACAGATGGCAACCAGCAGAGTCAACAGGGAACCACTGCCCGGCTCCAAGGTGCTAAGGAAGCCAGGCGCAGGGGGCCTGGCCCCAATCCATCATTTTACAGGTGGGATGGTGGAGCAGGATACAGTAAGATGCCATGCAGACCTGCAGGACTGCAAGGCTGAGGTTGTGAGCTGAGGCCTGATCCCCACTGGCCACCCTGAGGGACCCCACCCGTGCACAAATTCATGCACTGGAGCTCTGGTCTTACAAATAAAAGCCTAGGTAGTCCTCACACTGTCATGCCATGATGCCTCAGGTGGTCACAAGATGGCTGCAGGCACAGCAGAGGCAGGGTTCCCGCAGTCCCACCTGTGCACCACGGGGGTGGGGCCTCAGCAACCCCTCTGCGCAGCTTCTGCCAGGGTTCCTGTGGGTTCTGGGCATACGCCGGGCTCCCACACTATGAGAGGGCATAGGTCAGGCTGGGGGAACCCCTTTTCCCCCCGAGTGCATGAATTTCGTGCACCAGGCCTCTAGTTTGTATATAAGAGCAATAAGCTATAGGGGGAAATGCCATCAAGAAGGAAAAAAAAATGTAAATGCTATCTTTGCCATTGAAATTCTGACTTTAGTTCAAATAAAGTTATTTTAAAGAGTTGTTTTGGTTTGGAGGGTTTATTTTATAGCAAGTTGGTCTCTAAGTAAAATTCTAAATTTCAGTGGTCAGTATAGTCAAGGGAGCTGTTGGCAAAAAAACATGGAAACACTTAATGTTTAGACTATATGAAGTATCTTATAAATAACTGTTGATATAGAAAAATGAATATCAGCTAGAAATTCAAAATCCCTTCTATACATCCACTCTACCAGAAATTGAGCAGCTGCCAGCCAGCCTCACTGAGCCTTATTTTCTTTATCCGGGGGGTAGGGATAGGAGTAACTCTCCACCAGAAGGATCAAATGAGATTACACTTACCGTGTGTGCCGCATGGAACTACATCATAGAAAAAACCAATAACTCAAAGATATTTTAAACTTTCATTTACGCAACGGATAATTTAGAGAGGGGTTTAGATTCTGGGCTGCGTGACCATCGAAGTATCCTTAATTTAAAGTTCTATAATATGTGATAATATTCAGGTCATCATCTTGCATAAATTAAAAGTGAAATGCAATTAATTTTAAAAGGCTCAGCACAAAAAGGACAGAACATTTAAATAAATCTTTAAGAAACCCTTTTTGAATTTCATGTCTTCTATTTGACTACATATGTTAAGGAAAATAAATTAGGATCCTATAAATTGAAATTGTATGTATGTTTGGTGAAATACCGTAGCTCAAGATGCAACGCAAGATACATCTTTTAAGACTGGTACAAGTCACGATCCCATCTTGCTGATAATAAACCTTTGTAAATTAAGACTGGCATCTCTGCATCTCGCATCTTGCTCTGGTATCTTACATCTATTCTGGATTATTCTGAAGCGTAACTCAAGGAGCAGACTTTCATTTTGAGCAGATAAATTCTATCAAAATATCAAACATAAAGAGACAGTTCTTTAAAATGGAGAAAAAGAAAACGTAAAAATACAGCGCTTCAACACAGAAAAAATGAAAATATTGAGTGGCAGAGGCTTTAGCCAGTGACAGCTTCTTGTTCAGTAATAATGAAGTCATTGTTAACGAGCATAAGGAAAGGGGAAATGCTACAATAAAAGAAAGAAAAGACAAACTGCAAATAGCTATCATTGAATAGTTTGGCAAAAATGTTAAGCAAGGTCAAAATATTAACAATGATCATTGTAATACTCACAAAAGAAAACTTCACATTCACAATAAAAACACAGATGTCACAAACATTTAAATACCCTAACATTTGTTTACAGCTCACATAATAATGTTTAATGAGCACTAAAACTGTAATGCAAAATATTTTCCCAAATTTTTCACACAATAGAGCTGTTGCCTCAATCAGACAAAAGAAATTTGATAACACCAAATTATCAAATTTGGTGTTACTTACTCAGACAGATAAACTTAACAGCTAGCCTGATAAAAATCTGTTAACCAGAAAGATATCGATTGATCTCTGGTTTCAGAATTTATTTTGTGATTTGGATTCCGAACTTTCTAACAAAATGTGACCTGAATCTCCACTTAACCTCTCTTGTTCAGGTATTACCCCAGTCCTTTGCTCTGCTCCTGAAGGTGCTGTTCTGTTTCCCATAACTGTCACCAAAGTCACTATAATACCAGTGGCCCCGTCTCAATCTTAATTCTCTTGTCTAGGATTTTATTCTATTTCCTGCTTTTTAGACTTCTACTGTCTCTAAACTTCTCATACAGTATTCCCTCTCTGAGTTCTCTTCATCCTTCCAGAACATTCCTCTTCGGGTTTCTTTGCTCTCTCCTCCCCCAATCTTCCTATAATTATGAACCTTCCCCAGGGATCTCTCCTCAACCCTCTTCTCTCTGCATTCCCTGTTGCTACCCTTAGCACTCTTATCCAATTCAACAGAGCCTTGAGATAACTTTAAATTGGGTAAGTCACTTCTATCCCAATCTCTTTTCTGAATTTTAGAAATGCATTGCCAATTATATGCCAGATATCTCCAAAAATGATTATTTCTATGGGTATCTCAAATTAAATATGTCCAAAAGTGAAATCATTGTCCACACTCATCAACATCCAAACAGACCAATTATCACCAGCATTATTTTCCATTTGTCTTCCAGCAGCAGGAGTTCAGAGCAGGGCCCCACCAACACGGGCCACTGTGGCATGTGAATCATTATTAACTGAAGACAACTGAGACCCTGCAGGCCCACAAGAAACTGTTACCTCTCTCTCAAAAATTTAAATTGGGGGCCCTGCCCATAATAAGAGTTATCCCTAGAAATAACTTGCCATGACTTTTCTATAAGACAGGGTAAACATCTAATTACTGAACATCTGTTCTTATCATCCTGCCAATGACCTCTTCCAGCCCTGAGGCCCCAAGTACCTTAGAATGCCTCATTCTAAGTTTCTGTCTTTGAACCTCTCCTGTATGTGGGGTTCCCATAGGTACATATGTACATAATTAAATTTGATTTTGTCTTGTTAATCTGTCTCGTGTAGATTTAATTATTAGACTAGCTGAAAGAACCTGGAAGGGTAAACAGAAATTTCTTCTTCCAACACACAGAACGCCCTAAAATACAGTCTAAAACAAGTCCCTGTTGATTTGAGTTCTATTCCTAGCCATCCTTGCTCCTATTCAGCAGCAGGCACTGACTGGCTGACACCCACTGGTTCAACTGCAACCAGTTACTATGAATCTGATGAAGCCTAGCAGGTATCAGAAGCCTCGACTATCTGCGCTGCCTTGTCTCCTAATCAAGCCAGGACTAGTTAGGATTCTGAGTTGAACACAAAAGAGGCTAACCCTGGCTGGTTAGCAGAAAAGGAGTTCATTAAGAGTAAATCCTCACAGGATTGTTACAATGATGAAGAACAATGCTCAAAGTTAAGCTTCCAGGAACAATGTCCAAATCATGCCACATCACAAGACTGATCAGAAAATGGTCACCGATGCTGTAGTTCCAGAGAACTAAAAAGACCCCATCACTACCACCATTTCTGGAAATCAACCATGCAACCAGTGGGCTGCCTCCACCAGCAAAAATGGAAACTCTATGCAAAATCTGTTCTAATCAAAGTCTTGTGGGAAGTGAGTCTCATTGGTGAATTCTATATGTCCATGATCTGACTACAAAAGAGGGTGAAAATTTGAGTACTGCCTTCCAGGTTGATATGATTGATTCCTACATTATTAGCAAAGCTAAACTTATACTGGAAATTTTTTACCAAATGTAAAGACTATTCAAAAGGTGAGTTTAAATATGAATGCAACTACTACATACCACCCTTCCTTCCTGCCCTGTCCCCGGCCTACAGTAGATCTGTCCAATCCTGTCAGAACTGGGTAAGCACACTTCAATGCACTTGGTGGAACTGGACCCATTCTGTGGCCCAGGTCACTTGGCTAGTGCTGAAATTCCCTACCTTTGTACTGCCCACCACCAGGTCCCGGGAGACCACACACTGCTCCTAAGACTAACACCCCCTCCCCTGGCCATAGCTAGTTCCTTCCCCATACAAGGCAGACCACCCCAAAACCACACCAATGTCATAACAGACTTTAAGCAGTAACAAGACACTTGCTGTACCAAAGTGAATCCTCTTGAAAACCAAAACCAATCTAGAGTACGTCTGATTTCTGCATGCCCTTTGAAGACTAGGACTTGCCAGGCAACTTCCCACACTCTCCTCACCCCATCCTCCTAGGTGAGCCATTTCCCAGCCATCCACTGGCCACCAAAATCCGAGGGCACATCTCTCACAGTCATCCCTTTCCTTCTACCCCCACTATCACCATTCCAGTCTGGGTTTCTGGTAACTCTTATCTGAATATTACAACAGGGTCCTAACAATTTCTCCAATGGTAAAGTTTCCCTTATACCATCTCTTGCATTTGCATATAGAATTCATGTTAAATATTTAATTATTTGGGAGACTGAATACCTCAGAAAAGTAAGCTGTGCATAAATATGAAAGCACTGTGGGAAATGTACTCTGAGGAATGAGATCTACAACTGGTTCTTCATCATCCTCATCACTTTCATACATGAAGTATAAGTAGACATGGGAAAGACAACCAGGTTTGGCAAGCAAATAACTAATTTCTTTTCTAACTGATTTGGCAGAACTAAAAGATGAAAAATAGTTTCTAAGTTCCTCTTTACAGACTGTGGATTGAGGAGGCATTCATGAATTATTTAATGAATGAATAAGAATATAAAAGCATAGGATACATGATGCTATTCCATTACCATCTCTAAATTGAGTTTTTATCCAGACTCTAAATTCATTCATTAACTTTTTAATTTAGCCCTAGACTTTTCTAAAAAACCCTTTTGACTAACAGGCACTTTTCCTACTTCAGTTGTCTCCCTAAAATTTCCCCTACATTAGTCTAACATAAAATGTAGTCTTCTGCTTAGTAATTTTCTCCATTCAGTCGTATTATTATGGCACTTGTATATGGTCATTTTTAAGCCTTCTTATTTATAAATACCTCCTATTTTTTTTTTTGTTTGTTTGTTTGGTGAAGCATTTTTTTTTGCATTTATTTTACACTATGATTTCCCTCAGAGTTGCCTTGTAGCAATCTTCTAGCTATAAATATTCATAATTTGCAATAAGGATATATTCCTGTTAAAATAATGATTTATAATCTTTGTGCTCTAACAGATTAGCAAGGATCTAGATGGCTGCACACATATTTGTCAAAAGAAAAGAAATGCATAGTTCCTTTTCTTTCTTTAGAAAGTGGTTTCATAAATTTATGAACTTCTGTCTTTGTTCTAAAGATTAATCAGTATTGCCTTCATAGTTTTTAACAAGTCAGAGATCTCTTCCTTCTCCTTACTCAAATGGCACAGCCCTTGAGTAATGTTTCTATTTGCCATACTAAGTGTCCTCTGTTTATTTGTTCATGTCAACTAGAAGAGTATAGAAGCCACTCATATCAAGAATCCTGTCTTACAGTACTTCTATTCCACATCTCCTATGTAGAAAGCACTTAAGAAACAGTAGTTGACACATTCCCTAAATACTGTGTTGGATACCATGCTGGGTACCAGAAATAATAAAATATTTTATTGTCTAGTATGCGGACTAGAAATAAACAAAGTAATAAAAAAAACTTTGATAATTAAGAAATAATGCTTCACCACCTACTATATTCATTAATCAAAATCTGTGGTTTCATTACCAGGTAGGTGACAACATCTTCATATGTGAGACTATTTTGTAAGTATATACAACTTCCTATGAGTATTGTTTCACTGAAATACAAAACATAAACTAGATTTATACAAAAATAATACTGACAAGTTGTCACCATAACTATATTAGAAAAATAAGCTACTCTCATTACCCAATACTTTCTTTAACTCTCTTTAAAAAGGTTTCTCTTTTATTTTTTATTTCTCTTATAAATTATTATAGAACATCTTTCTCCCATTTTTCTCCTTTTAGTCATTCATTCAATAAACATTTATTAATCCCAGGAGAAAATTCCAGGAGAAGAACTAAGTAAAATGGACACAAGCAATCTACCAGATACAGAATTCAAAACACTGGTTATAAGAATGTGCAATGAAGAGAAAGAACATATGAACTAGTGAGAATTTCAACAAAGAAATAGTCAAGATAAAGAAAAGAACATAAATACCATAAAAAAAGGTTAAAAATGAAGAATATACTAGAAGGAATAACAGATTAGATGAAGCAGAGGATCAAATTAGCAATTTGGAAGACAAGGTAGCAGAAAACACCAATTGGAACAGCTAAAAGAAAAATAATAGTTTATTAATCTTTTATAATATGTAAACTAGCATGGTAAGCATCGAGAATTTAAAGGTGAAAAAGAACCATTTATTCTTTTCAATCTATGTTTCTCACATGTCATAAAAATATTCATGTTCTTTAAATGAAATTCATTTGTGATCTATCATTTGTGATCATCCTTTACAGAGGATATGAAAAGGGGCCTCTTATTCTCCATTCTGATGTTATTTAGACTGTGATTCAAAAGATGAACACCAGCTGTACTTCACCTTTATCAAAGCATAAAATCTATACACGTCTTCCTTGCCCACAACTTATTTCCCACTTAACCAGATGCTTCTAGAACCTGATCAAGTTAATTCACACAGTTCACACATCAATGTCTTTACAAGTACCTTTGACCTTATGTGTAATTATTTTCTAAATGTTTCCTGCTGTTCATTTGCCTTCATGTCCAGAACTTAAGCATTCATGATATAGGAACTACATTAAATGCATCTCTATCCCTTCAAAGTCCTGACAACGTGCTGAGTGGATGGTAGCTTCTCAATGAACATCATAGATGGGCCAGATGCATAAATACCAAGATATAGAAATAATAGTACATATCATGTCTACTATAGAGTTTAACAAAAGTTTCAAATATAGTGGAAGATTTGAGCATTTTGATAATTTATTGTATTTTATATTAATTCATATATCTTTCATCAGTAAAAATTTTTACTTAACTGGCACAGCACAATCCTTAACTCTTAGATTACAGAAACATCTAACCACTCCCTTCTGTGTAAATTATTAGTTTCCTATTTGCCTGCATTCCCAGGAGGCAGATAACTTAACATGACACACAAACACAGCACCCATGTTAACACTTGATAATTATAACTTGTTCTAATTTTCATCTTTCTTTATTCCTTTCTTTCTTACTATTTCAATCAATCTGTTTTATTTTAAGCTGCCTCAGATATTTTGAGGAAACAAGTTATAAATGAATTTACTTACTATAAAAAAGATATACACTGTTTCTATTTAAAAATTCACATTTTTTATCTATCAAAACATACTTCAATTCAAACATATACCACTCCATTTTTCCTTCTAAGTTTTTATCAGTCAACCATGTCCTTAAATTGTACTGTCTAACTAATCCTACCTAATAGAGTAATATGGAAATTGACCATCACTCCAACACACAAGATGGCTGCCCCCATGTGGTCAAAGATCCTGCCCCCATGTGGACATAAGATGGCCACCACAAGATGGCCAGCAGGGGAGGGCAGTTGGGAGGGACCAGGCCAGCAGGGAGGGCAGTTGGGAGGAACCAGGCTTGCAAGGGAGGGCAGTTGGGGGTAATCAAGCCTGCAGGGGAGGGCAGTTAGGGGTGACCAGGCCAGCAAAGGAAGTTGGGCCTGCAGGGAAGGGCAGTTTGGGGGGACCCAGGACTGCAGGGGAGAGCAGTTGTGGGGGACCAGGCCTGCAGGGGAGGGCAGTTGGGGAGGACCAAACCTACAGGGGAGGGCAGTTAGGGGTGACCAGGCCTGCAGGGGAGGGCATTTAGGGGCAATCAGGCTGGCAGGGGAGCTGTTTAGCATCAATCAGGCTGGTAGGGGAGTGGTTAAGGGATGATTAGGCAGGCAGGCAGGTGAACAATTGAGAGCCAGCAGTCCTGGATTGTGAGAGGGATGTCCGACTGCCTTTGTAGGCCCATTCCTACCTTGAGGGATCCCAGACTGGAGAGGGTGCAGGCTGGGCTGAGGGCCACACACCCCTCCCCACCCCCCATGAATGAATTTCATGCAACGGAACTCTAGTTTACAATAAAGACAAAATGTTCTGCCTATTGTTTCACACAGTTTTAATTTCACTGCTATTTTCTTTCACTTCTTTAAAATTACTATTTTTGAGTGGCTCATTATAATAACTGCTTCCACTTCATTTAGGTTTTTTTCTGGAGATCTCTTCTGTTCTTTCATTTGTGACATGTTTCTGTCTCTGCATTTTGGCTATGTCCCTATGTTTCTATCTATTAGGTAGAGCTGCTATGTCTCTTGGAATTGGTAGAGTGGCCTTGTGTAGCAGGTGTCCTATAGAGCCCAGTGGCTCAACCTCCCCAGTCACCTGAGTTGGGCACTCTAGATGCACCCTTGTGTGGGCTGTGAGCACGCTCTTGTTGTAGTTGAGCCTTGATTGTGGTTGTTGGTGCCACTGGGAGGAGTTGACCTCCAGGCCAACTGGCTGTGAGGACCAGCTTCAACTACAGTGAAAGAGCTGCTATGCAGGAGACACCCTCATGGAGCAGGACTTACACTTCAGTGGGGCTTTGGTGATCACTGAGTCTGTCCCTTGAGCATGTCCCTCGTGGATGTGTAGAATGGTAATCTGATATGGTATGATGCTGCCCAATGGGTGCACAGACTCTGGGGCCTCCCAGGAAGTACAAAGCATCTCGATTGTCATAAAAAATCTTTTTTGACAAAAATTGTTAAAATTTAAAACTCTAAAAGAGTAAATCTTAAAACTTCTCATCACACACACAAAACGTGTAACTATGTGTGGCAAAGGAAATTAACAAGACTTGTTTTGGTGATTCTTTTACAATACATACAAATACTGAATCTTTATGTTATACACCTGGAGCTAATATGTTCTATGTCAGTTTTACCTCAATTTAAAAAAAATAAAAATCAGTAAAACTCTGCCTATGCCAACTTCTGGCAAAGTTGTAGAGTAACTGTAACTCATACATCACTGGTGGGAATGTAAAAGGGCCCAGTCACTTTTGAAAAAGTTTCGAAGTTTCACATAAAATTAAGCATGCTTTACACATACTTACCATACAACCCAGCAGCCCCATAGGTATTTACCCAAACGTTCACAGTAGTCATATTCACATATTCACAAAACTAGAAACTATTTAAGTGGTTATCAAGTAGAGATTGGATAAACTCTGTTGCATTCACACAATGGACTACTAAACACTAAAAATATAACAAGAAACTACCAATAAATGAAATGACATAGAGGAACACTAAAAATGTCATGCAGATTTTTAAAAAGCTAAACATAGAAGAATAAATACGGTATGAGTCAATTTATATAAAATTCTAAAATGACAAAATTATCTCGACAGAATGCAAATGAGTGTTCCAGGGGTGGGAAGAATGGGTTAACTGCTAAAAGGCACAAAGAGATTTTGGGGATTGATAGAAATGTTTGCATCTCTTGATTGTGGTGATGGTTACACAGCCACAGACACTTGTCAAAACTCATCCAACAATACACTTTAAAATTGGTGAATTTTATTATGAATTTATACCTCAATAAAGCTAGTTTAAAAATTCAAACCTAATACTAATAAAAAGCATAGTCCCAATATTATAAAAAATAAACAATTATTAAAAAGAAAAAATAGATCTCATAAACATTTAAAAATAATCTGTATATATTACTAATCAAAGTATAATGGGGCCATATGTAATTCTAATCTTCATTAAACTTATCTTCCAAGAATATGCTGCAAACTTTAAAAAGTGAGGGGTGAAAAAAACTATACTCTTGCTTCAAATAGTTTCTATTCTGCTTAATAGCTTCTGCTTAATAGTCATGGGAAAAGTGCATCTGATCCTTAAGATTGTGAAAGTAGGACTAGGGATTTTTAGAAGGATTGGAGCCCAGCTGCTGAATAAAAGGCCCTATTGTGAAGCATTTCTTAACAAAATGTCAGTCTCAATGACTCAGATGCCAAGGGTGCTCATAAAGAGAAATACTAAGCACAGTTAAAGTGAACAGATTAATGAGAGCAAAGAAGATAACTGACATTGTTCCTTTAGAGAAACAAACACACACACACACACACACACACACACACACACACACACACAAATATATATATATCTGGGAATAGTTTTTAACAATTTCCAGAGAATGACCTAGAGAGAAAAGCCTGCAATGCATATAAAAGCAGAAAACAGCTTTTTACTAACAAAGCTCACAGGACCTTGAGGATATTATGCTCAGTGAAATAAGTCAGACATAGAAAAATAAATACCATATGACTTCACAAATATGGACTCTAAAAAACAAAACAAAACTCACAGATACAGAGAATAGACTGGTAGTTGTCAGAGAAGAGGGTGGTGGGGAGGGCGAGATGGGTAAACGGGGAAAAGAGGTACACACTTCCAGTTATAAAATAAATGAGTCATGGGGATGTGACGTATTAGACTGTATATTTGGAAGTTGCTAAGAGTAAGTCTTAAACGTTCTCATCACAAGAAAAAATATTTTTGAAACTTTGTATGATGATTGTGGTGATCATTTCACAGTATATACAAATATTGACTTATTATGGTATACACCAAAAACTAATATAATGGTACATTTTAAATCTAGCTCAATTTTTAAAATGTATTTTTGTTAAATTTTTTATTTAAATTCTTTGTTTAAAGCATTACATATGTCTTCTTTTTCCCCCATTGACCTCTCCCCAGCCACTCCCAACACCCCAGAACATGTCCTCACCCCACTACTGTCTGTGTCCATGGGTTATGCTTACTACCCTGTTTCCCCGAAAATAAGACAGTATCTTATATCTTTTCTCCTAAAGTTGCACTAGGTCTTATTTTCAGAGGATGTCCTATCTTTCCAAGCGCTAGGTCATATTTTCGGAGGATGTCTTATTTTCAGGGAAACACGGTAGTATATGCATGCATACAAGTCCTTTGGTTAATCTCTTACCTCTCCCACCCTCCCTTGCCTTCCCTCTGAGCTAGCTCCATTTTTTTTATAGTCTCTTAAGATTAAAAATAAATAAAATAAAGCTTCAGTAGAAGCAACAAGGGTATAAGACCTTCTACTAATTCATAGTGTTCTCTACCAGAAGTAAAACATAGTCAACATTTGTATATTTGTTTAGTGAAGAAATACATCTATATATATAAAAGCCTAAGCAACCATCTGGACATCCAACCAGTAGGTATGACACTCTATGACCACCAGGGGCAGATGCTCAACATAGGAGCTGCCGTGCTCCTTTCTCTTGATGATTTGGCAGCTGTGGTTCTCGGATGAAACACCTAGAACCAGAGAGGAGGGAGCCAGATTCCAGGGTGCATCACCTGAGAACTGCCCTCTCACAATCCAGGACCTCTCAGGGGATGTCAGAGAGCTGGTTTCAGCCAGATTCCCACAGGCCAGGCCTCGGGACCACACAAGTGAACAAATCCATCCATCAGGCCTCTAGTTATTATAAAAAACTAAAACTAAACTGAAGATAAAGCTTGTCCATTTGGACTAAGCAACTTTAAAATTACACTTCCTATTATTTCCCAAACATATCTTCCCAGAAGTTGCTAATCTTTCTTACCATAATATTGTGACAAACTAGCCAAATCATGCAAGAAAAAATTTTAAAAATAGAACTGGAGAGTATGTAAATATGTGTGTGTTTATACAGTGAATCATGAATTACTGTCCAAAACATACTGAATTATGAATTAAGTCTAAAATGTGTTGAAGTAATATAGAAACATTATGAAACAATAAACCAAGAGCATAATTGAATAGTTTGACACTATAATATAAAAACTTAAAAGGTTCATAACCATTTTATTTATTTATTTGCTTCTTTGTCTGTTTATTAATCTTCACGTGAGAACATGCTTAGAGAGAGAGGCAGGAAGAGTGAGAGAGAGAGAGAAACATCAATCAGCTTCCTTCCATACGCTCCCTGACCAGGATTGAATCCATGACTCAGGAATGTGCCCTGACTGGGAATCGAACCAGCAACCTTTTGGTGCCAGACCAATACTCAATTAGATGAGCAACTCTGGCAGGACTCTACAAGTGAACTTTTTAAAAGATAATTACAATACTCTATTTAACACTGATTATTTTTTCTAAATAAAACAATAGGCTCAAATATATGATATTTCTCAGAAGATAAGGACTTACTGAGGCAAAATCAATGTTAAATAAGAAACACCACTCAGATGTTTTTTAATTCATTCACACACTGTGTACTTTTAGCAATGGTACATGAAGAAATTTACAAGTTGAACTAGAGGAACCATAAGTTGTATTTGGCCACAAAAACACAATAAAAGTTGTGATCAAGCAATAAAAAGTACAAGTGTAGCCGAAACCGGTTTGGCTCAGTGGATAGAGCATCGGCCTGCGGACTAAAGGGTCCCAGGTTCGATTCCGGTCAAGGGCATGTACCTTGGTTGCAGGCACATCCCTAGTAGGGGGTATGCAAGAGGCAGCTGACCGATGTTTCTCTCTCATCGATGTTTCTAACTCTCTATCCCTCTCTCGCTTCCTCTCTGTGAAAAATCAATAAAAAATATATATTAAATAAAATAAAAAAGTACAAGTGTAGTTCATCACCAGAATGAGAAGAAAGGCCCCCATGGGTTTCCACAGCTGCAAGATCAGGGCCCGGGAGCTTTCCTCACAGGACATTCACCTTCCGTGACAATTGGAGCCAGGTACAATTTCCCCACGTACAAAATTACAGTGTTTTCAAAATCAATAATTTAAAATATATTGTAGATTATAATTTGTTCTCCCTTTATACTTTTATAAAACGGTCATAAAGTCTTCTGATTTGTCAATTTACTATATATCTTTAATTTACTTTCTCATAGTATTTATTATGCAATATTGTCTGCAATGTCATATTTTGTTTACCACCTTAACTAAACAGCTTATGTCACTGGGTAAAATTTAAAACTGTAAAAACATAGTGATCATGCTTCCCCTTAGGGCAGCTCTTACTATATTTATATTTATTTTTTAAATATTAATATGTTTATTAAATATTATTACATAATTAATGATATATTGATATGTGATATGTTATAAATCTTAATATATTATAATCTTTATATATAAATATATATAAAGATTATAAAACATATATATATATTTATTTCAAAACAATTTCAAGAAATAGTTGAGGAAAATGGAGGGTGAATGTTTAGTTCAACAAATATTTTCAATCACCTCCTATATGCCAAACACTATATACTACGAAGCATAGACAATTATGGAATTTAATTTGTTTGTCTGTTTGTTAATCTTCACCTGAGGACAGGCATGTAAACAAATTAATACAGAGTTCCTAAATAAAATATGGTAGGATACAAAGCTCAAAAGCAACTCCTTAAACGTTTACACTGAACAATTTTTTCTGTATTTCTCACACTATTTTCACTAAGCTATATTAACATAAGCACCTCATCTTACTGAAACCAAAACTAAGTGTTATTTACTAATAAGTTCCTCATCACATCACTTTCCTATCTCTTCATGCTTTGCCTTGCTTTATCACTAAGAGAAAGTAAAAAGATTTACAAAAGAGAGAGAGAGAGAGAGAGAGAGAGAGAGAGAGAGAGAGAGAGAGAGAGAGAGAGAAGAAACACACAACTACAAATATGGCTGAAGAATTAATGGGGACTAAAGAGAAAAGTGCATTTCCAAAGAATATATTAGATTCATATTAGGAGAAGAGAATTTAGTTTTATTTTATAAAGAAAATGGGTAGTCTAAATTCTGTTTATTCAAAGACACTACAATCCAAAGGATAAAACTCACTATCTCAAAGAGATATCTATCTGCATTCCCATGTTCATTAGCCAAGTATGAAACAACCTAAATGGCCACTGACAAATGAATGGATGAAACACACACACACATACACACACATACACACACACACACACACACACACGAATATTAATTCAGCCTTTAATAAAAAGAGGTGAATCTTATAATTTGCAACAACATGGACAAACCTTGAGGGTATTTGCTACGTGAAATAAGCTAGACACAGTAAGACAAATATTACATGATTCACATGTGGAATCCTTAAAAAAATAAATAAAATTTTAAAAAGAGCCAAATTCGTGATAACAGAGTGAAATGGTGGTTATAAGAGATTGAGGGTTTGAAGAAAAGAGAAGACAAAAAGAAAGGAAGTAGAAAGGTGGTTGCCAAGAGCTGGGAGGGAAATATGGTGAGTTATTTTTTAATAGTACAGAGTTTCAGGGTTGAAAGATGAAGAGAGTTCTGGAGACAGATATTGGAGATGGTGGCATGACAATATAAATGTATTTAATACGACTACACTATCCACTTAAAAATGGTTAAAAGAATAAATGTGATGTTATGTGTATTTTACCGCAATAATAAGATTGGGGGAAATATGGATAAAAAAAGCTAAGACACAAGACACTGAGTTGAAAGATCATGGAGTAGGTGAGTGATAATAATAAGAGGAGTATATGAAATACAAAGACATGAAATGGGTAGACTGTAGGATTAGAGAAAGCAGAAATGAGGATACAAAGAGTTAATGGAGATGGAAGGTTTGAAAAGAATATCTACTGAAGTGTCTCATTCAAGATTAAGTTGGTATAAAATAAATCATATTTTTCCAAACACAAAAAAACAACAACAAAGACACTACAACGTCCATGTCTAAAACAACAATGAATTAAGGGACCTCAGTCAGCAGAGCAACTTCACATGACAGAATCTTGAAGAAAGGAACTTGTTTTTAAAAGTGAGGATAGCCCAGCTGGTGTGGCTCAGTGGTTGACCCTCAATCTATGAACCGGGAGGTCCTGGCTTGATTCCCGGTCAGGCCACATGCTGAGTTGTGGGTTTGATCCCCAGCAGGGGGCATGCAGGAGGCAGCTGAGCAATGATTCTGATCATTGATGTTTCTATCTCTCCCACTCCCTTCCTCTGAAATCAATTTTTAAAACAGTTTTAAAATAATAATAAAAGTAAGGATATACTTATTGGATAACTTAGCCAAGTATGAAACAACCTAAATGTAAACAAATTAATACAATACAGAGTTCCTTATATTAATACAATATAAAGCTACCTTGTCACTTGCCAAGCACCCAGGCCCAACAAAGTAGATGACAATAATAACTTTGCATTTGTTCCAACATCTTCCATTGTCTGCAGACTTTTTTACATAGGTGCGAAAACTCAGAGGGCTCCAAAACTTAACATAGGGGTGTTTTTTCCACCTTCCCTTAATACCTTCTACAGCTATACTTGCTAACTTGGGACATGAGAACAGGAAGGATCAGAAACAATTCATCCCCAAGAGTATCCAGACAGTGACTACCCTCCATCACTCAAGAGAGTAATCAATATGAATTTAGTGATCCAAATGTTAATGGTAACATCAATCTGATGATCATTTCAAAAACACATGTTATTAAAAAAAAAAAAAAAAAAAAAATTCTGGCTAGTAACTTATTATTGAGCCCCTACATACAAGTCTCACATGGATTCAACACATTCTTGATTTTAGTTGTTCTCACTCAACCCAGTTTATCTCAAAAATAAATTGCACGCTCCTTTTCTCCCAAAGCCTCTTTTCTTCAGAACTTGCTAAAGATCACCAGCTCATTTAGCTGAAGATGAAGGTATGTTCCATTAACTCATCA
The DNA here is from genome assembly GCF_014108245.1 of Pipistrellus kuhlii. Classification (NCBI taxonomy): domain Eukaryota; kingdom Metazoa; phylum Chordata; class Mammalia; order Chiroptera; family Vespertilionidae; genus Pipistrellus; species Pipistrellus kuhlii. The sequence goes on from NW_023425551.1 coordinate 62,770,983, forward strand.
GCAATACTGTCACCTCCTAGTACTGCCGTCCACCATGGAAAAGAGCACATGCCATCAAGTGGACACTGAGAAAGTCCTCTTCCAATCCATCTGCGTGTTAAGTGCACTTCTCTCACCTACATTCAGGAGAGCTCATCAATCTTGATGCAAACCCACAAGTTGGCTCCTCAATCACCTAATCCCTTGCCTGCCTCTACCAAAAGTGGCTGAAGACATGAAATATTTGCTCTCCCAAAGATGATGAGACGCAAGTTCCGGCCAAAGAGAAATACACAGCATCTTGCTAGGAAGAGGAATAAGGGATAACAATTCTGAGAAAACATCTGCTCCCCTGATGAAGAGGAGCAGATGCAGCTGATCTGGCTAACGAAGGCATGGAAACAAGCTAAGCAGCTGGTGCAATCCAGAGACATAATCTGGAGAGACGTATAAGAGGATTTAAGAGATGCCCGGGCATTACCAAGCCACTGCAGAATGGTGAACAAACGCCTATCTCAGGATGGGTCAGAAAAATAACCCCTACTTCAGTTAAACATCTTCAACTACTTGTTTAAGGTATTTTAGTTGATAAAATCACCAATTCTACCACAGCAATAAAGTAAGGGATTAACACATTTGTGCTCATCAACACTGATCCAAAAAAAAGGAAAAAGGGATCCTATTTATACCACTTCCTATAAAGAAGCAGATATCAGTAAAGACCACGGGCAGAGAAACTATGGATTCCATACTGGACTAGAATTCTGGCTCAGCAACTAGTACTGTGATCTTAGATAAGCTACTTAACCTTTCAAAGCCTCAGTTTCCTCATCTGCAAAAATCATATTACTAACCACCTCATAATGTTACAGACAGGATCAAATTGGCATTGAATATATAAATGTCATAGTGGCTGGCTTACAGTGAGTGCTTCATAAAAGCCTAGAAACCTACCCCCATCACCACTACCACAACTGCCATCACCCAGCAGGCCAATTCTTTAGTTAATATTGGTCAAGCTCAGAGCTTCTTCACTTATGAAGAATGATGCAGCACCACGTGAAACTGAAGGAGAAAATATACAGTTTCAGATTGAAGGAGTGTGGGAGTGTGGGAGTGTGTGTGTGTGTGTGTGTGTGTGTGTGTGTGTGTACACGCTGCCTTAGGCCTATCCCACAGTATGCAATTGATATATATTTGCTGAAGGAAAAATTTCTTCATCAAAATGTTAAGAACTGAGAATGCTAAGACCAAAGCATTGCAACCATCAAGGTAAAAATGTAATTTCTATGACTTTCAGAATGTCATTTTTTTTCCCAGCCATCTCAAGAAGAAGAAATGATTGCCTTCTTAACACTTTCAACAAAACTCAAAAGTAGTCCAAAGGATTAATGAAAATGTACTTAACAAAGATTTAAGCTACTTGAGAGAAAAGACTATAAATGCAAATTGTTATTCTCTCTCTTTAGGATTATAGCTGCCCTGCCAACATCCAAAGCTATAAAGTTTGTTGTTGTTTTTTCCCTCAAAAATTTAACATTAGTTCACCTTCTCTCCATTATTTTAGCTTTAATAATCAATGTGATAACTGGAATTTTTGATAGCATGGTTGTAAAAGATAAAGTCTAGTTGCCAATCCTGCTTACTATTCTGTTTTCAAATTTATGAGAAAAAAATATGCCTTCTATATTTTCTTCCCATTTCAGTTCTCTATTTTCTAGACCATTACCCCATTCACACCTCAATTTACTAAACTCATTGACACTGTTCACCTAAATGTTTTGCAACTCAACAAATATAATTTGTACATGGACAAAATTATAGTTTCACCAAGGACAACCATAACATTTTTAAAACCAGAGTGTAAGTGTTTTCTATATTACTAGAGGCTCATAACTCTATGATAGGCTTCTGATTAAAAATGCAGGCATGAAAACACAAACTCGCCGACTATCATGTTTTTAAATTACCCTGAAAGAATAAAATTATAAAGAGTAAAAAGAATTTCATACAAACAGCAAGAGCCTCATAAAACATTTACTTCTAACCTTAGTGCCTTTCTTAAATTTCAGGGGAAATCAAACCTGTTCGTTTTGTTTTTCTCAAGTCTATGGTTCCTTGATTATTTCTAGTATCAACTATTATCTCAACTCTGGAACAATGTTCACTTGTTATTTTTATTTTGGTTTGAACTTGCACATTGCTCTCCTAGAACATTTCAGAAACAAGTCTCTGCACCACTCCAATTTCAGTACATATGCTGCCTACTTGAGTTCACAGGGTTCTCGCTGTGTCACAGGATAAAGACATTAATGCCTTACTTAACAGAGTTTTATTTCCGAGACTCAAGACATCACAATGCATGTAAATCAGAGGGTGGATCCTGCACTCCCTGACAAGTTCCTCAAGTATATATGCGCAATTAAATAGACAAGCAGTGAAATTGGAAGGTATAGAATTAGGATCCGGTCTAGGAACAGTACTCACCTGTCTGAATGGAGCAGGCAGGAGAAGAAAGAAATATCAGGGCTTGTTATCAGCCAAGGATGTGGACAAGGAAGAAACGCAGAGGGAACTTACAAATGAAGGTAAATCACAGTGGTCCCATTCCTCACCCCCACCCCAAAAAAGACAAGGTCAAGGGATTATTCACATCAAAGACAGAGCCATGCAAAACCCAGATTGGAGCTGACATCATTGAGGCTCTCTCTGTGACCCCCACACTACGTCCATCAATCACTCTCTTTTCTATGCTACCTCCGTACTCAGTGTACATTTTTCTTTTATTGGCTGCACTGTGTGATGGTCATCATCATCTCTCCCTGCTTCCTGCCCCCTCAAACATTATGCGCACCCTGAAAACTTAATCATACACTTGTGCCCCAGTGTTTCTGTCCGGCACGTGATAGATACACAAAAACAGTTACTGGAATGAACTTGGATAAACATCTTTTTCCAAATGAAAATCAGTTATAAAGGAAAGCTATACATGATTATAACCAAGCACTTCCTTTTAGCATTCATTCTTTCTCTGGCACGTATAATAATTACTAGGTGTCAAAGGTAAAAGAGCAGACATGGGTGACTTAATATTGGATGTGGCCAATCCTATGAGACAAAGTTAGTTTAATTCATATAGTATTTTACTTTGGTTTAATTTCCTCTGTGTGTGTGTGTGTGTGTGTGTGTTGTGTGCACTTGCGTGTCTTGTTCTCCTCTTTTTCTCATTAATAATGAATCAAAAACTTAAAAAAAAAATCCAAAGACATATACATCATCATTACTTTTCAATGTCTGGTCACTATTAAAACTTACACTCTCAACACTTAATCAATCCTATAACATTTTCCATAATCCTAGATCCCCCTGTGCAAAAATTTTTAATTGGGAAATTAACAGGTGATGCACCTTTCTTTGTAGTGACTGAATACATTTTTGCTCTATGACAGTGAAACTGTCAAAGAATTGAATTTACAAAACAAAAACAAAAAAAAACAAAAAACACCTTTTTCAGTATTCAGGTGTTTCCTAGCAACTGAATCTCCTGATATTTTCTCATCACAAGTAAGGAATTGGAATCAAAATCTGTGTTTCAGTGCACTCTGGTGTCAATGAAAGCAGTGCAGCTCAATGAAAAATACTATAAGTAATGTGTAAAGATACTAGGTATTATCTAACCATCTAGGCTGAGGATTTGAAACAGGTAATTATAATGCTTAAATCTGGTAAGTGATCTGAGGACTGGGCGTGTTTATATGGGTGAATCTTATCTTTCCTATGAATGGGGAGAGGTGTGCAGGAGACACAAATGTGACCATAAAAGTAGTAACTTAAGAATTCCTCTGGAGAGTTACTTCAACCATGAAGAATGAAGCTGCTATTTTCAAAGTAGCCAGAGTTTAAACCTGGTTTATGCTGCATCATAGTTTCTTACAAACCCCAGAGAAAAACTGTCCAAAGATTAATAATTTTAACTGCTGCAGCCAACTGAAATTCTTTGAGAGTATTTTGAGACGATAAACATTTACAATTGAGATTTCAGGAATATTCTGCAGGTACAGCACCGCACACATTATCCAGGTACCTCACTCCTTTATAAATAGTACAGTGAAGTGCAATCCCATTGAACTTTAGTTTTCTCAACAAATATGGAGAATACAAGCATGCTGCTCTCACAAGGTAATTCATCAGATTCTAAGCATCTACTCCTCACAAGGCACTGTGCTACGCATCAGAGCTAATGGAACTGGATATGGCACACTCCTTACCCTGGGGAACCCAACATTTAAAACGTAATAAACTGATTAACAAAATAGATCCAGAGACACAGAAACATGGAACACACTGATGAATCTCAGAGGAAAAGGGCGGGGGGTGGAAGTGGGGAGGTGCACAGGGAGGGTGGAGTGGAAAGAGATCAACCGAAGAAATGTATATGCATAACCCATGGACACAGACAATGGTGTGGTGAAGGCCAGGGGCAGGGGTAGGCTAGAAGAGGTCAATGGGGGGGTAAAAAAGGATATCTGTAATACTTTCAACAATAATGTTAAGTTTTAAAAAATAACATAAAACATGACGGAAACACTGCTATAGGGAAAGTGAATCAGAGAAAGCAGTAGAGGAGCAGAGGTACGTGGGCCTAGGGAAAGGTAACCAACTACTATATAAAAAGGGCCTTGAACTTAAGGAGTTATGCAGGACTCAGGTCCTACCACTAAGAAGGGGCCTACCTGGTAAGTGCTATTGCAAGCCCCTTATAAAATAAAGCTAATAAGCACTGTCATACATAATAAAGCAAGCATATCCACTGAGTTTCTAGTTGCCAAAAAACAGGGCAAGGCAACACACAAATGATTAACACAGCTCTAACATCCTTTCCTGCTCTAAAACTCTATGTGCTCACATTTGCTGGCAACTAGAAAGCAAAGAACTTGAAATAAGTGAATCATTAAAATTCTTGCCGCCAATAATTTCCATAAACACAGAACACAGAACCACACTAAGCACTGCAGAAAGAAATTTAAAAAAATCAAAACTTAAAATATTATTCACATAAACTAGCCCCTTCAAATGAACACCTAAAAAATATATAGCACTACAGAATTTCATATACATTACTGATTTTTTTCAATGAATAAAACTTCTTTTATCAAAAACCTAGAATATTTCACTAAAACAAGAAAAGCACTTTTATTTGATCCTATTCTGTGAATGGTGCCAAAAGCTCCATTTTATAAAATAAAATACATATGGAGAAAGATACTAAGACTCACTTATAATAACTTGTTTGTTTGTTGTATCCAACTCATTGCATCTGCCTGATCCCCTCATCTAACGTTGAAATATTCAGTTTGGTCTCCTTCTCTTTATATTCTTTATTCCTTTGAAATTGCATCTACTAGTTAGGCTTCAAATTTCACAATCTGGTCAGTGGTCTGCAAACTCATTAGTCAACAGAGCCAAATATCAACAGTACAACGATTGAAATTTCTTTTGAGAGCCAAATTTTTTTAACTTAAATTTCTTCTAACACCACTTCTTCAAAACAGACTCACCCAGACTGTGGTATTTTGTGGAAGAGCCACACTCCCGGACCAAAGAGCCGCATATGGCTTGCGAGCCGCAGTTTGCCATCCACGGATGTAGATGACTCCCCAATCTATCTCTTAATCTCTAAACACTCTTCTAAGTTTCAACCCAAATTTACCAGGATGTCCTACTAAACCAATAAACTCCAAGACCCAATACCAAAATCATTTCCTCTCCCAAACAGCGTGGTCTCACATCCCTATTGCTAACACATCTCCAACAGTCCATGCTTTCTGGCACCTAACCAGTTAGCTCTATTGTTCCCTGCAAACTGTTCATCTCATTTGGCTTGTTGAAGCCAAATAATTTGAAGTCAATGTCAACTCTCACTAATTTCCTTAGCTCAGGTGATACAACTCTCAGGACACACCCATTTTCTACCTGGTAACTGGGTCTTAAGCTCTCCCTACTAGACAAGGGGATTCTTGAGTGTCAGAGTCCTGTGTCATAAACTTTCCATTTCCCATAGAAACTGTGCATTAAACCTGGTGTTGTTTTTTTTAATTTACTGAATGGTAAACTGCACATTATTAAAGGGCTTAACAAACCAATGACTCACAAACAGAGCAATGACCAAGTTCAGCTTAGTATCTTCTGTCAACTAGCATGTCTCCAAGTAGAAACAGCATGTTTATTTCCCATCCCAAAAAAAATAAACGATTTCTTTCTGATAGGTTCATGCTTTCAATTGCAATGTTTTGTTCCCTACAGATTGGTACATGGGAAAATAAACAAGGTGAAAATCTAAAAAAGAAGTTCAAATGTTTAAAATTAAAAATAAGCCAAAACAAAATAAACAAGGTAGAGTCTGGTAGCAAAAGTGGGGGTGAAGGTGGAGTAGTCACAATTTGCACATTGATGGACTGGCTGCAGCATTAACTAGTTCATTGCAACCACTTAAAAACAGCATTAAATAATCAGGAAGCAATATTAGAAACGGCATATTAGAAAACCTAAAGAAATACACAAATAAGACAAATAAAATTCCTATGATTCCACAGTAAGTAACCATTCAAGAAAAATAATAGTATTTAACCACAGTTTAAGGAATTAAGCTGAAGACTGCGTTTAAAAAGAGGATAAAAGAATTAAGAGGATTCTGAGTTCTTTATGAATAAAAATTACTTGATCAAGTGCCTATAAAGAACATTTTTCCACAGCAACAAACACTTGGTGAGTCATAGACTCAACGAGGATTCCAAAAATGTAAAAAAAAGAAATCCTTTATAAAAAAAAAAATCTTTACTTTTCTCTGTAACTCCAAGAGCTGCTTACTTGCCTGCAAATTATTTCCTTGGGAACTTCTCAAAGTACTTCTTTCTACGTCTAAATTAAAATGTACAGATATATTTTCTGAAAGACTTTTTTTTAATGTTTCACTAGAGCCTTTTAAGACTGAGTCTCACAATCAGAAAGTGAAATCAGTCACACTACATGAGAAAGAGAATCTGCTTTAAAGAAATTCAGCTACATTTTCAGAATCTGTCCGTTTTTGTTTTTGTTTTTGTTTTTAAAGAAAGCGGTCCCACTGCTGAATGGCAGACAGACGCATGAAAAGCTCCAGCTCAGCTGTGGGCCCTCCTCTCTTCTCCACTGATACCCACAGCCTCCCTGTGCCACCTCAGCCTCAGGGCTTCACATTTTCCTGCCCAAAACTCCAAACTTCAAAACCTGGCTTCGTACCTGATACCTCTAATTGGATGACTAATAAGCACCTCCCACTTATCATGGTCAAGACAGAACTCTTGGCTTCATTTTCTGTGCCTCTTTCTCTCAGTCTTTAGCATCTTGGGAAAAGGCATCCCCCTGTTATCAGTTATTCAGGCCAAAATCTAGGGGGTGTAATACCGTGTTCTGAATACAGACTCAGAAGCCAGGCTGGACGGATTCAAGTCCTGTCTGCTGCTCAGGATATCCTGTGCAAAGATATTACAAGCCTCAGAGGGTAATAATGGTACCCACCAGATGGGGTTACTAGAAAGATTAAATGTGTTGATTTGTGGAAAACATTTAGATCAGCACCTGGCAAACTTTAAAAAATTCCTCCTTTTCTCTCACACCCAGTCTGTCATGTCAACAATGCTTCAAAAACAAAGCTGATAACCACTGACTTCTCTCACTTGTTACCTTCTGAACCAACCTGTTTCAAGCCATCATCTAGGTTAATGTGATAAACTTCCAAACTAATCTTGCCTCCATCCTTTCTATACCCTCCACAGAGGTTTTCAAGTAGCAGCTGCAGTAATCTATTTAAAATATAAGCCAGATCTCATCACTCCCTTATTGATTTTCGACTACACTGAGCTAAAAACCAAACCCTGGTTTATTCAAAGTCCTCCATCCAGCCCTGTAGTCTCACCTGGTTCCACTCTCTGCTAGCTCACTACCCTTCAGCTGCACAGGCCTTTTTAACTCTCCAAAACTACCAACAGTCCCTCCTCCGGGCCTCTGTGTGTTTTTTTGTGTGTTTGCTTGTTTAATGTTTACCGTTGAAAGTATTTCACATGCCCCTTTTTTCCCCTCGGGGCCTTTGCATTGGTGACTTTCCTTTCCTGGAATGCACTTCCCTCGGTCGACGTTGGTATTCAATATTGTTATTGTTTATTACTTTAGTAATTGTCTATTTCCCACTAGAATATAAACTTTATAAAAAAGAAAATTTTCCTTTATCTTGTTAAATACTGTGTCCCTAGTACCCAAAACAATACGTGGGTGAACAAAAGTTATTGAAAAATAAACCATTAACTGATAGAATTGGCCAAAGCTTCTAAAATTGCTTGTGAAGCAAAAATTATGTCTTTCCCTCATTTCTCTTCCATAACTGGTTATCAATATATTGCATCTCAGCTCCAAATTCACCTTTTTTGCCTGCTCTTGTAACTGGACACTAGTAAAATTTACCTTCCAATATTGTCTCAGAGTAAGTTCCCTGATAATACAAAGTCTAACAAAGGAACAGTTACTATCAAAAGAGCCTAGGAAATACAATTAGAAGACCTGATATTCAGAAATGGCTCCAGCAATAACCTTGGATAAATAGCCGCTAGGAACTGCATTTTCCTAATCTATATAATACAGATTGTAATCTCTATCTCAGAGACTCATGGTGAGGGTCAAATGCATAAACAATAAACATGGACAAATAAAAATTAATATTATTCAGCACCTACCAGTTCAACAAAATGTTACTGAGCACTGTCCCTATGGGGTAGATGGAAAATGTTCATTAAGACAGAGCCCTTACTCTCAAAAAGCTCATATTTTAGTTGAGGAGAGAAACACATAACTGGAATCATGTCATCATAGCTGTTAATGAGCTGAGTACTGTGGGAGCACAAAGACGCACCTCACACAGCCTGGAGGCCTGGGGAGGGCTTCCGGAGGAAGAGTGGCCACCGCTGAGTTCCACAGGTCAGCAAGGTGAGAAAGGGTTTATCAAATGAGAAGTCCTAGAGCGTACTCAAAAGCCAGACTAGTTCCATTATCATAAAAATCCCAATAAGAACAAGCTTTTAGATATCACCTGGGATAAAACTTCTATCACCTTAGACTTCCCCCAGCCTCATTTATTTCACCCTCTGCCACTAAAGTACTTCAGGGCAATTTTTCTCATCCTACAAGGATATTTCCATTCATAAGGCTGATATTTTTCAATTATCTATCCCAAGGTCAAAATTTTCCTCCTGGGAAAGGACAGTAATAAAGAGACCATAGCAATAGGTTTTTCCTTCACCATAGCCCTAAAAGAAATCCCCTCCCTTCCTTCTGCTCCCTCCCACAGCTGTCAGATCAGGTTGCTAGGCAATACCCGCCATCCCCTCTCCTGAATGAAAAGACTAAGGGTCCCTGTCTGGTTTGGCTCCGTGGTTAGAGTGTCAGACCCACAGACTGCAGATTCAATTCCCAGTCAAGGGCACGTACCTCAGTACCTCAGTCTCACATCAATGTTTCTCTCTCTCTCTCTCTCCCCTCCACTCCACTCTTGCTAAAATCAACGGGGCGGAAAATCCTCGGGTGAAGATAAAATAAATAAAAGGCAAACAGTTCTTTGGACAATCTTTCAACCTGACATGGCCCTTACCCTGCTGGGAGAAAGTCAAGTAACAATCACTGTCCCTCTTCTTTCAAATCCAAAGACACTGAGGCCAGAGTTCTCCACAAGCCCTGGCACTCAGGACCAACCCAGTAAGTCTGAATCCTCTAAAGCAGAAGGTGGACCAGCCTATACCCTACAGTTCCAATCCTGGGCATAGAACTAACAGAAATGTATTTGCCAAAGAAGTCCTAGAATGTTCAGAGCAGCAGTATTAGTAATAACCACAAGAAAGAAAATAAAACCCAGATGCACATCAGTAAAAGAATAGGTAAGTAAATACACTGTTAAATAAAGTCAATCAAAACTGGAATGAATCAAAATCATGTCACGTGATAGGATGCAATGAAAAGAACACACCCTCACCTCTATGATATTCCTACTCAAGATGCATAACTTGTATCTGAACATGAAAAATATCAGACCAGATTGAGAGCTATTCTATAAAGTAACTTGGCCCAGAACCTACAAAAGTAACAAAATCACGAAAGTCAAGGGAAACCTAAAAACCTATTCCAGACTAAAGGAGACTAAAAAGACAATAACTAAATAGCACTTTTGATTTAGGACAAATACAGGACACGACTGAGACAACTGGTGACAAGAGAAAGGGGCCTGAGGACTGGATGGCAGCCATGACCTGATGGCCATTTTCCTTATTTTGACAGGTGAATTGTGGTTATGGGAGGACATCTGTGTTTTCAGGTATTACACGATAAAGTATTGGGAGTGATGAGACATAAGGTTGGGAACTTATTCTCAAATGACTTAGGAAAAACACTGTTATTTTACTTGCAACTTTTCTGTAAGTTTGTGATTACTTCAAAATTCTAAAAAAAGTATCTTAAAAATTCTTATAGTATATTGGAAGGGGGAAAGAATGAAAGAGGGAGGTACAAAGCATAAGTGTAATTTGCTGAAAAAATAAATTTATTCCTAACTTAGGAACCCACAGAGTTCTGTTTTTAATATCAGTGTATTTATATTCCCCATCTTCTGCCCATAAGAAGTGGGGAGGGGGGTTGTAAAAATCTGCCACATGGCCCAGCTGATGTAACTGAGTGGTTGATGGTCAACCTATGAACCTGGAGGTCCACTCCCAGTGAGGACACAAGCCTGGGTTGCAGGCTCGACATGCATAAAGCAGCCGATCAATGATTCTCTCTCATCATTGATGTTTCTATCTCTCTCCCTCTCACTTTGTCCCTGAAATAAATAAAAATGCTATTTTTTAAAATCTGCCACATATCCTTCTTTGTACATAAGATTGTTAGGAAACTAAGTTGACTAGCAAATATGCATGTGACCATTTTTATTAGCAAGGAAAGCTTTTTTCAGAAGCCCCAAAACAACTTCTCATATTTTCAGCCAGAGTTACATTGTACTGCATGCATAGATCGGCAAATTGGGAAGGAGGAAGAAACCACCATGATCAGCCCAAGGATGATATCAACACTGCAGAAGCTTTCTGAAATACATGGTGATATGTTTGGTTGTTACAGGGACTTGGACCACTACTGGCATTTAGGGGGATGAGAGATAAGGATTCCCACTGTCCTGAAAAGCACATGGCTGTTCCACATAAAGAGGTGCTAGCCAACATGTCAACAGGCAGAGTGGGTGAGCGAAACCATAATAAAGCAAGGAGAACCACCACCAGCAGGCAAATCTGTCTACTACAGAGGCTGACAGTATAAAAGATATTATCTTTACCTGTAAATAGATTATGGTCAAGGATAAGTTACAAGAGAAGTAAAGAAAATATTGAAAAACATCAACTCTACTAAAGATTAAAAACATAACAACCACCACAACATACAGGATTAGGGAAAGAGGAAGAATATTAACAGTTATGAAACACCCATAATGTTATGTATTTAAATAAAGTGCCTTCTTTCATAAAAGCAGAGTTAACATTTTAGTCTTCCCAAATGCTGATATAGCTGAATTATACATGTTAGTTAACCAGGAGAGCCAGTAATAAAAATTATTTACACCAGAAAATAATACAATTTTTGTGTGCATTTTTAAGATGTTATACTTAAGTCTAACAGTTTCAACAAATCTCTGAAAAAGCATTGATCATGTTATATATTCAACACAGCTAGCACCAATCTCACCCAGCAGTAGGCTCTTTATTGCAGCACTATCATATCACTGTTTTTACTTTTTAATATAAAGACTTTCTTCTACATTGCCCTCTACTGACCCAAAATACCAATTTAGAACAAAAATCTAAGGGTTATATCCACCAAAGACCACTCTAATGTGAAGGGCCTTATATAAAATCCATCTCGAAGCAAAGAGACAGGACCTTGAAAAAACACACTTACAAAATTAACCAGCTCTCCATTAGTATTACCAAGAGAAAGAAAAAATAAGAAAACTAACTATGGGTAGAAATGAATAAAAACCTAACAGTTCTAGAATTACCAGTACAACATCATAAGCAATTTGAATATCATTATAAAAATTAATTTATTTCTTAAAAAGTAAAGATCAAAATGACCAAGGCTATACGGTCAAACCTTAGTTCTCAAACATCTCTCATCTCAAACAATTTGGTTCTCAAGCAAGTTGTTCACAGAAAAAAATGTCTAGGTAGTCAAACAAAACTTCATTTCTTGACTAATAATCCTTTCATGCTAATGCCTCAACATAACAAAAAAAAAAACAAAAAACCATCTTTCAGGCCACAAACCAAGGACAGAATGCTGAATATGAGTCAGTTTACCACTGAACCTCCTGTTGTTAACGTGTCACAAAATTGTGCTCCAAATGTTTTTGTGTTTTTGGGTTTCTTTTGCTTTTATTGCTAGCCAAATCGACGATTAGCACAATTTTAAAACATAAAGAGGCCATCAAAAGTGCTGCTGTAGCTAAGGGTATGAAAGTGTTCACAAAACAACAATCACAAGCAATTGAAGAGGCAGAAAAATTGTTGTTGACTTGGATAAATGAAAAGTAATCAATCGGATGGAAGCAATATGGGGAAAAGTGAAGATGCTGCATACTGACCTCTAGGAAGACAGCCCTGGAAATAAGTGCTAAAAGAGATTCCTTTAAAGCTAGAAGGGGGTGTTCCATAAAGGTAAGAAAAGAAGTGTTTATTTACAAATTAAACAGCACATTAGACATGTAGTTTATATGAGAAAGGTCTAAACAGGGAATCATTTGGGATCTGGAATGGATTAATTCAATTCAATTATATTAATTTAATTTTCATTATTTTAATAGGGGGGAAATGATTTCATTTTTTAACAAATCACTTCCCAAATAACCTTCCAGAAGGAATTAAGTTTGAGACCTGAGGATCTACTTTATAAATTAAAAAGTGAATATGTGGAAATAAAGCGGATATGGAAATATACTAAAAAAGAAAAGTACTTACTGCCAAAGCCTTGGACAGCTTGGTTCTAAATTCATTCAGAATGATTGCCACAATGTCCTTAGGTGGGACATAAGCAAAGCCATCTTGCAAATAGACTTTCCTTCCTCGGAACAAATCCAGAGCGTCAGCAAAAGGGATCTGAATTCAGAGTGAAACAGGGAGAAAAAGCAGCACCTGTCATTTTGAAATCCTCCCAAGTCTTCATATGTACCAAGTCTAAATAAAATTCTTCCTCTGACAAATTCATCAATCCCCACAGATCAGAAGAAAAGAAAGATCAATTTACACTCCTTACAAGTAAACAATTAGCACAAGAAAGAAGTGGCAATCCAAAAATGTGTTTATTTCAGAGTAAATGTCTTAAAAAATATTGTCAAGTTAAAATGCTTTCTTTTTACTTAACTAGTGAATTTACAAATTATAGTCCCCAGGAGTTCAAACTACCAACTCAAGCCCTCAAAGCACATTGTATTCCTTTCATATGATATACTCCACATTTTATTCTGCATCAAGTAGAATCCTAATGTGTATACAATATGTTCAGTGCTGAAAATTACCAACAAATGAAGCAATACAAATTTCTTCATCTACGTTTCCTTCTTTCTTTTGAGAAATATATTGCAAATGCTAATCTCAACAATAAGAAATAAAAATAATAAGCATTCGGTTTTGCTATTAAAATAAGTAGTTGCCAAGTAAATGTTTAAAAAAAAAACAATACTACTATACATTTATAAAGTCTTATGAACTATACTAAATGTTTAGATATCAGAAATACGTTATTGAACTGTGAAAATCATCCTTATTATCCAATCATTTTTCTCTTTTCAAAAATGAGAGAAAAAATTAGGTTAAGGAAATGATCCCCAAATTGTCTATTTACCCAAGTTTTAGGTTAGGGTTAAATCTATATGCCCATTCTTCAATATACTCAACGACATCACAAAATAGTATAATAGAACATGTGCTTTTTTTAACAAATAGTTTTTACCACAGCACAGTCCTTGTCCTGAGTAGGTCATCACTTAGTTGAGAAAATAAGTTAGACACAGATGGAAAGTCAAACAGCTCTCTGGGGCAGTACATGTGTGACATTGCACCAAACAGGTAACTCACACAGGACACATCAGAGGAGGAGGTAAGAGGCTTTATTACAATAACTCAGGCAAGGAAATGAGACGAAAGTTTGGAAATGTGTTTTAATCCAAGCTCTATTACTCACTAGACTTATGATTTTGGAACATTTAATTACTGCTTCTAAACCTTAGAGGTAAAGGTTTATAGGTAGAAATTTGAAAGTATACTGAATTTAAATTTTTAAACAAATTTGACTTCATTAATGACAATATTGATCTAGTAATTATATTAGAAATTATTTGAAATATCGGGGTTTACACATTTTATAAAAATATAGAATAATTAAAAACCAGGATAGGGCAGGAAGGAATCATCCAAATGACTCTTAGGGGTTCCTTAGCTCTCATATTCCATGATTCTAGCTTATCAGGGTGGTCACAATGGACATAAAAATGCTTAAGCAAAAGTGAAAGATTATATGAAGGCAGAGTAATGGGAAATGTGGGATGTGGGAAGGATAAATGTTGATTCCCAAACTCTACATTTGGAAGGCTGAGTGAATGATGGCCTAACTGGTAGGAACAGGGAAGTCAGAATGGGGAGCTAACGCGGAGGCAGGATTGTAAGCCACTGGCACTCACCAATAATGTCGAGTACATTCTTTTCAAAGGAACCTGGGGGGGTGCAACTATCAAATTTTTACATGAATTTCCGCTCTCCCCTCTGGAACTATTTAGTCCAAAACTATTTAATGGATTCAAGCAAAGCAGGTATCTGGGCTAAGGGACAGAGAGCAGCAGAGGTAGCCCATGCTAAATGCTGGAACCTGTTGGGTGGGTTTAGAAGGTCTTTCCACAGGAGAGCAAGTTCACATGGGAGATGATCCAAGAAGGTGTCAGAGCCCTTCAATGGCAAAAAAAGCTTTCCATGCAGAGCAGGGATCCAGAGGGAGGGGTGATGGGAGTGTCCTTGCAGGGGGCAGCCCAGAATGCAGCATAAAAGCCTAAGAATTGTGAGGAGAGAATTCCTGTTAGAGAATGCAGGCAATGCAGGGTCAGAGCCCAGGCAGGGTTAGGGAAGTGTCTGTGTAGGAGGACATCCTGACACAGAATGCCGGCACACTCTTAGTGGGGTGAAGAAGAAATACACGCAGGAGCAGGAGAGGCTGTGGTGACAACAGGCTATACGCATGTGTTAATTAAACATATATAGAAAGCTCCATGTGATATATTTAACAAAACCTAGAAAGTAGTTCAAAGTTTACATACCTTATAAACTGACTCCAACTCTAAGCCAGTCTCATTTGGACTGAATGATGAAGCTTTAATATCACTTTCTGGAAAAGTCTTCTCATCCTTACTTATCTAAAAGAAAACATATTTCATATTGTTTAAGGAAGTAAAAGTCTTCATTCAGTTTCAATACAATACTTTCCTTCACTAGAGCAGTGAATATTCTATTTTTTATAAAATCTGTAAACCCTGATATTTCAAATCATTCCTAATATAGTCACTAAATCAGTATTAGCATTAATGAAGCCAAATACTTTTAAAATTTTAAATTCAATACACTTTCAAATTTCTACTCTGCCAATTCTGTCAACATATACCAAAAGAACAACAGCAAAAAAAAAAAATAATAATAAAGTATTACAATATAAAAGCAAAGGAATTATAATAAAAACTCAGTTTAATATAGACTTAAAATGAGCATTATCTGAATTCAGGAGCTATGTTTCTTATTAAAATACTTATTTGTAGTTATGAGCAATTTAACTACTTCTCAATTTTCTAGACATATAAACAACTACGAACTAAAAATACTAGTTTTGCTAGACACAATTATAAATCTATTATCTCAGACTAATTATGGTTTTAAAAAGAAAAGACTGATGGATCTAACTAGATAAAAATTATAAATTCTTATACAGAAAGATTTAAAAAAAATCTATAAGTTAAAATGAAATATAAATTACAAACTGAGGGAAATATTTATATCATTTGACATCTGAGTAACTCTCAATAAAACCTTTGAAAGTAGAAAGTACTAGTAATCCAAAGGTCTAATATAGCTACTATTCATGTAGGTGAAAATAATAAAAGTAAATTCAAACAATAATGTCGTATTGTTTTCTACCTATTAAAATGGCCCAAGTCAGGCAAACTTAGGATACACAGTGTTGGAACAACCTTTCCAAAGGGCAAAACATTTCAAAAAGCATTAAAACATGCAGACCCTAACAGTTTTACTTCCAGGAATAATTTTTCTTCATCACAATGTTATTTGTAATAATAAGAAGAAAACCTAAATGTCCAACAAAAGGTATTTGGTTAAATAAATTGCAGTAGACTTTAATGGTTCAGTAAAGCAGGCTATATTATCCAGATCAACCTCTCACAAAAATCAAAGAAACTGATAAAATTTCTTAAAGTATCTTCTTTATAATACAGAGGACTTATATACAGTCATGCCCATAAGAAGTACAGTATCTAGTTTCACTTCATTGAGATCCTCCTGATCAAATGCCATGAGTCATTCAAAATAACCCAAGCCTTGGACTGGTTTTTAAAGTGGACCCTGATTCAAATGCCCAGCCACCTGGCAGAAGCAAACTCAAATCATACTTCAAAGAATTTCTACAAATACATTTTAAAATACAATTGCATTTTCTATAACAAGCCACATTGTAAAACATCACTTAATGAGAAAATAATAATAACAATAACAATAATGATAGACTCAGAGCATGGAGATATACAGAGAAATAAAAAACAAGGATGATGACAGCTGATGAATGGGAAACTATAGTAAGTTATTTGAGAAAGAAAGGAAGGAATGAAGAAAATGAAAGAAAACAAAGAACTTCTAGAAACCCACCAAAAAAAAAAAAAATCAAAAAACTCTCAGGAACAGGAATTAGAAACTCAATGGAATCATAAAGAAACACCGAGTTTCGGTTCCTGTGGAGTAGTTGATTTAGATCACTCCATCTGCATTATAGGTAAGTTACCTAGGAATTGCCAGGCCAACAGTCAAAGCCTATCATTTAAAGTCCATTGTTACAGTTACTGATGCTGGGAAAGCAGCTTCAAGGACACTCTGCCTGCAGTGGATAAACTATCCCCTACTCTCTAGGACTCTAAAGAATGTAGGAGGGGGTAAACCAGAAGATTATTAGTCTACAGACTCTGCATCTACATCCAGTTTCCAATTATCGAGTGGGCCAGGGACCTCAAATTATGGATTTAATTAAAATTATCCTGGATTATCAATGCCCCGAGACCCATGAAAGAAACAAATGAAACCTCTTTGAAGAAAGATATACCGGTAATCCTCCTAGGCCTCAATGTAGCCTTCCAAATAACTTTGCAAATAACATCGCCAGTACAAAGTCATAGATGAAGCACTCAGGGAACAAGACTCATGAATGGGAACCAGATAGGAAAGACAGTACAAGGACTGTCAGCATTCACAGATTATATTATTAATATCTTTAGAAAAGCTGGAAGAATAAATTTACAGATAAATTCTTATACCTCTGGACCCTAATTAATCTAGGTTTCTGGATATAAGATCACATATAGAAAAACCAATCAACCAACCAAGCAGTCAAGTTCAATAATAGAATTTTTTAAAAGATACCAATTACAACCAAACTTAAACTATTAAATATCTAGGGATCAACCTAACAAAAGATGAGGAAGGCCTCCACAAAAAAACTGTAACCTTACTGAGGGAAACCTATAATTACAGACTTGTTATAAAAGTACCGATTCTCAAAATGATCTATAGATTCAATACAGTCTCAGACAAAATCACTATAGCTTTTATGTGTTGTCTGTGTGTAAGAAGATGTACAAGTTGGTTCTAAAATGTACATAAATATGCAAATGGCCACAGACAGATAAGACAAAAATAAGAAAAAGACAGTCAACCTAAAAAAATAAGCAAAACACATGACTAGGCAACTTTACAAAATGATAAAACTCATTGGGTCAATAAATATATGAAAAGATGCTCAATCTCCTTAATCATTAGGTAAGGACAAATTAAAACCACAGTGAAAACATCAATGACATATTGCTACACACTCATTAGAATGGTTAACATTAAAATGGGGGGAAATGTTGGTGAGGGTGCAGAAAAATTAGAACTCTCATTGTTGGGAATATACATGGTACAAACCACTTAGAGAAAAGATCTGGCAGTTGCTTATAAGACTGAAAATATCTGCCCTATGACCCAGCAATCTCACTCCTAGGCACTTATCCAAGAAAAATGAAAGTATATGACCACAGAAAGACTTACATGATCCCATTTATATGAAGTTTTAGAACAGGCAGAACTAATATGGTGGGAAAAGATTTAAGTAGTGGTTACCAAGACAGATTCATTAAAATGCAGCATGAGGAAACCTTCAGATATTAATGCTCTGTGTCTTTTGATAAGTTTAAGTTGCACAAGTTTATGCATTTGTTAGAATTCATGAGTTAGGCGTGCTTAAGGTTTGTGCATTTCATTGTATGTACATGTTACTTAAATAAAAAAGAAAACTCTTAACCAACACTGAACTCTAGTTAATGATATGCAGGCTATAGTATTTGGTGAGAAGGGTTATGATTTCTGAAACTTATTTTGAAATGGATTGGTGGGTAGACAGAGGAATGGATAAGAGGTGATAAAAACAAGTATAATAAACTGTAAATTGTAAAATCTAGGTAAGGAATATGGATATTCATTCTAAGATTCTTGCAAGTTTTCCATATGTTTGAAGTTTTTCATAATTTTGGAGGCAAAATAACACAATGAAGATACTACTATACTCCCACTGTGACAATAAAGTTAAGTTGGAAAATACAGGTAAGAATAAAGAGCAATGCTTCCGGCTGACGTGGCTCAGTGTTCGAGTGTCAACCTATGATCAGGAGGCCGAGGTTCCATTCCTGGTCAAGGCACATGTCCTGGTTGCAGACTTGATCCCCAAGTAGGGGGCACGCAGGAGGCAACAGATCAAAGATTCTCTCTCATCATTGATGTTTCTCTCTTTCCCTCTGAAATCAATAAAAATGTATTTTTAAAAAATAATGGAGAGCAATGGGAACTCTCATAACCAACTACCAGAAGTGTAAATTGGTAGAACTACTTTAGAAAATTTGGTATTATCTCAGGAGGTGAAGGTAAATACACCCCATAACCTGGCAATTTTACTCCTCCCAAGTATACACATCAAAGCAGAAATAAGCAAACTTTTTCTAAACAAGGCCAAATAGTTAATGTGTTAAGCTTTGCAAGCCATAAAGTCTCTGTTACAAGTACAGCTTTCTTTCCTGTGAGCAAGAAAACAGCCTATGTAAATAAATGGACACAGCTGTGAAACAATAAGACTGTATTTATAAACTCTGAAGTTTACATTTAAATAATTTTCCTGTGCCAAGAAATTTTATTCTTCCTTTAATTTTTTGAACTATTAAAAAATATAAGGGGGGGAAAATAAACAAAATAACAGATTTAATAACATAAATAAAATTAAATTAAAATGTAAAAACCAGTCTTAGCTCACAGGCCATGTGAAAAAACGGGCATCAGCCAGGATTTGGCCCAGGGGCCATATTTTGCTGACCCTTGCCCTAAGTAATGAATTTCAAACTGTACCACTCACAAGAATCTCCTGTAAGGCTTATTAAAATCCAAATTACTGGGCACCACTGCTAGAGTTCCTGATTCTTAAGTATGTGGTGGATCCCAAGAATCAGCATTTGTAAGTTTTTTAGTACCAGGAATGTTCCAGTTCTCAGACCAAAGCCATAGGACAACATACAAACAAGTAAACATGAACCAGCATTATCTGTATAACAATAAAGCAACACTATTCATAATAGCCCAAAACTGGAAACTCATCATCAAAGGCAGAATGAATAAATGTGGGATATTCAGTGTAGAATATGGCACTGCAACAAAAATAATACAACTTCACACAATGTGCATAACCTGAAATATATATTAAGTAAAATAATCCATGGACAAAATAAAATATACCTGAGTATTCCATTTATAGAAAGATTTGTCTAATACGGAAAATTACATAGTTTAGGGATGAATAGTCAGATGATCAACTAAAAGGTAAAAGGTAATGAGGTACCATAAAGTCAGACTAGTGGTTTCCTTTAAGAGAGAGAGAAAAAGACTGGCTGAAAGGGACACAAGAAGGTATTTCAAGGGTAATAGCAACGCTTTATCCCTCATCTGAATGACAGACTAATGTTCACTTTATAATAATATATTACACTTATTTTTGTTTTATGTACTTTTCTGGATATGTTTATACTTCTTAGTGTTTAAAAGGTTAAAAAAAGTAAAAGGAAAAAGAGAAAAGAAAGCAGATGAATTGTGTTACAACAAAATATGCAGTCAGTAAAATTCTTTTTAAATTATGGAAATTTATGATTCCTGTCGTAGAAGGATATCTGTGAAATACTGCTAGGTGAAAGTAAATTCAAACAGTTAGGTAAAGGCGAAGTAAAATAAATCTTTTAAGAGATCCGAGCATGTTTCTGTATAAGCTTGTGCATGGAAATAGTCTACACAGAGATATAACTAACTCTGGGTAAAGGGATTATGGATAATTTCTTCTTTATACTTGCACATATTTTATTAAATTTATCACTTAGATATTTTATGTTCTAGCTATTATATTGTAATAAAGGGGAGTCACTGCTTTCTTGCATATCCTTTTAATTTGTTCATTTACTTCAAAATTAAAAATACTGCTAAGTCCAAAATTAAAGATAGCTTAAATTCAAAAGTATTAAGGAGACACGCAGAATCTCCACTTTTGCCATGCATAGTGACTTCCACATTTATCTAAATCTATTCAGTCAAGGACTTAGGCTTCTTACTACTGGTATTAGTTAAGCATTTTTTTCTCTGCTTTTTCCATAGGAGGTAGAAATACAATAGGAAACTGACTTACAAATGTGTTTTTAGGAACAAAAATCTTTCTTCAAAGGAAATCTTGCCTGGAATGATATTACATTGCAGAAATTAGTAGGAAGAAAAAAAAAATACTCTGGTTGAAGTAAGGCTAGGCCCAAAGCACTGGCCATTCAACCCACCATTACTCCATCTCTGCCCTTCCTTGACCCATTTCTAAAGGGTACATTCAGCCCTAGCCAGTCCAGCTCAATGGCTAGAGCATCAGCCTGCAGACTGAAGGGTTCCAAGTTCAATTCTGATCAAGGGCACATGCCTGGGTTGCGGGCTTGATCCCCAGTAGGAGGCATACAGGAGGCAGCCGATCAATGATTCTCTCTCATCAATGGTGTTTCTCTCTCTCTCTCTCTCTCTCTCTCTCTCTCTCTCTCTCTCTCTCTCTCTCTCTCTCTCTCATACACACACACACACACACACACACACACACACACACACACCCCTCCCCAGAATTAAAATACAGAAACTAAAAATGTAATATAACTAGGTATCATGAGAAATCTTATAGGTAAAAAGATTTATTTGAAAGAATGTAGAGTACATATTATATATAATCAACACTCCAGTGTTTAAATTATGGTTAACAATAGCAAATATTTAAGAGCTCACACCAGATTATTATGCTTTAGTGTTTGCTTTGTTTACGTATACCTGCTGACAGTAACTTCTCTATTTGACTATTTATCTTTTATTTTGCATTCCATAAGAGAATTCCTTCAAAACTGAAATAGCCAACAAGATACACACTGCCGATAATATCTGAGAGAAGGTAGCTATGTCTTAGACTATTTTTAGAGCCACGCTGTAATTCTGAAACAGCACTGATAAAGAAACAAACTGATTGGCAGAAACGGTAAAAGGAGAAAAAGAAATCTTCCTGTCTTTATGATGGTCTTTTCATTATTTTTAAGTAAATTTCCAATTTAAATATTACGATATATTTCAAATGTGTTCAATGGACATTTATTTGAAATTAAATAAAATCTTAATATTCTCTCTACCATTAATAAGGGTAATCATAATTGCTTGTACACTTTTTGCCCAGTTTTAACTGAATCTGAAAAACTTAAATTGAGACCAACTGTGTTACATGGCCCTGTTATAATCACTTACTACAGCAACAAAGAAATAGGTAACTTTGAACATACAGATGCTTGTCCTAATAATATTTGGGGTTCTAACCAAATAAATTATAAGGCAATATATAACAACACTTCTAGGATAATACTCTCCTTTCCCTAAACTCAATTAAAATACTTGTACTAACAATACCATAGGAGTTTACAAGCAATTACCTGCTTACCAAGTAAATGTCAGGGCAGCAAAGGAAGCACACATCAGATCCACTGTCATACAACAGATTACATTAGTTACAAGAGACTTGACCTGTCAAATAGTCTTCTGCCTTAGAAATTCAGTCAAGACTCAAATAAAGATAATCTTAAGACCTTGAATAAAAACTAGGGTAGCTTATTAAAGAATGTAATAACATTTTCTTTCATTGAAATGTACTTCGTCCGTCCCCCACCCTGCCCCCTGGAGGGGGTGCAAAAAGAAAGTTATCTAGTCTTCTTACATTAGAAATAACATAAAATTCTAAGGAGTTCAACATGTTTCTAAACCATTAACCAAAGTAACCACATGCATTCCAAATCACATGCATGCTATCTAAAATTTATGTCATATCCTGTATTCTAGCCTTTCAGTAATATTCAGTATTTCCTTGGTGTGTTAGAAAGTTCATCTATCCTCTTTCCATCCGGTGCTGAACTATGGGAATCTCTTGAGACAACTGGCACAAGCTCCACAAGGGAGCAAGAGAAAGCCCTACCACAAGAAGTGAAAATATGAGCTGAGACGTCTAGCTGCCAACACTAAGATTGGACCCCGTCGCATACACACAGTCCTGTGTGGAGAGACAAGAAGTATAGAGCCTTGAGGCTGGGTGTGGGCAATTTCTCCGGGGCTCAGAGTAATGTACACAAAAACAAGGATTATTAATGTTGTCTCCAGCACACCCAGCAATGAACTGGTCCACACCAAGACCCCAGTAGAGAACTACACCATGCTCAGTGACCGCATACTGTACCCACAGAGGTACGAGTCCCACCAGGCACTGCCCCTGGGCTGCAAGAAGGGGGCCAAACAACTCCGGAGGAGGAAGAGATTTTAAACAAAAAACGATCAAAGAAAATTCAGAAGAAATATGAAAAGGAAAAAGTATGCAAAAATTAAGTCTTTTTAAGGAGTTCAGCAGGGCAAGCTCCTTTGCATGAACTGCTTCAAGACCAGGCCAATGTGGCCACAACCAGCCCAATGTGCTCAAGGGCAAGGAGCTGGAGTTCTAGCTGAAGAAATCAAGGCCCGGAAAAGCAAATAAATCCTTTTTCCTCCTATCTTAGCACATGTAATAAAGGTGTTTATTAAAAAAAAAAAAAAAAAGTAATTCATCCTTGGCCCTGGCCAGAGCACTGACCGGTTACACCAAGATTTGATCTCCAGTCAGGGCACACACAAAAAGCAACCAATGATGCATAAAAGGCAGAAAAACAAATTGATGTTTCTCTCTCCTTCTAAAAAAAAATTTTTAAATCAATAAAGTTCATTGACTTGTCACACATATTCTAAATTGTCACTTATCTATTTAGCTAGTTATAACCAAAATTTAAATTTCAAAGAATTCTCACTGAAAAAATGTAGGATGATTATATGAAACTTTACTAATTAGTATAAACTGCTATTGACTTCATTATTTCAAAATTTTTAAATAATCCTCAGTATTCTCTTCTGCTTTCTGGCTAAAAACTACTAGGAAAATATGAGCATATTTCATTTTCTCAGAATCTCTTAATGAGGTTACCTAATGCATGCCTCAAAAATATCCTCTAAAAGAGCAAGACAAAATTAAATGGCTTCCTGCTTCTACTAACAAAGAATCTCATGTATGAAAGTAAAAACACTTACTATAGAACAATTATAAAAGCAGAGCAACAGAGTGGAAAGTATATAGTTTTTGTAATTGCAGAAACCTAAGTTCAAATAATTGAACAAGTTAATTAACCTCTTCCTACCTCTCTTTCTACAGTAAAATAAAGAAAAAAATACCTACTTCATGTAGCTTTTAAATTAAATAAAATACAGAAATTTCTAGAACAGACATAACATATAGCATGACCTTAATTAATGGTAAATATTTATTATTACTATCAGCAATGTACATTTTTACTACCTTCTGTTTTCCCAGCTTTTTCCCAGGAATAAAGTGAAATGTTTCCTGTATCTAAACTGGTTTCAATAAACTTTTATTAGTTAAAACTATTACTTTGATTAGTAAAACTAACATAAAACTGATCTTTAATGGGGTGTTCAAAACTAATAAAATAAGCTAGGTTATCACTGCAACATCTTTTACAATCAAAGTGCAGGAAGTCCTCAGCATCGTAGAAGGTTCTGTGACTTTAAGCAAAACAACTGATAATGAAACCAATGTTACCACAGACTAATTGATATAAACTAGAGTTAAGTTCCCACAGCATATCAACAGCATTATCACTAATTGATATTGAATGAAACAAAGTTATTCGAGGACCTGCTGTATATCATGCTTCACAAAATAAACATCTTCCTAAACAGAGGTGTATAAACAAACTGCTCTATCTGGAATCATATGGAATCACATTTCTGAATGGTTTACATTACTGTGCTAGAGATGTTCAACCTTCACTCTGATTAATTTTTCAACCAGCAAAGACCCTGAGCATTTGAGCTTTGAAATTCTCTCTACAGCACTATTCACAAATCCCCTCACTTCAATCCTTAGGATCTATTCTATATCCATCCATTCAATGGTCAGTACTGCTTCAAATGGCAGAGTATAATGGCATAATATTTTTGTCAAACACAAACCACAATAAGCTTTAAAAGTATGGGTAAAGTTTTATTTCTATTGTTACAGAAAAACCAGAGAAGAACCAAGCAATGCTTAGAGAGATGGAATTACATTTATTATTATTATTATTATTATTATTATTATGCACAGGCCCAAAGAGAAATGTCTCTCAAATTCTGGGCCAAAAACCATGAAGGAAGTTTCCCTATTTATATCTTTTTACCCTTCCAGAGAGTTATTCTATAACTCTCCCAAATATTGGGCTTGTCAGTCCCCTTTGCAAGTTCTTAAAGAGCCCTTTGTGCTGGGGCTTTGAGATCTCAACCAAAGCCCTAACCTGGCACCAACACTGATAACTTCGTCCGGGGAAGGTTTATGGCCTCTCTGGAATGGGAATAGTCTTATTTCTTATTATTTCTTATTATTTAAGCCAAAATAGCAGGGTTAAAATTTCAAACAGCAGTTTTTATATAAGATGGATGCTTCACTATATTTTATAATCCTATTACTCTACATGCTACCTTACTCATAGAATTAAGGATTTGGGCTTTGTGGAAGTCTTTCTTTCATTCTTTCTTTTCATTACTTTCTTTCTTTCTTTTCTTCCTTTCTTTCCCTTCCTTCCTTCCTTCCTTCCTTCCTTCCTTCCTTCCTTCCTTCCTTCCTTCCTTCCTTCCTTTCCTTCCTTCCTTTCTTATATTCTTCATTAAACCAGGAACTGAGAGAGCAGTCTCCCTCTGCCAGGCATCCCGAACGAGGTCAATAGCGGCGCCAGAGAGGCAGCGTCCCACACAGGAAACTCACAGGTGGAGACTGACTGTGTAGACCACACTGCTATTCGCCCCATGCAGAGTCCCTCACTGAGGGAGGGTCATACAATGGCCAGTGAAATCTAAGCAGAAGTGATGTGTGTCACTCCCAAACAGAGCCTAATGAGCACATGGTTTACCTGCGTCTCTCCACCCTCTGCCACCGCACCTGGTGAAGTTCCAGCTCAATCAGCTGAGGTGAGCCAGCGCCAATACGACAAAGAGCAGGGCTGGAGATGGCCCTCAGGAGATACTGGTAAGCTACCCTTACCGGCAGAGTCATCTCCAGCCACTTTGGATCAACATTTTTATCCATTATGCTGAGCACATACTTCCAGTATATACATACTTGTTTATAAATTACACACATGTATTACTGTACATTATGTATGCAAAATAAGCCTTCCCCAAAATGTTTTAAAATGAGGTTAAAAATATATGTTGTATTCTTTATTTATTTCCTATATTCCCAAATTATGGGTATACTACTTTGGAACCTTAAACTATTACACTGGCTTCTAGAGTAAAGATATAAATAAGGCTTCCCAGAGAGTTATTCTATAAACTTCCAATCAATGATATTCAATCATGTTTATAAATATTGTGATGTTTTCTACTTGAATGCACACAGCTCGCTTTCTTTCTCGCACCCTGGCCCTTAAGCAAGAACGTGCCTTGGATTTGCATAGGAGCTTTTCAGAATTACAGGTTCTTGGTGCCACCTAGCCCTATGGGTCAAAGATCAGCTGTACAGTTTTTTAAAGTCCATCAGTGATCCTGACACACGTCACCAGTGTCACATGAATCCCAAGGAAAGAATTACCTTTTCTAAAATATACTTGTCATGTCCTGAAAATACCACCATTAATTCTAATACGCAATTTTTTATGTAGAACTCACTTATTCTTTCTAAAGCACGGAGGACCTACTATGTACAAAGCACTACTTCCAGCAGATGGAATGAATATATATATAACCTAATACTCAAAGTGTCCCATCAGGAATTCAATCAACTGGGAGTTCGATCACTGGCTCTGACTTGTGCTGATCACTAGTGGGTGGTGTGTAATGAAGGAAGGCCCCTACCCATGCACAAATTTTGTGCACTGGGCCTCTAGTACAACTATGAACAAAAACAAAACTTGTTCTCATGAAGCTTACATTTTAATGGGGTGAGACAGACAATAAATAACAAATAAGAAACTATCAGCAAGCTAGACTGAAAATAAAACAAGAAGTGCTATTAGATGGACAGCAGATTTGTACTTTCAGTTCTGTGATCAATTAAACCTCTCGGAAGAAGTTACATTTTAAATGAAAACTTGCAGGAAAAGGAGCCAGCTCTGCAAACCCATGGCAAGAGCATCCCAAGCAGAGGTAACAGGTGCTTTTTCCTAAAGATCTGGAAGGAACAGAGAGAAGGCGCATGGAGGGCAATGGCAAGCAAGGGGTGGTGTGAGAAGTGGTTACAGAAGTAGATGGAGCCCCAGCCCTGGGTGAGATACTTTTAAACTAAGATCTGTGCATTAAACAAAGGCTTTTGGCAGAACAAAGCTCAGATCTGATTTACTGCTTATGCTTAAGGGGCTATCTTAGTAGTTCAGGGAAAAGATGATAGTGGCCTGATAATAGAAGCACTGTTGGAAAGAACACAAAGGGACAGATCTGGGGTAGATTTGGGAGATGACACAGACAGATTGATTGCAAATGAAAGAGTTCTGGGGGGGAAAAAGACTTCTAGGATTGGTGCTTTAGTCACTAGGCAGAAAGTGATGCCATTTATTTGATGTTTTTCTTGGTCCTCATTATGCTATTTGTGTTTTACTTTTATATAGATTTGTCATGTGTGTCTTGTTATAAGTCACCTCGAGTCCTTTGTGGAAAGGGACATGCATCAATAAATGTAAATAAATGGTTTACTAGTATCAGTTTTTCTTAAAATGAAAAATATTTGTACTAGCAGGTAAAATGCATGTTAACAATTCCAGCAATATTAAAACTGCAATTAAAACAAATAATTAATGAAAAGACTGTTTAAAACACCCAATATACAATGAAACCATTAAGAATAATTTCTTTTATAATGAAATTAAAAATTTGTGGAGGGAAAATTTTTTAAACAAAATAGAATAAACAGGTTGTAGAGGAAGGCTGTGGCTGGATAGCTCAGTTGGTTAGAACATGGTCCCAAGGTTTCAGGGTCCATCCCCAGTCAGGGCACATAAAAGAATCAGCCTATTAAAGCATAAATAAGTGGAACAACAAATTGATGTCTCTCTCTCTCAAATCTATAAAATAAAACAAAAAATTTTTTTAATTTGTGAAAGACCCCAATAATGAGAGCAAATATCGTGATTTTTAATATTATTACCTTATTAGTTTTAATAAATACAGGTTTTATATCAGTAGTAAGCATTGAGCTCTATAATGGGCACCTTGTTTCCCAAATACACTGTGACCTAATCATTACTCCCCCTGTGGAGATTAAAGGCTGCAATTCTTTGGCACTCTTCCCATTGAGCGCTGAGGTCTATTTGCCCTCCCTTGATCTGGGCTGGCCTATGACTACTTAGACCAACATGGCACGAGTGATGCCATGCCAGTCCCAGGCATAGGCTTCTGCCTTGTTCTTGTGAAGTCCTGGGTGACTCCAAAGAAGAAGTTCAACCCCCTAGTTTGTGAAATCACATGGAGAGGATCCCAGCAGAGACCAGCCTTCTACAATCCTCACCTTGGCACCAGCATGGGAGTAGAGCTGTCTTGTATATCCTAGGCCAGACTGCTAGCCAACCAAGTAACTGCATGACCACCACATAGAGCAGAAGTGCCCCATTAAGCCCAGTCTGAATCCCAACACTCAAAATTGTGAGATCCTATATAATAAAAGCCTAATATGCAAATTGACCAAGCAGCAGAACCACTGGTCACTATGACAAGCACTGAATGCAGGAGCTGCCCTCAGCTCGCAGGCCCCAGGCCAGCCAAGGCAGGGGCCAGCATGCCCCACCCCCCCATCGTCCTGCTGAAGGAGGTGACCAGCGGCAGCAGCAAAGGGTGAGGCCGGCAAGCAGGGGGGGTGCTAGGCTGGCCAAGGTTGGTGCCAGCGGGCCCCTCCCCCAATTGCCCCACTGACCGGCCCTGATCGCTGACCAGGCCTAGGGACCCTACCCATGTACGAATTTCATGCATCGGGCATCCAGTAATAAAATGATTATTGTTTGAAAATGCTAGGGTTAGAATTTGGCTTTAATTTTTGATATTAGGCTTTAGAATCATTGTTTTAGTTTTAGGCGAGTTGCTACATAATAACTAATACCCAGAACACAATCAACCTAAAATAAAAGTTAGTTGAGAATAATTTTCTATTTACAATTCAATGCTTACAACACACTTTCTTCATTTAAATGTTCAAAAAAGCCATATACAGGAAAAAATATTTCATTTATTTTTGTTATTTTACTTAATCTCACTGAAGGATATTTTTTTCTATTGCTTTTAGATGGAGTGGACAGGAGTGGGTGAGGAAGGAAGAGAGGAAGGGAGCAAAGAAAGAAGGGAATGGGGGAGGAGGGGAACATTGATATGAGAGAGACACATCAATTGCCTGCCTCACACATGTACCTTAAATGGGGCTTGGAATAAACCTGCAACTCAGGTACGTGCCCTTGACTGGGAATCAAACCCAAGACCCACAGTGCACAGGCCAAAGCTCTAACCATATAGCCACACTGGTCAGGGCGGAAAAAATATTTCCATTAAATTGTTAATAATTGGTAAATCTTTAGGAAAGATAGGAAATTAAACAAAAAAGGGGGGGGGAATAATTACCACTGTATAACTGTTAATTACCCAAAACTGACAGGACAGTATGTTAACTCAGTTATAGATTCTTTTATCATTTATTATCATCCACAACATTAAAAGTTAGAAAAGGAAGAGTAATTTAATATCCTGACATTCTAATTAGTATGTTGATGTCTCAGTAACTACGCCAAGCTGATCAATGTAAAAGCAATCATCTGATTACTTTATTACTGTTTTTTTAAACAATACAGGCACATTTGAAATATATTAAAAATTACACTAAAATGAAAGATTAATTACTTATAATCAAGCACATTTCTTCTCGTCTACAAGAAAACAAATCTCTCTTTTTTTTTTTTAAATGGTTAATTTACACAAGAGTTCTTCTTAAAAGTCTCCTGAATAAATCAAAACAGCAGCCATTCCCCAGCTGGCCATGACAGGATCAGATACATGTAGTTAGATACTACATTACAATCTGACCGGCCACATCAAATACACATTCCACTCCAGGCCACCCCATTCAACAAACACTTCTGCAGTACTTTCTATTAGCCAGGCACAGCCCGGCAGATAATTCAAACAACAGTTAAGATGCTAATCCACAAATTAACTATAATATTTATAACCACAGCAAAAAGCTTACAAAAGAAGACAAGTTGACTCCACTCACAAGAGAGAAAAGCCTGGTGGCCAGCAAGCTACTGAGCAAAGCTGAGAGCCTGAACGCCCACCACGCCTGGGCTTGGTCTGGCTTCTAAGTCACAGATGAGCAGAATGAGGGGAAGCACACTCGTTATAGTGGACAAGAGGTGGCAGGTGATCCTTCAAGGAACCTAATTTCAGAGCCCAGCTCAGCCATGCTCAAACTACTGTGTTAAACTGAGCTGAAAGTCACCAATGGCACTGCTATGGCAGTGACTGCTGCTGAGGCATAGGTACTGGGCAGCATTTAGAGCATTCAACATGCAGATTTACTGACAATAGCCTGATGCCTCCAGAGACAGGGAAACCTGGGAAGCCAAGTGGGGCAATGAAGATAAGAGTAACTCACTTCCAATTAACCAATGTCTCCCTCTCCCTTCTCTTCCTTCTACCTCTCTCCTCAGTCAGGATTGAAACAACGTGTACCAAAAACCTCAATGAGTCTTTTGTTCAGTTATTTCCATGTCTCTCATTCTTGCTCTCAATCAATCTTTATGACAGTAGACCAACAAACTGAAGTAAAATAATCCTAGAATACTGTGACAGAAGTGGAAGAAAAAGTTAACCAATTAAGAAAGATGGAAAGTTAACACCAAGAAGTTACAGATGACAGGCTCATGCCTGAGTGGATGTAAGAATACCTCTAATAAAAACGGTTTTCCCTGACACAGTTCCTCCAGACTAGTACATGAACAGTCAAGCGAAGTAATATCACCCTAAGACCCAGCCTTTACAGAGGCTGCAGAGCATATGCTGCGTGGAGGGGGCCAAGGTTTACAACAGTATTTCCAACAGCCCAGCAGTAGATTCTTAGGTTCCAGCACTGGGCAGTTTCTGATTTCTTACATTATTCAGATCTACTTCCCACAGAAAATAATGAAACCCAATGGATAAAATTGTAAAAAACAAATACACATACACACACACACACACACACACACACACACACACACACTCGAGGCCTGATGCACGAAATTCGTGCAAGGCCCTGCCCACTGGTCATTCCAGAAGGTCGTTCTGCCATCTAGCCTAATTAGCATATTAGCTATTATATAGGATACTAGAGGCCCGATGCTCCAAATTTGTGCAAGGGGCTAGGCCCTTGCAGCACTGGCTGCCTCAGCCCTGCAGTCCCGGCTGCCTTGCAGCCCCGCCCCCTGCCCCCTGGTCCTTCCAGAATGTTGTTCCAGCATCCGGTCTAATTAGCTAGCACATTAGCTCTTTATTATATAGGATTTGAGAGCACTAAAAAATTGACAAGACTAGGGGAACTGCCAGCCCAAATTTTGAGGAAAACTTAAGCCCAGGAGAACCAAAGTCACTTTTTCCCTGAGCACATCAGCCAATGCCATGGCAATACTTCAGATGCTCATCCTCAAGGGACAAGGTGGCAAAAGATAAGACACATACCTGCCAAACATGGGATTCTTAAGAAGACGCTCCCTGCATTAAATTGGGGCCCCAAAGGATGAGTTCCCCAGGGGAAGAATGAACTAGTTGACCAACCACCTCTCCCCCAATCACATGAGAATGAAGACCAGATTCTCTTGGCACCAGACAAAGCAGGAAAGTAAAAAGACGGAGAAAACAAAGTCTCTGAGAAGATGTGGCCACCCCAGCCACACATCCACTGTGTGCCAGAGAGTCAAGATCCTAAAAATGGTTTGAAAAGAGTCCCTGATCGATAATGCCCCCAGAAGTTTGGCAGAGGCAACACGATACCTCTCAGAGGAGAGCACACTTACCCTGGGAACCCCTTAAAAAATCATGCTAGGACAATAGTCAAAGATAACCAGACACACAAGGAAACAGGTAGCATGAATGAGAAAAAGAATAATAGCAGAAATAGACAACACAGATTTTACATCTTAGAATTACTAGACACAGATTAAAAGTAACCTACAACATTTAGAGAACAACAAATTTTAAAATATGAGCGAGGAACAAGAATCCATACAAAGTAGCATAGCAGATCTTTAAAAGAACTAAATGGAACTTTTAGAAGCTATACTAGCCAAAATGTAAAACCCAATGACAGAATAGATAAAACACAATAAATAAATAAATAAACTGGGAAATAATTCAGGAGAAATCTATCATTCAGCAGAGAAAGAAACAAAGAAAAATGCATATATGAGAATAAGATGTGAATAAGGTCTAAAATACTTTTTATTAGAATTCCAGACAGAGAGGAGAAAGAACAGGAGAGGGAAGTTTAAAATCAATAATGGCTGAGAATTTTTTCAGAATTAGTATAAGATACCAGTCTACAGATTCAAAAAGACTAGTTACAGCCTCACAAAAATAAATTAGAAGAATTGCACTTCTAGACAATCTGAGAATGTTTAAAACAGGCAGAGTACCCTGAAAGCAGACAACCAGGAGCGTGGCTATCTTACGCCCAAGGGAGCTACAGTTAGACATCAGCTGACTTCTCAATAGTAAAGTGGAAGCCAGAAGACAGTAGAATCATATATCTTCAATGTGCTAAAAGTAACTGCCAACCTAGAATTCTACATCGAGCAAAAACACCTTTCAATAAAGATGCAATCTACTTTCTTGTGTTTGTTCGGATAAAAGCATTTTTATCCAAATAAAAGAAGTATAGTAATAAAGCCTAAAATCAGTACATTACTTCAAACTAATGCAACATGAAAACAGCTGGACATTATGGAAAGATGAACATTTACTGTTTTCCTGCACATCTCCTTTATACATACAATCACGTTTTCTTATGCATTAGTTATTTACATAATTGTGTTATGGTTCCTCACTAGATAAGACCAGAGGGTCAGGCATCAAGGACTATATAGGCTTCACTAGATCTCTCTCCTGCTCACTCAGAGCCACACTGACCCAGTTTGGGAAATATTTACTGACTGCTGGGACAGTCAATAGTTTAAGACTGAACTCTTATGATCATAATTCATTTTCATCAAAATATATTTGGAATTTTATTTCAATGGCTTAACCTAAAATATTAGATTAACAATTTCTCTAATTTCACATAATTAAACTATAACCAGGAAATATGTTGAAGCAAACTTGAAGGAATAGTTAGTATGCTTTACAACTAAAGTAGTCTGAAATTTGTTCCCCTCTCCCATCCTACGAACTCAGTGAATCAAGCATTTGAAATTTGCAACTGTTTCTTTAATTCCAGACTATTTATTTCAAGCACCCTGTTAATTGGCAGGATGCCTGTTTCTTCACAAGGCTTCCTATTACTGAGCATCAAATTTTCTACTTTATGACATCTCCCTTATGTTAGCTTCCACAATAACCTTTCCGTGCACCATTTAAAGGCCTCCAAACTCCATCTTTCTCAATGTTCCAACTGGCAAATGTCTTCCAAAAAAAACAAAGAGTAATTTGCCCTTCCCACTTTACAACGTAGCCCAGTAGAAAACTGTGCAACTTTACTTAGTTCTAAGTTTTTAAACTATGTGTCATTTTGGACATTTTCAAGATCATTAGAAGAGAGGCAGCCAAGCTCTGCTTCACAAAATAGCTGATGAAGACGAAAGCTTCCCAAGTTAAGCAGCTAACAGT
Organism: Pipistrellus kuhlii; assembly: GCF_014108245.1. Lineage (NCBI taxonomy): Eukaryota > Metazoa > Chordata > Mammalia > Chiroptera > Vespertilionidae > Pipistrellus > Pipistrellus kuhlii. Next base: position 62,804,861 of record NW_023425551.1, read on the forward strand.
AGTAGTATATTACAAAAATAAGGCTTCACTTAGCTGGGAGGAAAGGAAAAAATTTGCTTACAGTCTACTAGTATACAGGCCAATAGTTTATTCAAGCAAATGGAGAAGGAAATGAAAAAGTAGGAAAGAATAAGGTCAGAAAAAGAAATTAATATGTTACATTTTCTCTTATAGGCCATGAGAAAAACCAAATATTTGGATATCAAGTTTTAATGTCAGCTGTTTTTTAATTTATATTTTCATCATATATTTCAAATTCAAGCAGATAATAGAATACTAGCTATTTTTTGTGCCTGGAGTGAAGGGTAAGAAGTGTTTATTCCAAGAGATGCTCTCATACATCTATATATATGTATATATACCACTATATATTGTATAAACAACTGTTGCAACTGGTTGCTATGACACGCATTGACCACCAGGGGACGGGGGAGATGCTCAATACAGGACCTGCCCCCTGGTGGTCAGTGCACTCTCACAGCCAACCTCCCCTGGCCAGCCAACCTCCCTGGGTCCCTCAGGCCGGCCCCAATGAGCCCCCATCAGCCCTGATCACTGGCCAGGCCAAGGGGCCCCCCTGTATATTTATAACTGGAAATAATAGAAAGCAGCTTTATGGCTTTGATAAAGGTGTCCTATTTGTTGACCCAATACAGCATTTTTAGTTCCTCAAAAACTTAGTCAGATACTTGAGGTTGAAGCTGGCACAAAATCTCTCTCTGCTACCTTCTGCCTTCTTTTCTTTTCCAATTCATTTCCAATAATACTGTTAGCTCAATGATGCCTTCCTCGATTAATCCAGCCCCTAGCAATATTCTCTTTAACTTAGATCTTATTGGCTATATCAAACATTCTGGCATGCAATTATTTTACTTGTTCTCTGTTTTATGAAAACAGTCTCTTCCTGTTCTCCCAAACTAGCGAAGCATATTAATGCAAATCCTCCATGACACACAGCATAATGCTGAAGACACATAAAACATGTCTTAAACATTAGCTATAAAGTAACATCAAGGACAAGGTGAATATAGAACTTCCATGTAGGACGGGCTCAGAAGCAGAATTCTGGTAGCTAAGGACTTAACTTTTTCTTTTAAGTTGATTTGAGAAAAAAAAGAAACATCAACTTGTTCCACTTATTTATTTTTAAATATATTTTTATTTATTTCGGAGAGGAAGGAAGAGGGGGAGAGAGAGATAGAAACATGATGAGAGAGAACCTTGATCAGCTGCCTCCTGCATGCCCTCTACTGGGGATTGAACCTGCAACCCAGGCATGTGCATCAAACCAGGAACATCTAGTTCATAGGTCGACACTCAACCATTGAGCCACTCTGGCTGGCTGTCCCATTTAGTTATGCATTCATTGATTGATTCTTGTATGTGCCCTGACTGGGAATCAAACCAGAAAAAATGGCGTATTAGGATGACACTATAACCAACTGAGCTACTAGGCCAGCGCACTAAGGACTTATCTTAAACATACATCAAAGATAAAAAGATGCTATTCACCCATTTCTCTTTCTTCAAAGTCCATCAATAGCTTCCTCCCCTTGGTAATACCCCTATTCAACCTACAGTTCTATCCCTAATTACTGTCCTAAAACTGTCCAAGTGCTTCACTGGCACTTACAGTACAAGTTCACATACAGGAAGATGCCATGATGCCACTCAGAATGGTTAGCTTTGTTCAGGGACATCCAGTTCCCAAGGAGTAGAGTATGACAGGAAGCAGCACAGAGGCCACTCTTCCATGCCCCATCAACTCACAGCCCTCCTCCCACTCCTCTCCATCAGAGATGTGAGGTGAGAGCTCATTTCAGCCTGGAGGGACCTATAACATTAATATGAACCTCTTGTGAAAGCCATCATATTCTTGTAATATTGTAATTATGTATCTCACCCACAGTGGGACACAGTAGCTTTTCCTTCCAAAGCCTGAACTCCTACCATACCTCAATGTGGCCGTTTGAATTCTCTGCCCTCAAATTTGAAAAAAGAGAAAATGTTGAATTCATTATTCTACATCCTTCATATTGTTTTCTGTAATGACCTTGACATTGATCTCTTACTCAAGATATCTGTCAGTTGGTTCCTTATCTATATTCTCCTTGCTGTAGTTTTAAGTTATGGAGGGGGGAAAAAGGCAAAAACTATTATTTCTGTTTTGTAGAAATAATTACAAGCAGCCTTAGGAAACTTAAATTTTATGCTGCATCTTGTTAACTTTCTTTCTGCCTCCGGCAAGATCATTACAATCCAAATGTGATACAGCTTAAGGAACCCAGAAAGCTGAGCAGCAAATGCAAACAGCTGTCTGTGTGTTTGCATCCATCCATGATTCTCCTGTTCTTTAAGCAAAGTGTTGTGATAGCAATAAACTGTGTTTTCTGACAACACAAAAGGGTTTTATTAGGCTTCAACTGCCCTGTTTGCTTGGACTTACGAAATGGCTTTTTAAATATATTTTCAGTCTTTCAATAAGAAGTAATTTCAATAGATTTTCCATATGAATTAAAATCTCCCCCTTTCCTAAGCCCAAACTTCACAAAGCAAGAGACAATACAAAGCATTAAATCTTGAAAATAAAAAAGTAAAAGTCAACAACCATTTCAAAAGGGCACACAGAAATTCAAGGAACCTACCTGGTATAGCATCTAGAGTAACTTATGATCGCTTTTATTCATTTATTTATAGTTCTTTCTACTTAAGAAAGTGCTTTTAAATCTCTTGTAGCAACTATACAGTGCCTTGAACATATCTCTTAGTGCACATCTTGTACTTGAATTGACTTTAGTAAACAATAGGACTATTCACAATCTATGCTATGAAATAAACTCATTAATTCAGGCTACTTTAAATTTTCACAAACTCTGAGGGGGTAGGAGCACTGTGTAACAACAACTGCTTTACACCTTAATACCTTACTTCCCAGGGTCCTAAAACATAAAAAGGTTTCTTTGGAAGTAAAGAAGACACATGGCAGATCTCAGGCATGTGGTAAGCCTCTCTTCTTCAAAATCAAAAAGCCGTGAACTTTTCAACCCACTCTTTTTAAGCAGCTTCACCAATCACATGTATGAATGATAGAAAACATGGATCAACCATTTCCCCATTCCTTTCCCTGCTGAGTCATCTGAGCTCCCTCAGAGTTAACTTCTCTATTCACCTACTTATCAGAATTTCATTTTCCATACTATTAATCATAGTTTTTTACTTATATAGGTTTCTTTATATTCCATAAACTCTTTTCAAATCATGGTAGGGTATTTGAGAGCATTTGGGGTACACTGTTTTATAGTGTTCTCAGCTCAAATTGAAGAAGCCAAAAGCTCTGGCTTAGCTATGGATGCTGATTATTTATTACTGAATAACAAAACATAGCAGCTTAAAACAGCAGCCATTTTATTAAAGTATTCCCCAATTCTGTTAGTCAGAAATTCAGAAAGGATGTATTTGGCAGCCTATCTGGTCCTCATGGTCACTAGAGGTACTGAACTCACTGCTATGAGGAGTCTAAGGTGACTTCACTCACAAGGAACCTGGCACCTTGCTGGATGGCTTTAAGGCTGGGCTCAGCTGGGGCTGCTGGGAAATGCTGAGACACAGCTGCCAGTCTGCAATTGCTGGTCTGTGCCAGGTTTCAGAACACATCTCTCCAGCTCTAAACATAAAGAGCAAGTAGTGTTGCTGTTGTTTGTTTTTGTGGGGGGTTTTTTTAATATATTTTTATTGATTTCAGAGAGGAAGGAAGAGGGATAGAGAGATAGAAATATCAATGATGGAGAGAATCATAGATTGGCTGCCCCCTGCACACCCTCTACTGGGGATCAAGTCGGCAACCTGAGCATGTGCCCTTGATCAGAATCGAACCCAGAACCCTTCAGTCCGCAGGCTAACGCTCTATCCACTGAGTAAGCAGCAAGTCTAGTTAGACTTCTTACATGGCATCTCAGGACTCCCAGAGTAAGTGTGCCAGATATGGAAGTGGAAGTTGTCAGTTTCTTAAGGTTGCATTGAGAAATTGGTACAGGGTCCCCTCCACCATATTCTATTAATCAAAGTAGTGACAAAACCCACAACACTCTATTTCCCTTCATCCTAGTACCAGTAATTTGTTTTTAATCTTCAGGAAGCTACAAATAACTGAATTGCAAAGTAACTTCTCCTTTTATCCTTTGTTTTTTGCTTGTTTGTTTTTATTGATTTCAGAGAGGAAGGAAAGGGAGAAAGAGAAACATCATTGATCAACTGCCTCCTAAATGCTCCACACAGGGGATCCAGCCCACAACCCAGGCACATACCCTGACTCAGAATCTAACAGTGACTTCCTGGTTCACAGGTTGATGCTCAACCACTTTGAATTAAAATGTAAAGCATGCTCATAATCAGGAATAGTACACTTGTTAGTCTAGCACTTCTCTATATCGTCCCTAATTCCCTCACACTACATAAAACGCAAGATTTGGACTAAAATCTGTGTTTGTTTATTTTAATAAAACTCTAGTACTTAAAATTCTATTAGCTTATCTTATACAACTGAAGTTCTTATAAGTTTTTATTGTACATGTATTTGTAGCAATCATTTTTAAATGAGTCAAAGGGATATTGGGGAAAGAATCCAATTTTTCTATATATACCACCCTTTGCAAATCTCATGAAAAAGCTAGAATGGCAAAAAATAATAATAATGTTAACATTTATTGAATGCTTACTATTTGCCAAGCACTGTCCTAAGTACCTTAAATATATTAACTCATTAAAGCCCCCCAACCTTATGAGGTAATACAATCATATTTTCAGTTTTGCAGGTAAGGAAACCAGAGAAAAAAACTAGTACGTGGCTGTCCATACCCCTAGAGGGTATGGCACCAGACAGAGCCTGTGCTCTTCACCCCAGAGCATATGACCCATAGGTTGTTCCCAAGGAAAAAGCAGCTACCTCACCTACACTAGCCTGGATCAAAGCAGGTTTCATATGTTTCCATCTCAGATCGCCTGTCCTAACACCCTAGGTCTCCAACCAAGACCCCAAACATTTATATCTGACTTTGATTTAGGGGACATACAATTTCTGATTTCCCTCGTCTTACCCCTAAATCAGCTACAGACACTTGACTAGTTTTCTGTCTTCACTCTCCCTGAGAAAAAGCCAAGCCCAGAAGAATACAAGGGCTGGGAACATGGATCAAAATTCTTGCTCAGTTACTGAACTAAGATGCTTCCCCTGCTTCTAGGCATTAATACTGACTATTGACTGTTTCTTGACACATCTCAACCTGTTAAGTGCAAGATCTGTTACCTTTGAGGAGAATCTGGCATATCTATCTCTGGCATACCTATTGACTGTTTCTTGACACATCTCAACCTGTTAAGTGCAAGATCTGTTACCTTTGAGGAGAATCTGGCATATCTATCTCTAATACACCTGCCTGTTTCTGAGCCTGTTTTGAATGCACGTGTCTCAGCTCCCTTGCGCTGTCTGATTCACAGCAGAAGGAAAAAGGAGCCAGGAAAAAAAATCAGAGACCTGAAGGACCAACAAAGGTACAACTAGAGAATCTCATGAACTCAGTAAAAAAAAAGTCATAAACTTCTCATAAACTTTGGAAAAACTAAAATGCATGACACTGTTTACACCCTGTCTTTGGGGTACAGCTTTGTGGATTATGCTCCCCTGTGCTGCAATGGAAGTCTATACGTAACCACTGATATCTGTTATTCCTTAAATTTATGTCTTAATTAGTTTGACAAGTTGATTTTAAATAATGAAAGCCATCTCTGAAAGGTCCATTTAGACTTGTGCAGATAATCAGCATCTGCTTCTAATCAAACTGAGATGATTAGCAAATTAAACCCTTTAATTAGCATTTTGCATAATTTAGGCAAATTATGCTTAAGTTTAAGAAGGTGAAATGGGGTGAATTTATCAGTTAGATATTCCTTTACATCTTTATTAATTATCTAATTTTACCACATATTCAGAAAAATAAAGAAATACAAATCAAGTTCAGTTTAGTATGCTAAAACCTAGTACTTCACAACATTTAAGCTAATTCTGTCATTTTGTGCAAATTATGGTAATACTTAGAATAGAAATATTTTATATCAGTTTTCTCTATTAACTCTCTCAGAGGTCTTTACCCAAATTGGATTCAAATGGCATTTTTTATGAAGGATGGAAGGAATGGAGGAATGGAGGAATGGAGGGATGGAGGGAGAGAAAGAAAAAAGGGTGGGAAGGAGAGAAGGAGGGAGGGAGACTTGCCACTTTTGTCATTCAATACTGCAGAAGCCAAGGTTAATTTCAGGTGCTCAATCATACAGTTTTAAAGAAAAGCACTCATAAAAAGGTAAGTAACCTGTCAATTTTCTTTGTTGGACAAAGAGAAATCAGAAGACAATAAAGTAGCAAAGCTGCCATCACAACAAACCCAGATAAGACATTACTTTTATCTACAGGAACTACATTTTCACACTGATGCTGACATTTCTTTTAAAAAAAAAAAAAGGGGGGGGGTATTCTCTTTTAAATTACCCAAAACACCCATCAGCTAACAAAAGTAAGCAACTCTACAATTTAATGTGCAAAATCAAGTAAATTGCAAGAGCTTAAGGGATGGTGGAGGAAGCATCCAGTCTTTCCTCTCTAACATACCCTGAACCCCAGCTTCAGAGGAAGACGTGGTCTTGGCAATAGCCCCTGTGTTCTAGAATTAATCCTCTTATAAAAAAAATAGAGGCAGCAAAATTCAAAGGTAGATTATTCTCATGACTACAGACAGCAATCTACTCAAAACTTCAAATAAATCGCATCTTTATCCTGCCATAAATTCTACCCAAAATATAGCTCTTTTTTATGCGTGTGTGTCAGAGGAAGTCGTAAATAAAAAGAAGAGAAAAAAATCATGTCAAGGTTTAAGAAGGGATGGAAAATGAATTCTAATCCATTTTAAAGGGAATGCAACAAACTCAATGAAAACCAAGGCAGATTGAAATGAAGGAGCTCTTCTTGCCAAATGCAAATTCCGCTCTCTCTGTATGCAGTTCTGACTGCACCCAGGACAACCTGTAACTAGAGAAACAAACAATTGCTCTGGTGCACACTAATCAACACACAGTACCAAGGATTCACTCAAGTGGCAATATTTTTAATAAAATTTACAGTGTTTCGCATCTACAATACTCAGAAAAATATCAGTCAGCTCATTGACTGGAAAACTCAGGCCTGCATTCTGCAGGCTGCTTTTCCAGGCATTTCAGAGCGGGTCTCAATCAGACAGGGAATCGGCAGCCTAACTTGGAGCCACGACAGCTCTGAAATAACATGACATACATCCAACTGAAAATACTAATTCCTCTTCACCCTTACAACATCAACAGGGCAACTGAAATGCAAATATAAAAAGGTTGAACTCTCGGTTTATAAGCACCTAACATTTAGTCTTATTCATGTTCTATTTAATAAAGCCCTTTAGCCATTTACTCTTAAAGCAGAAGGGGGGGAAAAATAAACAACTGCAGAGCATGACCATCCATTCATCTCACTATTTATCCCTCCTCCATGGATGGACTGTTGAAGCTGAAGTACAGTACTCTGGCTCCCCCATGTGACGCTGTCAGGGCGAACAATCCTGCCGGAGAGAAGAAAAGAGGCCACCTGCATCAGGGTTCCTTTACCCGGCCTTCATCGAGGAATCTGCCAACTACTAGATTCATTTTTACCATCATCACCCCTCACGTACCCCACTCTCTACTCCATCAAAGGAAAGCATTACATATATTCTACCAAGAGTTTATCACTAAATCCCAATAGGTGAAGGAACTATATAATTAGGAAACAGATGAGAAAAGTACAGGTGAAACCACTGCACCCAAGTTTGTGTTGTAGAGGAATTAACAATCAAGAACAATGAGAGCTTTCTCTTAAAACACCTTCCAGTGAATTAAATAAATTATCATAAAAATTAGTTCCAGGATTATAACTGACCAGACATTCAAAAACCTGAAAGTCCTAATTTGAGAAATAAAAATATCACTGCTAATAAGGTCATTTGTTTAATTTTAAACATTCAACACAATTTCTAAAGTTAGAAGTATAATTCAGTTCTGTTTTTAGATGCATAACCAAAGTGCTTAATAAATAATAAGATAGCTAACTTTTAGTATTTATGACATGCCAAGCACTATGTAATTTATACAAAACTTCACTCAGCTTCACAACAACCCTAAAAGGGATATACTATGATATTCTCAATTTTATGAGGCAGTGAGAGATTAGGTAACTTGCAGAGGGGCCATAAGAAATCCCCTATAAAATTTATTATCCCAGGTCTTCCCACTCATGCTCCCTCCCTTTGGAATCTTCTTTCCCACAATTTCAAATAATACTGTTATATGGTATTTGATTGTATAATTTCAACAATGACCTCTTCAACACAAACATTTTGAATTATCCACTGTATATCTCCATTGGCCCACCAGGACTCACAAGCAATATTTTCACAACCAGATATACCAAAACATACTCCTATTCCTATATTCCCTACTGTCACGAACATCACATTATTCTTGTACTCTATGTGCCAAATAGCTTGGAGTCATCCTCAGTTCACATTCCATTAGCCATCAAATCCTCAAGCTACCTCCGTACTATCTATCAACTCTGCCCACTTCTTTCCACTGCCACAGCCACTGCTAGAGTTCAGACCCTCATTCAGTCCCTTCATCTGGTCAGTCTTTCACTCAACAAACTCCCCATACATGACATTAACACAGAAATTGGCAATATCCTAACAGAACTCTGCCATAGCCTCCACATTCTATTACTTGGCAATCTTTTTTTTTTTTTTTTTTTAGCTTTTAATTATGAAATAGTTATTGACTCACAAGAAATTGAAAAAATAGTAGAGAGGTCCCAAGTACCCTTTACCCAGTGTCCCTCAATGGTTGCATCGTACATAACTATAGTTATATAACTATAGTACATATCTAAACCAAGACTAATGATGGGACGTGTGTATAATTCCATGCCATTTCCTCACATTTGTAGATTTGTGAAACAACCACAATTGAGAGTAATTATGTTTACCCTGAGGGTCTTAGTGCTAATTAATTAATCTCATTAAGCCTGTAATATAATAGACTCTGCCTCATGTTCGCTTAGTAAGCAGGTTAACTAGAAGACAGGTGAAGTGGTATCAACTCTCCACCTCTTATCCATTCAGATACTGCAGTTATCTTCATCACACTAAATTATGGCAGGCCCATGCCTCAAAAACCTTCAACAACTCCCTTCTGCTCTGACCCTAACTTGCTAGCCTCATCTCCACTCTTCCCTATAATTTAATGCCAAACTTCCTTGCCTTAAAAATGGACAAGTAAACCAAGGTTAATGTGAGAATCAGTACACATGTGTGTCCTTGAAATAAAAAAGAAAAACATTAAAATAATGTTAAATGAACAGAATATATGGCACCAGTAGGCCTCCAGAGGAGTTGGAGTTACGTGATGATTAAGAAAAATTAGATGGAACTCTGCATGTGTTCAAACTGGAAATGAAGAGAAAGACCACGCTGCATGAAGAAAGAGCAGCTGCTGTTGCTAAGAGAGAAAAGAAAGAAAAGGCCTTCTGTCACCAACTCCAGAACTCCAGCAGCCACCTAGCTCCACAGAGAAGCAGGAGAAAGACACCACCCTAAGCCACCCCTCCCATCCCAAAGCACCCCTCAGGTCTCACCTGCAGGACCTGGAGGCTGGCAAGTTAAATACATCTCAGTGGTCCCGAAACCAAGAGGCAAAGTTCTCTCAGTGGTTGACAATGCTTGGAATTCCTCTCTGGCATTATTTACACATCGTCAACATCATTATAAACTAAAATATAAACAAACTGAAAAAAAGTAGAATTCTTTTGGTGATTAACATTCCTCAAGACTGCCTATTTGAAGTCACAATCATAAATATGTACTTTCTAGGGATTATTTCTATGCAAAGGTGATCCTCACTGTAAGGGCAGCACAATCTAGGGGAAAGCCCCCTTCGCTCTGTTCCATGTTCTATGAAGGCAGCCCAAGAGGAACAGAAAGAACCGAACGTCCTGCCACAGGCCCACTAAAGGGTCTGTGAGCAGACAGCCAGTCTTCATTCTCTGCATCTCAGAAGTCTGCCTTCACTGTTCCACTGGGATATTGGGAAACTGCATTCATAATTCATGAAGAGCTTTCAACCCTGTTTGGTAAGGACCACGAAGAAGTGCTATTGTGATGCCACTTTTGGCTGTTTCCTTCATCTGCTAGGCTCACAAGTTGGTGTGGGTACTGGGAGCATGTGACATTGAGGGTTTAACTTAAGAAGGTTGTTTTTTTTACCAAAAAAAAAAAAATAATAAGTAATAGGAAGGTATCTAGATATAACTTGTGCCTGGGATGATAGCCACTTTAGAATTAGTGGGGTAAACACTATGTTTTTTAAAGGGGTAAGTCCATAAATAAAATATAAAAGAAAAGTAAAAGCAAAGTAATTTAAAACAAAATAATACATAAATGATCAGGCATAGTGCATTCAGTGGGATGGCCAGGTAGTCAGATTCTGTACCCTTTCCCAGAAACACTGAAAGGCCCAGCCTGAAAAAGCCAATAAACCTCCATAACTTCTCTTCCCCGACCTGTTAAATTAAATTGTTCCTATCTCAAGCATAAGTCTTCTCTTGGATTTTGGTTTACACCCATCATGAACATTACATGAGTTATTGTTGGACATGACTAAAATGTACAGTGTAAAAAAAAATTTAAAAACAAAACAGGTACCAGAGAAGAAAAGCAGCAAAGGATAGAGAAAAGCCATGAACTAGACAATGAGCCCCTCAACCATGAAGCTGTGTGAATGAATGTTTTCCCTAGAGGAATAACACATATTACATTGGAAAAACGACTTAGGATATATTTTATATATTTGGTTTCTATTTCTGCCAAGAACTGTCTGCTAAAATAAAACATCTTTGTAAAATTACACTTAATGCTTTAATTTCCTACATTAATGTAAACCTCTAATTTCACACCTGTGTTTGCATATTCCTCTTGATGGGCCCTGTCACCTTAAATGTCAGCATCGATTCCACTTCATTGCAGCACTAGATAAGGTCTAACTGGGAAAGAAACCTGCTCATATATTTAGTTAACATGCTCTGTGATTTGCACATTTCAAAAAGCCTAGAGGTCTGACTTTAGGGCTCAGGTTCTATCACTTAACTCTGCGGAGATTACTTATCCACCCTGAGCTTCAGTCTCTCATGGAGCTGTTGTGTCCATGTGAAGCATTTAGTCCATGTGAAGCATTTAGCTAAGTGTGTGATACTCAGCAAATAGAAAACAAATGCTAGCTACTAGAGACTAACTTCTCTCCTCTGTCTCTTTACATCAGGAGGCAGACCAAAACCTTAATAGGTCCACCACTCAATGAGTATTCAACAAGCATTCCTTCCTTGGTGAATGAGAACCCAAAGCAAGTTCCAACACAGTCCTCTAGAATCTAGATTTTCTAACATTCCTGCAGAGGCCTTACTCCCTGGATCAACTAAAAAGAGCTAGGAAATATCTGGCTAGTAGGCTCCAATATAGATGACAGAAGGATTCTCTTGCCCAAAAGCATCATGGGACACTGGAACTGGGAGAGCACACTTTAACCAGAGATAACAGGGAAAAAACCCAGATAGTTGGCAGGACTCAATGGCTTAAGTATGGCACCAGGACTCTGAGAGTCAAATAGATCAGCAACCAGTAGCAGGTAGAGAATAAATAGAGGGAAGTTCAGAACAAGAATTTTAATTGCTCTGTCTGTATGCCTTCAGAGAAGTGGGCATTAGCAGGATGGATATACTGACAGGGCCTGGGCTAATTGCCTAACTATTGTTATTGCAACTACTTCTTCCTGCCGTTGGTAAATCAGATTTAGCTACTCAATACTGAGAACACAAAATGATTTTCTTTACAACTTCATTAGCCCTCCATATCCCTGGTTCTCATTCTCATTCATAAGTCCCAGTCTGTCCTAGGCTCTAAACTAGTCAGTGATATGGCTTCAGCTAAAAAGGATTACATTTTCAGGGAACTTGAGGCAAACAGGAAAGGTTAGGAAGATTACAAAGTGAAAAAATAATTTAAAAACTCAGTATCTTTTTTTGGAACACCTTCAGAAAACATCCCACTTTACAATGTAAATGTTTAACTACAGAAAATAGGAGAATGCTAACAATGCTATTTAGTAAAATTAATTTCACCATTTTAGGATCTAAACAGTAACATGTGTGATATTATAAGACAATTAGGCAATAGCTGTATCTGTGGGAAACTTCAGCTAATTCAGTCATACATTTTTTCCAAGGGCAAAGTCATAGCCCTGGAGTCATCATCAATGAGAATACAAGGAATTCTATATTCAAAAGCTGTATGAAAACTTTAAAAGAGAGAAATGACTTTACAAGTTATTTCAAAAAATTCTGCATATGTTAATTTTAGCCTTCAAGGGTAATTCAGCTTGAAGTTTCACATTTAGCTAGGTTTAAACAATCTTATAATGAGCAGAATCTAATTTTGTAGCTTGATAAGGAAAATCCAAAGTCTGTGAACTTCTAAAATATTGCCAGTAAAGACCATCTGCCATGGTGTATTTTTACAACTATATGCATAAATGGTTAGGCCTCAATTGACTAGAAAATTCAGTGAAACTTTTCCTCATTCTCAAAATATAATACTATACCCACCCAAAAAACACATATAAAATAATACAAGGTTGGCTTCCATAATTATTTCATTTGAAAAAACACTGTGAGAGTGAAAGTATTATAGTGTTTGTGGAGTCTGCTTATAGAAAGGAACCCCCATGTTAATGCCTTCTAATTTGGAAAGAAGTTAAAGTTATGTAATTGTAACAGAAACACATAAAGAACTCTGTTTAAGTCATAAATTTCCCTATATAAAATACAAAACAAATTGAAATTTGCTAACTAGCATAATCCCGCAAATTCAACTCAATAGAAAAAGCTCATCCTATCTAATAAAAGAATAATATGCAGATTGGCCATCACTCCAACACACAAGATAGCTGCCTCCATGTGGTCAAAGATGGAGAGCAGGGGAGGGCAGTTGGGAGGGACCAGGACTGCAAGGGAAGGCAATTGGGGGTGACCGACCAAGCCTGCAGAGGATGGCAGTTAGGAGTGACCAGGCCAGCAGAGGAGAGAAGTTGGGGGCGACCGGGCCTACAGGGAAGGGCAGTTGGGGAGGACCCAGGCCTGCAGGGGAGAGCAGTTGGGGGAGACCAGGACTGCAGGGGAGCAGTTTGGCATCAATCAGGCTGGCATGGGAGTGGTTAGGGGTGATCAGACTGGCAGGCAGAAGTGGTAAGGGGCAATCGGGAAGGCAGGCAGGTGAGCAGTTGGGAGTCAGCAGTCCTGGATTATGAGAGGGATCCCAGATTAGAGAAGGTGCAGGCTGGGCTGAGGGACACACCCCCCCATGTATCTAGTTTTATATATATATATATATATATATATATATATATATATATATATATATATATATATATATATAATACACACACACACATATATATATATTTTACCCAATATTTAGCCCTGAGAAAAGATAACTATTCCATGTTACTGTACTCATCTTAAGGATTACCTAGTGCTTGCAAAACAGAAGAAAATATTTTTTTTAACTCATTTCAGAGATAGGAAAGGAGAGGAAGAGAGAGAATCATCTAACAGCAGGCTTGTGCTGTCACAGCAACACTCACCAGCCATGAGCCCTGCAACTTGTGCCCTCCCAAGGGGAGTGGCCTGGGGAATTGAGCTGAAACCAGCTCTCCGACATCTCCTGAGGGGTCCCAGATTGCAAGAAGGCACAGGCTAGGCTGAGGGACCCCAGGAAGGGACATCAGGAGGGCTCCAAGGCGTGTCCAGCCCATCTCGCTCAGTCCTGATCTACTGGACCCCAGCAGCAAGCTAATCTATCGGTTGGAGCATCACCCCCTGGTGGTCAGTGCACATAAGAGAGTGGTTGAGCAGCTTTAGCATATCATTAGCATATTACACTTTTATTGGTTGTTCAGTTGTTCTGCCATTCAGTCTATTTGCATATTACCCTTTTGTTATATAGGATTGTTTTCTTTTCCATACAAACACCTATAAACCTACTTTTGCCCAAACCTGTACAATAAGAGCCAAAATTATCAGAAAGGCATTGCTAGCTTAAGGTCAACTTACAAATATCTAAGAAATATTGGCACCAGTAAACATCAAAAACTATTCTAAAAGTCTACACACATAAAACTATTAAAATCAATGTAAATCAATGTCCCAATGTTAACTGGAAAAAGGCATCCAAAGGTTCCTAATTCATATAACTGACATTTTCAATTACAAAAGACAATCTAATTCATGTGCACTGAAAAGAAGTTATCAGCCAAAAATGACATGAAATAATTTCTAAGACAGAAGAAATTAAGATTTCAAACTACAAGGGACAAGAAACAAATTTTAAATGTCAGGTTCAGGATAAGGAAAACTATTTTAAACTAAGCAAAAGTAAGTAATTCAGGGTTTCACATGGACTTGTTTTCACTGAGCAGGGCGATAAAAGGTTACCAGCCGCACTTGCCTTTACTCAAAACCCTTAGATCTTGAACATATTTGTCAATTGAACAGCACTACTTCTCTTTAATATGCAGCAGAGTTTTCATCTTCCACACACAGAATCCTCTCCACATCTTTTAGGATGCTCCCCTTCATTGTCCCTGCCATTCTGTACTATTCTAACGAAAACATCCTGCCATTAGCTCCACTGGTACTTCAAATTCATTAAAACAAACAAACATTTTTTTACTGTCCTGATAAGGTTTGAAAACATTGAGGTAAATTATAAGCTGCTGTCAAGACTGTGAACTGCAACAGCACAGAGACCTTTAGTCTGTGAGGCTGACAGCTGCCAAAGCCTGACCTTTCCCTAACTGGTCAACTGAAGACACGCTAATGGGATCTGTTTAACCTTACCCATCCGCCTGTCATGTGACACAAGAGCAAGTCAATCAACTCAGCAAGGAGAGCTCCAGAATGGTCCCCACAGATAGCAACATTTATGCACTTCTAAACCTTCCTAGAAATTTCAGATTTAAAATGCAAGCTATTTACACCTAAGTCCAAAACCAAAAACTACCAGTTTTTCCTTTTTGAGTACTTCGTATTAAGGCTTTCTGTTGTATGTCATAAAGATTCAAATTCTAGTATCCACTGGAAACCGACATATAGACTAAAATAGGCAAAGTTTCAGAGAACTGCCAGAGCCCAAAATAGAACACGAGAGCCCCCAGATTCAATAACTGGCCCCATTCACCTCTTCCATGTTTTTATAAAACAAAATTACATCAGCCATGGCAAGCTAAACAAAAACAAAATTTAAGAGGAAAAAAAACTATACAAAGTATTAATTCTCCCTTTTCCTGTACATATTTCTCCATCAAAGCAAACACAATACAATTTAGTTATACCAGTGCATTTCCTCCTAAAGTAAAAGCATTTATTTTACAGAAGTAGACCAACATAAAAGTCATTGCAGTTTTAATGAAACTGAAATGATAGAGAAATACGTGCGCGCGCGCGCACACACACACAGTTGAATTCCAGATACGTACACTCTAATATGTGTGTGCCAGTAATCCAGCTTCCGGGACATGAAGACCAGGATGGCCCCATGACCCTCCACTCCCCACTGTGTCCTTCTGCCTAGACTTAGGCAGCAGGGCCCATGCACATCAGAGACCAGCTTATGGGGCAAATGCCAATTACTTTTCCCTAGCCCTTGTTTTGTCCTGAGTCTAAAATATGGTCGTGAATCTAAAAACATCACTGATACCTGTGGTAGCACATTAATTTTCAAGTGCAATCCTAATATTCTAATCGAAGTGAAGAAAACGTGCATGTTCCTATTAATGAAAAGGTGAAAGCTGGGAAGTGGAAAGAGCTATGGGGCCAAGGGGCAAGCCCATCAACAGCACCTGAATTCAAATTCCTTTATCACCGGACACCAAGGGAGAGCACCAGAGGAGGAGGGAAAAGCTTTCTCCCAGAGAAGGAAAAGAGGGAGAAAATTGGAGATATCTGTAATACTCTCAACAATAAAAGATATATTTTTTTAAAAAAAGTAAAGAAAAGGTTTCTCCCAGGAAAGTGATTAAATCTATCACAGGAATGATTTTCACGCCAGGCCCCCTGCAAAGATTTCTCTCTCTCTAACTTCCATGAATCCTCACCAGCTACAAACAGTTGATCAAGTTTAACATTCTCAGTGTTTACTGCAAAAACAAGTGGCATGATGTTTTTCACACTCTGCACACTTCTAGTTCTGATAAACCCCTGAGGACGACTACCTGTATCCTATCCCCCCACTGAGAATCTCTGAACCAGAAAAAACAAAACAGTCACACAAGAAGCCAAAACTAGTGTTCCTTTTAGAAACTGTATAGGACACCCTCCACCCTGGTGGCGTTGAATGTGGATATTTTCTCCTGAATTTCTGAATTTTATCTGTGTTTCCTACACTTTAATGTAAGTTTATTATCATGCATCTCAAATGGCCTGCAGAATGAAACACGAAAGAAAGGAAAAAAGAAAGGAAGAAAGAGAAAATCATAGCATGCAGGCTAACCACTACAGTAATATGAAAAACCATTGTCTCAACCAACACACTAGATACGAGTACAGTAGTTCCCCCTTTTCCAGTTTTGCTTTCCACGGTTTTTAATTAGTCGTGGTCAATTACTGTCCAAATATATTAAATGGAAAATTCCAGAAACAAACAATTCGTCAGTTTTCAATTGTGTGCCATTCTGAGTAGCATGATGAAATGTCTTACCATCCTGCTCCATCCCACCCAGGAGGTGAATTACCCCTTTGTCCATTATCCATGTTGCATGCACTCCCCACCCATTAGTCGCTTAGTAGCCGTCTTGGTTATCAGATCAACTGTTATGGTATCGCAGTGCTTGTGCTCAAGGAGCCCTTATTTCACTTAACAATGGGCCCAACGCACAAGAGCAGTGATGCTGGCATGTCAGATATTCACCACTGGTAAATCAGTGTCTCATGCACTTGCCTGTGTACAATAAAGCCCACTCATCCAACCTACTTTTCAGCATCTCAATCTTAAACAAAAACAAATAGTAAAGGATCATCATACATTCAAGATGAAAGACTAAAACAGATAAACTAAAGAAATGAGAGACAGACAATGAAAGGAGAAAAATACAAAGTAGAAAATGCATGGAGCTTGGGGGAGGTGGTCCTGGGCTTGACACTTTTCTGGGCCTGGGTAGATGTAATGTACAATAGAAACCTCGTGGGGCTCTTACGGAAAGTGAGATAAACTGTGGGAAGTGCCTCCTGAGCACATAATGGACACTAAATGTCTACCAAACGTTTGTTTACTGCCCTTCGTGCAATCTCTTTTTTTCCGACTCAATAACCCACACTGAGTCTTACATCTTCCACTTCTCAGATAGGACAATGTCTTTTATCTACTCCAATTTCTATTTTTTTACTTCATTTTGGCTTTAAGTCACCCATTCTCACCTGAGTCTCAACTAGTCCTACTATCACCTCATTGTTGTAAGTCTTCCAAAGCAGAATTATTGGAGTACAGAGCCACCTACAGGACATATATTCTATTTCCACCCACAATGGATATCCCTGCTAAATATGTCCCAGACACTTCTTTCTTTTTATTTTTCTGCTTTTTAAATTTATTTTAATTAAAGTTGACTTATAACATTGTATTAGTTTCAGGTGTACAACATAGTGATTACACATTTACATACCTTATGAAGTGGTCACCATGATAATTCCAGTAACCATAGTTATTACAGTATTATTAGCTTTATGCCCTGTGCTATACATTACATCCCTGTGACTTATAACTGGTAATTTATACTTATTAGTCCCCTTCACCATTTTCACCCATTCCCCAACCCCCTGGAATGCCTACACTTAATTCTTTTTTCCCCTTTTTCTATTCTTTCTTTATTAAGGTATTACATGTGTCTTTATCCTTCCATTGCTCCCCCACTCCCCACTCATGCCCTCAGCCCCCTAGTGTCTGTGTCCATTGGTTAGGCTTATATGCATGCATATAAAACCTTTGGTTGATCTCTCCCCCTTACCTCCACCCTTCCCTACCTTCCCACTGAAGTTTGGTCTGATCGATGCTTCTTTATCTCTGGATTTGTTTTTGTTCATCAGTTTATGTTCATTATATTCCACATATGAGTGAAATCATATATTTATCTTTTTCTGACTTATTTCGCTTAGCATAATGCTCTCCAGATCCATCTATGTCTTTTTTACAACAGCTTAGTATTCGTTTGTGTAGATGTGCCACAGTTTTTTAATCCACTCATCTGCTGATGGGAACTTAGGCTGTTTCCAAATCTTAGCTATGCTAAATTGTGCTGCTATGAACATAAGGGTGGATATATCCTTTCTGATAGGTGTTTTTAGTTTCTTGGGATATAGTCATAGCAATGGGATTACTGGGTCAAATGAGATTTCCATTTTTAGTTTATTGCAGAAACTCTGTACTATTATCCACAGTGGCTGCACCAATCTGCATTCCCACCAGCAGAGACACTTCTTTCTTACATGACTAGCAGCCCAGTGTGTGAACTTGGGGAGAAGGGGGGGAAGGGGGGTCCCCCTCAGCCTGGACTGCAAAAGGGTGTAGTCCAGACTGAGGGTCCCACTAGTAAAATCGGGCCAGGGAGGGATGTGGGAAGGCTCCAGGGCATGTCCAGCCCATCTCACTCAGTCCCAATAGGCTGGACCCCAGCAGCAAGCTAACCTACCAGTTGGAGTATCTGCCCCCTGGTGGTCAGTGAACGGTTGAGCAGCCTTAGAATATCATTAACATATTACACTTTAATTGGTCGTTTGGTTGTTCTGCCATTCAGTCTATTTGTATATTACCCTTATATAGGATTACTAAATGTAAGTCATTCAGATTTGTCTGCAAAATTATTATTTAAAACTACTCATAGATTTTACTAGCAACTGACTTTTATTTTTTTTTTTTTTAATAAGTTTTTATTGTTCATATTATTACAAATGTTCCTTTCCCCCCCCCCCCCACCATTGCTCTCCTCCACCAGGTTCCCACCCCGCCCTCCGCCCCCTCCCCTCTCCCCATTGTCCTCATCCATAGGTGCACAGTCCACGTTCAGTCTCTTCCCACGCCCCCCTCTCCCCTTTACCCCAAGAATCGTCAGTTCACTCCCCTTCCATACCTCTGATTCTATTATATTCAACAGTTAATATTGTTCATCAGATTTTTTTAATTTCCTTGGTTTTTAGATTCACTTGTTGATAGTTATGTATTTGTTGTTCATAATTTTTATCTTTGTTTACTTTCTCTTCTGAAAGAACCCCCTTCAGCAATTCATATAATTCTGGTTTGGTGGTGATGAACTCCTTTAGCTTTTTTTTATTAGTGAAGCTCTTTATCTGGCCTTCGATTCTGAGTGATAGCTTTGCTGGGTAGATTATTTTTGGCTGTAGGTTCTTGCTATTCATCAACTTGAATATTTCTTGCCATTCCCTTCTGGCCTGCATGGTTTCTGTTGAGAAGTCAGCTGACAATCGTATAGGTGCTCCTTTGTAGGTTACTACCTTCTTTGCTCTTGCTTCTTTTAATATTCTCTCTTTGTCTTTTGCTCTTGGAATTTTAATAATGATGTGTCTCGGTGTGGTCCTCTTTGGATTCCTTTTGTTTGGAGTTCTGTGCACTTCCTGGACATGTAAGTCTAATTCTTTCACCAGGTAGGGGAAGTTTTCTGTCACTATTTCTTTCAGTATGTTTTTGATATCTTGCTCTCTCTCATCTTCTGGGACCCCCATAATTCTGATGTTGGTTCGCTTGAAGTTGTCCCAGAGGTTTCTTACATTATCTTCAATTTTCTGGATTCTCTTGCCTTCTAGCTTCTGTGGAGGAGTGTCTTCTGGCTCTTTATGTTCCAAATCTTTGACTTGATTCTTGCGATCTTCCCTTCTGTTTTTAGGACTCAGTAAAATATTTTTTATTTCAGACAATGTATTCTTTATTTCTTGTTGATCCCTTATCATTTCTTATTAATTCTAGTTGATCTCTTTTCATATCCTCATAGGCCTTATCCATCTTTTCTAGGAAATTCTTGAAAAACCTTATAAGCGTAGATTTGAACTCCATATCCAGACGCTTTTTGTCCTCCATTTCTTTCGTTTGTGATCTATTTTGTTGTCGCATTTCGCAGTTACAGATGGGATGGGGTTTCAGGGTGGAGCCTGCAGCTTTGGCTTCTGTCAGCCCCGCCCTATGCGGGTCCTTCAGTGCTCGCTGCGGGCGCCTCTGAGAGAAAGGTGCCCTCGATTTTCGCCTGCTGCCAAACAGTCTATGCTCTCCCCCAATGAGCCCGGTATTGGGGTTCAGTTCAGTTGGTAGTGGGATTGGAGGTGGCGTTCAGAGCAGTCTGGAGCCCAGGTCTCTTTCCCGTCAGGGCAATCCCGCGGCACAGCCGACCGTCCCTTCTCTGTGCGCCGTGTGCGCGCCTCCGGGACCTCCTTTCGCCTCTCCCCGGGGTTCTGCCTTACAGCCCGGCTCCCTATGGCTGAGCCTGAGTCCCCGGGGTCTGGCCCAGAACCGGGTTCAGAGCAGTTGGGGGCCCAGCACAGTCGGAGCTTTTCTCTCCTTTCCGCTCGGGAACGCCCGCCAGGCACTCGGCCTCCCTCCTCTCCGGCTCCGTCCTCTCCGCGTCTCCGTACCTTGGGCTTTTCCAGCTCCTCCGCGCCTCCTTCTGGTTTTCTCCTTGCTTCTCGCTTTAGAATTTCCAGTCAGTCAACCTTCCTGTAGTTCTGGGCAATGTCCGTTTTATATTTTAGTTGTATTTTATTGAAATTGTTGTGTGCGGCTGCAGCTAGGTGTTCACCTGGGTGCAGCCATCTTGGATCCTCCTAGCAACTGACTTTTAAAATAAGTATTACCGCTGAGACCGGTTTGGCTCAATGGATAGAGCATCGGCTTGGAGACTGAGGGGTCCCGGGTTCGATTCCAGTCAAGGTCATGTACCTTGGTTGCGGGCATATCCCCAGTGGGGGGTGTGCAAGAGGCAGCTGATCGATGACACTCTCTCATCAATGTTTCTAACTATCTCTCTCCCTTCCTCTCTGTGCAAAATCAATAAAATATATTAAAAAAATAAAAAAATAAAATAAGTATTACCCCTCTAAACTTCCTTATTGGATATAAGTTCTACCACTTCTCTGTTTTCTTTAATATGTTAACTTTAAATTTTTGGCCTAAAAGATTCTGGTTTAAGATGAACTTTTATAAATTAAACATTTTTGTGCTGTCATTTATCACATATTTAATAAAGCAACTAAATGTGAGGCTCTGGTACTAAGGAGCCCCTTTTCTTCTAGTCACTGAAAGGAAAAGGTTCACCATCATGCCGAGCCAAGAGCTGTTCTCTCAGTCAGGTACTTAGGGAGAAAACACATGCCACATGTCAATACTAGCACTTAAGGTGGGATGACTACTAGCACTTAGGAGGGATGAGTGGTGCAAACAATTGGAAATGACTACAAAAATATACTCACAGCCTCAAAATGCAAATGACTATCCTTTAAAAAATCTTGAATTTTGTCCTTGGGTAAAATACTGAATCGAAATCGAAGGAGATCCATTTCTTGTTGAATAAACCAGCGTCTAAGATCTTCACTAAAATGTAGATAGGAAAATTACAAGTATAAATTATAAGTCAAGTGATTATTTTAAAAGTCCACCAATTTTTAAATCCAAGAAGTTTATATTAAACAATATTCAAACATGACCACGATGCCAATAGACAGAAGTTAAAAGTGCTCTAAGTGTATGAATAACACACCCCGCAATCTTCCAGGGATGGGCTGAATGTGGGGAAAGAGGTGTAATGAACATAAAATTAAAATAATTAAATATAGAATACTTTAAGCTTAACTGCATTATTATCAATATTATAAAAGAAAATAGTTCACTGCATCTGATGTAACCACAAAATAACAATTACATTAGAATATAGACTATTACTTCTAAGATGATTTCATCCATGCCAAATAAACCCAAATTTTATAAAGGTAATTTACCTCTGAATAGATTCTGATCAGATAAATTTCACAATGCAACCTTTGCTTTCAGCTTTTTTGTTTATAATTTCACAAAATTTAATATTCACGGTATACTTCAATTTTTCAAAAGCCAACACACAATTACTGTATATTACTTTGCAAGAAAGATCCATAATCAGCATTACTGTTGTTAGACAATGATGCTGATGCATGTACAATATGATTTAGTTTTTTTACCAAAGTGGTCTTCACACGGTAGCAATTCACTTACTGCATACGTTGCATAAACTACATATACTTTTTCACCAAAGAAAATCTCAAGGACCAAAACTGGTCAATAATTTCTAGTTACTATCTTGGGATAGTAAATAACTTAATGTTCTCATTTGATAAGCCTATTAGTAAAAAGAAAAGGAAAATAAACTTATAAGATGTCCTTTTAATGTTCTTGTATGCCAGAATTAATACAAGAAAAAAACACCACCAAGTTTAAAAGGCAACTAACTCCTTTCCCTCTGGGTGGCACTACTGACTTATAAGAAACCAACTAACAGAGGAAAATACCTTAATCTAATGGGCCCTGGTCCATACATCTCAACTTCTAAAAACCTGCACTGAATTCAAGTGTGTATTTGATTCATTATTTCTTATAAATATTACCAGTTTTTGTTTTTGTTTGTTTTTTTGTTGTTGTTTTTTTTGGGGGGGAAGGGCAGTGATAATAAAAATATCTAATAAAATTTCCCTCAATTTTAAATCCCATATGAAGAGTCTCTCCATAAAGGTAAAAAGTGTTTCAACTGGCAAAATTTTTCAGTAGAATTTTTTGGGGATATTGCATAGTAAACAACTTGTTTCCAACAATCTGCTGCAACAGTGTTTAACTCATGAACCTCTGGTTTCTATTGTTGTTCCGAGTTTTCCTCTGTTCAGTACAATACATGTTAACTTTCCATGTACCAATGTATAACCCAAGACATCAAATTTGACAGTGAGAAAATAAATGTGTACTCACGACTGGCAATAAGCAAGGCGTAAAATAAAGTGAGAAATGTGATCTTTTCTTCGTGCTTCATATTCATCTTCTAAGTTTTCCTTAAACATAATAGGACATGAATAAAATGAATGCATTAGAATAGTACGAGGTGTAAAGAAATACTAAATCAGCATAAGCTAATGTAAAGTAAAAGTTTCATAAATACAAATTTCATAATATGCTTTCCAGGATAATGATCATTTTTCATAAGTTAGCAATCAGGTGACACTGAGAACTGAACTCATCTCAGCAAAATCTCCTGGGTTTAACCCTGTTATTTTCTTATGCTAACCTTTGCTATCCATCCTATACCTAGGGTACTCACCACTTCAACAACTTCTTGTATCAACCCTCAACTTCTTGCTTTTCAACACTGTGGCAAAATCTAGATTCTAAATTAATCTACAGCTATATTCTGTAGTCTATTGAAAATGTTAAAACCGCTGAAGAAAAGATATTCAACTCTGGGAATTTGGAATGTTGAAAATTTACAGCCTCTAACCCCAGCTGGACCTTTATCAACACTAAGGAAACTTTATCCAAGTCCAAAATAGTAAGAGCAAACATGTCTTGTGCACTTACGAGGAACTAGGCACTACTTTAAGCATTTTTCATCTATCAACCCATTTAATCCTTTAAAAACCCCGATAAGGTAGACTCTGCTATGTATCCCTATTACAAAGACAAGGAAAATGAGGCATAGGGAAGTTATATAACTTGTCCAAGGTCACAAAACTTTTAAGTAGCAGAGCTGGGATCTGACACATAACCATCTCTGTTCTCATTTCTTAGAAAAGCTGTTTCAGCTCTTCTGTTGTGTCACAGCTGATCCCCAGAATAAATTGTCCTGGGAGTTCACCCCGAGATGCCAACAGCAATCAAAGCTCAACTACAATAGGACAGTGCACACAATCCACACAGGGATGCACCTAGAGAGTCCAGCTAAGGTGACTGTGGAGGCTGAGCACTGGGCCCTACAGGACACTTACTACACAAGGCCCCTCTACCAATTCCAGGAGACATAGCACAGGGAAGCTGCGAAAATGTGGAGTTAGGGAAACATGTCATAAATGAACAAACAGAGGAAATTTCCAGAAAAAGAATTAAATGAAATGGAAGCAAGCAAACTACTACATACCAAGTTCAAAACAATGGTTATAAAGGTGCTCAAGGAGCTTGATAAGAACTTCAAAGTACTTAGTGAGAATTTCAAGAAAATTAGAACATCAAAGACATGAAAAAGGAGCAGTCAAAAATTAAGAATACACTAACTGAAATAAAGAATAATTTATAGGAAATCAAGAGTCAAGTAGAGGATGCCAAATCAGCAGTTTGGAATGTGAGGAAGCAAAAAACACCCAATTAGAAGAGCAAAAAGAAAAAAGAATCCAAAAAAATATGAAGATAGTGTATAAGGAGCCTCTGGAACAACTTCAAATGTACCAACATTCATATCATGGGGGTGCCAGAAGGAGGAGAGAGAAAGCAAAATATTGAAAACCTATCTGAAGAAATAATGACAGAAAACTTCCCCTACATGGTTAAAGAAATAGACTTACAAGTCCAGGAAGCACAGAGTCCCAGACAAGAGGAATCCAAAAAGGTCCACACCAAAACACATCATAATTAAAATGCCAAGGCTTAAAGACAAAGAGAGAATTTTAAAAGCAGCAAGAGAAAAGCAGTTAGTTACCTACAATGGAGCACCCATAGGACTGTCAGCTGATTTCTCAACAGAAACTTTGCAGGCCAGATGGAATTGCCAAGAAATATTCAAAGTGATAACCTACAATCAAGATTACTCTACCCAGTAAAGCTCTCATTTGGAATTGAAAGTCAAATAAAGAGCTACACAGACAAGAAAAAGTTAAAAGGAATTCATCACCACCAAACCAGCTGAAGGGCATTCTTTAAGAAAAGGAAGAAGAAAAAGGTAAAGATAAAAATTATGAACAACAAAGTGACAACAAATACATAACTATAAACAATTGAATGTAAAAAATCAAAATATCAAACAAGGAATCTAATGAACAAAATAAACTGATGAATAAAATAGAACCAGAGGCATGGAAACATGAAACACACTGACAAATCTCAGAGGGAAAGGCGGCAGGGAGATTAACCTAAGAAGATATGCATGTATGTATTACCTATGGACACTGGACACAACAATAGGGTGGTGAAGTCCTGGGGCGGAGTGGGAACTGGGTGGAGGGGGTAATAGGGAGACAAAAATGGGACATCTGTAATACTCTCAATAATAAAGATTTTTTTAAAAAAAGAAAAGCTGTTTCAGTCTTCACAAGTTGGCCCAAACTCCATACCACACCACTCTCTCTCAGCTGACAACTTCACCTATTTTAGAGAAAATAAAGGCCACCAGGTTGACTACTTCAGCTCCAAGTCTGGGTGTCCACACTGTGTTGCCTTCCCTTCCTTATCCGTGAACAAAGCTTCTCTCCATTCCCCTACAAAATGCTAATCCCTACACCTAAACCTTGCAATCCATCTTCCTGCCTCCTAAGGATCATGATGTATCAAATGCTTTCTCAGAACATCTTTAAATTCCCCTACTCTTCTTTCTCATCTAGATCTTTCTGCTTGGTTTATAAGTGTTTAACTATCTCCTGTCATATATGTATATGTATATGTATATGTATATGTATATATACTTATGTCTGTGTGTCTCCACTTGTCCCCATACTTCCTCCATATTCAGCTCTATGTCTCCCATCTTTTCAGCTGAGCATCTTAAAAGAATGCATATTCCATCTCTACCTCTCAACCTCCCTCATCCACCACTTTCATCATTCAGGCTTCTACCTCAATCTACAAAAAGTCCACCCAGTTGACAAATCAATGGCTTCTGTATAACTCATCTATCCAAAGCTTTTGAAACTATATCTTGTTTTGAATCTTGGTTCCACCACTTACTCTCTCGTGAGTTTGGACAAGTTATTTTTCCTATCTGTATTTCAGTATCCTCATCTATAAAACAGGGATAATAATAGTATCTACCTCATAAGACTGCTGTGTGAATTGCATGGGCTAATATATAATACACTTAGAAAAAATCCTGGGGCACAGTAAGCATAATAGAAATGCTTGCTGCTGTCATTCCTATAATATCACTATTAATATAATTATCTTTATTATTAAAACCCCAGCCTTCCTTAGCTGCCATGACACTGTCATCCTGACTGATCTCCTACCTCTCAGGCAGCTCCTTCCCATTCTCCTCCAATTCTACTTCACCTTAACTATTGGTATTCCTCATATCCTATCTTCCATCATCTTCTCTTCCCACTCAAATATTTTCCTCCAGTTCTCTCACTTACTCCTAATGACTGCAACCTTCTTCTTATATACTCCTACTCCAGATATCTCCTAAAACCAGATCTTTGTGAATATCCAATTGTCCACCAGAGATCTCCACAGGCACCTCAACTCATGTCTAGAACTAAACTCAACATCTTCCTTCTAAGTTTTGCTTCTCTTCTAAGTCTGTATACACATCTCAAAATATCACCACTATCCACCTTATTGTCCTAACTAGAAACCTGGGTGTCATTTACAACTCTTCTCCCTACAACCAGTCACTAAAATCTTTTGATTCTTCATATCTCTGCAATCATTCTTCTCTCCATTCATTTCCGCTCATCATTTCCAGGGTCCTAACTGGTTTTCCTCCATCAAGATGCAATTCAGCACTACCTCCTCTGGGAAGCCTTCCCAAATCACCCCACTCTAAACTGGGTGGTTATTTGTGTTACTGGAGTTCCTGAAGCACACATCCAATAACAGCAATCATCACAGCATTCATCACTCTATATGCACAGGGTACAGATGACAGTGTTTGGAAACATCTAGTGGGTAGAAAACAGGAATGCTACTGGGCATCCTACAATGCACAGAACAGTCCCTGAAACAAGGAATTAGCATTCCCAAAACATCAGCGGTACCAAAGTTGAGAAAACCTGCGATATTACAATGGTCTGACTACATGTCAATCACCTCCAGGAGACCGTAGGTATCTTCAGGCAGAGTCTATGCTATATTAATCTTTATGAAGGCCTTGTGTCTAATATAAGACTTTTTCCACAACTGAGACTCAGTACATGAATATATAGAACTAAATGAACATTTGTTCTCCCTTTTACTTACTCTGTAAGAAAACTTGACCTTTCGAATCTCAGCTTCCATCTTGCTCTGGTATGGCTCATGTCCTTTCACATAGCTCACACCAAGATTTTCAACTGCTTTTAGCACTGGGAAAAAAATTTTTAATAAAAGAAAAATATATGAATGCAAGATAATTTTTTAAAACTAAATTCAAGAAATAAAATCTATAAATGGCAATTGAGTAATTACTTATTTATAAAAGATGACAAGTTATAAATTTTCTGCAAGTACATAATATAAATTATATCCTATATAATAAAAGCCTAATATGAAAACCGACTGAATGACAAAACGACTGGTGGAATGATGGGTTGCTATGACATACACTGACCACCAGGGGGCAGACACTCAAGGCAAGAGCTGTCCCCAGCCCATAGTCCACAGGCCAGGCAAGGCATATGCCTGCAGGGGCCCCCTGATCACCCCACCAGTCACCCCACAGATGAGCCCTGATCACTGGCCAGGCCTAGGGATTCTATTCATGCACAAATTTCATGCACTGGGCCACTAGTATGTTTGTTAGAAGCTAACCTCCATTTATGTATAGAAAAGATCAAGGTCCCACAGCATAATTTAATAGCCGGGTCTCAACCAGGGGGAAGAGAGGAATTGTTAACCACTGCTGTACTGAGCCACCGTGGTTGAAGAATGGAAAAGGGTGTCTGTTTGGAGAAAAGACTAAGCACCCCTTGTTCGCATCCCTCATGTGGAACTGCCTGTTAGGAGGTCTGCTTCTATTTTCTCAGCATACACTCATCAGAACGATAGCCCTGCCCTAACTGGTTTGGTTCAGCAGATAGAGCTGTCTGCCTGCGGACTGAAAGGTCCTAGGTTCGATTTCTGTCAAGGGCATGTACCTTGGTTGCAGCATATCCCCAGTAGGAGGTGTGCAGGAGGCAGCTGATGGATATTTCTCTCTCATCAATGTTTCTAACTCTCTCCCTCTCCCTTCCTCTCTGTAAAAAAAAAAAAAAAAAAAAAAATCAATAATTTTTTTTAAAACTAAAAAAAAAAAAAAAAGAAAGATAGCCCTTCCTTTCTACTGAAGCAGAAAAGACACAATAGTGAAGAAGCAGGGCCCTCAGATCATCCAAACACTCTCTAAATAGATGCTACATCCTGTTTAAAAGTTCCTACAGCCCCTTGTCAATCCTTCTTCAGATGAATTCTTCTTCCATCAATACAAAAAGAGTCTTTTTTTTTTAATTCAAGAAGTAAAAACTTCTCAAATGACTCCTGAACATAAACCCATGGCCCTTGGGTACCTCTTTTTATGGCATACCAAAGCAATTAATAATCTCCCCCTCCACATCCCCCTTTCCTGCTATCCCCATCTCCATTAGCTTCAGCCACTACTAGAGCCCTTAACATATAAACTATGATTATTATTTTGGATATCTGCTTCCATGTACGAGAATACAGTTTCATCAAAGATGAGAATTACAATATTCATCTCAAAATCCCTACCACCTGGACTAGAGTGGACTCAATAAATATGAACTGTCCGATAAATAAGTGAATAGCAAACCCTCAATAAATATTGGTTAAATAACTGCTTAAAAAAGGAAATATGTTATCCCACTCATTCTCACAAAGTTTAGAGATCCTCAAGAATACGTCAATTCTAATTCAAATATCACTCACATTTAACTCTATCGATAGCCAAGTTTTCAAACTCTATCAAAGATATGTTTTCAGTAGGTGGCTGCAGGTAGAACTGAAGGCTGTGAGGGTAGCAAGCGTTCTTCTGATCGCCTGCCAAGTTCAGTTTCCTCCTCTTTGAAAATTCCATCTCCTCGTTACCTTACAAGGAAGCACCTAAAAAGGTTGAAATGATGGAAAGTGGTGTTGAAAACAACCAACCAAAAACATAAACAAAAATAATAAGTCTACACACACAGAAAAAAAACAACACTGAAGTTCAAGGCGCTAACCACCATACACCCTACTGACAGCTGTACCCACTTTAATTCCTCCCTGTATTAGACACATAATTTACATCACCTGTCCTAAAGATACCTGAAAGCATGAGACCTGCCTGGAAAAGAAAAGAAAGAAAAAAAAAAACTAAGGAACACAGACCATAATAATATATGCATGAATGTTTATTTGACCTCTGGATAAGAAAGGAAACTAACTATAACAAAGCACACTGTTCATAAACGTTAACGGTGGTTATCCCTGGGTGATGTCTTTCTGTATTTTCCAGATTTCCTGCAATACACCTGTAACCATCTTGTAATTGTGGTTGGGGCTGGGGGACGGGGCTGCCAGGGAGGGAAGATGCAGGTGGTGACCCTAACTTCCATCAACAGGGGAGCCAGGTGGTGCTGCTGCCCCCTGGGAGTCTGTGCACCTGGTCTCCGCAGCCCGGAGCTTAGATGATGTTTCATTAGGGACTGCCATCCCCAGCTCCTGGGAGAGCGCGGGAGGTTCTCACCAATAAGAAACTTCCCGGGCCGGATCCAATTACTCACCTATCTTAACGACCCCGGGAAACGGAGCTGTGTTGGAATCCAGCCTTTCAGAACTCCTTTCAGGGAGCATCCACACGTTCCTTATAAAAATCCTGCCCACCCCACTGATCCTCCTCCTTCTCCGGCCAAGCTGTCCCTGTAACTCGCCGACCTGAGTGTCAGCCCCAAATAACGGACCCCAGAGCCAGGTCAGCCCCTCCGCCCCCATCCCCCGCCAAGTGCGCTCCCTGCGGTCTCCACCTGCAAGTCTCCACGCCAGGATGGCCTTCCTCCGTCCGTCCGAAATCCACGGGAGTCGCTCTTACCTGCAGCCACACCGAAGGCGAAGAAACACCAGCGCCGGCTGCCGGGTTTCCCGGGTGGCGGGAGATTTCACTTCACCGGAAGCGGAAGTGACGGATAAGTCCCGCCCCCGAACGCCCCGCCTCCGCAGCTCCGCCCCGAGCGGGCTGAGGGGCCCCCCACCCCACCCCACCCCCCGGACGCGGGCCGGTGGCGGGGAGTCGGTAGCTCCGGGCGGTCGGCACTGGGGTGCGGGGAGGCTGGTGGCCCAGGTGTCCGCGGGCCCAAGAGGGGGGTCCCGGGAGCCCCGGGGACGCAGCCGGGATTCCCGGAGGTGAACACGGGGCGCCCTCACCCGCAAGGCTGGCGCTTCCCGCCTTGGATCGGGGAAGACGGAAGAAGAGGGCTCTACCGGGTTCATTTACTGCACCTGGATCACTATGAGGAGCTCTAGTTCGGCTTTATTTTTTTTTTAAGAACTTTTCATTTGCCAGTTACAGTTTACATTCGATATTGATTTGCATTAGTTTCGGGTGTACAGTGCCGTGGTTAGACAATCACATACTTGACAAAGTGTCCCCCTCTTGCTTCCCCCCCTCCCCGCCCCCCAGAAGCTCTGATTTCTCTTGTTTAATCTTTCAAGTAAGTGGTATTACTCCATTTTACGGGTGGGAAAACAGTAGCTAAAAGATCATTATTCGTTTGTCCATCTATGTACAATGCGTTTTGGTGTGTGTGTGTGTGTGTTTTCTGTTAGAAGGCAAGCCCCATCAAGGTAGATCCTACCTTTAGTTCACTACCCGCACCCCCGCCCCAGCACCCCAGCTCCGCCCCAACACCTCGCGCCTGGAGAGCGAGCAGGAAAATGTCTGAGATTAGAGTGAATAAAAGTGCGCACACAGGCGTCGCTCCGGGGTCTACAGAAACTGGAAGAAAGAAGGCTCGGAGGGAAGAAGCCGGTGGAAGAAGTGGAACGTGCTGGGGAGACAGTGGACTTGGGATTGAGGACTATTGGAAGAGGCGGGTCAGAGCTCCCGCAGTGGCAGGGTTTTCAAGAGCTGGAAATAAAGCACACTGTGTCCTCTTGGGGGCGTGTCTCACTAACAAAAGAAAGCTTGCTTAGTTGTTAGAGGTGAAGGATGCTTGAAACGTTCAAGTTTTCAGAAATGCAAAGTATAATGAAACTGTATCAAGCTTCAAAGGACCTACCTACCCAGCATGGACCAAATTGTGGCTGGCCCTGACATGTTCTAAGTGACTTACATGCTAACTCACTGTATTATCATAACCATATGAGGTAGGTCCTATTATTAACTCATCTTACAGATGAGGAAAGCTAAAATGAAGTTACTTCAAATCACATAATAAGCGACAAACAAATTCAAAGCCAGAGAGATTGTCTCCAAATCACGGCGCTAACCACCACACCCCCTACAGACAGCTGCACCTCACTTTAATTCCTCCCGCCCTGTATTAGACACACAATTTACATCACCTGGTCTAAAGAAGATACCTGAAAGCATGAGACCTGCCTGAAAAAAAACTGGAGCATAGACCATAATAATATATACATGAATATTTATTTAACCTCTGGGTAAGAAAGGAAACTAAATATAATAAAGTACAAAGAAAAAAATCTAAAGACTTGACTCTAAAAGTATAAAATTGTGCATCTAAAAAGAAACTTACCAGTTGGTTTGCTCAGTGGATAGAGCCTCCTCCTGCGGACTGGAGGGTCCTGGGTTTAATTCAGGTCAAAGGCACATGCCTGCGTTGCGGCTAGATCCCCGGTAGGGGGCGTGCAAGGTGTGGCTCAGTGATTAAGCATCACCTAAGAACCAGGAAGTCACAGTTGGGTTCCCAGTCAGAGGGGAGTTGGGGAAAGAAGATGGGAGGAAGGGGGATTTGGGCTAAATCCTCAGTTGGGAGCATGCAGGAGGCAGCCAATCCATGATTCTCTCTCATCATTAATGTTTCTATCTCTCTCTTCTCTCTTCCTCTCTGAAATCAATAAAAATATATTTTTTTTAAATAGTTCACCACAAACATAAAAATGCTTACGTTAGTGGCAACTAAGACTCTGGCAGTAGAATAAAATGGATAAACATTAGATGATATTTTTAAAGTTATATTTAATCATTCAACAAATATTTGAAGCCTTCCTGCTGCATGGTTCCAAGATTTGGTCACTTTATTGTCTACACATGTCCTCCAGCTTAACTACCAGACTTCCCCAAAGAACACCTTGCACTTCCCTACCTTGGTCTCTCTTTGCAGGAATCTGTCCACTTCAGGAGCTCAATGCCTTCCCAATCGGCCTTCAGTAGTCAAATACTGCCTTCATCCCATTGAGATTTGGCTTATGCCACCTGGGTTGCTTCTCGTTTAAATCCCCATGTTCTCTGTAATTCCCATATAGTAAATTCTTCCTTTAATTATATTTCTCTACTTCATTGGTTCTTAATGTTTTAGGAACATGAACCACCGGATGATCTGAAGTACACACTCCTCAGAAAAGTGCACCTACACACCAAGTTTGTACACTATTTCAAAAGGTTTGTGAGCATATACGCAGCAAGTTAAGAGTAGCACTACCACCTTTTAAGCTCTTTTTGCACAGATCCTTTTGTTTGTCTTTTTGATCCCTAAAGTGCCTACCACACAAAATAGCTTCCAAATTAAAAAAATGAAGTACTCACCCTTGTCCGTGTGGCTCAGTAGTTGAGGGTCAACCTATGAACATCACAGTTCAATTCCTGGTCAGGGCGCATGCCCGGGTTGCAGGCTCAATCCCCAGTGTGGGGCATGCAGGAGGCAGCTGATCAATGACTCTCTCTCTCTCTCATCACTGATGTTTCTACCTCTCTCTCTCCCTTTCCCTTCCTCTCTGAAATAAAAATAAATCTTTTTAAAAAAAAAATGAAGTATTGATATTTTATGAACAGTTTAGACAGAAGTGGGAAAAAATGCTCATGTTTAACATTACGAATATCTTACTGAACATGTGCCATAATGGCTGTTTTTCAGCACTTAAAAAAATCTATTTTAAATCTCAGAGAATAAAGTAGAATCTGTCAGTAGGCTATTCCATCATCTTTATTGTTTCCTAATGCCACTTTGGGTCATTCCCTCCATGAAGAAGGTTTTCTGCATCCAGAGGCAATTACAATACAAATCTATCAATCACAGCACCAATAATGCACAATGTTATGCTTTTCGGTAGCCATATTTGGTAAGTCACACAAGCTCTTTATTGTATTTCATCAGCAAAAGTGAATTGACACAATGCTCAGCCCTGGCAACTGAGATGCACATAAATTACAAACCCTGACCTCACAACTGAGGTTAGAAAATACTTGGGAACTATAACTTTGACTTCCATTAGACCACGGTAAGCATCTCAAAAACAGGAACCACTGAGTTGTTCATCTTTGTAATCCCAGCGTCTGGCACTCCGTGGGCCCTCAACGAATATCTGTTATACTGAACTGACATAAAATATGAGAGATGTATGAGGAAAGTGATGGGCTCAGCTTGACATTTCAACAGATGGTTTGAATCAAATGTGACTCCAACCTATAAAACTTCAAGTCCTCATCGGAAAACTTCATCCACATTCCTTCCAGCATGACTTGGCTCCCCAGTTTATCCTGTAATAAAGCACAGAGTACCTTCTCAGATGGAATTTCCATGAATCATTATTGCTCAGTGCCAGCCCTGGGCATTCCCCAGCTGCAGACAGAGTGTCGCACAGAGCATTCACCTTTAGATGACTCCACAGTTCCAGGAGCTCTGTCCTGTGGTGGGTCATACTTACAGCTGAGATTTTAGTTGCCAAATCAAAGTAGGTGTTCATTCTCCCCCCTTGTGCAGGGTGTGTCACCCTAAAAACCAAAGGTGTGGTGCATTTTGCTTCCCACTGAGGACGCTATAAAGTTAACTCTAGATCCTGCCAGCTCAGCTCACCATGGAAAGCAAGACCGGGGGCATTTCCAGCAGGATAGCGGACCCATAGAGACAAAGGTATAGTGAGCCAACCTCTGGTCCCTCCATCTTTTCATTTCACTGCCCATCTCTGGGACATGGCTGAGGAACAAACCTTAATGAAAACGTCTTTCTCCCTTTGCTTCATGTTGCTTTTATCAATCTGGCATCAAGAAGCAAGAGAACTAGAGAAAAAGCATATTCTTAAAGGGAAGGGCAGGGATGTAGAGTTATCTTTTAATATACCAACATTATGTGATTTATGCCAGAAATACTAATTGAGTACCTACTAAGTGCCAGGCAATGTTTTCTATGGTGAGGATACAAGAATAATGAAACAGCCCAAAGTTTTTGGTTTTTGACCTCATAAACCTTATATTCTAGTGGAAAAGAGATAATAAATAAGAGAAATATGTATATATACACACACACACACACACACACACACACACACTCATATATATATATTGAATTTTATATATATATATATATATATATATATATATATATATATATATATATTCTATGTTAAATAATAATTTCTAAACAGAAAAAAAATAAAGCAGAGAAGGAGGATATAAAGTTTTTGGAAGAGACATTGAAATTTTAGGAAGGATGGCCAGGAAAGGCTGGCTAAAACTATGATCATGAAGGCAAGACCAGAAGAAAATTAGTGACTTAGTAATGTGTATCTTTAGGAGAATAGCATTTCAGGCAGATGAGTGGCTTATCATAATTCCTTAGTATTTAAGACAATGCGATATTGGCATAAGAATGGACAAATCAACCAATGGAACAGAATAGAGAACCCAGAAATGGGCCCACACCTATGAAGAAGCCTGGTATATGACAAATCCACTGCACAAATCAATGGCGGGGAAAATGGACGTTTCTAAATGGTGCTGGGACAAATGGCTTTCTATGTGGGGGAAATGTATTTCCTACCTTCTGCTATAAGCAAATATCAATTCCAGATGATTTATTGACTTACATAAGAATGGCAAAACTTTAAAAATTTAGAATAAATATACAGATGGTCTTAGTATACCAAAGAATTTCTTAAATAAGACGTAAAGAAAAAGCACAAGCAGTTCTGGACATGGAGACGGTGGTAGTTGCACAACAGTGTGAATATGCTTAATGCCACTCAATGAACTGTGCACTCTAAATGATTAAAATAAGTTTTGTGTAATATACATCAATTTTTCTTAAAAAGCACATAATATACATTTTTAATGAGCCACAAATTGGGAAAAGAAAGTTGTCAGCTATAATTAACACAGTTTTAGTCTCAGAACAACACTGAGTGGCCGAATTACTATGATCTCTGAATACATAATAATCTGGCCACTCAGTGTATATTCTATATAAAAAAAAAAAAGTCTAATATGCAAATTGTCTACTCGACCAGGAGGCAGGCCAGCCAACCGCCCATGTCTCCTCCCCCTAGCCAGGCTGGCCAGACCCAACCCAGGCACGAATTCATGCACCAGGCCTCTAATACACACACACACACACACACACACACATACATACACACACACACTGAGTGGCCAGATTATTATGTGTTCAAGGATCATAATAAACTGGCCACTCAGTTTCTATTTATTAAATAGGAGAAAAAGATAAAAACACAATAGAAAAGGGGTGGGGGAACCTAAATAGATATTTCATAACAAATAAAACATAATGACCAAGAAATATACAAAAGTATGTTCAGCCACATTAGTAACTAGGGAAATGCAAATTAGAATCACAGTAATGTACTATTCTACACCCACTCGATGGACAAAAAATTCAAAGTCTAAAAATATCAAATGTTGATGGGAACGCATAGTCTACAGGTAGAAGTATTAATTGATGCATCTACTTTTGAAAACAATTTGACATCTCCTGGTAAAGTTGACCCTTTGTCTCAGTGCAGTAATTCTACTCTGAGTAAATTCTCTAAAGAAATTCTTTTGCATAAGCATTAAAAATATTAACAAGAATGTCCATAACAACATCACAGTTTCCAGTAAAACACTGGAAACTACCCATCATCAGGAAAATGAGTAAATTCCAGTCAATTCACATAGTGCAATATGAAAAAAACAACAGTGCGAACGAATGAATTACAATTAAGGTAAACATGTCAACATGTATGAATCTCAAAAACATGTTAACTGAAAAATCAGGCACTGAAGAACACACCAGTGTGCTGGGTATACTCCATTCCACCCCTCATCCTACATGCCCTCTGCCCCCAGCCCTCTGCTCCTGGCTTGTATGAACCATATATATGTCTTCCTGCACCTGCTGTTTCTGGAACTTCTAAAGTCAGTTAGGAGCCCCAACAGCCAATGGGAAGGAGGGAAGGAAGAGAGGCCAGTGTATTTATTACCTTGGCTGCCTCCCTGCAAGGCTGCCTGTGTCCTCAACCTGTCATTGCTCCTCTCCAGGTGACTGACTCTGAAGGACTCCCTTCTCTAGGTCTGGTAATAGCTCCTTTCCTTCTATTATACCCTCGGGTCTCAACACAGTAACATGGCTACCTCGGTGAAATCCTAGTTGACTTAACTATATTCCTTATAGTTCCCAACTTCCACACCTTCACAAACAGTTTCTGAAAAATATATATATATCTTTGAATTAACCTATATTGAGTGTGCCATCTGTCTCTCTTGTTGGACCCTGATGGTACACTCAGCATCTATATAAAAGCTTAAAAAAAGATGAAATAATATATTGTTCAGGGATGCATACTACAGGTAGAGTATTATTTTTAAAAAATCAAGAGAGTGGTTAATGCTGATGTGGGAAGAAGATGCACAGTTTGGGCACATGGAGCTTTGAAAGTTCTGGTATTGCTCAATGGTGAGTACAGAAATGACCCTTTTATTCTTCTTTAAATAGTGCAGATTGTATAGGGGACATTTTAAAAGGAAAGAATAATCATAGCAGGGATATCCCCCCCCCCAAAAAAAAAAAAAAAAAAAGGAAAGCACAATTAGCCATCCTCCACACTGGGGAGTTGTGAAATGATTTTCACCCTAGCTTCCTCCTCCCTCATCCCCACATCTCATACCCACTTCCTAGCCCCCCAAAACCCTTCTGCTCTCTCCTTTCTCTGTGAGACCCAAACAAATCTGATGTAGTAATGGGGACTGAGATTTATTTCAGAGCATGGACTGCGGACGGGTCAGTGTGGAGGTTTCTGGCAGACAAACACTTGAGGTCCCCTGCCTCTTCCATCCATGGTCCTGGACCAGGCGCTCACCCTGACAACACAAGTCCTCTTCCTTGTTTGTCTCCCCTATCTCTGAAGTGTTCAGGTGCCAAGATCCAGAGGTCCTTTTTGTGGGAGTTGCCACCCAAGCCTAAATTCTCACCCCCAAAGCCAGTGCATTTCACCCCTCGCTGCGATGACCAGGTAGGAGGATCGCCTGAGCCCCCATGCAGCTTGTCCTGCCTGGAGCTTCCCGGCACCCTGCATACATCTGGGAGGAGATGGTGTTCTTGGATGCACCAGTCTGGGCCTCTCACCTGCGGCAGGGTAGTGTGGAACTGAGCACAGAATCCTGAATCTGGGTGAGCCCAGGAAGAGACATGGGATAGGAACTACATAAAGTTTGATTCAATACTTCTGCTTTGAGTTTATCCATTTGGGAGGGTGGGGTGAGGACTAGGGAAGGATAGGGAAATTAATATCACAGTGAACATATTATCCATTAAAGCTGCTTGTTCTTGGTGATATATATATATATACACATAGGAGTTGGGCAAAAGCAGGTTTATAATTATTTATCTGAAAAAGAAGACATGCAGATTATGTTTATTACAATAGTTTTATTAACTCAAAAGAATGTTACTCACAACTGTAAACCTACTTTGCCCACCCAGTATATGGGAGACTAATAAAAGGCACAGGGGGAAAAAAGCTAATCTTGGTTTAGCCATGTGGAAATCATTTAAATACTGGTACCTATGAGCACTACTTATCATTTATGGACAATTACTCTTTACACTACAATTTTAGGCATTTCGTGGCTATGTGTTAAGTTAACTTTTGGCAGGATTTATTTTTCTTATAGTACTAATTGTTCATGCCAGCTCAGAACATTCAAAAATTATAAGAAATACCTAATTTAGGTAAGCACACAACCCAATTTGGTGCCTAACAATTTAGTAGAATGTCCCTGATTCTTTCCCTATTTAAACTTAAACTGACTGGAATCCACTGTGCTAGATCCTAGAATCACCTTATTGGTGCTACAAGGAATTTAACTGAAGAAAGGGAGCATGAGAAAAGAATCTAGGTAATCAAGGAATTAGCCTTAAATGTAATTTTATTTTATGCTCTATAATTAATGACATTTTTCAATGTATTGTCTGTACAACATGACAAATGAGAACTAAAGTGAACTGGTTATTTTGCATGAATTCAATTAGATCCTGGCTATTTCCATTGTTTTTTGTGCCTGAACTACTCTGAGTATTTGAATTTTTAACACGAGTTTGGTTTTTAGATCATGCGTTCCTTGAGACCAAGTTGACGACCTCATTCATTTTCACGCTCCTGCCTCTACCACGGCTCCTGGCGCAGGGCAGACACGCCATAGCTGTCTGCTGAACTGAACTGAACCGAACCCTTCCGTATTTACACCCAATTCCAGATGGGCTTTCATGTGCTTCATGATGTAATCTTTCACAGAAGATGTGTTTCCACTTTAGAGTCTGGCTTGCCCACTCAAATTCCTAATCAAAATATTTCCTTCCAGTTGGCTGATTTTTAGAAACTGAAGTAGGTGTAAATATGATCCTGTTACTATGCCAAGATGCAGTTCCAACCTGACCGATAATCATGTCCAGAACTTCTCATTCTTCGCTAGAAAATGACTTTAACATTTCAGAAAATGGAAATAAAAAGTAATAATAATAAATCTACCTTACTCTGACTACTCTAAACACGTCAGGACCGATGTCCAGGGTTAGCCTAAGTGCAGAGAGAAAAGAGAACTTCCTAACACACAGGGAATCGCCTTATCTGCACTTTCTCCTCTTTGAACAGCAAAGCACATCCATCAGCCACACAGCCATGTGGTAAAAGCTTCATCCATCTGATTTTTTTAGTGATTTTTTCCTGTGAGGTTAAATGTGTCAGGGTCATGCCTGAGAAGCAACATCCTATGTACTTGGGTCTTCACTCTAAATGGGCTTCTCACTTACTGCTCTCTGTCCACATCTGTCTGCTCCAGGAGGCTAGGCCATGAGCCCCCAAATCAAATGCTACAAGCTCTTTCAGCAGGACAGGCTCCATTCCCTCCCCATTCAATCCCCCCTCCTCACCCAACCCCCACAGATACCCAGGCCACACAGGCAACTTTAGGATCCAGGTCAGTCTCCCTCGAGGTCATTTATT
Organism: Pipistrellus kuhlii; assembly: GCF_014108245.1. NCBI lineage: Eukaryota > Metazoa > Chordata > Mammalia > Chiroptera > Vespertilionidae > Pipistrellus > Pipistrellus kuhlii. Next base: position 62,844,403 of record NW_023425551.1, read on the forward strand.
AAGGAATTAGGTTGTTTATGTGCTCTTTCCAGGGGATGGATAGGAGCAGCTGTTTTCCCAGAAACTCTGCTTAAGGATCTTCACTGGGAATTTTCTGTCTGCTATGCAGAGCTAATCCAATCTTTTTTATATTAACTCCAGACTTTTCCAATTATTTTTGTTTCCTAATAATAATGGTATTGGCATTTGTGGAACACATTATAGTTTTCAAAGCAATTTTATTTATATGATCTAACCCAGGATTTCTCAAACCCATTATCTCTAGGGTCTCTTCATTCAACTATAATTTCCATTTTGTCCATCCATTTTTATAGTAAGCTTTAAAAGTTTAATAAAAAACATATCAAGTATCATCTGGGACACTATGCGATTTCCAAATAGTGCTATATGACTTCAGTGACAGCCATTGCATGCAACACCAAGCCCATTGGTATAGTGCACTCATCTGAAATCACAGTGTGGCCAGCCATGTATTGGTAAACATGTCTAGCTGCCCTTAGATTATTAGCACATTCTAAGGCCAAAATTTCAATCAGCACCTTGCCTTACCAGTGTTATTAATTTGGATTTTTAAAACTTTTATAAATACAGCCGAAACCGGTTTGGCTCAGTGGATAGAGCGTCGGCCTGCGGACTAAAAGGTCCCGGGTTCGAGTCCGGTCAAAGGCATGTACCTTGGTTGCAGGCACATCCCCGGTAGGGGGCGTGCAAGAGGCAGCTGATCGATGACTCTCCCATTGATGTTTCTAATTCTCTATCCCTCTCTCTTCTTCCCTGTAAAAAAATCAATAAAAATATATTTTTTAAAATGTTTATTCTAAAAAAAAAAAACTTTTATAAATACAAAACTATCTTCTATCTTGCGGTCATAATTTGCAATTGCAAGACATTCTAGTCTCATGTATAAGTCATTAGTTTCTTAAGACATTAATAAGTTGAAGTTTGATTTGCTACTGTGAAAACAAACCAGTGTAGAAAAATAAAGCACTATTAAAAAGGTGAACTTTAACATGTAAAGGATTCAATAAAGCCAAATACAATAAATGATATTTCAGTTCATTGAACAAAGATTTCACAGTAATTTGCCAATGTTATCTCTGATAAGGATTTAATCTCCAACATTTACAGGGAGCTCATGCAACTTAACAAAAGAAAGATAAACAACCCAATCAAAAAGTGGGCAATGGACCTAAGTAGATACTTTTTGAAAGAGGACATAAAAAAGGCTAAGAGACATATGAAAACATGCTCAAAGTCACTAATCATCCGAGAGATGCATATCAAAATGACAATGTGGTACCATCTCACATCTGTCAGAATTGGTATCATCAACAAATTAACAAATGACAAGTGTTGGCGAGGATGTAGAGAAAAAGCAACCCTCGTGCACTGCTGGTGGGAATGCAGACTGGTATAGCCACTGTGGAGAACAGTATGAGTTTCCTCAAAAAAAATAAAAATGGAACTCCTATTTGATCCAGTGATCCCACTTCTATCCCAAGAAACTAGAAACATCAATCAGAAAGAATATATCCACTCTTATGTTCATAGCAGCACAATTTACCATAGCTAAGATTTGGAAACAGCCTAAGTTCCCATCAGAAAATGAGTGGATTAGAAAACTGTGGTATATCTACACATTGGAAAACTACACTGCTGTAAAAAAATAAGGAATTCTTATCATTTGCAACAGCATGGATGGAACTGGAGAGCATTATGCTAAGTGAAATAATCCAGTCAAAGAAAGATAAATATCACATGATCTCACTCATTTGTAAAATATAATGAACAGCATAAACTGATGAATAAAAACAGATTCAGGGAGGATCGAAGATGGCTGCTCAGGTAGACACCTAACCACAGCAGCACACAACAATTTCAATGGAATACAACTAAAATGTAGAGTGGACATTGCCCAGATCTACAGGTAGTTGACTGACTGAAAATTCTACAACAAGAAGGAAAGAGAAAACCAAAAGGAAAATCAGAGGAGCTGAAAAATCCTAAAGTATGGAGACATGCTGCGCGCTCGCACATGCACGGAGAGGATGGAGCCGGAGAGGAGGAGAAGACTGGGTGCCTGCCTGGCATTCTCTAGCAGGAAGGAAATAAAAACCCTGGCCTGGGCTGAACCCCAGAACCGGCAGCGCTGAGCCCCAGTTATGGGCCAGACCCTGGGGACCCAGGCTCGGGCAGGGGAAGACGGGGCTGTGAGGCGGAATCCCAGGGGAGCAGCGAAAAGCAGAGCCCCCGGAGTCACGCACGTTGCGCGCAGAGGACGGAATGTTGACCCTGATGCTGGATTGCCCTGGCGGGAAGAAACAAAACCTCCAGCGGTGCTGAGCCCCACTCCTGACTGCTCTGAACCCCAGTTCTAGGCCAATCCCTAGGAACCCAGGCTCAAGCAGAGGGAGATGGGGCTGTGAGGTGGAGTCCTGAGGGAGCGGCGAAAAGCGAGCCCCTGGAGTCACACACATTGCGCACAGAGGACAGTCTGTTGACTCTGATGCTAGATGCCCCTAGCAGGAAGGAGAAAAAAAGCTCCAGATTGGAGGAATGCGACAAGGAGCAGGAGCCCCTGCCTGACACCGGCCAGCCGGGCGCCAGGAAGGAGCCGGGCGACAGGGCCCCCAGAGGAGGTGGTGCCCCTGAGCCTTCAACCACTGAGCGCGGGCCATGGAGCCAAGGCCGGGAGCTGCTTCCTGGATGGCGCCGACCCCTGCAACAGGCTGAAGCAGCACAGGAGCTCGCGGAGAACAAAGAGGTGCCACAGGCCAACCTGCTGAGCTTCCAGGACAAGGAGGAAGAAACCAAAGAAGTTTTCAATGTGAAGAAATCAAGTGAGAGCAAAAGATAGTAAAATTACTTAAGAAAGAATGTAAAGAAGATCTTGAAAAATCAAAGACTAAGTCAGAACTCAACTCAGCAGCCAACATTGCAACATAAATGCATTTAAAAAAAAAAAGGACAGAATGTTAGAATGGCGGTGGCCAGGCCTGGAGTGGCCAGGCACAAGGCAGTGGCAGCCGGGCCTAGAGCAGCAACAGCCAGGCCCGGAGCAGCAGCAGCCAGGCTGGGAGCGGCCCGGCCTGGAGTGGCTGGGCCCGGAGCAACTGGTTGTGGAATGGACCAGAGCAACAGAGGCCAGGCCCAGAGCAGCCAGGCCTGAAACAGCTCGCTCCTCGCCTGCCTCCGCCCCAAGGCTGCCTCTCAGACATGGCTGGAAACTTTCGGAGGAACTTCAGGTCTGCTGAATCAAACGAGGAAGGCTTAGATCTGGATATGTTGAGTTAGTATAGCGCTGGGGTGTTGATCTGTGAGTGCCTTGTGTGGGTGCCTTGTGAGGTTGGTTGATCTATTTGGAAATGTCTTTTGTGTGAAGTATATCCTTGGGCATGTGGAGGTATTATTGATTTGAGAAAATGCTAAGTAACTGATTTACTATCTGAAAAATTAAAGTTCTGAAAGTTTAAGGTCTCTTGCCAAAAGGAGGTTTTAAAGCTAACACCTTAATTTTAATGGAGAAAGGGAATGACAAGCCCTTCCCACCCAGAACAGGTAATCCAATTCCAACCAGCAGCTATGTTTAAACAATGTGTCCATTTACACTTGAATGGCTACACCTTTTGAGAGCCTAAGGGCAAGTTTACATGTAAACAAGTTTGCTCTCAATTCCCAGGGCAGAAAAAAACAAGGTTTAAAATTATTAGATTTTAAAATTTATTCTTAGGAGTGTAAAAGTTTATTAATTAAAAAAAAAAACAACAACAACAAAAGGAGATTGAAAAACCTGATGAACAATAATAGCGGTTCATTGTAGTAGAGTCGGTGATATGGGAGGGGAGTGGACTGACTGTTCTGGGTGGGGGGGGAAAGGGAGGGAGGAAGAGACTGAACATAAACTGTGCACTTATGGATGAGGACAATGGGGGTTGGGGAGGGGGCGGAGGGTGGAGTGGGAACCTGGTGGAAGGGGGAAGAAATGAGGAACCTTTGTAATAATATGAACAATAAAGATTGATTTAAAAATAAATAAATAAAATAAAAATAAAAAAATAAAAACAGATTCAGAAAGAGAAGCTTCAGACCATCAAACCTCAGAGGGAAGGTAGGGGAGGGTTCAGGTAAGTGGGAGAGATCAACCAAAGGACTTGCATGCATGAATATAGCCTAACCAATGGACACAGACACTAGGGAGGTGAGGGTATGAGTGGAGGGGGCAGTGGAGGGATAAGGACACATATATAATACCTAAATCAATTAAGAAAAGTAGAATAAAATATCACATTAACATGTTTGATATTATGTGTTGAAATGATAAAAATTTGGATATGTTAAATAAAGCACATTATTAAATTTTTTAAAAAAATATTTCACTGTAATTGGAGTAAATATTTGTGGTAGAGCACATGGATTTTCACCAGAATTATAATTCAAAAGACATTTACTGATTCCAACGAAATTACTGAGCCCATTTAGCCAGGACTCAGTTGGCACTGCAAGTAGAAATATTGCTCTGATTCTGCCTTTGTGTATACCACTTGGCAAGAGTGTACAAGCAGTGTAAATTTTTCTGTTAGCATTTTGCAGGGGACAATTAAATTGATTGGCCTTCCAATCAAGTGTAGTGGTTAAAAACAAATTTATTTTTTTAATAAAATACTAAATAAGCGACATGGTAAGGACAATGATTCAGATAATGAGTTACTATTGCCAAATAAAAAACATCAAGTCACCCAGGCATTTGAGGCTCAGTTGGTTGAGCATTCTCCACTGCACCAACAGATCACCTGTTTCATTCCAGGTCAGAGCACATGCCCAATCGCTAGTAGGGGGCACGCAGGAGGCACGTGGTTGATATTTCTCGGATCAGTGTTTTTCTTTCTCCTTCTTTCCTCTCATTCTAAAAAAGAAAATCAATAAAAACGTATTTTTAAAAAAATATCAAGTAACAAAGTGACTAAATCTTTCTATAATTAACCTCAACACATGCTCTTTAATTTTAGCAAAACATCACCAAGAAAATTAAATTTATACTGTTAACTGGAGTTGTATTAATTTTACTATTTTGTATTTAACATGTAAATGTATTTAGGTTTTATGTGGGTGTCTTAACTTTACACATATAAAAACTATCATAATAGCAATGACATCAAAATTATACACACCAACTCCAGATATCCTTGATAATTTTCTTAAGGGCTTCTTTACATTACTCAAGTTTGGGAAGTACTAATCTAATCATAAATAAACAGTAAACCTTTTTATTTATAATGCTTCTCAGAATAAACACTACCTACAGAAACTTAATATGGTTTTTGACAAATTTACAAATTTAAAATCAATTTAGATTTTAGAAATTTAAAAACCAATTATTGCTTTCTGTTTCAATAATTATTTTATTTGAATTAGAGATCATGGACTTTTATGACTAAGTCATTTCCAGAATGCAGTGACTTAGGGATAGAGTGTTTATTTTATGGGTGACAAGCAATGTTGTTTTCTCTTCCAAATGGTTTAGAACATCTGTTAACTCTAATGTAATTGCAAAATATTAAGGAGAAAAAATGTACTTTAGTAGTATATATCTGAGAGACAGAGATAAGACATTTGATATATTTATTTCTAAGCCATATTGTGGATAACTAAGCAACAATTTTCATATCTCTGTTAGAAACATAATTTTTAATGTACTATTTAAAATTCAATAGCCATCTTGAACTCAATGAAACATATGGCAAAGTGCTGGAGGAAAATTTTAATGCCAGAAATGTTTGCTAATGATTCAAGTATGTACTTAAATGGGATACTTAAAAACTCAAGAGTTAAATAACCTTGAATGAACATACTCTACATTCATATCTTTTCAAATGTGACTCTGCTCAAAAAACTAAATAATAACTAAGCTATTTGGCAGAGATTTATATTTAAAGCAATTTTCCACCTAAATAATTTTATATTATCATAAAAGGTCCATTTGAGGCAATGCATCATAGTTGGTGGTTTCAATTTGGAAGTAAAATTAGTTTGAATTTGGAAGTGAGAATTTTGTGGTGCACCTCTCGCCCCCACAAGGGTAGAGACTGAACATTTATCTCAGCTTTTGACTGCCCAGCCAGTCACTAGGAATGTCTTCTGAAGTATCTTCCTTTCTTTTTTTCTTTTTTTTAATCTATTTTATTGATTTTTTTACAGAGAGGAAGAGAGAGGGATAGAGAGTTAGAAACATCGATGAGAGAGAATCATCAATCAGCTGCCTCTTGCACACCTCCTACTGGGGATGTGCCCGCAACCAAGGTACATGCCCTTGACCGGAATTGAACCTGGGACCTTTCAGTCCGCAGGCCGATGCTCTATCCACTGAGCCAAACCGGTTTGGCTGAAGTATTTTTCTATTGTGGGTGCCATGGAGAAAGCAAAGGAAAATAGAACCAGAGTTGCCTTAAGATTCGGCCTTAACTCATCCTTGATTTCGACACATATAATCAATAATCAACAAACATCTTTATATCCTTTTATGTTAGTGCAGATGTGGAGGAAATCAGATTCAGTCTGGCAAACTTTCTCCACTTTATTCTTAAGACTAATTATTTCAAATTATCAGGTATGACACTTCCAGGTCTGTTTCTTTCATTCTTAAGACCACCAGGCCTGACAATGATCTAAACTCAGGGCCAAGCACGAGTTTCAGCTCTGGCTGCAGTATTTAAAAGGAGAGGTGGAAAGGACAGCAAAGCTCAGAAGAAAGGGGGTCTTGCCGAAACCGGTTAGGCTCAATGGATGGAGCGTTGGCCTGTGGACTGAAGGGTCCTGGGTTCAATTCCTGTTAAGGGCATGTACCTTGGTTGCAGGTGTGATCCCTAGTAGGGAGCGTGCAGGAGGCAGTTGATGGGTGTTTCTCTCTCATTGATGTTTTTAACTCTCTATCCATCTCTTTTCCTCTCTGTAAAAAAGTCAATAAAAAATTTTTAAATGGAAAATTCTGTCAGTTAATCAATTTTTTTAAGTTTCATAAAATCATAAAATTTGGGAACTTTTGAAGATAATGCATATATCGTCCTGAATAATACCTAGCATTTTTACAATACCTTACAGTTTATAAAGAACTTTCATGTGCATTATTTCATTGGAACCCTACACACTCTCCTCCCTAAATAAACACCTGCACACACAAAAACTCAGGCACAGAAATAAATGCCTACAATCACAGGACTCGTAAATACAAAAGGATTATTCCAATCCTACTATAAGAAACAGTGTGAAGATGGAAATGACATGGGAGAACCGAATAGGGGAGGCAGAGGAGAATGCAGAATCAGAGTGATTCAGATTTGGGTGTGTATGTTTTCTGTTTTGTTTTGTTTTGAATTGATTTCAGAAAAGAAGGGAGAGGAAGAGAAAGATAGAAACGTCAATGATGACAGAGAATCATTGATCAGCTGCCTCCTGCACGCCCCCTACTAAGGGTCGAACTCACACCTGGGCATGTGCCCAAACCAGGAATCGAACCCTGACCTCCCTGGTTCATAGGTCGATCAATGCTCAACCACTGAGCCACACCAGCTAGGCTATTTTTGGTATTGTGGTTGCTTACTATTCTGAAATGCATTTTCTGTACATGATTTTTAATTTCTGGAGCAATACACAAGTTTGGGCAACTTGACAGTATTCTCACACCAATGAAAATAACAATAAAAGGACTACTTTCACTGTTTAAAGGGAGCAAATGCTTTTCATAATTTGGAGGGGGAGGAGAATGAAGGGGAATCTAGTGGTTTGCACAAAGGCCCGATTTTGTAGCTGTTAAAACTCTGCTCTCCATGGTGACATCTGACCCCCCTCACCTGTGACTCTCGCCCTGCTTTTCAGGTCACCTCCCCAGGTGCACTGCATGCGCCCAGCATCCCCAGCAGTTATGCGCTTCCACTCTTCATCTCTCTGCTCTCGACATTCTGTCAGCCCAGAGTGCCAGTTTGCAAATGGATTTTTTTTTTAAGCTGGTGTTTAAATTTTTAAACTTTTCACTTTGAAATCATTTAGGCTTATAAAAAAGTACAAAATAGCACCAAAAATTACCTGTCAACCTTCCTCAGCTGACTCCGACAACCTTGCCCCACTGATATCTTTTTTTCTCATCCAAAGTCCCACATCACATTTAGTTGTCATGTTTCCTTAGTCTCCTTTATATTGAACAGTTGTTGTTGTTTTTGTTGTTTTTTTGTCCTTCACATCCTTGATACTTTTGGAGAGTACTAGCTAGCTAGTTCTTGTGTACGTGGCCCGTGTTTCCTCATGATCAAATTCAAGGGGTGCAATTCTGACAGGAGTATGCCCTTCCAGGGAAAGATGATGTGCCCGCTCCTCCATTCCTTTCATCAATCCCCGTGTTATTTGAACCCGGGTGTTAGTGATGTTTTTGCTTTTAGGTAAGTTGGGGAAACAAGGATATATGTCATATGTGTGGGAAAAAGGTGAGCCTTCACTTTTGAAAATGAGGAGTTAAGGTGCTTATGGACCTGTTCAGTGAGCATCAGGGTTTGGCAATTAAGTTTGCCACACAGAAGAGATTTAAAACAAGGAGGGAAACAAGTCCTTCTTTTAAGTTCCTGGAAAATTTGTATTTTCTTTTATCCCCTCCATTTCTTTCTTTTCATTTCCCCAAAATCAGTCAGTTAAGAACAAAACTAAAGATTATAATTCTATCTCATTAAACTATAATATGCTATCAACCAAACATGTAACCAGGCTTTTTTCATGCCAAGTATTTCCTTTGGCAGAGAAACATTTAGGACTCTTTTTCTATAGAATTAATGTAGACTAACTAGGTTCAAAGTAAAATAGTGATTTACTATTGATTAAACCTCTAAATACTGGATCAGATATTCCACATCTAAACTGCTATTAATATAAAGTCCTGTTCTTACTGATAAGAAAATCTTGTTTCAGAATGCAGATGTGTTTGATATGTAGGTATAATTATTGGCACTAAAATTGTTGGCAGCATTTCCTCACACCAGCTGGGGGGAAAGAAGCAAACAACTCTTAAATGGATGGCTTATAAATAACGTTTGGAAACTGGAATTCTACCAATTTTTTTAAACAAAAAAAGCTTTTTTTCTGATTATAAAAGTAATATATCTTTATTATAAAAAATTAAATTGATATAGAAAATGTGACAAAGTAAAAAATTCTAAGATTCTATCATTTAGAAATGACTAATTTTTTGTATCTCCCTTCAAGTATTTTTTATCAGATATATATATATATATATATATATAGTAAAAGTTTATATTATATATGTATATTACCTGCATATATAAATGTATATGAATGTGATTACACCATAAAACTGTTTGAGTCTGCTTTTGTTCATTTAGTGACATATTATGGACCTCTCTCCATCTTATCAATAAATGTAGCACTAATATTGTCCTCTTTAATGACTCCATATTACTCCACTGCATGACTGTACTGTAATATATTTAATTAATTTTCTATTAATAACACATTAAGTCATGTCTAGACTTTCACTATTACAAACTACATTGCAATGAATATCTTTGTGTATACATCTTTCTTTGATTATTTTTTTGAACTGAAATTGCTGAGTCAAAGAATATGTTAGACATTTTAATGTTTTTGCCAAATTCTTGTTCTGAAAGGTTAGACTAACGTAATGAAATTGCTAATTTGTTGCATCTATAAAATGTTTTAATATTTATAATTTATTTATACTCAATTTTTATGCTGTGTTGTTTTTTTATTAAAATTGGTTTACATATGGAAAAGTGAGATTCAGTGGATGAGAGGTGATTGAGGGAGACACATTTTTACTCACTATAAGTTATTATCATTTTAACTAGGCATGGCAAAATTATACACATATATTCCTTGGGTAATTAAAAACATACACTATTAAAATCAGAACATAGCTGAAACCAGTTTGGCTCAGTGGTAGAGTGTCGGTCTGTGGACTGAAAGGTCTCAGGTTCGATTCCGGTAAAGGGCATGTACATTGGTTGTGGGCACATCTTCAGTGGGGGATGTGCAGGAGGCAGCTGGTCAATGTTTCTCTCTCATCGATATTTCTAGCTCTCTATCCCTCTCCCTTCTTCTCTGTAAAAAAATCAATAAAATATATTTTAAAAAATCAGGACATAAACTACATCTTCAACTTTTGACAACACACATTTAAACAATATGATTAATAGCTTTTTGAGCTGCATGCCATCCAAGTGTATCTGCCAAAAGTTAAACTCAAAGACTAAACTTGGCAGTATTGCCATGGAGTACAGCTGGTTTATCTTATCTGACATCCAGACATTTAAGGAAAATAAATTTACCCACAGGCTTTAGAATGTCTATTAGCTGAAATAGTCTCCCAGTAGAACTTTTATTTTTAGATTCAACTCTCTTTATCTTCAGGCTCTATTTCCTTCAGAGAAAGTTTGCCCTGTACCCCTTATATTTTCATGAAACAAACTATTATGATTCTGTCACTCTCCTGTGAGTGACCATATATATTTTATTGTCCAAATAAGCAGAGTTTTGGGAGTGAGAGGGTGTGCTATAGTAATTATGCTGAGTAACAAGAGTAAACCAGAAACATCACATACAAAGTAGGTTGAATAATCACCCTACTTATAAGTAATTTTAACTACTGTGATTTTAGGAATTAGATTTATTAAACAGCAACTAGGTGCTGTAGGACTCAGAAATAATATATGACCCATGAGCTGGTCTTTTTATTATTATTATTAAATTATTATCTGTGTACATATCTTACCATTGCCCCTTCTCCCATACATACCCTCCCTCCCCAAAGTTTTGTGTCCATTGGTTGTACTTATATGCAAGTATACAAGTCCTTCGGTTGATCTATTATCTCCCCCAGATCTCCCTACCCTCCTCGCTGTAATTTGACAGTCTGCTTATTGCTTAACTGTCTCTATATCTATCTTTTGGTTCATCAGTTTATAATGTTTTTTATTATCCATAAATGAGTAAGGTCATGTGGTATTTCTCTTTCATTGATTGGCTTATTTCACTCAGCATGATGTTCTCCAATTCTATCCAGGTTGCTGCAAATGATGAGAATTCCTTCTTTTTTATGGCAGCATAGTATTCCATTGTGTAGATGTACCATCGTTTTTGGATCCAATCATCTGCTGACGGGCACCTAGGCTGTTTCCAGATTCTAGCTATTGTAGATTGTGCTGCTATGAACACAGGGGTGCATATATCCTTTCAGATTGGTGTTTCTAGTTTCTTGGGATATAATCCTAGGAGTGGGATTACTGGGTCAAATTGGAGTTCCATTTTCAGTTTTTTGAGGAAACTCCACACTGTTCTCCACAGTGGTTGCACCAGTCTGCATTCCCACCAGCAGTGCACGAGGGTTCCTTTTTCTCAACCTCGCCAACACTTGTCGTTTGTTGTATGTTGATGTTGGCCATTCTGACAGGTGTGAGATGGTAGCGCATTGTTGTTTTGATTTGCATCTTTTGGATAATTAGTGACTTTGAGCATGTTTTCATGTGCCTTTAGACCTTCCTTCTGTCTTCTTTTGAAAATATTCTATTTAGGTCCATTACCCATTTTTTTAAAAAATATATTTTATTGATTTTTTACAGAGAGGAAGGGAGAGAGATAGAGAGCCAGAAACCTCGATGAGAGAGAAACATCAACCAGCCGCCTCCTGCGCATCCCCTGGATGTGCCCGCAGCCAACGTACATGCCCTTGACCGGAATCGAACCTGGGACCCCTCAGTCCGCAGACCGACGCTCCACCACTGAGCCAAACCAGTTTCGGCCCATTGCCCATTTTTTAATTGGATCATTCATCTTCCTTTTATTTAGTTGTATAAGCTGTCTGTAGATGTTGGAGATTAAACCTTTATCAGTGATAACATTTGCAAATATGTTTTCCCATATAGTGGGCTTTCTTGTTGTTTTGTTGATGGTTTCTTTTGCTGTTAAAAAAAAAAAAAAAAAAGCTTTTTATTTTGATGTAGTCCCATTTGTTTATTTTCTCTTTAGCTTCCATTGCCCTAAGTACAGTATCAGTGAAGAAGTTCTTTTGGCATATGTCTGAGATTTTGCTGCCTGTGGATACCTCGAGTATTTTTATAGTTTCTACCATGAGCTGGTCTTTCAAGAAAGTTAACAGGCACTTAGTGATACAGGACCAGTGGCAATAAAAGGCACTCTGGCAAATGTCAAGAAGGCCAACAACAACAAATAACACCAAATACTGCTTTCTTAAGACCTTACAAATCTTTCAGACACTTAGTAATCTACTTTTCTTTATAATACACAGGTGAAATTAAATATTATCTTCATTTTAGAATTGAGGCTGAAAAAAGTTATAAAGTTCTCCCAAAGTCCCAAAGCAAGTATAGACTGAGACAAAATCAAAAACTCTAACATAACCCTATGTTAATCTTCAGTACCTGCTACCTGTATATGTGGCTTACTACATGGAGAAGTACCTCTTTGATTGCAGGGGTTGCTCAATGTTAATTTAATATTTTAAACTATAGCTGATGTAGGAACAGAGCAGAGAGACAGGTTAGGAGATTGAGACATGCCAAAGTCAGAAATATAGGTCAGAGAAGAGGTTAGCAAGAAGGCATGTAGTTATATGTCCAGATCCACAAATCACTAGGCCTTAAGGAAGAGGAAAAAACGTCACTCCCACAAGAGGCAACAATATGGGGACAGAAGTGCTAGGATTATCAATCATTCAGTATATGCTACACTCAGAGTTCATATGTAGAGTATCATAATAGAGAAATCACATACAGAGATCGGTGTAAAAAGAGAATTGTGTTGAGGCCATTAAAAAAAGAATAAAAATTGAGGTGCACTAGAGTACTTTGTTTTCTTTCTTTCTGACATCACAAAAATATTTTGTGATCATAAAAGGAGTTAAGAATATCAGGGGGAAAGACCTTCAAATATTTTTGCCTGAGAGAATGTTAGTAAATGACAAAAATGTGGAGGTGCACTGGAAAAGCCAGTTTGTAATTCAGGTTAAAAAAAAAAAAAAAAAAAACATATATATATATATATATATATATATATATATATATACACACACACACACACACACACACACACACACACACACCGTATTTTTCGGACCATAAGACGCTCCGGACCATAAGACACACCAGTTTTTAGAGAAGGGAAATGAAGAAAAAAAGATTCTGAAACAAATAGTGTCCTAAAATATTTTATGTGCATTAAAACCCAACATCACAGTCATAAACACATATAATCAACCCTGTAAAGTAAACAGCAGCATTTAGAACCATTTTAGAGCCGGGCAAGCACACAGAGACCACACAGAGCCGGGCAAGTAAAAAAACTTTTTTTTTAAAGTGTATGTGTAGGCTATATTTGGACCATAAGACGCAGGGACTTTTCCCCCCCACTTCTGGGGGGAAAAAAGTGCGTCTTATGGTCCGAAAAATACGGGGTGTGTGTGTGTGTGTGTGTGTGTGTGTGTGTGTGTGTGTATATATATATATATATATATATATATATATATATTTATTTACTTGCTTGGAATACCATAACCAAGTACCACAGACTGGTTGGCTTTTGTTTCCTCACCGTTCTGCAGGCTGGAAGCCCAAGACCAAGGTGTCGGCTGAGTTGGTTTCTTCTGAGGCCTCTCTCTTTAGTTTGTTGATGTTTTCTCTGTCTTCACATCATCTTCCCTCCAGGCCTGTGTCCTTATTTCCTCTTATTATTAGAACAGTCATAGTAAATTAGGGCCCATCCATGTCACCTCATTTTAACTTAAATTGTCTCTTTGAAAGACCCTGTTTCCAAATATAATCACATTCTTGGGGTACTTAGGGTCTTCAACATTAGAATTGGAGGAGGGGGTGGGGAGAGAGACACACACAATTCAGCCCATCATAAGAAGATACTGAGAAGAAGAATTACTTCAATATTAGCTTTCTGGAATTTGCAATGAAATTAAGTTATTGAAGTAGAACCATTTAGGAAGCATTTTGAGATACCCAACAAAATTTACATACTAAAAGATATTATTTGAAGCTGAGAGACTTCATGATTTCTACAAGGAAAAAGTGTAAAGAATTAATAAATTTAAATTTTAAAAGATTTATTTAGCATGTAATTATAGCAAGGCACTGTGCTAAGATCTAGTGCAGTACATAAAAATAAAAATACAGCCGGGACCAGTTTGGCTCAATGGATAGAGCACACATGTCAAACACAAGGCCCGCAGGCCAAATCCGGCCTGCCAGGCCTTGCAATGTGGCCCGCACCGCGCTGTCATCACTGCACTCCGCTGCGTTCCATCACAATGACAGTTTATGACTGTTCAGTAAACCATTCGGCCCGCCGATTTAGGCTGGATTTTAGATTTTGGCCCCTTCTCTGATTGAGTTCGACACCCCTAGGATAGAGCGTCGGCTTGGGGACTGAAGGGTCCCAGGTTCGATTCCAGTCAGGGGCATGTACCTTGGTTGAGGGCAGATCCCCAATAGGGGATGTGCAAGAGGCAGCTGATCGATGACTCTCTCTCATTGATGTTTCTAATTCTCTATCTCTCTCCCTTCCTCTCTGTACAAAATCAATAAAATATATTTTTTTTAAAAAGAAAGTATTTTAAAAAAATACAGCATTACTCTCAAGAAATGTACACTATAATAAGCAATAAACACAATATATGCACGTGAATGGCATAGTATGAAAATGGCCCTAAAAGGAGACAAATGAGTAAAGAGGATTTTTAAATATATATTTATATTGATTTCAGAGAGGAAGGAAGAAAGAAACATCAATGATGAGAGAGAATCATTGTTTGGCTGCCTCCTAAATGCCCCCTACTGGGGATTGAGCCTGAAACCTGGGTATGTGCCCTTGACCAGAATCGAATCTGGGACCCTTTGGTCTGCAGGCTGGTGCTCTATCCACTGAGCCAAAACAGCTAGGGCAAGGATGTTTTAAAAAGAAAGAAAGAAATAACAATGTTGAAAAGGAACAAGCAGCGGGTAAAGGACTAAGGCTTAGGGATAGTTTTTTTCTATCATTAGTGGTGACCTTTGCCTGCATTTGATGTTTTCCTTGGATAATCTGTAAAGACCAAGTGATTTTAACAGAGATCATAAATCAGCACTGGCTTGAGCAATGCAAGTGAATGTTGGATCAGACTCAGGGTTTAAAGTAGTTGAGATAACAATGTAGAAACTCAGTTTTATTACTTTTTTAAATATAAAAGGAAACATCTGCAGATCACTTATCAGTATCTTACTGAGTCAGAAATCATCGGAAGTAGGGCTCACAGCTGCTCCCACAGGCAGGCGAAGCTGTGGGATCCTGAAGACCCCACCTACCCAGGAACCCCTCCCTACCCAGAATTCTGCCAGAACTCCCACTCCTCCAGCTTAAGGCACTGTGACTCCACGAGCACAATTCTGTTTCAGGCTGAGAATGCCCACTGATTCACAGTACTATGGCCGGTTGTCCAGTTTCCCTAGTAGTCACTTTAGAAAACTCAGTGAAAATAGAACAGAGGAAGGTGCATTCTGACAGAGATAGAAGGTAAAATGTGAATCTTAGGGAAAGCTGGGTAAAGGGCTTGTGGGAACTCCTGCACTCTCTTTGGAACTCTTCTATAAATCTCTATAAATCTCAAATGATTTCAAAATTAGAAATCTATCAATAAAAAAAGAATACAAAATAAGAAAATATCCAAGAAATAGTGTTAATGAAAAATATACAGTTTTATATATAAACTGCTCACAAGTTTGTACAGTTATATACCAAAAATGCCAAAATATTAGCAATGGTCTCTGTGTGATAGAATAAAAATTGATTTTCCATTTTCTCTTTACACCTTACTATAAAGCCTCCAAATTTTCTTCAATGCGTACTTTAAAAATGTACACATGAAGAAAATAAAGATTAAAGAAACAAAATAAAATAACCTCTTTCTAAATGCTCTCGGCCTTAATGATCCCTCCGTGTCCCTGTGGCGTGTTGAGGAGGCTGTCCAGGTTTCTTAGCGTGTCCAAGGGGAGCCTCGTGGTGGAAGAGGATCTCCCTCTCCACCCTCATCTCCTCATCTCTTGCCTTCTTCCCTTAACATCCTGAAGCACTTCCAGGCCTCCCACCTGCCTCGGGCATGTAGGATGTCCTCAGTTGGAAAGTCCTGTCCCCCAGTCTTCTCCTGGTTAACGACTGCTCCCTCGGGGTTCAGTCCAGGCCTTCCTTGTACCACGCTTGGGCTGAGTTTAGCATTTACAGCCCATTGATCTGCCTCACCCACTTTTCTGGGTGCTCCTTGAAGACAGAGCTCTGTGTTATTTCCCACTTTGGAGCATAGCAGTGCTGGCACCTACTAGAGGCACAAACATTTTTCTGAAGGACACTAATTTTATTCAATATATTCATTATCCCCCCTCTAGCCCACCCCATCTCACCTTCCCCTTAGTCTCTATATGCAAAGAGAAACCTGCCTCAATCTAGTCATACAGTTCTCCAAAAAGGGGGTGACTCTCTCCTGCCTGGGGGAGACTGACCCAGAGGTCTTGAATTCCTGGAAGTCTCTCAAGGGCACAGCAGTTACTGACCCACAAAAGGTTTTGTGTTCAAAATGCTGCCCAGTTTTTCCTCCTGCTATTTCTCTATAGCTTAACAGCAAGCTACCCAACTTGGGAACTGAAAAAAGGTGAATCAGGGGTTTCCTTTTCCTCCCAGACCTAGCAAATGCAGTTTCCAGAAGTTAACATTAAAAAAAAAAAAAAAAAAAAAAAAAAAGGGTTTTAAATAAAAGGAAACCAGCAAAGTAGGCAGTCAGATTTTCCAGCTCTAATGTGTAGTTTCCGTCACATAAACCCTTTACAAGCTCAAGTCCTTCTTCAGACTGGACTTGAAGACAGGATTTTAAACCATGTTGGAAGCCAAACCGCAAGTACCATGCCTTCAATGCATTGGGTTTAGGGTTTCACAGGCCATAATGTCCCTCCTTTTGGGAGCAGAACAAACCCCCTAAGCAGTCACAACCCACGGTCTTTAATGGATGCTTCAGGCCGGGCCCCAGTGCCTTTCACAGAGCCTGGTGCATAGTTGGCAGGTAGTAAGCACAAAAAGTAATAATGGAGTAAATACACAGTCTCTCTCTTTTTTTTAACTTCATTCATTGTATCAATACAATTATCACATGGAGAGGGGGAATATTTTAGAGTTCCAGAGCAATGTTGATGGAAGAGGCCTCCTACCGTAGTGTGTTCCTTGATTCATAACCAGGCTCCTTATTCCCTCCCCAGCTGCTGGGCGCCCTTTCCCACCTCCTTCATGGGTCCTCTCCTGAAGCCATGCCCACATCCACAGCTCCTCTTTCCTCTGTGGCACTCTTCAAACGTTAGAAGACTCAAAGAAGAAGAAAATAACATACACACATTAAATCCATATTTTATATTAAATTGTGCCTCTCAGAATGTCATGGCATTTTATGTGTTTTTGCCAACAAGACATTTTGGGGCATAGCTCTTGTCAAAACATTACAGTTCCAAATTAGATTATGAAGAATCTTATCTAATAAAGAGGTAATGTGCAAATTGACCATCACTCCAACACACAAGAAGGCCACCGCCATATGGACACAAGATGACTGCCACAAGATGGGCAGCAGGAGAGGGCAGTTAGGAGGGTCCAGGCCAGCAGAGGAGGGAAGTTGGGGGTGACCAGGCCTGCAGGAGAGGAAGTTGGGGGGACCAGGCCTACAGAGGAGGGTAGTTAGGGTGACCAGGCCGGCAGGGGAGGGTAGTTAGGGGTGATCAGACCAGCTGGAGAGGGCAGTTAGGGGCGACCAGGCTGGCAAGGGAGGGAAGTTAAGGGTGATTGGGCCAGCAGGGGAGGGCAGTAGGGTGTGACCAGGCCTGTAGGAAGGGACAGTTAGGGGCAACCAGGCCTGCAGGGAAGGGAAGTTAGGGGTGACCAGGCTGGCAAGGAAGGGCAGTTAGGGGTAATCAGGCCGGCAGGGGAACAGTTAGGTGTCAATCAGGCTGCAGGGGAGTGGTTAGGGGGTGATCAGGCTGGTGGGCAGAAGCGGTTAGGGGCAATCAGGCAGGCAGGCAGGTGAGTAGTTTGGAGCCAGCAGTACTGAATTGTGAGTCTAATATCCCTCAAGGGGTCCCAAATTGGAGACAGTGCTGAGCAACATCACCACCACCACCACCCCCCGCGTGGATTTTGTGCACCGGGCTTCTAGTTCATTTATAAACTTTCAGTACAATGGCATAGTATTCAAAATAATGAATATGTATTGAGGCAATGAATGAATTTCATATATATATATATATATATATATATATATATATATATATATATAATTGATTTCTTACAGAGAGGAAGGGAGAGATATAGAGAGCTAGAAATGTCAATGAGAGAGAAACATCGACCAGCTGCCTCTTGCACATCCCCTACTGGGGATGTGCCCACAGCCCAGGTACATGTCCTTGACCGGAATCGAACCTGGGACCTTTCAGTCCGCAGACTGACACTCTACCACTGAGCCAAACCGGTTTCAGCCAATGAATGAATTTCTAACAATGACAGGTTGGTGTGTGGAGAGCAGACACAAAGGTAAAAGATGGTGGTTTGGGATAGCAGACCTACAGAAGCTGTAATCCATGCTCATGAACTGACACTGACTCTGAATTCCCATCATGGTCCTCAGAGATCAGCCACTCTATTTCCAAGCAAAATCAGACCCCCAACATGCTCTGTCACTTCCTCTGGGTTCCCAAAGTACCTTGTGCATTCCCCAAGCACATGTGTGGCTTTTCCCCATGGATTATGAACTCTTCAAAGGCAAGGATTCATCCCATATCTCCAGCATCCAGTATCGTTGGCCATCTAGAAAGTGTTCAGTGTGTATGTATAGAATGAATCAATCTCTCTCCCTCCCCAGGTGCCTAGCTGAAAAGTTCACATACAAATAGGTTGGACACAGAAAGAATTTACCCATCAGACAGGTCAGCTCCTTAAGGCAGATATTTGGCTGTTTTGTCCACTGCTGTACCCTGGAACAGTGCAGAGCACATATAGTTACCAAAGAGATTCTGAATGAATGAATCTGCTCCTTTTGAAAGGGTGCCTTCCTATCCTTGCTGCTTCATCTGATGTTCCTAGTAGTCATATACTCTGACCTCAGATTCATCCCCTTTTTTTTATGCTGAGTCTCCAGGATGCTGACTTCTTGCCTAAAACCACACACCTCCCAGAACTCAGTGGCCTGCTGGTTCCCATTCCAGGTCCTTCTGAATTGGTCTTCTCTCTCTTCCTTTTCTTTCTTCTTCTCCCTTCCTTTTGTCCTCATCCTCTTCTCTCCTCCTTCTTCTCCCCCATTCTCCTTTTAATTATTTGGGACATGCCAAAAATATAAATTATACCTCAATGATCACATCTCAACCCACCATTCAGTTCATAAATTAAGCTACTACAGTTATAGTTGAGGCCCCTGTAGCTTTTCCTAAAAGTAGCCACTATATATAAGCACAGTGTGTGCTTATTTTTATGTGGCAACATAGAACCATAGCTCCTTCTTTGTCAGTGCTGTATAATATAATATTTATTGTACACATATATCACAGCTGATTACTTTATATTGCTACTAATTGATGGGTAGGTGGTTTTCATTTTCTGCTATTACAAACACTATTGCTATGGACATTTCTGTTATCCTTTAGGTTGGAATAAAGATGGGTTCCAGTTGGCCCCTGAACAGAAAGTCCAGTTGGCTGTTTCATGAGGACTCAGATGGAGCCAGCACCCTCCAAGCCCCTCAGAGCCCCAGCCTCAGAGAGGGTACTGTGTTGGTTTGACAAGGGCAGTGAGGAGGAATGCATTCATTCAAGTTGCCATCTTTTCTTTTCTTCCTTCCTTTCTTTCTTTCTTTCTTTCTTTCTTTCTTTCTTTCTTTCTTTTTTTAATGTATTTTATTGATTTTTTTACAGAGAGGAAGGGAGAGGGAGAGAGAGTTAGAAACATCGATGAGAGAGAAACATCGATCAGCTGCTTCTTGCACACCCCCTACTGGGGATATGCCTGCAATCAAGGTACATGCCCTTGACCGGAATCGAAACCGGGACCTTTCAGTCCACAAGCCGACTCTCTATCCACTGAGCCAAACCGGTTTCGGCGCAGCATCTACTTTTAACTAAAATAAAGTCTTGGGGGTTTTTGCCTCAGCAATTAGTATTTGATTCTGCTTGCCTTTTATTTCTTTTTTCCCCAAAAAGTCACTGCTTTTTACACAAGTATTGATCCACATCTTATATACTTTGGAGATGATATTTAAGGATGAGATATAAATGTGGGAAAAAACAACTTTTTAACAGTATATGGTAGCCATAAGATACAATAATATAAATTGAAATAATCATAAATGCATCCAAATCTAATTAGTTAGATTTCTCCTTAAAGCTTTCATTCAATCTCTATGGAATGAAATCCATGTTCCTACCAATAATATTAACCTGATTCTGAGGTAGCATTTTTTTTTTCATTTTTTTCATTTTTTATCAAACATTTTGATATCACACTGTATTTTTAAAAAAGCATTGATAGTCCTCTAGATGTATAAAATCTTCATGCCTTGAGGCTGAAATCCTAGGCAGAATGCCTTTCAGTTCTAACAGTTCCTATCCTTATATCCTACTAGAGGTCACGGAATTCTATACAATTATTTCAGCACCACCTAGTGGGCATTCTGACTACATTCCTGACTTGAAGGAAAGAATAACAAAGTGGTTTCCTGAGACGAAGAAGGAATGTGACTGGCCAAATGCCTCCCTTCCCTACCACTGGAGACAGAAGTAACAACTTACATAATTCATCGAAATTCATAGAACCTTTTACCCACCCCCAGTACTTCAGTAAAGATCACAGGGTTCTTCTAAATCCATCTGTCTTCAAATGTAAAGCCAGATACAAAAGCCATTATTCTTTTAGAGCCCAGACAATGATGGGCACACTAAAAGACCTATGCTTCTGTCCTGGCTGGCGTTGCTCAGTGGTTCCAGCATGGGCCCACACACCGTAGGGTCACAGGTTCCATTCTGAGTCAACTGCATGTACCTGTGTTGTGGGTTCAATCCCCATCCCCAATTGGGGCATGTGCAGGAGACAACCAATTGATGTGTGTGTGTGTCTCTCTGACATCAATATTTCTCTCTCTCTTTCCATCCTTCCCTCCCTTCCACTTTCCCTGAAAAGCAATGGAAAGAATATCCTCATGTGAGGATTAACAAAAATAAATGAATACATGCATACATGCATACATTCATACATACATACATACATACATAAAAATGAAAGGATTGTGCTTCTGCTCCCATACACTCAACTCCTATAGCTCAGCAACCCCTCTTTATAACAGGCTTCATTTTGTGCATCTCTCACATCTTTTCTGGACACAGTTAAACATAATATGTCCTTTATTTTCCATGTCTGGACTTCATTTATCTTTCCATTTCTAGCCTTTATTAATTTACAACCTTTTATTACTTCACTTTTTTAATGACCTCTGGTTCCCTAAACTATTATTGATTCAAGCAGCATATTCCAATATAATTAAAGAAAGATGCTATGATAATGCTTTAAACAATTAACAAAACAGTTTGCATTAGTATCAAATAAAATCAAAGTTGATTTAAAAACATTTAATGGGCCCTAGCCAGTTTGGCTCAGTGGATAGAGCATCAGCCCGTGGACTGAAGGGTCCCAGCTTCGATTCCAGTCAAGGGCACATACCCAGGTTGTGGGCTCCATTCCCAGTTGGGGGCGGGGGGTTAGGGCAGGAGGCAGCCAATCAATGATTCTCTCTCATCATTGATGTTTCTATCTCTCTCTCCCTACCTCTCTGAAATCAATAAAAATATTAAAACAAAAAACAAAAACAAAAAAACAGAAAGTGATCCAACTGATGTGGCTCAGTGATTGAGCATCAACCAGAAGGTAACATGCCTGGGTTTTAGGCTCGATCCCCAGAGCGGGGCATGCAGGAAGCAGTCAATCAATGATTCTCTCTCATCACTGATGTTTCTATTCCTCTCTCCCTCTCTCCTTCTCCCTTCTTCTTTGAAACACATTTAAAATAAATAAATAAAAATTAAAAACTTGCAATGGCTATTAAAATTAACAAGAACTTAAATTCCTAATTTGAGAAATAAACAAATTAAAATTGAAGGTCTATCCTAAGATATTTATTTCAAAGTACTATTAAATTATTAACAGCAAAAAGCTTGAAAGTCATCTGGTTCTGTACCGTGTTACAGGAATACCTCCTAATTTCAAAGTGGGCAACCAATCTCTGCTTGAACACTTCCTGGGAGAGAGAATAATTTAGTCTGAAATGAAGGAAGGAGAATGGGCTCCAACATCAAACAAATTCAAGTCCTTATCTTTGAACTTGGCAGTAACTAGCTTTTCAACCTTGGGTGAATTGCAAAACCTCTGAAATATTCATTTTATCATCTGTAAAATAGTTTAGTTGTGGGTTGAGAGGAAAAGTAATGATTCCAATTCACATGATTCTTGCAAGAATTAAATGAGATAATGTGCTGCCCCTCACAAGCAGTTCCATTTACTCAGTGATTTTATTTGCCTCCCTGTGCTTTCCAACTATTGACACTGCTTTTACCTGAATATATAACTCAGAAAGATAAAGAAAATCTAGAATAATTAAGTGAGGGTAATTGTTTAAATTCTACATTTCACTTTGCATGTAGAAGTACTATATCCATTATAAGAGTATTTGCAGACTTTTATCAAGACATTGTCTTGCCAAAACCGGTTTGGCTCAGTGGTAGAGCATCGGTCTGCAGACTGAAAGGTCCCGGGTTCGATTCCGGTCAAGGGCATGTACCTTGGTTGCGGGCACATCCCCGGTAGGGGGTGTGCAAGAGGCAACTGGTCGATGTTTCTCTCTCATCGACATTTCTAGCTCTCTATCTCTCTCCCTTCCTCTCTGTAAAAAATCAATAAAATATATATTTTTTTAAAAAGACATTGTCTTTCATAACTAAAGAATTAACTACAAATGTTTATTGACTTCCAAGTTCACATCTTTAATAGTAAAAGTAAAGACAGGTAAGATTTATTTTAAGTATGTTTTCATTGATTTCAGAGAGGAAAGGAGAGGAAGAGAGAGAAACATCAATGAGGAGAAAGAATCATTGATTGGCTGCCTCCTGCATGTTCCCAATAATCAAGTGTACAACCTAGGTATGTGCCTCTGACTAGAATCAACCCTAGGACCCCTCAGTCTGCTCTCCAGGCCAACTCTATCCACTGAGTCAAACCAGCTAGGGCAAGACAGGTAAGATTTATTGAGCACTTACTATATGCCAGGCCCTGTGTGAAATTTTTTAGTACTATTCCACTAATCATTGCAACAACCTTATATTATTTTATTTTTTAAAATATATCTTATTGATTTTTACAGAGAGAAAGAGAGAGGAACAGAGAGTCAGAAGCATTGACTCTGCACACCTCCTACTGGGGATGTGCCCGCAACCAAGCTATATGCTCCTGGCTGGAATCGAACTCTGGACCCCTCACTCCACAGGCTGAGGCTCTATCCACTGAGCCAAACCGGCTAGGGCAACAACCTTATATTATTTTATTTTATTTTATTTTATTTTATTTTAATATATTTGATTGATTTTTTTTGCCCCCCTCCCTCCCTCTCACACATCCCCTCCCTCCCCAGAGTTTTATGTCCATTGATTGTACTTATATGCACGTATAAAAGTCCTTCGGTTAATCTATTATCTCCCCCAGATCTCCCTACCCTCTCTACTGTAATTTGACAGTCTGCTTGTTGATTTACTGTCTCTATATCTATATTTTGGTACATCAGTTTATAATGTTCTTTATTATCCACAAATGAGTGAGGTCATGTGGTGTTTCTCTTTCATTGATTGGCTTATTTCACTCAGCATGATGTTCTCCAATTCCATCCAGGTTGCTGCAAATGATGAGAATTCCTTCTTTTTTATGGCAGCATAGTATTCCATTGTGTAGATGTACCATCATTTTTTGATCCAATCATCTGCTGACGGGCACCTAGGCTGTTTCCAGATTCTAGCTATTGTAGATTGTGCTGCTATGAACATAGGGGTGCATATATCCTTTCTTATTGGTGTTTCTAGTTTCTTGGGATATATTCTTAGAAGTGGGATTACTGGGTCAAATGGGAGTTCCATTTTCAGTTTTTTGAGGAAACTCCACACTGTTCTCCACAGTGGTTGCACCGTGGAGAATTCTGCATTCCCACTAGCAGTGCATGAGGGTTCCTTTTTCTCAACCTCGCCAACACTTGTTTGTTGATTTGTTGATGTTGGCCATTCTGACAGGTGTGAGATGGTAGCGCATTGTTGTTTTGATTTGCATCTCTCGGACAATTAGTGACTTTGAGCATGTTTTCATGTGCCTTTTGGCCTTCCTTCTGTCTTCTTTTGAAAATGTTCTATTTAGGTCCATTGCCAATTTTTTAATTGGATCATTCATCTTCCTTTTATTTAGTTGTATAAGCTGTCTGTAAATGTTGGAGATTAAGCCTTTATCAGTGGTATTATTTGCAAATATGTTCTCCCACACAGTGGGCTTTCTTGTTGTTTTGTTGATGGTTTCTTTTGCTGTAAAAAAGCTTTTTATTTTGATGTAGTCCCATTTGTTTATTTTCTCTTTAGCTTCCATTGCCCTTGGGGCAGTATCAGTGAAGAAGTTCTTTTGGCATAGGTCTGAGATTTTGTTGCCTGTGGATGCTTCTAGTATTTTTATGGTTTCCCGTCTGGTGTTTAAGTCCTGTATCCATTTTGAGTTTATTTTTGTGAATGGTGTAAGTTGGTGATCTAATTTCATTCTTTTGCATGTGTCTGTCCAATTTTCCCAACACCATTTATTGAAGAAACTGTCTTGACTCCATTGTATATTCATGCCTCCTTTGTCAAATATTAATTGAGCATAGTGATTTGGGTTGATATCTGGGTTCTCAATTCTATTCTATATGTCTGTTCTTGTGCCAATACCAGGCTGTTTTGAGAACAGTGGCTTTGTAATATAGTTTGAAGTCTGGTATTGAGATCCCTCCAACTTTACTCTTCTTTCTCAGGATTGCTGTGGCTCAACCTTATATTATTTTAGAGGTGTTATCTTCTCCACAAATGCAAAAGTTGAATCATAAAAAGATAGTTCCAAAGTGGTACCAATCAAAAATGAAAGAGAAAGTTTGAAACTGGCAAATGGAGAAAGCTGTGGCAGGATAAGCTATTTTTACCCTGCACAATGTTATTCTAATGAAGTCTGCATAAACACCCATAGTGAAGCAGAAGATCGAGGCAGGTAACCAGATAATTCAACAGCAACCAATTATTTCTTTCCTCAGCAATTTATGAAGGACATTTTTAAGGTAAACCATCCACGTGGTTAAATCAAATGTGCGCTATATATTGCATGTTTAACTAACGCTGGACTTTATCTTAAACAAATGGTCACTGTCAGTTCCATAAACAACTATGGTTGCAAAAATTGTCAAGATGATTATTTGATTAGATAGAACTGAAAATTCTGGGCTTTTTTAGAGCTGGCATTATTGGCACTTTAGTAAAATGAATTCTTCATTGTTGGCTTTGAAGGTCTTCTGGTTTTATTTTCTAGAGTCAGAGATAGAATTTGCATCAAAAATCTAAATACAGAGAAATAGGCCTGAGCGTATGGCCCAGTTTTCATGCTGAGTTGCCTAATTACTTGTCCACCCACATGAAACTACTCTTACCTTTCACAAAGCCTTGGTGTCTTGATGTATTTATACTGACTCACAAGATAGTTGCTTGATATTTAAAGTGAAATGGAAATTCTGCTGCTTTCTACTCAAATTCTGCAAATTGCAGCTTTTCTTTCATTTCTGGGTAGGTCATTTATTTAAGTGTCTCATAGTAAAAGTCCTGGGAGCAGAAAATAGTTTGGTTTCTTCTTATAATTTAAAAATCTAATTATCTGACTTCTTTCTACTTTTGTTGGAGTGGGCAAGAAGCCCATTTCCTGTTAATGAGAGTGGACCGTGTTCTGACAGCACTTTAAAGAAGAGTTGGACAACATGCTGGCAGAAGACAGTCAACAGGGGCAGCGGGGGCAGATTATACTTGTATTTGGAAAATGAGTCAGTTCTAGAAACCAACTGAACTCAGCACACAAAATGTGCTCCAAATGAGCAAACTGAAAATGCTTCCATAACCAATGTCACCCCAATATATTCAATTAAAAAAAAAAGAAAAATTCTTTAAGAAAAGTTGTATAATAAATGTATCTAGAGTTGTCAGGCAGAATATACTTTATTAAGAATTGTTTAATTGTAATGACATCAATTTTTAGAGCATCTCCAGAATAAATTAACAGATTTTTAAAAACTAGGATGCATGAATCAAATTGCTATGTGTATTCAGAACTTCTCCCTAGAATTGTCAAAGTCTGCATGCCTAAATGTGTTCTAGTAGGTGGCTGAGTGTCTATGCTAAACCAAAGTACATACCAAAAAAAAAAACAAAACAAATACAACTATGCAAAGGAGCAAAATTACAATAGCACATGCCAATATGCCAAACAAGTATAGATGCTTCAGAGAGACTTGATATTAAATAACTTGAAAAAGATATTTAAAAAAATCAATATTTTTCCTCCTTTTCAACCTGATAATTAAGGACGAATTATCCCTTCCCTTCTGAAAAGAAGACAGTAGAATAGAAGTTAACACATAGATCCTGATGACCTTGAAAATGTTGCAAAATGACCTGAGCATATGTTCAGATTGTTTAGTAAAGAGGCCAACTCAGGCTTCATCAGAGGTGTGTGTGTGTGTGTGTGTGTGTGTGTGTGTGTGTGTGTGTATGTGTGTTTGGGTTTTTTAATTGAATTAATGGTGTGGCACTGCTTGGTAAAATTATAGGATTCTGACGTATGATTCTATAATACATCATCTGTATATTGTATTGTGTGTTCACCATCCCAAGTCAAGTATCTTGTGATCATCGTTTATGCCTCCCCTTTACCCTCTTCTACCTGTCTCCACTCCCCTTTCCCTCTGATAATCACCATACTGTTGTTTGTATCTATGAGATGTTTTCTTTTTTGCTTAATCACTTCACCTTTTTTTATCCAACCCCTTAATGCCCCTCCCCTCTGACAGCTGTCAGTAGGCTTTCTGTCATTTATGAGTCTGTTTCTATTTTGTTTGTTAAGGGGTTCTTTCGTTCATTGAATTGCAAATATAAGTGAAATCATATGGTACTTGTCTTTCTCTGCCTGGTTTATTTTCTTTAGCATAATATTCTCCAGGTTCATTCATGCTGACAAAAAAGTTAAGATTTTCTTCCTTTTTTTTTTTTTGACCAAGTAATATTCCATTGTGTAAATGTATCAGAGTTTTCTTTATTTATTCATCTACTAATGGACACTTGGGCCACTTCCAAATCTTGGCTATTGTAAATAACACTGCAATGAACAGAGGGGTGCATATATTCTTTTGAATTAGTGTTTCGGGTTTCTTCAGATGTATTTCTAGAAGTGGAATCACTGGGTCATAAGATAGTTCCATTTTTTATTTTTAAGGTAATTCCATACTATTTTCTACAGTTGCCACACCAATTTGCATTCCCACCAATATTTCATGAGGGTTCCATTTTTTCCGCATTCTCGCTATCACTTGTTGTTTGTTAATTTATTGATGATAGCCATTCTGACAGGTGTGAGATGATATTTCATTGTTTCATGGGAGTTAGGACTATTAAAATTCTAGTTGAGCCCTAGCTGGTTTGGCTCAGTGGATAAAGCATCAGCCTGTGGACTCAAGGATCCAGGGTTTGATTCCAGTCAAGGGCACTTGTGCAGGTTGCGGGCTTGATCACCAGGAGGGGGTGTGCAGGAGGCAGCTGATCGATGATTCTCTATCATTCATGTTTCTATCTCTCTCTTCCTCTCCCTCCCTCTCTGAAATCAATAAAAATATATTTTTAAAAACATTCTAGTTGTGATTCACAATGACATTTGAGAGCATTTATAACACTGTATAGCTTATAAGTTGCTTTCACATACATTAATCATGTGGCCTTTATAACAATCCTATTATGTGGGTGGGACATGTATTACTATTACTATTACTATTACTATTACTATTACTATTACTATTACTATTACTATTTCCCTTTTATAGAAGCTACCAAAGTCCAAGTCTCCAGACAGCACTGTTTTCTCTCCTCCTGTTACTCAGACTCAATTCTGAAACTGTACATCCTTAAAAGATTTCAAGTGCTTTGACAAGCCTCCATAGTCCCTCACCACATTGATATGGAGAGACTGCATCCATTCACTGATTCAGTGACAAGAAGATGGGGCTGGCCTTGCCATTATATCCTGTGATATCATAGGTTGAGTATTTAAGAAGAGGACGAGTACTCCAGAACCAATGAAGAAGGGGAAAAAAAATCAGCGTGATAAATCAGGGGCCCAAGATAAATGTATATCACTTCCCCGATGACAAGCAATTACTAAGCTATAAAACTAGCAAATGAAACCCATGGCTCGGGCATCATCATAAATCTGCCCTGAAGAGGACTCCAGACACCACCCCACCCAGCAGTGCAGGAAACTCTACTGCAGTGTTTTTCAACCTTTTTTGGGCAAAGGCACACTTGTTTCATGAAAAAAATCACGAGGCACACCACCATTAGAAAATGTTAAAAAATTTAACTCTGTGCCTATATTGACTATATATAAAGTAATTCTCTTGAATAGGAATCAAATAAACACAAAGAAAGTATTTTATAATTACTTTATTATGAAATATTAAGTAAACAAAATAGTGAAAAATTATAAAATTCTTGCCTTGTCTGCACCTACGTCACACCAGGCAACATCTCGCGGCACACTAGTGTGCCGCGGAACAGCGGTTGAAAAACGCTGCTCTACTGTACTTCCATAGCAACTGTAACTAAGGATGCTGAAAATGTAAAAAAAGGAGAAAAAAAAGGGAAGAAAGAAAAAGAGACTGGAGATAAATAAGATTATTTCCCCTGGTAGAGTAAAGTCTACTGTTCATTCCCAGAAAACATAAATATTTAACCACTTAGACAGGCTGAAACCAGCTATTTCAGCTAGCCAAGTCCATCCTCCTAATCTATATTCTTTCCAGAAAAAAAAAAAAAAAGTCAACCAAAAGGCCAAAAACACAAGAAAACTCAGAAATACACATACCAAGCAAGGTGGCAGTCTACTCCAATCTAAGGGATTGGTTGTGAGTCAGGAAAAGAGCCCAGGCATTTATTAACTATCAAACCTATTATGGCCAGGCAGGTATTGTCAGGGCACAAAAACAGATTCTGCCCTAGGAGCGTTCAGTGTTGTAAAGGGAAAGAAAAGATAAATTACTAAAAATGAAGCTAGAGTATGATAGATGTCTAAAGAGGAATAAGATTGCTGCTATTAGATTTCAGAATATTGGAGGGTACTAGGAGTTGAATTATGTCCCTCAAAAAGATATTTTGAAGTCCTAAACCCTAATACCTCAAAATGTGACCTTATTTGGAAATAGGGTGTTTGCAAACATAATTACGTTAAAATGAGGTCTTTGATGTGGGCCCTAATCCACTCTGACTGTTGTCCTTATAAGAGAAGAGAACATCCTGTGAAGATGAAGACAAACAAGGAGAAGACATCCATGAAACAACAAAGACAGCGTGAGTGATGCAGCTACAAACCAAGGAACAACAAGTTTGCGGAGAACCAGAAGAAGCCAGGAGGAGGCAAAGTAGCAATGTCCCCTAGAGCAGACAGAGAGAAGATGGCTGTGCCAACACACTCATTTCAGGCCTGCAGCCCTCAGCGCCGTGGGAGAACACAGTTCTGTTGTTCTGAGCAGCCCAGTGTTTGGCACTTCGTACTGCGGCCCCAGGAAACTCACACAGAGGGAGAGGCCACTTCATTCTGAAGCGATTACAGCCAGGGTTCTTATAAGAACTGACATCTAAACTGAAACTGGAAGGACTTGTGGCATCTGAATGGTAGGAAATGGGGGTTCTTATTTATATGATAATTACCAATCATTGAGAATATACCATATTCCAAGTATTGTTCCAGGAATGATTCACAGACCAAGGACATCTAGACCTCTTCTCCCTACCTGACTCTCCCTGTCCCAACCCACATGATTGATGTTTACAGAAGCTTCAGTGTGGAAAATGGAAGAAGCAGGAGGGTGTGGGGTTTGGGAGAAAGTTGTGGCAAAGCATCTATTCCCATTCCAAGCCCTGGCCCAGATATCCCTGTAGCGGAGAGGATGGAAGTCAGTTCCAGAACCTCTGTGAGTTGTTTTGTTTTTATGTGACAACAGGTGAGGAACTAGTTAGAGCGACTCTGAGAGGCTCTGCATATTTGGGACTGAGACAGCTTAGAGCCAGAGCAGGCCATTCTCCCCTCCTCACCACAGAAACAAGCCACATGGAGGCATCCCAAGGGCTGGGCTCTCTGGGAGCATTAAGAGTCAACACCCTTGGCAAGGGCTACGTTATCCCGATGGACAGTGACCCTGGATAAACTTCAGCCTTGGCGAAACCCCAGCAAGCGGCCTTGCAAGCAGATGCTAGACATGAGGGAGCTAGGGCAGAAAAAAATAACAGAACAGAAGCCCACAGCAACTGCAAAAGAAACAAGCTGGCAAGGGAACTTCTTTGAGGATGTCTAGAAATAACTGGAAATACTTTGAAGGGAGTTAATCTCTTGAAGTCAAGTATGATGGAAATTCATGCCATAAAAATTGAAATATGAAAATAATGTGAGCCCTAGCCAGTTCGGGTCAATGGGTAGAGCCTGATGGGTCTCAGGTTTAATTCTAGTCAAGGGCACATACCTCTGTTGCAGGCTCTAGCCCCTCCCAGGTAGGGCAGCATGTGAAAGGTAACTGATCAGTGTGTCTCTCTCACATTATTTCTCTCTCTCTGTCTCTCCCTCGGTCCTTCCACTCTCTAAAAATCAATGGGGGAAACAATATCCTCGGGAGGATTAACAACAACAAAAACCACACACACAAAAAGAATGTGAGATTTTGTTCTGTGATAACAGGCAAATGATGACACAGATTTTCCCATTTAACCCAACTAAAAACCACCATTCAGAGGCAAGAAAAGGAGAAGCCAGGGAATTTCTCCCCCTGACTTTGTGCTTCAGGTCTTATCTATGGCAGTGACTGTCTCTTCTATGAACCTGCCCTCGCGGCATGGACTGCTATCACCCCAGCTTCTGCTTGGTCGAGCCTGGATCTCTTTGTCTTCTAAGCTTTAGGCAGTGGTAGCACCTTCCTGCTCTTAATCTCAAGGATTTCACACAGTCCATGTTAGACTTCTTAGCTCTGTCATCTCCTGTGTAACCAATCCTTGAACGAAATTCTCTGTTTAAAAGTATCAAGAATATTTTCTGCACCCTGGCTGATATAGTGAACATATCAGAGAGTCACAACCTTCCCAGGAAAGTAGGAGGACAATGAATGTAAACATGACTTGCATACCAAAAGTACTGAATAAATGTTTGATGGATCTATCACTCTTCTGAGCTTGTTGCTTCCTGACATGGGGCCTCCAGCTCCCCAGCCAACAGTGTTCTGACATGCTTTCTGGCCCAGCTTGTCCTTCTCACCCCTGCAGATTACAAAGTGTGTGTAGGCAATATTCCATTGCAATGCTTGATTTTCCTACTGATTTGTTCGCCTGCTGTAGCTGTTTACTCAATACCTGTCCCTGAATAGGTATTTCCTGCTTGTTTACTGTAGAAGCACTACTTGGCCCAAAGTTTCTTCTCCTGAGCTGTTCATCCGCTTTACTCATTATTTCTATAGTACCCATTTCCAACAATCCTGCCCCCAGATCTCTCCAGAGTCCATTGAATCAGCTAAGGTTCAGATCAGTTTAAAATTAATGCAAAGGAAACCCACTAAGAATCAGAGCCCAAAATTAAATTTGTGATAACATGCTATAATTTCACACACAGAATTATAAAAATCTGAAATGGTTTTATAAAAATGAAATAAAGTGCTGATATATAAAACCTGACAAAGAAAAATCAATGTTATTAAAGTGATTATCTACAAAATAATTCACTGCATTTTCCACTTTAGAATAGCAAACTCCTACCAACACTTGTAATGTAATTCAATTTACAAAGTTTCCATTTATTTGCCCACAACTCTTCAGGATTACCTGCCTTTACAAACTGAGTTTCATTTCAAATGTATTTTGAGGTTCAATATCAATTATTTAAATACATATTAGGGCATTTCAGACAGATTCAGTGTTCTAATTCATACTTCTTTTTTTTTTTAAGTTGGCATGCAGTTTAGCCTAGTTGTTAACTGCAAAGGTATGGTAATATTGTATTAATAGAGGCCTGGTGCATGAAAATTTGTGCACTGGAGAGGGAGTTCCTCAGCCTGGCCTGTCCCCTCTCACAGTCTGGGAGCCCTCGGGGGATGGCCTACTGATGGCTTGCCTGGAGCAGGCCTAAGCCGCAGTCTGGCCTCCCTCTGCAGGAGGGGACCAGGCCAATCAGAGGAAGGCACTGCCATCACCCTGCCGCTGCTGCCACTGCCAGCAGCCGTGGCTGCCTGCCCTCGGCCCTCACAGTTGCCATGGCTTTGTCCAGAAGGATGTCCAGAACGACATTCAGCTGTCCGGTTTAATTAGCATATTATGCTTTTATTATTATAGATTGGATATGATTCTATCCTATACTCTATCCATGCCCTTGGCCATTGTCTTTGGAATTCCTCCCAGGAGGAAGGTTAGATTTGCAGGTGATCATTATTGAGGAGTGCTCATAGGAACAGCACTTTACCAGAGTGAGGGAAGCAAGAATAGACAGAGAGAAAAATGGGACCGAGGCTTCAGCCAACCAAATGGGAAGACCTGGAGTTGGGAGAGCCCTTCAGAGATGTTTTGAATTGAGGCAAGGGGTTCAGTCTTTATGCCCTCACATATGAAGGCAGTTCCTGGTAGACAGTGGGGATGGGGAACCTGAATTGAGGATTGAAGTAGGAGGATGAGAGTCAGGGGTAGAGATATCTGGTGAGCCATCTTCAACAAACCTTCCTGGTAGCTGAGGGAATAAGTGGCTTGGTTCTGAAAGGTGATGAGGAGGTGCAGCACAGCATCCACTACAACCCATAGAAGGGAATATATCTCTTTGCTACTTGACATTGGGCTTGGTCTTGTGACTTGCCTTGATCAATGGAATGGGGTAGAAGTGAGTATGCCAATTCCAAGCACAGGCCTTAAGAAACCTTGGGCGTTCCCAGTTTCCATCTTATTCGTGTCCAGGCTAACCTGCTGATCTCAGGCAGAACATGAGAGGCACATAGAGCAGAGCTATCCCGGCTAGCCACCTAGTCTACATCAGCCAGTCTAGATTCGCCCGCCCTCAAGATGACCCACAGACACTTTAGCAATAAATGTGCCTTTTGTATGACGTGATTAGTTATTCATTGATATCAACTTGATATATTAGGCTCGATGCAATGGTCAAATCTTTTCCAACATCTGGTACCTCTGGCTAGTGATGGTTAACTTTATGTGTCAATTGGACTGACTTCAGGATACTCAGATTAAACATTACTTCTGGGTGTGTCTGTCAGGGTGTTTCCTGATAAGATCAGTATTTGAATCAGCGGACACAGTAAATTGCCCTCCCTGGTTTGGGTGGGCCAGAATAAAACAAAAGCCAGAAGAAGAAGGAAGTCATCCCTCTTATTTCCTGCCTCACTACTTGACTTGGGGCATCTCATGACCTTGGCCTGGGACTTATATCAGCTTCTCTGGTTCACAGGCCATTGTTTTGTTTTTATATTTTTTATTGTATGAAATTTTTATTTTTATTTATTTTATTGATTTTGTACAGAGAGGAAGGGAGAGAGATAGAGAGTTAGAAACATCGATGAGAGAGAGTCATCGATCAGCTGCCTCTTGCACACCCCCTCCTGGGGATATGCCCACAACCAAGGTACATGCCCCTGACCGGAATCGAACCCAGGACCTTTCAGTCCCCAAGCCGACGCTCTATCCATTGAGCCAAACCGGTCTCGGCTGGTTCACAGGCCATTGGACTTCGACTAAATTACACCACTGACTTTCTTGGTTCTCCAGTTTGCAGACAAAGGATATAATCTTCTTATGGGACTTCTCAGCCTCCATACATGTCTGATCCAATTCTTCATAATAAATATATATTTCCTATTAGTCCTGTTTTTGTTTTTGTTTTTGTTTTAAACCTGACTAATACAATGACTTACTTGTGACCTTGAATAATTTACCCAACTTTTTTTTCTAAGCCTCAAGTTCACCCTTGCTATAGAATGATGTCTGCTCTAAAATGGTGTGAGTTTAGTATTGAACATGACAACTCACAGGCACTCATTTACTATGAGTTATGGTCAATATTTGTATGCTTTCATTTCCAGTTGCAAAAATTATGAACTTAGAAGATATTTATTTCTAGTTGCAAAAATCGCAAGCCTAGAAAATATTGTAAAGAAGGGTAGCAAAGGAAGAGTGGTTCCCACTGATCTCCAATTTATTTTTCTTTTTTCTTTTTTTTAAAATATATTTTATTGACTTTTTACAGAGAGGAAGGAAGGGAGAGAGACAGAGAGCTAGAAACGTCAATGAGAGAGAAACATCGACCAGCTGCCTCTTGCACACCCCCCACTGGGGATGTGCCCAAAACCAATGTACATGCCCTTGACCGAAATCGAACCAGGGACCTTTCAGTCCGCAGACCTACGCTCTACCACTGAGCCAAACCGGCTTCGCCTGCTCTCCAATTTCTTAGCTGTTCCTATCCTAGGTGGTGGCAATGGCAAAGCAGGGCCCAGGAATG
Source organism: Pipistrellus kuhlii (assembly GCF_014108245.1). NCBI lineage: Eukaryota > Metazoa > Chordata > Mammalia > Chiroptera > Vespertilionidae > Pipistrellus > Pipistrellus kuhlii. The sequence goes on from NW_023425551.1 coordinate 62,879,365, forward strand.
TCAATGGTAAATGAAAGATCTGGCCTCTGATTCTCTGATTCCTGGACCACTGAGCCAAAGATAATATCAGATGGAAGAGGCAAGAAAGAACAGGGGACTGGTGCCTCCCGTTCTACACTGGTCTTTTCCTTTGGCTTTCAGGCACCCGAGCCTTCTACACTTTACATGACATGATGTTTTGATGCATCAAAAATAGCCTGTGGGCCCCCACTGTGCAGCTACTTCAAACATTGCTGAAGGTGGAAACTCTTTGCTCACTGAAATTCTTCTGCCAAGTTTTGGCAGTGTGACAGGGTGCTTTGCTTTTTTTCAATTCCTTTTAAAGCTGACAAGGAAAACAAACTGCAGAAATAATGTTAACCAAATAAAGAGACACTACGCTTTTTTTTTTAACCTCATTTGCGTCAGAAAATTTATTCCCTAATGAGCCATAACCAGCTGCGACTACACATATCCCAAGTATTACAAGAGAAAGTTTCAATTACAGACTTCATGTTTTATGACCAGTGTGTCCAAATATTGATCCCAAGGGGAGTTGAGACTTTGGAAATTTTCACTCCCCTACCTCTGAAATCTTCACCATAGCTCCCAATTATTATGTTATTTTATTTTAAATATGAATGAAACTGAGGGTCATTCCCCTTCACTTTCCAAATTCCTAAAACAGCTACTCTTTGTTTTTAATCGTGTTGGGAGGGAAAAAAAAGGGGGGGGGGGAAGAAAGAAAGAAAACAATACATTCCTGAAACATTACAAAAATCAACGGAGAGAAGCAAATACAGCACATTGGAGAGAATCCTGGGGAAGGGCTTCTCAAATTTTATGCCAAGATACCTTAACATAAAAGAAGAACCAAAAAAAAAAATTTGCCCCTGGAACATCAGGAAGTATAAATCAAAATGAAAATAGGTAACATTCATGAGAGCTCACCACGTATCAGCCACTGTTCCAACATTTAATTTATACTTGTAATTTATGCTCATAACCCTATAATGCAGATGACATTATAATTTCAATTTTATAAATGAGGACACTGAGAAACTAGACATGAAGAGATAAGCCACTTGCCCAAGAAACACAGAGAAAAATGGAGCTAGGATTCAAAGTCTTGCTCCAAAGTCTGTGGTTTCAACCACAAATTGCCACCAGTGGTCTACCACCAGCTCCAAACTTCATAAAACTTTACCTTAAAAATACAAAGGAATATCTCATCCTATCCCTAATCTTTTTAATATAACAAATACTTTTTTCAAGGATTTTAATCTACATTTTTAAATGCCCTACTTCTTTAAGTGAAATTTATGCTAAGTATTTGAGGTGGAGTGCACCATTTGATAAGTATTGGCCCAGCCGAAACCGGTTTGGCTCAGTGGTAGAGCATCGGCCTGTGGACTGAAGGGTCCCAGGTTCGATTCCTGTCAAGGGCATGTGCATTGGTTGCGTGCACATCCCCGGTGGGGGGGGGGGGGGGGGTGCAAGAGGCAGCTGGTCGATGTTTCTCTCTCATCGACGTTTCTAGCTCTCTATCCCTCTCCCTTTTTCTCTGTAAGAAAAATCAATAAAATATATTTTTTTAAAAAGTATTGGCTCAGGAGAGCTAAGCTGCTCAATAAAAATTAAAATACCTTTATTGTTTCAGTCAGAATTAATGTGTCCAATTAACCAAATATTGAAAAAAGAAGCTCAGTTTCTTCCCCACTGTCAAAGCACCTGATTCTGAAGGGTTGTGAATAAAAGGGAATTGAGCAAAATAGATGGAGTAATTTAGCAGGAGAGAGAAGACTAACACAGTTAGATGAAGTTTGCCAACTCAAAATAAGTATAAGACTTGCCATAAGTCAGAGCATCGTATGATTAGGATATTTGTAGTTTGTACTTGAATTTAAGACCATGTGAAAGAGAATGAGAGAGGAAGAGAGAGAATATGTGTGTGTGTGTGTGTGTAAGAGGGAGAGAGGAAATTTGGAGAAGGAACAAAAAGTCTGTTTTTGTAACATAAGGTAAAGCAATTTATTGGGGGGAAAGTACAGGATTTAGACCTAATCAACCATGAATGAGAATATTATATGTAATCTATATATATAAAAGGCTACACGACCAGCTGACCCACTGATCATCCAACCGGAAACTATGACACACAATGACCACCAGGGGGCAGACGCTCAACACAGGAGCTGCCAAGCTGCAGTGATGCACCCCAGAACCATAGAAGAGGGAGCCCAATTTTTGGGTGCATCACCTGAGAACCGCCCTTACAATCTGGGATCCCTCAGGAGATGTCAGGCTGCCAGGTTTAGCCTGATCCCCACAGGCCAGACAGAGGGACCTCACCTGATGGAGGGATCCCCTCACTCTGCAGATGCCGGTGCTGCCCTAGGTGCAGCCAGCTAGGGAGGGTCTGTAGGAGATTGGCTCCAGGGCGCCAGCCCCCGTCTAATTAATTGCCTTTCAATTTGCAGGAATAATAGCACATTTTATGTTTTTTTCATCAAATCTCAGACACCATCAATTATAAGATTCATTTAAATTTCAAAGATTCAAAATGGTTTTTTTAAATTTGATCTTAGAACTGATAAAATGCAATAATTTGTTTGAATCCCACTTGCAAAATGAAGATAATGCATAATACAGCCCTGCAGAGTACTGATGAGGGATAAATGAGGTAACATGTGCCTAACATATGGTAGGTCCTAGGAAACATAAAAAGTATTATTATTTCCACCTCTTCTTGCCAAAAACAAATTAATATCCTTCTTCCCAAAATACTATTTTAATTTTTACTGCAAAAGTTTAGATCACAGAAAGGGGCATTCACCTCATCACAAATGAAAACAACATGCCAATGGAGAAAGTAAGACAGTATTCATCCTCCCCAGATTTCTCTATGCTTTTAGAACAAATAAATGTGTGTGAGAGTCTACACATATATAAAGTGATAAATCTCTTCAAAATACACTTTTAAATGTACTTATGTGAGCACTCTTACAGCACTTTGCACTGCATAAGGAATAAAGAAACACATTAGAAAAGACACAATTTATTAATTTTTTTTTAAAGGTGTGAGGTACTGTCAGTGAAATGAACATAAATTCCAGCATTCCTATACTTAAGAGCATTAGAACTAGTAGTATTTTATTCATATCTGTGTCACCCATAATAAACTTGACACATTTTCTGATCATCTTAACTAGATGTAGTCTTCCCCACCTTTACAAATTCAAGGGTTTCTACTGTATATTATGTTTGTAATTTTCATGGGACACTACTTCTTACTGTGGTTCCCAGACCGATGATATTATCATCACTAGGAACTTGTTAGAAATGTAAATTCTAGGCTCCACTCTAGATCTACTGAATCAGAAACTGAGTGAAGGGCTCAGAAATCAGTGTTTTGATGCAGATTCTTGCTAGCTTGAGAGCCACTTTTTCAGAAGTTGCCATGGAAAAAACTGAACAAGTGAGCACCCACCCATTTGCCATAATAACCAATTTTTGTTAGTCTACTTTGATATTTAGATTTCATCAGAACCAAGATCTGGAAAAAGCGTTACGGAGAAAGGCTGGGGGATAGAAGAGAGTGTTCACAATGGAACTAGGGTTCCAGAGACCCCTCTGGATGTTGACTCTCTTCCAGTCTATCCTAAGCCATTGTGTGGGCTCAGCCATCCTTGATAGAAACTAGTGATAGGTGTATACAGGGAGATACCTGAGTTAATAATTATATCACTATTTTAAAATTACCTTAATTATACTATTAGTAACTATATAATTAATACCTATTAATCCATTTTCAATTCTAAAAATCAGCAGGAGGACAAGCTCTATGGTCTCCCAGTGCTGACGATGGAGCATCCATTTGCACAACTCCAGTATCAGATGGAACAGGTTTTCAATTTATTCTCAGACTAACCAAATCAGTCCAGTAGCATATTAAACCCACAGAACCTAAGAAGCACTTAGGCTCACAGAGGTAGTATAAACTTTGATTTATACACCATGTTTTTTAAAAATATATTTTTATTGACTTCAGAGAGGAAGGGAGATGGAAAGATAGAAACATCAATGATGAGAGAGAATCACTGATTGGCTGCCAGCTGCCTCCTGCTTGACCCCCACTGGGGATAGAGCCCACCAGCCGGGAATGTGCTCTTGACTGGAATTGAACCCGGTCCCCTTTAGTCCACAGGCTGATGTTCTATCCACCGAGTCAAACCAGCTAGGGCTATACACAAGTCTGTACTCATGGTCTCCTCCTTGCTGTGATGCAAACCTCTCACAAACCACCACTAAGATCATTCTCCAAATGAAGCTAACTATATACTATAGGTGACTTCAGCCCCAATTACACAGGTTTCTTCACTCTCACTACTGTTTACTTCATTTGTATGCTGTTTATCAGGAAATTGAGGAGGGGCTCCTGAAACCCAGACAACTGATCCTCCTGGCGAAACTTCAGCTTTGCTCTTGGTTCTCAGCACTCTTGAGTCACAGGAATGTAAACACTGGGAAACCTCAACCTCTTTGTCTTGTCTCTTATTTCCCATAAATTTACTGGCCTAGCATATCTTATTTCTAATAACTCCTAAACCAAACACATTTCTTTCCTTCAAAAAAAATAGAACTCCTTTCTGATCAATGTAACCCAGAGTGGGCCAGGCAAGAAAATGAGATGAGGCATCCGTAATGAAAGGGGTGAGGACTGAGACAGTAGAGAGCTGCGATGGGAATGCCAGTTTAGCCAATTTATTAATGTGTGTCTGTATAGAGTTTGGGTTGAGGCAAGAGCTTGGAAACTTAGACAGACTTGGGTTCCAGAATTAGATAAGCTAGTTCTTAGCTGTGTGATCTTGGAAATAATAATAGGTTCATGGGCTTGTGAAATTTTGTGTGTGTGTTCTTTGGCTTGTTTTGACGATTAAATGATAATGCACATAAAAGTGCATAGCAGAACTCCCAGTACATGGCGAACTTCAACAAATAGTAACTTGGAGTTTCCATTTCTTATGAATCAATGACACTATCTCTTACCAATTAAAAGACAATGCACAATATAGATTTAAGTGATAACTGAGTTTTTATTGCCTTCTATACATATAAAAATATTCCCAAGAAATAGGATTCAGGAAGGAATTAGTCACCACTATGTTTTAATGAATCCAAAGGGAGAAGAGATGGTCTTCATCCTCAATGGATCAAGGCATGGAATTTGTTTAAGATTTATTTTTCAGAGGAATTAGGTTTCAGAGGTTTTGAGGGTATGTATAGTTTTCCCATATATTCCTTGCTGCCACACATGCATGGCCTCCCCCATTTTCAACATCACTCAACAGAAGGGTACATTTTTTACCAAGGATGAGCCTATATTGATAGTTACCCAAAGTGTGCAGTTTGTTGTATATCCTATGGATTTTGACTAAAGTATTATGGCATGCATCTATTATTAAAATACTGTACTAAAAATTCTTTATGCTCTGCCTATTCATCTCTCCCCACTCTCACCCCTGGCAACTATTGACTTTTATTTTCCCCATTGTTGTGCCTTTTCCAGAATTTCCTATAGTTGGAATCATATGGAATATGGCATTTTCAGATTGGCTTCTTTCACTTAGTAAAGTATACATTTAAGGCTCATCCATGTATTTTCATGATTTGACAGCTCATTTCTTTTTAGTGTTGAATAATATTTCCATTGTGGATGTATTACTGTTTACTTACCCATTCACTTACTGAAGGACATCTATTTTGCTTCCAAGCTTTGGTAGTTATGGATAAAGCTTTTATATATATATATCCATGTGCGTCCAAGTTCATTTTTTTTGTGTGTGTGTGGACAAAAGTTTTCAATTTGAGGGGAGTAAATACCAATGAGAGAGATTGGTGGATTATATGGTAAGGATATATTTAGTTTTGTGAGATATCACTGAGCTATCTTCCAGAGTGGTTGTACCATTTTGCATTCCTACCAGCAATGTATAAGAGCTTCTGTTGTTCCACATTCTGACCAGCATTTGGAATTGTCAGTATTTTGTATTTTGGCCATTCTAATAGTTGGGCAGTAGTATCTTGTTGTTTTAATTTGCATTTCTCTGGTGCATATGATATAGAACATCTTTTCATATGCTTATTTTCCATGTGTAAACCTGCACTGATGAGGTGCCTGTTCAGGTCACTGGACCAATTTTCTTTTAAGAATGTTTTTATTGAATCAAACCTGTGATCTCTTGGTTAATGGGTCGATGTTCAACCACTGAGCCACACTGGCCAGGCAATTGGACCAATTTTTAATTGAGATGTTTTCCTTATTATTGAGTTTTGAGTTCTTTGTATACTTTGTATAACAGTGTTTTATCAGATGTGTCTTTTGCAGGTATTTTCTCTCAGTAGTTGTCCAGTTTGTCATTTATTTCTTTCGTGGATTGTGTCTTTGGTGTTATATCTAAAAATGCATCACTAGCCTGGCCAGCATGGCTCAGTGGTTTAGTGTTGACCTATGAACCAGGAGGTCATAGTTCAGTTCCCTGTCAGGGCACCTGCCTAGGTTGCCAACTTGATCCCCAGTGTGGAGCATGTAGGAGGCAGTCAATCAATGACTCTCTTTTATCATTGATCTTTCTATCTCTCTTTCCCTCTCTCCTCCTCGCTGAAATCAATAAAAATATATATAAAAAAGCATCATTATACCTAAGGTTATCTAGGTTTTCTCCTATGTTACCTTCTAAAAGTTTTATAGTTTTGCATTTTATATTCAGATATAAGATACAGTTTGAGTTAGTTTTTGTGAAGGGTGTAAGGCGAGACAAGGAATTTTAAAAGTTAATGATTATTGTTATGAAACTACTATTAATATATACAAGCAAGGTTAAGGGTTGCTTAATTGGGTGAATCAAACCATGTAGGAATTGAAAATCAAAGAATAATTAGTAAGAACTGAAGTTAATTAAATACCTCTTCCAAGAGTAAGTAAAGTTTGAAGGAAGTCATAATTAAAGTTTTAGGAGGGAAGCTGATGAGCTAGTGTAAGTATCCTAGATTGTACAGACTCTAGAACGTTTACTCTGATAAGAAATAAATGGAGCTGGTGGGAAAGAAGAGGATGATTTTCTTCAAATATGTAAAGATCTATCATATGAAGTAAAAATGGATTCCCAATAACACTTAATTTGATGATATCTGCCCAGTTCACTTCCCCTTCTGTGTAAATGGTTCCAATCCACAAAAATGACCACTGTACCCTTCTGAAGTACTTAACTGTCCCCTCAATGGCCCCCACTGATTGAATCAAGACAGTATCTAGTCCAAATTAGACATTCAGATTCTCTTTTCTAGATATCTGGGATTGGTCCAGGGATGGCTGACCCACTAAATGGAGTGACCTAAACCAGTAAATGACTGCAGGGAGCAGAGGTCACTCTCCTGCCAAACTGCATGAAACTGTGACCCGGTAAGAAACAGCCCTGTATTGTATTACACCACTGTGGTTTGGGGAACACTGAAAACAGTGGTTCACCTACCTGACTAAGATAGTAAGTTAGGGCCTAGCTGGTATGGTTCAGTGGATAGATCACTGGCCTATGCACTGAAGGGTCCCGGGTTCAGTTTTGGTCAAGAGCACATGCCCAGGTTGTGGGCTCGATCCCCAGTAGAAGGAGTGCAGGAGGCAACCGATCAATGATTCTGTCTCATCATTGATGTTTCTATCTCTCCCTCTCCCTTCCTCTCTGAAATCAATAAAAATGCTATCTCTATCTATCTATCTATCTATCTATCTATCTATCTATCCTCTACCTTCCTCTCTGAAATCAATAAAAATTATATATAAAGTTAGGCCAGTGTTCGGCAAACTCATTAGTCAACAAAGCCAAATATCAACAGTACAATGATTGAAATTTCTTTTGAGATCCAAATTTTTAAAACTTAAACTTCCTCTAACGCCACTTCTTCAAAATAGACTCGCCCAGGCAATGGTATTTTGTGGAAGAGCCACACTCATGGGGCCAAAGAGCCTCATGTGGCTCGTGAGCTGCAGTTTGCTGGCCACAGAGTTAGACTATATCACCTCTAAATATCCCTTCAAATTCATAGATTTATTAATGAGAGACTTAAAAAACAACAACACTTCTCTGCAGGTGACCTGCAAGATGATCAAAGGAAAAGAGAAAATGGAAGCCGAGAGATCAGTTAAAAATCTCATACAAAAACTTAGCATCTACATAATAGGTGCCTAAATGTGGGATTAAGGAAGAAACAGAAAATAAAATACAGCAGAGAGGAACATAACTAGAGAGAAATCAATAATAACTGATTGTATTAATCAGGCCTTTTTATTCCCTGTGACAGTAAAGGCTAGCCTGTGGGCATGACTTTATATTCAAACTAACCAATCTAGATCCCACATTACAACTACTCCTTTATAGGGCTCTCACAGGGCTCTCACACTGACCCATTATCCACTTGCCCTAATCACCAAAGGTCCAGATACATGACAACTAGCGGCAGCCCTTATGCCCCAGGCCTGCTGAAATTACTCAAACTAGCAAAACCTAAGCCTGTTCGCTCTGCCTCATTCATTTCTCCCCTTGAAAACCACAATAAAGACTCTTGCCCATGTTCTCTCCTCACTCCTGCTGCCTCCTGACCAACCCTGTGATTCCCTTCCTTGACCCCATTCAGCATGGTGTGCCCTCCTCTTTTTATAATCTATCTTTTCCATAGCAGGGGTCTCCTGGTCTGCTGGCCTCACTGTGCCTGAATAATAATACCTACATGTGAAAACACTAATTGGGTGTGATGGGGAAGAAAGAGTCAAATACTACCTCCTCTTGTACCACTCCCCACCTGCCCACTAGATTTCAGTGGCCTTTTAGAACCTTCAACGCCCAGAGTTGTTTCCCACCTCAGCATATTCACACATGCCCTCCCTTCTGCCTAGAATTTTTTTTTTATCCTTTCTCTTTAGGTGGCTAACTCTCTCCTAGCTGATCTCAGATTTTTGTTCAAATGTCACTTTGTTTCCTGACTCTTCAATCTAAATTATGTCTCCCTCCTCATTATTGTCTTTCATATGCCCCTGAATTTTTCCTTTCATATTATTTACTATAAATTACTGTTTATTTTGTAATTACATATATAATGTGTACATATCTATATATGTATATAATATAGTATTCTAGAGGCCTGGTGCATCTGGGACCCCTCGAGAGATGTCCAACTGACAGCTGAGGCCTGCTCCCTGGGGGAATTGGGCCTAAGCTGGCAGTGAGACATCCCTCTGGCAGCACGGGAGCCTCTGGGAGAGATCCAACTAATGGCTTAAGTTGCTCCCCCTAGGGAGCGAACCTAAGCCATTAGTCGGACATCCTTAGTGCTGCCACCGAAGCAGGAGAGGGTCCCCCCCACTGCGCTGGCCAGCCATGAGCCGGCTTCTGGATGAATGAAACTCCCCCTGCACTCACTGACCACCAGGGGTCAGCTCCTGCATTGAGCATCTGCCCCCTGATAGTCAGTGTGCATCATAGTGACCGGTCATTCTGCTGTTAGGGTCAATTTGCATATTACCCTTTTTTTTTTAATTATTATCTGTGTACATATTTTAACATTGCCCCCCCCCATACATACCCTCCCTCCCCAGAGTTTTGTGTCCATTGGTTGTACTTATATGCATGTATACAGGTCCTTCGGTTGATCTCTTATCTCCCCCAGATCTCCCTACTCTCCCCGCTGTAATTTTACAGTCTGCTATTGCTTTACTGTCTTTATATCTGACTTTTGGTTTGTCAGTTTATAATGTTCTTTAATATCCATAAATGAGTGAGGCTATGTGGTATTTCTCTTTCATTGACTGGCTTATTTCACTCAGCATGATGTTCTCTAGTTCTATCCAGGTTGCTGCAAATGATGAGAATTCCTTCTTTTTTATGGCAGCATAGTATTCCATTGTGTAGATATACCATCGTTTTTTGATCCAATCATCTGCTGACGGGCACCTAGGCTGTTTCCAGATTCTAGCTATTGTAGATTGTGCTGCTATGAACATAGGGGTGCATATATCCTTTCTGATTGGTGTTTCTAGTTTCTTGGGATATATTCCTAGGAGTGGGATTACTGGGTCAAATGGGAGTTCCATTTTCAGTTTTTTGAGGAAACTCCACACTGTTCTCCACAGTGGTTGCACCAGTCTGCATTCCCACCAGCAGTGCACGAGGGTTCCGTTTTCTCCACAACCTCACCAACACTTGTCGTTTGTTGATTTGTTGATGTTGGCCATTCTGACAGGTGTGAAATGGTAGTGCATTGTTGTTTTGATTTGCATCTCTCGGACAATTAGTGATTTTGAACATGTTTTCATGTGCCTTTTGGCCTTCCTTCTGTCTTCTTTTGAAAATGTTCTATTTAGGTCCATTGCCCATTTCTTAATTGGATCATTCATCTTCCCTTTATTTAGTTGTATAAGCTGTTTGTAGATGTTGGAGATTAAACCTTTATCAGTGGTAACATTTGCAAATATGTTCTCCCACACAGTGGGCTTTCTTGTTGTTTTGTTGATGGTTTCTTTTGCTGAAAAAAAGCTTTTTATTTTGATGTAGTCCCATTTGTTTATTTTCTCTTTAGCTTCCATTGCCCTTGGGGCAGTATCAGTGAAGAAGTTCTTTTGGCATATGTCTGAGATTTTGTTGCCTGTGGATGCTTCTAGTATTTTTATGGTTTCCCGTCTGATGTTTAAGTTCTGTATCCATTTTGAGTTTATTTTTGTGTATGGTGTAAGTTGGTGATCTAGTTTCATTCTTTTGCATGTGTCTGTCCAATTTTCCCAACACCATTTATTGAAGAGACTGTCTTGACTCCATTGTATATTCGTGCCTCCTTTGTCAAATATGAATTGAGCATAGTGATTTGGGTTGATATCTGGGTTCTCGATTCGATTCCATTGATCTATATGTCTGTTCTTGTGCCAGTACCAGGCTGTTTTGAAAACAGTGGCTTTGTATTATAATACAGTTTGAAGTCTAGTATTGAGATCCCTCCTACTTTACTCTTCTTTCTCAGGATTGCTGTGGCTATTCCGGGTCTTTTATTGTTCCAAATGAACTTTTGGAGAGTTCTTTCTAGGTCAGTGATGCATATTACCCTTTTATTATAAAGAATATTTACACACACAAATATATATAGTGTGTGTGTATGTGTGTGTGTGCGCGTGTGTATTTATTTAAAGTCAATCAGTCTGCCTAGATTATAAATATCATAAGGACAGTGACCATGTCTCTTTTATTTCATTCTTTTATATCCAATGGCCAACATAGTACCAATACTACTAAAAATCTAATAAATATTTGATGAATGAATTTCTAGATTTCTAATCTGAAACGTTGGAGAAATGATACACACTATCTGGGTCAGTCTTTACATATTGAAGAACAGCAGTATTTATTGAATCAAACAATTAAACTTAGGGAATAAAAACAAATCAGTCAGGAATATGAACTGTCTGGCACAGTGTCCGGCACATCAGGTCAATCAACAAATAATAGTTTCATTCATTATCTCTTAGAATTTACACCCCAAACCACCAGGTGAACCATCTGCCACAGTGGAACTTGCACTGAAACAAAAAAGATAGACTTTAGCTACTAGTCTTCCTTTTAGCTACCAGAAAGGCCAATAAATACTCCAGGCAGGAGGTAATAGTTTCAGGAGCATCAGGCCCATGAAAGAGCCACACTCCCCCTGTCAATAACCAATATTCCATTTAAAGCCTTCCCATTCATTTCAGTTCTCACACTTATTGTGCCAGCTCTAGTCTCTGCCCAACCTGTCGGCTCCGAGCCTTCAGCCAGCACATTAACCTGAGCATTCCTTATCTCTCATTAGTAACATGTATCTCATCTTGGCAAACCTGACCCTACTCTGACCAAGCAGACTTGTGCTATTCTGACTCCTAATTAAGAGAGCCTAGCTTTTCAACAAGTTAGCCAGCTGGAAAGGGTTTCTTTCTTTCACAGCTGACCTATCTGTAATAATAAAAGGGCAATATGGTAATTAGACCAGCAGCCTAATGACCTTCCAGACATCCTTCCGGATGTCTTTCCAAGGCGGGAGCCGAGACAGCCAGGGCTGCGAGTGGGACCCTCCTGCCTTGGTGAGCCCACAGCCCCACCCGCACCAGCCTGAGCCAGCCGCCAACTCTGCACTTGGTTCCTGGGTCCCACAGCACAGCGCCTGCCTCTGCCAACCCTTCCCGGCTTGGTGCCACCTTACACCACTGCCACCTTACACCACTGGCCCAGAGTCATTCCTGCATGCCCGCTGGACCCTCCCTCTGCAACCCATCAGGGCCACGCACCCACTGGCAGGAACCAGCAGCCATGGCAGAGGGCAGCCTGCTCCTCCTGCAGCAGTTCTCTCAGGTGGAGAGCAGAGGAGGACACGGCATTGGCGATGATAATAGCTTCTGTTTATCAACCTGACAGCAACTGTGCCAGGCTCTGTGTTGAACCCTTTGCATGCGTTCATCCTTGCGTCAGCCTGTAAAGTTGCCACAATTATTATCCTTATTTTTCAGAGGCAGCATTTGAGATTCAGAAAGGTCAAGCGATTTGCAGTCAGAAGGTGGTGAAGTCAAAAGCGAACCAGAATTTTCTTGACACCCTCCTGCTGCTGAACATAAAACTGGGACAGCCACCGCGGCCTCGCTGATGTCAATAAATCACCCCCAGTAGAAATAAAACAGCAGTAAAGAATGAGAGAGTGTGGGTGAGAAGTGAGAAAAAAAGCATGGGGGGGGGGGGTGAGGGGGTTAGCTTTGACACTGAATAAAGAAAGCTGTTTGCAGTTTTAAAATGCCTTATTGATATCCATTAGAATTTTTTCTATTTTTTATCTACTTAGAGCTTTATAGAATTGTAAATGACAGGATTTTACTGTGTTTACAAGCAAGTACATTTTATAAGTGTTCTATGTGTGTAAAATGATATTTTCAACTAAAAAGTGTTGGCTACTGTTAAGGCCTGGCCTTTTTCTGGCTCCTGTGATCTTGCCTACACTGCTAGACTACAGTTTAATGTTGCTTTGTATCATGAGGCCAAGAAACCCCATATTGTTTATAAATAGGACAATTTAAACAGCAATTAACATTTAATGAACAAAAGAAAAAGAATTGCTCAGCAAATCTGTAGCGGGGTGGGACATACTCTTGTAGAAGCAGAGGAAGAAAAGGAAATGCTACTTTAGATTTTCTACATTTCACTCTTTACAAAATGTTCACTGAAACAGGCATGACATATTTGTAGAACAATTTTTTTTTAATTAGTGGCGTCATATTCTAGCCTTTTAGATTCACATGTTTTATAATATCCTTTCATCGTTGTTCAAAGCTTGAGTCTGTTACCCAGCATATTAACGTGGCTTCAAAAAAGAGAGGAGAGAGTGGAAGCCATCAGTTCTACAGAGACCAACATGCTGAGCAAATTGATATAAGTGCTATTCAATGAATTCTGTTATTTTGAAGTAATAATTTAAAGATATTGAACAGAAATCATTAACCCACTGGAAGACGCCTTTTAAATATTATATTCCATTTCAAATGCCTATCAAATGAAAGTTAAAAGAGTACAAGGCTGAACCTCATATTGCTAGCTAAGGACAATTAGGTAAGTTAATAGGTATGATGTATCTCTCTCCATGGATAGCAAAATGAGTTTAAAGATTGCTTTGGAATCTAAAGAGCTTGGCTCAGCTTCAAACTTCTCCTACCATCTGTTTCCAGTGTTAATTCGCTGACTGTCTGGGGACTACTCTTTCCTGACCAACTCTCTGCCGTTATAACTCAAAGAGGCATGTAACACTTGGATAATTTCTTAAGCCATGTGACATTTATATTATATGATTTTATATGCCACATGATATGCATGATTTATGTAATGCCTTTTACATATGTACCTTAATTCCCCACCTGGTCTCATTCTGACCATTGGCCCCTGAAATGGGTTCAATTCTTTTTTTTGGTTAAACTCAAAATTCCCAAGGATAGATTGAATTAGATGCTATTTCAACTAGTGTCTTGCTTTTTCTTTAACCTTACTATTCTGTAAGTATTTCGAAATAATCTCATACTGGCCTAAAATACCACATTAGACCAAACTGTTTTAATAGATATTTTTAGAACATTTCATCCAAACAGGCTACACATTTTTCTCAGGTGCACATGGAACATTTCCAGGATAGGCCAAAAAACAAGCCTCAATAAATTCAAGTAGATATATTTACCATATATTTTTACCAAAATGACATGAAACTAGATAATACAGGAAGAAAATTGGAAAATACACACAAACAGAAATTAAACAACTTTCTAATAAACACTCAATGGATCAATGAATAAATAAAAAACTACCTTGAGACAAATGAAAACATAGCTTTAAAAACATTTATGGCATGCAGTAAAAGAAGTTATAAGAGGTAAGTTCATAGCTATATAGGCCTACCTCAAGAAGTAAGAAAAATTCCAAATAAACAATCTAATTTTACACGTGAAGGAAACAGAAAAGGAAGAACAAACAAAGCCCAAAGAGGAGAGCCCAAATATTGTAAATGAAATCAGAAATGAAAGAGGAATGATTACAACCAATACCATAGAAGTACAAAGTATCATTAAAGAATGCTATAAACAATTATATGCCAACAAATGGATACATTTCTAGAAATGTATAACCTTCCAAAGCTAGACCAGGAAGAAAATGAAAATTTGAACAGACTGATTACTAGCAATGAAACTAAAGCAGTAATAAAAAAAATAAAAAATAAAAACTCCCAACAAACAAAAGCCCAGGCCCAGGTGGCTTCACAGTTGAATTCTACCCAACATTTAAAGAAAAATTAATACATACCCTTCTCAAACTATTCCAAAAAATTGGAAAGAATGCTTCCAAACTCATTATATTCAATACAAGACCAGCATTACCCTGATACCAAAATCAGACAATGACAACATAAACAAAAGAGAATTACAGGTCAATATCTCTAATGAACATAGATGTAAAAATTATCAACAAAATACTAGCAGACTGAGTTCAACAATACATTAAAAGGATAGCCCATCCCGCCCAGCAGGAATGGCTCAGTGTAGACCTATGAGCCAGGAGGTCACGGTTCAATTCCTGGTCAGGACACATGCCTGGGTTGTGCACTTGGTCTCCAGTAGGGAGCACACAGGAAGCAGATGATCAATGATTCTCTCTCATTGATGTTTCTATCTCTCTTCTTCTCCCTTTCTCTCTGAAATCAATTCAAAAAATATTTTTTAAAAGGACATACAGCATGATCAAGTGGGATTTATACCAAGGATGTAAAGGTGGTCAATATCCACAAAGCAATTTATATAATTCAACACCTCAACAATACCAAGGATAAAAATCATATGACCATCTCAACAGATGCAGAAAATTTGACAAAATTCAATATCCACTTATGGTTAAAAAAAAAAAACACCCAAAACTCTCAGCAAAGTGGGTATAGAAGGAACTTACTTGAACTTGATAATGGCTGTATATGATAAAACCTTGTCTAACATACACTCAATGGTAAAAAGCTGAAAGCTTTTCATCTAAAATCAGGAACAAAACAAGGATGCCCACTCTTCCCACTATTATTATAATAGTACTGGAAGTCCTAGGCACAGCAATAAAACAAGAAATACAAATAAAAGACATCCAAATTGGAAAGAAAAAAGAAAAATTGTCACTATTTACAAATGACATATTATATATAGAAAACCCTAAAGAATCCACCAAAAAACATTGAAAATTGTTAGTATCCAAAACAACATCCTAAGATAGAATTTTGGTAGCCCTGTGAAACACTTTCTCATACAGACCAACCATGTGAAGAACATTTCCATTTTGTCTTGCAGCAGCTATTAATGTGAATGTCAGCAGTTTTTACTATTTTTTATTGGTTTCTTTGACATTTATCTGGTGTTCAAAATATACTAAAATAATGTTTCTCTGAATAAGCCTCACTTATAACTGTCATTTACTTCATAATGGTATTTATCTTCTTTCAAAGCTTACTCATTTGTGGATAATTATTAAGCACTTTGCAATAAGTGGGCTGTGAAACAGAGCCTTGAAATTTGACAACCCCTAAAACTCATAACAATCTTTCCAGACCAGAGGAGTGCTGAATTATTTTATACAACTCAATCATTGTCACCCCTTGGGTGTAATGGCAATGAAGGAAGTATAGCTTGAAAGGGATAAGGCTAGTTTTCCAACAAAATGGGGGAGAAGATTGATACCCCAGGTCTAGGCAATCAAAAAATCATGTCCAAGGATATCAACTGGGCAGGAAAGATCACATGAGGACTATAAAGGCAGATGCAGAAGCTAGCAGGTGAGAGAATCAGCAGGAATGGTTACCTCAGAATGTATCTGCCCCACACTCCTGGCAATAGTGAGCTCCCTGTTCCAGCCTGGTGGTTTTGGCAAGGGCTGCCTCTCCTCTCGCCATTTCCCATCTATCTGGGCACAGGTATGGGTTTATTTTTTTATTTTTAAATATATTTTATTGATTTTTTTACAGAGAGAAAGGGAGAGGGATAGAGAGCTAGAAATATCGATGAGAGAGACATCGATCAGCTGCCTCCTGCACACTCCCTACTGGGGATGTGCCCGCAACCAGTGTACATGCCCTTGACCGGAATCGAACCTGGGACCCTTCAGTCTACAAGCCGACGCTCTATCCACTGAGCCAAACCAGTTTCGGCAAGGTATGGGTTTATTAAACAGGCTGAATAAATCATAGTACCAATACATTAGGGGTAACTGTGTTCCCTATTTCTGAGGTGGTATGGCACGATCATATCTTTAATTACTGCTCCTCTCCCATCACCAAAACAAAGTGTCAGATGGATGAGCAGAGATTGGAGGGGGGAAGTTGTTGATAGCATTTGGACCAGAAGAGGACTGAGCCAGTTTGTTTTTCTTTTCATGTGAAGCATTTCTTCAGCTATATCTCATGAACATCTTAGGAAACTCAGAAACCAGCTTAGGTAGAATAGCATTATTTCTAGTTTTACAGCCATTTTCTATTGGCCTCTGGGATAAAGGAAATCAAACTTTCTATTATCTTCCACTTGAAAATATAAGAAGATATACAAGAACCAAAAAATTTAATGCTTTTAAAACACATACCAAGAAAGCCCATAATATCCTTTCATCCATAAATAGCCTACAGAACAAATAACAGCTTTTTGTCACACAAATTAACATTTCAATTAGTTATTAAAAGACATCTTAGACTAAGAAAATAATTTATACGAAAATTCAATTTTTTAACAGTGTTGAGATATATAAAGCATAGATGAATAGATATAGCTGTGATACAATAGGTGAGCAACCACTAAAATAATAGTACTCTGACACAAAACCATGACTAGATTCGTGTTTTTTATGACTAAGGTGACACTATAAACAATCACTATAAACAATCGTTTCATCTTTCTCAATAATTTAAAAATTGTAATTTTCAATAAAAAATTCAATGTTCTGTTCCATTGTGTTCTGTATTTCAGGAATATTCATGTCCTACCATTTATAATCAAGTACTGTAATATAAATCCCGAGGGACAATTATTCAGTGTAATTATTTTTTGCTACTACAAATTTGAAACTAATTATCTATCATAACATTCAAAAAGGGTCAATAATTGTTCTTTTTCCTTTTCTTTTGTTGGATCCTAAAAATCTCAGTGCTTAATTAAAGTAGTCATATTAGTCTGATACACTTACTTAAGCTCTCCAGGACACGTATGTAAGGCAACTGATCAATGTTTCTCTCTCACATCAATGTTTCTCTCCCTCTCTCCTTTCCTCTTTTTCTAAAATCAACAAAAAATATATCCTGCTGAAACCGGTTTGGCTCAGTGGATAGAGCGTCAGCCTGCAGACTGAAAGGTCCCAGGTTTGATTCCGGTCAAGGGCATGTACCTTGGTTGCAGGCACATCCCTGGTAGGGGGGGTGTAGGAGGCAGCTGATCGCTGTTTCTCTCTTATCAATGTTTCCAATTCTCTATCCTCTCCCTTCCTCTCTGTAAAATCAATAAAATATATATTTTTTAAAAAATATCCTCAAGTGAGGATTTAAAAAAAGAAAAAAGAAGGGAAGTGTCATGTTAAACAATGATGGAGTTTTCTCTGCAAAGAATCTCTTTTTTTTAAAAAGTCATAAAAGAGCTAGCAATCCCATATAATAAAAGCCTAATATGCTAAGTGTCCAGTCATCCAGTTGTCTGTTCAACCAATCAAAGTGTAATATGCTCATGATATGCTAAGGCTGCTCAACTGCTCGCTATGACGTGCACTGACCACCAGAGGGCAGAAGTTGACCCATCAACCAGTCGCCATTACATGCACTGACCACCAGGGGGAAGACGCTCCAACTGGTAGGTTAGCTTGCTGCTGGGGTCCAGGTGATTAGGACTGTGTGAGATGGACAAGACACACCCTGGAGCCCTCCCATAATCCCTCCCTCTCTGGCTAACCTCTCAGATTCTTCCCTGGCCCCAATCATGCATCAGTGGGGTCCCTCAGCTTAGCCTATGCCCTCTCGCAATCTGGGACCCCTTGTGAGATGTCAGAGAGCTGGTTTTGTAGGAGCTGCCTCCTAGTGGTCAGTGTGCTCCCACAGGGGGACACCGCTCATCCAGAAGCCAGTCTCACAGCTGGCGAGTGCAGCAGTGGTGGCAGAGGCCCGTCAGTCAGACATTGCCCAAGGGCTCCAGGTCTGCAAGAGGGGGCAGGCCGGGCTGAGGGACAATCCCCAGCCCTCCTCCACAAGTGCATGAATATCATGCACCGGGCCTCTAGCAAGATATAATAATCTATGATATTGACTGTCTTTCTCTTTAGGTAAGATTATCGTGATGCCTAGCCACAAGATGGGCAATCATAAACTGATTGGTTGGATTTGGCAGTCTCAACAATAAACCGAATAATATTCTGAAAATATTCAATAACAGATCATGAACTTGTTAACAGTGGACAACTACATCCAAACTGCTGTTATTACAACCAAAACAATACAAGAGTGTTTAAGGGGATATCTCTTTCAGATGTCTGAGCACTCTCTCATTTGGAAAAGAACAGATTATTATTGTACTTGTTGCTTACATTTTCTCCCCATAATCAAAGGGATTCATAGCAGTAGGAGACACTGCATTGACCTAAATGAAATGCAAAAAAGAACTGATATTCTAAGAAGTGCACGGTGTTAACCATGTCTTTTTATTTTCTGTATCTTAATGCTTTGAAATTGGGACCTTGATGACTCCAGAGGGACTGCAAACCAACCAATCCAGAGCCCACACCCCCAGCCGCCTCCTCCCTGCTCCCACACTCAGGGCAGCTGTTCCCCTGCCCTAATCACCCCAGAGCTGGCTACCTGACAACTAAGGGACAGCTCCTGTGCTCCAGACCCTACTGGAATTATCGGAATTAGATAATCCTAAACCTGTTTCTTTTTGCAGAAACCACTGTCAAGGCTTTTGCCAACATTTCTCCCTACTCCGTCTGCCTCTGACTTACCCATGCTTCCCTGTGTGATCCTCACGATGGGGTGTGTCCTTTCCTCTCGGGATCTGTGAGCATAATAAATTTTCATTTTCATGGCAGTCATCCCCTGATCTGTCAGCCTTGCCATACCTAAGTAACAATGAAACCTGTATTTTAAAATACTCCTGAGAACTTCAACTATGATTTTTCTTTACCTAAAAATAATATATTAGAGTTGAAAGACACTATATAAATAATGTAATTCTGTTGGAGGTGAAAATGGCACTGAAGTATTATCAGCAAATGGACCTCGGTTTAGCAACCTTAGTCCCCCCGAGTTATGGCTAAGAAAGAATTCAGAACTAAGATGCAAACACAAGCAAAAGTTTATTTAGGAAGTCACAGAGCTGGAAGAACTGAGTGATGGAAGAAGTGAGCCAGCTGAGCTGCATGGGCTCAGAGAACAAGTTACAGAAGCAAACTTAGGAGCAACGGGGACAAGGAAAATACTTCTAGCGGAAGAGGTTGAGGAAAGGTGCCAGTGTGCTCCAGAGAGAGCTGGGTACTGGGTTCTCTGTCTTAAGGGTAATTTATCTGTTGGTTGCAGGGGATTATCCCAATAGATTATTCATCAGCTATCCAGGTGTGAATAATACTTACAGGGTCATGGTCTCCATTGACTGGTCAGTGCCAGGGCAAGGGGTCATTAATCAACACAGCTGGTCCTGAGGCAGCCACAGTGTCTCTTGTCTGGTTTTGATGCTTTTCTGGGCCTAGAGCAGAAACACACTGTGGCCTAGATATATTTGATTCCATCAGAACCTCATTGTCCTGGGTACTTAATATTTAAGGACTCTTTTCTGGCCCCCTTTCTGTTCCTCCTCTAAGGGGGTTTAACCTGCATGACTAGCAACATGCCAAGGGGAAAAGGTCAGGGGAGGGTCTGAACTGCATGGCCAACCATATGCTAGGGGAGGAAAGGTCACCCTGGGATCAGAGTCCTTGTTCGCCCAGTTTTGCACATTGCTAGCCACCCAGGGCTTTCTGCCCTGCTGATCTTCTGTACCTGGTCCATCAACCTTGCTCAGCTCATGTGTGTCTAACTGCCTAACACAGTTCAACCCATATCACTGATAAATTTAATAACAGACTCCAGGGTGGCCACTAGTAAAATCATGTCCCCATTATGGCATGGTTTCCTGCTGAATCCAGATGTGACCAAGGACCAAGGAGCACTCCAGGCAGCTTCTATAGTCAGAGATCTGGCTTAAAGATGAAATCTATTCACCTCCCATGGACTGGTGCAGCTAGTAGCAGAGCCCTGACTGGATACAGGTTTTCTGTATCCCTACTTCAGTACCTTTATGATATGTCATCATCATCTTCCTCCTCCCTCACAAAGAAGAGTAGGTGATGGGGAAGAGAAACTTAATGAAGAAAAATAAACTTTACTGTTATTTCCCTTTAGAGTTGATGGTATGTGAGATTTAAATTTTTTTTTAATCAATCTTTATTGTTCATATTATTACAAAGGTTCCTCATTTCTTCTGCCCTCCCCAACCCCCATTGTCCTCATCCATAGGTGCACAGTTTATGTTTAGTCTCTTCCTCCCTCCCTTTCCCCGATAGTAAATCCCTTTAAAGATAGTAAATCAGTTACTTAGCATTTTCTCATATCAATAATACCTCCACATGCCCAATGATACACTTCACACAAAAGACATTTCCAAATAGGTCAACCAGCCTCATCCAGGCCCCACCCAAGGCACTCACAGATCAACACCCCAGCACTATACTAACTCAACACATCCAGATCTAAGCCTTCATCACTTGATTCAGCAGACCCTCAAGTTCCCACAAAAGTTTCCAGCCATGTCTGAGAGGCAGCCGTGGGGCAGGGGTAGGCGAGGAGCAAGCTGTTCCAGGCCTGGCTGCTTCGGGCCTGGCCTCTGTTGCTTTGGTTCGTTCCACAACCAGCTGCTCCGGGTCTGGTCACCGCCGCTCCTGACCTAGTTGCTCTGGACTTGGCAGCCGCTGCTCTGGGCCTGGCCTTTCCCAGCCTGGCAGCCGCTGCTCCGGGCCTGGCCGCACTCGACCCGGCTGCTCCGGGCCTGGCCGCTCCCAGCCTGGCAGCCGCTGCTCCTGGCCTGGCCGCACCCAACCCGGCTGCTCTGGGCCCAGCTGCCCCGGGCCCGGCTGCCCCAAGTCTGGCCGCTCCCGGCCTGGATGCTCCGGGCTTGGCTACTGCTGTTCTGGGCCTGGCTGCTCCCAACCCTGCTGCTCTGTGCCCAGCATCTCCGGGCCCGGCCGGTCCGGGTCTGGGTGTTCCTGGACTGGCCAACCTGGGCTTGGCCGCCTCTGCCTCAGGCCTGGCTGCCACTGCCCCAGGTCTGGCTGCTCCAGTGCTGGCTGTTGATGCTCTGGTTCTGGCTGCTGCTGCTCTGGGGCCTCGCCGTTGCTGCTCCGGGCCCGGCTGCCACTGCCTTGTGCCTGACCACTCTAGGCCTGGCCGCCGCTGTTCCAACATTCTGTCCTTTTTTTAAAAAAAAACAAAAACGCTGGCAGTAGGCCTGATCTCTGGGGTACAGTTAGGGAGACCCAGGACTCTGGCCCAAGTAGACTGGAGAATGGGCTGGGGCGGCCCCCTAGGGTCCTCAAATTAGCACCAGGAGGAAGGAGGGCCCAGTGAGGGTGGGAGCTCCGGACAAGTGGCTCACGTGACCCCGCCTTGTGCAGGGTGCTAGGCTTGGCACATTCTGGGCAGTGGAGGGGCCACAGCCTGGGGCAGGGAGCTCCCCCTGAGTTGCAGCAGGAGACCCCATTGGCTACCCAGCCCAATGGGAGCCTCCCCCACCTCGTTGGAAGGGGTGAGGGGTGAGGGCCTCTCCTGCTCTGGGCAGCTGACACCCAGGCGTGCACACACCTCTCCCAGGTTGCAGCCACACTCATCCTCAGAGGCACATTCATGCCCATGCTTATGCGCCCTCTCCTGTGTAGGCTATAGGATGACCGGGCCCCATCTGGGCCCCTCCTCTGGCCCCCAAACCTGGTGCCCAGGCTGAGGTAGCCCCCCCTCACCACTGCCTCCGAGGAGGAGCTGTGCAAGGGCTGCCTGAAATCAGCCCGGCCTGCCTCAGCTCTGCCCCCTGGTGGTGGGAGGAGAGGCCCTCTCTGAGGTGGCCCCAAGCAGTGGCATGGACCCCCTCCCTCCTCAAGCCGCCAGGTCCTCGAGCCGAGCGCCGACGCTGAAGTGCCCTTGCCGCCCCCTCTGCTTTCGATGTGTGACAGGCCCGTGTTCCTGACCTTCCCAGAGAAGCAAATAAACCCCGTGAATGCCAAACAAACAAAAAAAAAAAAAAAAAAAAAAAAACGCATTCATGTTGCAATGTTGGCTGGTGAGTTGAGTTCTGAGTTAGTCTTTGATTTTTTCAAGATCTTCTTTGTATTCTTTCTTAAGTAATTTTACTATCTTTTGCTCTTACTTGATTTCTTCACATTGAGAACTTCTTTGGTTTCTTCCTCCTTGTCCTGGGAGCTCAGCAGGTTGGCCTGTGGCACCCCTTTGTTCTCCGTGGGCTCCTGCACTGCTTCAGCCTGTTGCCGGGGTCGGCGCCGCCCAGGAAGCAGCCCCCGGTCTTGGCTCCGTTGCCCTCGCTCAGTGGTCGAGGGCTCAGGGGCACCCCCCCACCCGGGGGCCCCGTCGCCTGGCTCCTTGCTGGTGCCCGGCTGGCCAGTGTCTGGCAGGGGCTCCTGCTCCTTGTCACGTTCCTCCAGTCTGGAGCTTTTTTTTTCTCCTTCCCTCTAGGGGAGTCTAGAATCAGAGTCAACAGTCTGTCCTCACAGCCCCGTCTCCCCCTGCCTGAGCCTGGGTCCCCAGGGTCTGGCCTAGGACTGGGGTTCAGAGCAGTTGAAGCTGGGGCCCAACAAGCCCGGGGCTCCTGTTTCCTTCCCTCCAGGGCAATCCTGCATCAGAGTCAACATTCCTTCCCTTGCAAGCAATGTGCGTGACTCCGGGGGCTCGGCTTTTCGCTGCGCTCCCAGGACTCCACCTCACAGCCCCGTCTCCCTCTGCTTGAGCTTGGGTCCCCAGGGATTGGCCTAGAGCTGGGGTTCAGAGCAGTCCAGACTGAGGCTCAGCGCTGCCGGAGGCTTTGTTTCTTCCGGCTAGGGTAATCCAGCATCAGAGTCAACATTCAGTCCTCTGCGCACAATGTGCGCGCGACTCTGGGGGCCCTGCTTTTCGCTGCTCCCCTGGGATTCCGCCTCACAGCCCTGTCTCCCTCTGCCGGAGCCTGGGTCCCCAGGGTCTGGCCCATAACTGGGGCTCAGCGCTGCCAGTTCGGGGGTTCAGCCCAGGCTGGGGGTTTTATTTCCTTCCTGCTAGGGAACGCCAGGCAGCACCCAGCCCTCTCCTCCTCTCCGGCTGCGACCTCTCTGCGCGCGCGTGCAAGCGTGCAGCATGTCTCCGTACCTTAGGCTTTTTTTCAGCTCCTCTGATTTTCCTTCTGGTTTTCTCTTTCCTTCTTGTTGTATTGTAGAATTTTCAGTCGGTCGACTACCTGTAGCTCTGGGCGATGTCCACTCTACATTTTAGTTGTATTCCACTGAAATTGTTGTGTGCTGCTGCGGTTAGATGTCTACCCAAGCAGCCATCTTGGATCCTCTCCTGAAGATATCTTTCTATTGCCTTCTAGCTTTCATTATTTCTGCTGAGCACCTGTCAGTATTATTGCTCCTTTAAGATTTCCCCCTTATCTTTATATTTCAGCAGTTACCCCACAGTAGGCCCTAGTTCAGGTTTCTTGATTTCTTCTGCTTGGGTTTTAAAGTGATTCTTAAATCTGTGGCTTAATGTCTCCCACCAACTTTGGAAAATTGTTGACCACTATCAAATATTGCTTCATTTCTCTTCAATTCTCTTCTCTCCTTTCAAGATTTAAATTTTTAATATCTAAGTACATAATTTTATACAATGATGTATACTACATTTAAAATTAGAAAAATAAAAACAAATACAACAAAAATATGTTATAATAAAGACAATAATTGATTGGTCTCATGTTCTAACTACTAAAGGTGTAATGTTCTCAGTTCAACAGAAATTTATTAAATGTCTACAAAGTACAAAGCACTTATATAAATCTGCTGAGGGACTTGCCCCACACTCTCAAAACTTTATGGCTATGGTTTTCAATAGCTTCAAGAAAATGTAATAGTCAACAAAAATGAATTCAATTTCCAAACATTTATTTGAGGTAGCTAATATAACTTCTTTTATCCCTTTTGTCTTCATTTCTGAATTCTGTATGTTTTTTCAAGATCTTGGCTTACTCCTATTTACATTTTAGCTAATACAGATTTTAAAATTATTTATATTTTAATATTTATTTCAGGACTACTTTTAAGTCTTTGTGAGACAAGTAAGGAAATGACCAAATAAAAGAATAAATCATGTAAATCATAAAACTGGAAAATGAGTCTTTATGCAAATGTACTTTTCAATTTATATGTGCTACATATTAATTTTCCATTCTTTTTTTTAATTGTTATTATCAGAGTATCTGTATTACCTCCACCCTCTACAGGATGTTATTTCAAATGTGTCTGGTATTTCAAATAACTTCAATGAAACTGTTTCTATCCTATAAAAGGAGATATGTAAGTTTTAAACCATTAACCAACATAAAAACTTTAAGAAACATTCCTTGTCAGTTAAATGTTTACTCAATGGGTGGACCATTCATAGTGGGAGGGGGAATGCCAAAAATATGGATTTTAGAGGTTTATTAATTATATTACTTTTAATCAATATTAATTGAATTAATTCTTTTTCTTTTTCCTCCTCATATTAAAAATGTGGCTCCTTTGACCAGTTTATCATTGATTGTTGTCTACAAAATAAAACAAGACAAAAAGCCTATGGCCTTTTCTAAATAAATGAGATAAATGTCCATCTATATAGTGTGTCATTTTTCCTAAGAATCCTGCAATGCTGTTCAAAGATCATGCCTTTGTACCACCCTCCTGGCTAGAAAAGCACACTGCCATGAAATGCCATGTCATTGGGTAAATAGAACTTGACTTTGTGTTGCAAGATAAAGGGAACAGTGTTGTACAAAGCAGCATCATTCCCTATGTTACTGAAAATTGCTCCCATCCATCAAAGTGTTTCCCAGGCATTCTGCAGGAGTGAGCTGTGTAGGCTGCGGGCATCTGCAATACAGATACAGCAGAGACCACTGGTACCCTAGCTTTTGCTGCTGATTAGATAACTCTTTGTTCTAATGAGGCAGTTACCCTATTCTAAAGAATATAATTCTCTTTCTTTCTCCCTCCTTTCCTTCCTCCCTCCCTTCCTCTTAAACTTTGTCTTAGGGACCAGCACCATTTCTTTCCACACCCTTCTTCCCACTTTCTCATGCGCACAGCATCCCATTCTGTGCTCAAGCTCTTCGTAGCCAACCACCATCACTTACAAACACACACACACACACACACACACACACACACTCACACACACTCCTAACCTTTCTCTTCTCCCCACAACAGCTTTCTTTTCTTGATCCTAGTTATTAAGGGGAAAATATTAGGTAGTGAATGGCCAATCACCATTTGGATTTTTTCACCATTTGCATTTTAAAAGGATGTGTAATTGACATACGGAAAGTATAAAAATGTAAAATGATGAACTGCAGAATTGTAGATTGCAGATGAGAGCAGACTGAACATAAGGAACCTTCTGAGAGCTCATATAGGAGAGATGGCTAGCTTTGGTAAATGGTATTGATAGTTGATACCAAATTGGGGAACATGGGTTTTGGAACAAATAATACTATAATGTTTGAGAATATCTGTGAAATTCACAGAAGACATTTAAAACGGAATTTCTAGAAAGTTTTTTTTTTTCCCCCAGGAGAATCTATTCATAAAACAAAAATTCAAGGCAAACTTCACTGTGAAATTGCCGGTGATTATTTCAGACACAAATCCAGAGCAGATTACATCACTTCTTAATTATAATGTAAGGAGCATAGGCTTTTCAGAGCTCTAAATAAAGTCGGGTAGCAACGTGGTTTAAAAAAAAAAATGCACATGATACGTTACTAATCTTCCTCTGAGAGTTAACAAAATACAAACCCTAAGATGTCATACAGTAAGAATGTTAAAACTGCTCATACCATATTAGGCAAAAAGCTTATGCTATGATTAACTAGCATATTTTTCCTTTTGATTTGGTAACCATCATATTGGTTTGGGGAAACAGGAAACATTTTAAATCAATTGTAAGCTATTTGATTTCCATATTGTAGCTACAGAAACTATAACTTTTTCTAATATTAAATTATTATTTTTAAAAAGAGCCTTGTTTATAATAGAACAATATTTGTTGGTAGTACAAAAAATCAAAACGTCTCACTTTTTTCTATTTGTTTTGACATGAAGAAAGTTTTAGGTACTTGTATTTAGAAGAAAATTATTATTTATTGAGAATTTGCTATATGCCAGTGTTCTGGACTGGACACTAATTTGTAAGCTCTCATTTATCTAGCACAGTGGTTGGCAAACTATGGCTCGCAAGTCACATGTGGCTCTTTGGCCCCTTGAGTTTTTAGCAAAGGCCAGCTTAGGAGTACCCTAAGTAAGTTAATAGCAATGTACCTACAGTATAGTTTAAGTTTAAAAATTTGGCTCTCAAAAGAAATTTCAATTGTTGTACTGTTGATATTTGGCTCTGTTAACTAATGAGTTTGCCATCCACTGATCTAGCATAAACATTGTACCAGAGCAACTAAAAAAAGTAGTTTATTGTCAATACTATCAATAATATAGTCTTTATCCATTATTTTATGATTTACAAATAAATTTTATGTAATTTTATTTTTAATCAGTTTATATATTCATAGTTTAAAAAATTAAGTAGTTCCACAAAGTTGATGAAAAACAGTAATCCAAGAGTTTCATGTGCTTCCCTCCCAAATCTCGTTTCCAAGGGATGCAGGAAGCCACCTATTGCCTCACTAGCAGAAAGGGGTGGACAAGGAGTCCAGAAGGCTGGTCAGACTTGAGGCTCTGGCAAGGGTCAGAGCCTTACACCCCCTGTGGATTTGAGACAAAGGAACTGAAGCAACTTCCACCTTTTAGTCTCATGTAAATCCTTGTTGATAGTCTATCACGGAACTATTACTGGAATTGCCTGCCTATGGGCTATGCGTGTATCCCAAACCTGAATAAAAGGAATGGCGAGGCCAGAGCAAATTGGAGTCCTTTCTTGAGATTCCGCCTGGCCCCCAAAGTCCAAATTAGTATTTCTTGTCTCTTTCATTTGTGCGCAGCCTCCTCCAAAGCCCGAACCTGAACCCTGAACCTGAACCCTGAACCACATGGGATGTGGGATATTCGCAAAGGGTAATTTCAATCCTTTTTTAATGTTTCTTTTAGTATTTAGAGCCATATTTCTATTCTTCTTAATACTGCTATTCTAAATTTTTTTCAATTTTATATATCTATCAACGTTCTATTATGGAAGATGAAAATATAGTTCTGTTACATACTTACTGTCCTCCCCCAACACCTATCCCACACCCACAGATCTCTCACATATCTCCTCCTTCCCATAATGTATTATTGTCTCAGCTTTTGATTAGATCAATAGTCAGTATTTACCCTGTTTCCCCGAAAATAAGACAGTGTCTTATATTAATTTTTTCTCCCAAAGTTGCGCTAAGTCTTATTTTCAGGGGATGTCTTATCTTTCCATGTGCTAGGTCTTATTTTGGGAGGGAGGATGTCTTATTTTTGGAGAAACACAGTACATATCATTTATGTTGATATGACCATGAGATATTTTTTTTATTGCTGAGCCATGTAATATGATTATATTTCCTCTCTTGTACAACTTTTTGTTTTCCTGGAATTTGTTTTGTCACTTGTTTAGTTCTCTATGTATCTTACATTAATTTACCCTACACACTCTTCTAGAACTGTAAATCTTCTCTCAACATGTTTTTCAAAGATATTAAGTGTTAGGACTATAAGGCAATATGATACTTAGCCATGTGTAAGCTTCCCACTGCAGGAGAATAAAAGACCAGGAAAAACTTGCTGGACACCAGAGTCAGACCATACTAGGAATGGAAACTGTCCTGAAGACACCTGATCGCGCACCTGCATTCTATCTGCTTTCCAAGCTCACTAGCTCAGCCCCCGAACCAACTGACAAGTTCTCCCGGCTCCACCGCTGAAAGGGACTGTGACTGAAAGGCAACTTGTAAAACCAGGATTGCTGCTTGTTGCCAGGGTGAGTGTAAGAAGGAACGTGGGACAGGGGCACTGCCAAGGAACAAGCCTTGAGAAACAACCAAACCAGCATATCAGTGGATTTCTCTGAGATAGCTTCTTCCCTACCTCAAACAAGCTATCAACATTCAAAATCTTGCAAAATTACCACAGAAAATATTCAATATAAACTCTTACCTCTTTTTCTTTGGGACCAAAAGAATTGCCCAAGGACCCAATAATCTCCAACACAAGTCATCTCAAATTCCAATACTGGACCCACACAGATACTCTGTTAAAATGAACAAACAGAAAAACAATTTTCAGAAAATTTACACACACACACACACACACACACACACACACTGCAAAGATTGGAGTAAAGTGATGTTATAATGTTTCTGAATAGAAAGACTCAACATGACGAAGATGACAATTTGCCCCAAATTAATCTCTAATGTTTATACTATCCCAACCCAAATCCTGAATTTCTACCAGAATTTCCTCTACTCATTCTCCAAAGCCCAGCACTTTTTCCTCAGGTAAATAATTATGAGCAAAGCCTATATGACTGCCTTTGATCTGGTCCCACATATATCGATATACCACCTGACAGAAACTCCTTGAAATATGTGGCATGGATAGGGCAGTTTTCTTCCTATCCCAGTACTAATGCAAGTTGTTTTAATTATCCATTGCTGTATAATACACAACCCCAATACTTACTAACTTAAAACAGTAATTATTTGTTTGCTTGTGATTGGTTTGCATTTGCACAGGGCTGAAGGGGGCAGTTCATCTCTGCTCCCCCATGACACTAGCCAGGTTGATTTAATTAAGGCTGAGGGTTGAGGGGGGGATTTCAGAGGCAGAGGTCCACTTCCAAGACGGCTCTAGCTTGGTGCTGTCAGTCACATGGGAGCTCAGTGGTGCTGTTTGCTGGAGGGTTTTAATGGGCCTTTCCATTTGACTGCATCAGTTTCCTCAGAGCATGGCCACTGTGATTCAGGAGGAGGAATGCCTGTGCTCAGAGAGCCAGAATGTGACCTCTCTGCAGCCACCTGGACAAAGCAGTGACAGGCCCAGATCAGATTCAAGAAGAGAAGACACAGATCCCTGTCCTGAGGGAAGGAGCTGCATGCATGTACAGGGAGGGGCAGAATTATTTGGGGACCATCTTTGGAGATTATTTACTACTTGGGTTGTTCCTTGATTTTTCATTCTATTGGTCATTTTGATCAGTTTTCATAAAGAAGGTGCAAATGTCCTAGGTTAAGCCACAACCCTTCTGAGAAGTAGTCCCAAATAATTGTTAATTAAATTATAACTCATATTATGGAAGTCAGACCTGATACATATATTTTTTTTATTTAGATATCCAGTTATTCCAAGAGATTTTTTTCCCCCTTTCTCCACTGAATTGTTTTGGAGTCTTTGTTGAAAAATCAATTGGCCATATTTATGTGGGTCTATTTCTGAATTCTGTTTCAATGATCTATGTGTCTTGTTTATTGTACCTTTATTAAAAGTTTATAATTAGAGAGTTTTGGTTCTTCAACTTTGTTCTTTTTCAAAATTGTTTTGGCTATCTTGGGCTTTTGCATAACTTTTAAATCAGCTTGAAATTTTCAACAAAATAAGACTTCTGGGATTTTTATTGGAATTACGTTGAATCTATAGATCTTTTGGAGAAAACTGATAACAAATAATATTGAGTGTTATGATCATGTAGATAATATATATCTCTATTTATTTAAGTCTCCTTTAATTTCTCTTAAGCAATAAATATCAAATAATTTAATCTTAAATGTTTGCTTAAATAAGTAAATAAATAACACTCTTCAGGCATGAAACCTCAATCACTGATTAATGTGCAAAGGACTGTGTGTGGGAAAAAAAAAATTCTGTTGAGGGCATAGAGTATTAGATTGCTAGGATAAGTAAAATATTTTCCCATCACTGTATTTGGCTTAATAATTGCAAGTGCAGGTAATGGATAACCGTATGAAGTTAGATTTATAATTGGCCATCAAGAGAATTGGATTCTTGTATCTAATTTACCTGCAGAGCATGTGACCTTTACTTCATTTGCATCTAAAAATAGGGTTAATCAGATAGTCCCCTACTTATTTTATGAGAGTACTGAGAGGAATTTAAATTAAGGAGTGGCTGACAAAATGGTGATTGTGAATATGCTTTTGAAAATGCATTAAATGCTAGATCTTTGGAGTGACCAATGTTCCAATAGATGTACAAGAAAAAATGTCACACGGATGCACTCTTCTTTCCTTTTTTAATCCTCACCTGAGGACATGCTTAGAGAGAGGAAGTGGGGGGGGGGGAGGAGAGAGGGAGAAAAAGAGAGAGAGAGAGGGAGAAAAAGAGAGAGAAACACTGATGTGAGAGAGAAACATCAATTGGTTGCCTCCTGTACATGCCCCAGAAGCAACCTTTCAGTTCACAGCTCAACCAACCGAGCCACTCTGGCCAGGCCACAGGTGCACTCTTATGTGCCATCAGAGAAGTCCATAAAAATCAGAGTTGCACAACAGGCCAGACCTTTCAGAGAGCTCTCTCAGCACATCAAAACTATTTCATGAAGAGCAAATTCTATATAATAAAGGGATAAAATGCAAATCGACCAAACGGTGGAATGACCAGTGGGAACTGTGCAGGAGGCAGCTGATCGATGTTTCTCTCTCATCGATGTTTCTGACTGTCTATCCCTCTTCCTTCCTCTCTGTAAAAAAATCAATAAAATATTTTTTAAAAATACTGTTATGTGAATGAGCATTCTCAAGGTATCTTATGATACTGTACTTCTCTTTGGTATATCTGAATAACCAACATCATTAATAACTTTTGCGCTTTGGGGCCATTATGAAATAAAATAAGTGTTACTTGAACACAAGTACTGGGACATTCAATTCAATAACCAAGAGGGCTACTAAGTGGCTAAGGAGAGCGTATATAGTGTGGATAGGTGGACAAAGGAATGGATTCATGCCCCAGGTGGGCAGAGTGGCGAGACATCAAGAGATTTCTTGACGTTGCCGAAACCGGTTCGGCTCAGTGGATAGAGCATCTGCCTGCGGACTGAAAGGTCCCAGGTTCCATTCCGGTCAAGGGCATGTACCTTGGTTGGGCACATCCCCAGTGAGGGGTGTGCAAGAGGCAGCTGATCTCTCTCATCGATGTTTCTATCCCTCTATCCCTCTCTCTCTTCCTCTCTATAAAAAAATCAATAAAATATATTTAAAAAAAGAGAGAGAGATTTCATGACGCTATTCAGAATGGCTCTCTATTCTATTTTGAAATACAAAAACAACTGAAGCAAAGTTTAGGCTGGCTTTTGGGGAAACCTTTTAGTCTTTGGCTTGGTTCTCTGAATTATTAACCGTTTCAGACTTCTACTTTGTCCAGCCACGAGGTGCGGGCTGGGAGTGCGTTTTCGACTTTGTTCCACATTTCTGCTTACTCTGCCCCGGGGATGCTGTCCGCTCCAGGGAACCAGGTGTGTGTCCCCGGCACGTCCTGGGTCCCGGGGAGTGTGGGCGCCGCGCGGGCGAACCTCAGGAGGGCCCTCTCGGCCGGCCGGCTGGCTTCTCTCCGCCAGAAGCCGCGCTCCCGGGGCCCCGGCCCGCCCACCGCCCAGCGGGCTCCGGGGGGCGCGGGGCCCGCCACCGGCCAGCGCCCGGGCGGAGCCGGCGGAGCGGTCCCCGCGGAGCATGCGCACACCGAGCCCGGCGCGGCGCGAGCCCGGCGCATGCTCCGCAGCGCGGCGGGTCCGCCGATGTGGGGAGTGGAGTCTCCCGCGCCCGGCCATCCCCGGCGGAGCTGCCGCGGAGCCGCTCGTTCTCAGCCCCCATCGCCCATAAAGTTCGTTTTTAAAAAAATCCTAGTCCTTCTTAAGAGAGCGAGAGAGGGCGCGAGGCGGCCGGGCGGCCCCGCCGGGGGAGCGGGCGCGCTGGGCGGCGGCGGCGGCGGCGGCAGCGGTTGCGCCGCGACCAGGAGGAGCCGGGCGCGCCGGGCGGGCTGCGGGGCTGCGGCCGCCGGGGACGGTGAGTAGCGGCTCGCCCTCCGGGGCGGCGGCGTGGACTCCCTCGCCTTCTCCGAGGGCGGAGGTCCCCTCCGGGGCAGGATCGGCTCTCCCCGGCGTCCCGGGATGTGCCTCTCTCCAGGGGCTGGAGGGGGGTTTGGTTTGGGGGTCAGGAGGCTCCAGGCCCGGCTCCCATCCCCCGGCCCAGGCCGCCCGGCGCCCGCCTCCCCGCCTCCGAGCGCGGGGTCCCCGGTGCGGCCGGAGGAGGTGGGCGGCGGCGCCCCGCCGTCCCGGCTTCCTGGGTGTGGGTGCCTGGGATCGCCCCTGGGGCGGGAGAGCGGGGTGGAGCGGTGCGGGGCGCTGCCTCCATCCTGGCGGGGCTCCCGGCCGCTCGCTCTCCCCCGGCCCCCGGGCGGGGCGGGACCCCAGCGGAGGGGCGATCGGGGCCCGGGTTGGGTTTGATGGGGAGCGGGCGGGGTCCAGAGCTCCGCCCTGGCTCTCAGACCCCTCTCCCGCCTCGGGGGCCCCACCCTCGCCCAGGTTCTCGCCCAGACAGCCGGGGTATGAATGAGCCGGGCTGCACACTCTCATTGGCTCTGGGTGTCACCGATCGGCTTTACTCCGCCGCTCCCCCCGCAGGGGAACCCGCGGCTGCAAACTTCGCCGTCTAGTAGCGGGGGCTCTGAAGAAGGCCGTTTGTTTCCGTAGGTTTTCTGTAACTCCTAGCATCGAGGTAATTTTCATGGAACCCAAGACATGTTTCGGTATTTTTAAAATGTGATCACAGCTGTATTTCAGTGCTGGCTGGGACGAAGAAAAAAAAACAAAAACCAACCACACCTCTTTTGATCAGTGAGTTAACGCGTCCTTTCCCTTTCTAATACAGAAGACTGCATTAGTTGGCAAAACAAAACAAAACAAACAAACAAAAAACTTTAAAATTAAATTTGCGGTAAAAAGTATGTGGAGCGTTACTGTCAAGCTTTTGAATTGTACTCAGTCAGGATTGTGCTTATTTTCTAAGAACTTAATTGTTTTGAGATAGTGCTTTAAGACCATAGAGTAGTGGCTGCCAATCAAAAAACGGTGTTAAAATCTGATATAACTTTTCTTCCTTCAAATTTTATTATTTTTTTAAATGAGATTCATGTAACCACCATGGCAGTCAGGATGTAGGACAGTTCTACTACCTCCCCCCAAAAACCCTGATATCCTTTCCCTAACTCATCAATTACAGATACTCCTCAATTTACGGTGGGGTTAGGACCTGATAAACCCACTATAAGTTGAAAATAATTTGAAATGCATTTAATACATACTATGCTGTAGGGCAGTGTTTCCCAAACCTTTGACATATGTGTACCCCTTCTCTAATTTTCGTAACGCTGAGTACCCCTCGTACTCATGAGAACGTAGAATTAGGCGCAGTTAAGCATGGTGCAGTGCATATCCCCACCAAACTCTGGTGCAACGCTTACCCCTGGGGGTACGTGTACCACACTTTGGGAAACACTGCTGCAGGGTATCGGTTGTTTACCCTCCTTATTTCCTGGCTGAGTGGAAGCTGCCACATACCCCTTCCCCCATTCCTCATGTCCCCTCCCACTCTTGATGCTACAGTCCAGCATCACAAGAGTATAATCATACTGTATGTCACTAGCCTGAGAAAAGGTCAAAATGCAAAATTTGAAGTATGGCTTCTACTGAGTTCTTATTATTTTTACACCATTGTAAAGTTGAAAATTATAAGTCAAACCATGTAAGTCTGGGACCATCTGCACTGTTCTTTCCTAGAATCTATATATATATATATAAAGAGCCAGGGTCGTAACATCCAAAATGACTGAAGGCTGCACATGCAGCAGGCAAGCAGACTGAACTGCTGACCTCTCTGGGAAAGAGAGAGCAGCAGGGCTGATCAGCATTGATGATGGCTGTCAGCAAGGTCCAGAGAGAGAAGCAAGGTGATCAGACCCTGCTGACTGGCATAGAAACCGACCAATCAGAACCTACTCTGGGTGAACTGTGAAGGCAGAACCTAAGGTGGGGGTTGAGGAGGGGTTTTAAGGGCAATCGCTGTTTGGAGGAAGGTATAAAAAAGCGATTCAATTTTTTAAGGACCGTTTGGCAGTATAGTGCATATGGCTGGCTATCAGTCCAGATATAGGGATTATGTGTTTTTGTCTGCCAAGAGCATCTCCTTCTGATGAAAAAAGCTCCCCCGCCCCCCCCCCCCCCCATTTAAGCAATCCTATTCTATATAACCTATCTATACTAAATAAAGGGTAATATGCTAATTAGACTAGGTCGACCTGCCATCTTCCAGACGTCCAACTTCCTTCCAGACAAAGCCATGGTGGTGGGGGCTGAGGCAGAGGCAGTTAGGGGCGATCAGGCTGGCAGGGGAGGGCAGTTGGGGGCAATCAGGCAGGCAGGCAGGCAGAGGCAGTTAGGGGTGATCAGGTAGGTAGCGGGACAAGGTAGAGGTGATCAGGCCAGCAGAGGGGCAAGGTAGAGGTGATCAGGCCGGCAGGCAGAGGAGTTAGGGGCGATCAGGCAGGCAGGCAGGCAGGCGAGTGGTTAGGAGTAGTCATTCTAGGTTGTAAGAGGGATCCCATATTGGAGAGGGTGCAAGCCAGGCTGAGGAACCCCCCTCCATGCATGAATTTTGTGCACTGGGCCTCTAGTATCATATAAATGGAATCATGTAATATGTAACATTTTGATGCTGACTTCTTTCATGCCTTTTGAGATTCCTCCAAATTGTTGCATGTATCATCAATTTTTTTTAAGTTGCTAAGTAGGATACCATGATAAATGTGTCAGTTTATACACCCACCCATTGAAGGACATTTGGGTTGGTTCCAGTTTTGAGTGATTATGAATAGAACTGCTATCAACATTGATGTACAGGTTTTATTGTGAACCTAAGTATTCGTTTCTCTAGGCTATTGCTAGGGTCATGTGAAGTATAGTTAACTTTTAAGAAAATTTTACACTGACTTCCAGAGTGGCTGAATCACTTTGCATTTTGACCAGTGATGTGAGAGTACTAGTTACTCCACAACCTCTCTAGCACTTAGTATTGTCAATACTTTTAAGTTTAGCCATTCTAATAGGCTAGTAGTAGTGTCATGTGGTTTTAATGTGTCTTAAACTAATGGCTAAAGATGTTAACTATCTTTTCAGGTGCTTGTTAGAGTTCTTATGTTGAATTTTGAGGGTTCTTAATATGCTCTGATAAAAGTTATTTGTTCAACATGTGTTTTGCAAATATTTTCTCCCAGCCTGTAGCTTGTCTTTCACAGAGCAGATGTTTTAATTTTCAAGAAGTCTGATTTATCAGTTTTTAAAGAATAATGCCAAATTCCTGATCAAGAAGATTTTTACCTTCTAAAAATATTTTCTAAAAATTTTAATTTTACATTTATACCTATGATTCATTTAGGGGATTATTTGTATAAAATGTGAGGAGCCCGGCCGGCAACCTATGATCTAGGAGGTCATAGTTCAATTCCCAGTCAGGGCATGTGCCCAGGTTGCTGGCTCTATCCCCAGTGGGGGGCTTGCAGGAGGCAGCAAATTAATGATTCTCTCTAATTATTGATGATTCTATCTTGCTCTTCACATATATGTATGTGAAGAGCAAGATAGAATCATCAATTTTATATATATATATATATTTATTTATTTATTTATATATATGTGTGTGTGTGTGTGTGTGTGTATATATATAGTTTAAAGTGTGAGGGGAAGATTTACTTTTTTAAAATACAAATGTCCACTTGTTCCATCACCATATGTTGAAAAGACTGTCTTTCTCCATTGAATTGTTTTTGCACTTTTGTAAAAAAAAAAAAAATCAGTTGGCTATATTTGTGTGTATCTAATGTGAGGACCTCTGTTCTATTACATTGATTTATGTATCTTTCTCTGCTTGAATATACTTTTTCAATTAACAAAGCTGTATAGTATATTGATATCAAGTAATAAGACTTCCTCCAATTTTATTCTTGTTCAAAATTGTTTTAGCTGTCCTAGTTCCTTTGTCTTTCCATATAAAGTTTAAAATCAACTTGTGTTAATTTTACAAAAAAAATTCTGCTGTTACTTTGGAATTGCATCAAACCATAGGTCAATTTGGGAGAACTGCTGTTTTTGCTTTATTGAGTCTTCTCATTATGAACATGATATAGCTTTTCATTTATTTCATTAGCATCTTTGTTTCATTAGCATTTTGTAGTTTTTAGCATACAGATCCTGCACGTTTTGTTAGATTTGTTCTAAAGTATTTAATATATTTGGAATTCTTATAAATGTCATCTAAAATTTTGTGGTTTCAAATTGTACATTGTTAGAGTATAGAAATACATGAGTGTTGTGTGCTGCTCTTTATTGTGCATCCTTACTAAACTCACTTGTTAGCTGCAGGGTTGTTGTCGTTGTTGTTGTTTTTAATTCCTTGGAGTTTTCTACATAAATACTCATGTCATCTGTGAATAGAGACAGCTTTTCTTTTTTCCCTAATCTGTAAGGTGCTTTTTTGCCTATTGCCCTGGCTAGGACTTCATGTATGATGAATAGGAGAAGTGAGAGTGGACATTTCCCATAAAGGGGAAAATGATCAGTCTTTCAGAATTAATTTTGATGTTAGCTTTATGCTGTTTTAATAGATGTCCTTTATCAGGTTGAAGAAGTCCTTTCTGTTTCTACTAGTTTGCTGAGATTTTTTTCTCACAAATGGCTGCTGAATTTTGTCCAATATTTTCTTTGCATTACTTGATATGGCAATGTGTTTTTTCTTCTTTACTCCATTAATATGGTGGGTTATATTGATTGATTTTTGAGTATTGAACCCACTGGTGTTAATTCTTTAAAAGTTTGGTAGAAGTCTTCGATGAAGTCACCTGAGCCTGGAGATTTCTTTTTGACTTTTAAGTTACAAATTCCATTTCCTTAAAAGTAATGGGGCCATTCAGATTATCTACAATATTTCATGGTGGGTGAGTTGTGGTAGTTTATACTTTTCAGGGAATTGGTCCATCCATCTAAGTTTTCAAATTTATGAAGAGTTGTTTGGTGTATTATCCTTTTGAGTCTGCAAAGTCTGTAATGATTGATATCCCTATTTTATTACTGATTTTGGTAATTTGTGGTTTCTTTTTGTCAATTTTATTGATCTTTTTAAAAATCCAGCTTTTTTTTCATTAATTTTATCTATTTTTCTGTTTTCAATCTTACTCATTTCTATCCTTTTGCTAACTTTGGGTTTATTTGCTCTTCTTTTTTTGTACTTTCTTGAAGTGGGAACTTAGATTATTGATTTGAGATTTTTCCTAAAATAAGCATTCACTGCTATAAATTTTCCCTTTGCATATTAGTTATGTCCCATAAATTTTGACATGTCTTCATTTTTATTAATTTCAATTACTTTTAAATTTTTTTCTTGAGCTTCTTCTTGGCCCACAGATTGTTTAGAGGTTTGTTGATAAAGATTCAAAAATGAACGACAGTATAGCCCCTCCTTTTAAAGAATTTACATTAGCTAAACAGTGGGGAGGGGGCCTTCATTGTGGAAACAAATTCTTGCAATTTGATATAATTATTTTTTGATAAAACAAGTATAGCTTATTTTATATTGTTCAGTTTTTATGTCATGAAAAAAATAACTTTATTTTCATTTTAAACTGCAGATTTGAAAAATAAGATCTGATCACCTGGAATTAAAGTTGGAACAGAAACCTTTTCAACTCCAAAAATGTTGGAGGAAGATATGGAAGTGGCCATCAAGATGGTGGTTGTCGGGAATGGAGCAGTTGGAAAATCAAGTATGATTCAGAGATATTGCAAAGGCATTTTTACAAAAGATTACAAGAAAACCATTGGAGTTGATTTTTTGGAGCGACAAATCCAGTATGTATTTGGCCATTTTATCTTCTAATTTTTGATTTGTGAACTGTGTCCAAGACTTTGCCAGAATAATAATAACTAATTACAGTACAGTCCAAGGTGAGGCATCTAGGGCAGGGGCTCATGAAATAGTTGGTTGTGGTTTTCAGTTACTCATGCTGAACATATCTTTATTTTTCCGTATTTCCCCACTTTCATCTTTTCCCTTCCTCTCTTACGTTCTTTTCCTATTCCTCTTGGTCTCCCTTTTCATCTTATATCTGTTCTGTATTTATTGGTGGCACTTTAAGCACTTCTTAAACACAAACTGATTCGTGACTCCAGTGAGATTCCATGCTCTATTTCATTTGAAAGTTACTTGTCTATCAGAATACTTCTCATTTCTTATATTATGGGATCCTTTTGTTTAGAATGTCTCGTCTCTTTTTAAAACTGGGCAAGACTATATAGAAGTTAGAGAGTTAATAATTGTTTTTACTCTAAAGAAATAAGAGAAAGCAGATTTGGGAGGATTAAATACTTCTGTGAAAAGGAACTCTTCAAGAAATCCTGTTTGATTCTAATCACATCAAAGTAACATTTTTGTCATTAGTTTTGAGAACTTTATAAGGTATCTTAAATTGTAAGAGAAAAACTATTGTAAAATGTATTATGGAAATAAGTAACATTAAACAAATCTGACTTGCCCAGACATTTGCACCCAAGATAATTGTGTTCATTGTTTTAAGGATTGTTGGATTTCTAATTTGTATTCTGTTACCCTGTTTGTAAAACTATTTTTGTGCCTGGCCGGTGTGGGTCAGTGTTTGAGCATTGACCTATGAATCAGGGGGTCACTATTTGGTTCCTGGTCAGGGCACATGCCCAGGTTACAGCCTCGATCCCCACAGGAGAAGCAGGGGATGCAGGAGGCAGTTGATCGATGATTCTCTCTCAAAGTTGATGTTCTCTCTCTCTCTCTGAAATCAATAAAAATATTTTTAAAAAGAGAAATTTAAAATATTTTTGTATTTGCTTCCTTTAGATATTTTAAGAAGATTGATGCTTGTGTTTTTGTACTTGTTATTTGAACCAAATGAATATTTTAAGTAGTATATAGTCGATTCTCATTATTTGTGGACTGCATTTGCAAATTTACCCACTTGCTGAAATTTATCTGTAACCCCAGAATCAATACTCCCAGTGCTTTGTGGTCATTCGTGGACATGCACAAAGCAGCAAAAACTTGAGTTACTCTATACACACATTCCCAGCCTAGGTGGAACAAGGCAGCCGTCTTTCTTTTTATTTAATCTCTCATACTGTAAACAAGTGTCGTTTTAGTGTTCTGTTTTTGTGCCACATTTTTGTTGGTGATTTCACTGTTTAAGATGGCCCCCAAACATAGTACTGAAATACTGTCTAGTGATCCTAAATGCAAGAAGGCTGTGTGTGTGATGTGCCTTACAGAGATAACATGTGTGTTAGATAAGTCTCCTTCAGGCATAAGTTATAGTGCTGTAGGCTGTGAGTTTAATGTTAATGAATTAACAACATATATGAAGTAAGATGTCTTCAAACAAAACCACACAAAACAAGGTTATGTATTGATCAGCTGATGAAAATGTAACCAGGGGCTCACAGGAACTTAACCTTGTATTTCCCCTAAGAGCAGTAGTTTAGTATTTGCTAATTCAGTGTTTGCTGTGACTTAACAGAATGTGAGCAAGACAATGGACTGTACGATAAAATAGAGTAAATTTTTGAGTTAAGGGCAACCAAGCAGGTAAGTTGCAGTTTTCCTTTCTAATTCTGTCAGTTGTGTACCAGAGGAGAGCAAGCACTGACCTGAGGGAATTCCTCTTTCCCAATACTGCTCGGCTGAGGCCACTAACTGTGACTGTTGTCAAAGGGGAAAACATGCCAGGTAAATTCAAATTGTGTAAAGCTAAAACTTTGCGGGGATGTCTTTCACCTTTACTTTTGCTTGGTAATTGTATCTGCATTTAAAACTACTCAGACTTTTTCAGAGTGAAAATAACTTGGTTTTAATACTTCCAAATTTGAAAAATAAAAATATACACAAAGCTATATTACTAAAGACATTTTCTTTACATTTGAAGTCTATCTCTTGTTTCAGAGTTAATGACGAAGATGTCAGATTAATGTTATGGGATACGGCAGGTCAAGAGGAATTCGATGCAATAACAAAGGCCTACTATCGAGGTAAATTGTGGGGGGTTTTGTTTGGGCATGTTCTTTTGGCTAAACAGAAATTTACTTTTAACTTTCTTTTCATAGAAAGGGTTCTCTTTAAGAATACTAAAACTAATTTCAAAGCAATTTTTAAAAATGCTAGATCGTTTTTCTTCAAAGGATCTTGATGAGTGGTAAATAGTATTTGTACTATAGGGTGCTAGTCTCTGCCTTTAGAATTACATGACTTATACAGGCATGCCCAGACCTAGTCAGTCAGCAACTGATAAACGCCTATCTCTGACCCCAAGGAAGTGACTAGATAGTCAGAGAGTGGAAACCATTATATAAAAAAGTAAAGCCCCTGTAAATGAGATGACATTTTATTACATGAAATTTCATCAGTAAAGCCTTTTCAGGGCTGTAGGAGTTAAAAGAAGTGTGCAATACATGTGAAAGGAAACAACTACAACTATAGGATTTAAGATCTAAAATGTAGGGTTAAATTCCTCAAAAGAGCTTAGATTTCTAGGTTTCCATTACATTTTTCTATAAATTTTTGTCCTTTTTTAATGAAATTTAAAACAGCATTTTTAGTGTTCCTCCAACTCACTGCCAGTGGTGATTGTGATGAGAACAAAATAACTGAAAGCTTAATCTAGTACCATATAAAATTATAGTCTATTGATACTTTTGAATGTATATATATTGGTTTTTTCCACTTTTGAAAATGTGATTTATTATAATGTAACTACGGTCTAATAAAAACATAATTACACTAACATATAAGCAACCAAAAAGTTGGCTTTCTAAATCATTACCAAGGAAACTTGACT
Source organism: Pipistrellus kuhlii (assembly GCF_014108245.1). NCBI lineage: Eukaryota > Metazoa > Chordata > Mammalia > Chiroptera > Vespertilionidae > Pipistrellus > Pipistrellus kuhlii. The sequence goes on from NW_023425551.1 coordinate 62,921,142, forward strand.
TCCACTGCCCACTCTAAGAAAACATTTTGGGTCCTTGAGAAATAAGGGAGGTATTCCTCTCAGGTGTCATCCTAATAAGGTCACCACTCCTTACTGCTCACTCTTTTTACTGTGTCCTTAAAGCCTTCCCATTTATAGAGGCTTTGCTTATCGCTCTCCTGTGGATGCCAATTTGGATCTTGAGCACCTGTATCATGGTGTGAGGTGAAATTATGCTCTTACTACCAAAGCTCTTAAAATAGATCAAATTATGAATTTCATGAGCATTGACACTGTTGGGTCCTAACTACAGTTTATTCTTCAGTAAAAGTTATTTGTACTTTTTTAGTGGGGTTATTATACCACAGTTGCCTCTCCCACACAACACAGGAAAAAATAAACCGAAAACCTAGGTGGCAACATCAACAGGTAGGAGGAATGCATGAGATTGTTATTATTTTCTTTTTACTTACCTAGTTTATTTCTCTATAAAGTCTTGCCCTGAAATATATGTTCTTTTTGTGAGGAAGAAAAATAGGTTGGGCTATTTGTTTTTAAACTTTTGATGAGTTGATATGATAGTATTACTTTTTAATCAGTATGTTACTTTTAGAGAATATATTTATTATTATGAACCTTTAGCTTAAAAAAGGCAAAATTGGTCAAATGTAAAAAATGATTTGCTTTGTGTATAAATAAAAAGGAGAAAATGTTGGAACCATACAGTTAAGTAGATCAATTGGGTCCCTGATTAAAAATGACCAGGTTGCCTGGCTAGCATGGCTCAGTGCTTGAGTATTGACCAATGAACTGGGAGGTCATGGTTTGGGTTGCAGTGTTGATCCCCAGTAGAGGGCACACAGGAGGCAGCCAACCAATGATTCTCTCTCATCGATGAGGTTTCTATCTCTCTCCCTTCTTCTCTGAAATCAAATAAAAATAAATTTTTACAAAAGACCAGGTAGTTAAAAATATTTTCATTTGCACTGTACTTAAGTATTAATGCTTTCTCTGTTTTTTTTCCATAAGACTGTGATTAAAATTATCTTTTAATTTTTAAAATTTGGTCCATCCAGTTTGCTGTTTACTTCTTGTTTGGTACTTTCAGGTGTCCAGAAATCATATGACTTTTCTTTACTATATCTACAGAAAACATTGTGGGCCAGAAACAAAAAAGAGCCCATAACTAGTCCTTACATTGTAATTTACAATGGGTACTTAAATTTCTTTCCAGTTTGTTTCATTTGAACAAAAGGCTTTAAACAACTTGGATTTTCCTATATTTCACATTTTAAATTAAATAATCCCAAGCATATAAGTAAATGTTTGTTAAAAGCTTTTCTTAAAACGTAGCTGACTTTATTAGTTCCTCCTTATGCTGCTTTTCTCTCTGGTCGGCAGTGGAAGCACTTAGTTTTCACATCCTTGGGGAGAGAGGGTTGCTTCCCACACCAAGTGATTAAAAGTCCTGAGCTTTTATCTGATTAGACACTCTTGACCAGATTACAGTAAGTAGTCAGGAATGGAATTACCCTAATTGGCTTGGTGCATGTAGGGCCTCAGCTCCCAGACCAGAGGCTACTGGTAACCTATCCTAAACACTGGCTAGTGGATACTGGGGGATGGGTGTTAGGAAGAGAGGTAATATCTGCTAGTAGTATAGATTCAGATGATGATGTAATTAAATAGAAATAAAGACTAGGAAGAGAAGGAAAGGGCTAGCTAGGAAGCATGAATTAAGTAAAATATGGATTTAGTAGTGAAACATTATGCTTTATGAAATCGACTTACTGATTTATGTCCTAGAAATGTATTATTAAAGATGCATAAAAATTTTGTAAATTTTATTTTTTTTTAAAAAAAAATTAACTATAATTCATTTAAAAGACCTATTATACCAAAAACCATTGCTCTCAGGCATTTTTATATTCTTGGAATGCTGGCTTTTTTATATAGTGAGACATGTTGAAACATGACCTCCTTGTAAATTCTAGTAGGTTAGCATAGACACAGATCATATTAGGAAGCCTTTTGGGACCCCAAATTATTCCTCTTAAGCTCTTTAAAAAAAAAAAAATTATTTATTGTTGTATTACATATGTCGCTTTTTCCTCCCATTGTCCTCTCCCGCCTCCCCCTACCCCACCGCCCAGGCCCTACTGTCTGTCCATTGGTTATGCTTATATGCATACAAGTTAAGTCTAGCTTAGGCAGTAGAAACCATACTGCACACAAAGTTTCATACAACATAAAATAATTTTCATTACACTTTCTTACTGTGATTGGTTCTAAGAAAAAGATGCTGCTTTTTCTGCTTTAGATTATATAGAGTGTCCAATTTTCATTACACTTTCTTACTGTGATTGGTTCTAAGAAAAAGATGCTGCTTTTTCTGCTTTAGATTATATAGAGTGTCCAAGAGAATAAGGGACAAGCACTTTAAATCTAGAGTAATATCTATATAGTGGTATATAAATCTAGAATAATATCTTTTTAATTGTGTTTCTGATTGGTCTTCGCCATTGTCAGATTTTACACTGTGTTCTGTAGAACAGAGTTTCTTATGTTTTAGTGTGCAAATGAATTCCCCAGGGAGCTTGTTACAATGCAGACTCTAATTCAGTAGCTCAGTGGGCGGCCCTGAGATTGCTACACCCTCCCAAGTGATGTTGCTGGTCTTCAGCTATACTCAGAACTAAGTCTTGTAGGATCTTCCAGTTACTTTAGGGTAGAATTATTCTCTACATATTATGTTTCTTGGGGAATATGACCTTATACCAAAAGTTTATTTAAAGCTTCATTTCCTGATGTGTGGTTTGTTAACTATGAGAAGTTATTTCTTTGTGGGTGGTTTACTGATATAATGAAGTAACTTTTTCAAGTGTGATTCTTAGGGAAGGTAGTATAGAAGGGAGATTGAATAGTAGGAAAATTAAGGTCTTTTAAAAATATATGTATAGAAAACACATGCTTCTTTTAAATATCAAAGCTTTAAGATGTCCAAATGACTATAACAGAGAAATTAAAACATTAGCTTTCCTAAAGATAACCTGGTACCAATACAGAACTGTTATCAAAGGAAGAAATAGAAAAGATAACATTGTCATTAGCTGGTTATTAATAATTAGAAAGGAGTCTAGCTGGTTTGGCTAAGTGGTTAAGAGTATTGGCCCGTGGACTGAAGGGTCCCAGGTTTGATTCTGGTCAAGGGTATGTATCTCAGTTGCAAGCTCTATCTGTGACTCTTGTTGGGGTGTGTGCGGGAAGCAACCAATTGATGTGTCTCTCTTAATTGATGTTTCTCTCTCTCTGTCTCTCCCTTCACTTAGTCTCTCTCTAAAAATCAATGGAAAAATATCCTTATTATAGGAAAGGAGCAAAAGGGAGGACAGACATCAATAAGCATGCCATCTGGGCAGCTTTACCATGAAGCTGCAACTTCATACTCCCCAGGGAACCACCAGCCCATTCCCTGCAAATCACTTGGGGAAGGGGTCAACAAAGGGGAGATGGATGCATGTAGTAGTCAGGATTATGTAGGGAAGGTGCCTGCCAGTTTAACCTGGAAACAAAGATAATTAGCTAGAGGGGGTGGGGCCACTGCAAGTACACAAAATATTAGAATTTTAAAATCCCCAGACAAAGGAATTCTTGCACTCTGATTCCTCCTTTGTTCCTCTGGCTTTGCTCCTGCTTCCTTGCATTTGCCTGTGTTCCTAGAAGCTGCACAGCCCATGGCCATGTGGACCCCACACTTAATGGACTGATGGACTGCAGCTAGGAACACAAGCTAAGCTAGCCTGATGCTGGAGTGGACTGTGCAAATATGAAACAGAAACTTTGGGCAGCAGCTTTAATCCTAGCTCTACTAAGGACACAGCTGGACTTCTTCCATGGTGGGACAGGGTGGAGTGGGAGGGAACCTTGGAAACTCAGGGATTTAATTTCACACAAATAAATGCCACTCATTCTCCCATACCAGTCTCGAAAATTCCTTTTCTTGTGACATCACAAGAAGCCCACTTCTACCAGCATCCAGTGCGGACATGGAGGGCTCCCCACCAAAAATAACAGTAGAGATAGCTTCCAGAAGGTTGCTGCTTATATTTAATTATATTTAATTATATTTAACTATAATGTGATAATTGATAGATAAAATATTGCCAATGGGTACAGTATGGGAATTATACAGTTAAACAGGGTAAAAAACTAAATTAAACCTTTTCCCTTTCTATTGTATATATTTTTTTCTTGACCTTGGTTTGTAAATGGTATTTGTTAGCATCATTGTTTTTCTGCTACTAACATGAGATAATAACAGATTTTTAGAAAAGTAAATAGAATTATGAGTCTTTTCATATAAATTTTTCTTAAATCTATGCTGAAAGAAATTAAGAAGCAAATGACAAGTATTAACAGGAAGAACTTGGCAACAGCCCATTATTCATGTTTAGTTTTAACATTCTCTCTAGCTCTTATAATGTAATTAAATATATTAATATTTCATGATGTTCCCCCCCCAAAAAAGTTTATAATTTTGAGGGAACTTTGACACTTGTACAAGTTTGAGAACCACTGTTCTTGGTAAAAAATGGTTCTTTGAATTAGAAAATAGAGTTTATATTTTAAAAAATAAGCAGAATGCTAAAAGATGAGTTTGCCAGTTATTTACATAAAAAAACCTGTTTTTAGGTAAAAGTTGCCCTCACTCTGCAACTCTGCACAGGATTGTTAAATTAATATAAATAACATGTTTATTTTGTGACCTTACAGGAGCCCAGGCTTGTGTGCTTGTATTTTCTACCACAGACAGGGAATCTTTTGAAGCAATTTCCAGTTGGAGAGAGAAAGTAGTAGCTGAAGTTGGAGATATACCAACTGTACTTGTACAAAACAAGATTGATCTCTTGGATGATTCTTGTATAAAGAAGTAAGATGGCTATTTTTGAAGGGGTGGTGATAATTCTATAAAGGAAACCTATTTTAACTTTTGCAGAGACTTACAAAATTTAAGGATGTTTATATAAAGAATGCCTTATATTTAAAATTTCTGTGAGCTGTTCTATGTGATTGGTTTGCTTTAAAAAAAAGAGATAATTGTTAAAGAAAACATTTAAAAACATTAAACATATGAAAGATGCTTTAATAAAGAGTGAGTAGATAGATAGCCTATGTTGAGTTTCATATTGTTTTGTATTTTCAAAACTATTATGCTCAAATTTGTGAATGGAGTTTAGCATCCAGCTAATTTTCTTCTATAAGTATTTGCTTACTGTATTATTAAAGTTTTGCTTATGTGTTCTTATTTAAGTTATCTGTTGCTATAAAACAGGTTAGTCTAACTTAGTGGCTACAGCAACTACCATTTATTATTTCAGTTTCTGTAGGTCAGGAATTTGGATAGTTTGAGGGCTGTTCTGGTTCAGAGTTTTCCATGAGGTTGAGGCAAGATATTGGTGAGGCCTATAGTCACACAAAGGCTTTGACGGGCTGGAGGGTCTGTTTCCAGGAAGGTTCACGCAGCTGGCCATTGGCAGGGGGCTTAGCTCCTTGCCATGTGGATCTCTCTCTCTAGGGCTGCTTGACAATAAAGCAGCTGGCTTCCTACAGCCGGCAAGCCACGAGAGAGGAAAGCAGAAGCCTCTTAAGACCTCACTTCAGAAGTCACATACTACACTTCTGTATGTTATTGATCCCATAGACCAGTGGTCGGCAAACTCATTAGTCAACAGAGCCAAATATCAACAGTACGATTGAAATTTCTTTTGAGAACCAAAAACCGGATTCTGCACACGGGCCGTGAAGTTTAATTCGCCCTGAACATGTGCACCTGCACATGGTATTTTGTGGAAGAGCCACACTCAAGGGACCAAAGAGCCGCATGTGGCTCGCAAGCCACAGTTTGCCGACCACTGTCATAGATGACAGTGTAGGAGGAGACTACACAAGGTTATGAAGACCAGGAGGATGGGGGGATGGGATGGAATCACTGGGAACCATTTTAGAGCTTAACTACTGTAGTCTTAATAAAACCAGGAGTCCACCATCAGGAGTCATAAGAAAACTAAAGTTAGGAGTCCACTCTTGTAGAGACAGCTTTACTCTACTGTTGACTTTGGCAGCAAAGTAATTTCATAGCCAGTCAGAGTAAAATAAATGTTGCACTGTGTGATTTTCAGAGTATAATTATATTCGAATGTTTTTAAAAACAGAAGAGAAAATTAAAGTATTATATAAAGAAAAGCGATATTTTGCTATTTTAAGGCCAGAGCTTAGTGACTTTATGGAAAAGTGTGTGTTTACAGTTACAGTATCATGGTTGGTGTTTATCCCCCAGGAGTAGTGAAAACATAAAACCCTGTTCAAGCTGAGAACACAGCTTTAACTGGTGTGGAACATCTGACAACGCCCCTCCCCCAAGCTTATCAATAAATGTAATAAAAGTGATTTTTTTTTTTAAACAAGCTCTCAGAAAGTATCTTTATAAGCACTTTCTCCCCTTTTGATATAGCGAGGAAGCTGAAGCACTGGCAAAAAAGCTAAAGCTAAGGTTCTACAGAACATCGGTGAAAGAAGACCTAAATGTGAATGAAGGTAAACTGCCGTTTTAAAAACTTAACAGGAAATCTGTTTTACTCTTCTTAGTTTTCTTTTGTGTTGTTTAGAAAACATTTATGATGAGAATAGAATTTTCTTGTCACCTATCATTAAGAAAAAAAATTAAAGCATGCTGCTGCTTTGAGTTAGTTTTTAATTATTCACTGATGTTTTGGAATACTTGGTACTCTACAACAAAACGCTGCTGGGTGTTTTGTTTTTTTATCTTAAAAAATATAACTGTATGTGTGAGTGTATATTCATGTATGCACACCTCTTAAAATTACTGAATTGTTTTAGAGCTCCACAATAGTGGCTATTCTATTAGGTAGTTACAATAGCCTTAATATTTCATAATTTAAGAAAGTAATATTAGAGAAAGAGGATTATTTTTCTCATTCCAGAATTGCTACTTACTGTATTAGACAGCAACTGGATTGTTGCGTAGGTGTCTTTCTGGGTAGTTATTTTTATCACCTAAAGAAATGAGACATTTTTTTAAGACTAAATCATTTAGTGTTGCTGAATATTAATCACTACTCTACAAGTACTGGAAACTAAAGAGCCAATGATTACAAATACTATTTTATTTCTTTACTAATAAAATGCCACTATCTGTTTATTAGTATTGTCATTCATTGTACATGGGTATTGCTGAAATAAATTTACAAGTTGAGTATATTTCTAATTTAATTTTAAATTGGTTTAGTACATGTAAATATTATAGTATAGTATGTACAAAAACATATTTTATCTGCGTAAGTTATACTATACTAACTTGGTAGGCTTTTTGTTCATTTTTATTCTAGTTTTTAAATATTTGGCTGAAAAGTATCTTCAAAAACTCAAACAACAAGTAGCTGAGGATCCAGAAGTAAGGCATTCAAGTAGTAACAAAATTGGTAAGTACTCGGACATTTTAGACTCATGTTTACCTGGTAAATTTATTTCCCATTAATTATTTTTATTTACTATTTTTTCATACAGTGTGCTCAGTTGTTTAAGAATGTAATTAAAATGTGCTAGATCAATGATTATTAAATTTAGTAGTATCAGGTCTCTTATTAAAGGTATATTGATTCGCATTATGTAACACATTAAATATAAGCTCGCTTCATCCAAATATTTAAAGACAGTTTTGTCCATCCTTCCTGTGAGACTTCATGCCCCACTTTTATGTATGTACCATGTACCCCTTTTACCAGTTCCACCAGAAGTCTTGCTCTTTCTTGAACATGCCCAGGGCTGTCTTTTCACTTTTGCTTGTTTTGATTCTTCTATCAAAAATAACCTCCCTTTCCTGTCTGTCAAAGAACTGTTTGTTTTTTTAATCCTCACCTGAAGATATTTTATCCATTGACTTTTAGAGTGGAAGGGAAGGGAGAGACAGAAACACCAGTGTGAGAGAGACACATCAATTGGTTGCCTCCAACATGCCCCCAGACAGAGCCAGGAGCCTACAACCAAGGTACGTGTTCATGACCGGAATCAAACCCAGGACCCTTCAGTCTGCAGGCCGACGCTCTATCCACTGAGCCAAACCAGCTACGGCTGTTAAAGAACTACTTATTCTTTATAGACTATCTAGAAACCTCAATCAGCTATGTAGTTAGCTTCATGCTTTTCCTTGAAGTGAACAGAGATCTAAGTCCAGAACATTGCCAGGTGTCCAGTTCCACCTGCTTCCTATAATTTCTCCTTCCTAATAAATTAGATGTCACTTGTCCTGCCTTTGAACCATTTATGGGATCTTGTGTCTCTTTTATGGCTCTTAACATATAATGTCTTATACATAGCACTGTTCTGTGGATACTAACTCACCTATTAGATTGTAAACTTCTTTTTTAAAGATTGTAAACGTCTTGTGGGCAGGAATTGTTGCAGTCACCTTTGTGTTGTTGATAGTGTCTCTGGCCAGTAGTTCTGTGTTTCAAGGATGATAAATAGTTCAGAAAGACCAGCCCAGTTCAAAACAGAAACTATAATAAACTTTAAAAAAAAAATTATCTTTTTTTTATCAACTCATGACTTTAATTATCTGTAGACCACTTTGTTAGTTTAGCCTCGATAGGAAAATCTTATATTACTACCAGCTTTTACATATGTAATGTTTTGATCAACATAAAATATCACAAATACTGTTAACTATAAATCAGGTATTAAAGAAGTTATCTAATATAACGTTAGTAAGTGAAATTATTGTAATTATTCTCTGATTCCATATTTCAAAAATAGTGAAAAGGTGCAGAATAATGTGTAGAATATGTCACCATTTGAGTAACATTGGGAGGAAAAAAGAATATATATGTGTATTTTTGCCTGCATATGCATAAAATATCTTTGGAAGGATACATAGGAAAATTGATAAAACATGCTTGCCTTAAGGAGAATAAAACTGGGGTGGTGGGAGGGAGCCTTCATTGTGAACCCTTTTGTACCCTTTGAAATTTGAACCATATGTATTTCTATAAAAATAAATAAAATGAAAAGGCTTAACGTTGAAAATATTACTGATTCACTAAGAAGCTGGCTGCAGTGAGACATGTCAGTGTCAACCTCTGTGTCCTCCTTCAATTTAATACAGGTGTCTTCAACACATCTGGTGGAAGTCACTCGGGTCAGAGTTCAAGTACCCTTAATGGTGGAGATGTCATCAATCTTAGACCCAACAAACAGAGGACCAAGAAGAGCAGAAATCCTTTTAGCAGCTGTAGCATACCCTAAAATGTAGGCAGGAAAAAAAATTGTGCAATTCAGTGAGAACTACATCCAGCTCACATGGTATGTTACAAGGTTTTAGCAGATTTTGCACCTAATGGTTCTGAAAGTTGACAGACTTAAATGTTGATCTTCAGTGCTTTTCAGAATGGAGTGAAATCTTTGGAGGAAAAATTACTGCCCTGTGGACTCATTTTAATTTCTTTTACATTAGACGAAGCTTCTCCTGTTTTGGAAAGAATGGTATAAGAAATGTCAAAAACAGGTTTTGCTGAATTTTAAATGCTGGAAAATATAAATGAAATGCCTAAATATATGGTACGGATTGTAATGTTATGGGTTAAGAAAAGATAGCATTCTTTTTCTGAAATTAGTCATCAACCTTTTCTGAGAAATAGTATTGAACCCAAGTACTTAAAAAAATAATAACGAAAGATAAACCCTAAATTTGGTGAGACTGCATTAGTGTGTACTTGGGCAATGTTACTATGCAATATCTGTACCATTTCGGGTATGGAGGTATGCATGCAGGTACTTGGTATTGAAGTAAATTGAAGGTATGTGCACTGTTTAATGAAACAGAATCTAACTCATTCATTCATAGAATCATTTACACCTTGTGTATATGTTAAAAGTTTTTATTTTCAAGTAAGAAATTTCAGACATATATTTTGCAAAAGAGCTGAGATTTAAAAAGTGTTTTGTGCCAAAAAATATCATCTCTAATTTTTACAATGCTTTACTATCAGAATTTATATTGTTTATAATATCTTTTAAAAGCAGTTTTCCTCTCTGACGGGGTAGATAAAAGAGTTTAAATGTTTTAGTGCTAGGTCATCTCTCAGGTGAGACTTGTTGCAAAACTTTTTCACGTGTCCCTCTTAGTGTGGCGAGCTTGTGCTGGCCAAGTCCTGGAGCAGACACAGCACGTCTGCGGCTACTCCTTAGGCCGGAAGCACACTGGTGCTTCCAAGCGCCTTTGCTGCTGACTAAAAACGCAATCTTGAACTTTTAGGATTATGCTAACAGTTTTTAAAAATGCACAAGAAGTGATCTTTTGTCGTAATCCACACTATGGATTTTATAATGCCTTGCAACTGTAAAGCATCTTTTTGTTTACACCTTTTTGTATGGTATTTTAAGATTATCGCTTAAAAATTTCTATAACCTTTGATTTGTACAGCACTTTCTCAAGACCTCTTTCAGGAACAAATATAATTTCTTTTAAGAAAGGATTTCAATATGTAGTCATGTGGCAGAACATAAACTTGTGACTTGGGACAGTAGTTTTCCAGCTAAGATAATTGCATGAACTCTGTTAAAACTAATTATCAATGGTTTTGTTTTTTAACCGTTTGCAATATACCTTGTTTTTATAGGATTTCAAAATGTGTACAAATAACTTCTTGAAAAATGTGCGATCAAGTTCTTTTTCATTATTTGTAAATGCATAATGTTTCTATATATTTCTCGTTTCCTTTTTTTTCCCCTTAAGTCTTCCATCTTTGCCACCCTCATCCTCCATGTAGATTAATGTTGAGAACCTAATAGAATTTTCTGAGGCATGTCATTAAGTGGTCAAGTGTGGATGTTCGCTTTTCGGAATACTGAAATAATCTGACATTACGTATTTCAAAGTAATATGTTTATTTTTATGTCACCAGTTGTCATCACTCCCCTTGCTGGCAGTGGGATAGGTGTTGGGAAAAAATCAGCTCCTATCAATGGATACCTGCTAGTGATTCACCTTTTCTTTTCTGCTCTCTTGAAATATAGTCTCTAATTTTTGCACAAAATATATTTTGCATCAAATAGTCTTACGGTTTTTAGTACAGAAAAATCACATTATGTAATATGTTGTAGTTGTATTTCATGTTAATTAAATGTGTTGTTACTGTTCCATATAAAAAAGTGTAATCTCTGATGGTTGCAGTTCCCCTGATATTTGTAATATAATTTTATGTACTTAGTTTTGTCTTTCTTTTTTTCAAGAACCGAAGAGAAATCTTTGTTGCACATTTGAGTTTTTAATTTGCACTTCTGTATTCTAAATTTAACCATAATCATTATAAGTTCTCAATTTAATTAATTCTAAAACTTAAATTAACATTAATCCCCCCCCCCCCCCCCGAAGACCTTTAATTCTTTTAAATAACTTTACTCTTAGTTTCTAACGAACCATGGTTGCTAAAGAAAACTTGTGTAAGCCTCTAGGAGGTTGTACATTTGTGCTCTAATGTAATTTTTACATAATGGCTAATTTTTAGCATTCAGACATATAGCTCTGTAGCAACTGCCACATTTTAAAGTTCCTGAGGTTTCCTTTCCCTCCTTCAGTTGCCTATTGAATTAAGTAGCACACAGAATAGCACAGATAAGGCAATATAGTTAAATAAAACCAGGCTAAAGGTTTTCTTTTCACCTGCCCAAAGTTGATAACCCACATATACTTTTTAAAAATAAAGTACAAGTGACACTGCAAAAAGAGAGTGAACACCTTTTCTCCCTGTGGAGTTAGATGCTTGTTTCAGAAGTTGGCAACTCAGTGCAGAAAAAACGCTCATCATTGCACCCACTGAGCCTGTGACTCAGGGATTGGAGTCCATTCTGAAGATCTCAGAAGGAGTAGTTGGCTTCAGGACCTAATGTCCCAACTTATAGTGAACTATTTTAATGTAAAATATTGAGAGCATCCTTTCAAAACCTCTGAAATAGTTAACTGGTAATTTGCTGAAGTGCTCCCATTACTAAATAATCTGTTTCTCTGAAGACAAAGTGAACTATAAAAAGTTCCCACACTGCACAATCTAATGAACAGGTAGATTTATTCAGTTTTTTTATTTATTTATTCAGTTTTAACTATTAGTTACGATCACCAATATCATGTGTACTGTTCTCATGCTTTAAGTTTTCAACCTAAAACATGTAAGCTTATCTTACTAGTGAATTTGTTTGCTAACAGAAACCATTTAAAACCACGGTGGACTCTAAAATACCCAGTTACCTAATTCCCAGGTAACTGGATGGATTTGCTATAATAACTTTTATTCGTATACCTTTTCTTCTCCTAAATATCTATAGTTAGATGCTCGTAGATGGTCTTAAAAATAAAAACTTTGGATTAAAAGGAAATCTCAACCCCTTCTATATTTTGTTACTACTAAATTTGTAAATCTGAATGAAAAATCACTTGTTTGTATTGCTATTGGGTTGCAATTATGCGTATGAGCTTAATTTAAAATATACTACTTAATAAAAATTTCATGAAAGATTAATTCCAATAATTAAAGAAATAAATGCATTTCAACGCTTGAATTTTGTGTGATATGTATCACCAGTGTGGAACCAAATATAAAAGGTATGACTTCTTTAAAAAGCAAAACAACTTAAGAATATTTCATATTTCAAATACTCTGCCAATATTTAGCATACTCATTTTATTGATAGTAGATATTTAATGCAATTGAGTAGCACTGTGGTTTTTTGAAACTTAGTTTCAAAGCAATTTTTCCTTTGAAACTTAAGTTTTTTTTTCTATTTCTATTAGTATCAGTCTGTTTAAAGTTATTTTCCTGTGCTTTGAGCATCTCTCACCAGCCCCTCCCCCAAGCCAAAAAATATATTTACTTTGTTCTGTGGTACAAAATATAGTTCTAATTTATATAACAAGTGCTTTCTGTTAGCTACTATGCTAGGTACCTTGCATGCTGTATCTCCTGAAGTTCCTAACAGGCGCATTCTCACCCCACTTTACAGCTGGGGAGGACAGGGATGTGCCTGGGGCCCTCTGCAGTAAGAGAGGGTGGGAGGCCTGTGCCAGGTCTCCCAGCAGCAAAGCTTATGGCCTCTGCGTTGTCGTCTCAGGTCTAGTATTGTCTTCAGACCTAAGATCTGACGGTTACATTTGGGACATAATATTCCCTGGATCCGAATCCTAAGTCCAAGCCCAGGTTTTTCAGGCTTTTCTGATTCCTTTGTCAAATTTCCTGCAGAATCTGTGCCTAATTTAACCTGTTCTGGTCACCCTGGAATATGGCATATTAACGTTGGACTAGATACTGAAATTGGCTTCTCACCAAACATGTGACTGCCAAAGTGATCTGAATGCCCACTACATGCAAAAGAGGCATATTTGCTACACTATTTAGTGGTTTGAGGTGGGTAATTGAAAGATGTGTGTGGTCCAATTCAAGCTGTCTACCCTTAGTTTCATGTTGAAAACTTAAGAATGTGGTTGTGTCCCTAAGAGGAAGGTGCATTTCATTTGGCTTGCTTGTTGTATGAGTTAGACAGGCAAAAAGTTCAAGCTCACTGCTGTCCTTGTCTTGCCTATTCAGCTCTGACTTTCCATTATTGTTTTTGAATAATTGTAAAATCCATCTTTCAAAAATACCATTATCATGTGGATGCACTCCAAAAATATGAGTGTTTATCACAGCCATGTGAAAGGGACAGATGCACGGATATTTCCTAGTTAAAAATTATTGCATATAATTTGGTGAGCCAGATCTTTACTCTGCTTCTTTCAATGGTTGCTAAATTCTTTCATGCTTTCCAGTTTTAAAATATCAAACAGGGTTGATCCCTTGGTTAGGGTGAGTTCTGAGTCAGGGTACTAGACTAAAGGCCCTGCCTGCCTGCACTCTGTCCCTCTGCAGAAAGTCTCATTGGCTAATGTTTCATTAAATTAAAAGGAGGACCCACCATACAGAATACAGGTACCTAGAGCAGCGGTCGCCAACCTTATGGACCGCCAGTGGTCTGCGGACCACCAGTTGACGACCGCTGGCCTAGAGCATGGTCGGCAAACTCATTAGTCAACAGCAGCAAACCATGGGGGATGCAATACTGGTTCTGGGAGGGGAACAGAGCTGGAGGCCAACAGTTCACATCCAGGGATTTTTGTCAATGTCAGGGATCCCTACATTAAAATATCAGGAGGGTCAATTCTCTACCTGCCAGATTTCTACCTGGGCAGCACTGACAGCCCTTGTCAGCTCCTCTGCAGGTCCTGCGGGCTCACACCTAGGAGCTAGGGTGGGCTTGGGAACACCACTGGGAAGCAGTGCTCATGAGGGATAGCAAAGGGCTGCCCTGAAATTGTACATTACATTCTAGAAATTACAGCCGATCCCAATTACAGCCGTTAGGGAATATATCGACATAGACAAAACATAGTAGGAATTCCCTTACAGTCCAAATCTACTACCTACATAAAAGAAGACAGTTTAAATAAAGGTAGAGTTGTGACACTTCGGAGTTTCATCATTTGAAAATAAGTCACACTTCCATTCTTAAAAATAAATAAGAATCCACTGAGGTCATTGCCCTTTGAACATGGCTCAGGCTGGAGGCCAGCGGACCAGGGACGGACACAGCTTGGAGACAGCAGATCACAGCTCTGAGTCTGTGACAAGGAATACCCTCCAATAAACTTCATTGTAAAGAATGAGATAGAAACTGCGCTGGCAGTTTGTGGTCCAGTCCCGGGTTGACGAGGAGTCAGTGGAAAGGGGGAGTACTTATTTCCCCAAATAGATGGGATGTACAGATGCTGACAGTCCTTGAGAACTTGAGGAAAACTTGATCGTCTGTTTCTTAATTTTCAAAAAGCTGATAAACAGATGGCACAAAAAGAAAATCTTTATCTGACAGTGAACCTATAACAGCAAATTAGAATCTGCTAGCAAATCAAGAGTCTGCCACCATTATCAGTGAGAATGAATGTTCCCCATGAAATGGAAAGATTTAAATGAGGACTTGGGGCTGGCAATCAACACAGCCATGAATATCCTTAAATTGTAATTGCTTTTTATGGAGAGACTAATTGGGCATTTTTGTCCAGAAAACAAAGCTCAGAATTGTTTTAATTGATATATATATATATATATATATATACACATATACACACACACACACATACACTGACATAAATATCTGGATCTTAACTTTTTTCCCAGTGTGAAAGAATACTTATGCTCCAATAAAAATCGAGTTTGAAATATATGTTTTGCATTAGCATTTGGGAAAGTTGAGGGCTTTGTATGTCAATAACACTAGTAATAAATAAAAGTTTTCTATAGTTGCTTCATTTGTTACAGATAAAAATAATATACTAGTCAACTTTGTTAGTAAAAAAAATGCAAACTAAAGATGTTTCATATCTAATGTTAGAAAAATGCTTAATGCTGGAAAGCTCAGTGAAATAGCTACATTTTAATTATTGAAGACAGTATAAATTGATAACTCTTAGACAAAGAAAAACAACTGGAATTATGTCAGGCCATGAATTGTATATAACCTTTCACTCACTGCTAAAAATTGATAAAAACAAAAGAAAAAACAAGAAGAATGGAAAAGCTCTATGTAGTAATGGCAACAAACTGTAAACAAGTGTCTAGTAAGGGGACTGGGTAAGTCGGTTTTTAAGCTGACAATTTAAGTGGACTTTATAGCAGCATTTAATTATTTTTAAAAGCAAGTTACAACATTGTATTTACATAGTAATTAACATTTTAGAGAAATGATCCATGTGGAAAAGATGAAGTAAATATATAATTGTTCACAGTGGTAAAATCAGATGTGAATTTTCTCATTTGCCATATTTTCATGAATATCAAGAAATGTATTCCTATTATGAGATGTGTAAATCTTTAAGTTCAAAATAATTTGACATGCATATCTAAAAACACTACTGAATGAGAGAATGCAGGGAAAGGTTCTTACTGTGTGATTCCTTTTATCCCTGTAATCACACTGCATGGCTAACAGGAAATGTGCATGTGCTGTTGATAAAGCTTTCTAGTCAACCAAATGCCACACATGCCCCTGTGTCTCCACACCAGACAAAGCCACTGTAAGAACAGTGATTTTTACCCATAGCTGAGCACGTACTTCCCCCACATACGAAGCATTGATCCGCAGAACAGTAAAAAATACATATATATTTATGTTGGGTGCTAGTTCCTAGAAGACAATTCAATCTAAAAACTTACAGGAAGATAATTAAAATATTTCTACTTTTAATTGTTATTCATAAAACTGATTGACACCGGAATATTTTCATCTTTATCAAATGAGTGGTTATGCCTAACAAAGAAGTAGTTATCACTTAAGATAGCATGTCATCCTTTGCACAGCGTTGCTCTCCGGTTTGGAAACTAATTGAATCTGCTGTCGGCATTCTGCTGCAGAGCTACGGAGCCCGGTCCTTTAGAATGCTCTAGCAGCTTGATGGCCTTGTCGGAGCTTTCAATATTTCTAAGCAGAGTCTCCAAGCGTCTCTTAATTTTCTTCTGATCCTCAAGGGCACAGCCAATGACTATGGATTGAAACTTCTGATCAATTGGCCCAGGCGGCACCTCAGACGAACACGCACCGTACAGCGACATCAAGTGACTCTTGGCATTTCCCAAATCATTCAGAAACTTACTGACCACTTCATCGATAATCCTGGTGGCGTGCTTCAGGGATTCCTGCTGCTGGGGGTTTCTAATGGTTTCCACGGAAACTTCCACAGTGAGGGTTCGTCCCATCAGACGGTTTGCGGTCAGATTTAATTCTTCTCTTTCTCCTAAACAGAAAAAGTTTGAAATACCAATCGCTGTGAGTCATAAACTCATCTCAGTTGAAGGGGTTCAGAACAGGCTTCTCCGCGATGGGCTACATTGGCATATGGATTATTTTGAGCTGAAGGCGATTGAGACGCTGAGGGTTCATGAGAAACTCTTACCTCTCCCTTAAAGAATTTAAATTAGGGGGTTTGCTCACAGTAAGAATTCTTGCTGGAGATAATTTTTATGACCTATCCATATGGCAGGGCAAACTTCTCTTAAATGAACATCTCTTTTGTTGTCCTGCAAATCTCCCTCTCCCCTCTGCAGCCCCAGACGCCCTGTCTCTTACCTTAGCTCAGTGTCGAGTATACCTCACTTTACCTTTCTATCTCTGCACCTCTCATGTATGGGGGGTGTCTCTGACTCTCATGTATGTGAGGTTCCCATATGAACGAATGTAATGAAGTTACTTTTCCATTGTCAATCTGTCTCATGTTGATTTAATTATTATACCAGCCGAAAGGATCTAAAAAGCTAAAGAAAATTTTCTTCCTACCCTAACAATGACAAGAACACTAACACATTTATTTGTGGCTAAATCTATTTTCTGTGATCACCTCTGCTATGAATTTCCTGAGGGTTAATCTTAAAACTATAGCATATAAGATTAACTGATGATGAAGTACATTGGTTTAGAGAGAGAGGTTGAAGAATACCTTTCCCTGGTACAGCCAGCGATGCTCAGTGGTTAGCATCGATCTATGAATCTGCAGGTCACAGTTTTGATTCCCGGTCAGGATATATGCCTAGGTTGTACTTTGATCCCCAGGGTGGGGCATGCAGGAGGCAAACGATCGGTGATTCTCCCTCATTAATGTTTCTTCTCTTTCTCTCCCTCTCTCCTCTTCTGAAATCACTTAAAAAAAAAAAATACTTTTCCCTGAAATAACTTTCCTGTATACATGGAATACCAGATGACTTCTAAAGCGGTCATGTTTGCCAAGTCTGAGCAGGTATGCATTTGTAGCTGGGATGGAGATCAGGTCTTAGCACAGCGTGAACAGTGAGCATAACCAGGTTTTGTGCTGGTTAAGGCTGCAGAGAGCAGACGTCCTGTATCTCGCCAAAGGATGTGCATGTAGGGTTGGAAAAATAATTTGTCTCTCTATCTGAGTTCTTGCCTGAGAATAAAAGAAAGATTAACAAGGACAAAAACACAAATGTTTATTAACATGTATAAGTCACATATAGTACATGAAAACTGAATAACTCCGAGATGACTAAGCCTCCACCTTAAACACCACCTTCAGCTGAAGACAAAGGTGTTGGCGAGGGAAGGAAGCCAGTTATGGGAAGTGGCCAGGAAAAGCACTGGAAGAGTAAGATTTAATTACAGTGGGCACCTTCTCCATTGATAAAAGTCTTTGTGATTCACAGTCCCCGCCCTGACACAGAGAGGGAGACACCTTTACATGTGGAAAGTTGCTTTAAAAATGTAAACTTCGCCGAAACCGGTTTGGCTCAGTGGATAGAGCGTCGGCTTGGGGACTGAAGGGTCCTGGGTTCGATTCCGGTCGGGGGCATGTACCTTGGTTGCGGGCACATCCCCAGTAGGGGGTGTGCAAGAGGCAGCTGATCGATGATTCTCTCTCATCGATGTTTCTAATTCTCTATCTCTCTCTCTTCCTCTCTGTACAAAATCAATAAAATATATTTAAAAAAAAATGTAAACTTCTCCTACAAAAGGGTAACTTCTCTGTATCCAGAGCTTCTCCTGTGTCTGCAGTTTCTCAAAAATAATCAGCTCAAAATATCCTTGTGCCAAAGCGGCATATTTTGCGATGGCATATTCTGCACGTTTATCAGAATATAATGCCCCAATTTGGGCTGAGAAAAAAGCCATGAAAGTGGAGAAAAACTGGCTGAAAATTAGGCCTCAACTTCACCCCCTCAAGACAAATGTAAGATGGCCACTGGTCTATGTCTTGGCCAGCACCCACAGGCAATGATGGGGAAAGGGACTCTGTCAACAGTCAGCAATCCCCTAATTAATTGATCTTTGGAGGGAAGTTCTGTAATTCCTAACTCATTGATCTTTGGCCAGGATGGTGAAGAGACAAACTAGATCTGACCCCACTGTGGACTCTGGAGGTAGACTGCTCACTCACGAACTGCACCAGCTGCCTGGCCCACTGGCTTGTTCTGTGAAGAAGCGCCACATTCGGAAGGCCATCACCAGTGAACACCAATCACAGCTGACCTGTTCCTCCAGGGGCAGTCATGCTTTTCATATGATGGCACATTTTTACATTAATAGGGTTTTATTTGGCTTGTAATTTATTTTCTTGCATTTTCTTCCTTTCCCCTATGCTTTTAAAAATATGTTTTTATTGAAATCAATAAAAAGGAAGGAGAGAGAGAAACATCAATGATGAGAGAGAATCATTGATTAGCTGCCTCCTAGCAAGCCCCATACTGAGGAGCAAGCCCGAAACCCTATGCCCTGATCAGGAATCGAACTGTGACCTCCTGGTTCATAAGTCAACATTAAAATCACTGAGCCACCCCGGCCAGGCTCTCTCAGACTTTAAATCTACATTTCAGTGACTTCAATAGAACTGAAGTTCTATACTTGGCCTTCTTGCTTGGAGCCAGCTTTTCTGCCAAAGGAGCTGGAGGCCTTTTTCCATTACTTCCAGTCTTGGCCTGGGCTGGAGAGTACAGTGGGAGAATGATCTCTTGTAATAAACCGACAGCTGCAGCTGCTGCCTGCTGCTCACATGAAATGCTGAAATCGGGTGTGCTCAAGTCAACCAAAAACTGACCCATGCCTTTCACAGCCCCAGTGGAGGGCTGTAAAAGACGAGCCCCGCCTATGGAATCCGCTCTCACCATCGCTGATCTGCCTCATGTCCTGGCTGTTCTGGATACTGTGGATCATTTCCAGGAGGATTTCTCTCTCTTGCTCAATGGCAGTTGCAGCTTCTCTTAAAGCTTCCACCCTATAAACAGGGAAACAGAGCAGTTACTACACAGACGATCAGTGGTCCTCACCCTTCTGTCATTCAATTCAAGTTAAAAGATCATTAGGAACACTTTTCAAGAAGTCTTTATTCCTTTTTATTTTTTAATCTTTTCATTTTTATATTCTTTTTAAACCCACTTACCCCACTCCCATTTTCCTCCCTGTTCTATTTAGTGGTTATCTGTTTGTTCTTGCAAAAATATGTATTTGTGTATTCATGTTTTCAATTGATATCTCACTCTCAGCATTATTTTATTAAGAACCATCTAATCAGTAGCTTCTCATTGTTGCCCAATTCTCCACATGTATATCCACCTGGCTTTACCTCTCCCAGTGGAGACCCTCTCCTTGTTCCTCAGCTATTCATCAGCACAAGTAACACTTCAATGAATGCATGCCCCTTCAGGACCTGGGTGAGGGCAGAACTGCTGAGACACATGGTGTGTGCGCCTTCATTTGATGCAGTATGAGGACTGCTCAGCAAAGCACAGGTGTCCCTATATCCCCACAACCCTATCAGTACTCAGCATTTTCCAATTTTCTAACTATTTATTGACAGTAAGTATAGTGATATCTCAATTTTTAATTTGCATTTATTTCATTAATAATTTTAGACATCTCTTTGTATCCGTGTTAGCTTACTCATAGCCTTCTGTTTTCTTCTTTAAACAGGGATTGTTGTCCTCTTGTTGGTTTGCATACTCAGGATATGAATCCCTTGTTGGTTACAGACAATGCAACCATCTTCTCCCATCCTATCATATATGAACGCTGGGATACCCTTCACTGAACAGAGATCCTTATTTTGAAATGATCAAGTTCATCTTTTTCTGGCTTTGTTTTGCCTTATTATTTATGCTTTTGAAATTTTATTTCAGGGTCTTCCCCATCCCTAGGTCATATGATGTTGGCCTACATTTCCTTCTATTAACTTTATCATTTTATTTTTTTCCTATTTATAATATATCTTTTATTTTAAAATCCTCACTTGAGAAGTTTATTGATTTTTAGAGATGGAAGAAAAGAGGAGAGAGGAAGAGAAGGAAGGAGGAGGGACAGAGAGGGAAAGAGAAAGAGGAGAGAGGGAGGGAAAGAGCTACGGAAGGAAGGAGCGAAGGAGGGGAGAAGAAAAAGGCGAGGGAGAGACAGACATTGAGCAGCTGCCTTCCATATGCGCCCCAACCGGGAATGGAGCCCACACCTTCTTTTGGTGAATCAGATGATGCTCCAACCGAGCCACTGGCCGGGGCTCCTATTTACATATTAACCCATGTAAAACCCATCTTTGTATGTAGTTAGGTAAGGATATTGTTTTATTTTTCTCCCATTAGTGGAACATTTTCTCCAACATGATCCACCAAAAATCTATCTTTCCCCTAGTGACTTGTAGATGATCTACATCTGAAATCTCTATCCCATTTGGCTGTTTTTACACAAATACCCACTTTAAAAAACAGCACCTGCCCTGGCCAGTGTGGCTCAATTGGTTCTTGGTCAGGGAACATGCCTGTGCTGCAGCTCAATCCCCAGTAGGGGGCGTGCAGGAGGAGACAGCCAATGGATGTTTTGCTCTCATCTCATCTTTCTCTTTCCTCCCTCTCTGTTTAAAAATCCATTAAAAATTTTAAAAAATAGCACCAGTTTTATAATATGCCTTAATATTTGCAAAGAAAACTTATCTACTTAGACTTTTATTCCTCCATGTAAATTCCAGAGTAAGTGGATTGGGTTTTTAAAACAACTGGAGTAAATTTGACATCTAATACTATGTTGTCATTCCATGCTAAAACATGATACATCTCTATTCAGATCCTCTTCTAATGCTTTATTAGAATTTTGAAGTATTCTTTATTATTCTTTTCTTTTCTTTTTTATGTCAGGAACCACTACCCAGAACTGCACACTGTAGGTGGTGATTTCGTCTTGTAATGAAGTATTCTTAATGGTAGTCTTGTGGACTCTTCAGTGTTCTAGATAGTCTGTGGATATTGTTGCTACTGTGAATAACATATTTTTGATGATATCTTCTAGCTGGCTATTTCTGGTTAGAGAAATGCTGTTTTTCTAGTTTCATCTTTTAATTGGCAATCATGACTTATACTTAATTTTAATGGTTTATCTTTTGATTTTGTTGGTTCTTCTAGATCTAGATCAAGCATGTCAAACTTGTGGCTGGTGGGCTGCAAGTTTGGCATGCTTGTTCTAGATTGATGATCAAAAGAAATGATAGTTTTTATCTCTTCCTTTTCTTTTTAAAAAAATATATTTTATTGATTTTTTTTTTACAAAAAGAAAGGGAGAGGGACAGAGAGCTAGAAACATCGATGAGAGAGAAACATCGACCAGCTGCCTCCTGCACACCCCCTACTGGGGATGTGCCCACAACCCCTACTGGGGATGTGCCCACAACCCAGGTACATGCCCTTGACCGAAATCGAACCTGGGACCTTTCAGTCCGCAGGCCGACACTCTATCCACTGAGCCAAACTGGTTTCGGCTATCTCTTCCTTTTCAATGCTATTAGCTATTTTTCTTTTTCTTTTTTATTTTAGAGAGGGAGAGAGAAACACTGATCTGATGTTCCACCTATCCATGAACTCACACACTCACTGGCTGAGAATGGAACCCACAACCTCGGCATATCAGGATGGTAATCTAACCAACTGAGCTACTCCGCCAGAGCTATTAGCTCCTATTTTTCTTTATATAATACTGACTACAGTCCTCTGGTACTGTAAGCAGTCGTAAGAGAGAGCATCTTTGCCTTTTCCCAAATTTAAAGGGAATGCCTCTGCAGGCTTTTGGCACAGAGCCATGAGCAGACTACAGAAGTACTACTTTCCCCAAGAATACACACCCGCATACTTATCACTACACATACACATGAACACACCCAGTCATGTGGAATCATGAGAGCAAGAAAAAGGAATCCTGTATATTTAGAGTGCATTGTTTCCAGGGCACTTTCTTGCTATATATTACCCTGCAATTACATAATTTGCCAACTTTTCCAAAATAAACAGTGACGGATCTATCCCCAGTATCCAGATGGTCTCAGAAACCCAAGATTACTACATATCTAATCCTGACTGCTGTTTTAAGTGGGTCCAGAAGGAACAACCTCACCAATGTTTTAGCTCGTGTACATTCCATATAAGGATTCCCCCCTCCTCACCCCCACCACACATATGCCTTTTCCCCACAGTCACCCACCTGTTACACCCCAAAATAGCACTCACAAGCAGAAAAGTGTCACCGGGTCCCTTTACTCATCAAGATACTAAATATATGTTGGACTTTGCATTTATAAAAACCAGTAAAAGCAAAGAGCTGGTAAGAATCTTACTACCTGATATGGCCTGGGAAACAATGAAATTTAATAATCTAAGAAATAGGAATAATGCAGTACCAGGCCTTCTAGCACCATTCAGGATGTACTTACACATTTTACATTTGCAAACTCTCAGGTAGCCTAGGGCCCAGTACATCTGAAAGAGCTTGAGTTGGCACTGATAGGAAATATTTGTGCTAAAAACACAAACCACGACTCCAGTATTTAAATGAACCATGTGACTGGTAAATGTGAAGATGCTAAAGAAGAGATTAAATTTTTAACACTCGTGTTTGCACTCAAATGGGAGATGATAAAGAATTGAAAGTTTTCCTAAAAAAGGACATTTCATTTACAACAGCAAGTTACAACAGTAAGTTCACGGTATTATTAACAAGAAATGGTTTAAAAGGAGACACTCTAGAAAAACATAACCTGTCATATGAAGAAGTATTTTGTCATTAAAGGAAATTAGATGCAACTTTCATGGGGTTTTCCCCCCCCCCCCCCCCCACACACACACACAAGACTAGAAATGACCAGGGCATTTTTCCTGTGAAAAACAGATTTCACCTTTTACAGAACTTCTTACATATATTTTCACATTTGCTTTTTCATATCATAGCAAAGGTAAAATGTCACTCTTCAGAACCAAAGTTTTGTTTGTTTTTGGCACCCTTGACCTTTCATTTGCTATTCCCTCTTCTGCAACATTCTTTATCCTTGACCCTTGTCCATTGGTGACATTTTTTCAAAACCCAATCCTTTGCACAGGAACTGTTTCCTTAACTTCCCCCCATTCCCCCCAGCCCCCATTGAGGAGGTGTTGGTCAGTGCCTCCCTATGCACTACTGCACATCTTTCTAATGTATGGACTTCGTTGGATTTTTAATTTTTTCTTTTAAAAAGCTTTACCCAGATCTCCACTTAGCTTGTTTAAGTAATATTTGTACTGTTTATCAGCTACTGGTACCTTAAATACAACTCTTATAATCTACCTTTCCATTAGAGTTCTAGAAAATTGTAAGCCATTGTATCTTTGAATACTCCCTGTCCTCCATTCCACTATTTTCTTCTGGAACTCTGGGTAGACAACTGTTGGACTATCTCACATTATCCTTCACGGCTGTTTTTTTTAACACATCATTTGACAGCACTCTTCTTGGCAGAGAGGGCAGTTCTGTTTTTATTAACAGATCGTGGAAGCAGCTACAAGTCCAAATTGGGAAAGAACCCATCCTCACACCAAGGCCGGCCTGGGCTGTGCTTCTGGAAAACTCTCTGCATGAGATCACAACTAAGCAGGCTTTTACCAAAATAAATTGCGGTCAGCATATTCACCCAAGGACAGAACTGAAGGGCACTCCTCCTCAGTTAGTCCTCTTGTCTCTGACACCCCACAGGTCTCTGCAGCCTGGTATCACACACAAAGCTGGGAGACAGCAATTTCACCTCACTGGCTGCTCCCGTCAGCTAATACAGGACACAGTGGGCATGGCAAGGGTGTTCCAGTCCAGCTGTCCGAACCTTGAGCAGTTACTGAAACTCTCCTCGCTTCAGTTTTCCTCATCTATGAAACAGGGATAATGCGATGGTGGATGTGACTGAATCAAGTAAAGCAGGTAAACAAGTTTTCACAGTGACTGACAACATCAACTAAAAAAGTGTAGACATGAGTAGCTATGTGCAATGGGCCCAGGATGAGGGCTGGTGAACATTGTGAACTCGGGCTTACGAGTAACAAGAATTTGTGTTTTCATAAAGAGGAGTGAAAATGGCAAGCGCTCCTATCATAGATTTATTTGAAAGAATTTCTAAATTCTTAAAATCATGTGTCTCTTCGAAGAAATCAATGCGGGGGGGGGGGGGGAGACATATGTAATACTTTAAACAATAAAAAAATAAAAAAAAATCATGTGTCTCTTATTCAATACTCTTGTATCAAAAGAATACTACAATGATCACTCATATTTTAGGCAATCTAAAATTTTGAAGGCTTTTCCTGATCATAACCAAAATATTAAATTACATTCACTACTGAGACACTTTGGTGTAAGAGAGGGACTGGTGCTCAATGTGAGAAGCTACTGTGAGCAGCAGCTCCTCACTCTGCTGTCAGTCCCTCTGGATTCCGTTCCCTCATTCCCAGGAGAGATAACATCTGCCTTCCTAGCCAAGGGGTTTTTAAGCGTCAAATCTCAATGTTTATGAAGTGCTCCTGTAAATTATAGGCTGTTGTACATTAACTATGGTGCTGTCTTGTTTGATGATTCCTTGGACACTGCCACACCCTAAGAAACTTTTAAGCAACTAGAAACTTTCCGGCAAACAAATGATCCATATCACCCGTCATTCACCCAACCCTCCATGGAAGCCACTGCAAAAGGCTGATAAGAGGGAGAAGGAGCCACAGTACGATCAGTTTGGGGAAATGTGTGAACAGCCAATCTCCCACCCTGTCCTCAGGCCCTGTGCCATTCTCCACAGCCCCTGGCCCATCTTTACCACCATCCAGAGACGACTAAGAGCCACACAACACCTGGCACAGAGCGGGTGTTCAATATTTACTGAATTAAACACTAATTTAATTATGTTTTGATGGAATTTTCACTTCTTTTAGTAAAATCATATATTCATCCTTACACTATTCCCACATTTTAAAATACGACATATTTAAGAAAACTAGTAATGAAGTATTAAGCTCTATAGCTAGTCTTCCTGGGTTCTAGCTATGTGACCTAGGACAAGACTGAACTTCTTAAGTCTCAATTTCCCAACTGGAGAATGGAGGTAATACCTTCCAGAGAGGCATATAGTCAGTGCTCATTAAATGAATAAATATTAGCATGTATTATTTATAATTACGATAACTTAAGGTGTTCTGAGCCATTGATGAATGCAAAAACCATACACCATTTAAAATAGGTAATGAAAGGAGATATATGGACTTATTAGTAATACTTTAAATAAAATAAAATTAAAAAAAAAAAATAGGTAATGAAACCAGGAGATAAAGGAATCACCTTCTTAGAAGAAGTTGGAAAAGACTAGCTAGTGTCCTGGTAAAATGTTAGAAACGAATTACAAGTGAATATCATGTCTTCTTTTAAAAATTCACCTTGTAGACATAATTCTTCTAGTTTTTAACAGTGTAGTACTGTGACTTTGTCCATGCATTTGCATTTTTCTCTATTTTTACTCATTTTCTAAAAAACTTCGTTACCATTAATGTTAATATTACTTATTTTTTAAAGAAACAAAGCTTATAAAAGTCTAAGCTTACAATGAACAATTCAACACATATGAATAAATATTTTCAAGGGTTAATTTAAAAAGTTATAGTTTAGCCCATACACCAAACGGTTTCAGGTTCGATTACCTGTGAGGGCAATGCCAAAGTTTCAGGTTTAATCCCTGGTCTGGGCGCACACACTAGAGGCAACTGACCAATGCCTCTCTCTCTGTCTCAAAATCAATTAAAAAACAAACAAAGCATATCCTTTGGAATATTTCTTTAAAAAAGTTATAGTTTAATCACTTGTATACAGTAATCGGAATTCATGTTATATTAATCAACATTAAAATATAATAAACTCAAATCCAGAGGCTTTCTTTTAGAGATGAGTACTTGACTTAAAAAAAGTATTAACACTAAAACAGAGGAAGGGAGAGAGCGAAACAGCAAAGTAAGAGAGAAATATCAGATGAGTTAGCTGTCCCTGAACGCCCAGACCGGGGGTAGAACCTCCAACCTGGGCATGTGCCCTGACTGGGAATCAAACCCACCACCTAGCAGTGTACAGACAGGTCAATGCTGCATCCAACTGAGAACCGGCCTTTTTTGTACCTACGTACCGCACATGAGGCATTAATTCAAGTTTGAGGACAATAATTCAGCTTGAAGGCGGGGCAATGACCTCATTACTTTAAGGAAAAGTCCTTTCTGAGTAGGAAAGAGAAACCCCCAAAATGGTTGAGAACACACCCTCAGAGTTCTAAAGACCTGGGAACCCGGCTGGTGTGGCTCAGTGGTTGAGCGTCGACCTATGAACCAGGAGGTGGAGGTTCCATTCCCAGTCAGGACACATGCCCGGGTTGTGGTCTCCATCCCAATGTGGGGTGTGCAGGAGGCAGCCGATCAGTGACTCTCTCTCATCATTGATGTTTCTCTTTCTCTCCCTGTCTGAAATCAATTTAAAAAAAAAGACCTGGGGAGATGTGTGTTTCTTGTTCCTTGTCATGCTGCTACATAAAAAAAGTATTTTCCAGAAAAACATTAAGTGGCTGAGGCCACTGATCTGTAGGTTTGCTCCACCCTGGGGGTTGATGTAAAAATGTTCGTGTCGAAAGCGATGCAGAAGCATTCCTCTTCTCCTGTTCTCTTTTTCTCATTCGCAGCAGAATTCAGACAGTGGTTTTGGCCCTGGTTTCTCTGACTGTTGCCATCCATGAAGTCACGGCGGGCGGAGGATTCCTCCTGTTCTGCCTGCCTCCTTTCTGGGGGCAGTCACGCCGAGACAAACTGTGGCTATGAACGCACTGACCTGGGACACGGATCCCTCCTCCTGCCTTGGTGAATGAGCTCGGGGAGACACAGACCCCACGGAATGCTTCTCCACACGGTTGGCTCACACACTGCTCCATCCGCCCGGAACCCGGGGGAAAAAACTCTGGGAAACCTCGGGGCAGCTCCAGGAGGCTGTGGTGCCTCAACGGGACTTCCACCGAGCTCCCCCCGCGCACAGTGCCCGCGGCCGGGAAGCACAGGGAGGGTTCCACACACCGTTAGAGGAAGTAAACATTCCAAAAAATGTGCTATGGCTTACTTAGGAATTGTACGCCAGCCCACCCCTACAATGATCAGTGAATAACATCGCCCATCAGCTCAGAGGCAAACACTTTTATCCTTTCGGGCCAGCGGCTGGCACTTTGAAGAAGGTGTCAGCGCGGCGCCTTCGCTGGGAGAAGGCGCACAATAAATGAGAAGTGCGGAGGGACTGAGGACCGGACTGCGGGGAAACTGGGCGCTGCAGCCTCAATCCCACCAGCACCGGGCTGCCCCTCAGTCGTCTCCTCCGGGCCAGTCCCTGCTCCGGGGGAGCTCCCAGCTTCTTAATATATATATATTTTTTTCTCTCATGTGTTTGGAAGCAAAGAAACCGACCATCCCCACCAAGGACCGCTCATCTGCCGCGTCTCCTAAAAATGCCTAACCGGTCCTGACTACGTTGGAAGACCGCACACCGGCGATCAGAAGGTTCCAGAAGTTCGGGGTCCGGCGTCCCACCGGCCCTGGCCGCCAATGACGTCACCCCACGGACCCTGGCTCCTCCGCTCCCTCCGCGGGCGCACGTGGCGGCCGGCGGGGCGGGATGGCGGGGCGCTCCCTCTCGGACCCGGAGTGGGGACCCCTCGCCTCCCCAGCACACCTGCACCACGTGCCGGCCCGGGCTGCGGCCGCGCCCCCGCCCCGCGCCCGCGGCACCTGAGCTCCAGCTGGTCCAGGCTCTCCAGCAGGCGGCTGGAGCGGTCGGCCATGGAGGAGGAGCGGCAGAAGCGGCCCTCGTTGGCCTTGGCGTTGATCTTGGCCTGAGCCATCGGAGCTCAGCGGCGGGCGGGCGGGCGGGCGGCCAGGAGGTCACCGGCCTCTCCGGCGGCGGCGGCGAGTGGCGAGCAGGCGGCTGCGGCGGTGCGGTCCCCGGGCCCCGCCTCCCCTGACGCCGCGGGGGGCGGGGGGGCGGGGGGAGCGCCGCCGCCAACGCCGCCGCCGCCGCCGCCGCGTGGCCAAACAAGGGCAGGCGCGCCGCCCGCCGGGGGCTCGGCGCCGGCTGGGGCGGGCCTCCGGGGGCCTGAGGGACGAGGCCGGGCGGCCAGGCCACCCCCGGGAGGGGCAGACGCTGAGGGGAGGCCCCGCCGCGACCCCTCCTGCTCTGCGGACCCTGCAGCCCCCGGCCCAACCCTCCCTGCAGCCCGAAGTTCCAATCGCCCACCCGCGAAAGGACCTAAGGATATCGCTCAGAGATGGCTTCGCTCAGTTTCTCCCAGCCCCCACAACTCACAGCAAAGAACAAAAAACGCTCAAGTCCACGGATGCAAGGAGAAAAGGTCCCCTTGGGGAAGAGACGGCACTTAACCACAGCTCCCAGGCAGCCAGGACTGGCCTGCCTGCCCGGTTACCACTGTCCTGAGACTGAAAGGGAAAGAGGAATAGGGAAAAAATAAAAATAGACCCAACTTTCGCAAGGTGAATTGACTTCATTTCAAACCCTTTCTAAAGAAGAGGTTTTTAATGAGCTTTTTTTCCCCCTATTAAAAATTATTCTAGCTAAAACTGGTTTGGCTCAGTGGATAGAGCACATGTGTCAAACACAAGGCCCGCGGGCCAAATCCGTCCCGCCAGGCCTTGCAATGTGGCCCGCACCGCGCTGTCATCACTGCTCTCCGCTGCGTTTCCATCACAATGACAGTTTATGACTGTTCAGTAAACCATTCGGCCCGCGATTTAGGCTGGATTTTAGATTTTGGCCCCTTCTCTGATTGAGTTCGACACCCCTAGGATAGAGCATTGGCCTGAGGACTGAAAGGTCCCAGGTTTGATTCAGGTCAAGGGCATGTACCTTGGTTGTGGGCACACCCCCAATAGGGGGTGTGCAAAAGGCAACTGATTGATGATTCTCTCTCATCGATGTTTCTAACTCTCTGTCCCTCTCTCTTCCTCTCTGTAAAAATTCAATAAAATATATTTTTTAAAAACTATTCTAGTTGGGATTTTGAGTGAACTAACTAGTATCCATTAAGGCCATTTCACACCCAATTTACGTAAATTTGTAAAAGTGGAATTGGGCTGGGAGTACAAAGATCTAATTTTGCTCTAGCTGGGTGGGACTGAAGGGCCTGGTTTGGATTCTGGTTCAGGTCCTGAACCTCAGCCAGGCACATGTGGAAGGCAACCAATGGATATTTCTCTCTCTCTTCCCTTCTACTTTTTTTTTTACCTACTTTAAAACTTGTGACTTGTTCCTATTATAGCTCTACTAGTGGCCTGGTGCACAAGATTTGTGCACGGTGGGGAAGGGGGGGTGGGTTCCCTCAGCCTGCACCCTCTCCAATCACTTACCCCTTGGAAATGTCCAGCCTTGGTTTGGGCCTGATCCCACCTCTAGCAATCTGGAACCGCTGGCTCCTAACTGCTCACCTGCCTGCCAGCCTGATCACCCATTACTGCCTCTGCCTGATTACCCCTAATAGCCCTTCCTTGCCAGCCTGATCTTGCCCTCAAGTGCCCTCCCTTGCCAGCCTGGAAGCCTCTAACGGCCCTCCCCTGCTGGCCTGATCTCACCCCTAACATGGCAACCCAGCACTGACTTCTGGTTGAACCTCCAGTCGTTGTGGATGTTACAGACCCTCGTTTTTTTTGTTTGTTTGTTTGTTTTTTATATTAGGATGCTTCATATTGCAAGGATGAGAATGTACAGAATGCATAGAATGAAAATAGGTTAAAGTTGAATCACAATCTTTAATCTGAAGTCAAAGCCATTTAAATACTTGAACAGAGATGAGGCCCTTAAAACTGGAACCCAATTCCCTAAGACTTCAATATAAACACTAATGAACCCTTGATGTATGGGATTACTTGATCTTGAAAAATATGGTTTAAAAGTCTATCCTGTAACTTTAGGATAATATTAGGCTCTCTTTTTTCTCATATACCAGATCCAATCCTTAAGTAAATCCCTGCAGATCTACCTTCAGAATGTATCCAAATTCATCTCCCTGATTTCACTGCCACTACTCTGGTCCCAGCCACCACCAATTCTTACCTGGATGATACTGCAGCAGTACCTCCAGTCTGGTCTTCCTCCAGACAGTACCTTCTACTCTTTTTTTTAATTAAATTTTTTTATTAATTAAGGCATTACATGGGTCCATATCCCCCTATTGTCCCCCCACCCCACTCCCATACATACCCTTACTCCCCAGTGTCTTGCGTCCATTGGTTATGCTTATATGCATGCCCTCCTTCTACTCTTGCCTTTCAGGTACGTTCTCAATGCATTACCTTCATTAACCCTTCTAAATAAGGCAGATCACACAACTTATTCTCCGAAACCTTCAATGGCTCCTCATTTGAGTCAAAACCAAGATCTTTCCTAAAAAGGCCTCAGGAACTTTCTCTATTGCTCTCCTAGCTCATAATAGCCTGCATGCTTTTCCATGGATACATCAAGCTGACTTTTAGACCTTTCCACCCTCCATCTGGCACTCTCTTCCTCAGACATATTTCCATGGCTCACTCCATCAACTTCTTCAGGTCTTTGCTCAAGTTAATATGGTCAGGATCCTTCCAGACCAACCCACTAAAAATAAACCTCCCACCCCCACACTATCTTTCCCTTTCCTATATTCCTTCATTAACTTATCGCCATTGGATATATTCGCTTATCATCTAACACTCTATCCAACCTCCTCTCCTCCAATGTGTGCTCTACAGAGTGGGCTTTGGTTTACTCACTGATAAATCTCAAGTGCTTAGAACAATCAATCGCTGGACATGGCAGATAATAAATATTCTGTGAGTGAATGAATAAATAAAACAAAAAGATAAGCATCTTTGTCAATGTTAGAAACGTTTACTTTGGTAATTTAGTTTACCCATAATTTTCTGCAATTTTATCCATTGATTAAATCTAACCCCACTTTGTAACTAAATTCAAATAATAAAATTTTAAAAAAATTATTTTAAATTGCTTAACAGATAGAAAGACAATCAGTCACAACTAAAACATTAAACAATTCAATTTACCTTTTTAAGGGTCATGATGAAAAGCTGCTTAATAAAGCATCAGTGTACCTCACACCCGGGGGTGGCAGCTCTGGCACAGAGCCGTTGTTTCTTCCTCTTCCCCACGGCTGTTTAGCCACACTCCTTTCTGGAATGTCCTTTATGCTTCTCACTACCGTGCAAGCTCCTCTAGGTGTCTAAGGTCTGGCTCAGGGACTACCTCCTAAGGCCTTACTTGACCACTTTAACATACAAATTAAAAGCACAATGTAGTTATTTTGGAAAAATGACTGGTAAATTCTCAAGCTATGATGTCTACTTAAAAAATATACATATATAAATAGGTAGAATGGACCTGATATATATTTTTTAAAATATATTTTTATTTATTTCAGAGAGAAGGGAGAAGAAGAGAGAGAGGAAAAAACATCAATGATGAGAGAGAATCATTGATCAGCTGCCTCCTGTACACCCCATACTGGAGATTGAGCCCACAACCCAGGCATGTGTCCTGATTGGGAATTGAACCGGTAACCTCCTGGTTAATGGGTCTATGCCCAAACACTAAGTCATGCCGGCTAGTCTAGACCTGATATCTCAAAAAATAAAAACACAAATTGATTTCCAATGTGAGTTGAAAAGATTATACTGTAAAAAGACTGTGCTGTAATAAAAAAATATATAGCAATGTGATTTCACACTAAAATATATAACTGCAGAAAAGAACAAAATTCTAACAATGATTTTTTTTTCTTTAAAAAAATTATAGAAAATTTTCAATTTGGTAAGCAATTACTACTCAAAAATTTTGGAATAACATTTCTGGTCAAATGACATGAAGCATGTACATAAAGACAGTATGACAGTCCTTCTTACTCTAATAATGTAATATTTTAATTATTCACAATGGGGGCCTCAACATTTAAAAATTAAATATGCAATACCAAATGTAGGAAACTGAAAAACAATTTAATGAATAACAAAATGAAGGGACTTACATATGAAATAAAAATTTTAAAGGGTTAAGGAAGATTATTCCTGAGTAGACCTGGAACATTATTTTTTTAAGATTATGTTTACACAAATATATAAAAAAGACTAATATTATTAAAAATAAGTTTAATTCTATGCAAGTATTTTGACAACATTCCTTTTAAACAGTAGATAATACAAGTCACATGAAAGTCTAAGCAGGTAAAAGGAATAGAAAAGGTTTCTTTTTAATTATTTCAAAGAAGGGTGCTCTTTTTATTCCAGCAATGTGCTGCTCTAATTAAAGCAGGAATTACACCTTTAAGTGAAATCCACAAAGAACAGTGCTGGTAACACTTCTAAACTATTTCCACAATTAGTTTCTATTACTGTCTTCTAATAATCATAAACAGAGAAATCAAAGGTAATTATAAACATAGATTAGTGCCACATGAGAAGTAGAATTTACAGAAAAACTAATCTATGGCAGCTTTATTTATTTTCATTTCCAATCCTAAAAAAACAACAAACAAAAAACAACCTAGAATCACCTGTACAGAAATAATGTAAAAAATGTAATAATGTACAAGTAAAGAAATAATGCTATTTGGGAAACATATAAACAGTCAAGAGCTTTTCTATTTTTCAATTCTTTTAACCTAAATATAGGAATTCCAAGTTAACTGGGAAACTGTCATACCTCTAATAGAATACATGGTTTATATATTTGTATTAACATGTATTTTATTCCTCTACATTTTTTAAAAAGAGCACAAAAATACAAAGCAAATATAAAATTTTGACCATGAGAAAACAAAAAAAGCAGTGTTCCAAATACTTCTGTACTAGTTAGGCCATTGCTGGCCTTCTTTAGAAAACAAAATCAAGAATTCATTATCCTGAGTATCTTCAAGGCTACTTGATGCTCTGTGGTAATATCTTTAGTTACATTTCCTCAAGGCTTCTTCTAATAGCTTCTTCTAATTCTACATCTGCATTAAAAAAACAGAGAATTTTAATATTTAGGGCAAGCAACTAGTAAAGATGTACTTTATTTAAGTCCCATCAACTACATTTGTCTTTTAAAGATGTAAATGAAAATCAAAACGTAGAAACTTATAACAACTTGGAAGTTTCTCCATAAAATTTGAATATTTCAGAAAATGAGAACCTGGATATAACCTCAAACTGAGTTATAACATATATGAACTTAATGTGTTAAGGAACTTGCAAATTTTTCCATTTAGGAATGTAGATAGTTAACAAATTTCTAGAATCACTGATAGGTAGCCACTAAATTCAACATTAAAAAAATCCATGCACTTACTTATTTCCAAAGACTTGATGTAATGCATATATGACAAAATAGAAATAGGCAAAACCATGAAATGGTAAAATCTCAATCATGACAATATATATATCTTCTGAGAAGCCTATATTATACTAGAACCCTTATACACAAAACTCATACATGGGTAGGGTCGCTAGGCCTAGCTGGTGATCAGGGCCTATCAGGGCCTTCTGGCTGCCAGCCAGGGCTTTTCGTTATTCCGTGCTGCCTCCTGGTGGTCAGCACACATCATAGCAAGCAATTGAACTCCAGGTCTCCCAGAACTCCAGAGTGGACAATTTTGCATATTAGCCTTTTATATGAATACACATATGCATTCATTTAACAAATATTACTAAATACCCACTGTATATCAGGCATAGAAATATAGTAGTGAACAGGAGACATTTTGGGGTTCATAGGTCTCTCCATTTCCTCCTTGAGTATGATGCTAATAATGCCCAGAAGGGTGGAATTAGGTGCCAATTTTTTAGTCTTCCCTAGCCTGTCACACCAGATTTATCTCATTCCATCCAGTAGATTGCCTCTCAAAGACTATTTGGTTCATAGGACCAGTGATCCCTTTAGGATGCTGCTATACGTACCTTCCTAAGCTGGGACACTGGTGTTATGTTGTCTGTAGTTTAAAATACTATAAGCTGGGCCAAAACCAGTTTGGCTCAGTGGATAGAGCATCGACCTGTCGACTAAAAGGTCCCAGGTTCCATTCCGATCAAGGGCATATACCTTGGTTGCGGGCACATCCCCAGAAAGGGGTGTGCAGGAGGCAGCTGATGGATGTTTCTCTCTCATCGATGTTTCTAGCTTTCTATCCCTTTCCCTTCCTCTCTGTAAAAAAAATCAATAAAAATATATTTAAAAATAACAAAATAAAATAAAATACTATAAGCTGGTATATAGTGTGTTTAAGCTAAACCTAGGTTCTAGGTCAGTGAGTTGTCCTCAGATGAATTGAGAGAGAGGAAGAAGTACAAAGGAAAGCCAAGAGGCTCTTAGCAAAGGAGAATTAAAATGACAAGATTTATAAAGATATGAAAACTCATTATGAAGTTACAGTAATTAAAAGTAACGAAGTTACAGTAATTAAGTGGCACTAGCTCAAGAATAAATGAGTAGACTAAAGGAAAGGAACAGCATAGACATCTTAGAAACAGTTTCCATAAATATACGGAAACTTGATTTATAATAAAGATGGCACTACAGAATGGTGGGAAAAGATGGTCATTTTAATTTAATAAATGGTGGTGTGTCAAAAACATAATGGAAAAGAATAGGAATTTGGAATGTATTAAAATTACTTTTATTCATCAAAAGACACCATTAAATGAGTAAAAAGGCAAACTATAGAGTGGGAGAAAATATATGCAATATATGAAACTTGTGTACACAGAAAGAACTGAAAGATTTTTTTTGTTTGTTTTTAAAAATATATTTTATTGATTTTTTACAGAGAGGAAGAGAGAGGGATAGAGAGTTAGAAACATCGATGAGAGAGAATCATCGATCAGCTGCCTCTTGCACACCTCCTACTGGGGATGTGCCCGCAACTAAGGTACATGCCCTTGACCGGAATCAAACCTGGGACCTTTCAGTCCTCAGACCGACGCTCTATCCACTGATCAAACCGGTTTGGGCAGAACTGAAAGATTTTTAACTCAAAAAAAGCAACCAAAAGATAACCTAAAAGAAAACTGTCAAAATTTTTGAAGAGGCATTGACAAAACATTGTTTCAAAATGGTCGTGAAATATTACTCAGCAGGAAAAAAAAAATTAAAACCACAAAGAAATAACAGTACATACCCATCACTAACTAAAATTAAAAAGACTAACTTATTTCAATGATTAGTGAAACAGATTAATGAGAATTCATATACACTACTATAAGAAAAGAAATTAGAACAATTACTTTAGAAAAACTATGTGGCATTACCTACCAAAGTTGAGCATAAGCAACCTCTAGGTATACTAGTATATAACCGGAAATTTGGACATATGTACACCAAGAGACATGGGCAAGAATGGTCATTTAAGTATTTCTTTTTTTTTCTTTTTCTTTTTTTTAAAAAATATATTTTATTGATTTTTTACAGAGAGGAAAGGAGAGAGATAGAGAGCTAGAAACGTCGATGAGAGAGAAACATCGACCAGCTGCCTCTTGCACACCCCCTACCGGGGATGTGCCTGCAACAATTTACATGCCCTTAACCGGAATCGAACCTGGGACCTTTCAGTCCGCAGATCGATGCTCTACCACTGAGCCAAACAGGCTTTGGCCATTTAAGTATTTCTTATAATATCTGAAAAGTTCAAACCAAATGACTGTAAGTAATAAATAAATTGTGATATATGCATAAAATAGAATATACAGGTACTGGAAATGAACAAACCAAAACTACATGCTAATATCTGGATGAATCTATAAAACAATGTTAATTGAAGACATCCAAACATAAAAATATACAGACTATACTTTGTTGTCTAATATGATGAACACATAAAATAGAACTAATATCTAAGATAATTAAGATGTTGGGATTAGCAGAAAAGGATATTAGCAAAGTTTTATTTTCACGAACTTAAGGATAAATGGATAGGAAATCTCAATAGAGTAATGAAAACTCTGAGAAAAAAACACAGAACTTTCAGAACTGAGAAATACAATGTTTGAAATGGAAAATTCAGTAGATGGGTTTAACATTAGATGCAGCAGAAAAAAGGGTCAATAAAA
The DNA here is from genome assembly GCF_014108245.1 of Pipistrellus kuhlii. NCBI lineage: Eukaryota > Metazoa > Chordata > Mammalia > Chiroptera > Vespertilionidae > Pipistrellus > Pipistrellus kuhlii. The sequence goes on from NW_023425551.1 coordinate 62,958,182, forward strand.
TGGGAAGGTTGAAATTACTGAAAATGAAGAAAAAAGATTGGAATAAAATGAATAAATGTGTATTTAAGCTGATTAATACATGTGTAATTGGAGTTCCAAAAGAAAAGGAGACAGAAAGCGAGGCAAAATTGTAAAGAAATGATAACTGGAAATTTCTAAAACCAAGGGATCCTATAAACTTACAGATACAAGGCACTAAGAAAACCCCAAGTGGGATAGATAACTCTATCTAGGAACACTTTTAAAAACTGCTAAAATCCCAGGACAAAGAGGAAATATTGAAAGCAGCAAAAGGGAAAAAGAAAAAAAAGACATACTACACATAGAGGAATAATAATGCAAATTAGGGTGATTTATCATTAAAAAAAAATGAATGCCAGAAAATGGAATGACATCTTTAAAGTGCTCAAGGGAAAAGTATTAGTCAACCTGAATCCTAAAGCCAGAGAAAATGTCCTTCAAAATTAAAGAAAAATAAAGATGTTTTCATACAAATGAAATCTGAATATTCATTACAAGCAAAACTGCATCACGTAAAATGAAAGGAAGTTCTTTAGGATGAAGAAAAATAAAACCAGCTGGAACATCTAATCTGCATATCATTGGAATATCACATAAATATTCATATAAAATGCCCTACAGAAATAAAAATATGTAATATAGAATGTTATGAACAACTTTACATTTGTACATTTGACAATTTAGGTAATATGGGTAAATTTCTTGAAAAACAATTCTACAAAACTGACACAAAATGAAACAAAATCTGAATATTACATTTGTCTATTTATTATAAGTAAACTTACGACAAACTTAAAGCATGATAGAGCTGCCAAGACTAATCTTTCAGTAATTGAATAAGGGAAATTAAGACTGAGGCCAATTGGTTGGGAAGAATTTAGGTGATTTTGTTAACCTGTACCATGAAAGCAAAGTGATGCTCTAGTCCAGACCTGATAGCAAAACTAAAAAAAAGTTAAAATAACTTCTCAAGTCTCTCCTTCCCTTCCTAACACAACACTGTAAAATAAATGCCTGACAAATGGCGGTAGAAGTCAGGATAAATCTGCACGTGGCTTTTTATCTTGGGGAAAGGTAGCTCCCCTATTCCCATACCTATTTTACTAGAATAACTTGACACATGGCATTGGTTACTCATTCAATAACCAAGCATTTAGTGCCAAACACTGTGTTAGATGCTGTTGAAATAAAGATAAATAAAACATGATTCTACCCCTTGAGGAGCTCATAGTTCAATGAAGATGAGAGAGACAGACACGCTTATTACTTTTAGAGAGACGGGAGGGAGAGAAACATCAATGTGAGAGAGAACATCTACTGGTTGCCTTCTATATGTGTGCCAACCGGGGATTGAACCTGCAACTTTTGGTATACGGGGAGATGCTCTAATTAACTGAGCCATGCTAGCTATGGTCAGACAAAAATTTTTTTAAAGCCACTTGGTATGGTACAAAGAGAGCCTAGAGGAAGTAGGAATTAGCTCTCTCTAAAGATGGAAAATCTAGGAGAGGCATTGACCATACAAAATTGCTTACACAAATGATAATTATATATAATTCAACCTAAAAGTTAACATTTGAGCTAATTCCTGTTTGGTGAAAAGGAAAAGGGAAAGTAAGGGTATTAGAGGAGAGTGCAGAGGAGATCAGATTCCTTAACTTACATGGAACACTGTATGCTTCTCACTTTTATTATATATGTCATAATATATAATCCTATCTAAAAAAAAAGGAAATATGTTAATTGACCATCACACCCTCAAAAAGATGTTGGCACCCACGGCCAATAAGGAGGGAATATGCTAACTGACTGCCACACCCTCAAAGATGGCAGCACCCACGGCCACAAGTTGGCAGCACCCAGTCCCCTCAGGCCCCCAGCTGTCCAGTGCCAACCCGAGGTGCAGGCAAGCCTCATGTATCAGCTGCCCAGCCACCCAGGGCTGACCCAAGGGATGACCAAAAGACTGAGTAAGCAGGCTGTGTGGGGTGACCAGGTCGGCAGGGGGATTAGTGAGAGACAACCAAACAATTGAACAGCAGGCTGCATGGGGCACCAGGCCAGCAGGAAGGCCATGAGGGGTGACCAGACTAGAAGAGGGGGCAGTTGGAACTGGGCAACCAGGCCAGCAGGGGGGGCAGTTGGGGATGACCAGGCCGATTGGGGGGTGGGGGGGGTAGTTCAGGGCGACCAGGCCAGCAGGGGGGCAGTTGGGGGCGATTAGGCTGGCAGGAGGTGGCAGTGAGGGGTGACTAGGCTGGTGGGGGGTCAGCTGGGGGTGACCAGGCTGGCAGAGGGGGCAGTTAGGGGTGACCAGGTTGGCGGAGGAGGGGTGGCCAGTTAGGAGTGACAAGGCCGGCAGGGAGGGGGCAATAAGGGGCAATTTGGCTGGCAGCTGGGGGCAGTTAGGGGTGACCAGGCAGGCAGGCAAGTGAGCGATTAGGAGCCAGAAGTCCAGGATCGTGAGAGGGATGTCCTGGATTGGAGAGGGTGCAGGTTAGGCTGAGGGGACCATCCCCCATGCACTAATTTTGTGCACTGGGCCTCTAGTATGTATAATAATTATATGTGATAAAATATATATAGCAAAAGGAAATAAAAGACCACACACACAACACCCTTTCAATTTTTTTTAGGCAACTATTTAAAAATATAAAGTACCTTCTTACCTTCTCTTTCATCCTTTAATGATAATCCATTTTCCAAACTAAGGAATCACAAAAATGTAACACCTCTACAAATCTCTAAACCATATAATACATTATATAGATAATGCTAGAAATTCTGACACATATTCAGTTGTTATACATCTCAGAGTTTTCTGGACTAGCTAGGAGCCCACATAACTGTGAAGGCTTCCCAGATGTGGTTATTTAAAAGTTAAAATTTTGTCTGGCATTTTCTATGGGACTGGTTGTGTGCGGCAAAGGTTGCAAAGTCTGAACTACGTAAATGCTCAATGGTGTTTAACTTGTGATGTCCTTGATAAGCAACTTAGCTAGCAGTTTTTTATTTAAAAATCATAAAAGTTCTTTCATTTGTTTAACTCATCATTATGTGGCTGCTATGCACTAATCTAGTCCTTCAAAAACCATGACGGGGATAACAACTTGTCAAAAAGCTTGCTTCCAATTAGGCTGCAGATTTACTTTGTTTAACCAGTAATTCTGGCTATAAGAGAGAGATTCATTTTCTAATTCATTAAATGGATGAATCAATTCCACTGCCAGATTCAGATTCCCAAATTCCTAATAGTACAAAGCTCTAGTATGGTCTCAAACTAATTATATGAGAGATCAAGCAAATACATAGAAAACAAATCAGGCCACTATGTATGTTTGTTTAGCTACATTTCCCTCCGTACGTTCAAATCTCCACATTCTCACTCCTACTGCTGTCCTTTATGTCAAAGATACCAATGTAAGGTATGAGTGAAGCTTAAAATATTTTTAAAAATCCGTTGTTTCATTTCTTTCCATGATTATTTAAAATCAGTATATGATGGAAAAGCCAAAGTAAAAAAATGAGCATAAGGCATAGCCAAATAGTGGTATAGTCAGTAAATTATTTGTTGTAAAGTTCTCTTTAACCTATGAAAGAAAATGTGTAGATTTTCATTTGAAAAGAGGGAAAACTTTTAATTGCAGCCCATTAATATTTAGACACAGCCCATGAATTATAGAAACAGCCCATTAATATTTAGACAGAAGAATTTGCTTTCATAGTTCTACTGCAAAGCTTTTAATAAAACTTTTAATCTACTCAAAGTAAAAATTAGGAAATAAACATTTTCTCTAAGCCCAGGGGTTAGAAAACTTTTTCTGCAAAGGGTCAGAAGATAATTATTTTAGGCTAGGGCAAGGGTGGGGGATAGTCTATACTATTTGTGTCACAACTACTCAACCTTGCTCTTGCAATATAATAGCCACAACACAGTCAATATTTAAGAGGAGTGTATTCTAATAAAACTATTTACAGACTAGGTAGTGAACTGGCATTGGTTCAAGAGCCATAATTGGCTGATCTTGTTCTTGCCTACTAAATTAGTATTATGCCTAAATCAACTTACATGAGAAAATGCAAACTATCTTTTGAATGTGGAGATAACTATTTTTCAACTAAGGGGTGAGAAGGAGTAGGGGGGGATGAACAGGTGAGAAGGGGGAAAAATACAGACAAGATACACTCAAGTAGGGAAAGGATTAATTTCCCATTAGGTTACCTTCTGTGGATCTGAAATCATCTTCCATTGGAGTACTTTTTATACCCAGGTTGTCATCACTGTCACATTCTATAAGACAGAATCAATAAATGCAAATGAATTTCTGAAGAAGTTACTGTGCCATAATTTATATATTCTCAAACATTTATCAATGACTTCTCCCATATCCAAGCTTACTAATTACCATCCATTAGAATACCAATTTCCTTTTAGGTTTGTTTTTGTTGTTGTTAATTTTTTAAAAAATGATTATCAAATTACATTACATAAATCAAGAATAAAATAAGACTAATGAAATAGGCAATTCAATTTTAGTTCTATAGTCAAAGAATTATTTGAAAAATTCTTTTAATATAACTATTGAATAGGAAATTCTGGTTTTAAAAAAAACTAAATTATAAGATGCTAGTATACCCCAAAGTTTCACTTGCATGGAATCATCTTATAACCTTGGTGCCATATAAAATTCTCCTATTATTTTGAAAATCATATGTATTCATCTCTATAGAGATCAGATAATTAACAATGCCTCTGCATGGGACAAACTTATTCAACTCATGTCTTATATGCTTTTATAATGAGAGCTAAGGCTTTATGAAGATGCCATGACTGACAAGATATTGCCAAAGTCACTTCAAATTTGAATCATAGTGTATCAATGACCTAATATTTGGCTTTTTACTTTAACTACATTCACACACACACACACACACAAACACACACACACACAAAGGAGAGAGAGGAAGAGAGAGAGAGAGAGAGAGAGAGAGAGAGAGAGAGAGAGAGAGAGAGAGAGAGAAATTTATAGTTGTGAGTATGCAAAACAATTTATTCTTGTATTATTATTATTTTCCATATGAACAACTGTAAACCAACTTTTGCCCTACCCTGTATATAGCTCAGAATGATGGAATCAGAGTTTTAATATCTAAATACAAGTCAAAAGGGCATATTTGCTTCTCTGGAATATTTAAAAACAAAATATACATTTAAAAGTTAAAGACTTATAATTGTTTATAAATAAAAATCACGGCATATCCCTTATATTCCTTTGTTGCAAAAACTTATTACAAGTTATCTTTTGCCATTCCAGCAAAAATACTATTGCTTTTTCTACATTCTATTATATGCATCTGATACTTCAAATATTTCAAGCAATGTTTTAGGGGGGAAAGAACATTACAGTTTGAAGAATAACAAATTAAGTTTAAAACACTAGGTACAAAGATAAAATACTCAAGCTTTCTGTTATTATAATTCAAAGTCAATACCAGTCAAAAGCAGACTGTCTTAGCTGGTCTCAACAATTCATCACTGCAGACACTGCAGGACGTGAGCTCCACAGACAGCGCTGGGTCAAGTGTGAGCAGGACGGGCACTGAGAGACTGTGCTCACGGAAGAAAAGTAACTAGACATGGGTAAAGGGGCTCCTAGGAAGCTGAGAGGCAAAATGTCATCTGCTTTCTTTGTGCAAATCTGCCTAGAGGAGCACAAGCAGCAGCACCCAGATGCTTCCATCAACTTCTCAGAGTTCTCTAAGAAGTGCTCAGAGAGGTGGAGGACCTGCCTGCTAAAGAGAAAGGAAAATTTGAAGACATGGCAAAAGGTGGACAGGCCCATTATAAAGGAGTAATGAAAAATCATATCCCTCCTAAAAGGGAAACCAAAAAGAAATTCAAAGATCCCAAAGCACCTAAGAGGCCTCCTTTGGCCTTTCTCTTGTTTTATTACCCCAAACAAAAGGAGAAGCTGGGAGAGGTGTGAGGTAACCCTGCTGCAGGTGACAAGTCGCCTGAGGAAAACAAAGATCGTAAGCTGAAACATGGAAAGAATATTGCTGCATTCAGAGCTAACGGAAAACCTGAATGAAAAAAGCAAGAAAAAGAAGGAAGATGAAGAAATTGAGGAGGAGGAAGATGAATCAGTTAATTCTAGTCTGTGTTTATTTCTCTTGTCTATAAAGCATTTAACCCCCCTCTAGACATTCACTCACTTTTTAAAATTCAAATGTAGGGCTGTGTAAAATTTGTTTGTAAACTGTGTCTCTTTTGAATAGTTAACACACCACTGAATGTGTCTTTAGATAGCCCTGGTCATGGTGGTATTCTGACATTCTGAATGCTTTGCTGACATTCTGAATGCTTGATACTAGGGTTAGCTCGATACTAGTTTGCAAAAATTAAAAACGATTTCCTTTCCTCAATCAGCTTTACCAGTAGAGAATTTCATTCTGTTCCCAGAACTTTGAATAGAATTACATCATATAGATTTTAGAGATGGTGTCCAAAGCGACAACATATAATTTAATTAACAGGCTGAGGAAGCAACAGGAAGGTAGAGTTTTAGAATGAAATTCAACCACTGTTTTTTTTTTTGTTTTTTTAAAATATATTTTATTGATTTTTTACAGGGAGGAAGAGAGGGATAGAGAGCTAGAAACATCGATGAGAGAGAAACATCGATCAGTTGCCTCTTGCACACCCCTACAGGAGATGTGCCCGCAACCCAGGTACATGCCCTTGACCGGAATCGAACCTGGGACCTTTCAGTCCACAGGCTGACGCTCTATCCACTGAGCCAAACCGGTTTCGGCTCAACCACTGTTTTATATAATGCCTAATAAATAGAGCTTGATACTACTTCAATCATCTATACTTTCAAAGCATGAGTAACTTCTATATTTAATTTTTAATAAGGCTTTTTAAAGTCTATGTAATTGATACGATTCTATACATACCAACTATGCTTAATACTTAACTCCATTCTTTCCCAAAGAAAGTAGATACAACAATGTCCTAGGCCCATAAAACAAAAAGTCCAATAAAGTATTCAGATTCAACAAGAATTTTCTTAAACCATAGTAAACTGTGTTCTCAACTTGAATTCACCAATATAACAGCCTCAAATTCATTTTTGCATTGCCTCAGAAAAAAAATATTCTAGGTAATACTTTGCATAAAATTGCAAAGAGGATGTTTAATGTACGTAAGAATGATAAACTATTGAATATATGAAACAATGTCTTTAAAAAGAAAATCTAACATTAATCAAGTTAATGTTCTTCCATTAAGCTACAAGATATGGTCAAGTTTTTTATATAAACAGATAATTAAGAGCCCACAAAATTTTTTATATAAGCAATGAAACAGTGAAAAATGGTAATTCAGAAATTCAAAGAATTTGTCTAAGGTAGGTGTAATAATCTAATACTTGGGAAAATAAAGCCAAACAAAAAACTCTTAAAATATGTATGGTTAGTGTAGTAAGAACAATAAGCATAGTCATTTCATCTTAGGAGAATATTACAAGCTGGGAAGCAACATCATACAAGGTAAATGAAAGTGGTGCTTGCATGGCTTCTATAACTCAGCATGAGTTTATCACATTGAGATTGCATTTCTACAGTCACAAGAAAAGAAACTGGGGCTTATTTGTTAAATTATGAACAAAAGATCCTAAGGATCTTATAATGCTGATCACTTCTCTTGGCTATGATTGACATATAATCAGCTTACTTTTTAAAGTATCAGGATCCAAAACCAAGTCTTTTCATCTTCTGAAAACAAAACAAAACCTTACATCTTTCTGAATGTTATTTAAAAAACAAAAACAAAAACAAAAAAAACCTCATATTTGATGTCTTTACGAAGTTGATTCTGCAAATGTTGTCAGACTGAAGCAGACTCTCATTATCTTCATTCTTCCAGGATATGTTGAGAGACAATAATTCACATTGGAGTCTCTCTATATACCATAAAATCAGGTATTTGTATTGGTGATATTGATGGGGGAAAACACATGTGGCCACATGTAGCTTATTTTTAACCTTTCTGGACCTCTGCTTCCTCATCTATAAAATGGGGTAACTTAACACATCCTAACTCATAATGTTGCAAAGATGATTAAACATCATGTGGAAGAAGTTCTTTAAACATCTTCAAACCCTACAAATATAAAAGGCAGCTAGCCTGATGGCTGGCACATAATAGGTTCTCAATAAAGATTAGTTTCCTTTCTCTTCTCTGAAATAACACTTATGTGACAAGTAATATTTGCTCCTTTGAAACATGAGGCGTAACTTAATTAACATATATTTGTGGGAAAAAATGTAAAAGGTCTAAAAGAGCCTATACCTTGCCCCTCTAATTAGGATTACTGTAAAGGATCCATGTATTTTGGCAAATTTTTAAAAAAGTGAAGTATAAAATAAAATCGATGAAGGGTAAGGGGGTCAATGGTGTTAATTAAGACAGATTAATATTTTATAATAAAATGCCTCTAAAAAGATATAAATATTTTTATATATCATAGCTGTAATAAAAATGTTGATGCTAAAACTCTGATGCTTAGGAGGAGAGAGAATTTACAGGTTAAAAAGCATGATGTATTTAAATATCAAAATTAGGCTCACTTTGCTACAAAGAGTAACTGATTTAGCTTAACTAACCAAGTCAGAGAACTAAAAATGTACCAATAGTAAAGCTGCTTTCCTATCTGTTACCTTCCTACCAAACAAAAGTGTGACAATAATTCTTTAGGGTAAGAATGCCAGGATAGCTTCTTACCCTAAAGAATAGTAACTAGATAAAAGCAGCTATTCTGGCATTCTTACCCTAAAGAATTATTGTCACTCTTTTGCTTGGTAGGAAGGTAACAGGTAGGAAAGCAGCTTTAATATTTATGGCCAAATAACTAGACATCTGTATATGAAACCAACAACTCCAAAAAATCTCTATTTTTACTGAGATAAGTACCTCCTGAAAAAAATTTAAATTAACTGAAAAATTGGCAGATTATATTCTCAAAGTATTAAATATCATTATGATCACTGATTCTTGTGACACTATTTAACAGATTCTTCCTGTTTATATAAAATCTCTTTCTGGTCCTAATAATGAAAAATGTCTGAAACATTAGAGAAGAATAAGAGGTTCAAACAGATATCATTTATCTATAGTATGCCGACTTTTTTAAAAAATTGCCAGATTGCTTATAAAATAATAAACATATGAGAAATTCCATTGTATGTTACTTATAGTATGAACTTTTGTCACATTCCTAAATAAGAGTTGTAGCCCTAGCCAGTTTGGCTCAGTGAATAGAGCTTTGGCCTGCAGACTCAAGGGTGCCAGGTTCAATTCTGGTCAAGGGCATGTACCTTGGTAGCCGGCATATCCCCAGGAGACGGTGTGCAGGAGGCAGCTGATTGATATTTCTCTCTCATTGATGTTTCTGACTCTCTCCTTCTTCCTCCTCTCTGTAAAATAAATAAATATATATATATATATATAAAAATAAATAAGAGTTGTATGGGTTGGTTGGTTTGTTGGTAACCAAAAACCTTGAGACCACAAATCCCCTGAAACTGTATGTGATATTGTATATACATGTTCACTTCTATGGAAAGAGGCTTTGGTCAGATTCTCAAAAAGGCTCACTGACTCTGCCCAGAAAAACCACACTGTGTTAAGAGACTGGCTGTCAAATCTGAACATGGGAACACTGTGCTAAGAAACTAGATAAAAGAAGCTATCCTGGCATTCTTACCCTAAAGGCACAATGAAAGTTACCATATTTGTGAGCATTGAGAGATTTTTCTAAATCCCAATCCATATAAAGACCACACTACTTAACAGAAACTATTACTCTACTATTCAAAAAGCCATTTTTTAGGAAATGTGATAAAGTTATCCAAGAAAGTGATTGTTCTTGAGTTTATTACTACCTTAGGTCCTCCTTATCCACGTTTTACTTTCTGGGGTTTCAGTTACGTGTGGTCCAAAATGGTCCAAAAATATTAAATGAAAGATTCCAAAAATAAACAATAATAGGTTTTAAATTGTGCACTGCTCTGAGTACCATGATGAAATCTCATGCCATCGAGTTCCACTCCACCCAGGTCATTAATCATCCCTTGCCCGGTGTCTACACTGTACAGTTGACCCTTGAGCAATACTGGTTTGAACTGCATAGGTCCACTTATATATGGATGTTTTTAATTGACCTTCAAGGGTCTATCCTGTGGTAGGGAATCTATATATAGAGGACTGACTGCAGTTATATGCAGATTTTTTACTGTGTAAGAGGTCAGTACCCCTAACCCCTGTATTGTGCAAAGGTCAACTGTATATGTATGCTGTTAGTCACTTAATAGCTGTAGTTGTTAATGTCACAGTATCTCACAGGACTTGTGATCAAGTAACCCTTATTTTAGTTAATAATGGCCCCAAAGCTTGAGAATGGCAATGCTGGCAATTCTGATATGCCAAAGAGGAGCCATAAAGTGCTCCCTTTAAGTGAAAAGTTATTTATTTATTTAAAAAACAAACAAACACATAGTATATATTGGGTTTGGTATTGTCTGCAGTTCCAGGCATCCACTGGAAGTCTTAGAAAGCATCCCCACAGGTGGGGTTGGGAGGGGAGATACTATTGCATAAGTTCACTATCAGGCAATTTGATGTCTTTAATTTGTTCATGAAGAAAAAAAATGTGTCTTTAATCAGGTAACTGAATACTACAATTCAGCGTAACTTTTTTTAATTTTAAAATTACAAAAGCATCTTTAAATTTAGATCTACATAAAATATGATTTAAGGACTTAGATTTGTTTGGCCACTTAGTATTAATAATTTTCATGACTTTTAAAATGTAGTGGCCATGACACATGAAAAGATGTTCAACATCACTAATCATAAAGGAAATACAACTCAAAACTAAGGTGAGATACCACTTTATACCCATTAGGGTAACAAAAAGCAGAAAATAGCCCTGACTAGTTTGGCTTAGTGGATAGAAAGTCAGTCTGCAGATTGAAAGGTCCCAAGGTTCGATTCTGGTCATACGTGTGCAGGTTGCGGGCTTGATCCTCAGAAGGGGGCATGCAGGAGGCAGCCAATCAATGATTCTCTCTCATCATCGATGTTTCTACTCTCTCTCCCACTCCCTTCTTCTCTAAAATAAATAAAAAAAACTTTTAAAGGAGCAGAAAATAAGTGCTGGCAAATCTGTAGAAAAATTCGGAACCTGGTGAACTGTTGGTGAGAATGTAAATAAAATGGTATTGTCCCTGTGAAAATCAGTAAGGTAGTTTCTCAAAAAATTAAAAATAGAATTTGCATATAATCCAGCTATTCCATTCCTGGGAATACTAGTAAACTCAAAAGATTAAGTATGATTAAGATGATAAAGCTTATGTTTTGTACATTTTACTATAATAGAAAAGTTGGAAAAAATAAAAAAAAGTCTATTGGCTAGGAATCATATTTTCTTTTTATAGTATTAATAAAAATAGCTGCTATTTATAGTACCTATAGCATTTTATACATATCACTAATTTCTACAACCATATCGATATGAAAAGTGAGACTCATAAAAAGTTGAGTAACTTGCCTGAAATCACACAGCTAGGAAGCAGCAAAGTTAGCATTAGAAAAAAGCCCATGCCATTCTTTATGCACTGCATGATCTCTGCATTTCACAAAAATTCAGAAAAAAGTATACATGTGCTCACAAAGAGCAGTAAGTTCACAAGAGCACTGATTGTGAACAAATGATTACAAAACCCAAAAACCTAGAACATAAGAGAGGCATTCGGAAAGGAAAAATCAACATATAACAATAACCTATATCTTACCTCCAACCCTAATATACTCATGCAGACCTACTCATATGCAATTCTTATTCCAAAGTTGAAATAAAGGCAAATTTGTAAAGGCTTCATATTCTAAATTGCAAAACAAACACTCCCAAAAGCATTAGCAAAAGAGAAGAAAAAAGGGTTTGGCGTATGGTAGTAAAGGTAAAAATTTAAGTATTTTACAGGATATTAAATAAATGTTAAGGAAAGAGGATGGCAAAAGAGTAGAAAAAGAAGGCATCTGGAAAAAGCAAACAAGCAAAAATACAAGAACAAACAAACAAACAAAGTTTAAATTGGTAAAACTAAAAATTACAGAACAGAAAGATAAAAGTCAATACTAAGACATGACATAAATATGTAAAAAAGAGTTAATTTTCCTTTAAAATGTATAGTTGATCTCGATTAATGAATGATTCCTAAGTTTGTGGAAGTGAATTAATTCACTGTAATAAGTGATCCAGCAAAATTATTCAGAATGGGTTTTCAATCAAAATGGGGCTCCAAGAAAGTTGAATGAAAAAAATAGCTAGAAGGTGAGCAAAGTTGAAAAATTTAAAGCCATGCAATAAAAATGCCAAAAGTAGTTAGTTTTTCATGGAGGTCATTCATCGATACCTTCGATTCTTATTCATAAATGCAAAATGTAGAGCATAACTGCAGTTATTCTCTTCTAACCACATTTACTTCAGAAATTCTGAAAAAAAAGAAAATCCCTTCTTAACCTCTAGAATTACAGTCTTTCTTAAATACTGGTGAAACTGGACAACAGTACTCTTTCTTTGAACAATTTCAGAAAGACAGATAAGAGAGCGTAAGTTCCAGGACTAGGATGGGGAGTAACTAGCCCTTCCAAGGCACTGAAGAGCCTGGCCAACATGGCTCTGCAAGAGGCTGTGCACTGACTGTGAACCTAGAGGTCACGGTTCAATTCCTAGGGTGGGGCATGCAGAAGGTAGCCAATCAATGATTCTCTCTCATCACTGATGTTTCTCTCTCTCTCTTCCTCTCCTGTCCTCTCTGAAGTCAATAAAATTATATTTAAAATAAAAACAACAACTAAAAAACGATCTTTCAGAGCTTCATTTTGTCACTGTCAAATTCTTATATGGTCTTTTTCTTGGGATGGAGGGATATTGACATATTATTATTTATTGCCTTCTGGATTCACCTTTTAAGAGCTTTGTTTTCTGAAATAATAAAGATAAATTTGGAATTTCAGAAACAAAGTGAAAGTCTAGATTCTTAGTTTTGTAAAATTATACAAACATTATTTCATATTATGAATATGTTATATACATGAATATAAACTTTCTCTATTATATCAAAAATGTTTCAAAAGATTATGAATTCATTCTAGTCTAATAAACTTAAGAATGGAAGTGAGGTAAGGAGAAAACAAATAGAAGTATGAGAGCATGAAGGTTTAGTGAGCAGGCAACAGTTTGCTAGTGGACAGCAGTTTATTATTTCTCTCAGCAGTGAAGTCTCCTCCTCTTGGGTGGTTTACACTGTGATTGCAGCGGCATACCTTTGGTGGTATCAGATATGCTATTTAACAAGGCACACATCATATCACCCTCTAAGTGGTGAGGGTTCAGTATATGTGCTGGCCTCTGAGTCTTCTTAAATTGATTCTCTAGCTCCAGAAAACCTTGATCTCCTGAGAGGATGGTGAAAGGAATTTGCTTGGGTAATTGTTCATCTAGACGGCCAGCCTAAGTTGGAACAAATAGCAGATGTTGATAAAAATCAGCATTTGAGTTTCAAATCAAGTTACATCTATTTCAGAATGAACACACACCCAGGAAGGATATAGACTGTTTCCCAGTTCCCACCAAAGTAAAGATCTTCTTCATAAATGAAATACACCACATTTAATGAAATATAAAATACCATCAACTAAAAGATAAGCTATTTTATGTGGGAGGAAGGAAGGGATGGAAACAGGGAGGAGCCAAAAGGAGTCCAATAGGAGGCCCCTATCATAAAGCTGAAATGCTATAAATCAACCACAGAGAAAAGGTAAGCAATGTAACTAGTACACTCAATATTGGCACTGAATGGGTGGAAAAAGAAATCTCTTGTGGTTTAAAGCATAAGTATCATTTAACAAGTTTTCAGAGTACTAGTAAATTCATGTTATAAATGTGACACGTAAATCTTTAAGCAGAGAATTTAAACTGGGTCTCAGGCTGGTTGTTTCTCTGGGTGACTTGCAAAGTAGAAACATGCAAATCCTGCCTAGCCAACAGTGATTGTTAAGGTGCCTCCCAATTTCAGAGATGTTAAAACGTGAAACTGTCTTAGTATACTTCAAATGCAGTGTCCTCTCTTGATCATTTATTCAATAAATAGTTGAGAGTTTACTATGGTACCTAAGAGTCTGATAGAAGTTAGGGAAAAAGCAATAAATAATTAAGCTCTAGTCTCTGCCCTTATAGTAGTCATAAGTAGAACCTGATATAGAAGGTTTAATACAAAAATATAACATTTAAACATGAACTACAGTCTCGTTATGATTAAAGTGGGGGGGATCCAAATAGGTCCTAGATTTACATTCAATCTGGAATAAAACAATGACTCACATGCATACATATGGCAAAATCAGCAGCATCTTTTCTTTTACTACAACGAGGATGAAGGAAGAAGCATCCAATCCTATTCAGGTAATTATAGATCTTACAGTTGAGTGGAGGCTTCCAATTGGTGTTTCCTCCTATTATTTTTTAAAAAGGCATAAATGATAGTCAAACGGGAGAAAAAGAACCAGACACTACATACAATTGAAAATTTTATCAAGAAAACGCACTAGGAAAAATAAAGTGTTCCAGAGAAAAGTACCAGATTAGAATGCAGAAGAACTCAGTTCTAGTGCAGGTATCACCATCTTGTTGCTTTACAATCTTGGGAACGTAGACCAACTTCCCTGAATCTGCCTATTCATCTGAAAACTCACAGGGATATTAAGGAGAATCAAAAGTAATGTGTGAAAATTCTTTGAATGGTATCATTCCATATGAATGTAAGCCCTGGTGGTTTTTCACAAATATGCCAAGGCTGTCCAGTGGAGAGACATGATGGGCAATCAGCAAAGCTGGATTTACTAACAGGTTGTACTGGCTAGCTTATCTAGGTCACTATGTTTCTCTTAAATTCCAATTCTCTTTATATGTGGCTTCCAATCAAATATGAAGTATATCAGATGCTCAGTATACTAAACTTCTGTAAATCAAGTAAGTCTTTCTCCAAGGTTTGGTCATGGTTTGTAAAAAGATTTAGATAAAGTTGCACATTTTTGAATAGTAGCATAGTTGCCACAAGGCCCAAGTTCAAAAGCTAACTCTGTTACTTATTTTAGAAAAATTTTATATTTTAGAAAAAATAAACTTCTCAGCCTACTTCTTTATATTTTAAAATCAGTAAGCATGAATTAGCACCAAATATAGTTCCTGGCACATTGAAGGTATTAAATAAAGCTTTATCTAAAGATCGACAAACTTTGGGTCACTAAAGAGTTAACAAGTACCATATAGAAATGTAGAAAAAAAAATATTCTAGCAGAGTAACTATCATATAAATTGACAATATTGCAATATATTTCTATGTTCTATGGGTGAAGGATGATTCAAGAGGAATCCTTTAAAGTGAACCACATTCTAAGAAGAAAACAAACGGGGGACTGCCTCACATGTTTTCCTTATTAACCATACCTTGAAAGCCCCAAATAAATGTTCCTTGATTAAGATGCCCTGGTAGATGACCAAAAAAGTTGGACCAGTTATCAAAATCTACAAATACTATATGAGTCATGGTTCGCAGGTAATCCAAATCTGGAAGTTCAACAACTTCATCTAAGAAAAAAACATTAATATGGATTCAGTAAGAATTAGCTAAAAACATTTTAATTTCTCAGAGGATATGCAAAATATTAATCTTGCATGTTATTCTCATCTAAACCTTTTTGTAAAGTTCAAACATGACACAGTACATTTAAATTGGATAATTTCATTCTTTTCCTAATATAGATTGATTTATTAGTAGCCCTCTGGCTTGTGATTATAAACACCATATAGAACAGAAACGAGATAACCTACAACCTGCCCATAAAGTGGTGCACAATAGGCATTCGTTACATTTCAGTACTTCACTACAAGCACATCTTTCTTGATTCTCTCAGATTCTTCCATCCTCTACCACTCTCCAACCCTCATTCTCCCTCCCTTTCCCTTCTTTCATACTTTTCTACCTTGACAAAGCCTTTAAGTCTCTAGCGGTAGCAATGCAAACCTTAAAATATTAAATTATTTATAAAATAAATAGCTTCTGCTCCACCTAAAAGAGACTCTCTCAAATATACTACAGTAATCCCTCCCATTTCCAAGCCACCCATCATCTTATATCTTTTCTTAAAATTCTAATTAGTATAGATTTAGATACTACTATCATCTTCTATTAAACATAACCAATCCAAACTTCCAAAAAATAACCAGAAGAACAATAGAAAAGCAAAAGAAAACATAAAATGAGGTGACCACAGGTTTACTGTTTGAAGCAATGTTAGGTCTGTAGTAAGTCAGTTAATGATTTCTTATATAAAATATGCCATGATTAAAGGTGTTGCTGAGATCCACATGAGAGAAAACCTGTAAAAATTCACTATTTCATAAGAATACTTTATTAGACAATTTTTCACATATCCTCATTGTCTCCACTCCACATGGTAAAACTTATCAAGAGTTAACAGTTATGGTGAAGGAATTAAGCAAAGAAAAAAACAACAGTTAACAACAGTTCATAGATACAGATAATAGTATGATGATTATCAGAGGGAAAGGGAGGTAGGAGGAGGTAGAAGAGGGTAAAGGGGGGATAGATGGTGATGGAAAAAGACTTGGGGTGGTGGAACACATAATGAACTATATATATGATGTATTATACAATTGTATACCTGAAAAACTATATAATTTTATTAACCAATGTCAACCCAACAAATTCAATACATTTTTTTAAGGATATAGACTTGTAATTATACTCTAAACAAAACAAATTATATTTCTAAACAAATAAAAACATTACTTACTTAATCTTACCATATAGGAGAAGGAAAGTCCAGAGTAAGTACAAATAAGGAATTCGCACCTCATTTCTCTCCCTGGTTTTTGCTACCACTTATAACTCTACTTCTAATTACTATTTTAACTATAAGTAAAAGCTTTGATTAAAAACAAATCATAACAAAAATATATAAATTCTAAAGTGTCCCTAAAGATTTCTTGTACTTATAGAATAAAGCCAAAAATAGAAAGGAAAAAATTCTACTTGATTTATCATCATTTGAATTAAAATCAAAATAATATGTCCAGGATAACTTTAAAATCTTACTTTCTGAAACACTGTAAATTTCCTTCATTTCTCAAATCCCCATGCCTTTTGTAAAAGAAAAAATGTTATCTAAAGTACATACTACTTAAAGCTAACATACACTCTTGGTCCCCTTAAGTTTAGAAAATGGCTGGCTGGGTGTAGTAGTAGGAATATAAATCCCTAAAAGTATATGCCACAGCAATTAACTAATGTATCATCCAATCATGGTTGTTGCTTCAAAAGTGAATCATTACTAGTTTTCACAAAAATAATGGCTACAATACACGTTTCTACATTAATACAGAAATCTGCACAGACATTAGAGTGGTAAAGCATACCTATATTCTGACAGCCTAGGTCGTTCTCAGCTCCTTTCTCCATGTCTGAATTTTTTGGATAGCTTACTGCCTGTTTCAGTTTTCTCTCTGTACGTAAGGCATTGGCAGCAAACTTGTACGGGCTGGTTTTTTCAAATCCAAAATGCGCCACACTGGCTTTCATTAAGAAGCAATGTTTTGTATGGAAGTGCTGCTGAGCACTCTCAGGATCATGAAACGCTTTGGTGCAGGTGCCACACTTGATTACATACTGCTGCTCCTCCTCCACCCTCTTTGCTTCGCTGTGCCCTTGATGGATGTGAGTGTTCATGTCGGCTGCATTCTGTGCTGTTGCTGAACACAAACTGCAGCGAAACCACAATTTACCTTTATCCAGCATCGTTTGGAGACATCTACTATAATCTTCCCTTCTGTTGACTTTACAGATGTAACTTTCACGACAACCACAGGTTAACAGATTACCGTTCTCTGGCACAGGGAAATCATTCTCTGTTTTAATTGAAATTTCAGTTTTTTCAGGCACAAACACATAATCTATGCTGTGGTTCTCCTTATAATGACTCAAAAATGCTTCTTCCACATTAAAGGTGAGATCACAAAGCCCACAGAAGTAGTTAATCTTTATCTCATTGTCGTGGGCATCTTGGCAATGTCGGTAAAGTGTTTCTATCTTGTGAAAAGTCTTTTTGCAATGGGCACAGCTGTATCTATGAAACTGGTGACTTGCTAAAGACATGCAATGCTGTTTTACACATTCTTGGGAATCAAACATATCTTCACAGATTCGGCATTGCCATTTACCCCTCGGAGGACTGTTTGGTGGGGAATGATCAACAATAGCAATAGTTGAAGAAGGATTCTTAACAGTCAAATTACTCCCCAATGTTGTAGAGGATGATGGCAAAGTTTCACTTTCTACCTCATTTGTCTCATAAAAATACCTGTGACCACTATGAAATTCAGTCACATGTGCCATGATGGTTTCTTTCCTTGTTAACTCCTTTTTGCACGTTCGACACCAGAAAAGAAAGTTATTTAAATGTGCCCCGCCATGTATCCGACTCATATGTAAACGGATCACACCTGAATCTTCACATACCTTTCCACAGACCACACACTTAAAACACATTGTATTGGCTGAGAAAACATGCTTTTCTACTAAATCTTCACTTGGGAATCGTTGATGGCATTCACAAAACCAGGTTTTAACAACTGACTTTCCTTTCTGGACACAAACCGTACCTTCATGGCTTTTATCTTCTAAGTTCATCTTCTTTTTTGGAATGTTACTGCAATCTTGTGAGTTAGATTCTTGGAAAGACATAGTTCTTTTAAGTGATGAACATTTCGATTGATCTAGCAATAGATTCAAGTCAGAAGATTTTTTCCCTTCACTGATGTAGCTATAAAGTAAGACTGATTCTTCCATTGAGTTAATGATTCGGACTTTGTGTCCTAAATTTTGCTTATGATTTCGGGTACTGGTTTCAGTCACAAAGGCTTGGTTGCAATTTGGACAATAACCTCTTAATATGAATTTCTCTGCAATCTGGGCAATGCTCTTCTCAGCTACAGCTACAGGACCAGCATTCCGACAATGAACTCTAAAGTGGATAAGAAAAGGTAAAGAGATTAAGCAAAACAAAACAAAACAAAACTCATAGACACAAACAACAGTATGGTAACTGCTAGAGGGAAAGGGGGTAGGGGAGATCGAAGACAGGGTAAATGTGGATGGAAGGAGACTTCACTTGGAGTTGTGAACAATAATACAATATACAGATACTGTATTATAGAATTCTATACTGACACCTTTATAATTTAATTAAGCAACGTCACTGCAATAAATTCAATAAAAGATTTTAAAAAATAAGAGTGGATAAGAAAAACTCTTTCATAAGTATTTTCTAAATGCAGTATCTCTGCTTTTATTGTAAGAATTATAAAATAAACAACATATACATAAGCACTAAAAGATATTTTCAGTAAAGATGCAGGTTATATAATACTAGAGGCCTGGTGAATGAAAATTCATGCACTGAAGCGGGGAGGGGTCCCTCAGCCTGGCCTGACCCCTCTCACAGTTGGGGAAGGGACCCAGCAATCAGGGGAAGGCGACACCCCATCACACCTCTGCTACTGCCACTGCCAGCAATGCAAGCCTCGCCCAGCCCTGGTTAACTGAGTCTCCAGCGGCCCTGGGCGGCTGGGGAGCTAAGGGGACTTTGGGGGGCTCTGGAGGCAGGTGCATGGCAAGGCCTTGCTACGCACCTGCTGCCCCAGCAGTGCTGAGGGGACTAGGTGCCACCCCCTTGTGGCTGTGCGAATCAGTATCTTTGAGAGTGTGGCAGTCAATTAGCATATTCCCTCCTTATTAGATGGGATTAGATAGGATTCTATCAACTCAATGTACCTGAGTATTACCTACATTTTATCTGTTTCTATCCTATATACAAAAGTGTAAAACTAGAATCAAAAGATTTTTTAAAAATCAGACAAACTTTAAAAAAACTAAGAACAGAATCAAATACACTGACAGAGGACCTTATCAGACAAGCAATAACTTCTTTAATAATCAAACTAGGTGGAGGAATGCTACAGTAAGATTCTCAATAACCTGTACCCAATCATTAAGAACTGATTTACTTTATGTCAGGAATATGCCATGTCAATAATTACTTTTATATTAAAAAAATCAGGCTCAAAGAAGTGAGACACTATTCCAAAAATTAACTGGGGAAAAAAACAACAACCTTCTTTTGGGAAAAAGAAAAATGGAACTGTGCTTCAATTGTCTTCCTTTCACTACTAAACTCCAAAGAGAACAGACCTGCTACCATCCCATACATTTAATATATTTTAAAAGTGGGAAGTTATATTGAGTATGGTCTTTAGTTATAGTGGAATTAAACTGAAAACAAGAAATAATAATAAAAATCCATAAATATTGGAAAATTTTACCCCTAAATTGGAAATTATACCCCTAAATATTTACAAGTTAAACAACACATTTCTAATAAATCTACGGGTCAAAGAAAATATTAAAAGAGAAAAGATAAAATATTTTTAACTTAATAAAAATAAAAACAACTTATAAAAATCTGAGGAATGCAGGTAAAGCAATGCTTAGACAAAAAATTTTAACTTTAAATGTTTATATAGAAAAAGAAGGTCCAAAGTTAATCTAAACTTCTATCTTAAAAAGCTAGAATAAAACCTTTTTCTGGCAGAGACAACCTCCCCACAACAATATGCCTCTCACAAAGGAGCTCCCTTCTTCCCTCTCCAGAAGAAGCAAAGAGGAAATACAAAAAGTGCCTGATGCAGAGCCCAATTCCTACTTCATGGATGTGAAATGCCCAGGATGCTACAAAATCACCACCATCTTTAACTTGCACAAAAAAAAAATAGTTTTGTGTGTTGGTTGCTCCTTCAGAAGGAAGCAGCACTAAAAGCACCTCAAATCAAGAAGAGTAGGAAACCAAGACGCGCAGACCTGTCCCGCAGCGCCCGTGGCCCAGCATTTTGCGCGGTTCGCGCTGTTTGGTGTCACCATGGAACCCAGAGAGACCCACTCGCAGCATGTCGCCCGGGCAACCAAATACAACAAAAACTTCCCAAGGCGCCGGCAGCATAGCGGATGCGATGATGTCTAACTCGGAGCCTTTCTCCAGGGCACATCCTGTGCGGACCCCACGAAAACAGACTTCCATTGAAGCCAGACACTCAACTACTCGCATGGCTATGCAATGGCTCGTCGCCCAACGGTTGGAATAGGCGGGGACCGGCTCCAGGTCAACCAGCTGTCCCAGGCTGACCTGGATGCGTTGGCCAATAAGGTACTACCTCTAACTTATGGTGAACCTAAGCAGGCTGCACCTCCAGAATTCATTCCTGCGCACGTGGCTTTTGACAAAAAGCCGGTGCCGAGCCGTGGGTGTCACTTGGTCACTTGGGATAACTGGCACAAGCGCCACATGACCAGGGGCGAGAGAAAGCCCTACCACAAGAAGAGAAACAAAACTAAGATTGGACTCCTCTGCATACACACAGACTGAGTGCCCGGAGTCAGCAAGAAGTACCTAGCCTCGAGGCTGGACTTGGGCAACTTCTCCGGGGCTCAGAGTGCTCTACGCGCAAAACAAGGATTGTTGATGTCTACACTGCATCCAACAACGAACTGGTCCCCCCAAGACCCTAGTAAAGAACTGCATCGCTCTCACTGAGCACACCGTACCGACAGTCGTACGAGTCCCACTACGTCCCACTACACACTGCCCCTGAGCTGCAAGCAGGGGGCCAAGCTGACGCCTGACGAGGAAGAGATTTTGGGGAAAAAAAAACACGATAAAAAAAAATTCAGAAGAAATATGATGAAAGGAAAAAAAATGCCAAAATCAGCAGTATTCTCGAGGAGCAGTTTCAGCCGGGCAAGCTTCTTGCATGCATCGCTTCAAGACCAGGCCAGTGTGGCCGAGCAGATGGCTAGGTGCTCCAGGGCAGGGAGCTGGAGTTCTATCTGAGGAAAATCAAAGCCCCGGAAAAGCAAATAAATCATCTGCCCTCCTATCTTAGCTCATGTAATAAAGATGTTTATTCTTAAAAAAAAAGTAGGTATCAGATCACGTACTGACCTAAAACATTCTCATGGCTTTCCCAGTGTAAAGGCTAAGATCCAACTCAACAGGTTCTCACAGTCCTACTCCTCTGGCCCTCCCTGCTGTTTCTCCACCCTCCTCTTGGGCCTGTCTTTTCCTTACCCACTGTGTTTCAATCACAATGGATTTGTTTTCCTTATTCTGTTGAAACTGTAACCCCCTCACCCATTACAGGACCTTTGCACATGCTGTTTCCCCCCTCCTGGACTAGCTTTCCTGTGATTGATACTCAATAAACATTGATGCTCAATAAACATAAAAATAAACAGAAGAGTAGAAAACCAAACAATAAATACATTTTGGGTATAAAAAAAAGTTTAGAAAAAGATAAACAAATTAAATCCAAAGTTTAAAGACCAGAAATCAACAAATGGGGAAAAAAACAACAGAGAATCAATCATCAGTGAAATCAAATGCTGGTTGTTTTAAAGATCAACAAAATCTGTTCAAAGATAGATTATAGAAATAAATGTAAAAGCTTTTAAAAAGCTTAACTTTTTAAAAAAATGAAGTAAACAAAAAATATATTCCTGAAACAAAAATAAACAAAGGTTTCTCAGGATAGAGAAAGTATAACTATAAAAGAAAAATATCTATAAATTATACCTAATGAGATTAAAAACTTCTCATCAAAAAACACAATAAACAATAGGAATATGCACCAGACTGGGACAGAATGCATTCACAGTAGATATACCTGACAAAAGATTTGTATCAAGAATATATAAAGAACCCCAA
This sequence comes from Pipistrellus kuhlii, assembly GCF_014108245.1. NCBI lineage: Eukaryota > Metazoa > Chordata > Mammalia > Chiroptera > Vespertilionidae > Pipistrellus > Pipistrellus kuhlii. Next base: position 62,981,166 of record NW_023425551.1, read on the forward strand.
CTCACATTTAACAGCAAACAATCTAATTTTTAAAATAGGCAAAGGACGAACAGATAGTTCACAAGATAAATGAATGGTCCTAAGTACATGAAAAAGTGCCTAACACCATTGTTCCTCAGGAAAATGTAGATTAAAAACCACAATGAGACACTCAAAAGAACAGCTAAAATGAAAAAGACTGGCAACACCAAATCTTGGTGTGGATATAGAATAACTGGAATTCTCCTATCTTGCTGCTAGAAATATACACTAAAATGTTTAGTAGTTTCTTATAAAACTAAATACATAATATAAATAAAACACACTGCCATGTATTCATAACTACTGAAGCTGGCTAAAAGGTATATAGGGGTCATTACACTATTCTCCTTTTGTATAATGTTTGATAATTTCCTTTGTAAAAACAAAAAAATCATACTGAAATCTTTTTGATTAAGTTGAATTTGGCCTTTCATGAAACTTAATCTTTCATATGGATATGATACATTCCATTCCGGTTGACTTAAAGCCATAGTTCTATTTTAACACTCTCCTTTCCTGTATATAACATTCAGAGAACACAAAGAGAAAAATTACACACCGACTTAAAACTATTACCTTGTTTTATATTCACAGCAATATCAATATATCCACTTCTTCCATAACTCTAATTCTCTCTTATGCTAATTTGGTTAATTTCCAGGCAAATGCACATTCTTGTTTTAAAAGGATAGAAACATGGAATAGAGCATATTTGTTGAATCCCACTGGTGAAGAGCTTATTGGGCAGGATTCCCTTACTAACCTGAAATGGGCAGTGAGCTCCATATGGGAACGCAGTGTCTGGTGGCAGGCCACACACTTAACTTGAAACGGAACATCTTTGCACAGAGAGATCAAAAGTTTCTTTGCAAAAGATGGAAATGATATTGGATGTGCTATTTTCTTGTCATCTGGAAAAAAAATTATATCGTGCAAAGATTTGAGTATAGTAACCCAACTTTTCCTCCCTTTTGTCTTCCTCAATATCAGTTGGAATAAGTAAAAGATATTTATGTAATAAAAATCTGAAATTCATTTTCTAGCCTTACGTACAAAAGATGTGAAAAAACACTCAAATTCCCAGATATCATGTATGTGAAAACATTATTCTGAATAAACGTTTTCTTCCCAAGCTTCTTTTCATTTCTCAAAGTAAACCTTATTCTTAGGTATGGGTAAATATTGAGAATCTTTTCTTAAAAAAAATAATTAAAAATGTTTCACTTTTACAGTTTGCATACTAGCATGAGGATAAGAAACCTTAAAAATTATCCCAGTAATATGGAAACTTAGCAAAAATTAAAGTGGTTTAAATAATTTTCAGAGGACATACCGCCCAGTTTAAAACGCTGATGGAAATGATTCTTTCCAGTCATGTGCTTCATACACTCATCCTTGCCGCTAAAAAGAAGGAAGCAATTTGGACATGCAAAACACTGAATAATCTGAGGAAGAAGGTTGTTTTTATGTCCATCATTTGCAGCTTCCTAAAACATAAGGCAAAGCTGAATTATAGACAATTAAAATCAACCAATATTCAAATTCTTAAAATTAACTTTCAAAATATTTATTATCTGGAATATTCTCTAACAGTTTTTAACATGAAAAGTTCTTCCCTGAGTGAACAATGGAGCTTTTCTCATGAATGAGGTCCCATATATAAAATTTTAAAATTTTTTTCCCTTGACAACAATTATAATAATGACAATAAATATACAAGTATATTTGTTTTCTATGTATTTTTCCTTTTGTACATACCCATATGCAACATTATATAACTGCATAAATGTTTTCACGTGATATACACTTTTTCTAAAGTTTTACTTTGTTCAATCTACTCTACAATATAACCTTTGTTTACAAATATGTATTTATCCATAAATAGCTTCATGCTTAAAATTTTACATATACAAACATACAAGGGGGATTGATATTGTTTTATCAAATATTTCCAACTTACTCTTCTGTCTCTTAGTTTTCTTATTTCACAATATCTAATGGAAAGTCCTAAAATGCAACTGGTATAACTTTAATTCATTTTTCTTAATAATTGTCAACTACTCCATCTCTGAATCTACTGATTTAGTCAAGTATTCATTCTGAGGCCTTATTTTTGCCACTATTAACAATAATATTGTAAACATCCCTGAGTACATATCCTTATTATAGGTGCTCTCTCTCATCGGTGGTCCTATTGGGTTAAAAGGTATATTCTTTGAATATTAAAAGATGTTGTATGCTTGCTTTTCAAAATGGCTTTACCAATTCATGTATCTCCTAGCCTGGCAGCAATAGATATTACTTTAGCAATCTGACAGAGGTGCTACTCATTGTTACTTTAATTGCATTTCCAATCTACTAGGGAGTTTGAGCATTTATTCATACAATTCTGTGGATATTCCACATTCTGTAGAAGTCTTATTTATATTCTTTATCCTCATATTTCATGGTTTTGTTTTCTCTCCTTTTGGTCAACTTAATTATCAAAACTCTTTGTCCAGTCCTCTATTTTGCAAATATTTTCAAACATCTGCTAAGGAATTCTGTGTATGCTCACTTTAAAATTATGATATGGTGAAAATGGTATGTCTTTTTTAGCATCTAAGTTTCCAAACTTAGTAAAAGCCTCCTTTATCCCTAACAGCCTTAAAAGTTGTGTCTTCTTAAATTTATTATCTTAAATTTACATTAGGAATATCAAAGTAGTTTGTGTAGTCTTATGAGATGCAACAAGAGGAGGAACCGTAAATTTACATTTATATTAAGTACATGTCAAGCAAGCACCATATTAGGATTCAAAGTGTGCTTTCCCATTTAATTCTTATAATAATCCCATGAAATATTAATTTATTCACTTATAAACAAGAAAATTGACATTTAGATTAAGTCAACAAAATTACCATAGAAGAGACAAAACTACCATTCAAATACAGCTTTAAATTTTTGGTAACAAAATCTATGCTCTTTCCACTATTCTCCATCTCATTTTAATTTGGCAAGTGCCACACAAAAGATTACATTGGGAAGATATTTTGTATTTCATTAGAAGGTTCTAAAAGTTAAGAGCACTACAAGCATTTATTAACCATCGATTTATACAAATGACCCCCTAATGAAGACCTCTAAACTAAAAAAAAAATAATTTTTAGTTCAATTCTGAGTTATAAATGTATTCAATATAATGTTCATTTAAGTGGTTTGTTCAATAGAACAAAAATGGTTCTACATAAAATTTTACTGTAATATAACTGTTATATAAATGTAGCATATTTGCAAATACCATCTACAAACTAGAGGAAGGTAAGGGAAACAGAATGTCTGGTAAGTTAAAGTGCTAAATTTATTTTTACTATTATATACATTAAAATAACATACATCATAAAATTTTGTATATATTTAAAAGATTAGGACAACAATAAAATACTACTTCATATCCACTAAAATAGCCATTTTAAAAGACAGATAATAAGTAAAGAAATTAGACCCTAGCCAGGTAGCTCAGTTAGTTAGAACATGGACCTGATATACCAAAGTTGTGGATTTGACCCCTGGTCAGGGCACATATAAGAAGTAACCAATGAATGCATAAATAAGTGAAAAAACAAACTGATGTTTCTCTTTCTCTCTAAATTAGTAAAAATAAGAAGAAACTAGAACTATACCCATTGCTATTGGGAAGGTGACATGGTATAATGATTATATAACAATTGGCAGTTCTTCAAAAAAATTAAACATACTTATCATACGACCTAATTTCACCTCTGAGAAGTGAATACATATATCCACACAAAGACTTGCATGCTTGTTTAGAGTAGCATTATTCACAATAGCCAAAGTGAAAACAAACCAAGTGTTTATCACTGAGATGAATTGATACACGAAATGTGGTATATATCCATACAATGGACTGAAGGGTCCCAGTGCACATGCCCAGGTTGTGGTCTCGATCCCTGGTGGGGGGCATGTGGGAGGCAGCCAATCACTGATTCTCTCTCTCGCCATTGATGTTTTTTTTGTTTTTTTAAATATATATTATTGATATTTTACAGAGAGGAAGAGAGAGGAATAGAGAGTTAGAAACATCGATGAGAGAGAATCATCGATTAGCTGCCTCTTGCACACCCCCCACCGGGGATGTGCCCGCAACCAAGGCACATGCCCTTGACCGGAATCGAACCCGGGACCCTTCAGTCCGCAGGTCAACGCTCTATCCACTGAGCCAAACGGGTCTCGGCGCCATTGATGTTTCTATCTCTCTCTCCCTCTCCCTTTCTTTCTGAAATAAAAAATAAATATATTTTTAAAAAAAATTAGGAATAAAGTACTAATATATTCTATTATACAACACAGATAAGCCTTCAAAACATTATGGTAAGTGAAAGAATTTTGTCACCAAAAGGGTATATATTTTATTATTCCATTTATATGAAATGTCCAGAAAAGATAAAACCAAAAAGGCAGAAAGTAATTTTACTGGTTTCCTAGGGCAGGGAAGAATAGGTTAGCAAACGGAAAAATAACCTTTGATGACAGAATGGCCCTAGGAACAGAATGGTAGTACCTATTGATCTGCAAGTGACCTTGAGGCACACTGAAGCTTACAGTACATCTACCACCGCTACCACTACCACCACCAAAAAGGAGAAAGGCAGGAAGCTATCTGGTACCAGACCCACTGGATGACTTTAATGTTCAAGAAACACTAGACTTACTCCAATGTTCAAGAAACACTAGACTTACAAAGCATGACCCAGCAGCACTGGCATCATCTAGCAGCTTGTTAAAAATCCTGAATCTGAGGCCCCACCTCAGATCTAGAGTCATAATTTTCATTTTGTAACAAGTGATTCATATGTACATTAAAGTTTGATTCCCAGGTGATTTGTGTGCACATTAAAGTTTGATAAGCACTAGTCCAGATGGAAGAAATTAGAGATGAAAGGAAAAGGGGGAGGAAGCAAGACAAGTAATGCAAACTATAAATAATTCCACTCTCACTGAAGAATGCGAGCCTTACAAAATAGAAATCAGTGGTATATGATCTTCTAGCGACCTCTTCTGGGTGGTTCAAGATAGGCAATTGCATACTAGTTTAAAGGAAAGGTCTTTGTGACACACTCCAAAGAATAAGCAATAATGAATATTTGTTGAGAGTTATATCTAATATCAAACATGGTATACTTATTACAGAGTTCTATATAACAAGTATTTGTATATGTCCCTTGAGCTATATCAATAAGAGTTACATAGCATAGCCTTTTAAGTACTAGACCTATTTCGTAATACTAACATTAATAAAAGAATTGTTAGACACTATATAGCTCCAATAGTTCAAAATGCAGTGAAAAGCAGTGGACTTAAGAAGGGTCTAGTTCTCATCATGTGATTAACTCACAGAGCATCTTAAACAAGGTACATTAATTTCATAAAGCAACTCCATAAAAAGTAGGGTTTTTATGGTAATCTTTAGGACTGCTGGTTTTCACCTATCAAGTTTGCCTGCCAACAATAGTTTAATGTTCCAAATCATTTTGCTCTTCATAAACAATCAGAATTTTGATCCTCCTTATGTGTATCATTAGGGATTGCAAGCTTAAGAGCAAGAAGAAAAATAATGTCTACTCTTAACTTAGGACATGCTCTTACCTTAGAAGAAAGGTGTTCCTTATACTGTTGTTGAGTAACAAAATTTTTATAACATACTACACAAACAAAGGAATTGATGGAAGGTCCATGTAGTGTAATTGTTGGATCACACGGTGAGTGATCAAACCTACTTGGCAAAAGAGAGGTAACATTAGAAAAGCCCACATTCTAGGCGCAGCACTATTAAGTTCATTTGTTAAGCAAATAAACACACATACACATATTCAGAATTTACACTTTCCTACTAAAATATTAAATTATGTTCTTCATATTCAGAAAATTTCAAGTGGTTCCCATTAAGGCATGCAATCCTTTCAGACAGTGACCTACAGTTAACTTAAAATTTCATGAAAGTACTCACAAATAATTTAAATGAACCACTGGAATAATAATCTCAAGTCAAGATTTCTGACATAACCCTGATTCCTAAAAATGGCTTTTAATCCTTTAATGTTCATTTAACCATATTAAAAATTTGTGTCATTTTAAACTGCCTTGAAGACTTTTTAAAGTAGTTCAGATACAGTATGCTACCCATTTATTTGCAGAGCACTGAAGCTCCTTCTAGAAAACTCTCTTGGTAAGGCAAGGCATAAGTAGGGTGAGACATCTTTAAACTATTAGAAGGGGATTGTGAAGACAAGAATGTTTAATGACTCTAATACTGTCTTCCTTGATATTTACTTTCTCATGCTCTAATATTCAAAAGTGCAGTAAGTTATTATAGTAAGATGGGTTTCATAAGCAAAATATTTATCATTAATTTGGCCACATTTTATTTGCCTTTAGCATTTATTTTTGCAATGCCATATTAGCTACTTTATGTCTTTTGAAATTTGCATTTATGGGCTGGATTTCTCTAACACTGATCCAATTGCACAGCAGTGCAAAAAATCTATTCAAAATTTTATGAGAATTTTAGGAACAAATACATACTTAAAGGCCAAATGCCTTTAAAGATAAAATATCACTAGATGAATCTAACTTCACCACACCTTCTAGGATACCTAATGGATGTAATTGTAAATAATTACATCTTAACAACACAAAACAAATTGAATTTGAAATATCAAGCTATAATTATAATGGCAGAGGCACATCATGCTTTCATTTTAAGAAATCATTTTCACTTTTTAACTCACTTGACCTTCAGTGTCCACTATTCTGAATATCACATTTACCTTTTCAAATGTCCTAAGAGAAGATGCCCATTATCAAATTCCTTGTTACAGTGCATTATGGGACATGAAATTGCTTTCCCAGACACTTGCATTTGGCCTCCTCTTCGGAATGAGCTTTTTGTTCCAGAATTAATTGTTCCTGCTTTGAGTCCTGCATCATTGGATATAAATTCTTAAGTCTCTATTTCAGATATTTGTCCTTTAAACTGGTAATCAAAATTATGACAAAACAATGAAAAATCAACCACATGCATCATTAATTAAATATTTATAAGCTTTCTTATAAAAGATATAACCTAAAAGTAAATAGTTATTTGGGAAAAGAAAAGCAGTTAACATCTCCAACTAGCCCTCTCTTGAGGAAAAAAAAAAATCTTGTTTCCTTAAATTCAATACCCAAAAAATATCAAAGATCAAATGCATTAGAAAATCAGTTGCTCTACAGAACCTTTACCTCCCTTCTTTTCATTTATATGTTTGCAAAGATCTTTTCTTGTAACTCTTATTTTCTCTTTTAACTATCTAAAACACATTATAAGGTATAGCTATATTACAGAGGATCTGGGTTCTATAAAAATTATCTTGAACAATGTAACTGAGAGGGCAAGAGAAGTGGAGAAGATAAGGAGGTAAGGAGAATAAGTGATACTTTCTGAGGAATCCAGCTATTGGTCAATAAGCTCCAACCTGGACATCAAGTTACACAGGTTTCAGTAATAACATTTCTAGAACACAAAGCAGGGATTTACTTGTTATCTCTCTTCTTCCAATTTATCCTTTTTTTCTTTTTTCTTCTTTTTGGTTTTGCGTTATTTTATTTTGCTCTTTCCAGTCTGAAGCTATAATACTATCATGGGCATTTAGTTATACAAAGGACACATAAAAAACCAAGACACCCAGAGTGAGATGCATGGCGGACAGGGGGCCGGGGGCTGGCAGGGAGCCAAGGGTCAAGGCTGGATGTCTTCTCACAGGAGGGTGACACCGGCTTCGTCCCACCCCAAGACCCAGAAGCCAGTCAGACAAGGAGCACCAATCCGCCTACTGGAGGCTCTGTGGGCGGGCAGGGCAGGGGCCGGTGAGCGCCTTTGGGCGGTGGGGGCAGGTTCTGGGTTTGGGGAGGTGCCCTTCCTGCCCAACCACCAGGGAGCAGGGCACAGAGGCCCGGAGATGCTGCCCGAGGCTTGCCTGTGCCACCTCCAACAATGACATTTCATTAAAAAAAAAAAAAAAATACTGATTTGGTCATTTTCTACTTCCAGTTAGCCAGGGAGAGACAGGAGTGGGGCCCGGAGCACAGGGGCGCAGGACGGGCCTGCTCCGTGCAGAGGGGACAGAGCCGTGCACCAGCTTCAGCCCTGGCCCCGCAGGCGCTCCTCCTGGTGCAGGGCTGGTGCCCCCAGGGGCCACCGAAGACCTTGGGCCAAGGGCCCGGCTGCTGGGAAGTTGGGGGGAACCTGGGCTGGGGGGAGGGTCAGGAGCTTCCAGTTAAACCCCTGCCACACCCAGGGTTGGAGCCCCCATGCTCCTCAGCCACTTTGGGGAAATAAGGCTCAGAGTCGTCTGAGGTCAGAAGAGGGGCCAGCCTCGCCCACAGCAGAGAGAGGGCGGAGGGTCCCCGGGCCTGCTAAGGGCTAGGCCACAGCGCCCAACCCCGGGAGAGGCCACACAGGGCACAGGGGGGCCACAAATTATCTAGTAAGGGAAAATGTTTTATAGTGAGATTTCCAGGAATGTCAGGTCTGCAAAGAGTTAGTGAAGAAGAGGCTACCCAATGCTTTAGATGAGACTCCCACGTGGACACTTACAGAATATCTACATAGGCTGCACTGACAAATAAGTAAACACTCATCCTTTAAATCTCAGCTTAAATTCCATTTCCTCAGAGAAGCTTTTCCTGACCTCAAGTAACCTGTTACACAAGCTCCCATATACACATGTACTATTTCATGTAATAACTATGAAATTATAAATGATTAAATGAGCAATATCTAATAAGCTCAAGGATGACTTATACTACTTACACTCAAAATATACTTTTGCCAAAGTAGGAAGGTAATTGGTAAAGTAGGCCGTTAAGATTCATTAAAATTAAATGACAGTGCTTTATATATTCATTAGCAACCAAATAAATGAACATAATATCTTAAAACTGTAGGGAAGCTAGATAACCTTCATGTTCCACTCATCTCTAAAGAATACCTGGCATTTTTAGCCACTGGTCCACACAGAGTCTTGCTGCTTCTGTATCAGAATATCCTCGAATAAATTCCAATTCTTGCAAGCCATGAGCATGCTGAAAATCAACTTTTTCCTAAAGATATTAAGAAAAAAAAAATCAACCAACTATGATTACTAATCTGGTTTCCTTGAGAAAAGATTTTGACATATCAATGACTAGTAAGTACTGATTATGATTACTCTTTATCCTTGGAACTTCACAACTAGGTCCCAAAACAAAGGTTTACGCTCTAACATGTTGATTTAATGTTATCTACAGCTACACAAAGTTCACTACAACCTACATCTCCAAAATAGGGCACTGGTTAAGTAAATTAAGGTAAGTACATTTCATTCAAGTCAATAGAAAGACTAACCACTTTTTAAGTGAAGTAGAAACATACTTTTAGTATCAAACAAGCCACCAAGTATAATAGTATAAAACAAATAAGGCCCAATATAAACAAAGATTAATTTCAAGATACGTATAACTTTATCTGCTGAGGGGGGAAAGACTGAAAATATATTAAATTCAAAGGCTAGATCTCGGAATGGAGATATGAACTATTAGTTGCATTTTTAAACTTTTGTACTTTTCTCTGATTTTTCTTATACTGGTGGGGCAAAATAGGTTTATAGTTACTCATATGGAAAATAATACAATAATTAATAAAAATACAAACTGTTTCTCGTACTCACAATTGTAAAGCTACTTTTTTAAAAAAAATATTTTATTGATTTTTTACAGAGAGGAAGGGAGAGAGATAGAAAGCCAGAAACAACGATGAGAGAGTAACATCAATCAGCTGCCTCCTGCACCCCCCCCACTGGGGATGTGCCCACAACGAAGGTACATGCCCTTGACCGGAATCAAACCTGGGACCCTTCAGTCCGCAGGCCGACGCTCTATCTATGTAGAGAATGGAGTGAAGAGAAGCCTATTAAATATTTGTTCAGTGAATAGTACTACTTACATATTAAGCACACACTTAATATGTGCCAATATAAAGCATTTATTGCCATCTAGATCAAGGGTTGGCAAACTTTTTCCATAAAGAACCAGATAGCTAATATTTTAGGCTTTGTATCCTATACATTCTCTATTGTAGCATGAAAGCAGCCATAGATTATATGTAAACAAATGGGCATGGCTATGTTCCAATAAAAAATTATTTACAAAACAGACTGCAGGCCAGTGCAAACCACTAAATTATATACTTCAAACTATTAAGAGTCTCTAAATCTTTCTACTTATATTACCTATAAATCTACTTGCATATTTTCTAATCATGCTGTATCTAACAACACTTATTAACCACCTACCATTTGAGAAACTGTTGTAAAAGCATTTTATTGTAGATTTAATCCTCACAATAACTCCATAATAGGTATATTGTTCCCATTTGATTTTATTTTTTCAATATATTTTTTATTGATTTTTGAGAAAAAGGGAGAGGGGAGAGAGATGAGAAACATCAATGATGAGAGAGAATCATTAATTGGCTGCCTCCTGCACACACCCCACTGGGGACCGAACCAGCAACTTGTCCAGAATTGAACCTGGGACCCTTCAGTCCACAGGCCAACACTCTATCCACTGAACCAAACCAGCCAGGGCTATTGTTCCATTTTATAATGGGAAACTGAAGTAAACCAAGGTCAAATAAATTGCCCAAGGATAAATAACAATTCCAGGATTTAAACTCTTGTAATCAGATTGTAGGATCTACGCACTTAAACAGTACTGTGTCTCAAAAAGCTTATATTCTTAACAAGAAATGACAAATTCATGAACATTAGATTTTCAAGACATAGGTCAGAATAATGAATGGCCTAGTTAGCAATAACAGGATCTTCTATCAGAAAGAGTAAGCAGAAGGACAAAGAGATTCAAAATTTTCATCTGAAAAAAAATCTTACAATATTATTCAAATACAGCCATAGAAGACATATTCTCAAAGATGTTAATATGCGTTATATATATATTTAAAAATCCTCTGTATCATCTAAGTAAGTATAAAAACATTGGTTTTAATATCAAGTTTAAAAGGATCCTTTACTGCAGGATTTCCAAAGCCTTAAGGTTCTATAATGTGCCTGTGATTTTTCATCCATAGATTATGCAGTATCCCAATTTAGCAAATCACTTTTTTTTTTTCAAAGTGGTCTGAATAACACACTATGAGAAACCAAGATAGTCTATCCAAAAAAAGCAATTTGGCAAACTTCCAGGGGGCTTTAAAGATTTTTTTTTCTTATTTACAAAATTAAACATGATATATTGACATTCCTTACAAAAATCTATCACAATAAAAACTCTTAAATTAAATTACTATGTTGGTGTTAAATATTACTGCATGCCAGCTAGTAACCTACTTATTTTAAACAATGCCAATAATTTATTTTATAGTTTAAAAAAAAATGTTTTTTTTTTGCCATTTCTCACAACAGAATTTTAACTCTGTGGCCTAAGTAAATGCTAAAAAAAATCTGCTGGCTGAAATCACCTCCAAATGTACCACCCTTTTTTTCTATATCACAAAGTTACTTCCACAAACCTTAGGGTTACATCACTCTTGCGTGTCATCTTAACTCCTGAAATACCAATAAGCTAAGCTGGTGGCTGGTTATCTAGTCAGCACAGCACATTATATCTGAAAGTGATTTATCCAACAAAGATTTTAATGAATTTTCTTTTTCTTTCCTTTAATATCACGAAGACGGACAATCCACTTTAACAGTGAAACACCATTCACAAATATTATCTATTTTTAGTCTGAGTTATTTATCAACCACTAGATTTTTTTCAAGAATTTAAAAAAAATTTTTTAATTGATTTCAGAGAGGAAGGGAGAGGGAGAGAGAGATGGAAACATCAATAATGAGAGAGGATCATCGATTGGCTGCCTCCTGCACACCCCCGACTGAGGACTGAGTCTGCAATCCAGGCATGTGCCTTGACAGGGAATTGAACCAGTGACCTCCTGGTTCCTGGGTTGATGCTCAACCATGAGCCACACTCAGCTGGGCAAGAATTATTTTTATTTCCGTTTCATTATCTTCCTTTCTGGGTAGTTTTTGTTTTCTGTCATCTAGTTGTTTTTTTTTTTTTTTTTTTTAAACTTATCCATAAAGAGAACCAAATAGGAACAACCACAAAAGAAAATCATATATGGATAGCAAACAACGAGCTAAAACATCTGTAATGATCAGCTTCTCTTAGAAAACATAAATTTATTCTTTACAGTTGGTTAAACAAAAATTTCAAAAAACTTTCTTCATTGCTAACGTAAAGCCTCTAAACAGGCATCTTCAAACTACGGCCCACAGGCCACATGCAGCCCGCAGAGGAGTCTAATCCGGCCCGCCAGGTTTTTTGGGCAGTGAGCGCAGCCAAGGTGTTACAGTAGGAATTAGTAGTTAATATAGTCCGGCCCTCCAGCTCTCTGAGGGACCGTGATCTGGCCCCCACTTTAAAAAGTTTGAGGACGCCTGCTCTAATATAACAAATGAACATTTACATAGATGGAGGTTAAAACTTTCCTTGAGGAAACCATTGGTTATCATAGTGACTATAAGATTCTGAACTCATCTGAAAGTTTTATTATCTATTAGAGGCCAGATGCAGGAGTGGGGTCTGGTCAGTCTGCCCCGATTGGGCAGATTTGGGCAGGCCAGCTGGGAGGAGGGGCCCCAGACAGTTGGTGGGCCAGCCCTGCTCCCTGGTCAAACTCCAGTTGAACTCCCAGTAGAGGAGACAATTTGTATATTACCCTTTTATTATATAGGATGTGTCTATTAACATTGCCTAGGAAAAGAAGCTAGCATCACTCAGGAAATCTGCAGAATGGGAGGACAGCTTGCAAATCATTTCTCTCTCAAAGAGATTTTTCCCCAGGACCCATTTAACATAGTTTTGGGAAAGAATCTTCCTTAAAGTTGAATCATGTTTCTGCCAGAAAAGAAATAATTCTATTTTTTAAATATCACTATCCCTTAAGTATTTTAAATATACAATTAGAAGACTATGCTCTAATTTAATTAGTATTACATAATAAAGTTAATATCTCCAAATAAACCTAGTTCTAAATTTAAAGATTAATTTATTCTATATCAAATTAGGATATACTAAAACACAAGCTATAGAAATATATACATTCCATTATAATAACCAATAAGTAATGAAAGAATAAAAAACAGATGTTAAGATTATAAAATCATAGAACTTATCCCAACCGGGGAGATCATCTCCAACTCTATCCCTTTACAGATTGAGGCCCTAAGTCAATAAAAGGTAAGTGACTTGCTAAAATCCAAATAGCTGTTGGAAGAGCCCTGATTTCGATTTCCATTTTTAAAATCCTACTGTGAAGCTTATTTTTTTACCCAACACATCAACATTCTACTCCTAATAGACATTTATCAATATTGAGGGAGTTTTATAAATAATTTCATTTGGATCTTTCTAAAGCAAGTCAAGGAAAATATATCCCACAAGATTCTAAATTAGGCTTCATTTTCCACATAGCAGCTCTTCTACAACCCTGATTCAAATTTCTTTCTTTTAGTAATTGATTTAATCTGAAAGGACAGGCTGAAATCTGAGAAAGTGGACTGGCTCTTTTTAGTAGAAAATAACCTTTCAACAGTTTATACATACAAACCTGGTAAACAATTTTCACTCTTGTGATAAACTAGAAACCCTTTAATTGCTCATTTGCTTTAAGTAATCAAATGATTTTAATTCCCCAAAATAAAATCCACTAAAGTAAGCCTTTCCCCCCTATATACATATATGATCAGAATCCATCAAACTAAAAACAGAGATGTAAAAAGCTATTATGAATTTCTACTAAATTGATGTCTAGAACCCATGCTGAACATGGATTCAATTATTCATTTATTACAAATTTCTCTTTACAAATTTATTATAAACAATTCCATAATTTTGTAAAACACCAATTAAAATAGTCACATACCTTGAATGCTCTATTCTTCTCTTCTTTCTGCTGTTTCTCCACTTCAACATGGCGGGCTAGACGAGCCAGAGTTAAGGCAACTTTATCCTTCTGATGGTCAATATGGTCCTTATGCTTAACATTATCCTATAATTAAAAAACAATTTTCATTCCTTTTAACCAATTTAGCTTTGGGATAACATATATTCGTTTACAAGAGTTGTTGCACTGAAGAACTACTTACCTTTACCACTAGCAAATTTCTAAGAAACTGTCTTGTATATTTTATATTTCATGTGTTATTTTGTAGGTCAGCCAATCGTCCACTAGCACCTTATTTCAAAGTTAAATAAACTAGCTGGTAGGACATTTATCATCTTTATTTACTTTATAATCATCTGGATATTGAAAAGTTTGGCATCACTTTGTGCTGAGTGTATAAGATAACGCCATCAAGCCATTAATTTACAGTCAAAAAGTACAAACATTCTTGGCTCTAGTTTTTCAGCAATGCCAGGACAGTATTTACTTAAGAGAAATTATTGATTTTAAAAAGTAGATCTAACTTCCAGTTCCTAGTCCAACATGTAAGGAGCTTAGAAGTTGCCATTCCATCCTAACAATGAGCAAAAAGCTGAACAAACTGATCAAGTCAACATCTCTTAGATTCATCAAAGTGAGGTGATAGTACTGAGGGGGGGAGGGGGCTTGGAGGGGATAGATACAAAGAATCACAGGGGGATCCAGTCATGGGGAAACCTCACACTTTTGTGAATTTACCTCCAGGAGTTCTACCGGGTTCTCACAGTGAAGACTGGACAAAAATCCCCTCATGCTTCCAATAGCTGGGAGGAATATGCCTGATCATTCTCTTCTTAACAAAGTTTGTGCTCAAGAGAAACTTTTACCAGAGTCTAACCTGTTAGTTTTATCAGAGCTTAACAAACCTGGTGGGAGGGAAATACCCAACCTCAACTCTCTTCAGCTTTCCAAATAGGAGAAAGGAAAAACCAAATCCAGGCCCCTCTAACTAGCTTGCCCCACTGAGGGGAGGGACACAGAAGCACTGCTGAAGTTCAGTCCCAGGACACAGGCTCACCAAGATGAAGTCCTAATCACAGGATTAAAGAATGCCACTACTTCTCCCATACCTTACCACTACATTACTAAAGGCCTAATTACCAGTTTCTTTTACTTAGTACATCATGTCCACCATTCGAGAAAAAATTAAAAGGCAAAAAACAGTCTTAAGAGTCAGAGCAAGCACAGAATGGTAGACATGGCAGGGATGCTGGAATAATCAAATCAGGAATTTAAAATAACTTTGATTAATATGCTAAGGGCTCTAACGGAAAACTGGCAACGTGCAAGAACAGATGTGTAATGTAAGTGATATGGAAATCCTAAGAAAGAAGAGAAATCTGGAGAAATTTTAAAAAGTACTCTAATTGAAATGAAGAATACTTTGATAGACTTCTACTGCACACTCTGCACTTAAGGATATGTCAACAGAAACTTGCAAAACTGAAAAACAGAGAAAAAAGACTAAAAAACAAAACAGAATATCCAAAAACTATTCCAAAAGATATAATATATGCATAATGGGAATAATGGTAGAAGAAAGGGAGAGAATACATGTGAAACAATAACTAAGAATTTTCCCAAGTCAATGTCAGATACTAAACCACTAATCAAGGAAGAAATAAATCCCTCCGTTCTCAGATGATATGATCTTCCTAAGAAAAAGGTGCAAATAAAATAAGCAATAGTTAGGGGTGAAGTAACTTGTACTACCGTAGTATAATTAGCAGCTTTATGAATAATTGCCAAAACTTGAACACAACCAAGATATCCTTTAGTAGGTGAATGAATAAATTGTGTTATATCCAGGTGATGAAATATTATTCTTGCTGAAAAGAAACAAGCTATCAAGGCATGAAAAGACATGAAGGAAACGGAAATACATATCACTAAAGGAAACAAGCCAATCTAAAAAGCCATGATTGTAACTATATGGAATTCTGGACAAGGTAAAACTATAGTGACAGTAAAAAAGATCTATAGTTGCCAGGGGCTTTGTGGGAAGGGAGAGAGGAGTAAATTAGCTAAGTACAAAGAAATTTTAGGGCAGTAAAAGTATTCTGTATAATACTATAAAGGTGGATACCTATCATTATACATTTGTCCAAAGCCACAGATTTACAACAAGAGTGAACTCTAATGACTTTGGGTGATGATGGGTCAATGTAGGTTCGCTAATTATAACAAACGTACCACTGCATTGGGGGATGTTGATAATAGGGGAAGCTATGCATGTCTAAATTTTGCTGTGAACCTAATTTTTTTTTAATAAACAAATAAAATCATATATATATATTTTTTTCTATTAGAGCTCAGCTATTGTGGCTCAGTGGCTGAGTGTAAACTCTCTAACCAGGAGGTTATGATTCGACCTTTAGTCAGGGCACATGCCTGGGTTTCCAGCTCGATCCCCAATCGAGGACGTGCAGAAGGCAGCTGATTAATGATTTTCTCTCATCATTAATGTTTCTATCACCTTCCCTTCCTTTCTCTGAAATCAATAAAAACCTATTTAAAAAAAAAAAAAGTAAAAATGATTCCTTTAAAAATATATAGTAAAATCTAGCAAGTATAAATAAAAACGATAATAGTTATTTTTGTCGGGAGAGTTTTCTCTTTTTATAATTCTATTTTCTAATATTTCTACAATCAGCATATGTAAATTAATAAAATTAATAAATTTTCACTTATTAATGAACAAGACTGTATAAGGACAAAAACTGTTGAGAATCTCAATCTCTTGTTTGAAAATGTAATGGATTTTGTTTAAATCACTAATTTATGCCTTATAAAACTACATTTAACATATACCCTTCATAAAGACAGGTGAAAATTTTGTATTTATAAGGAACATAATCTATTAGTAGATTGTATTTTTTTCTCTAGATTTTTGTCTCTAGTAATGCAATAATTAGGTGATATTATTTTACAAACATAACAGAAATAGATATCAAGCAAGAATTAGGGCAAATCATTTTCAGTTCAACGGGCTTAATGGCTACTGGGTAAATATTTTTATACAGTTCTGAGGTCAAACACCATTACTATTTTAAAGCAAAAAGCATTTTGCAATTAAAACACATTTGTAAATGTGTATTTTTCTTTAATTACATATATGCTTTTATTTTTATTATTTTTTAAAAATGTATTTTATTGATTTTTTACAGAGAGGAAGGGAGAGAGATAGAGAGCTAGAAACGTCGATGAGAGAGAAACATTGACCAGCTGCCTCTTGCACACTCCCTACCGGGGATGTGCCCGCAACCAACATACATGCTCCTGACCGGAATCGAACCTGGGACCTTTCAGTCCGCAGACCGACGCTCTACCACTGAGCCAAACCGGTTTCGGCAAATTACATATATGCTTTTAAAAATTCCAAAGCACATGTATGGATTTGTATTTTAAAATGTATTTAAAATATTAAAAAGTAAATACAGTCAAATTAAAAGTTAAAACTTAAAAATATTATTCAACTTAGCTCTAATTGGTTTGGCTCAGTGGATAGAGTGTCAGCCTGTGGACTCAAGGATCCCAGGTTCGATTCTGGTCCAGAGCATGTACCTTGCTTGCAGGCACATGCTCCAGTAAGGAGTGTGCAGAAGGCAGCTGATTGATGTTTCTAACTCTCTATCCCTCTCTCTTCTTCTCTGTAAAAAAAAAAAAAAATCAATTATTTATATATATATATATATATATATATATATATATATATATATATATATATATAGTTCAACTTAGACCCGATCTACTGCTTTTCTGGTTTGGATTTTAAATATAGAAAGCAAAATCATTAGCTTTTTAAATCACAAATGTAATTTCTCAAAGTTTAATAGATTTATTCAAAAGGAAGCTAATTACGTCACAAAGACATTTTATTAGAACTTGAATTTCTGTCCATTTGTCTAGTCTTGATGAATGCATGCTGAAATGATTTTATGAGCGGTCTTTTAATATTTATCTACAAATGCCTATTTCATGAAATATTCACTCTCAATCCTGAAATGTATTATAGAATAGAAAGCTAAGTACCACATGCTTGCTAACCCCCCACTTTGGTATTACAAACTGATATTGAATGCTGAAAAAACTGGCTATAAACTGTTTTATAAAACTTTTCAAAGAAGGTCTCTTGAATAATTTTCTCAAATATTTTTCTTATTTTTATACTAATTTTTGAGGTAAAATTGGTATATAACACTATATTACCGTGCTTCCCCTAAAATAAGACATCCTCCGAAAATAAGACCTACTTACAGGTTTCCTTCTGAAATATAAGGCATTCCCCCGAAAATAAAGCCCCCCCAGGCTAAACATGAGAGATTTGGTCCACTGATACTGAAAGAAATGGAGTCACAAGAAATTCACTAGGAAATTCAGGAATTGGATTGTTATGATGATGTTCCAGAAGATGATGACATGATTGTCATTGAATAAATGAATAAATTCTTGATACTATAGGATTCACAGTTTGTCTGATTTGTGTTGACAACTACCATACTACTGAACCGTATACAGGTAATAAATTTACCTTATTTTCTTTTAACAATAAATGTGTACCTTATTCTTCTTCATGGAAAAATAAGACATCCCCTGAAAATAAGACCTAGTGCATCTTTGGGAGCAAAAATTAATATAAGACACTGTCTTATTTTCGGGGAAATAGGGTAGCTAGTATATGGCATAATTCGATTTCTGTATACACTACAAAATAATCACCAAAATAAGTCTTACCAAATATCACTATACAATTGAAGCCCCTTCACTCATTTTATCCATCCTCTAACCCCCAACCCATTACCCTCTGATAACCACCAACCTGTTCTCCGTATCTTTAAGTTTTCTTTTCTTTTTTTTTAAGATTGCACATACAAATCAGACAGTATTTATCTAACTTGCTTCACTGAGTTTTATTTCATTGTATGTATCACATTTTCTTTATCAACTCATCCATCAATAGACACTCAAGTTGTTTCTATACCTTGGCTACTATAAACAATGCAGCAGTGAACATATGGGTGCATATACCTTTTTTTAAGTAGAATAGCTAGGTCATATGGTAGTGCTATTTTTAATTTTTTGAGAAATCTCCATATTGTTTTCCATAGTAGTTGCATCGATTTACATTCCCACAGTGTACGAGTGTTCCCCTTCCTCTACATACATCTTCTTTAACACTGTTTCTTGTCATTTTGATAATCATTCTAACAGAAGTGAGGCAATAGCTCATTGTGGTTGTGATTTGCATTTCCCTGATAATTAGTGATGTTGAACATTTTTTAGTGTGGCTGTTGTTCATCTGTAAGCCTTCTTTGAAAAGTGTTCATATCCTTTGTCCATTTTTAATTGAATTGGTGGTTTTGCTAGTTATTTATACATTTGGATATTAACCCCTTCTTGAATATATAATTTGCAAATATCCTCTGCAACTCAGTAAACTGCTTTTTCATTTTGATGGTTTCCTTTGCTGTGCAACAATTTAGTTTAATATAGTCCCACTTGTTTATTTTTGCTTTTGGAGTCAGATCAGAAAGTAAATGCCAAGACTGATATCAAGGGGCCTGTTTCCTTATAGGAGTTTTATGGTTTCAGGTCTTACATTCAAGTCTGTAATCAAACATTTTTGAGTTAATTTTTGTGCCTGGTGTAAGATAGTGGTCTAGTTTCATTTCTTTTGCATGTTGCTGTCCAGTTTTCCTACTACCACTTATTGAAGAAATTGTTTTTAGTCATAAATTAACCATATATGTGTGGATTTATTTCTGGGCTATTTGGTTCCATTGATCTATGTATCAGTTTTTATGCCAAAACAATACTGTTTTTTATTATTATAGCTTTGTAATACAGTTTGAAATCAGAAAGTGTGCTATCTCTAACATTGTTCTTTTTCAAAATTGCTTTGGCTATTTGAGGTATTTTGTGGTTCCATACAAATTTTAGATTTGTTCTAGTTATGTGAAAAATGCTGTTTGAATTTTGATAAAAATTGCATTGAATGTGTGTATGCACTGAGTACTATGGACATTTTTAATATTAATTCTTCCCATACATGTGCACGAATTTATGTTCATTTATTTGTGCCTTCTTTAATCTCTTTCACCAATGTCTTATACTTTTCAGTGTAGAGGTCTTTCATCTCTCTGGTTAAATATATACCTCGGTATTTTATTCTTTTTGATGCAATTATAAATAGAATTTTCTTAATTTCTTCTTCTGATAGTTCTGCATATTAACTTTTTATACTGCAACTTTAATGTTCATTTATTAGTCCTGTTTTTTTGCTGGACTCTCTAGCATTTTCAATATATAGAAGTTCACTGACTTATAATGGGGTTATGTCCCAATCAACTCATCTTAAGTGGATAAGATGCACTTACTACACTTAACCTACAGAACATAGCTTGGCCCAGCCAGTTTTTACTGAATGTGTATCACTTTCACACCATCCTAAAGGTATATAAGTCAAATCATCTTAAATCAGGGACCATCTCTATAGTACTAAATCATCTGCAAACTGTGAGTTTTACTTCTTCCTTTCCTATCTCCAGTTGGGTGCCTTTTCTTTGCTGGTCTGACTGCCTTGGCTAGGACTTCCAACACTATCATATATCCTCAATATAATAAAGAGCTAATATGCTAATTAGACTGAACAGCAGAGCGATTGTCCAGACGACCTTCCGGATGAAGCTGGGGCTGCGAGAGCTGAGCCCTTTTCATGAATCTCATGCATCAGGCCTCTAGTGTTGAATAAAAGTGGCATCCTTGTCTTGTTCCTAATCTCAGAGGAAAAGCTTTCTATGCTGAGGTACATTCTCTCTATACCCACTTCCTTTAGGGTTTTTACAATACAATTATGTTGAATTTTGTCAAAAACTTTTTTCTGTATATGATTTTTATCCTTCATTTTGTCACTGTGGTGTTCAGGTGGATTGATTTGCAAATGTTGACCTATCCTTACATCCCCAAAATAAATTATATTTGATTGTTGTATGATCCTTTCAATCTACTGTAGAATTTAGTTTGATAATATTTTGGTAAGAATTTCTGCATCCAAACTTTCTCAAATATTAAATACAGGCAGATCTTTCACTTTACTTCCCACTCATCAGCTCACCCAAAGTTGAGTCTCTAAGTCATTTGTTATTGCCATAACTAGCTAAATCGGTTTTCTAGAAATATTTACCCAAGATCAAATCAAATAGAGGATTTTTTTCTTCTATTCAAAAGTAGCAATTCTGCTTTTGTAAAGCAATCTCTAAAAAATCAGCAGAAAAGTGGGTCTTACACAGGAGATATTATTATTTTATAACAGCTTGTGGCAATGGATCATTTTTTAAAATACATTTTTATTGATTTCAGAGAGGAAGGGAAAGGGAGATAGAAACATCAATGATGAGAGTGAATCATTGGTTTACTTCCTCTGCACATCCCCTACTGAGGATTGAGCCCACAACCCAGACATGTGCCCTTGACCCGAATCGAACACGGACCCTTTAGTCCACAGGCCAATGCTCTATCTACTGAGCCAAACCAGCTATGGCGCGTAGATAATTTTGTGGCTTTTTTATGATAGGCAAATGATTTATATTTTAAAATTACTTATCTCAAAAAATACTTTAGTTCTTAAGTAACAAAAACCATTAAAAAAATTAAGTATTTTTTAATGAAAAATATAAATACAGTCACTGGCCCACTCTGTGAAATAGAATAATTCTATTCTATGTACCATACTAGGTGATATTCTCTACGAAAAAACACTTTGTAAAAATAGCGATTATCCAGAAAAGTGATGTAACAACCCAGTTCCCTGACTCACCAAGGCACTTTTTGGCTACTAAAAAAGTCAGGAATAAAAAAAGATGAAACTTGTAGAAGGAAGGAGGGTGGTGAAGAAAGGGAGAGGGAATATAGATAAAACAACACAAGGCAAAGGTTTATTTATATTGTTATTAGAGGCTCAGTGCATGAAAATTGTGCACTCTGGGGAGTCCCTCAGCCCAGCCTGAGCCCTCTTGCAGTCCAGGAACCCTTGGGAGATGTCCGACTGATGGCTTACCGTAAAGTGGGCCTAAACTGTCAGTCAGACATCCTTAGCACTGCTGCAGAGGTGGGAGAAACTCCCTCCACCACTGCTGAGCTTGCCCACTGTGAGCCCAGCTTCTGGCTGAACAGCACTCCCACATGGGAATGCACTGACCACCAGGGGGCAGCTCCTGCATTGAGTGTCTGCCCCTTGCTGGTCAGTGCACATCATGGTGACCACTCGTTTCGCTGTTTGATAGATTTGCATATTAGCTTTTTATTATATAGGATATCTTGAGTGTCAGCTGGCACTGATTAGTCAGAGGAATACCAATTGGAGGATGTCTATTCTCTCCTTCATCTTTATATTCTATGTAAGGGATCCCAATTTTAAAAAAGTTCAATGGAGCAACCAACTAACTGCAAAAGTGGCATAAACTAACTTTGCAAATTGTATTATCCATCTAACTAGCGCACTTGAACAGAATTCCTGAAATTGCATTACTTCATACAAAGTTAAATTGCCCATCCTAAAGCTTTGGTCCATAGTTTAGTCTGAAGTCTGCACCCCTAGAAGTGCTGTTTACTAGAAGTTTCTTCTGCCCAACTCATGAACTCAAGTCACATCCCAAAAAACATTTTGAAAAGCAACAATTTTCCTCAAGAATTTTATATTCAATACAGATAAAGCAGAAGAAATAAACACAGCAAAGTAGTACAATATTTATTTACCATCTCCAGCAGCAAAGCTTTGGAACCAGGAAACAAGCCTTTTGTACAAAGCAATCTCCATCCTACTCCAAATGGTTATTGTTTACAAATACAAAGTACACAGAACATCTACTTTATTTTTTTCATCTATTTTATACGAACAAATTTTAAAACATACATACAGCTATACCCCATTCTGTAAAGTAATTTAGTAAGTTAAGAAGGCTAGTACCATTGAGCCTGTTAAATAAGATTCTTCCTGTATTGTCTTTTTGGGTAAACTGACAATATCTATTTGTATAAAAATCCCTCCTAGGAAGGATGACTTTGATTCTCCTTCAGTACAGGACAAAAATAAATAAATAAATGTAACTTTGGAACTTAAAGGAATTAAAAAATATATCTGAATATAAAGCAAAGCAAAACAAAGCAGAGTTACATCATTTTAATCCTGAGTGCCACTGCTCTACCTCTGGCACAGGGAAAAAAAAAAAAAAAAGATGAATTATGCAGAGAGAACAGGTGAAAGTGACAACAGCAGCAAGAAAATCAAACAGAGGAAAAACCAACAGGAAGTTGACAAAATGTGCTTTGTGTGCTGCTGGAGATACCACTTGCACGAAGTTCACAGGGCCTTCCTTCAATACAATACCTCATAACTACAATGAAGCAACTTTTTTAGAAGTTTCTTCATTTTCCACAAGTCCACCCACAAATGATCTGTAAGCCAACATACAGGGAAATTACCCACATTTAGCTACTCCGAGGATACACTGCCAATAGACAAGCCTAAAGTATGCAACTATACACCCATAATGGGATGTCATATTCCACTTCAGGGACATTATCCTGTTCATCTTCAAAGCTATTCTCTACCAATATCTCACTTCTATTTCAATGCTTGAGCTATGGGGTAGGGGTGCACTGATTGAGAGCTCTCCTTTGGCTCAGCTCAGGAAGAAAAATAATTGCTCCAGATGTCTACAGTGGACTACAATACAAACCAGCCTCTAGTCTAGACAGACTTACTTTCTACAAGTAAAGGCTACACAAACAGTGTATTCTGAATAGATAGGAACCAATGTTTTCATGGGTAATGAAATGTATCCTCTTCCTTCAGCTTAATCCCCTCCAATTCTGGCCTCTTAAGGGCCATTTCTTACAATTCTGAAACCAGAAACACATCATTCCCATGCTCTCATACACTGATTCCTTCACCCGATTGCCTTGCTCCTATTCTCCACTAGTCCAATCAACCATTGCTGATTGTGTACCAAACTTCAGCTCAAGAATTTGATAAGAAAAGCTTCCTTAACCCTCCAGATGAATCTCTCTTTTGTCCCAACTTCATCACAGGCATTCCTCTAAACAGGATAATTACACTGTGTTGGTATTCCTTTCTCTTAATATAACATCTCTTAACACATTGCAGAGAGATCACAAGAATTCTCATGTTTTCCTGTTCTAAGGCTCGTGGCCAAACATACTTTAAAAAGATATTAGCTTGTAAGCACATGTAATAAATAACTCCAAAATGCAATGGATATTTAATTTTAAAGCGTGCCTTTAAAATTTATGTAAAACATTTTTTGTACTCGTTCAATAGAAACTTATCTGGCCACTGATTAAAGCTAGCAATAAAACTACTGGTCCACAATGTATTAACACCCAGCATCCCAGACAGACTACCTGCCTGCACATGGCAATTACTGAAAGAGATGTTTAACAAATAAAAAGATTATTGTTTTCAACACTGACACAAAATGACAAAATACCATCCATCAAAAATTGTATACACATACCTACATATCCTAGCTCTTCATTCTACATTCTCTTTAATTTTTCTTATTGTTTATTATGAACATTTCTTAGCTTGCCCTTGAAAAAAGAAACTGTTTTACTTTAAATGTTTTTCAATGACAGTACATTATTGGGCTTGCAATATAGTTGAATCCAACCTTAAAAAACTGAAAACAAGAGGAACATAATCTGATGACACGAAACTATTACATGCTATTAAATACATCTTAAAGTGTATCTGTATTTATATCCAATACCATCCCACAGTAACAAGAAACTACCAATATGGACAGAAATAGCAGAACTACTGAAGAAAATCTATATTGGGCTTTCGACTTTTCAAAGTACTTCTAGGCATTACCTCACTTGAAAGTAGAAAAACAGAGGCTCAGAAAATAAGTGCCTTGTTAATACTCAGGTCAAGGTGTTTGAAATTCAAATACCACGTGCTTTGCATCATTCTACCTTCCTTTCAATAAGCCAATATCCTCAAGTTACCAGTAAAAAAATGTTTGTGTATATCTCAAACAAAATGGGTGTAACAAACAAAAAAGATAGAACAAAGAAAAAAAAAGCAGTAAGAACCATTACTTAAACCAGGGGTGGAGAACCTTTTTCTGCCACGGGCCATTTGGATATTTATAACATCAGTCTTGGGCCATACAAAATTACCAACTTAAAAATTAGCCTGCTTTATTTGGCCAAACATTTAATTAATTCACCCCTAATGCCTTGGCAGAGCCAGACCAAATGATTTCATAGCCTTATATGGCCCCAGGGCCAGACTTTCCCCACCCGACTTAAACAATCAGTGCTGAAAATAAATATGACGCAAATAAGCAACATATGAAAGAGAAGCCAATGACTATGCATCAAGAATAATCATAGTCTAGTACAGTAAAACTTCAATGGGAAAACTAAGATGTTAGAGTCTTTTATCTGACAAGCCAAATAACCAGGAATTAGTTAATATAAGGCATCAAATACTAAGGGTTGAGAGTATATATATATATATATATATATATAATCACAAACACTACTACTATATATCAAAGATTAGTGTGTATCATGGAAGACAAAGATTAGTATATCTCAAATTAGCTAATCAGAAAGGTAAGATCTGAGTGGGACCTTGAAATATACAGGGAGGCAGCCTAGTACAATTGACTTGAGACTATGAAGGAATAGAATTCAAAGCTCAATTCTGCTGCTTGAGCAAGTGGCTTATTGGTAAATTTCATTTCCTCATCTGCAAAATAAGGGTGAATGTCTGCAAGTGCCTTCTAGCATTCTAGTAAATATAAGTTCTATAAGTGAAGTTTCTCTCCTCTACTTCCTTCTCAGGCAGATGACAATTAGACTCAAGGCTATCAAGGTGCTTCCAAGATCTATCAAAATATATTTTTGCCAAAAGTAAAAGAAAATAGGTGCTGTTACAAGCTATTAAACAAAGACCAACATGCATGCAACTCTATGCTCAGATTCTAAATGAGACTATTACAAATTAACTATATTCCACCCAATACAGAAAAGAATGGTCTGCACACTTAACAGCAGGAAGCTTAATGTAAATAAATGTTTAAAAATAGAGCTGAAAATTTAAAACTTGTGACAAAAATTGTTTTCCCCCCACGTTTACATCATTGTTGCACCACTAATTAAAATAAGAACAGATAAAGCTGACTGCAAACCAACTAGATATTTTAGCACATTACATTATAAATGAAAGTATTGTGAAACATAGTCATCATAAATAAAAATGGGAGTTAACAAGAGGTCTAATTGTAGCCCTTAAAATTGAATGCTGTGATAGAACAACTCTTATGGGCCAGGGGGGAAAACAACAACAGAAAGCATATGATAGCTCCTGGGGGGAGGAGAAACAGCATCTCAAAGTTAGTCTTATAAAGGGACAACTAACAAAACTCAAAACAACCCTTGAAATATTTAAGGTCAGAGGAAAAACTTTAAAAATTATTACAAGATATAAAGCACTTACTTCACCCCTACCAAGAAATATTTTCAGGAATATTTGAAAACTCAATACAACTTGAGAGAGCTCCTAAGTCCTAAAAGTACAGACAACCTGAGAACTCTTGTTGAATTCTTAGCAAGGCATCAGAAAGTCTAATAGACCATTTGAAATGGACAGTTACCTCAACAAAATCAGTAAAGCCCTTAAGACCTAGAGAAAACTGGCTAACTTTAAGATAGAGTACACATCTCAGAACTATACTATAAATTCATGAAGGGACTAAAATCTTTATACAGAGAAAAGATGCAATTGACCATAAACTACATGTAATAATACATTTGTGTGAAGAATATATAAAAATGAGAAAATAATACTACCATTAAACAAGAAAGCATTAAAAACCAATGAAGGTTCAATAGAGAGGGAGTAGTTTAAGAGACTGGACTCGCTACCTTTTTTTAAGACAATATAAGAGAAAACTAGAAAATATCTTAAATCTTGGCTAGTTCTCCCATCCAAGTACTAACCAGGCCCAACCCTGCTTAGCTTCCGAGATCAGACGAGATCGGGCGCGTTCAGAGTGGTATGGCCGTAGAATCTTGGCTAGTTCTATGGGTAGAATGAAAAATATAACCTCCATCAAAGAGATTAAGAGATGTTACATAAAGAAGAAAAGAGCAATACAAAGAATGAACTGATATGCTACCATCAAAAGGTCATGGTTGGACTGTGATTGCTTCCAGTGATAGCCAACTAGAAGCAAACATAATTTCCAGTAATAAGATACTTCAATGTTATCAAACACTACTATAGAAAAGTTCTCATTATATAAAATCAAGCAAATGAAAAGACAAAATAGTACAAAAATACCATTCCACTAATCAAGAGAAAAAAGATTTAATAAAACAATATTCTCATTCAGTCAGGAAGGGAAACTCCTTTAAGGACATTTTAATGGCTTATAAAACTTGTTCTATCTGAAAAAAATAACAAATATTTTCATTCAATGCAATGATCATCAGCTTACTGATAACTTCCACGTGTATATTTTTGTTAAGTGTATCCACTAATGAAAAACTATATAGAATGGATTTGGCCGATGCATACAGATATGACAATTGGACTTGTGGTTAGCATTAGGTAAAAAATTATAAATTTCAAAATATGAGGAAACCTAAATAGTGCAAGTCACAGGCAAAATATGCCTCACATTTTTTAAAAAAGTTTTCAGTTATTGCAATCTTTAAAACTCTTTCTACAAAGATCTAATCCATAATTTTGGCCCTTCATTAGAATCCCAATTAATTATATCCTCAAGAATACTGAATGTGGCATTTAATGCTATTCATGTCATTCAACACTGTATCCAATTTTATAACTAGAAGGGATTCTGGACTGTGCCTATTCCAACCTCCTTGTATTTGGTAATTGAGAATTTATCCTGTATGTATTGGGACCTCAAAGACATTACTCATCAGATCACTCAGTACAGTACTAATGTGATATACTAAATAGTATCCAAGTAGGCTGAAAGAGTTTATGCTCCCCTTAAATGCAATTTTGAGGACTAAGTAAATAATGAAATTATAATGATAAAGAAGGTGCCACACAATTTTAAAAAGTTTAAATTGCAATTATAAATGATAAGGAAGCTGTCACACAGTCTTAAGAAAAAATAGAAAGATAAAGTGTCAGCAAATTTACTACTTTTTCCTAATGTCAAATGGAAGTTGTGTTAGCATGGCTAGATAGGAGACAAATGACTCAATCAGAAAGCCTACAATCTACAGATAGAAATCAAAGCTGCCTTAATGCCCCCAAAACTGAGCTAATCACTATTAACTAAAATGTACTATTGTGAAGTTATTTAAATAAAGGAGGGACATACTCTACAACCTTCTGAAATGGATAAACAGTGCTATAAAAAAACCAAAAAACATTCAGAAGGAGAGTACATTTAGATAGTGCAATTAATTATACAAATGAATAAACTACAAGATTAAAAATCACTGTACAAAATTCACTTATCACCAGCAACATATGCAAGACATCAAAATGTTAACTTTTAAACATGTGTGAAATTTTAAAAGGCACTTCATATAACAATTAATGGAAACAGTATTTCTCCATACACAGAACTACAAGAAATCATATTGTGTCCACATATATTTTATGTCTAGTCAAGAAATAACATTTTGAAGAAAAAGGATCATTAGATACATCCCTTTTGAAAATACCAAATTATTAACTTACAATTATTCCAAGGCCTCCCAGAAAACCAAAAAGTGTTTAAACATAAGAGGTTAGCCTAATGGAGAATTTTGTCATAGGCTCTGCACATCACAGGCACATATGAAAACTTATCTAATTATGAGTTCTATATGCTACTGGGGTAGTCTCAGTAGACCAAATCCTCATTTTTTGTTTCATAACACCATCATCATTCAAGTATGTCAGGGAAAGTTTAAAATAACAAAAAGTCAAACAGGTTAAGAATGTTTCTTCTGTAGTCAAGAAGCTAATCTATAACTACAAACTGTCCTAACTCTATAGCATTTTGTCCCCATCCCCACTCAATTGTCAAATCCCTTCAGATGTTACCTACTTGATTACCAAAATTCAATAATTTCTAAATCTTTTTACTTGTAGGAAAATCTCCTGGAGAGACTTGGACATAGCAATTAGAGAGTGATAAAGCAATGTTTTCAGCTTTATTATTGAGCAACATAACAGGAGGAAGAGAATAGCAATGCTGTTTTAGAAATATTTAAAAAAGGAGGAGCTACACACAACAATGTACATATAGCTAACACTACTACTGAACTATACTTAAAAATGGATAAGGCTGTAAATTTTAGGTTATCTTTTTTTAACCACAATAAAAAATTACAAAGGAGGAGCATATTAAGCAGAAGTGCCAACACAATTTCAGAAAATCATACTTAAAGCATCATTTAGTTTGGCTTGGTTTCTGGAAAATAAGAATACCTCAAAAATCAAGTTTGTGGCCAAGAATTTAATTCAGGGAAAGAAAGGAAAAGTGGGAGCAGTTTAAAGTAGTCTTAGCTAATTTGGAACACCTATGTGCAGACATACAGAACAGTTCCAAGGTCTGCCTCTCTCACCAGTGACTAGTCCTTTCACAGAAGAAACTGTAGTCCCATGTTGATGGCACATAAGACTACTTTATTGGGGTAGTACATATCATGTATTATTAAACTCTTGGTATGATTTTTTAGGCCTCGGTTTCTTTATAGGCAGTTAATTAATGCTCTTCTAGAGTTCAATTTGAAAGACAATTTCTACAGCACTGGAATGAATCTAAAGTAGTAGAAGTAAAACTTTACGGAAATTCAGAAATAAAAAGGTAAATATGAACCATAGATATGACCAAACTTTCAAGATGATGATCTCAAGACTGTAGTTTAGACTTAAACTACAAATAGGACTAAAACAATACACTCGAAGTATCTAAGTAAATAACTTCTTTCAAGTAGGAATTTTTTGCCTCTTCAACCTTATAACACAAATATGGTGCTGAATATGGTTATGATGGAGAGAAAGAATGAGATTCTAATAAATTATTAAAAAGTGGGGCTCTAGGAAAACCGTCAATTACCACTGTACAAGAACTATGGCAAGAAACTGAAAACACATGAATCCTAACTAAAACAGTATTATATCCCACTAACAGTAGACCCAAAATATTTCAATCAAGCAGATAAAAAGATGTAGATATTTGACAAACAAGTTACAAAGTTATAAGTCTGTCAATTAAAAAAAACTATTTTGGCTGCAAAGCAAGTAATAATGGGTCATGTATTCAGACCCTTCAAACTTGACAATTTTCTCCATTTCTGAAGTCATGCTGCGAAGACAAGGATCTAAGGGTTGGTATACAGTACAGCCACTCCCTTGAGATTGAAAAGATACTGTGAGACATGTATTTGAGGTATCTGCTGCTAGTTCCAGGAGAGTGAACTATTAATTAAACCACGGTCGTCTCTCATGGTAAAAGTCTGACTAGGTTAAGGAAACAATAAACAAAGAACATGTCACTGAAGTCTTGATTTCAGATTTTTAAGTTATCATTAAAGGATATATCATTTAGATAGATATCCAGAAACAGAACTATGTGAGATGTTCTCTTTACTATATCAACATTTAGACTAAAACTTATGGATTTCTCAATAGCATCAATTGATGGCATTCCTCTTTATTACAGTAAGAGAACTGGATTGTCAGGCATGTTTGGAATTCTTGCTCTTTTTAGAGTTCAGATTTGCATGCCTGGATGGTGTAACATCTTTTATTTCCAGTCACTAATACACATATCTTGTTTTGTATTTAAAGTGTGATGAATTATCAAGTTCAAAAAATTTAACTGTTTAGAAGATGGGTTTAAGAAGGTCATCTTGGTGAAAGGTCCAGATTATCCTGAGAGAACACCATTACTGGGTCTCACAACTTGGTGATTGATACGAGTTTAATAGGTCAGATGCTTATAAGTGGCAACAACTAAGAATGCTCTCATATGTAACTTGGAGTGATAATGGTATGATAGCAACCAGTCTTGATGAAGATAGTTAACTGTGAAATTATTCTAGAAAGTATAGGTAGAAAAAGTCTTTTTCCAGCTGGTGCCCACTGTAGGCCTGTAACATTTAGTCATCCCACTGGAAGCAAACTAGATTTGGCAAAATTGGACTTGAATTCCAGTTCTTGATATACAGCTTCATGGTTGATTTTGAAGTCTCACAGAGCTTGAGTTGTATGCACTCAGTGAGTTCATCCTGATATAAAAAGATTTGTCATTTTGTAAAGATCTGACAAGCAAAGCCTGAACAAGGAAGCACTGTTAAACTAAAAATGAAGGACTTGCCTCTGTGTTAAACAGAGATCTGTGTAAGTAGTGGGTTATTTCCAGGCCATAAATCTGCTGGTCCTCAATTTACCAGCAAGATTTTCCTGAGGAATAAATCTTTATAGTTTGCTTTGATCACAAGAGGATTCCGATTCCTGAGCACCTTCCTCTGTACTTACTTTGAATCAGAAATAATGGGTAAATCTTTGTCCAACCCTACTTAGATGAAAAATCTCCACTGCTTACTTGGTCAATAAGCATAATTTATTATATAATTCATTCCAACAGTCTAGAATTTAAATGTAAGCTAAAGCAATTCCATACATGCATTCCGTTTTGAGGTGACCTCCTACATGTAGATCTGTTTAAGTCAGGAAGAGCAAGTGAAATACTTAGGATGTTGGATGGCTATACTGCTAAACAGACAGGCTATCAATTCTTGTACCCGTGGCGTTCTGGAGATTCTCCCTTTTTTCTGTATCTATAGGGGTGGTTTCGGGACTTGTACCAATCCCCTTTGGAGTACCCTCTACTGTGATAATGTGCTTTCTGATCATGACTATAAAAGTATCGATGTTGGTTATAATATTTGTGGTGGTCTTTATAGTCATTTTCTTTTATACTGTTTTCTTCTGCAACAACAGCATTCACATCTTGTCCAAAGAGGGAAGTGCCATCAAAGGGCAAGTGTGAGATTTTCTCCTGGGTTTTCTTAGTGAGAGATGTAAGTCGGAGCCAGGCTTGCCTTCTGTAGTCTACTGCCATTGCCATAACTCTGACTACAGAGTCCATTATGTCCCTAGTAGTACAAAGCTGCCAAAGGCCTGCATCCATACCATCAGATATTATACATCTTGCTTTTCCGCGATCAAACTCTGGGTCATGGACCAGATCCTCCATGTCTTCCCAGAGTTTACGTTGATATTGAGTCATATAGGCCATGTAGCTAGCAGCTCGGGCTGCAATGGAAGCAGCATGGTAAAATCTACAACCCATGACCTCCATTTCCTTTGAGGTAGAATCTAGAA
Organism: Pipistrellus kuhlii; assembly: GCF_014108245.1. Taxonomy (NCBI): domain Eukaryota; kingdom Metazoa; phylum Chordata; class Mammalia; order Chiroptera; family Vespertilionidae; genus Pipistrellus; species Pipistrellus kuhlii. The sequence goes on from NW_023425551.1 coordinate 63,013,673, forward strand.
GAGATGTTGTGCTTCCTCTTTTGTTATGCTCTAATGCTTCTACAATGGGACCCTCAGCTGGAGGATTTGGTTGAAAAGGAGAGGTATCCTTGGCCACAGGATATACCCTGTGTCCCATGAAAGAAGAAGGATGGCAATCAGCAGGGTCTTTAAAAACCTCGGTGGTGGCAATTCTCAGAAGAGGATGCAGCGGAGGAACCAGACGTTTTTTAGAAGTCACACAATCAGGTTTCCCATCACATGACTCTGCTTCAGATTGTAAAGTTACTCTCTTTATAACACCTCTCTGTTCCATTCTCTTCAAAAGACCTGTGAAACTGGTCTGACTGGGATCCGTGGGCTGTCCTTTGTCATCAGCTGAGGGGGATTTGCAATCTACTTCTTCTTCAACTGTGGATAAGTTCTCTTCCTTGGAGGTGATGTCCCAAGGAACTGAGGAGTTCTCACTTGGCCTAGAATGATGAAATCTGAAACAACTTCTGGACTGCAGATCACGTATCACTCGGGACATCTCAGCCACTTGTGTCTGGAGATAGAGGATTGCATCCTGTCCATGCTGTGAAACTGAAGACTCTGGTGGTAAATCCTCCTTGACCTGTGAAGAGGCCAAAGATTCTTGGGGGACCAGAAGAGGAGATGAAGGCAGATTCTGATAATTTTGTGATGGTTTAAGTGTATCTGTCTCAGAGATCTTAAAATCTGAATTATTTTGATCATTTTTTTGGTTCTCCAATGGGTTCTCAACAGAAGAAGGTTGAGAAACTATCCTCTGTGGACTGCTGGTACAACTCCCAGAGGAGCTGTTGTCTCCAATGGGAAGAGGAACATTGCAGCTAGAGCACATTTCTGGGCGATGATTCTCAGAGGATGGCACCTTAGACTCAGGCATTCTCTGGGTTATCCACATGAACAAGAAAACCAAGGAAGAAAAAAAAATGCTTTTAATATGTTAACTTTCAAGTGCAGAGATGCATGTCCAGTAAGTAGAATTCAATTTTTAAAAATTACTATAATTAAAATAATGAATGATGCAATCCACTATTGGTCAGCAAGGGATGACAAGAATCAATTCCACAAGCTTCACGTTCCCAAAGACCCAATACCAACTATTGGCATTAATCTGGCACTCTGTCCCTGAAAAAAAGGAGAATATAAACAAGCCCAATTCAAGTGGTGCCATCCTTGCCAACTGCTTGGTCCCATGATAGGATAAGAGGTGGTAAGACCATTGGTGATAACAATTTAAAAAAAAAATCACATATGATATATTTAAGACAATAAGAAGGAGCTAATAACTGCCGAGAACACTTGGGGTAAATCCCACTGAGGAAAAAAAAGTTTTTTCTTTTTCTTTTTTTTTTTTTTTTTTTTTACAAAAGTCCTCCATTGTAGAACCACTTTTAAGCCCCTTTAAAAATTCTCCCATTCACTCTGCACAAATAACAAAACTTTCCAATTGCATAGTCCTACTTTATGATTTGTAGTTTTCAAAGAGCTCAAATTTATTTTTGTTACCTCATTTCATCCTCACAACAACCCTGTGAGGTAGGTATTATTTTTATTTGATAAAGAAACTAAGTTAAAAAGCTATTTAATTTATCCAAAATCATAGACTTAATAGGGAGTAAATTTGAGACTAAAACCTAGATATTTTTATTCCAAGTTCAAGTCTCAATCTCTTTTATTACAGAGCAGAAGCTTCTGGCCACCTTGAACAAGACCAAAAAGTTCTGTAATCCATCAAGAAAATAGCCCATTAATAGCAATTTGGGCTACAACAAATGTAGAACAAGAGTGCTACAAAGGGCTCAGCTACTTTGGCTCTCAAAGGAAAGTATTAAAGGGTTAAACCCAAACAAACAAACAAACAAAAAATCACAAGTAAAAGAGAAAACTCCAAATATGGGGCATTAGAAGAGGTTAAAAGATATGATGTCTAAAGTAATATATCACCTATAACCCTTCCTACATGCCATTTCCTAAAGGATCTTCACATATCCTTTCTTCCAAGATAAAACAAATTTTCTATGTCTACATGGTTCTGGATGAAAAGGATCCAGTTCTATAGGGCACCTGAAGAGAAATAGGAAAGGAGAAGGACACAAGGAGCCAAAAAGCTTACAGTTTTTATTCCATTTCCCTTTTATCAGATATTATCATCAAGGCTTAGAACTTGCCTGTTTCATGTCATCCTTTCACACCCTCAGTGAAAGTGAAGAAACAAAACTAAAAGTAGGAGATATTCTGGGCAAAGGACTCCTTGGACTACCTATATGGCCCACTCTAACAGAAATAGGCCATCCTCTAAAGTAATAAACACAACCATCATTGATCTGATAACTCTCTTCAGAGAATGCTTAGTAAATGACAGGAGTAAAGAAATACAAATCAAATATAATGTACTTACATCACTATGAGAGGTGCTAGGCTCATCATCATCACTGCTGACCAAATCAATATATTCAAGAACAGGTCTTAATGGTCCTTCCTAGGAAAGAATTGAGCAAATTAACAAGTCATAAAGAGTTATTCAAACTAAACTAGCATTTTAAACAACGTTTGTTGGGATTGGCAAGAATTTCTCTGAATTCCTTATGGCTGGCAGAAAATAATCAGAATGCAGAGAAAAATATTCAAAGTGTGTACATGAATAAGAAATGAGGACGAACCCTAACTGGTTTGGTTCAGTGGATAGAGCATCGGCCTTCCATGGGCATGTACCTTGGTTGCGGGCACATCCCCAGTAGGGGGTATGCAGGAGGCAGCTGACTAATGTATCTCTCTCATTGATGTTTCAACTCTCTATCCCTTTCCCTTCCTCTCTGTGAAAAATCAATAAGACATATAAAATAAAATAAAAATGACGACAAGAAATAGAAATGATGATGAAGCCTAGGAGGAGGAGCCTAAACCACAGTAAGAGTATTGGGACTAGGTCAATCAATACAGAAGCAGGCTATAAGAACACAGATATTATGAGCCAGTACTTTTCAAATGTAATGGGTATCAATGGTTTGTTAGATATCCACACTCAAAATCACAGAGTTCCTTGACCAAGAGCTCAGCTTTATCTCCCACTTCTATAAAGTCAAACATTAAACCTAATTCTTCTCCATCTTTTCTTTTCATCCATACTGACTCTAAGAATCAAGCCTTGAATGCTAGACTTAAAAGCCTTGATTTTATCCTATAGGCAAAAGAGAATAAAAACTAACATGGGAGTAACATATGAGACTTGTGCATCAAGGTAAATCACATAAAGAAGTATAAAGAGTGGGAAAGGCAGATTAACCAGTTCAGATACATAAAAATGCAGAACTAAAGTAATGGTGACAGCAAGAATAGTGTGGTGGTCCATATAGAAGAAAATACTGTATATGGGTATAATGGAGAGGGAAGGGTGGGGAGCACAAAGATTGGCAAACAAAATCCCAACAACAACGAGAAATAAAAAAGTGATCTTCTAAGGTTTCAAGCTTGGGTAACTAGAAGGATACTAATGCCATTAATATAGATTTGGAATACAGAAACACAATGCTGATATTCTTTTGCACGTAATGATGTGATATGCCAATGGTACACAGAGGTATTTGGCAGAGAGGTGGAAATGCAGGCCTGTAATCTGGATGTATGAAATAACTGAGAATAGAGATTGGGGAATGGCTCCCCTAAAAGTCTATTAACTGTAGCTTTAAATTGAAACTATTTGTAGCCAAAGAAAAAAAGCAAAGAGGACAAAGAAGAATTCAAGGAGATGCTTGAGGAAATGCTAGAATTTTAGGATTCAGGAAGAAGAGCTATATTACCCAAAATCAAACAATCTAAAAAGGAAGTAGATGAGATAAAAATAGCTTCTACTGTTCATATAATTATCTGAGTTTGCACTATTCAAGAAATTTGCATTAAAATTTTTTATTACATGCCCACAGAAATAACAAGAAAGAAAGAAACACCAAGAAAGTCCCCAGGTTACCAGAAAAACAGAGGTAAAGACAGAATTTCCACAGATAGTAGGTAAAGAAATAAGGGAGTTGAAAGAAAGTAACAGGCACAAAGCAAAAAGAAGAATGGGCAGAAAAAACAGAGTAACGAAAAACGATAACAAACAGGATTAAAATATAAGTCAAAAAATTCTAGAAGAGGCAGAAATGAAAACAGACAAGAGAAAACTACCAGAAATTTACTACTGGAGTGAATCATTGGACTGTTATGCACAACTAAGCAATGGCAACTTCATATAATTCACACTAATTAAGAAGAATAAAAAGAAATCAGAACAGGTAATCCAGAAGTAAGAAAAAGAAGGAGTCAGTTAGGACACCTATTTATTACTAACAAATAACTATGGAGTTGTACGTGATAGAATGGTAGAAAGACAACAAGTGTCCGAGACCTCCAAAAAGACAAAGAGGCTGAACAGAAAAATAAGAGAAGTACCCCAAAGGAAAAGATTATTTTATAAACAAATACTCTAATTTCCACAGTGGATATAGAAAAACTTCCACCATAATAAGGGAATCAAAATATTTTAGTACCCCATTTATTTTTCTACTAATCAGTAGCATTTGTCATCCTGCCCTGTATAGGGATTGTGCTAAATTTTTCATGCATATGATTTTATCGAGTCCTCATAATTACTAGACAAGGTGAAATACTAAATTACTATTATCCAATTTAACAAAAGAGAAAACTAAGTGAGGTATATACCTGGTTCTCTAAACACGTAACTGGCTGTGTGCCCAATGCAACTCTGAAGTAATTCAAAATATACATAATTTTTTTAAATATTGATAGGAGTGTGTTTTATTTTACTTTTTAATATATATTTTTATTGATTTCAGAGAGGAAAGAGATGGAGAGATAGAAATATCAATGATGAGAATCACTGATTGGCTGTCCCCTGCCCTCCCCACCACCCCCTCAACCCGGGCCATGTGCCCTTGACCAGAATCGAACCTGGAACCCTTCAGTCCGAAGGTTGACCCTCTATCCACTGAGCCAAACTGGCTAGGTTGATACATAATATTTTTAAATCCATGCTTATTACCGTATTTTTCGGACCATAAGACGCTCCGGACCATAAGACGCACCAGTTTTTAGAGAAGGGAAATGAAGAAAAAAAGATTCTGAAGCAAATAGTGTCCTAAAATATTTTATGTGCATTAAAACCCAACATCACAGTCATAAACACATGTAATCAACCCTGTAAAGTAAACAGCAGCATTTAGAACCATTTTAGAGCCGGGCAAGCACACAGAGACCACACAGAGCCGGGCAAGTAAAAAAACTTTTTTTTTAAAGTATATGTGTAGGCTATATTTGGACCATAAGATGCAGGGACTTTTTCCCCCCACCTCTGGGGGCGGGGGGGGGGGGGGGGGGGGAGTGCGTCTTATCGTCCGAAAAATACGGTACTTAAGTTTCTGAGATAAGATACTTTTCAATAAGAGAAAAAGGACTACCTGCTATTATCCCCAACTCTGAATAACTTATAACACTAACCAAAAAATAAACTCCTCCAAAGAAGTAATGTTTAAAGCACAAAGACCAAGAGAAAATACAATACTTTCTAATATTTATGACTGCTTATATCCTTAACAAGTATACATGCATGCGGTCCTCCATTTACAAGGTATTTTATTTGAATACTAGAGGCCTGGTGCATGAAATTCGTGCGGGGGGGGGGGGGGGTGTCCCTCAGCCCAGCCTGCACCCTCTCCAATCTGGGACATCCCTCTCACAATCCAGAACTGCTGGCTCCCAAATGCTCGCCTGCCTTCCTGACTGCCCCTACCACTTCTGTCTGCCAGTCTGATCACCCCCTAACCACTCCCCTGCCAGCCTGATTGATATCTAACTGCTCCCTGCCAGCCTGTTTGCCCCTAACTACCCTCCTATGCAGGCCTGGTCACCCCTAACTGCCCTCCCCTGCAGGCCTGGTTGCCCCCAACTTCCCTTCTCTGCAGGCTTGATCACCCCCAACTGCCCTCCCCTGCTAGCCATCTTATGTCCACATGGGGGCAGAATCTTTGATCACATGGGAACAGCCATCTTATGTGTTGGAGTGATGGTCAATCTGCATATTATTCCTTTACTAGATAGGATAGAGGCCTGATGCATGGGTGGGGGCAAGCTGATTTGCCTGAGGGTGTCCTGGATCAGGGTGGGGGGTTCCCTTGGGGCGTGGGGCAGCCTGGGTAAGTGTCCTGTGGTTTGCAGGCCAGCCACGCCCCTTGGTGACCCAAGTGGAGGTCCTGGTATCTGGGATTTATTTATCTTCTACAATTGAAACTTTGTAGCCTGGAGCAGAGCCAAGCCTCTTGCTCGCTCAGTGGCAGCAGCCATTTCTGTTGGGGTTTATGTCTTTTCTATAATTGAAACTTTGTAGCCTTAAGCAGAAGCCTGGATTGGCCAGGGTGTGTGGAAAGCTTGGCTTCCTCCATCAACAGGGCCAACTCTAGCCTCCCGGTCTTTCCAGCTGCTGCCACTTCTGTTTGGATTTATGTATTTTCTATCATTGAAACTTTGTAGCCTTGAGTGGAGGTCTAGGCTGGCAACGGCAGGCTTCCTCCATTGCCAGGGAAACCCAAGCCTCCTCCTACTCTCTGTGGCAGTAGCCATCTTGGTTAGGTTTATTTGCATATGTGATCCTGATTGGCTTGTGGGCGTGACTTGTGGGTTTAGCAGAGTGATGTTAATTTATATATTACTTTTATTAGATAGGATGCTCCATATATCAATTAGTAAACTGTCATTCTCATCTTCTCTGTACCAAAACCAAATCAAAGGATTCTACTTCCAAGGCCACACAATTCAGGAGCAGAAGCACAGGTACAAGCAAAACAGATTATGAACACAATTGACTTAATAATCTAAGTTTAAAAACAAAATTTTTTAATAAAGAAAAGTTTAAGTTCTGTTATTAGAAAATTGATTCTCATACAAATCCAAAACACCAATTGCCGACTAACTGGAAAGTGTTGTCAATACACTAAGATATATACACACACAAAAAAACCTTACCTCACTCTAAAACAAATATGGATTTAACCACACGTGCAAAAATCTTATCTAAAACTCTAAATAATTCATTTGATTTTTTTTTTCCATATAGGTAAGTTAGGAGCATAATTTACTTCTTCAGTCCTGCCAATTTCAAAAATTTCAAATGGTTCCTAAATGCCTATTTTAAGTTCAAATGTAGTCCACAATTCGCGATCTATACTATCTAGCCCATCCTTTCCTCTAACACTTGGAGGGAAAAAATTCTTATCTTCCACAACTACACAAAATACTGCTTTTCTAATTTTGATGCTTTCCCTTATTTCTTCTCAAAAGAACCTTTTAAACACATACAAATACTACTTATAGCAAAGTAATAAACTGATGGACTTTTTTCTGGTGATAGCACCATGTATTTTTTTTTATAAAAGAACTTTTTACTATAATTATTTACATAGTTCTCATCTCCTACTTCATGTCCCACACTAAAATACTGATATTTTGGGTAAAATGTATTTCCAATTAATATGTGTAGCTCCAAGGTACTTAATTCATGGCTTTGCATATTATGAGCTCCAACATTATTTATTAAGCTAATTATAACCCTTAAAAACACCCAGACAAAAAATATCTTATTTTTTTTTTTGCCTATGACCCATTCTACTGCTGGTGAAATACCATTTGAACTATGTGCTCAAGTTATTTATGAAATTACTAGAGGCTTGGTGCACAAAATTTGTGCATGGAGCGGGAGGTGACCCTCAGCCTAGCCTGCACCCTCTAATGTGGGACCCCTCGAAGGATGTCTGACTCCGTTTTCCTGATTGCCCCTAACCACTTCTGCCTGCCAGACTAATCACCCCCTAACCACTCCCGTCAGCCTGATTGATGCCTAACTGCTCCTTTGTCAGCCTGTTTGCTCCCAACTTCCCTCCTCTGTTGGCCTGGTCACCCTTGTTCTCCCCTCTCCTACAGGCTTGATCACCCCCAACCACCCTTCCTTGAGGCCTGGTCCCTCCCAACCACCCTCCCCTGCTGGCCTGATTGCCCACAAGTGCCCTCCCTTGCACGCCTGGTCCCTCCCAACTGCCTTCCTCTGCTGGCCATCTTGTGTCCACATGGGGGCAGGATCTTTGACCTCATGGGGGCAGCCATCTTGTGTGTTGGAGTGGTCAATCTGCAAATTACTTTTATTAGATGGGATAGAGGCCTGGTGCATGGGTGGGGGCCAGCTGGTTTGCCATGAAGGGTGTCCTGGATCAGGGTAGGGGTTCCCTTGGGGTGTGAGGCAGCCTGGGCAAGGGGCCTGTGGTAGTTTGCAACTACCGGCAATCCAAGTAGAGGTCCTGGTACCTGGGATTTATTTATCTTCTATAATTAAAACTTTGTAGACTTAAGCAGAGGCCAAAGTAGGCCAGGGCTTTGGCTTACTTCTACTTACAGTAAGCCTGGCTTCCTCCATTGCCAGGGGAAACCCTAACCTCCTGCTCTCTCCAGGTCCATGGCTGCTGCCATTTTTGTTGGGATTTATTTATCTTCTATCATTCAAACTTTGTAGCCTTAAGCTGAGGCCTGGTCCAGTCAGGATATGCAGAAAGCTTGGCTTCCTCCATCACCAGAGAAACCCAAGCCTCCCTTCTGCTCTCTCCATGGCTGTAGCCATCTTGGTTGGGTTAATTTGCAAACTCGCTCCTGATTGGCTGGTGGGCGTGGCTTGTGGGCATAGGGGGTGATGGTTAATTTGCATATTCTTTTATTAGATAGGGTACCTCAGTATCTTCCACTATTTCCACAGGTTCAACAATTCCACATTAAGCCAACAATCTTGGCTGAAACATAAATCTCATGTGCTATTCTTTTTTTTTTTTAAATCCTTACCTGAGGATATTTTAAAAATCCTACCACCGATTTTTAGAGTAGAAGGGATGGAGGGGGAAGTGAGGGAAACAGAGGAGGGAGGGGGGGGGGAGAGAGAGAGAGACAGACACACCGAAGTTGATTGGTTGCCTCCCGCACACCATACCTCAACTGGGGCTGGAGATCAAACTGGCAATGGAGGTACAAGTCTTTGACCAAAAATCAAACCCATGACCATTGAGAGCCAGGGCTGATGCTCTAACCATGGAGCAAAACCAGCCAAGGCTGATGTGCTGCTTTCAAGTTTATGATAGGTTGCCTCAGCAGTTTTTATACCTTTGTATCTAGAGTAGCACTGTGAAAAAGCATGTCATGGGTTCCTAGGCTAAATAGTTTTCTGTGAGTAAATTAAAATACTTAGTTTCAAAGAAAGACATAAAGATGGCTGAAAAAAGAGTCATGCCACTAAACTAAACAGAAAATGAGAGAAAAAAGACCTAAATGAAAAGTTTTTGTTAGGGTAACATTCTGTTTCTTGATTTGAGCACTGTTTACACAGGTGTCCTGGCTTTGCAGAAGTCAAACAGTACACTTATGAATTGAATTTAATGTTAATTTCAATAAAATATAAATGAAAGGAGTCATTTTGGGCCTCTACATCTATATTTTTCCTTTCCTTCTGCATACTGTTTAGTTTCAGATTCTATTTTTGCAAACCACAGAAAGAATGATGTGCCATCAGGTGGATCAAAGATTATAAAATTAAATTAGTTAACAGCAAACTAAGAAATCCAAACCAGAATAAATCAAGAAATGACATCATAATGCTCTTTTCTGTATCTGAATTAATCTTAAGTTAACCAGGGAACTGTTTATTCTTTAATTGGATAAGCATTAGCAGTGTTTCCCAAACTTTTGACATATGTGTACCCCTACCATAATTTTCCTAACGCTGAGTACCCCTCGTCCTCATGAGAAGGAAGAATTAGGCGCAGCTAACCACAGTGCAGTGCATATCCCCACCCAACTCCCGTGCTACGCGTACCTCCACCCAACTCTTCCCGTACCCCTGGGGGAACACGTTCCACACTTTGGGAAACACTGACCTAGAGGATAAGATTGGGTCACAGAAAGAAGTAGAAAAGTCTGTTTCTAAATGAATTTTAAAATAGAATTCAGGTATCATTGTCATTTAGTGTTATCACTACAAAGGCAGAGGAAATGTTGAATAAGTTTCTACTACTTATTATAATTGTACTTGATACATATAATTCATCTGTCCATTTAGAACTTTTTTTTTTTAAATATATTTTTTTTATTGATTTTTTACAGAGAGGAAGAGAGAGGAAAAGAGAGTTAGAAACATCGATGAGAGAATCATCAATCAGCTGCCTCTTGCACACCCCCTACTGGGGATGTGCCCGCAACTAAGGTACATGCCCTCTACCGGAATCGAACCCGGGACCTTTCAGTCCGCAGACCGACGCTCTACCACTGAGCCAAACCGGTTTTGGCCCATTTAGAACTTTCAAACCTTTGAATCTATAGTTGAAAAAAGGTATAAATACAAGTTGTGTCAAGCTGGATACACAAAACTGATTGTGTATTTTTTTTATTCTGATGAAAGATATGACACATTCTCTACATTTAAAATAAAACGAGTTAAATTCAGCTGAATACAAGCTTATATTAGTCACAGGCTACAATACAATTCTTCATCCCAGAGTACCACAAAAAACATTTTTAAAATTTTATTTTAATAGATTCCATCTGTGACTTTCAAAGTAAGCTGTAGTTCATAAAGAATTGTGTCATTCTTATATTTGCACAAAATATCGAGATAAGTACTCTCCATTCACAAATATATCAATACTCGGGAAGAGCCTGAAATATCTGTCCTAAAGAGCCAGGGAATTGTTTCCAAGCATATACTTCAGTCACAGTGACTGCGGGCAGGATAAAATTCTTCTGACCTCCCATGAGTTTAGTTTAAAAAGAAACTAAAAGTGTAAAATGAAAGAGCACCATATATGCTAGCACGGGAGAAAAAGTCACACATGCTCTTGTGAAAGACTCCTACACAAACCCATTAAAACACAACAATTGACCCTCACAATGGCCCTAATATTGTGATACTATAGAATATTATTTAATAACCAGTTTTACAAAGTTGTCCCAAACACAAATACATGTCATATACTCTGTTAAAGAAAAATTATACACCTTTAATAACAAACCTCAACTACCATATTCAAAGGGTCCTTTAGAGTAGAGGTATTCTCTAAGCAGAGCCCTTGTCATATGTTAACAGTTTTGGGTGAAAATCATCCCAAAATACATCAGACCCACTTTTTCCCTAAACCCGTGGTCGGCAAACTGCGGCTCCACCTGCAGCTCTTTGGCCCCTTGAGTGTGGCTCTTCCACAAAAACACCACAGTCTGGGAGAGTCTATTTTGAAGAAGTGGCATTAGAAGAAGTTTAAAAAATTTGACTCTCAAAAGAAATTTAAATCGTTGTACTGTTGATATCTGACTGCTGACTAATGAGTTTGCCGACCACTGCCCTAAACCAATGCTTTAAGTGTGGTTCAGAGATTTGTCTATCCTTGCATTTCTCCAAAATGAAGATTCCTAGACCCCACCTTCAAATTCTGACTCAATAGGTCCAGAGGGAGGCCCAGAATGTACACACATAACTGTCTCAAAGGGAATAAACTCAGAAAATACAGTAAGTTCCTGGTGATGCAGGTACCTGCATTATGATCAACCGTACTGTGCTGTAATATCGTGACCTCAGAGATTTGTGACACCTACAAGCTAGCTGCCTCCATGTTACGAGCTCAAGTATTGAGTTCTTATAACCCTCCTTGTTTTCTACATCCTGCCCCTTCTCCCTCACCGGTGTGTCTCCTCTTGGGAGATCCTCCTGACCCATTTCAATACAGTCTTAAGAGACCAGAGCTTTGCCTCGCCACAGTATAAAATGGCCCTCCTCTGGAAGGCCGGAGAAGAGTGATTAAGGGCACAACACGTCCTCTGGCCCACAGTCTTTGTGATGACCACCGTGGCTGCTCAGAGAACTCTTTGGTCCGTTTCCTAACGCCCTGCTCCACACTGTCTAGTACCCATCAGACATGCACACACATTTGTTGTTTGATGCATGAGCAGGTGAGGTGTAGTCCCATAACCGCTTACCACGCAGTCTTTGACTCTGAAAAACCCAGAAATGTTGCTACTTACACTCACAAACTGAATGTCATCTTCGTTTTCATCCGTTGTGGACTCAGATGCCCCAGGCCCAGCTGGAGGGACAGATCCTATTATCTACAAAAATAAGCCAAAACACGCTTATCTATACAGCCGTGGACGAGCGGGAAGAGATTTCCCCAAAAAGGAACGAAAAAGGAAGAGCTTCCAAAGAAACTTAAAGGGCACAATTCCACGCAAAACCCCGACTAAGCACAGAACTCCATGGAGTCGGATCATGCATCCTGCATACGTGGAGTGGCAGGGACCCGAGGGCGGAAAAGCCAACCGCGGGCCCCTTCGGAGGCCCCTTCGGCTCCGGAGCGAGGGCTGCAGGCTCCCCGCTGAGGAGCAGGCCCGTCGGCGGAGCAGCAGCCACAACAAGGAGCTCGGGGCCCGGCCGGGGGCCGGGGCGGCCATTGTTGCCGCTGGTTCCTGGCTCAGACCTGCAACAACCCCGAACGCCTGCTCGGCCGAGCCGCCGAGGGCATCGCCCCGCACCAGGCCTCGGCCAACAAAACACAAAACCCTTCGCGGTCCCCCCCCTCTTTCCCCTCCCCGCCACCCACTCACCTCCGGCCCGGGGTCTCCCATTTCTCCGACGGCCTCACTGACAGCACCACCGCTGCTGCTGCCCCCGTGGCCGCCGCTGTGGCTGTTGTCCCTGCCGCCGACACCGCCACCGCCACCGCGACCTCCCTTCCCGCCCAACCCCGCTCGGCGCCGCCGTGACCCGCCCCTGCGTGAGCGCCGACGCCGCCGACGCCGCGGGGCAGAAAGAGATGCAAAACCGCTTCCGAAGGAGGAGCGGCCAGCCCTCGGGCCCGCTATCCTCCCGACGAGCCTCTTTACCACAATCCCGACCTTCCGTCCGCCGCACCGCACGGGACGCTGGGAGTTGTAGTTCTCTCGTCGCACCCGAGGACAAGGAGCTTCGTTGGAAAAGAGCGGAAAAGGGGCCTCAAGGCGGCACGGCGCATGCGCCTCCCCGCGGTGACGTCACAGCAGTTCCACCGAGCGGTGGGTGGGCTCGGTTCCTAGTGGGTTCAGATGTGAAAGGAGGCTTCGAGTTGGGTTTTGTTTGCATGGTTGTGGAAGGGAAGGCCGCTGAAAGGTGGGGACGGGGACTAATTTCTGAGTGTTTCTCTTTTTTTGCAAAAGGCACGTGGAGCTTTAGCAGAAGCCTGAGATCAGGAAAGGAATCTGATGTATTTGTTCGTCATTCAAGGGCTGGCTCCCCAGCATGTAATACAACCTGGGAAGAAAATTGAGGACTAGTGCTCCAGTCTCCAGGTTAGCTTGAAGGAAACGGGCAAAGCTAGAGAGCCCAGAGCCCAATAGGACAGGAAGCTGAGGCCTAGCTAACCTGATCACTAAGCCCCAGACCACGCTTTTAAAATGTACTTTTAAAAGGTGTTCGTGCCCTGGCCGGTGTGGTTAGAGCTTCGGCCCAAGAACCTAAGTGAGGGTCGCCCAGTTGGATTCCTGGAGAAAGTCATGTACGTTGGTTGCAGGCGCCTGTGGGAAGCAACCAATCCATGTGTCTCTCTCACATAAATGTTTTTCTCTCTCTCCCCTCCTCCCTTCCACTCTAAAAGCAATGGAAAAATATCCTTAGGTGAGGATTAAGCTACACACACACACACGCACATATATATAGTAAGGTGACCAGACGTCCCGCTTTTGGCGGGGCAGTCCCAATTTTTAACAATTTGTCCCGCGTTGCGCGGTGTTTTAAAAAAGTCCCGATTTTTGGAAAGAATGCATGACAAGCTAGGGAATGGCGGGAGAACGAGAAGGGAATATACGGTTTTCAGCGGCCATGTGGCTATTTAGCCAGGATATGAGTTTCATATTATTTTTATTAATTTTATAACGTTAAACTTTAATAATAACAAATAATTGTTGAGAACTGATTATCGAGAACTGCTTATCAAAGTTCGCATTGTTGATCAGTTGTTAGAATTGTGGAATACACGTTGTCCTTACCAGGAACTAATGCTGCGACTGAACGCGTTTTTTCTACGGTAAATAAAGTGTGGACATCAAAAAAATCACAATTAAGTGTTGAGACTTTGAAAGCCATTTTATGTGTGAAATATAATTTAACAAATTCTTGTGAAAAATTTCATGACCTTTTAAACAAGGACAGCAATCTACTAAAAAAAAAATCACTTAAATGAGAAATATGCTAAAGAATAAAATAATACTATACATAATTTTAATTCATTATATTTGTAAATTGTACTTATGTTGAAATTTTAAAAAAATATATTACAATACTATTTTTGCGTTCTATGAAAATTTTTGTTGCTCCATATAGACCAAATTTTTAATCAAGGACCGCCCACCACCACCCCCACCACCCCCACCACCACCACCACCACCACCACCACACACACACACACACACACACACACACACACACCCGCCCCGCCCCGGTCAATGGGGTCCTGCTTTACCAATGTTAAAATTTGGTCATTTTACCTTAATCCATCACCAATGAATTTCATGTAACCCACCTATGTTCTTCCATTGATTGCAATGTATAAATAGAAATGTAACCCACCATTCTTCAGAGCATTATCTCAATCCATTGAGGTTCTGCTTCCCAGCATATGTCGACAGTTTGGCTCAAATAAACTCACTAAAATTCTTTACAGGTTTCAATGGTGTTTTTCGTTAACACAGCCCAGACCCATTGGTTGTTTGGTTACAATATCAGGGGTTCTAACAGCTTTTCTTATGGGTCTACTTTACCAGGAAACATATAATAATACTTACCTTAGATGTAGTTTTGCCATGCTATATATATATGTATGTTCTCATTGTTTTCGTTTTCTTTTGGGATAATTTTACACACACATGCAGTTGTAAAAAAAAAAAAAAATAGTACAGAGGTCCCAGCTAGTTTTGCTCAGTGGTTAGAGAATTGGCCTGCAGACTGAAAGGTCCCAGGTTCAATTCTGGGCAAGGGCACATGCCTAGGTTGCAGGATTGAGCCCCAGTGGGGGGCATGCAGGAGGCAGCCGATCAATGATTCTCTCTCATCATTGATGTTTCTATCTCTCTCTCCTCTGCCTTTCTCTCTGAAATTAATAAAAATATATATTTTTAAATAGTACAGAGTACTTCTGTTATAATAACAAGAGGACCTGCTCCTAAGTGAAACTGGTTAAAATTGCATTAAAAAATATTTAAAACATATAGAAGTGGTACTAAGCCCAAGGACAAATAACAAATAAAATATCTATTCAAGAAAAATCAGAAAATTCTGCAACAAAGGCAAGAGTGTTTGAACCAAGACAACTTCCTATCACCCTGCTCCCAGCTCAAATCTTCAACCCTCTATTTGGAAACAAAAGTAAATATACAAAGCTGGATATACAAATCTCTGGATGCCAGAACACAAACAAAAGATTGCCATATTTAAAATAAAATTTAAATAAAGGCTTTTGAACTCAGCCGAATACAAGCTGATAGTATTAACTCAGAATTTACAATATAATTTTTTAGTCCTCAGAGTATCAACCAAACATATAACTATTTTTCCAACCTTAATTTTGTAGATTCCTCCTCTGTTTCTCAAAGCACACAGATCAAAACACATGTGTCACTCCTAACTATAGTTACATAAAACACCATCAAGATCGTAGTGTCCCGTTCATTTCTGTCAATGTAAAAGGAATTATGTTTCCTCAGGACCTAAAAATCCTCTCTTTAAATGGTTTCAGTACAAAAACAAACATGTGGCTCTTCACTTTCCAAAGCTACACCATTTACTCCTCACCACAGAGGAGGCCAAGTCAGCCCACAAATCCTCAGGTACTGTAGGAATGGGGAAGAAGGTCAAGGAAAAGGCCTTGTAAAAAGAATTTCTATACAATCCCCAGGAGAACAACAAACAACATTAACAACACAATGTTTAGGGAGGGGAAAATTTTTTATCTAAAGAACAAGTGATTTACAACGTTTACTCTGAACCTACTGGTAGAATGACTAAACACACACACACATTATACTGGCATTTGTTTTTAAAAAGTATGCACCTTCAACAACAAATCTCAACTCATCACAGAAATCAGAATGGTTTGGAATAGAAGTGATTTTAGCTACCTAAATTATCTCTTTAAACGTAAACTTCGTAATGATTTAAGTTTTTGGTGAAAATCATACCGAAATGTCTATAACTCTCTCGTACGTTTCCTAAAGCAATTACAAAGTATGCTGAAAGACTCGTTTGCGCTTGTATTTGTGCCAAATACAGGCTCCTAGGCATTGCCTTCAAATTCTGATTCAATATATCTGGAGTGGGGTCCAGGCTCCACCCCCAGCCCTGGTCCTGGTGTGCACGGAAGGCAACATAAATATATATGAATGCTTGACAACTGTCCCGAAGGGATCTTCATTATGAACATCAATTGTACTATTGAGGAGATAGAATAGGAGGGCTAGGTAATCAGGGATAGGACCAGGAAAGGGGGGTGGGAAGGCACGGGCTCGGAGTGGAGTGCTGCAGACAAGGGCAGAATGCAGTCTGCTGACTGTATCACAAGATAAACAAAAGGTCCTAGAACTAGACCCAGCTGGCAGGAGTTGCTAAGGAGGGGCGATGGGGGTGGTAACTAGACCTGCTGTAGGTAGGAATAGTGATGTCATCTTGTAGTGGCAGTCCTCAATCAGGTCCTTAAGCTTTAAAATGATTGGATATTGTGCGGGATTCTTTAAAGGATCAATCAGAAGCCAACAGAACACATATCTACCACTAGTCAAAGAAGCTTCAGTGTAACCCATTTTAGGCCCCTTTCCTGCTGCCCCTTTCAGCAACCAACTTGGACCACCACATTTTTGGTTTCATTATGCTGTAACATCATGGCCTCAGAGATTAGTGATACATTCAAACTATTACCGTATTTTTTGGACCATAAGACGCATTTTTCCCCCCAGAAGTGGGGGGAAAAAGTCCCTGCGTCTTATGGTCCAAATATAGCCTACACATATACTTAAAAAAAAAAGTTTTTTTACTTGCCCGGCTCTGTGTGGTCTCTGTGTGCTTGCCCGGCTCTAAAATGGTTCTAAATGCTACTGTTTACTTTACAGGGTTGATTACATGTGTTTATAACTGTGATGTTGGGTTTTAATGCACATAAAATATTTTAGGACACTATTTGTTTCAGAATCTTTTTTTCTTCATTTCCCTTCTCTAAAAACTGGTGCGTCTTATGGTCCGGAGCGTCTTATGGTCCGAAAAATACGGTATATCTGCCTTCATGTTATGAAGCTCAGGTTTGAGTTCTTACAACCCTTCTTGTTTTCAACATCCTTCTTCATCATTAGCTGTTCTTACTCCTTCACCTGTATGTCATCTCTTAGAAGATACTCTGTTGTTGTTGTTATTGTTAATCCTTACCTGAAGGTATTTTCTATTGATTTTCAGAAAGAGTCATCTGTCGACAAACACTTAGGTTATTTCTATGTCTTGGTTATTACAATATGAATAATGATGCAGTGAACCTAGGAATATCAATGTGTGTGTTTTTTTTAAGAAACTGATTCATTTCCTTCACATATATACACCGAAGTGGGATTGCTGTATCATGTGGTAGTTCTATTTGTAATTTTTTGAGGAACTTCCCATATTGTTTTCTATGATGGCTGTACCAGTTTACATTCCCATATGCAGTGCAGGGGGTTCCCTTGTCTCCACATTCTGGTCAGCACTGGTCATCTTTGGAATTTTTTATAATAGTCATCAGGTGTGAGGCAAACCTCATTGTGGTTTTGATTTGCAGATCCCTGATGATTAAAGATGTTGAGCAACTTTTCATATAACTGTTGGCCATTCGTTATGTCTTTAGCAAAATGTCTATTCAGGTGCTTTGCTTATTTTTTAAAAACATGTTTTTTATTGACAGAGAGAGAGAGAGAGAGATTGATGTGAGAGAAAAACATTGATTAGTTGCCTCTGTAGGTGCCCAACCACGGATCTAACCTGCAGCTTCGGTATGTGCCTTGACTGGGAATGAAACCTGCCACCTTTTGGTGTTCAGGACGATGCTCCAACCAGTTAAGCCACCCAGCCAGGCCTGTATTTTCGCATCTTAGTCCCATTTTTACTTTTTATTAATCTGGAACTCTTTATGAAATATGGTTTGAAATAGAAATATAACTTAATTTTCATTCACCAATTGTCTGTGCCATTTATTGAATAAACCTCCCTTTCTCTACTTTTTAAAGGTTCTACTTTAATCATGTTTTAAATTCTTATATATGTGAGTACATAATATGTACCTTACACATATATGAATATCAGTTGTTTTCTGGTCACTCTATCCAGTTTCATTAGTTTTCTTAATTTTAATTAATTTAAAACCAATATATGAAGCTGAATTAAAAACCACGCATATCTTCTATTATCTATAAAAATATCAATATATCTCAGATTCCTTTAAAGAAGGACCATTGACATTTCAGTTGAATAATATAGTTATGTTTTGCAAAGGAAAATTTATTTACACTTAGTAGGCAAAACTTATGTTACAAAATATTTTTTAAGGAAATAACATAGATAATATAAGGACATTGTATAAATATCCTACACAGAATGAATATTTACTATGGATATTCTGTTTAATCTGCATAGCAGGCTCTTTATTTTTTATTTTATTTTAAAAAATATATTTTTTTAAATTTCAGAGATGAGAGAGAGAGAGAGAGAGAGAGAGAGAGAGAGAGAGAGAGGTCAGTGAGAGAGAGAGAGAGAGAGAGAATCACTGATTGGCTGCCTCCTGCACACCCCACACTGGGGATCCAGCACGAAATCCAGCCATGTGCCCTGACCAGGAATCAAACCATGACCTCCTGGTTCATAGGTCTACGCTCAACCATTGAGCCACACAGGCCGGGCATCAGGGCTCTTTAGAGGACAAACCAGCTAGAGCCACACAGCCCAACTGTAATGGTAGTGCCTCAATGTGTGGGTAAAGAAGCCATCAACCTAGCAAGGGATTCATCCCCCTCCTCCCTGGGCTTTATACATTGATAAGAAACAAGCAAATACTTTTTATGTTTTCAATGGGATTTGTTTATTTTTAAATAAAAGTAGCAAATGTTGACATAAGTTATTTCCTTAGGAATTTTGTACAACCACAAAGTTATCAAGCAACATTTATGGAATGTTCCCTGGGTCTTCAGTGCCGAACTGTCTATTATATGCATCGTTTTTCACAAGTTTATGCATAACCTTGTGTACCAGAGAAGCATGGCATGGCGGTGCAGAGCTGTTATCTAACAACCTATCTTTCAATCACTTACAAAATGGTATTTTTATTTTTGTGTGGTTATTATCAACCCCATATGACTTTGTTTAATTACTTTTTTCCTGATGTTATGAAAACAAACCAGTTAAAATTAAGCAATGCACTATAACCAAATACATAGGATATTGTACCTTACATAGGCTGTTTTAGATGACATTGGTGTTTTATATTGCATATCTGTATTTATAGTTCTGGGCAATAAAAAGTTAGAGGCATGTAAACAAACATAAAATATTTTTCTGAAAGTCGATGCATTGTTTAACAATTACAAATTTCTGGGTTTATTTCCTTTTTAGGAATACAATGAGACAGTTTCATATTAAAATAAAAGATCTTGCTGCTCTCATTTTTAAAAATTTCTATCCTATATATTTTAAGTAACAGAATTATCTTGTAATTTTATTGCTCAAACACTATGACTCGGTTCGATAGACTTATCAGAATTTAGGCTGACTGTGCTGCTCTCCTATTTGTGAACACGGATTATTTCCCTGTACTTTTCCACTCATGTACTCATGCTAAAGATCCAAAAACTAACATGGAGAGTCACTGGTAATAATAAATGTACAGCGATTGATGATGGTATTGACAAATTTTAAAGGTTGACGTTTTTGTTATGATAAAAGTTCTGACTATCCTGTTAAGCTAGCTGTACAGAGAAACATTTTGGGACAGAAAAATGCAAGAAACCATAATGCATGCTTATTTAACTGCTAGAAATTCTCTAGTTTGATGCATCGTGGATATTTAGGGTGGATTCTACATGCAGCTTTTTCAGCAAGCTTGTTGCTCCATCAGAGTCCATCAGAGTCCATCGATGTTACGGAAGTCTCATATCCTGTCCCTGGTTAGCTGTCACTCTTTGCTCACCAGAGATGTTGCAGATTGTCCAACAAAATCCAACATTATATTCAAAACTGGAGGTGCTTTATTTCAGATACCTATAGTACCTATAAAAGGCACATATAAAAAAACAGAGCAAATCTATTTTAGAATACTTACAGTATTTTAACAGTGGTATGAGTTGTTGTTTTTTAAATGTTTGTGTCTATTACAAATTTCGACTTAAATTTTTAATAAATATATATTTTAAATATTTATTGTTGAACATAAATAATTTTATTGTTGAAAATATTGCAGATATCTCCATTAAATTATTATTATTTTTTAAAAATAAATCTTTATTGTTCAGATTATTACAAATGTGATCCTCTTCCCCCCCTCCATTGCTCCCCTTCACCAGGTTCCCACCCCACCCTCTGTCCTTTCCCCACCCCCCATTGTCCTCATCCATAGGTGCACAGTTTTTGTTCAGTTTCTTCCCGCACCCTAACTCCCCTTTTCCCTGAGAATCGTCAGTCCACTCCCCTTCCTTACCTCTGATTCTATTATATTCACCAGTTAATATTGTTCATCAGATTTTTAAATTCCCTTGGTTTTTAGATTCACTTGTTTATAGCTACGTATTTGTTGATCATAATTTTTATCTTTATCTTCTTCCTCTTCCTAAATAACCTCCTTCAGCAATTCATATAATTCTGGTTTGGTGGTGATGAACTCTTTTAGCTTTTTTTTATTTGTGAAGCTCTTTATCTGTCCTTTGATTCTGAGTGATAGCTTTGCTGGGTAGATTATTTTTGGCTGTAGGTTCTTGTTATTCATCACCTTGAATATTTCTTGCCATTCCCGTCTGGCCTGCATGGTTTCTGTTGAAAAATCAGCTGACAATCTTATGGGTGCTCCTTTATAGGTCACTACCTGCTTTTCTCTTGCTGCTTTTAATATTCTTTGTCTTTTGCTCTTGGAATTTTAATTATGATATGTCTTGGTGTGGTCCTCCTTGGATTCCTTTTGTTTGGGGTTCTGAGGGCTTCCTGGACTTGTAAGTCTATTTCTTTCCCCAGGTGGGGGAAGTTTTCTGTCACTATTTCTTCTAGTACTCTTTCGGTATCTTGCTCTCTCTCTTCTGGAATCCCCATAATTCTGATGTTGGTTCGCTTGAAATTGTCCCAGAGGTTTCTTACACTATCTTCAACTTTCTGGATTATCTTATCTTCTCCCTTCTGCAGAGGAGTGTCCTCTGGCTCTTTGTGTTCTAAATTTTTGTCTTGATTCTTGCGATCTTCCAGTCTGTTTTTAGGACTTTGTATAATATTTTTTATTTCAGACAATGTTTTCTTCATTTCTTGTTGATCCCTTATTATTTCTAGTTGCTCCCTTTTCATATCCTCATAGGTCTCATTTATTTTATCGGCCTTTTTTAGGATATTGTTGAATAACCTTATAACTGTAGTTTTGAATTCAATGTCCAATCTTTTCTTTTCCTCCATCTCCTTCCTTTGTATCCTTCTTCTTGTCTGCATTTTAGTTGTTTCCCTGATTTGATGGAATAGCTTTGTGTGCTAGGTGTTCTGGTAGAGCCCAGTAGCACAGCCTTCCCAGTTACCTGCAGTGGACAGTCTTGGTGTAGCCCTTTGTGGGCTGTGTGTGCAGTCTTGTTGATAAGCCTTGCTTATTGTTGGTATCACTGGGAAGCGTTCCATTAAATTATTTTTAAATATATATTTTTAATGATTTCAGAGAAGAAGGGAGAGGGAGAGAGATAGAAACATCAATGATGAGAAAGAATCACTGATCGGCTGCCTCCTGCTCGTCCCCTACTGGGGATTGAGCCCACAACCCAGGCATGTGCCCTGATAGAGGGAACTGAACTATGACCTGATTCATAGGTCGATGCTCAACCACTGAGCCATGTCACTGGGCTAAAGTGATATTTTTTTTTAATATACATTTTATTGATTTTTTACAGAGAGGAAGCGAAAGGGATAGAGAGTTAGAAACATTGATGAGAGAGAATCATCCATCAACTGCCTCTTACACACCCCCTACTGGGGATGTGCCTGCAACCAAGGTACATGTCCTTGACTGGGAATCGAACCTAGAGTCTGCAGGCCGACGCTCTATCCACTGAGCCAAACCAGTTTCGGCTAAAGTGATAATTTTTAATTAGAACTATTACTACTGAGGTGACTTAGAAATTCTTTTATGACTTAATCAGAGGAATTCCAGCATAGATAACAGTTGAAATATTTAACATATATTTTAATTTCAAATGGCTTTTAAGAAACTTTTTATTAGGTAAAATTCCAAGCACACAAAATAAAATGAACCATCCCCACATATCCATCAAACATCTTTAAAAAAAGTATCAAAAATTCTGTCATTCTTCACTAACACTTATTATTTTTTATTGCTAAAATATCACTTAGTTGTAAAAACAACTCTTTAGTAACATTTATTGATTATATAAATATTAAGCAGTTTTCCAAATATGCTTTATCTCTCAAAACTCAAGAAAACCAAATGACCTAGGTCAGAGGCAGAATTACTATGAAGCTAATAATGCTTAATTGCATGAGTATCTTCCAAAAAAGGGGCCCTAGTTATAGCCTCACATGTTTATGTTTTTGATAAATTTGCCAAAATTAGATATTTCAACCTTAATTAGTTAAGACCATGGTCTCTTCATTTCAACTGTCCCTCATTCTTTTTTTGTCCTGTAATTGAAACAATGGAGTGTCCGTGGCCATTCCTGAGATTTTGTTAAGGGTTGACTGGAGAATATATTTTTGCTTTGCAGTCTCTTCCATGTATAGTTAGTTATGTTATTGCTGGTCATTCCTTTTTGCATTGTCTTCTTGGAATGCTCTGAATGTGATCAATTCAAAGGATATTTAAGAGCACTCCATAGAAAACTAGAAGTGCCCTGAAATTTTATAGCTCAGATATCAAAGAAACCTGAAACACTGATTGGCTGCCTCCACTGGGGATTGAGCCCACAACCTGGGCATGTGCTCTGACTGGGAATCGAACTGCCGATCTCTTGGTGCATGGGATGATGCTCAACCAACTGAGCTACACCAGCCAGGTGAGATGTTTAACTTTTAACCACTATGTAGTGTTCATGATTTATTTATTTGAAAATAATATATGCAGTTATAACTGATTGTGCACTCATAATTTTTGTGTCCAGAGTCTCTAAGATTCCACAAATTCTGGATCCATCCTTGAGGTAGGTAAGTTCAGAGACATCTAGTGGCTTTCCAAAAGCTGTACATTTATTGAGAGGAGGAGCAGGCTTCAATCCCAGACTTTCTGGCCCAAACACACTTACCGGTACTTTAATTTCTTGGTTAGGCTGTGGCACAGTTGTTTGGTCAAATACCAGTCTAGATTTTACTGCGAAGGTTTTGTGTGTGTGTGTGTGTGTGTGTGTGTGTTTTAAATGAGATTAACATTTAAATCAGTAAATTTTCAGTAAAGCAGAATACCCTTCATAATGTGGGTGGTCTCATCCAATCAGTTGAAGGCTTTAAGAAAAACAAAACAAAAACCTAAGGTCCTCTAAGGAAGGAGCAATTCTGTCGCCAGACTATCTTTGGACTCAATACCACAGCATCAACTCTAATCTGGGTTTCCAGACTGCCCTGCAGATTCCAAACTTCCCAGTTCCCATAACTGTGCATGCCAATTCCTTAAAATAAATGTATCTTTATCAACAACCTATTGGGTTCTGTTTCTCTGGGGATGCTCTGAATCTGGTCAAAGAACTGCACGGCGAATACATAAGAAAAGCAAAGAACCACCTTTAGCCAAGTATGGAGAGTCTGCTGCGAGAGCTCCGTAGCTGGTGCAAGAGCAGCGTGCCCACTGGAAGCACATGTGCCCCTGCACTGCCCGTGAGCTCCTAGAGACCTGGCAGGGGTACCTGGAACAGCTGGGGCTTGTGGCCACCTACTTCATGGGGATTCTGAGAGCAAAGGGCACCCGTGCCCACTGGAACGCCAGGCTCAGTTTGGGCCTCGGGAGCTCATTTATGTGCCAACCAAGAGCTGCTTTCCTGCCTTGAAGGGGGCCACAGGGCACGGGGGCTGGAGGGTTTCTGCCCCCACGTGGCACTCTACACCCAATACGCTGCCAATACAGAGGGGTCTTGGACCACCTTCCAAGAGCAACTAAGGAAAAGCAAGCATTTCTGGAGTCCGTGTGGCTTCAGGAAGGCCGCCCTGGGTTTGGAAGCCTTCAGCTTTAGGACCTGCTCCTTCTAGCCCTTGGAGGCTCCAGCAATATGAGAATCTTGCTGTTGGTTTGGCAGAAAACCAAGTACCAGCAGCCCTGAGCACTAACGTCACACACGGGCTGCTGGGCCAAAAAGCAGACCACCCAGCCAGTGCACACCATTGGGCAGAACGGAGGAATTGGGCAAGCTCTCCTCCGGCGTGTCCAGGCTCTGCTCAGCGGACGCCAGGCAAAGGGCCTTACCTCACCTTGCTGGTTCCTGAGCCAGGACTGACTGTGGGTGGTGCCTCCCCAGGGAGAGCCTTCCCCGGATGTTCTTTCTCTTCTCTGACTTGCTCCTCGACCCGCACTGCATCTGCTGCAGGGTGGCACCTCCACTTGCCAGGCCCTCTACCAATGGCCCAGTGTCGGCTCCACAGGGCCTTGGGCCGCTCATGAGGGTTGTGGTGGGCTGCTCAGCCAGTGCTCTCCCAGGGAGTGAGCTGCTGCTTCTCTCCACACACCAGGAGGAGCCATTTTGCTGCTACCACAGTCTGACTTTGGCCGTCAGCAGCAGAAAGAATGAGAAGAATCCTACAAATTCCAGAACCCAGGATACTTCAGGGATAGGAGTACAAAGCAACCTTTGGTGCTAAATAAAACACAGAGCCCTTCATGGTTTGAGAAGGGCATTTTGTGCTTGCCTGGGCCTGAACCACACCGGGTTATCCGGCCAGCTCTTCAGGGTCAGGAAACCAGGTCTGACCCAATTGAACCTCCACTGAACCGGTCCCTCCTGCGCAGATGAGGGCATTTGGGACTGATAAGCTCCATGCTGTGTCTACGGCCAGTCGTTTATCAAGGTCGCAGCTTTGCAAACATGGCCATTTTTTATGTTGTATATGGTTTCTATGATTTATTTGCCCCCTGGATTTTAGTAAAGTGTTGTGTATGTTTTTAAAAGTTCCCACTTCTCTCCCCATCCTCCCCAAAATAGAAATACAAAAAACTTTATACTAGTGTTGGCTCTCTAATAGCCTTGTCAATTCACTTAACCTTTTCAGGCTTTAGTTTCATTATCTTTAAAATAAGGAAAACATTTTAGACTAGGATTTTTCAACCTTGGCACAGTTGGTATTTTGGGCTGGGTAATTTTTTGATGTTCTATTGTTGGATGTTTAGCAGCATCCCTGGCTTCTGTCCACTAGATGTCAGTAGTATCACCCAGTGAATCAACCAAAAATATCTCCAGACATTTTTAAATATCCCCCAGTTGGAGGGGCAGGGGACAAAATCCCTTCAATCCAATTTCAGCACTGCTGTGTTAGGTCATCTTTAATTTATAATATACTAGAGGCCTGGTGCATGAAAATTTGTGCACAGGTGTGTGTGTGTGTGTGTGTGTGTGTGTGTGTGTGTGTGTTAAAACTGGGCAAAATAACCCAAAGCAGCATTGTATCCCAGACAATTGTTTGCAAAGGTAATAAGAAAGCAGGTATTATGACGACCAGACTAAAAATTGAAAACATTTTTTAGAATTAGCATCACTGTGCTAGCTTCTTTGCACAATAGAAATCCTTCCTCCTATTATTGTAATTGTTCCCCCTTCCCTTTCTCATAAACACCCCTTGCCTTCCCTCCTAATTGGAACACTATTTGGTTTCCTGCCCAAATCAGTGCTTTCCTAAGAGCTATTGTTTTAGATCTCAAAAAATGCTGTTGCCTCTCACTTTGGCCTAACAGCTGTCACAGGAATGTGAGAGAATAGACGATAAAGGGGGACAGATGTAATTTAGTGTTAATCCTCAAAGAACTAAGTGTTAGCTGGGAAATGGCTGCCCTTTCAAATCCAAGCCACCAATGGCAACCTTGAGCTCAGTACTGTGTGGAGGGCACAGTCAGCCACAGGACGCATCGGTGGGGGTTGCTAGGCTTCTTGAACAAACAGGAGTTCATATAAGTCTATGTGACTTTGAAGAATACTCCCTGTTAATAGTAATGCAAGGAAATTATTTTTCCAAAGAATACTTTTTAAGGGACAGTGGTTTACCTAAGTGTAGTCAGCCTTGGGGTTCCTGTTAGTTAAATGACCACTAGATGGTGCTAAACCTGACTAATGCATCAAGTATGGCTAAATACTGCCCTTCCCCACACAATTTCTCAGCCCTTTTTGAAATAATTTTGATTTGACTATATTTCAAATAAAAGATACCTGCCAATTAAAAAAAAACTTTTCCCATTCAGAACATAGTTATTTCTGACACCTTGTTAATATCTATTTCTGATTCAAAATATATCTATTTCCATTCCAAGCAACTTGACAATCAAGCAAGACTAAGGCTCAGAAGGCACAAGAATATATTGAGTTCGTAGCAAGAGATTTGTTCCTTTTTAAAATGTTAATTGAGGCCATAGCCGGGTGATTTGATAACACTACTCCTGGCAAGCACAAGCAAAAACTGATATAAAAACCTTTTGACTAAATTTCTTCAACACTCTGCTGACTGATCTTGTAAAAGATGAGTTTTGTACTTATCCTTGGCAGTCTGAGATATTAAAAAGGCAGAAGTTAGAATATTAAAATGCTTTGGAGAGCCCTGAAATGTGATGATATGCTACAAAAAAAGCTCTATGACTCGTGTGTGTGGTAACATGGCATTTAGAGAGAGAACCTGGCCATTATACACATTAATAAGGTAGCCCGCGTTAAAACGAGAAGTTCTGAGGGCTCATTGAAATACTATCTACTAACTGAGAAAATATGAAGTTCACAGCCTACTTAAATTTTTAATCACTAGGGATAAAATGTCCTTATGTTTTATAAATCTTCAAGTCAGTCTACCTGTATATATGAGCCAAGGGAAAGAATCCTGCAGTTGTTATAAATAATTTTGTTTGTTTGTCTTTAAGGAAGAGAGACTATTGTTGGCCCTTATCAGTAGCCTTACTTGGATAGCAAAATAGTAAAGGACCCTCAAGGAGGATAGGGTGGTGGTCAGCAATGGGTGGAGAGTCGGTCGGTTAAATTACTGCAATCCACACAGTTCCACATCTCATTTAAAATACAGTCAGAAGAGCCAAAACCGGTTTGGCTCAGCGGTAGAGAGTCGGTCTGCGGACAGAAAGGTCCCAGGTTTGATTCCAGTCAAGGGCATGTACATTGGTTGCAGTAGGGAGTGTGCAAGAGGCAGCTGGTCGATGTTTCTCTCTCATCGATGTTTCTAGCTCTCTATCTCTCTCCCTTCCTCTCTGTAAGAAAATCAATAAAATATATTAAAAATATATAATAAAATACAGTCAGAAGAAAAAGACAAATAATAGTCTCAGAAGTGATAGAGTTAGACTGAGAACAGGCAAAGCAGAAGTTACATGGACAAAAAACCCGCCCTCCTGTGTTTACCCTATGGCTCTATTTAGCAATTAGAACATTAACAACATTGCCCCCGCTGGTTTGGCTCAGTGGAGAGAGCATCAGCCTACGGAATGAAAGGCCCAGGTTTGATTCCGGTCAAGGGCACATGCCCAGTAGGAGGCGTGCAGGAGGCAGCAGATCAATGATCCTTTCTCATCATTGATGTTTCTATATATATATCTCTCCCTTCCTCTCTGAAATCAATTAAAATATATTTTTAAAAAACCCAAATAACACAATAATGCATATTTTCACATATTTTCCATCAAAATAATGGAGAGGAAGGGTGAGCACCAGTGAAACAGCCAGGACTTGGGGCTGCAAAAGCAAATACAAAATTCCATTCCAGGATTTGCCTAGGGCTGGGCCTGTCTCTAAAGTGAGTCTCTGTAAAACTCGCTGTAAAGAAACAATTCTTTTCCTTAGCATAATACAAACATCTTGATACAAATCCTCATCCAACAAGCTGGCTATCACAACTGATTTAAAGACAATGAGAAGCAGAATGGGCGGTGGTGAAGGAAACCCCTGAATACTTCCAGCCAGGAGTTTGTACAATCACTGGGTTAGAGCTGTGAGTTCAGTGCCATTGACCTACCACAGATTTCCCCAAAAGATATGTATCTCATGTGTTCTAGAGAAACACTTCCTAAATTGTCATGTGCTCCTCCTGGGGCTCCTTCCTACCCTTACCCACAACTTAACATGTGTCTGTGAAGGGAAAAAAAAGTTCCTCAGTAAAACACATTTGGGAAACACTACACACTGTATGCTCTTCTTGGAGATTTCTGGGTGCACTTGGGCATCTGAAAAGGTATCAAAATATCTGGGGGTTTTTAGAAAGGGAAAATCTGTGTCACTGAAGCCATCATTTCCCAGATTTAAATTCCCTTCCCTGTCCCCACCTTCAGCCCCAGGCACACCAGCATTTCACTGGCCACTGGTATTCTTGAGTAGAGGGTTCAGAAAGTGCTTTTTCAGGGATAAAAGTATTGCATCTTCTTGCCACATGAGAAGGATGGTGAAGGTTGAAAATACTTACCACAAGGACCTACTTAATATCTTGAGAGTTCATATTTTTGCTTAAATTTGGCTTCTTAGTACAGTTGTTCAGTTTTTGCCCTATCATTCTTCTGATTGAGACATCATCAGTGTTGGGGAATAACTGTTTTGTGACTCCTGTAAAAAAACAACAGCAACAACAAAAACACTTTAGGAGGCCTTTGCGTCTTAGGATATGAACTGAGATAAAACATGAAGCACATTACAATTTTGTCTTCATTTTGCAAAAGTAGCCCAGTCACCCATGAGATCTTTAAATAGATGAATAGATAAGTAGGCTTTGCAAAGAAAGCAAGAGATAACGAAAGTTCTTTGTCTTTCTATGGTGCCACTCAACTTTAACCTTACTGCTTGCTCTGAAATCTCTCCCTGCTCCAAAATGCTAGGGATTTAATTGTATCCATCCCAACATCAGTTCGAACAGTCGAGTCTGACCCTTTTCCAAATAAGAAATTACATACTATTAAAATATAGAGAGCTGCGCCAATGGCTCAATGGGTAGAGTGTCGGCTTGGGGACTGAAGGGTCCCGGGTTCGATTCCGGTCAAAGGCATAAACCTTGGTTGCAGGAATATCCCTAGTAGGGGGTGTGCAAGAGGCAGCTGATGGATGACTCTCTCTCATCGATGTTTCTAGCTCTCTCTTCCTTCCTCTCTGTACAAAATCAATAAAATATATTTAAAAAATATATATAGAGAGAGAGCTGGGGTTAAGCGATTCCCTAAATTTGTTAGATATTTCAAAAGTTATTTGACAATCTAGATTATTATATTTAAGGAGAATCATTCACTTGAAAACCATAAGTAATGTCAAATTAGCCTCTGCCTTGCTAGGATAAAAGATAAGGCTAGAACTAAGATAAAGAGAAAATAAGATATAAACTGTCAATGAAATTTTGATTGAAAGGATTTTGAAAATTTACTTTTCTAAAGCTATAAATTTATAAATTGTCTAATTCCAAACTTTTCAGTGACATTCAATTTTAGTGTTTAGTTTAATATCTACTTTTAAAGTAAAGTTTTTCTATAAAATGTCCCATATTTACTAGGGTTTAGACTGTCCTCAGATTTTTCTTTCACAGAAAAGTAAATTTAAAGAAAAATATCATAAAAGAATAACAACCCAGAAAGCTAAAATAATTTTAAAATCATGACAGTATAATGCAATCATTTTATCACCTATGATTTCTTGAACTTCGTTCTGATTCATAGCTGGCTTTACAGTTTTCTCTCTTGAAGTAGAGGATTTTGCACCGGTCAGGCTGTGTGTGGCCATGTATTCATTTGTGTACAGTACTTGCATTAAGTCATTAATAAATTTCTGAGGTTTGCTCTTGTTACAACGAGCAATCTGCCATTTTTCAATCTTGAACTGAAAGGAAAAAAAAAAAGAATGAAATTGTAAGAGGAAAAAGGAAGTAAAATCTGGAGGAGCATATTATTAATTAAGGCATATCAGAAAACAAAATCAATGTTCTTTAAGGAGATGCATTATACTTTTAGTATATACTTTACATTTCAGGGGTTAGAGTTAAATGCTGCCTTTGAGAAAATTCCCAAAATTTGTGAGTATATACAGAGTATATACATATTCTTGTTATGGAATCTGGATTTGGTGCTTTAAGAATTAGTCCCCTTTTCAATGCTTAACTAAGTGTGGGCGGCAGAATAATGGCCTGGAAACTGTGAATGGGAAAACAACTTTGTAGGTGTGATTAAAATTAAGTATCTTGAGATGGGAAGACTAGCCTGGGTTATCCAGGTGGGCCCTGACCTAACTACAGGAGCCCTCCAATGCAGAAGAGGGGGGCAGAAGAAAGGGCCAGGAAACAGGACATGATGGAGGAGAATTGAAGAGTGAGAGGGACTTAGCTTGCCATGCAGGCTTTGGAGATGGTGGAAGCGGCTACAAAACAAGAAAAGTGGTTGCCACTAGCAGCAGGAATGGCCTTCAGTTTATGGTCAGTAAGAAAATTGGAACTCAGTTCTACAACCACAGAAGCTGAATTCTACAACCCAAACGGGTCCTTCCATAGAGCCTCCGGAAAGGAGTACCCCGCCCATAGCGTGATGTTACCGCACTTCTGACCTGCAGAACTCTCAGATAGTTAATTTGTGTTCTTAAATTACTAATCCTGTGGTAACCTGTTATACAGCGAAAGGAAACAAATACACTAAGATTCAAATATTCTGAATGGCAGATTTTTAGAATTGAATATTGTTTTTCCAACAATAATACCTGATTCAAACAAAACTCCTGTCTTTTTTAGCTTCTGTATTTTTATTAAGAGAAATTGAGGAAGTAGCAAAAAAAAACTGTGTCCAGACAGCATGCAGAGGATGAAATTTACCTCTTCCCAATGATACAATTTCATAGCCCTTAATGCACAGTTATCCTTCTGTTATTGGATTAAGAATTATCTAGTTTTAAAACATCATCACTGCCTACAATTTGACTTTAGTTTTAGAAATAAACTAGATATTTGTTTCATAAGTATTCGATTTACTGTTTTCTGTAATAGGAATGTTATGGTTGTGATCTAAAGTTACTTAAAAGTATCTTATATATAAAACAATGGTCACTTTGTGTTCTTTTTTTTTTTTTAAGATCTTTATTGTTGAAAGTATTACAGATGTCCCCTTTTTCCCTATTGACCCCCTCTTGTTCTTCCTCCCCACAAGGCCTTCACTGCACTATTGTGAGTCTATGGATTATGCACATATGCAATACATTCTTTGGTTAATCTCTTCATTCCCTTTGACTCTTCCCTTTGGGATTCATCAGTTTGATCCTTGCTTTTATGTCTCTGGATCTATTTTGTTCATCAATTTATTTTATTCATTATATTTTACATATGAGTGAGGCCATGTGATACTTGTCTTTCTTTGAATGGCTTATTTTGCTTATCATAATACTCTCCAGATCCCTTCATGCTGTCTCAACGAGTACGAAATCTTTCTTTTAGACAGCTGCATGGTGTTCCATTGTGTAGATGTACCAGAGCTTTTTCCCCCCACTCATTTATGGGTGGGCACTTGGGCTGTTTCCAGATCTTAACTATTGTAAACAGCACTGCTGTGAACATGGGGGTGCATATATTCTTTCTGATTGTTTTTTTTGGATCCTTAGAATATATTCCTAGAGGCGCTCTTATTTTAATTTTTGTATTTAATTGTGTCCCAGAGAAAGATAGGGTGGGTATTCCAACTGACCTGCTTCTCATCAGTGTGATGCTCTTCTTCAGCTCTCAAGGAAACTGGTGAACTGGAATTAGAATTTGAACTAGAATTACTGCACATGGAGGCAAATGAATCTGGTGAGGAGTTGTTCGTTGCTCTCCAGAGGGTGGATGAAGATGTAAACATGGTTCCTCGGCCCTTAAGCACGGCCTCCGCCATACCAACCAACTCTTCAAACTGGGTCACTGCTTGTGGTAACACTAAAATGGCAAGAAAAAGTTAACACTTTACAAGTTGTTTTTTAGAAACAGGACATATATACATTTCTTATTGTATGTAGAACAACTTATTAACATTTGCTACCTTTGGAAAACAAACATGGTAAGAAAAGTGGTTTGGCTGAAACTGGTTTGGCTCAGTGGTAGAGCATCAGTCTGCTGACTGAAAGGACCTGGGTTCGATTCCAGTCAAGGGCATGTACATTGGTTGCGGGCACATCCCTGGTAGGGAGTGTGCAAGAGGCAGCTGGTCGATGTTTCTCTCTCATCGACATTTCTGTCTCTCTATCTCTCTCCCTTCCTCTCTGTAAAAAATCAATAAAAATATGTTAGAAAAGAAAAAAAAAAGTGGTTGGGACATATTTATTATTAAATAATTTAATAATTGCTCAGTAATAAAAAATTAATTTATAAATATTTGGTGACAGTATTTAAATGTTTATACATCACATTGGAACTAAAATGAATGTTTTTACACATTGATTCTTTTTTCTAATTACTAATAGCATTATTTGAAAGTATTTAATGTGTTTGGAGACATGACTGATTTTATTACCAATCGCCTTCCAGATATTCACATTAAACCAGCTTAAGTGACAAGATAAACCATTTCTAGCAGATTAAAATAAATTTTCCATGACCTCTGTGTGTGGTTTGCCATGGAGTCAAATTCCATCAAACTAATAAAAATTCATTGTCACAATTCAAATCATCAAAGATGAATTCTGGTAATTAACTGAATGTCCTTTGTTCTTTTTTCAGTAGAAACTTACACATTCAAACGTTTCATGTCTCCATGTTAAATGGTCTTCTCTGTTGTTATATTTAGTTTGTTTCCTAAGGACAAATAACATTTTGTTGGAGTTGGAAGCCACCTTGAGCCCTATCTAATTCCACTCCTCACTTTATTGTTAAGAACCAAAAGAGGGAAAAATTTTTTTTGGTACATTTCTTAAACATATTACTGAGCTATAATCTTTAGAACAACATAAGATTTGAGAGCTGAAAATCAGGCATATTGATGACATGTCCAAATTAATACATCTGGTACTATACTAATAGAAAAATTTACTAAAGAAGAAAATATTATTTTATATACTTTCAATTAATACTTACTAATCACCTCTCCTTTGCCAGACACTTTTCAATCATAAATTACTTATTGAGCATTTAATAATATTAAACACTGATCTAGCTTTTACTCTGTGACAGGCCTTATGCTGGGAAATTTGCTCATGTTCATTCATTTAATCTTTATTGCAACTCCATGAAACAGGTATCATCATTATCCCTAATTTACAGATGAGGACAAGTAGGCAATGAGAAGTTATATAACCCATCCAGGGTCAACCCAAGTAGTGAGAAGAACCAAGATTCAAATTCAGACTCTGCCAATTTCATGCTATAAACTAGAGTTCATCCTTAAATATGAGTTTGAACTGCACAGCTCCATTTATATGCAATCTCCCCCTTCCCCCCCAGTAAATATATTGGAAGTCCTGGCCAGGCAGCTTAGTTGGTTAAAGTGTGATCCAGATATGCCAAAGTTGTGACCTCAGTCTCTGGTCATGAAACACAAGACTAAGTATTCCTCTATTCCTCCTTCTCTCTCTCTCTTTCTCTCTCTCTCTCTCTCTCTCTCTCTCTCTCTCTCTCTCTCATCAACCATATATATATATGAAAATTTTTAGAGATTTGTGACAACTTGAAAAAAACTCACAGATGAACTCCATAGCCTAAAAAAATGAAGAGAAAATTAGGTATTCATGAATGCATATAGCACATACACAAAATATGTGTTAATCAACTGTTTATGTTATCAGTAAGGCTTCTAGTCAACAGTAGGCTATTAGAAGTTAAGTTTTTGCAACAACATGGATGGACCTTGAGAATATTAAGCTAAGAAAAATAAGTCAGTCAGAAAAAGCTAACACCCATTGATTTCACTCATATGTGGGATATAAAATTTAAACTGGTGATCACAAATAGCAGTGTGGTGGTTGCCGGAGAGAAGGGGGTGGGAAGTGAAGGGGTCCTAATACATGTTGGCAGGAGAAGATTTGACTTTGGGTGGTGGGCACACAGTGTAATATACAGATCTTGTAACATAGAAACTCACACCTGAAACCTATATGATTATATTAACCAATGTCACCCCAATAAATTTATTTATTTTTTTAAAAAGGGGAGGAGTTAAGTTTTTGGAGAGTCAAAGTTATACATGGATTTTCAACTGCATGAATGGGGTCAGCATCTTTGCCTGCATTGTTCAAGAGTCAACTGATGAAGCAAACACTCAACATTTCCCAACCACTAAGTTAGGTGCTAGGGATGAAACTGAAAGCACAACCAGATGTGATTCTAGTTTTTTGCAACTGAGAGAGGGTGGAGGACATTATTTACGTAACTCTTCTGTGTAGTAAGAATTTGGCCTGCTCAACAGAAGGTCTATTCTGCAGCTCCTCCCTTCCCCATTCCCATCTTTCCCCATCGGTTCCTGGGAGGTAACCTCTAAATGCTTCAAAATTTCTCCATAGAAATGTCTTTGTTATTCATGGTGAGCCCCTCAGACCACACTTTATAGTTTATGATTACGGGGTTTCTCAGGGTAGGAATGACCATATTCAATAGTCTTAGGGTAGAAGCTGGCCATAGCCAGAAAGCCAGAACGTTCAATCACATAGGTGATCAATCAACCACTCAGTCATGCCTATGTAACAAACCCTTAATAAAAACTTTGGACACTAAAGCTCAGGTGAGCTTTCTAGATAGATGGACAATGCTTCATGCAAATTATAACACATCAATGCTAGGAAGGCAATGCATCCTGAGGACAACAGAAGCTTCACATCTGGAAACTGCCCGGACTCTGCCCTGTGTGTCTTTTCTAACTTTGTCTGGTTCTAATTTGTATTTTTTCATTGTAATAAATGAAGCCATTAATGTAACAGGGGTCAGTGAGTTGTGAGTTTCTCTAGCAAACTATTGAATCTGAGGGTGTTTTTGGAAAACCCCCGAGTTTGCAGTTGGTATCAAAAGTCTTAGGCAGACTTGGCAGTCTAGAGGACCATGCCCTTGAACTTGCAGTTTGGCTAAGTCAAGGTACATGCCAAGAAATGAAAGAAAAAAAAAAAAGACAGTCGTTAAGTGTGTAAAAAAGTAATATAAATTGAGCCACTTTAAGATGGAGTTGGAATACTCCAACTTAGGAATTGTCTTTGCACATCTCACTCCCCAAACTTTTGGAATGTTAAAACTGGTCACAATACCCTTTGGACTGGATCCAAAGCAGTAATATCTCAAACAACTGTTTGAAAATTTAAGAGAGCAGATATTATGAGTACTAGAGTGAAAAATGAAAAACATCCTTCAAATTAGCATCACTATGGTAGCTTATCTCTATCTATGGAAACTCCTTCCTCCTACTGATATAATTCTTCTTCTTCTCTTTCCCATAAATACCACTTGCCTTCAACTCCTAATTCAAATACTATTTGGGATTCTGCCTGGATTCTTCCTGAATAAGCTACTTTTTTGGATCTAAAAAGAATGGCCTTTTATTTTTAGACTGAGTGCCACGAAGGGGAAGCTTAATGTGGTTGACCCAACCTGGGAAAGGAAAGCTTTGATGGGGAGGTCATGATTGATCTGAGAGCTGAAGGCTGAGCAGGAATTAAATAGTTAGAGGGAATGAGAAGGTCATCAGAGGCACAGGAACCACACATTGACTTGAGGAACTGCAAGAAGGCCAAAGATAGAATGTAAAGAGAAAAAAGGAATTTGCCATAAAGCGAGGTTTCAAAAATATTTATTGTGTTTTCTAATAATGAAATTTGTACCTGCTCATTGAAATATATCTTTGTCATTTCTGTGTATCTCTCTATATATTCATTTATTTTTGTTTTCCTTTTTTTATTAAATTATTATCTGTCTACATATCTTACCATCCCCCCCATACATACCCTCCCTTCCCAGAGTTTTGTGTCCATTGGTTGTACTTATATGCATGTATACAAGTCCTTTGGTTGATCTCTTATCTCCCCCAGATCTCCCTGCCCTCCCCACTGTAATTTGACAGTCTGCTTGTTGTTTTACGGTCTCTATATCTATCTTTTGGTTCATCAGTTTATAATGTTCATTATTATCCATAAATGAGTGAGGTCATGTGGTGTTTCTCTTTTTTTTTAATTTTTTTTTATTTTTTAAATATATTTTATTGATTTTTTTGCCCCCCCTCCTACACATCCCCTCCCTCCCAGAGTTTATTTATTTATTTATTTATTTATTTATTTATTTTAATATATTTTATTGATTTTTTTTGCCCCCCTCCCTCCCTCTCAAACATCCCCTCTCTTCCCAGAGTTTTGTGTCCATTGGTTGTACTTATATTCATGTATAAAAGTCCTTCGGTTGATCTATTATCTCTCCCAGATCTTCCTCCCCTCCCCACTGTAATTTGACAGTCTACTTGTTGATATACTGTCTCTATATCTATCTTTTGGTTCATCAGTTTATAATGTTCTTTATCATCCACAAATGAGTGAGGTCATGTGGTGTTTCTCTTTCATTGATTGGCTTATTTCACTCAGCATGATGTTCTCCAATTCCATCCAGGTTGCTGCAAATGATGAGAATTCCTTCTTTTTTTATGGCAGCATAGTATTCCATTGTGTAGATGTACCATAGTTTTTTGATCCATTCATCTGCTGACGGGCACCTAGGCTGTTTCCAAATTCTAGCTATTGTAGATTGTGCTGCTATGAACATAGGGGTGCATATATTCTTTCTGATTGGTGTTTCTAGTTTCTTGGGATATATTCCTAGGAGTGGGATTACTGGGTCAAATGGGAGTTCCATTTTCAGTTTTTTGAGGAAATTCCACACTGTTCTCCACAGTGGTTGCACCAGTCTGCATTCCCACCAGCAGTGCATTAGGGTTCCTTTTTCTCCACAACCTCTTCAACACTTGTCGTTTGTTGATTTGTTGATGTTGGCCATTATGACAGGTGTTCATTTATTTTCTTTTACACAATTAGGACCATACTATATACACAACATTGTAGCATGTTTCCGTTTTTTTCCAATTAAGTCTGGAAGTTGAATATGTTTCCTAAATTATTATACCTTCTTGAAAATATGATTTTTGAGGTCTATTATTATTATTATTATTATTATTTAGGAAATAAAGCAATAATTTATTAACCATAGCAAAAATATACTTAAGACAACAAACCAAGGATGGGCATAGAAGCAGCAAGAAGGAAATTACTGATTTTTTTAAAAAATGATAGCTACTGGATTTGGGGCACCTATTATGTACTAGGCATTTATTATTTTCTAAATAAAATAAGGCTTATAATGAAAAGTAGTCCTCTGCCCTATTGTAAATACCCTGATTACCATTCCTAGAGGCCACTAGCTCCCCTATTTAACTGTTATTTTTTTTTCTGATAGCTATCTTCTTAGTCCTAACAATATACATATACAGGTATTTATTGATTTTTTTCAGATTAATATAATTATTTATTGACATTCAGCTATGTAATTAGCGCGCGCGCGCACACACACACACACACACACACACACACACAGTACTCACATGAAAACATATGTACAATCTTCACCTTTTCCATCATCCCAGTGTAGTGGTTGCACAATTGCTAGTTTAATAATTATTGTGCTTACATTATTTTAGTGACAAATACTATTCACAATTCCTTTCCTTTAAAACATGATTCCCACCCCCTCCCCAGAGTTAACGATAATCTCATTTTTTTTAATTTGCTTTTTTTTTTTTTTTAACTGCCTCTCTCATGTATTTCTAACCCCCCTACCAGAGGTGTAAAATCTCCTTTCAGTATGTTTTGATACATTATGTCACCTATCAATTTCAATTTTTTCTTGGAGATCTCTCTCCAGGAACCTTCCAAACCTCCCCACAATCTGGACTGGCTCCTGCTGGCTACTTGTCACCCCAAACTTCCCTTCATTCTGTAGCTTGTCTGGTCATTCTCCTGAATTAGAACACCTACCTGTTTTCTGGTCGCCATGTCTCTCTCTATTCACTCCCATCCCATTTTTTTTCTTTTTAAATATATCTTTTATTGTTGATCATATTACAGATATCTCCCATTCCACACATCCTCCCCACCCTCTTTTCCCCAGCCTCTCCCCACCCCCTCAGGTCTCCATTACCCTATTGTCCATGTTCATGGGCTATGCATATAAGTATATGTGTTTTTCAGTTTATCTCTTCTCTTCCCCTCTACCCTAGTCTCTTCCATGCCTCCATGCTTCAGGTCTTATTTTTTTATCAATTCATTTTGCTCATTAGATTCCAAAAATAAGTGAGATCATGTGATATTTGTCGTTCTCAGATTGGCTTATTTCACACCCATTTTGTAGGACCATATCCTCCATTAGCTTTTCTAAAAGAAAGCATGGGAAGTACATTATTGACAGGTTATAAGTTTAAAATATTATTTCATTTTCACACTTGGTTGATAATGTCACTGGGTATAAAAGTATAGATTTAAATAAGTTTTCTCTAGAATTTTGAAAGCGTTGCTTAATTATCTTAGGGCTTCCAGTGTTGCTGGTGAGTCCAATGCCTTTCTTGTTCCCAATTGGTAGTATGTTACATGCTTGTTCTTTCTGAAAACTTTATAATCTTGTCTTTATTTCTGGTGTTCTGTCATTTTACAATGATATGCCTTGGACAAGCCTTTTTTCTTTTTGTGCTATCTTTTGATTGAGAAATGTATGTCCTTCAGTTCTAGAAATTTATAATATTGATTTAAAAAATAACTTCTCCCTCTTTTCTTTTCTCTCTTGTCTTTGGAAATTCTATTTCCTGAACTAATTCTTGATTTCACCAAATATTTTCTATTTTACTTTTATTGGGAGAAATAAAAATGTGTCTAATACCAATCAGAATGATTCATTAGAGAAAAACTTGATCACATAGGAGAGGGAGAATTTCTGTGGCAATATCCTTGATTAGGTGAAAGAGGATGGGATTTGATGCACAGATGGAGATACTGCCTGTAGCTGGACAACAGAATAAGTCATTCATGAGTGACAGGAGAAAAAGTGGAGCATACAAGTCCAGGTGTAGAGAGATGACAGTCTTCATATCCTGCAATTTCTCAATGAAGTAGGAAATGAAGTCATCAAGTGAGACTGAGAATAAGGGAGGAGATGTGGGGAGTTGGCAGGTGAGGAGAAAATGAAATGGCAACTGGGGAGTGTGAGAGAGAGAAGAAACTTGTCATAGCCAGTGATTCTGTTCACAGACTGTTGAAACTGATTTGCTACTCTTTAATTTAAATTTTCTCACCTATATTTAAAACAAAAATTGGACTATAATTTTTTGGGTGGTGCTTTTAGGTCAAGTCCTTGTGTCAATAAAAGCAAGACAATAATAAAAACTACCATTATTGAGCACCTATTATGTACCACTGGTGATTTCTTCCCATTATCTCATTTAATCCTCATAACAACAGGAAAATGATAAATTACCCCGATTGAGAAAATTGAAACTGGCACTGAGGGTATGTAAAGTGACATGGTCAAAGTTTTATAGCTAATAAGCAGAGTTGATATTTAAAACCAGGTCTTTAACTCCAAAATCAATACTTATAGCCAGCAATTCATACTAGCTTTCCAGGTGTTAGTCAGTTTTTGTTTCAGGCTTTTTAATTTTATAAAGCTTTTCATATTACTCTAAGTTCTGGAACAGATTATATAAACATAAGAGTTACCTGTTTTTGTTTTTGTTTGATGTTTGTTTTAAATCAAAAAACCTCACCAGAGAAAACCATCTGTTATAAAAATACAACATTTCAAGTTGAAAAAAATAAAGAGATAATGGCTTATTATAAACATTATATTTCCATTCACATGTGGCTGTTTCTACTTAAAACTATAAAGCCTTCAGTTTAATAAATACTCCGAGGAAAGCAAATAAGCCATTATTCTGTCAACCTCGCTCACCAACATATTCCATCTGTCTCACTATTTTTGACTTCAAAAATATTGTAGAACTGTCACCCTAGGCTAGGCTGCCATCATGTTAGTCTGGATGGCTGCAGTACCTTTCAAGTTCATCCTCATTTTCTTTCTTCTGTCACTTGTACTCATTCTGCACACGGCAGCCAGAGGGCTTTATTTCAAAATGTTCTGTGTGTTTACTGTTTACAACAGAATGCTGCCCAATATAGGAAGTAACTGCCATATACTCAGCTGTATAAAGTAGTGTGTGGTGCTTAACTACAAAGGGAAGGCACACTTTGAAAAATAAACACATAAACACAACAGAAGATACTACCGAAAGGCATTATGCCAACTGGTTTTTAATGAGCTTATGCTGATCTTTCTCCTTTATAAGTCTTCCATGAATGTGATTATTTTCTCAAACCACTCCTCCCAACACCAAGACTAACATTTAATACATGAACTCTTTAATTCTAGTTGTACTATAGTGGGTTAGAACAGACCCCATTTTCTAGTGTTTTCCTTAGCAAAGGTGACTGAGACAAGTATATCATGAACACCTTAACATATTTGTTTTGTTTTACTAATCTTTTCTCTCCCGGCCTACCAGTGAGTGTCATATATATTAAGTACTCAATAAATGTCCATTGAACATTGTTAAATGAACACAATATTAAGCATTTTGTAGGAATAATTTAAAACTTTCTAAATAATAAACTAGCAGCTTCAATAAGGGTGCTCCCATATCAAATTATGCAATCATAGATTTTCTTAAAATGTGGCTTTTGTTATTTTTCTCTAAGGTCTTGATGTTCTTTTTTATTCTTGACAGCTGATGTGCAACACTTTCCACTCATAATGTACCTTCCCTTTCCTCTAAAGATGTCAGTTTCCTCAGCGTTTACCTTGAAGCATGACCAAAGACTGTCGAAGTCGGCTGTTCTCTTTCCGGGTGTTTGTCAGTTTCTGTTTCAGGCTTTTTATTTTCATGCACAATTCCTCCTTCGACAATTCTTCTAAAGGCTCGTCATCCTCACTGGAGCTCTCGCCGGGCAGAAAGGCATTTCCCGAGAATGGGTCTCTCTGAAACACAAGGCAGGACAAGAAAAGAAGCTTCAAAGTGACCTTAATTAATGGTTTATCGCAGGTTCTGTATGCTGAAGGGACCTACGGGTGCCTGTTCTCTCAGGCACTTCCAGTCCAAGAGAGGAGCTGGGCTCTCACTAATGATCTCGCCTCAGCTTTGTCTTCCACTGTCCAGGGGCACTCAGAAGAATATCAAAGTCCCATGCACGTGCCTCTTGAAAATCAGGAATCAGGATTCTGACGTTCTACCTACCGTCAGGGAGAAATACAAAGTAGAAAAATAGTGTAACAGAGCAGAGTCCACAAGACTACCTTTCACACCTGTGTAACTCATTCCCGTCCTCCATTCCTCCCCTCCTTCTTATTCACGGCCTCGCTGTTGTCATAGGACAATGCTGGGCTTTACTGCATCACAGAAAGGAGGGATAAGATTTCCCTAGGCCAGTGGTCGGCAAACTCATTAGTCGACAGAGCCGAATATCAACAGTACAACGAATGAAATTTCTTCTGAGAGCCAAATTTTTTAAACTTAAACTTCTTCTAACGCCACTTCTTCAAAATAGACTCGCCCAGGCCGTGGTATTTTGTGGAAGAGCCACACTCAAGGGGCCAAAGAGCCGCATGTGGCTCGTGAGCCACGGTTTGCCGACCACTGACCTAGGAAAAAAGCGTTCGTGTTTACCTTTTAGTTTTAAAATAGTCCTTAAGGTCAGTAGCAAGATAACACTCTGAACATACATGCACTTGAGTTGTAAAACCCAGGCCGCGTTGCGACAGAAAAGAATTTTCTCAAATTACCAAGCTGTCATCTATATATATATATATATATATATATCCAAACTTGGAAAAGTGGAGCACAGAGTGGAATTGCTAAAGTTCCAAATCTAGAAGATTCAAGTGTAAAGTTTTTGTTGTTGTTGTTTTTTAAAGATGCCTTATAGTAGTAGAGATGAAAGCATGACGTAAAGTTCCTCCTGCCTGGGAAGAGGAGAGCCTGGTGCAACGAGGAAGAGGAGCCTTGGGAATCAAGAACCAAAGTGGCAGAGAATCAGGTTCGGTTATCTTTGTTCCTCCTGGCCCTGCCCGTTGGAGAGAAGGAAGCCAGATGACAGGGGTAGGGATGATCTCTGAATGCATAATAATCTGGCCACTCAGTGTATCTATAATAATAAAAGTGTAATATGCTAATTAGACCGGACAGCTAAACAACTTTCTGGTTGTCCTTCTGGACGAAGTCATGGTGGCAGGGGCCGAGGCAGAGGCAGTTAGGGGTGATTAGGCAGGCAGATGAGCAGTTAGAGGAGATCAGGCAGGCAAGCAAGTGTTTAGGGATGATCAGACAGACAGTCAGATGAGCGGTTTGGAGCCAGTGGTCCTGGATTGTGGGATCTGGCCTAAACTGGCAGTTAGACATCCCCTAAGGTGTCCCAGATTGTGAGAGGGTGCAGGCCAGGCTGAGGGATACAAATTTTGTGCACGGGGCTCTAATATATATATTAGAGAATTCATGCATGGGTGGGGTCCAGCCAGCCTGGCCAGGGGGAGGGGACATGGGTGGTTGGCCAGCCTGCCTGCTGGTCAAACTGGTCGAGGGGACAATTTGCATATCAACCTTTTATTATATAGGATACACTGTCCCCTGGACAAGGAGTTTGACCAGCAGGCAGGC
Source organism: Pipistrellus kuhlii (assembly GCF_014108245.1). NCBI lineage: Eukaryota > Metazoa > Chordata > Mammalia > Chiroptera > Vespertilionidae > Pipistrellus > Pipistrellus kuhlii. Next base: position 63,056,836 of record NW_023425551.1, read on the forward strand.
CAGCCAACCATTCATGTCCCCTCCCCCTGGCCAGGCTGGCTGGACCCCACCCATGCATGAATTCTCTAATATATATATTAGAGCCCCGTGCATTCAGAGGTCATAATAATCTGGCCACTCAGTGTATATTATACATATGTGTAATATGTAAATATGGAAATGAAAATTGCTATTATTATATATGGGCAAGTAGCTAATGTACTGACTCAAATATATAAATGCCAGTGGATTTGATTAAATAGAAATGAAGGATTTTTTTTTTTTTTTTTTTTTTTTTTTTTTTTTTTTACTTAAGGATCTCTTTTGAGACCATAGTTTTGTGGAGAGTACAGTAAGTCCTCACTTATCATTGTCACTGAGTTCTGCAACTTGAAGTGAAATGACATATAATGAAACCAATTTTACCATAGGTTAATTGATAGATACAAGAGTTAAGTTCCTATGGCATCTCATCACTGTTATAATGAAACAATGCTGAACAAAATGACATTATTTGAGGACCTGTTGTAATTAAAAAACATTAAAATAAATCATTTGAACCACTTTTGGCAAGCTCCTACATATTTGTGATATCTAAAACCACTAGAGACCAATTTCTATAATAGATATTTATGCAAATCAATTAAGATCAGAATTGAAAACCACTTGAAGAGACTAAAAAAAAAATCCAACAACAACAAAAAATAAAAACCCAGTAGAAAAATGCACAGAGGCAGTGGCTGCGAGCTACCTCCAGTTATCGCTCTCCCATTCTTCTACAATAATAAGTTTTTAGGTGGGCAAGTATCTGTCAGCTAACGATCATATGTCCCAGACTCCCATGCAGCTCAGTACAGCTGTATGTCTGAGTATTGCAATAAAATCTGAGTAGAAGTAATGTGTACCATTGTTGCATTATGACCTTAAAAGTAATGAGCATGTCTTCTCCTGTCTGTGTTCTCCTGTGCTGGTAGAGAGAAAGCCATGATGGTGAGGGCTGTGGTTGTTACCTTAGTCCCAGAGAGAGAGGCTGTGTGGTGAGAAAGGCAGAACCACAAGACTAGAGGGATCCTCAACATTGCGGAGCTGGCATACCAACCTGGACTGCTCTTGCTGTTATGTGAAAGGGAAAAAAATCTTCTATCTTGTATAAGCCACTGTTTGAGTCTTTGTTATAGCCTTTGCAACATGTATGATTATATATATACATATATTTTAATAATTTAATTTAATTTAATTTAATTAATTTTTTAGAGAGAGAGGATGGGAGAGGAATAGAGAGATAGAAACATCGATGAGAGAGAAACATTAATTGGCCACCTCCTGCACACCCCACATAGCCTGAAACCCAGGCATGTGCCCAACTGGGAATCAAATTGGTATCCTTGTGGTTCCTGGCTTGACACTCAACCACTGAGCCACACCAGCTGATCCAGACTTTTTTTTTTTTTAAACATGTATTTTATTTTATTTTTAATTTAATTTAATTTTATTGTTTAAAGCACATGTGTCAAACACAAGGCCCGCGGGCCAAATCCGTCCCGCCAGGCCTTGCAATGTGGCCCGCACCGCGCTGTCATCACTGCACTCCGCTGCGTTTCCATCACAATGACAGTTTATGACTGTTCAGTAAACCATTCGGCCCGCGATTTAGGCTGGATTTTAGATTTTGGCCCCTTCTCTGATTGAGTTCGACACCCCTAGTTTAAAGTATTACAAATAGTAGTACATGTGTCTCTTTCCCCCCCTCTCCCCCCACTGACTTCCCCCCAGCCTCCCCTACCCACTGGCACTTGCCCTTGTCCTCCCTCCCCCAGTATCTTGCATCTGTTGGTTGTACTTATATGCCTGCACGTAAGTCCTTAGGTTGATCTTTTATCCCCGCAACTCGCCCCTACCTTCTTGCTGTAGTTTGACAGTCTAATCCAGATTTTGATACCTAGAAGCAGGATACCCCAAACCTGGTGACATCAAGCTGTGAGCAAAAAGAGCACAGGTATAACATAGCAGAAGGCTATTGACTTTTGTCCGACCTTGTTGACATATTTGGTAAAACTGTGATCTGGGAGACCATGTGCTTACTAAGTCTGGAAAATGAATGATGGTGTGTATCAGTGGCTTCTTACTGGTGCTGACCAGTGTGCAGAGATGAAAGGTTTTTCTTTCATCTGCATTTAGAATGCAGCCTGCAATCTCAACCGACTGACAGTCCAGTCATATTAAATTTATAAGGTTTGAGCCCTGGCTGGTGGCTCAGTTGGTTGGAGCGTTATTCTGTATATCGAAAGGTTGCAATTTGATTCCCGGTCAGGGCTCATACCTAGTTTGTAGGTTCAATTCCTTGTCAGTGCCCCTCAATTGATGTTTCTTTCTCACATTAATTTGTTGATCTCTCTTCCTTCTCCCTCTCTCTCCTTCTCTTCTTTCCTCTTTTAAAAATCATTACACATATCATTAGGAGAGAATAAAAAAAGATTGCAAGATTTGAAAAAGCCAATTACTTCTACATCTAAGTAGCTGGAGGGTAAGGCTGTGACCTCAAGGCCTTTTCAAGAACTTCTTAAGTTCTTAGCGAGGCGCTGAGATCCATCCCAATGGGAAGGATCAGATTCAAGCTTTTTGGTTCATGAAGTCTTCAGGTAACTGCCAAAAGTTGAAGAAAAAAGAGGCTGAGCACAGATACCATAATAAGAGGAGAGTTTTCAGGCTTGTTTTTGACCAAATAAACTCTCTGTCTGTAGTTACTTGTAATGGATCCTGAGTAAAATAAGAAGCTTAAAAAGCTATTAAGTTTTTGAGAAAAACAAATTGCTAAAGAAATCACAATACTAACCTGCGAGAGCATGTGACTATCTTACCCCTCAAGAAACCAGGGGACCCCCAAACCTGCACCAGAGAATTGAGACGAGGTATTTTCTCCCATCAACTTGTCCAAAACATGAAAGTTGGATATCAATGCAAAGTGTTAGTAAAAAAGAACAAGTATAGGAACCCCTCATGTACTGCAGACTGAAGTGAACATATTGGAAAGCAATGTTACGGTGCCTTGTCAAATGAACTAGACACAAACCTATAACTTATAGTTCATTAATCACTATCCTAAGTATTTAGTTCAGAGAAATTCTCACACTGTTTCTTAAAAGAACATACATGAGGATATTTATTTTGTCAGTGTTTGTAGAAGCAAAAGGCTAAGTGTTCATTAAGGAGGAAAGGATAAGTTAATATGGTGTTATGTAGTAGTTAGACACAGTGGATCTGATGCATAATAGATGTTAAAAACAGTGATGATTGAAAAATCAGAAACAAATCAAGGTATATATTATGATACCAATGTATTACTACTAAATGATATATCTATAAGGTTGTACAGTGAAGCATAATTTGTAAAAAAAAAAAAAAAAGATTGGTAGCAAGCCAAATCCATCATAGGGGACTACTGGTTAGATAAAGAATGGTACATGCATGCAGTGGAATAACATGGAGCTGTAAAAACGAATAAGATCTTTATATATTAGTGGAAAGATCGTCAAAATAAGTGAAACAACAAAGAACAAAGCAGCATCTCTGGTAAGTTACTTTTTGTGCAAAAGAAGGGTTAAGAATATCTATATTAACATTTGCTTTATTTGAATAAAGAAACACAAAAGGGATAAAAAGAAGGCAATAAATGCTGTTATCTGTAGTAGGGGAGTAGGAGGTGGGAATAGCATGGATGGGAGACAGGGAAGGCAGAGAGACTTTTTAGTGTTTACCTCTGAAATATATATGTGTGTGTGTGTGTGTGTGTGTGTGTGTGTGTGTGTGTGCGCGCGTGTGTGTGTATTAATGATTTCAGAGAGGAAGGTGAGAGAGAGATTGAAGCATCAATGATGATAGTGAGTCAACGATCACCTGCCTCCTGCATGCCTCCCTCTGGGGATTGTGCCCACAATCTGAGCATGTGCCCTGACTGGGAATTGAACCTTGACCCCTGCTATTGAGTCATCCCTTCCTGGCTTATATTTATATCTTGTGTGTGTGTGTGTGTGTGTGTGTGTGTGTGTGTATGTATATACATACATATATTGCATATATGTATGATATATATATCCTTTTTATTTTTTATTATTTAAAAAAACTTCATTTTAAAATTTAGCTTTCTGATTCTGTGCTTATGCCTCCAATACTTTTATAGTGATTTTCTGGTCCTCAATAAAAAAAGTATGCTTTGTCATGTCACAGATACATTTCACACACATGGAACCACCATGGGTATTACTGACATACTTTTGCATTTTAGACAACTTCAGGAGAACTTTTGGTCTTATGACCTAAACTCCTCCATTTGTGGATTTTGGTGCTTCCCAACTTTCATGGTATAAAGATAAATTTCCATTACAAGAGGTTCAGGACGGCCTAGTTTTGTTATAGGTTGTATTATAGGAGATAGCCTAAAACAGTATGTCAAATGCTGGATCATTCTGAATGTCTCTAGACATTATCCCCAAAAAGACTGAAAATATTTTAAACCATGAGAATGTACAGCATATATTTAAATACACACACACACACACACACACACACACACACACACACACAGAAAATACTATGTGTTATGGAGACATACACAAATACTTGTATTACAAAGTTAAACAAATAAAAAGACACCGAATAAGCACATTAATAGATTGAAGAGAAGGGAGTGAGGAATTTAGCTCAAAAAGGAATCAATGAATAAATAAAAATAGGAAAGGCACCCTGACTGAACTAGTGATAAAGATGGGCTAGAAAATGTAATTAGAAAAAGAAAACAGAACATGTTACAGAAGAGGTATTCCAATGTCTCCAACGTTTTTTTGAAAGAAAAATATATTTTCTGACAGTTTGCTGATCTTTAATTTCTTAGAACACCATGGAGAATTTGAACAATGGCATAATTGGCCATTCTTAAATGGAAGCAGGTAAAATGTATTCTGAGTATGTTTCAAATTCAATTTTTTCAACATTAAAAAGAGAACATGCAATTTTATTCCCTGGTTGAGTAAAAAATTAAAAGGAAGACTAAATTAATAGAACAGGGGAAAGTACTAATACATTATGAGAGGCATTAGGGAATTGTGATGGAGCTAAATAATAATATTATATGAAAGAAACAGAAAACTAACCTGTCCTTTATCCATGTCACTGTTGGCATTCTCTGAGTCCATTGTCTCTGTCCTTTTCCTCTTTCCTTTTCTAAGAGCTTGGGTATTGGTAACTTCATCCGTTTGCAAGGTAGTCTGCATTGTATCAATTAGTTACGGGAGGTTTTCTGAAATTGTAGGAGGGAATGTCCATGTAGATGATGCTATTTCAGATGTAGCCCCAAAGTTAATGTTTTTCCTTAAAAACAAAAACAAAAGGATACATAATATATTTACAACTGTATGTTTCATAATGGCTACGGCCGCTCAAATTACTTTTACTAAATGTTTCCCATCATTCTTTTTCTCACTGACCAATTTAGTACACATTTTTATTTGACTCAAAAGTCTTTCAATTTCATCATCACCATCATCATGATACAATGTTCCTATAATGTGATATGCACTGAGTTGTCACCTATAAAATAAAATAGTTAATTTCCCCCCATATTTATAAGTCCTTTTTCTTGTCAATCAGTTATGAGGAATCTATAAGACAAAGTAGAAATGTTATAAATTTATGCAAACACTATTTCAGAGGACTGAAGTTATACATCTTTAGGAAAAAGACAATAGTAGAGATCTCATCAGGACCAAAATATTCCAAGGTAGATCAATATGAATTCCTGAGGGTTTTTTCCCCCTTAAAAATGCTAAAGTTTTTCTTGGTATACATGGTATAAGAATTATACCATAAAGAATGCGGTATGCCCTAGCTCAGTGGTTGGCAAACCACAGCTCGCGAGCCACATCCGTTTGCAAGGTCGTCTGCATTGTATCAATTAGTTACGGGAGGCTCCTTGGCTTCCACAAAATACCACAGCCTGGCCGAGTCTATTTTGAAGAAGTGGCGTTAGAAGAAGTTTAAGTTTAAAAAATTTGTCTCTCAAAAGAAATTTCAGTTGTCATACTGTTGATATTTGGCTATGTTGACTAATGAGTTTGCCGACCACTGCCCTAGCCTGTTTGGCTCAGTGGATAAAGCATCGGCTTGCGGACTGAAGGGTCCCAGGTTTGATTCCGGTCAAGAGCACATGCCTGGGTTGGGATCTCAAGCCCCAGTAGGGGGTGTACAGGAGGCAGCAGGTCGATGATTCTCTCTCATCATTGATGTTTCTATCTCTTTCTCCCTCTTCCTTCTTCGCTGAAATCAATTTTTAAAAATGGGGTAAAAATATCTTAAAGGCAACAATACATTTTAGAAAAATTTTAAGGGATAATCATTTTTCAATGTAGTTCTTAGGTCAAATAGGGTTGAGATGATTTAATTTAACTTTCACTGCAGATGATACATAGATGATGCATATTTGATCTTAACATCCTTATCACTTGCATATATTGGTTTGTTTTCATGAAAAGATATTTTATTATAAACAATAAAGCTTTATCACCAGAAAGGACTGAGCTTAAAGGGACCTCAAGAAATATGTGGACATTGGAGTAGAAGGTAATATATACTCTTTACTGAATTACACTAAGTAATTATATTAGAAAATATGGCTCTTTTACCTATTTTAAGAGAAATTTATTATTCTCACCCCAACCATAAAATAATATTTAAGACTGTCTTGCCAGAATTTTATATTGTGATTTGTTGAAAACTTACATGAGGTTTTCAAATATTGTACATAAATAGTACTTGACTAACATATAGACTAGACTGTTACATCTGATTCACAGATATCAGAGACCTTACTTAAAATTAAGCTTTATTAATAATCTCAAAGATACAGCAACCAAGAGGCCCAGGCAGAGTAAGGAGAGGTCTAGAACATCCTACTGGCTTATAGGACCTTCCTTCTAACACCATATAGGTACTTTGTAGTCTAGAATAATAGCTGAGGCTTCTAAATGCGGTTTGCAGGTCACCGTGCACAGCGGGGAGTGTTGAGTTGTGACACACTTCTGTTGTATTTCACAGAGTCTAGCTTAGATGATCGTTCTAGGAATTTATCAATCTATAAAATCTAGGTATGTTTTCCAAAAGCAATCCTAAATCTGGGATATACAATGAAGAGCATTCCATAGATGAAAACTACACTTTTCATAAAAGTCATTAGTCTATTTACCCAGAGCGAGGTCAATCAACATTTTCTGTAAAGGGTCAGGTAATAAATATTTTAGGCTTTGCAGGCCAAGAGGTAAAATCAAGGATATTACGTAGGTACAGAGCTAAAAAGAACAAGTCTCCCCAAGTTTTTATTTATAAAACTGAATATATATTACTAATAATTAAGTACAAGTTTTTTTTTTGTTTTTTTTTTTGTTTTTTTTTTGTTTTTGTTTTTTGTAACACAGGTCTACTAACAGGAATGGAATTTTTAAAAAAGCACATCTTGTTTAATTGGCTGATTTGATCTTCTACTCAGTTACTGAGTCTTTCTCCATATCAGCAATAAGGTTGTTTATGATTTCTGTGTTCACTGGAGTAGCACTTTTAATTTTCTTCAAAAACCTCTCCTTTGCATTTACATCTTGGCTAAGTGTTTGGTGTAAGAGGCTTAGCTTTTTGGCCTATCTTGGTTTTTGACATGCCTTCCTCACTAAGTTTAAGCATTTCTAGCTTTTGATTTAAAGTGAGAGATGTACACTTCTTCCTCTCACTTGAACACTGAGCGGCCATTGTAGGGTTATTAACTGGTCTAATTTCAATACTATTGTGTCCCAGAGAACAGGCCCAATTAGAGGGAAAGAGATGGGGATTTGCTGGTTGGTAGAGCAGTAAGAACACACAACATTTATTAATTAAATCTGCAGTCTCATACAGGTACATTTGTGGTGCCCCAAACAATTATGATGGTAGCATCAAAGATCATTGATCATAAATCGCCATAACAGATATAATGATAATAATGAAAATTTTGGAATATAATTATTTAAAAAATGACACAGAGACAGGAAATGAACAAATGAATTACACTAAGTAATAATTTTAGAAAACATGGTTCTTTTACCTATTTTAAGAGAAATCCATTATTCTCTACCCTAACCATAAAATAATATTTAAGTCAGTCTTGCCAGAATTTTATATTGTGATTTGCTGAAAACTTATGTGAGGTTTTCAAATACATAAATAGTACTTGACTAATATATAGGCTAGACTGTTACTTCTGATTCACAAATATCAGAGATATTTGTGAAAAATATCTGTTGTGAAAAAAACTGTTGAATATTTGTGAAAAAAATGTTGAAAAAAATGCTGATAGACTTGCTTGATGCAGGGTTGTCACAAACACTCAGTTTGTAAAAAACATAATATCTATAAAGTGCAAAAAATGAAACAAAAAAACAAAAACAAAACAAGGTATGCCTATATTTAAAAAATATAGAAATTTCCTCTGCCTTTGTATTGACATCTGAAAGACAATGGTGGAGCTGTAATTTGAACTTGAAAAGCAAATCCAATGCAAATCTGAGTCAGGGTAAACATTTCATTTCTTGTTTCAACTTTTGGCAGCAGGCTGCGTGTACAAAATAGGTTAACATTACTTGTAAGCCACAATTTAGTTGTTATTAGAATGGCTTTTCCTCCTTGTAAGTTTTGCATTAAATACTTGTTTTGTCTTGTAATTTGTTAATGAATTTATTAAGAAATATTATAAAGTCTGCAGCAAATCCAAAATTTCCAAAGCCATTCAGTGTTCCATAAGGGTGGTTGAGGGGCATTCTCATTCACAAAAATGTCAGTGTTGACCCTGAGTTAAAACATTTGCAGTAAAACATTTCTACTGCTAAGCTAGTAAAATGTTATATAGCAAGGAAAATTAAAATATTCAATTTCTATTTATTAAAAAAAATGCATGGAATTGACAGTGGTCAAGTCCACAAGAACGAAGTTCACTCCTGACACTATTTAGTCAATGATATATGATATTTTTAGAAATTGCCAAGGTGACCTTTAACTTTTTTTTTTTTTTGAAATGTGAGTCATGATGGCCAAAATAATCTTGAAAAAGAAGAAACTTGGAAAAATTGCACTTCCCAATTACAAAGATATAGTAATTAAGATAGTTTGGTACTGACATAAGGATAGACACATAAATCATTAGAATAAAATGAAGAGTTCAGAAATAAACACTTATATCTATGGTCAATTGTTTTTTTAAAATACATTTTTTATTGATTTCAGAGAGGAAGGGAAAGGGGGAGGAGAGATAGAAACTTCAATGAGAGAGAATCATCGGTCTACTGCCTCCTGCACATCCCCTACTGGGAATCAAGCCAATAAACCAGCATGTGCCCTTGACTGGAATCGAACCCAGAACCCTTCAGTCCACAGGCCGATGCTCTACCCTCTGAGCCAAACAAACCAGCTAGGGCAGTCAATTGGTTGTTGACAAGGTTGCTAAGGCAATTAAATGAGAAGACTCTTTGCAACAAACAGTGCTGGAAAAATGGAAAAACTCAGCCATTTTGCCTTATTTTTTAATGAATTAGTATGTTGTTCCTCATGTCCTCAATTCTTTGAGCAACTGCTTTTGTTGAAAGGCTAATAGTCTTAAGTAAGTTTATTTTTTCTGGGCACATGTCTTCAGCTATTGCAATCAAACATGATTTAATTAATTCATTATTGGTAGGTGGTATTCCTTGCTCAGCTGACAAATGAACCATTCAGAAACTATTATAATTTTGGTTGCAAACTCATTTTCTTTTCTTTTCTTTCTTTCTTTCTTCTTTTTTTTTTTTGAGAAGAAATTCTGCTGTGACATTTCATTTTAAAATTCTAACTATTCTGACAGTTGCTGTCCTGTAAGCTGGAAATATTGCAATGACTGCTTATTTTGGTAATGTTGCCATTTATCATGTTCTTTTATCAGAGCTATAGTGTCATTGAATAATACACACAATGCTTTGCCACCTAATCTTATAACAAAATAATCCATATTTCACTCAGCGTTAAAACACTAAGTCTGGCTTTCTCTTTATTTTTCTTGTTTTAACATGATTGCCATGCACTGATCACAAAAAATAAAATAGATGCCACATTATTTATAATATGCATGACACTAAAACACCATCGAGTTATAATAACTGCATCACTGTGATTTGTGGACACTGAGCAGCAGTGCACAGTGATGAGAATGACCCATATGGTTGCTGTCACAACTACTCAAATCTGTGGCACAGCATGAAAACAGCCACAGGCACCGTGTGAACACATAAGTGTGGGTGTGGTTCCAATATATTTATGGACACTGAAACTTGAATTTTATATAATTTTTACATATCATGATATGCTATTCTTATATTATTTTTTTCAACTATCTAAAACTAAAAAACATTATTAACTTACAGGGACCTATTAAATATTGTTCAGTGGTTTTGGCTGGTGTGGCTCAGTTATTTGAGCATCATCCCACGCACCAAAAGGTCACTGGTTCAACTCCCAGTCAGGGCACATGCCCGGTTGTGGTTCAATTCCCAGTTTGCTGGGTTGAAGATAACCCCAAGGTAGGGGGAGAGGGAATGGGAAGATATTTTTTGATGGGTATAGGGTTTCAGTTTTGCAAGATGAAAAGAGTTGTAGAGTTGGATTGTGGTGATGATTGCATAACAATGTGAACATATTTTATGCCTCTGACTGTACGCTTAAAAATGGTTAAGAGGCTAAATTATATCATGTGTTTTACCACAGTGAAAAATTTGGAAAAACATTAGTTAACAAAAACAAAATGCTAAAATTCTCTCCTGCTGATATGATTTAGTTACAGAGAAATTCCTCAAGTTTCTTCATCAAGAATTTGCTTGAGACAAAACTGAATGAATATATCATATCTCTTTTATAATGACTACTTTTGGGTAGATTTCAGGCCATTGTTTATTATAACTTCCATAAACAGATAAGTCTATGTTTATATTACTTGCCTATTAGCAAATTCAGAAGGGATGTTAATAATATTCTATTAATTAAACACTTTGAATTCCTGATAGTAAAAAATTAGTAATCTCCCCCTCTTTATTTTTTTGCTGATAGGAAGCATTTCATTAACTCCCTAGCTAGTTATATGGGTGAATTTAAACACACCCACATCCATGAGAACATCCAATATCTGTGGTTGGATGAAGAACACAAGCCAATGTCTTTGAATTGGCTCATAGTAAAAAATTCATTTTACATTTTGACTTAAAACACACATGTACATACATAAATATCTAAAACAAAATTTCATGAAATATACTCACCCTTACTACATATGATGCACTTACTCAGTTCCAATTATAACTATTGGATTTTATTTCATTTTTTAAAGTGCTGGTCAGAGCACATTCAATTGATTTCAAAACATGGGCTAAGCCATGTTTTGAAAATAATGCTCTAACAACCAAACTGTAAAAAAATATCTAAAAAGTAAGACAGAGAAAGACTTAGTAACTAAAGAAAGCAAATGAAGTTAATAAAAATATAAATTCTTAATGCATGTAGGTTTACTTTTAATAAATCAATGGGAAAAAAAATGCAGAAATTCCAAAATTCAAAAGCCACCTCTGAGATACTAAGAAACAAAAGTCACCAAGCTTAAGGAAACCCAAATGAATATCAAAATGTAATTCAGGTATCTTATCTGTCTTTGGATTTAAACATAAACACTATTATGAATTAAATAAAAATGTAAAAGGCAAGTATGGTACTACAATAAATCTTAAATACCCTTTCATAATTTTCAAGTGTTTTGGGTTGCTTTCTATACTTTCCAGTTTTGGACCATATTGACATACAAGGTCACCTGCAATACAGAATATAAACTGGGGATTCCCCTCTAAGTGAGTTCCAAAGTGCCAGGAAAATAGTGTCAATGTCATTCTAAACATTCAGGGGCTTTAAAAAAATATTTTATTGATTTTTTTACAGAGAGGAAGGGAGAGAGATTTAGAGTTAGAAACATTGATGAGAGAGAAACATCGATCAGCTGCCTCCTGCACACCCCTTACTAGGGATGTGCCTTCGACCAAGGTACATGTCCTTGACTGGAATCGAACCTGAGACCTTTCAGTCCGCAGGCTGATGCTCTATCTATTGAGCCAAACAGATTTCGGCTCAGGGGCTGTTTTAAGTTTTCTGTGAAATGGACTACTAGTTTCAGCCCAGCACTAAGCATGGTGGGACATGGAGGAGGAATATCCATATATATAATTAAAAATAGTAATATGGATATTCCTCCTCCATGAGTGCCTTCACCAAAACCTAATATATATATTTTAGAGGAAGAGAAATCAAGATCTGAATGGCTCTAAACATTGGGTGCCTTCTGCGGCATCCGCAGCACTCTAAAACAAGTGCTTGGATGGCTTGCTCTTCACTGTTTTTGACTTCTAGATAGAAGTTACTAGGTTCTGCCAAAACGGGATATTCCTTCCTCTCTGTAAAAAAGAAAAAAAAAAGAAAGAAAAAAAGAAAAAGAAAAAAAAAAAAGAAAATAAAAATAAAAAATAAAAATAAAAAAGAAGTTACTAGGTTTTACTAATGTCCTTAGGGAGCAATTCTACTCACTCTTTTTACTCCCTTTATGTCCAAATGACGTCAAACACATTTTCCATTTCCAAGATGTTCCAGCAATATCCTGATTAAAAAGATGATCAATGTACTTTAGGATGGTTCGGCAGTGCTGCCAAACCATGACTGCATTACTTAGATTGGATGGAAGACTATGCAGAAGCCTAAGAAATGCTAAGTATGTTAGAGGGACTATACATCTGAATCATTTTCAACTTTCCATAATGGGAAAGGAAAGAAAACAATCATTCTTATCCGGCCAGAGTTTGTGGATATAATTTTCCTGGAGCAAATTTAATGAGTAAGCAGTGATATCCTGCATTGTCATGTATGTAGCTATTATTTAGAAAAGAAACTCATTTTTCTTCCTACACTGTCCTATGTGATATCCTCATGCTGACTTTTTATTTTATTTTATTTTTTTTTTTTTTTTATTTTAGCTAGAGGGTTTTCTCTTTCTTTTAATTATCGAAATGGAAAAGCTTATTTTTTACAATTGTAAAATTATTCATCTTCCTGACTTCTTAAGAATAAAAAATAGCTGATTTTTATTGAGTGCTTACCATGTATAAGGTGCTATTCTAAACATTTAACTTGCACAAACTTATTTCATTCTCATAGATATAATTATTCATACTTTCCAGATGTGGGAACTGGGGTCCCTAGCGGACCCTGACAACCACTCCCAAGTTGCTCACCCACAAGCAGGCTAAAGAAGGATTCTTTAGAGCTAGAAATTAGAAACTAATCGTCAAGTCAGCTTTGCAACAGATTTTGCCAATTCCAGTACCTAGGTGTTTTGTTTTGTTTTCTTCTTTTCTTTTGACTAAGTCCCTAACAGGGCTCTCCTTGCCTCATCATCCCTTCCTCCAGAGACAGAAGTCTTGACCTGCTCAACAAGCTCTTCTTAAGACTGTAGTTCTGCTGACATGTGTGCTGGAGATCCCCTCTTTCCCCCCCCCCCCCCCAATTCCCTTCTCCAGTCATCTCTATTCTGCTTCCTAAGCCTGGAGGTTGAGGTGCTTGGGTTCCCTTGTCCATTTTCCAGCTTGGTTCAGCTAATGGGGTGTCCAGGCAGGACATCTGAGGGAGGGAGGACAGTGAGTTAGGAGATGTATTCTCCTGGCTCCCTCTTCCCTCTTGCTTTGAGTCTAGGACTAGTAACACTTTCACTATGATTAGCCCAGAGGTACAGCACCATTCCTCATGGTTTTCCTATACCCAGCTATTATGGTCTCAATGTGTCCTTCCCTCCAAACCCCAATTCTCAACCTTCAAAGGTGATATTATGTAGGTGATGGGTCTTTTGGGAGTTAATTAAGCTCATTATGGGAGAAACCTCATGAATGGGATTTGTGCTCTCATAAAAAAGGCGCCAGAGAGATCCTTCCTCCCTTCTACCATTTGAAGACATGGCTAGATGTCAGCAATCTGCAGCCTGGAAGAGTGCCTTTACCAGAACCTAACACCTTGATTTTGGATTTCCAACCTCCAGATCTGTGAGTAATAACTTTCTGATGTTTACAGGCTACCCAGTCTCTGGTATTTTGTTACAGCATTCCCAACAGACAAAGACACCAGTCACACATGTTAGCTTCATCATCTGTCTCAGTCTCTGTTGCTCCTGACCTGATAAGAGAGCCAGGTGCTAAATGTCTACCTGAAATTAGACAGTGTGACTAGCTGACTTTCTTCTTGCTGTATGAAGGAAGAAGACTTCCATTGGCAGAGAGAAAATAGCACAGAAATTAGACTCTGGAAACAATGGGGGACAAGCTTTATCTGCTCCATAATGTCACCTATTCCCATCAATTGTCTATGAAAAGCCTGTAGCCATGTGTGGAACTGTCTGAAAATTTGCACAAGAATGTACATGCAAAACTTAGAGGGACTCTGGACAAGGTCTCCTATAATTCTAGAGCCTCCAAAATCTTTTCTAAGAAATACTAATTTTTGGAGTGGGCCAAAATGGCAGCATAGGTAAATACTATACTTGGTGCCTCCTACAACCAAATCAAAATTTATAACTAAAATACAGAACAACCATCATTCAGAACCAACTGAAATCTAGCTGAACAGAAGTACTACAACTAAGGAATTAAAGAAGATGCACACTGAGGCTGGTAGGAGGGGCAGAGATTCAGGGTGGAATCATGGAACCAGGTGGTCCCACACCCACATGTAGTGGTTTGAAATCAGGAGAATATCTTGGCTGTGGAGGTTTTCCTGCACTACAGCAGAGCCCCAACCCAGGGGTCCGGTGCCAGGAAGAGAAGTCCCCACAACTTCTGGCTAAAAAAGCCAACAGAGATTGTATCTGAGTGACATGGAGGTTCCTCTTAAAGGGCCTGCACACAGATGTACTCAGACTCACTCCCTTTGAAATCCAGCACCGGGGCAGCAGCTTGAAAGGAACCTGGGACATTTGGGGAAGAACTAAATTGCCTGGAATCAGGGCAAGAGCTGAAGAGGCAGCTTTCTCCCAGACAGAAGTGCAGGCAGAGGCCATTGTTCCTTTGCAGAGATCTTCCGGCCAAAGAGCTGATGGATTGCGCCATATCTGAATCTCTTTTAATCTGGCTCACACTTTTCACTCTGCCCTGGTGATTCCCTGAGACCCTGCCCCTCCCTACTTGCAGGCTCATCCAAGCCATTTCCAGTGGCTTTTTCATACAACTGGTTTCTCTTGACTCATGCTTTGAACTTTCCTTTAAAAAAAAAAAAAAGCTTTCAAATAAGCAGCACCTGGCCTCAGCATGCTCCATACCTCTCAATAAGTGGGCCCAGGCCCATCGCTAGCAGCAGCCTATCCTGGTTCACAGCTTGGCCTCTCCTGAGTACATCCAGGCTCAACACAAGGAGAAGCCATCTGTAGATTGTTTTGTAGCTCATGCTAGGTGGCCCCAGGAAGGGCACAGGCTGAGGCTGACTTTGCACTTACTGGGAGGCCTCAGAGCCACTGTACCCCGTGGTCAACTTCAACTGCACCCGATTACAGCCCTACCACCTCCAAAAGTGACACACTTAAGGGAAAGACTCAGTGAGCAACAAAGCTCCACTGAAACGAGTCCTGCTCTATAGGGTCAGCTTCTGCATAGCAGTTCTTCAGCTGTAGTCACAGCTGATCCTTGCAACCAATTGGCCTGGGGGTCAATCCCTCCCAGTGACGCCAACATTAATCAAGGTTCAACTACAATAGGACAGTGCACACAGCTCCCACAGGGGCACACTTGGGGAAGCTGAGCCACTGGGCTCTCAGGATATCTAATACACAAGGCAACTCTACCAAGTCTGGGAGAAATAGTAGATCTACCTAATACATAGGAACAAACACAGGGAAGCAGCCAAAATGTGGAGGAAAAAAACACACAAAAACAAACATGTCACAAATGAGAATAGGAGAAATCGCCAGAAAAAAACACATGAAATGAAATAGAAGAAAACTACCAGATACAGAGTTCAAAACAACAGTTATAAGAATACTCAAAGATCTTTTTAAAAAATATATATATATTTTATTGATTTTTTACAGAGAGGAAGAGAGAGGGATAGAGAGTTAGAAACATTGATGAGAGAGAATCATCCATCAGCTGCCTCCTGCACACCCCCCACTGGGGATGTGCCCGCAACCAAGGTACATGCCCTTGACCGGAATTGAACCTGGGACCTTTCTATCCACTGAGCCAAACCGGTTTCAGCTGCTCAAGGATCTTAATGAGAATTTCAAGGAAGTTAGTGACAACATCAAAAAACATAAAAAAGGAATAGTAAGAAATGAAAGATATACTTGTTGAATGGAGACGAGACCACCCAAGAGGCAGAGACCCCTACCCGGGAAATAACTCCAACTAGCCAATTGCGGAGTCAAATAACAAACTTTATTGCAGATTCGAATCTGGGCTGCTGCCGCGGCAACGGCGCGGGCCAGGAGCAGCAGCCATTACAAAGCAGTCTCCTTTTAAGCACTCTTCAAACAAGCACATTCCAAACAAGGGGGGGTGGAGGTCCACAGGGCTGAAGCTGATTAGTTTCTATATTGCTTAACCTTGTGGTTGCATGCATCGGCCAGATGGCCTAATCTCCCTTCTTGGTTTGTTCTGCTATCTTCAGCCTTGACTAACCCAGACTGTTGATTTGGTCTTCAGGTCCAGCAGGGGGAGGGAGTAGCAACTTTCTACCCTCCAGGCAAGGTCAGTTATTTTCCACTCCTCAATACTAACAAAAATAAAGAATAATTTACAGTGGATCAATAGTAGAGTAGAAGATGCCGAGAATCAAATCAAGATTTTGGAATATAAGGGACCAAAAAACACCCAATCAAAAGACCAAAAAAAGAAGAAGAAGAAGAAGAAGAAGAAGAAGAAGAAGAAGAAGAAGAAGAAGAAGAAGAAGAAGAAGGAGAAGAAGAAGGAGAAGAAGAAGAAGAAGAAGAAGAAGAAGAAGAAGAAGAAGAAGAAGAAAAAGAAGATGAAGGAAAAAAAAAAAAGAACCTAAAACAATGAAGAGAGTATGAGTTTTTGAGACAAGTTCAAACATACCAATATTCACATCAGGGGATTGTTGGAAGGAGAAGAGAGGGAGCAAGAAATAAAAAAAAAATTATTTGAAAAAAATAATGACAGTAAACTTCCCTTACCTGGTGAAAGAAATAGACATACAAGTCCAGGAAGCACAGAGTCTCAAACAAGATTAACTTAGAATCCCACACAAGACACATCATAATTAAAATACCAAAGGTTAAAGTCAAAGAGAAGGTCTTAAAAGCAACAAGAGAAAAGCAGTGCCCATATGACTGTCGGCTAATTTCCCAACAGAAACTTTGCAGGTCAAAAGGGAAAGACAAGAAATATTCAAAGTGATGAAAAGCAAGGACCAACAACCAAGATTACTCTACCCAGCAATGATATAATTTAGAATTGAAGGTCAGATTTCCAGACAAGGAAAAGCTAAAGGAGTGCATCACCAAGCCAGTATTCTATAAAATGTTAAAGCGTCTTCTTTAAGAAAAAGAAGAACAAATAAAGATTAAAAAAAAAATATGTGAACAGTGGCAATACTGGTAAATGCATATCTATCAACAATTGAATCTAAAAATCAAGATAAATGAACAAAGAATTTAAATGAACAAAATAAACTGATGAATAAAATAGAACCAGAGGCATGAACAGATGGAACAGACTGATGAATCTCAGATGGAAGTGGGGAGGGGGATCAGGAAGGGATTAACCAAAGAATTGATATGCATACATACATGCATTACCTAGGAACACAGACAATAGGGTGGTGAATGCCTGGGGTGGTGCAGGAACCAGGTGGAGAGGTCAATGGGGGGAGGGCGGGGGGAGGGAAGGGGAGAATCTGTAATATTCTCAACAATGAAGGTTTTTAAAAAAGAAAGCAATACTAATTTTTGTACTTTCTTCTTGTAGTATACTAACTATTTCCTCACCACCTTATATTTACATGTGTTTAACCTATTTATCAGAAACACGAATGCAGAGTTAAGCTTAAAGGAGAGTAAGAATCAATTAAAAGTTCTATTTTAGAATAACTGTAAGTCATACAAATCATCTTCCACTTTAGATTTTTTGATTCATGTGGAACATTTTATTCATCTTTAAAGCTGAGAGCAAGATGAGATCATCATGTTTTTTTGCTTTAAGTAATCATATTCTAAAACACTAATGTTTCAGGCCAATTTTAAAAATTCACAAGATGTAATAATTTTGATGTAAGAATCAATCCTTATGCATAATAACCAGGAGTAATGCAACCTTCAAACATTAATTTATCTTACAATTATAACATGAAAGGACAAGCTAATTTCTCTTTGAAATATGTACTTCATTATACTTTATATTAATATCATGTATTAACAAAATAACTGGTTACCATTTACCAATGTCTCTGTTAATTTTGTACTTTTATTGTTTCAAAAGTTTAAGTCTAAACATAATTAATGTGCTGAGATGCATTAGATAATTTACTTAATAAATCATCTTAAGTGGTTTGCCCCCTCACCTACTACCACTAAGTTTCTCTTCTTGCTCTAATATTCTTTTGCACCACGTTGAAGCAACATTTTAAAAAATGTTCAGCTACATTTCACATTTTTATCATTTCTTTATCTCCTAAGTATAGGTCATTAGAAAAGACATGAGTATATATTTATGAGGGACAGTATTTTTATATCAATAAATTCATAGAATAATGAAAAGGAAGGGAGTGTAAGAGACTATCTTCTCTCTGTTACTTGTCTGGCCAAGCCTGGGTATAGACAGTTGTAGGACAAGTCAGAACTAGGAATTTAGTTAAGGGTGGAGAATGCAAGTATTAATCAAGGAAGGAAGCCCAAGAAAATGGAATGGATTGACTTAATCCCACTGAAACCCAGACTGTTATAAAGCAAGGAGGATACACTGAAGGGACTGTGTGAAAGCCAGCCTCAAGGTTCAGGCATGTCAAAGAAAGGGGACTCAACAGCAGTGGCACTTTGGGTCAATGCTGTAAGCCAGTGATCCTATAGCAGAGAAGTTGCTCAAACAGCCAGGTGGAGACAGAACTTCAGGCAAATGTACATCCTATTTATAAGAAGAGGGGAAGGGTAAACTTGACCTTCTACCAAAGGATAGAAAGCTTAGTAAAATCCTATCATTTACTTATTTATTGGTAAGTAAAATCTTGCAATATACTAGTAGATATCGATAGTTCAAGATAGTCTTCCAGTCTGACTCTCTTCCAAATATATTAGATGACTAGAGGCCCACTGCATGAAATTTGTGCATGGGTAAGGTCCCTAGCAGCTGCTGGCTGCTGGCTGGGGCCTCCCTTCCCTGGCTGCCAGCTGCTGACCAGGGCTTCCCTTCATCCCATACTGCCCCCTAGTGGTCATCATACGCCACAGTGAACAATCAAACTCCTGGTCTGTCGAACTCCCAAGGGGACACTTTACATATTAGGTTTTTATACATATAGATGAGTTAGGGTCTCAACACAGGCTCTAGAATCAAACTGTCTGGATCCACAACCCTAGAACCAATACTTACTATGTTAAATTTCTGTGACTGTTTCCACATCTGTGAAATAATGAGAATAGTCCCCCATTGTGAGTTGATATGTTAGGTATGTTAATAACATATTAACTTATAATAGTAGTTTTAAAATTACTAACTGAAGTAAGTAGACCTAGATTCCCCTCATACAAGTTTAGATCAAACATGTGGAAGTGCGTGGGGTGTTTATAAACTGCAGCGGAGAGGGCCAGAGTCTCTGTGCCACTAAACCCTGCACAGCCTTGAGGGTCAAAAGGGAACTTGGGGGGAAAAATAAAACTAGATCTCCAGTAGGGGGTGTGCAGGAGGCAGCTGGTCGATGTTTCTCATCAATGTTTCTAACTCTCTATCCATCTCCCTTCCTCTCTGTAAAAAATCAATAAAATATATTTTTTAAAAATTATTTGTAAGAAATTTAGCTATTAAATGTTGCTGTTATTTTATTAAGACAATCTAAATTTAATTCATAAACATTACTTGTCAAGATTTTATTGACCTCATATTCTTTTTTTTTTGTTTGTTAACCCTTCATCCGGGGATATTTTTTCCATTCATTTTTATGGAGAGTGAAAGAGAGAGAAACATCAATGTGAGAGAGACACATTGGTTGCTCCTGCATGAGTGCTGATTAGGGTCTCAGACCAGGGAAGAGCCTGCAACCAAGATATGTACTCTTGACCAGAATGGAATCCAGAACCCTTTGATCTGCAGGCCGATGCTCTATCCATTGAGCCAAATCAGCTAGGGCTATACATCTCATATTCTAACATAATTACTGTGCAACTTTAACCCTCCACCTTACTTTTATTTTCTTTTTTCACTTAAGAATGTAGAAATGTTTGTAACTTGTATGGAAATTCTAATCTTGGATCTAGAAGGCAATAAGTTCACTTTCAAACTTGCTTTGTAAATTGCCCATTCTTAGAAATGGTGGAACTGTTTTATACTATCTGAATAATAATGAACAATGCTGCTCCATGATTTATAACTCTAAGAGCTTTATAATTTGATTTATGAACAGCTCTCAAGTTTTCCATTGGCAGCTCAGACAACTATAAGTAAATTTTCTGGCCAAATGACTCAGTATTTTGCTGCATGACTAATTCCACACTCAATGTGGAATCTATATAAATGAATTCTATTCTATTCTGTGGATAACAAATGACTATTTTCCCAAAACTGTCTGCAAAGCATTATGGGGTAGATGAATTCAATTATATTGACAATTTAAACTCTCAAACTCAGACTTTTTTTTTGAGAAGTCTGCAATATTCTCTCTCTCTCTCTCTCTCTCTCTCTCTCTCTCTCTCTCTCACACACACACACACACACACTGCACAGGAAATCTCCACCCAATCTTCCCTCCCCCCAGCATTATCATGGATTCCACACCCCAAAGGGGAACAATCCTAAATTAGGCTCTAAAATTTCTAAAATGCTAAAAGAACAATTTGGGATGATTCCATTTGAAATATTTTCTCTTATAATGATGTCTTTAAATTATTTTTAAGGTTTTCATTATGGGAAAATGAATAAAAAGGCCCTTCCTAAGGAATATTTGCTGAAAATAATATTTGCTATTATTGCAAATAATTGTTTTTCCTTCAAAAATTCAAAGTTTAAAAAAGAAATAGTGATCCATCCACATGATGCCTCTCCCGATTCCGGTGGTTGAAAAAAATCACCTACAAGGGTACATTAAGGTAATGTACAGTAGGTTCTTCCAAATAATGTAGTTTCTTTTCCTTTCAATACAAATAACATGTATGTCATGAAAAACCAGTTGGAAATAAACAGGCCATATAACACATTTCCTCAGATTCTTCTCAATTTCTTTCATATCACTTAATTCTGAGAGTAAAAAACTTCACCTAGCAACAAGTAGATCACCAGCCCCAAATCAGTATGATTTATTTCTAATAACTTATTGCTAGAGTCATTTGTACATAAACTTTCTGTTTTTGAGGAGGTAATATTTCCATGTAATGTCCTTGTGTGGTTACCAGTTGGGTAATTTACTCACTTCCACATAGGTTTGTAATAAAAGCTTACAGACAGCCTGGATTATATTCCAAGGTATTCCTTATCTTTCCTTCAAAAATCATCATTCTTTTATGCCAGGGTGGGGAACCTTTTTTTTTTTTTGGTGCGGCCAGGCCCGGAGCAGCGGCTGCCAGGCTGGGAGCGGCCAGGCCCGGAGCAGCGGCTGCCAGGTTGGGAGCGGCCAGGCCCGGAGCAGCCGGGTCTGGTGTGGCCAGGCCCAAAGCAGCGGTTGCCAGGCTGGGAGCTGCCAGGCCCGGAGCAGCGGCTGCCAGGCTGGGAGCGGCCAGGCCCGGAGCAGCGGCTGCCAGGTTGGGAGTGGCCAGGCCCGGAGCAGCCGGGTCTGGTGTGGCCAGGCCCAAAGCAGCGGTTGCCAGGCTGGGAGCTGCCAGGCCCGGAGCAGCGGCTGCCAGGCTGGGAGCAGCCAGGCCCGGAGCAGCGGCTGCCAGGCTGGGAGTGGCCAGGCCCAGAGCAGCAGCTGCCAGGCTGGGAGTGGCCAGGCCCGGAGCAGCAGCTGCCAGGCTGGGAGCGGCCAGGCTCGGAGCAGCCGGGCCCAGAGCAGCTGGGTCGGGTGCGGCCAGGCCCGGAGCAGCAGCATCCAGGTCCAGAGCAACTAGGTCGGGAGCGGCAGTGACCAGACCCGGAGCAGCTGGTTGTGGAACAAACCAGAGCAACAGAGGCCAGGCCCGGAGCAGCCAGGCCTGGAACAGCTTGCTTCTCGCCTGCCCCTGCCCCATGGCTGCCTCTCAGACATGGCTGGAAACTTTTGTGGGAACTTGAGGGTCTGCTGAATCAAGTGATGAAGGCTTAGATCTGGATGTGTTGAGTTAGTATAGGGCTGGGGTGTTGATCTGTGAGTGCCTTGGGTGGGGCCTGGATGAGGCTGGTTGACCTATTTGGAAATGTCTTTTGTGTGAAACGTATCATTGGGCATGTGGTGGTATTATTGATATGAGAAAATGCTAAGTAACTGATTTACTATCTGAAAAGGGATTTACTATCGGGGAAAGGGAGGGAGGAAGAAACTGAACATAAACTGCACCTATAAATGAGGACAATGGGGGATGGGGAGGGGGCAGAGGGTGGGGTGGGAACCTTGTGGAGGGGGGAAGAAATGAGGAACCTTTGTAACAATATGAACAATAAAGATTGATTAAAAAAAAAATTATCATTCTTTTATGCCAGGGTGGGGAACCTTTTTTTTTTTTTTTTTTTTTTTTTTTTTTTTTTTTTGCCAAGGGCCATTTGGATGTTTATAACGTCATTCTAGGGCCATACAGAATGGTTAACTGAAAAATTAGCCTGTTCCTTTTGGTCGAAGGACCAAATGATTTCATGGGTCTTATAACAGCCTCTGGCCAGACGCTCCCCACCCCTGTGTCTGTCAGTAGCCAGGGCAGATGCGGAGGAGACTGTGGATAGGGATCCATCATAACTAGTCAGGGTCAATTTTATTTATTTTTTTTTTATTTATTATTTTTTTTTTTTGATTTTTTTTTTATTTTATTTTTATTTATTTATTTATTTATTTATTTTATTTTTAATAAGTTTTTATTGTTCATATTATTACAAATGTTCCTTTCCCCCCACCCACCATTGCTCTCCTCCACCAGGTTCCCATCCCACCCTCTGCCCTTTCCCCTCTCCCCATTGTCCTCATCCATAGGTGCACAGTTTATGTTCAGTCTCTTCCCACGCCCCCCTCTCCCCTTTACCCCAAGAATCGTCAGTTCACTCCCCTTCCATACCTCTGATTCTATTATATTCAACAGTTAATATTGTTCATCAGATTTTTTTAATTTCCTTGGTTTTTAGATTCACTTGTTGATAGTTATGTATTTGTTGTTCATAATTTTTATCTTTGTTTACTTTCTCTTCTGAAAGAACCCCCTTCAGCAATTCATATAATTCTGGTTTGGTGGTGATGAACTCCTTTAGCTTTTTTTTATTAGTGAAGCTCTTTATCTGGCCTTCGATTCTGAGTGATAGCTTTGCTGGATAGATTATTTTTGGCTGTAGGTTCTTGCTATTCATCACCTTGAATATTTCTTGCCATTCCCTTCTGGCCTGCATGGTTTCTGTTGAGAAGTCAGCTGACAATCGTATAGGTGCTCCTTTGTAGGTTACTACCTTCTTTGCTCTTGCTTCTTTTAATATTCTCTCTTTGTCTTTTGCTCTTGGAATTTTAATAATGATGTGTCTCGGTGTGGTCCTCTTTGGATTCCTTTTGTTTGGAGTTCTGTGCGCTTCCTGGACTTGTAAGTCTAATTCTTTCACCAGGTAGGGGAAGTTTTCTGTCACTATTTCTTTCAGTATGTTTTTGATATCTTGCTCTCTCTCATCTTCTGGGACCCCCATAATTCTGATGTTGGTTCGCTTGAAGTTGTCCCAGAGGTTTCTTACATTATCTTCAATTTTCTGGATTCTCTTGCCTTCTAGCTTCTGTGGAGGAGTGTCTTCTGGCTCTTTATGTTCCAAATCTTTGACTTGATTCTTGCGATCTTCCCTTCTGTTTTTAGGACTCAGTAAAATATTTTTTATTTCAGACAATGTATTCTTTATTTCTTGTTGATCCCTTATCATTTCTTGTTGACTCCTTATTAATTCTAGTTGATCTCTTTTCATATCCTCGTAGCCCTTATCCATCTTTTCTAAGAAATTCTTGAAAAAACTTATAAGCGTAGATTTGAACTCTATATCCAGACGCTTTTTGTCCTCCATTTCTTTCGTTTGTGATCTATTTTGTTGTCGCATTTCGCAGTTACAGATGGGACGGGGTTTCAGGGTGGAGCCTGCAGCTTTGGCTTCTGTCAGCCCCGCCCTATGCGGGTCCTTCAGTGCTCGCTGCTGCCAGCGCCTCTGAGAGAGAGGTGCCCTCGATTTTCGCCTGCTGCCACACAGTCTATGCTCTCCCCCAATGAGCCCGGTATTGGGGTTCAGTTCAGTTGGAAATGGAGTTGGAGGTGGCGTTCAGAGCAGTCTGGAGCCCAGGTCTCCTTCCCGTCAGGGCAATCCCGCGGCACAGCCGACCGTCCCTTCTCTGCGCGCAATGTGCGCGCCTCCGGGACCTCCTTTCGCCTCTCCCCGGGGTTCCGCCTTACAGCCCGGCTCCCTATGGCTGAGCCTGAGTCCCCGGGGTCTGGCCCAGAACCGGGGTTCAGAGCAGTTGGGGGCCCAGCACAGTCGGAGCTTTTCTCTCCTTTCCGCTCAGGAACGCCCGCCAGGCACTCGGCCTCCCTCCTCTCCGGCTCCGTCCTCTCCGCACGCCGCGTCTCCGTACCTTGGCTTTTCCAGCTCCTCTGCACCTCCTTCTGGTTTTCTCCTTGCTTCTCACTGTAGAATTTCCAGTCAGTCAACCTTCCTGTAGTTCTGGGCAATGTCCGTTTTATATTTTAGTTGTATTTTATTGAAATTGTTGTGTGCAGCTGCGGCTAGGTGTTCACCTGGGCGCAGCCATCTTGGATCCTCAATTTTATTTTTTAATTAAAAAAATATATATTTTATTGATTTTTTTACAGAGAGGAAGGGAGAGGGATAGAGAGTTAGAAACATTGATGAGAGAGAAACATCGACTAGCTGCCTCCTACACACCCTGCATTGGAGATGTGCCCACAACCAAGGTACATGCTCCCAACCCGAATCAAACCGGGACCCTTCAGTCCCCAGGCCGATGCTCTATCCACTGAGCCAAACCTGTTTCGGCAGTCAGGGTCAATTTTAAATCTTCAGAGTCCAAAGGAGCCTTAGAGGAGAAAGAACCAGTCTGGGAGACTCATGGTTTATTAAAACAAATAGCTAACTCACAAATGCCCAGGGGAATGCCCTCTTCTCCCCTTTCCTCTCAATTTCTCTTCATGTCTGTATCTCTCCCACTGCTGTTTCCATCCCCCTAGAAACTTGCTCAGGAACTCCTGTCTGACAAAGGGATCTTTATTAGCCTTTATCCAGGCTTTAATTGCATTTCTACTCATCCCTTTTAGAGTGGAATTTCTCCAAAGATTGTGGACAGCAGCTGTCCTCTCTTCACCTACCTCCTCCTCTTCTACCCATTAGTCTGGTTTTAGCCTCTCCCACTATGAGTCAGTTCTTTGGAAGGTTTCCTGAGGTCTCCTAGTCACCAGTCCACAGTCCTCACCCTCCTTAACCTCCCACTTGTGCACTGTTCCAGTTAGCCACTAAATTGGAGCTCCCCGCAACTTGGCCTCCATGGTCTTGCCTTCTGCTCTCTTTCTCCAGTCCACAAATGGAAGCAGCAGTCTCCAAAGGTCTGATTCCACTTCTCTCTAGTTTCTCTTCCTCAGTCATTTCATCCATTTCCACGACTTCACTATAATTTCAGTTGATGACTCCTGTCTCTGGTTCTGACCTCTCCACCCACATGAGCTAACTGCATCATTTCACATGGCTCTCCTTCTGACACCCTCCACCTCAGTGGGTCTAAAACTACGTTTGTCATCTTCCCCTTCAAAACTCTTCTTCCGCCCTAGCTCAAAACTTGTCAGATTTGCCTGCTCCCCACCCCTTTTCTCAGGGTGGAAGCTTTTCTTCTTCCTGATCCGTAAGTTTGATATTTGTGCCACAATTTCCTACTTCTCGGGAAGTCCTGCAGATCTATCTGCCATCTTATTAAAGCCCCTTATTCTTACCTTTGGGAGGTGAATGACTCTTTGATGGGAAAAACTGGGGAATGCCTGCTAGGTACTAATGGTCCTATCTCTTGCTCACTCATGCAGAATGCCTTGTGGATTGGAGAGTGTCAGGCTCTTCTCAGCCTCTGGTCTTCAGGTAAGGAGTACAGGTAGGGCTGTTCCTGTTCTCGTGCTGGGAAGCACTATACATTTAACCCTTGAACCACGTGAGGGTTAAGGGAACTGACGATTAAAAATCTGTGTATCACTTCAAATTCCTCCAAACTTAATTGCCAATAGCCTACTGTTGACCAAAAGCCTTACCAATAACATAAACAGCTTATTAACTCATATTTTGTATGTTATATGTATTATATACTATATTCTCACAGTAAAGTAAGCTAAAGAAATGGAAATACTATTAAGAAAATCCTAAGAAAGATAAAACATATTTTCAGTATTTATTATTTTTTTAATTTCGGGTATAAGTGGACCCTCACAGTTTAAACCTGTGTTATTAAAGGGTCTACTACAGTTCTTTGGCTATGGCTGAGGAGGTGGGGCATGCTGAGCCAGGGGAGGAGTAAGATGCTCCATTTTGGCCTTGGGTCTAAGCCATATTTTTCACTCTGACTTACCCTCAACAAAGTTAATATTTTAAATTCCTTTTAGTTCCCTGTGTGTGTTCTAAATGGTTGAGAATCCAAAGGGAAGAAGAGCTGCATGGTGGATCATCTTCTACACACCTGGTATGAAACTCGCTTATTTTCCCCAACTCATTGTCTTCTCTTGGGTGATAGTATTCAGTAACATAAAAAGTCAAAAAATTAAATATACCTTTCCATTTCTATTTTTCATTTCTTGGGATGAAAGATTTGGTCAAAAGCCTTCCTCCTCCATTTTTACCCCAAACTTTAAATTTTTGTGACTTCAATAAAATGTCAATTTTTAAAAATGAAAACCTAGCAGAAAGAAAAGGTGTGAATTCTACTAAATTAACTTCTAAAGAGGATTGATTAGTTGATTTAATATTTATTGAATTCCACAATGCACTAGGCATCACAGAAACACACAGGAAGAAGCAATTAATAACATGACATTATTGGGAGAAGGAAATGATAAATTAGCAACAAACAAATCAGAAAATAACAATATAACCTAAATGCTAACTTGTGTCAATGACTTCGTTTGCTTATTATTAGGGTCCTTAAGGTAACTAATGGAAAGAACAGAAATGAATGCATCTAAAAAGAAATATCTAGAATCCTACCGCACGGCAGTTAAGCATTTGCCTGCCAGAAGAGATAAATGATGTTCTTGCATGCATGTGAAATTTATAAATGGCTGCAGCAAGACTCAGGATGATAACAATTGTGCTAAATAGCTCAGAAAACCGTAATTGCTATTTAGTTGCTTTTTGTTGTAAAAGTGCAGAGTCTGGAGCCAACTGGTTAGTATGCTGTATTTGTGGTCTTAGACATGTTTCCAAGCTACTAAGGCCATTTCAGAGCACTCATAAATTCTGAGTTATTGAGACGTGTAAATTCTTAGTTGTGACTAAATTCTTAGTTGTGACTCCCAATGTTTGCAGCAAGTTAATTCAGCTTTGTTGTTTTAAATTACTCCACTAGGCCACTGTTAGTCCGTACAGTAAAGGATTCTTCCTTTCCTGCTGTGCCACGCATTGCAGGTTCTTGGATTCTCTTCAAAAAACCCTTACACAATGGACTGGAATGCAGTCTCTCACTGCAGTGGGCTGCGGTACCCAGAAACCTTTAAGAAAAGTGCACATGATGCAGTGCTACCTGTCAGCCAGCCGGAGTCCCAGGTGCCTAGGAAAGCCTCTCCGGACTTGTGCAACCTACACTCTGACATTCAACATTCCCACCTTACACAGCCTCTGCGAGCAAGGTCCTGCCACCCCAACCTGAGATGCAGCAGATCAACAACTTGAAGGCTCATTTTGTTTTGGGAAATAAGATGTAAGTAAAAAACAAAACACCTTCATCCATTGTTTCCCATGTTTATGAATCTAGCATTTAAGAAATGCATTAGGCAATGCCTTTTTGAGTTTCCTTTAATGCTCACACATGGTAATACGTTAAAATGGAAAAGAACATCAATGGTTAAGCTTTTATGCAGAGATGTACAATTGATTTTTGTATCATTAGGAAACAGCGATATTGAGATCTCTCAAGCAAATAGCAAAAACTTAAGCATGTCCATGCATTCTTGGCTTTTCAGAATTTTACAAATTACAATACTTTTTTTTTATGACACAATTCCTGTCTCTTAAATATCCTTAAGAGTCCACCTTAGCAGTTACTAGAATCACCGTAAATGCACTAATGTGTTACCTTGCCATTACCATCACAGTTTCCTTATGCAAGTAAATAAAGCAAACAAAACCCAGCTCCACACAGCACTGCCTCCGGAGCAGCAAACGGCGCGCGGGGTACCGCACGGCCGCCGGGCCAAGGCTGCAAGATGCCGCAGACCGCGCCGCATCGGCGGTGGCTGTCTGGCCAGGTGCGGTGGCCAGTCCACAGGGAGGCGCAGTGCAGTGCAGCACACCCGCCATCCCTCCTGCGCTGGCCCTGCATCAGCGAGCCCTGGAAAATCTCTCCTAGCCACCAGATACAATATACTCTTTGTGGGTTATGAAGAGGCAATGTGTGCATTTTGTGTGACAGATCCATCATTTCTCTCACATTCCCTAACAAAATTTCTCCTCCAGATATTTACCAGCCAATCCCAACTTCCTTCATCTGCCAGTTCCCTACATCTGACATGGACCCTCCCTTGCAAATGCATTACATGAGGCAGATTTTACGGTAAACGCAAGGATCCCAAGAGGCTCTAACGTGCTCATGTCTCGGTTGCGGATATGGCACCAAGTTTGGGTGGTGGAACGGTTCAGGTCTGCGGATCGGGGCTTTCAACCGGGGGAGCGCTCCCAGTTAGAAGGGGTTGGAGACAGGTGAGCCTCCCCTTCTTGGAGGACCCCAATCCCTAGGGAATGCCCTTCCCGGAGTGCACACGTGAGCGTGCGAGGAACCCTCCCTCCCGCAAGCAATAGCTCACCCGGCAGCATCTTCCAAAGCCCCACCATCGGGGCGGGGAGCGGGGAGCTGGGAGGTGAGGGGGTAGCACCGCCTGGAGGTTTCCCCCACCCCTGGCTCCTGGGCGCCCCCTGACGCCAGGCTCCCTGCAATCAGGCCAGGGGAGGCTGGACAGAGGCCCGGGGCCGGTGCACCCCCAGACGGCGCGGCCTGGCGGGCGGCCCCGCAGGAGGGCGCTGGGCGCTCAGGCCCGAGCGCAGCCCGCGGCCGCCACCGCCGCCGCCGCCGCCGCAGCCATGTCCGCGCGCCCGCGCTGCCGCAGCCCGGCCGTGATGTCATCGGCGGCCCCCGCCCGGCGCCCCCTCCCCGCCCCCCGCGGCCGCAGCTCGGCGCAGCGTCCCCGCCCCGACCCACGTGCGCGGGGCTCGGGGATGCCGGGCCGGCGGCGGCCGCCAGACGATGCTCACGGGGCCCGGGTGGCCGCGGCGGCAGCGCTGCTCCTCCCCGGGGGCTGCGCATGGCCGGGGGCGGGGGCGCCTGGGGAGGAGGGAGGAGAGAGGCGCTCCGCCGCCGCCGCCCGTTCCCAGCCCGCTCGCCGCCTGTGTGCTGAGTCACGGCCAGCGCCCCCCGCAGCCCCGGGCCGCTCGCTGGGCGCGGGGCGCGCAGCCATTGGGCCGGGCGCGGGGCCGCGTGCGCCGGGCATGACGCGCTGAGCCGCGCTCGCCCGTGCCCGCCGCTCCGGCGTGCGCCCCGCGGGAGCCTGTGCCGCCGCCCGCCGCCCCCGCCGCGCCCGCCCGCACCATGATCGCCGCGGCTTTCCTGGTCCTGCTGAGACCCTACAGCATCCAATGCGCCCTCTTCCTCTTGTTGCTTCTGCTCGGCACCATCGCCACCATCGTCTTCTTCTGCTGCTGGCACCGCAAGCTCCAGAAGGGGAGGCATCCGATGAGATCGGTCTTTTCGGGGCGTCCCAGGAGCAGAGGTGAGGCGCACGCCGAGTGGCTTCAGCCCGTTGGGAGAGGAAGGGGAGCGCGGCTCGCTCGCTTTGGCGCTGCTGCCCTTCTTAGCTTCATCCCTGCCCGCTCCCCAGGCTGAGGGCGCTTATGGATTTAATGTTTGGCCCTCACCCCCTTCCTCCAGGCTCCGGGGCTGGGAGAAGCACAGCGATGCTGAGTGCTGGGAGGAGAGGCATGGACGCAAATTCTTTAGAGTCCGTTTGCTCAAGCCCCTGAGAGGGTCATTGGAGCGCAGTCCCGTGTTGCGGCAGCCTCTCCTCACCCATCCATCGTTTTCCTTATGGAGAGTTCCGGGCTCCCCAACTGCCCCAGAACTTTCCCTGGAACTTCTCTTGTTGAAATCAGCCAGAGATGGATGGCCTAGTAACCAACCTCCCCGCCCTGCAGGGTACCCCCACCGAATGTGTGGCGTCGGGAAGGTGCCTTCCCGACCCCTCAACCCCCCTCCTTCCCCCCAACCAGGTAAGTCATCAGTTATTCAGCAGGTGAAGAACAGGGAGTCCAACGAAGTCTCATTTTTTCTCTTTTCTCCCCAGATGCTGTTTTGAGATCACACCACTTTCGTTCTGAGGTAATTTATTTAGCTCGCACGCTCAAGGTCAGAAGTTCTCTTTCCAGAGTACCAATATTAATCATATGCGTGTTAGGGCATTGCGTGGAGGGGGATGCTGTCCCCAACCAAACCAGTGCCCAGCGAGCAGTTTTTTTTTAATTTTTTTTTTAAGCAAATGTTGTGTGTAGTGGAGCCGCTGTACGTGAGGGGGAAAAGACAGCCTCTTAAAAGCACTGCAGACTTTACAAAACTTAGCCTCAAGCTGGCTCTCAGCGTCCCTGACAATCTGTCATTTGCCCCTGGACGCTTCCCGGGTGCTGTCAGCTGGGGTTGTTCGCTGATATCCCAACAGCAGAGAGGAGCTTGTAGGAAGTTAGTGCAGAGCAGTGTGGTCCATATCCATTTCATTTTAGACTCTCAGGCTTACATTGCTGTTCCCTGGTAAGGCTCGCCATGCTTTACTGGGGCTATCTGATGGTTTTTGCAAAGTGAGGGTGGTAGCGATGGGGCTTTATCAGGTCCCGTATCCTAGCCTCGACTCTCAAAATGTGGACTGACCCTCCGTGGGCAGGTGGGAAGGTGCAGAGAATGGGTGGGGCTTCTGCAGCACCTGCTCCACTGAAGATGGAAGGAAACGAAACAAAACAAAACATCAGCTCCCCCCAACCCAGCATTTCTTTATGCGTTTCCAGGCCAGTCCCCCTCCGGGGGAGATATTTTCCCCTCTTTTTCTGAGAGTTTCACACTGCCAGGCTTGGAGGTTCCTGGTCTCACTGCTTGTTCTGGTTTATTCATCTTAGCAAACTTCATCGTTACACACCCTCCATTTACTTGTCATTTGCCTGAGAAGTTATTTCACAGTTCATTTCACTAGTTAATCAGATGCTTTATTGCTCCCTAGGTGTTTTATTGGACTCTGGTTGTTTGAAAGCTTTAACTGCATTATTATAACGGCATTCTAATGCCCAATGCGTAATTCTACTGCATGTAGCTTTGGAGGGTGAGGACTCTGCTCAATGTAGGATACTTAAGAGAATAAATTAAACCAACCAGATAATCAGACAGTGCATTCTGGCTTTTCACTAACTAGCAGTGTGGTGAAACTAAACTAACTAAACTCTCTTAGTTTCTCAGCACCTCAGTTTCCCCATCTGTAAAATAGAACTGATAGTACTGACAGGGTTGTAGGGGGAAGATTTTGGGTTTACAAGTAATTATGTAAGAAACCCTACTTAGCCCTGCTGGTGTGGCTCAGTGGTTGAGCATAGACCCATGAGCCAAGAGGTTTCCGATTTGATTCCTGGTCTGGGCACATACCTGTGTTTTAGGCTCAATCCCCAGTAGGGGAGACAGCCAATCAATGTCTCTCTCTCATTGATGTTTCCCTCTCTTTATTTCTCTCTCTTCCTCTCTCTCTAAAAATCAATAAAAACATTTTTTGAAGTATTAAAAAAAAATAAAGGAAAAACCCACTTAGCTCATAGAAGGCATTCCATACTGGTTAGGTATTATATTATTACATTTTGTGAAACTGAATTAAAAAATGTGTAAAAATAAAAACCTGCAAATTTTAAAGTCTTAATTAATTAATTAATTAATTAATTCAAGTTTCTGAGAAACAACACAAATGGTGTCTGTCATAAAGCAACGCTTGAATATCTAATTAATTTAATAGAATGACCTAGATAAATGTGACAAAAATAATGGTCAGGGTGCAAACTTCAAAATTTAAGATTTTGATTTTAAAGATATATTCAGTTCAATTTAAATAAATGATAGAACAAGAATAATCTGTTATGTTTTTTTTAATACTTCTATTTATCTTTAAATATATTTTTATTGATTTCATAGAGGAAGGAGTGGGAGAGAGAGAAACTTCGATTATGAGAGAGAATCATTGATCAGCTGCTTCCTGCTTGCCCCCAACTGGGATGGAGCCTGCAACCTGGACATGTGCCCTTGACTGGAATCTAACCTGGGACCCTTTAGTCCACTGAGCCAAACAAACTAGGCCTGCTATGGGTTATTTTATTTGCAATCAGGTGTTTTAACTAAAGTACAAATAGAAAAAAATAAAATAGAACTTTGTCTTGTTTAGTTATCTTGCAGTTAACTAAACATTTGTCCCAAACTTGCATTTTGTTAGGAATGCTGGGACCAGTTGTTTAATGCCATAACTTGTTTCATAAGAATACTAGTATAGTCTGAACATTCTGTTGAAACTTCATATTTGTCTCATCTGCTAAACTGTGAGCTCCCTGAGGGCATGGACCATATCTCTCTTATTTAGGGGTGTATCCTCACTGCCTGGTAGAGTGGGTTCTTAAGAAATATTTATTGAGTGAATGAAAAATTCTTCAGTGGGTGCCAGTTCCCATAACTGGGCAGAAAATAAAAATGCACATTCTCAGGACATTGCTCAGAATCCATTTGCTGAATCTCTTATTAGATCTTTCTAGGCTTTTAAAAAAATTGGAGTTTGTATTAAAAATGTGAGTCACTAAT
This sequence comes from Pipistrellus kuhlii, assembly GCF_014108245.1. NCBI lineage: Eukaryota > Metazoa > Chordata > Mammalia > Chiroptera > Vespertilionidae > Pipistrellus > Pipistrellus kuhlii. The sequence goes on from NW_023425551.1 coordinate 63,090,328, forward strand.
TATAATGAAATAGATTTGGTTAACTATTTTTCTCCTCAGAAAATCAAATGCAAAATTAGCTTAATTTGTTGATGGACTGCCTGTGTTCCTTTTTGTACCAAGTTCCACCAATAAAGTACTATAAGAATGTTATTTTACAAGTGAAAATCCTTAGACTGTGTTGCATGAGAATGTCATATTTCATCACTATTTTATGTTTACCACAAATAAAACATTTTCCCTAAAAAGTAACTTAGGGAATTTTTTTCCCCTTCTCCCTTTCTATCAAAATGCTATTTCCTGTGGAATTTTCTCCTTGAGAAATACCTCTGAAGTTTTTTGATACTAAAAAATTAGAATGGATATTCTTGTTGCCATTTACCAGTAGTTGCTGCAGAATAATTAACGATTAAAGAAACTTGTCATTTTCTGACAAGTCATAATCATATTTAAGTAAGAATTCAGTGTCTTTTTGTCCCTCATCCCAATCTCAGTAAGTAGATCATTCACATTTCAGTAAGTAGCTCAACATTTCTGTAGTGATCAAGTGAGGAAAATGAGTTTAGAATCCGCTGACTCATTTTGAAATGGAAAAAAGCTTTGGGAAAGCCCTTGAACACATGAAAGAAGTTTTGTTAACACTTTACTTAGCAGAGAATATTGCTTCTGCTATCCCAGTGGTCAGCAAACTGCGGCTCGCGAGCTACATGCTGCTCTTTGGCCCCTTGAGTTTTTAGCAAAGGCCAGCTTAGGAGTACTCTAATTAATTAAGTTAATAACAATGTACCTACCTATATAGTTTAAGTTTAAAAAATTTGGCTCTCAAAAGAAATTTCAGTCGTTGTACGGTTGATAATTGGCTCTGTTGACTAATGAGTTTGCCGATCACTGGGCTATCCACATGCTCAGCAATGAGTCTAGTTGGGCAGGCAATTTTAGGATGTTCCTTCCCAGATAGAGAAATACTTCTCCAGGGAGGAAAACCATGGCACTGGTTTGCTTTGGGGGAGTTCTGCAGCAGGGAAGAAAGCCACACCAATCTCATCTGAGGAGCTCCAGTGGGTTCCTTAATGTGTGATCTGGGACGAGTTTCTCTCTATGCCTCAGTTTCCTCCTCATAAATTAAGTGGGGATAATCTTAGAAACCCCTTCTGGGCAGGGTAGGTAAGATATCCATCATCAGCCAGGGCTGGGTAGGGAAAGGAGACTGATTTGAAAATAACTGCTTTGAATTCTGTAAGAGAAAGAGCTGTATGCAAGCACCTCCCAAACTAAGTACAGTTTCAAAGAGATGTTTTCACACCCATGTTGAAGGC